>NC_091627.1:52270661-53520661 GCF_027580195.1 Bos mutus
GATCTAGTCCCTTAAATCTATTTCTCACTTCCACTGTATAGTCATAAGGGATTTGATTTAGGTCATACCTGAATGGGCTAGTCGTTTTCTCCACTGTCTTCAATTTCAGTCTGAATTTGGCAATAAGGAGTTCATGATCTGAGCCATAGTCAGCTCCTGGTCTTGTTTTTGCTGACTGTATAGAGCTTCACCATCTTTGTCTGCAAAGAATATAATCAATCTGATTTCTGTGTTGACCATCTGTGATATCCATGTGTAGAGTCTTCTCTTGTGTTGTTGAAAGAGGGTGTTTGCTATGACCAGTGTTTTCTCTTGGCAGAACTCTATTAGCCTTTTTCCTGCTTCATTCTGTACTCCAACACCAAATTTGCCTGTTACTCCAGGTGTTTCTTGACTTCCGACTTTTGCATTTCTGTCCCCTATAAAGAATATTCACATTAATATAAATATGTATATTTATGTGTATGTGTGTGTCAGGAGACACTGGTTCGATCCCTGAGTTGGGAAGATGCCCTGGAGGAGGGCATGGGGACTCACTATAGTATTCTTGCCTGGAGAATTCCACGAGCAGAGAAGCCTGGTGGTCTTCAGTCCAAAGGTTCACAGTGATATGATTGAAACAACGTTGCATCCATGTATTAATTTAGTTTTCACAACCCTTTTGTGAGATAGGTACTAATAGTATACCCATTTTATAGGTGAACAAACTGGGTGCGGAGAGCTCACTAACTTGCTCCTGGTTTTAATGAGAGACATAGTTAATAGCTTATCTCATTTGGTTACCACAACAGGCTTTTGAGAAGGTTATTTAAGCCCCTTTTGTAGATGAGGAACTGCAATGAGTGTTATTCAGTAAAGCACTCATTTTTCACCAATCAGCATGAAATCAGGATGTAAATTCTGCTTGTTCTGCCTATAAAACCAATGTATTTCACCAGGTCTCAACAGAGCAAAAGAAAAAATAAAATAAAAGGTTCTTTGTAAGTGTATCAGCTATTGCTAATATTTGAATTCTGTGGACTTGGGTAACATATATTCTGGGATAAAAATCAGGACAAATGGCCTGAAATAATTCAAAGAATTAAGAACCTGAGGACACTGCTGGCATATTCAGGGACTAGAGTAGCCACGTTTGGCAAGAATTCCTTCACTGCACTGATTTTGTAGCTTGGTTCACTAGAAGGCCAAATGTCACTTCTAATTAATAACTTAAAATAGATTTCACAGCCACCTCCTGCTGAAAGACAGTTCCTCCCTTGTGAACTCCTACATTCCTGACCTGGAAAAATGAGGCTGATGTGTGTATACCCTTGACAGGTAAATCATGTTGCAAGAAGAATTTCCTCATGTATTATAGGATGTTAAGCAATGCTGATTGCAAAGTTAAACACTGAAGTATACATCGTTTCTACAATGGATATGTCCATATCCTTTGGTTTAATGCAATTAAGGAAAAAAAAAAATCCAGTCTGTTCAAAATAAAGACTGGAAATTAGCTAAAAGTGCCCCAAAATTATGTTGACTTGAAATAATTAGATAACTAAGAGTAGAAAATGTATCTGATACATGTAACTAGATACTTGAATGATCTAGTTAACAACTTCAATTCCACATCTCTCTTTCCTAATGTAGATATAAATCCACTGCACAAATTTCCTTACCATAATAAAATCCTATTTAACACTTCTCTTAATAAGAAGCATCAGATGAGGAATTTCAATTTTTATATGACACTTTAGTTTGCCTGCTCTCACTGCAAACAGAAGGGCATTAACTCCAAGGGATTTGGTAATAAGATTAAAATAAGGAAAACTAAATAAAAGGATCATTCAGACCAAAGCCCTGTCTGCAGGCAGCTCCACACATAAACCACTGCAGGGAATGAGGATTTTGTTATATTTCATTATATTTAATGACCTCTAGAGAAGGAAATTTTTGTCATCTTTACAATAGCTTTATATTGTCATTGGCTAGAAGGATATATTGAAAGCTCCTTTTAGCTTCAGAATTGGAAGCCATATCTATAATGCCAGAGCTTAGGACACTTTCAGAGGTATCCTGAGAACTGGTATACAACCAGGAACATTTTAACTTTATCAGCAAAATTTCATTTCTTGAATTGAATATCAGAACATAATTATTCTTTTTATTATTTTTAAGAATTTGTGTATGCTTAAAATATTGCCATTAAAAAAAAGCCTTTCAACCCACCCCCCGCTCTGTCCTCTACCCTCCCCAGATGCTCATCTTTAGCTCCCTGTGCCTCTCTGGAATTTGCTCAAAGTCCAGACACTCTTATTCTCCACTAGGCACGTTCCTAGCACTTTTTCAAGGCTCAACACTAGCTTACAATCTTCAGAAAATGTGAAGATCTTCTTTTCTTGTCTAATCAACTATTGAGGTGAGCTAACATACATGCATCTCTTGGTTAGAACACTTGGCACATAGAAGGACTTTAAAAATGTTGGCTACTTATTTCCTCCTTTCTTTTTTCTTCTTGTCTTACCACCCAGCCCACTACTATTTTTTCCAGATTTATTTAATATACCATTTCTACACTGAAGGTAGGTTATGGTGTATACCTCTGTCTGCATGCCTCTTTATTCTCCATCCTCTCCTACTCCTATTTGAGAACAGGGATGATGCTTTTTACCTGCGTACAAACCTGGCACAGTACGTGGAATAGTTAACTAAACTGAGAAAAGAAAACATGGTTAAGGACCAGTCCTGAAGCAAACTGAAGATGTTTTCATTTGGGGCAAAAGACTTGACAAGGGGAAGAAAGGAACGGTAGACATTTCTAACACTTATTAACCATTTGCTTATGGGCTAGAAGTTAGCTAGATATGCACATATGTCATTAACCACCACACCAGTCTATTACTGTTATTCCCATCTTTAGGATTGAAAAATAAATGGAGGTCAGAAAGGTTAGTTACTTTGTAGAAAATTATACAACGAATAGCAGAACTGAAATATTAACCCAGTCATGCCTTCTTCTCTACTGTAGTATTAAGAATCCTTCATATATAGAATGTAGAGATGTCCCTTTATATTTCCTACTTAAGACAATCTCTAACCCCTTTGGCAGTAGTAAGGGACAGCTGGGATAAGATGTCCCACCAGCCACTACAGTTCTCATCTATTGATCGCATACCTACAAGAGACTGCATCTCACCATCTCTCAGTCCAGCATTGAGTCCCAAAGCTGGAAAAGATGAGACTATGTGAGTCTGGGTAATTTTTTATTACAGTATCCATGAGAATAGGAAAAATGACATATATGCTCAGAACACACAAGTCTTCAAGCATTCAGTCTCAAAAACATGCATTTAGAGAATAAAACACCTTCCATTTCCCCCCTTCTCTTTATAGCATTTATATTCCTGACTTGCATCATTTTGCTTTTTGAGTTTTGCCTACTATATGGCCATATTAATCTAGTTTATCTAGTTTCTTTTAAGGCTTAAAGCAGGAGTCCACAAATTATGGCATGCAAGCTAGGAATGGTTTTTGTATTTTTCAATGCTTGAAAAAATAAAAAAAGAAAATAATATTTCATAGCACATCCAAATAATATGGAATGGAACTTCAGTGTTCATGATTAATTTTATTGGAGAACAGCCCCACTCATTCATTACTATATTGTATGTGGATGTTTTTGCTCCAGTAGCATAGTTGGGTGGCTGTGACAGAGACCTTATAGTGGTTCAGAGACAAAGGACAAAGGACTTTATTACTCACAACAAAAGCAGCAGCTAGAGATTAATGTGGGTTTGTACAGGTTTGGGCAGGTTTACTATACCCTCCGCAGGGGCCACACAAAGATCTTATCATGGATGCATGCACATGCTGTTAGCTATATTATAGGAGAGCCTGGGAGATTCACCACTTTTATAGTACATGGAAGTAAGTCTGCCGTTTGTCCAAGGGGAGACATTACCTCATCCCTCAAGTTTGCTCACTGCAAACACAACCTAAATAACGGCCCAGCTAAAGAGTTGTCAGGACCTTGCATGTTGTGCCGTACAAAAATATATGGGGATGCTCAGGGCCTGTGGCGGATACTCTCTCCCATCAAGAAACTGTTAAGTATCTGGGCATTTCAAATTTTCTTGTGCTCATCTTCAATACTCTTTGAATTGATGATGCTCGTTAACCCATGCATCATCACCATATTGTCATTGTGGTGGTTTATTTTTAGTCTTGTGATATTTTAGTGTTCTGTGTCAAATTAGCAGAAAATTTATATTTTTCTAATGTGTTCTTATGATTAAATCCTCTTCATTAACTAGATTCCTAAAAATCCAAGAACCTATTATTGTTCCTATTTGAAATATAACACTTTTCAAAAAAATACTACTTTGGCATGATCTGAAAAATCTTTTTGTTATAATTTAGATTTCTCTATGCTTCTAACGCAGGGGATACAGGTTCCATCTCTGGTCTGGGAACTAAGATTCCACAAGCCACATGATGTAGCCATAAAAAAGGTATAATTTGTATCTCAATTTTGTTGCAGTTCAAATCTCTATTGAATTTATTGATCGTCTTTACAGCTTCTTTTTCATTTTCTATTATGTTTTGCCCAATATTTTTCTCAGTTAAAAAAATAGATATAAAGATGACAAGAGAAAGAACCCATCTTGGTTTGGTTTCTCTCAAAAGTAGACTTGAAAAAGATTTCAGTGTGAGTAGTTTAATTTGGGAGATGATTCTTGGAAGTATCAATAAGAAGTGCAAAGTGAGTCAGAGAATCATAGAGAAACTGATAGGGTATATTATCAAGGAAAGAATCATTGTGGGTTGCTAAATCTATTTGGGAGCTTGGAAGCAAGTGTGCTTCAAATGTACCCAACCTGAACGATGAGGGGTGATATTCAACATCTTCAGCCATTTTTAGATACTTTTTGGGTAAAGAGGTAGGTGTTTCTGTTCTCTGGTTATCAATGAGAGATTCCAGGGGAAAAAAAAAAAAAAAAAATACTGATGGTTGAATGTCAGCCTCAGGCAACAGAGGGATATAGGTATGGCCCCACAATGTCTGTTAATCTTAAAAATTATTTCTAATTTGTTCACTGATTAAAAGATGTTTCATAATGCTTTTCTAAATTGCAGTAATACTCCCAATTCAATTTTCCCTTAGTGATATCCTAAAGATAACCACTCCATTCCCATGTCACCCAACAAGACTGAGAGCAGCATGAGGACAAGAACCAGAGTGGAGGGGACAAATGACCTCAGCCAAATGTAGTTAAAATATTAGACAAATTTTGGCAAAGATTATTATCATGTAGATAGATGGCTTGTTTTTTAGTTGCTAAGTCGCGTCCGACTCTTTGTGACCCCAGGGACTGCAGCCTGCCAGGCTCATTTGTCCATGGGATTTTCCAGGCAAGAATACTGGAGTGGGCTACACTTCCTTCTCCAAGGCATTTCCCAACCCTGGGATCTAATCCACATCTCTTGTCTCCTGGATTGGCAGGCAGATTCTTTATCACTGAGCCACCTGGAAAGCCCTGGATAGAAGACTAAGAGTTTTTAAGTACATCTGTGAAGGACTGACAATTCTTAAAAAAGCTCCTAGATAAAGACTCTGAAGCACTTTTCACCTAAGCTGAGTTCCATCAAGTTGCCCCACCTTCTGAGATTACCTTTGCTTTTGAGACAGGCTGTGACCTAGGACTGGAGACCCTTTGCTGCAAGTGCTGCAACACTTGCACCTGGACAAATATCTCCTCCAGCAACAAAATACAAAGAAACTATAAGGAACTAAAAACTGCATACATGCACAGTTGAGGTAAATTAATGGACAACAATAGAGAAAGCCCCAAAGGACCAACTTCTACTTCTGAAGAGCAGGAAGCAAAAGCAGGGTACCATGCATTCCCTCACACCCAACACCGCCAAAGAAGTGGGCAAACCAAGTAAACCACCCCTCCAGCTGACCAGTACCTTCACCCCATATAAGGAACCAGCTCACCTCCCCCTGAGCAAGCGAGTAAGCCAGGGAAACTGCTGCTTGTCCTCACTTCCTCCTGCTGTAGAATGGGCCTCAATAAAGCCTTGCATGAATTTCTTGTCTGGCCTCTCATAAATTTCTATTGATTAAGGAAGTCAAGGACCTTGGTTAGTAACACTTTAACTCCATGTTGTGATTGCAGGATGTTTAGTTTTCTTTCTGGGAAGCCTCTAGTCCAAGAGAGTGCCTAGGCTGTCACGTGACCCTGTGATGCTCTAGGCTGAATTGAATTACCTCGTATTGACTTCTGGCTTCTCTGTGATGTGAAGTATCTACCCAAATATCTGTCACTAAAGTGACACTACTAACACAAACTTTTAGCAACTTGTAGATTTGATGGAAGCCTTGATAGCAACATGTGGATTTACTAATGGAGAATAAAATGGAAAAAAAAAATTTACTTAAAATTCAGTACCAGATAGAATTGTTCCTAGAGTTCATTAGACAAAAATCTACTCTCAGAGGAGCTTCCTGTGGATTAGTTTTTCTAGTTCTAAGGGCCTTCTACCACATTATTTATCCAATTCTTTTAAGTCTCTGCTTTCATACTTTTCCTACTTGTAAATAGATCTAAAATAAGAAAACAAACAAACAAACAAAAAAAAACTTAAACTGTTTCCTTGCCCCACTGGAGAAAGATAGTTAGCAAGATACCCTCTTTTCATTAAAGGCAGCCTTTTAACATTAAACGTAGCATTAATGAAGCCATCTTTCTCACAAAAAGATTTCTTCTAATCCAGGCTCTAGACTTTACTTCTGGGTAACCAAATAACTTTCATCCTCAAATAAGAGTATTAACCTATTCCCTAAAATGAATTCTTTCTCTTGTTAACAGAACTAGACACAAATTGCTGTAAAGTTCATAAATAGTCCACTTTTTCTATTTTGGATCCATCAAAAGTTTTGATATCTTGGAGTTCAGTTCAGTCGCTCAGTCGTGTCTGACTCTTTGTGACCCCATGAATCCCAGCACGCCAGGGCTCCCTGTCCATCACCAACTCCAGGAGTTCACTCAGACTCATGTCCATCGAGTCAGTGATGCAATCCAGCCATCTCATCCTCTGTCGTCCCCTTCTCCTCCTGCCCCCAATCCCTCCCAGCATCAGAGTCTTTTCCAATGAGTCAACTCTTCGCATGAGGTGGCCAAAGTACTGGAGTTTCAGCTTCAGCGTCATTCCCTCCAAAGAAATCCCAGGGCTGATCTCCTTCAGAATGGACTGGTTGGATCTCCTTGCAGTCCAGGGACTCTCAAGAATCTTCTCCAACACCACAGTTCAAAAGCATCAATTCTTGGCGCTCAGCCTTCTTCACAGTCCAATTCTCACACCCATACATGACCACTGAAAAAACTGTAGCCTTGACTAGATGGACCTTTGTTGGCAAAGTAATGTCTCTGCCTTTGAATATGCTATCTAGGTTGGTCATAACTTTCCTTCCAAGGAGTAAGTGTCAGCATATAGCCTCAGATCTCTCTGACTCACTTGTGTTTATTTGGTAGACATGCTGCAGCCTGATAAAAAAGTAAGAACATCACTTTTCATTAGAGAACCCAAAAACAAAGCTCAGAGTATTTAGATGAGGTCAGCAACTTTATGAAGCCTAGGACCGCAGTCAGGCTGGTCCCATCTATCAGCTGTGGGAAAGGGACCAACATCTTGTATTATAGGACACATCTGCCTATGAATAAGCAATCTCCTAGAACTTCTTCAGAAAGAAGTTCTATGTTTCTTCAGGGTTTCTCTTAGAAGGAAACTGTAACTGTATATGTCCAATACATCCAGAAAATATCCAACACAGAGTTGAATGCAAATGTGAGATTATTTCTACTTCCTAAAATAAAGAAAAGCAGTTTTCTGAGTGAGCCCTGGGCTACTTCACATCAGGTGCCAAGTGTTGATTTCTCAGACCAATGAAGAATAGACTTGAAAAATTAAACGCCTCATGTAGCAAGGAGAAAACAGTAGACACATCTGAATCCTTTAATTCCAAGTATCTTTAAAATGGCACTGATCATGTCAACCCTTATTAGTGTTTACACTTCAATGGAGATCATAAGCTAAGGAATATTGATCATAAGTTTAAAGATGTGTGAAAAAAATCAAGCCCCAGGAAAATGTTTTTAAAAATATTTTTCCTATTTGCTTATGAAAATAAAACAAGGGGAAAAATTCCTCTACTGGTCTTTTGACCCTAGAAGTAAAAAGACCCAATGGATTCTCTTCTCCCTCATTAGGCATTGGGATGACTCTGACCTTTTCTCGAAATCTTGTGTGAGTCTTTTATTACTAAGCTTGTGTATGTTTAATGCAAGTCTCCTCAATTTAATTATAAGCAAACCAGAGGCAGAGGTCATGTTTAACTCTTCTGACAATTCAACATTTAATGTCCATATTTTGAGCAACTGAGGAGAAGGCAATGATGAGAATTCAGTGATGAGGAAGAAAGTGCTCTTATGCTATTCTAGACCCTGAGCATTGGGGCAGGGAGTACAGTAGACAAGATTCCTGCTCAAATGATGCTTCCATTCTGGTATTATTATGGAGAGCCTGGCAACTGGCATACACCAAAAATTAGGGAACTGTAAGTGCTATGGAGAGTAATAGAAGAGATCAGGATAGAGAAAGGGTGTGTATGTGTGTGGAGGTGTTATTTTCTTTTATTATTTACTTACTTATTTTGAGTGTGCCACACAGCTTGTGGGATCTTCATTTCCTGACCAGGGAAGCCACACGTGCCCACTGCATTGAAAGCACAGAGTCTTAACCACTGGATTGCCAGGGAAGTCCAAGTTGTCATTTTATATAAGCAGATCAGATAGGATTCTCTCAGAAGGTGAGATCAAAGTTCAAATCTGAACAATGGGTTCAAACTACCCACTGTTTGGAAATTTGGGCAAAGAACATTCCAAATACAGTATTCAGCGAAGAGTTAAAACAATCATCTTGACAATATCAAGGAAAAGAAACAAGCATGTTCTAGCCACAGTAAGCCCAGATGGAGAGTGGCATGAGAGGTGAAGAAGGAGTCAGATACTCCTGGCTTTGTAGGCTTGCAAGGGGGTATAAGTTAATCTCATCGTATCTGTGGCCAAGTTTTTTTCCTCAAACCTCCTTCCCTGCCTTCTTTTTTTTTTTTTAATACCAATATCAGTATTTTATCAGTCATACTTCTACAGTAGTAATAGTGACATATTGTACTTGCATATATCACATTTTATCCAGGGACTTCAAAATCAAGCACCGTGGTATTGGAAGCTCAATATTCCATAGCATGTGAAGTCTACATAGTTATGGCATAGAAAATATAGATTGCCAGCAGTAGGCTCAAAGAGACAAGTCTCCGTTTCTTGTGGTTTCTAAGTTTCTGAATTTCCAAATTTTGCACTTGTATCTTAACATACCTACAACACTGCTGCATCGTACTGTACCCAGTCGCTCAGTTGTGTCCAACTCTCTGTGATCCCATAGACTGCTTGCTGCCCACTAGGCTTCTCTGTCCGTGGGATTTTCTAGGCAAGAATACTGGAGTGGGTTTCCATTTCCTTCTCCAGGGATTTTCCTAACCCAGGGATCAGACATGTGTCTGCTTCATAGCAGATAGATTCTTTACTACTGTACCATCTGGGAAGCCCTATGCCTACAACATTGACTCCAGGTAAAAATCTTCCCTGTGTTATTAATCCTACTTACCCATCATGTCAAACTCTCTTCACACTGAGAAACAAAGCAATGAAACAGGAGAGATAGAATAAACATGGTGATCAGATTGTCTGGTGCTGCTTACCTGTGTAAGGGTAATAGAGCATTTGTTTTTTTATGTCCTTTCTGGTTAAGAGCAAATACATATTAAGGAAAAATTTGGACTGGACTTGTGATGCAAGTCTGCCAATGTCCAAATCCAATGATTTTTCCACTGAACCTCTGGGAAGATCATGGTGCTTGTATTTAGATAATAAAATAGTAGAGCACAAAGGGAGCTCTGAGGACCTTGGCACTGGTCCTGGAGTTTATCACTCTAAAATAGAAGTCTTTCTGAAATGATATCTGGTTCAATATGACCTAGAGCCAGTTTTAACTGTATTCATGAGAGGATATGAAAACAAAAGCAGACACAGAGGTAGGCAGAGTCCAAAGGAGATTAAGTAAAAAGTGAATAAGCCATCCTCTTCCTTCTCTGCCTCCCATGTGTTCACTTGGCATAAGCTGATGTCCTCACATGGCCTTTGGATACAGAGAATGGAGGTTTTCTTTTGAGTGTTTGGTTTCATTTACATGTTTGAACTCTCAGCTGACACAATTTCGAGTGTGTGGGAAAAATGAAGTCACATTTCATTAAGAATAATGAAAAGGGCATTTGAAGTCAGTATCTACTGTGGTTTGAGGTAGTTGTGCAGCATTTAATCACGGTGTCTGTCTTTCATATCTATGTGTTTTTTGCAAAGTGAAAGAAAAATAGAATTCATGTTTTCTAGGCATATTAGAATATAAGGTTATTTTTTCTGCCTTTTACACAACTGTTTTTAAAAAGCTGTATTTATATTATTCCTAAAATAAAAAAAGAAGGAAGAGCATTTCCTTTTCTTATCAGATTCACATTGCTACAATACTAAAATCTTTTGCCAGTGGCCTTTCAAGGCACTTGCTTCTAATTCGATTTTTATTAATGTTTGGCAAAAATGGGAGTTGGAGGCTTATATCTTTTTATTACAAATATCCTTCAATTTAGGATATGCCCTGGGAACTCTAATGCTGCAGGTAGGAGATTGCTAAATAATCATCAAAATTGGATCTGACAAAACCATTTAGCAGTGCTCAGTCTACCAGGGCTCAATAGTATATTTTTTTCCTTTTTCTCAGCAAGTTCTTTGCATGTCTGGTCTGCTTTTCCTTGATGAGAGTAATTATGCTCTTATAGCTAAGTGAGGGAGCTAATTTCAGCCAACAATTCACAACTGTATTTTTGCAGTACTGAAAGTTGCTCTTCAGAAGTAATTTGCAGTACATGCTATGGGCCTCCTACCATCCACGTAAATGACTTAAAATTATATTTTGGACTTTTGTTTCCACTGCTTTTATAATTTCCTGGAGTTGGGGACTATGAAGGAGAATCCCACAGGCAAATAGATTAAAAGAAATTTACTGTTCTTTTCAGAGTTGACTATCACTTGGGGTCTTTCGCAGTATTTTTTGTGGCCACAAGCATGCTGGTCCCCAAATGTGTTTTTTTCCTTGAAAACTATCCAATGTTTATGCCAAATTCTTTTTTTTTTTTTCTAACAGCCAGAGAAGGCTAAGATTTCACTAAAGACTTAAGCAAGAACACCAACAGAGAACAAAATATAAGAATAAAAAGGAAAATTCATGCAGTATCATGTTGCTACTGCTAAGCTGCTGCTAAGTCACTTCAGTCGTGTCCGACTCTGTGCGACCCCATAGACGGCAGCCCACCAGGCTTCTCTGTCCATGGGATTCTCCAGGCAAGAACACTGGAGTGGGTTGCCATTTCCTTCTCCAATGCAGGAAAGTGAAAAGTGAAAGTGAAGTCGCTCATTTGTGTCTGACCCTTAGTGGCCTCATGGACTGCAGCCCACCAGGCTCCTCTGTCCATGGGATTTTCCAGGCAAGAGTACTGGAGTGGGGTGCCATTGCCTTCTCCGATCATGTTGCTAGATCACTACAAATAGAACTCTGAATTTACTTCATACCACTATGACCCCACTCTACTTCCTGTTTGTAAGAGAAGTATTATCCAAGGGTGGCTCCTAGTTGTAATTCCTTTCTGGAAGTTTTTTTTGAATACACAGATATTAAGAGGAACAAATTTAACATTATACACCCCCAACCAAAAACAGTCCTTGTTCTTCTTCTAGGGCCCATCAAAATATGAAGACTTTCTAGCCACAGATGTGATCTGTGTCTACTCATAGGGAAATATCAAATATTAAATGATATTTGATATTTGGAGAAACAGGTTTCCCCAAATATTTGGGGATACAGGTTTTTCTTGGAAACCGGTTGGATTAGGTTGGGGTCCAGACCATGAGGATATTGAGGTGAGTCTATTAACATTTTCTGAAAACATATGGATGCATATTTTATACATGTAAAACTAAAAATCAAGTGTGTGGTACCTGAATGCATGTGTGGGGTGTGTTTGTACATGTGTATGTGTTTGTGCAGATGGGAGTAGAATGTAGGGAATGAGTCTGGGATGGGAAAATGGAAGATAACTCAAAGATCATGTAACAGTAACACAGACAGAGATGTCAAATTTTGAGAGTTACTGTGAAAATATTATCTAAGCCTGTGGTTTTGAAACTTCAGTGTACACTGGGGTCCCCTGGAGGCCTTGTTCAAATACAGATTGCTGTTCCCTATTCCAGAATCTCTGATTCAAGATTTCTCAAGTAGGGCCGGAGACCTGGCATTTCCAACAAGTTGCCAGATGATGGTGGTACTGCTGATCAGGGGACCACACTTTGAGAACCACATGGGTATAAGCCACATTACCTTGCCTAGTTTGTACATAGTATTGTGTGTTCAGTCAATTCAGTTCTGTCTACCTCTCTGAGACCCTATGGACTAAAGCCCAGTGGGTTCTATGATATTTTCTCACCAAGATTATCAGAGTAGGTTTCCATTCCCTTCTCCAGGGGATCTTCCCGACCAAGGGATCGAACTGAAGTCTCCTGTGTCTCCTGTCTTGCAGATGAATTCTTTACTGCTGAGCCACCTTCAGTTCAGTTTAGTTCAGTCGTGTCCAACTATTTGCAACCCCATGAATCGCAGCACACCAGGCCTCCCTGTCCATCAACAACTCCCGGAGTTCACTCAGACTCATGTCCATCGAGTCAGTGATGCCATCCAGCCATCTCATCCTCTGTCGTCCCCTTCTCCTCCTGCCGCCAATCCCTCCTAGCATCAGAGTCTTTCCCAATGAGTCAACTCTTCACATGAGGTGGCCAAAGTACTGGAGTTTCAGCTTTAGCATCATTCCTTCCAAAGAAATCCCAGGGCTGATCTCCTTCAGAATGGACTGGTTGGATCTCCTTGCAGTCCAAGGGACTGTCAAGAGTCTTCTCCAACACCACAGTTCAAAATCATCAATTCTTCGGTGCTCAGCTTTCTTCACAGTCCAACTCTCACATCCATACATGACCACAGGAAAAACCGTAGCCTTGACTAGACGGACCTTTGTTGGCAAAGTAATGTCTCTGCTTTTCAATATGCTATCTAGATTGGTCATAACTTTTCTTCCAAGGAGTAAGAGTCTTTTGATTTCATGGCTGCAGTCACCATCTGCAGTGATTTTTGGAGCCCCAAAAAGTAAAGTCTAACATTGTTTCCCCATCTATTTGCCATGAAGTGATGGGACCAGATGCCATGGTCTTCTTTTTCTGAATGTTGAGCTTTAAGCCAATTTTTTCACTCTCCACTTTCACTTTCCTCAAGAGGCTTTTGAGTTCCTCTTCACTTTCTGCCATAAGGGTGGTGTCATCTGCATATCTGAGATTATTGATATTTTTCCCGGAAATCTTGATTCCAACGTGTGCTTCTTCCAGCCCAGCATTTCTCATGATGTACTCTGCATAAAAGTTAAATAAGCAGGGTGACCTTTGAAACCCATATAAATAATATTGGATCTCAGCAAAAATGTGATGAGCATCTGTTTCTTCACCTGCTTTGTCTTATGTAATTATCTTACCTGTTTCTGCCCCTACTAACAAATATCCTCCTTCTTGCTTAACAAGTGCAATTTGCCCCCTACAGACAGTTTCGCCAGGGTGTTCTCTGTTCTTAATATGTGCATTATACTGCCACTGGTCATATACTACTTCAAATACTTTGGGAAAATACTTCCAGTTTTAAGTACATCAATTAATGAGTTTAAAATGAAAAAATGTTCTTGAATGGACATGGGCTGATACCCTCATCCTACCCAGTTGACAAAAGGCAGAATACTACAAGGTAGAAATGGAGATGAGAGTGAAAGAGCTAGTTTGGGACCACATTTCCCTTTCTGAAGTTTCCCAAATCCTCCCTTGTATCTGACTGTATCCTTTGCCTCCAAGTAATGATAGTCTTCATGCAGAGTGACAGAGATGGCTGGCAGTTAGTCCTGTTGTCACAAAGGTGGCCATTTAGAATTTCTCTTATTGCCCTCATTTTTCATTTATTTATAGAGACAGTTAGTTTTGCTACAGCAATGCCCAGAGACATCCCAACTCACCCTTTCCTTCCTTGGAGGACCTCCCTCTGAAGCATGATGGAGGCAGCCATGGAGATGCTTCTCAGACGCCCTTCAAGAGAGAACTGGCTGTGAGCCATGCAGGGTGCTGACAGTGGGTACTGAACCCATGGGATCTGCCTGAGTGTTCCCACCTAGGGTGCATTCTCCCTCGGTGCTCCTAGCACATGGCTACATGGCTGAACACAGGAGGGTACTTAGGCAGAGACATTTCTGCTTGCTGCTGCTGCTGCTAAGTCGCTTCAGTCATGTCCGACTCTGTGCGACCCCATAGACAGCAGCCAACCAGGCTCCTCCGTCCCTGGGATTCTCCAGGCAAGAACACTGGAGTGGGTTGCCATTTCCTTCTCCAATGCATGAAAGTGAAAAGTGAAAGTGAAGTCACTCAGTCGTGTCTGACTCTTAGCGACCCCATGGACTGTAGCCTGCCAGGCTCCTCCATCCACGGGATTTTCCAGACAAGAGTACTGGAGTGGGGTGCCATTGCCTTCTCCGCATTTCTGCCTGAGTATCTGCTAACTGTTCTAAGAGGTAGCTGCACTCTAGGCCCCCAACTGCCTGGCTTGCTGAGATTCTCAGAACTACTCTGTTGTCTGGGGCCCTTCCTCTTGGGTCTCCATCTCCCTTCACAGGTATTAAGACTTTTCATGGCAATCTGAAGGCTTCCTTGCCTACTCTTCTTTCTCCTCTAGTTTCAAAGGCATTTCCTCAAGAAATCTCTTCAGTCCATATCTGTCTTGGTGTCTTGGACCTGCACTGATGCCCTTGCTGAATCTGGTCCCACTTTCCAGAATCACATTCAAACTTCTTATCCAGGCCATCTATCCTGTTCAGAACTTTCTCTCTCCTCCTACTCCACTCATTTACCATAATCAGCCCTGAAATCTTGTTCCTCAGTCATACATACACTGAAAGTTCTGACCCTGGACTAGGTTTCAATTCTTTCACGTGACAAATTCTGACTATGTTAACACAAGAATGTAAGGAAGCTCTTAGCAGATATAGGCAGATTGTTGCATCAGCCAGAGCAGCCTGTAGTCCCAATTCTCAAACAGACGTTTTATGTCTGCCTCTCTCCTGACACTAATTCTAATGGGTGGCAAGTAAAAATGTTTGGAGGCATTTCTAGTTGTCAGATTAATTGGCGAGCACCAGTGCTGCTTCATATGCATGGTCAGAAACCCCGCATGGGCTGCTAAGTCCAGGGCAGCCCCTGTATCAAAGAACTGATTTATTCATAGGGACTAGGAGTGCATTACCTAAGAGATCTTGAAACTGGTTATTTTAGCTTAACTGGGTCTTAACATTTTTACCTATAAAAATGAAAGTATTAAAAATATATTCCCCTATCATACTGCCTTAATCTTGTTGTGCTCAGTTGCTCAATTGGGTCTGACTCTTCGCGGCCCATGGGCCGAAGCCTGCCAGGCTTTACTCCAGGAGATCTTCTAGAGCCAGGGATTGAACCGGTGTCTCTTGCATCTCTTGCATTGGCAGGTGGGTTCTTTATCATTAGCGCCACCTAGGAGGCCCACTGCCTAGTGCATATCTCAATTAATAATATTGTCTTGCATTTTTTTTCTCCTTTTTTCTTACTGATCTCATAGGTTGTTTGGAGGATCAGATGAGATAATATATGTGAAACTATTGTGTAAATAATAATGTTTTACCCATGTGTATTGTATTTAAAATATGGATAGAAGGCTATTTAGTATAATCTTATTTTAGAGACGAGTTAATCAACATACTTCTGGTACTTTTCTCCAACTCAAAATTTCACTTATAAAAGATCCTTTTAAAAACAAGATTCATTTATGAACCTCAGTATAGGCTGTCTAAGCCTCACTTGGACAAATTTTGCCCTGGATATCGATGGTATCTTCACTCCAAGCCCAGCCCTGGAATTCAAGGGCATGCCAAGGCTGTCCTGATGAATGTATTGTAAACAGAAAAGGTTAATGTATTCAGGTTCCTGTTTAATTGAAAATCCCCAAGGAACCAGTAATCGTTTGTAGGAGGAGGGAAGAGAAATACAGGAAGCAGCTGGGTGAGGTAACTTCGTCCTATTCTCTCTTGCCCTCACCCTCTTTTATCCACTTAGGAATCTGCTTTTCAGTAACTTTCTTTCTCAGAATCACCTATTGTGTGTTGTACCTTGTATGGGAACATTGGTCATGGTCACTATCTGCTTTCAGACTTAGCGGACTTTTAAAGGTATCAGAACTATTGTGTCTTCACTGTGATAATAAGATACTAAGTTGGACTATCAAGAGAATGCCTCTTGGAAAATGCTGGATGCTCAGTAAATTTAAGACAAATGTAATTGCAAGCCAGTGCTCTCTTCAGGGGTAATGTGACTTTGCAAATTTCCTTATTCTCTGTCACTCCCTTGCCAGATGAGAAGAAGTGTGTGTATGTGTGTGTGTATGTACGTGTGTGTGGGTGAGAAAGAGAGGAAGGAAGGGAGAGATGAGAAGGGTAATATTTATACACTAAGGAGAAAATAAGCCTTTTAGAGATATTGCTATGGATGACTTACTGATTATATATTTTGCCCACTATATATCAGACAACATAGTATTTCATGGTCAAGATCTGTCTGACCAATACAAAGGTTTCATTAATAAGGGCTTTTTGATGACAATGAAAAGACTACTTGAAAATAACTAAACTCACCCCACAGAATGTGAATGATAAACTATATATTTAAATTTGCCATATTACATAACTGTGAACCTATATCTACCAAGGAACTACTCACCTGAAAATATTTGTTGTCATGGGTGATTGGTGTAACTATAACCAAGTACAGCTAAGAAAGCATCTTTCAGTTCAGCTCAGTCGTGTCCGACTCTTTGCCACCCCATAAATTGCAGCACGCCAGGCTTCCCTGTCCATCAACAACTCCCAGAGTTCACTCAGACTCATGTCCATCGAGTCAGTGATGCCATCCAGCCATCTCATCCTCTGTCATCCCCTTTTCCTCCTGCCCCCAATCCCTCCCAGCATCAGAGTCTTTTCCAATGAGTCAACTCTTTGCATGAGGTGGCCAAAGTACTGGAGTTTCCGCTTTAGCATCATTCCCTCCAGAGAAATCCCAGGGCTGATCTCCTTCAGAATGGACTGGTTGGATCTCCTTGCAGTCCAAGGGACTCTCAAGAGTCTTCTCCAACACCACAGTTCAAAAGCATCAATTTTTGGGCACTCAGCCTTCTTCACAGTCCAACTCTCACATCCATACATGACCACAGGAAAAACCATAGCCTTGACTAGATGGACCTGTGTTGGCAAAGTAATGTCTCTGCTTTTGAATATGCTATCTAGGTTGGTCATAACTTTCCTTCCAAGGAGTAAGTGTCTTTTAATTTCATGGCTGCAGTCACCATCTGCAGTGATTTTGGAGCCCAAAAGAAAAAAGTCTGACACTGTTTCCACTGTTTCCCCATCTATTTCCCATGAAGTGATGGGACTGGATGCCATGATCTTCGTTTTCTGAATGTTGAGCTTTAAGCCAACTTTTTCACTCTCCACTTTCACTTTCATCAAGAAGCTTTTTAGTTCCTCTTCACTTTCTGCCATAAGGGTGGTGTCATTTGCATATCTGAGCTTATTGATATTTCTCCCAGCAATCTTGATTCCAGCTTGTGCTTCTTCCAGCCCAGCGTTTCTCATGATGTACTCTGCACATGAGTTAAATAAGCAGGGTGACAATATACAGCCTTGATGTAGTCCTTTTCCTATTTGGACCCAGTCTGTTGATTCATGTCCAGTTCTAACTGTTGCTTCCTGACCTGCATACAGATTTCTCAGAGGCAGGTCAGGTGGCCTGGTGTTTCCATCTCTTTCAGAATTTTCCACAGTTTATTGTGATCCACACAGTCAAAGGCTTTGGCATAGTCCATAAAGCAGAAATAAATGCTTTTCTGGAGCTCTCTTGCTTTTTTGATGATCCAGCGGATGTTGGCAATTTGATCTCTGGTTCCTCTGCCTTTTCTAAAACCAGCTTGAACATCAGGAAGTTCATGGTTCACATATTGCTAAAGCCTGGCTTGGAGAATTTTGAGCATTACTTTACTAGCATGTGAGATGAGTGCAACTGTGCAGTAGTTTGAGCATTCTTTGGCATTGCCTTTCTTTAGGATTGAAATGAAAACTGACCTTTTCCAGTCCTATGGCCACGGCTGAGTTTTCCAAATTTGCTAGCATATTGAGTGCAGCACTTTCAGAGCATCATCTTTCAGGATTTAAAATAGCTCAACTGGAATTCCATTGCCTCCACTAGCTTTGTTCGTAGTGATGCTTTCTAAGGCCCACTTGACTTCACATTCCAAGATGTCTGGCTCTAGGTCAGTGATCACACCATTCTGATTATCTGGGTCATGAAGATCTTTTTTGTACAGTTCTTCTGTGTGTTCTTGCCATCTCTTCTTAATATCTTCTGCTTCTCTTAGGTCCATACCATTTCTGTCCTTTATCAAGCCCATCTTTGCGTGAACTGTTTCCTTGGTATCTCTAATTTTCTTGAAGAGATCTCTAGTCTTTCCCATTCTGTTGTTTTCCTCTATTTCTTTGCATTGATTGCTGAAGAAGGCTTTCTTATCTCTTCTTGCTATTCTTTGGAACTCTGCATTCAGATGTTTATACCTTTCCTTTTCTCCTTTGCTTTTCACCTCTCTTCTTTTCACAGCTATTTGTAAGGCCTCCCCAGACAGTCATTTTGCTTTTTTGCATTTCTTTTCTATGGGAATAGTCTTGATCCTTGTCTCCTGTACAATGTCACGAACCTCATTCCATAGTTCATCAGGCACTCTATCTATCAGATCTAGACCCTTAAATCTATTTCTAACTTCCTGTTAGAATCTGTATAATCATAAGGGATTTGATTTAGGTCATACCTGAATGGGCTAGTGGTTTTCCCTACTTTCTTCAATTTCAGTCTCAATTTGACAATAAGGAGTTCATGATCTGAGCCACAGTCAGGTCCTGGTCTTGTTTTTGCTGACTGTATAGAGCTTCTCCATCTTTGGCTGCAAAGAATATAATCAATCTGATTTTGGTGTTGACCATCTGGTGATGTCCATATATAGAGTCTTCTCTTGTGTTGTTGGAAGAGGGTGTTTGCTATGACCAGTGCATTTTCTTGGCAAAACTCTATTAGTCTTTGCCTTGCTTCATTCCGTATTCCAAGGCCAAATTTGCCTGTTACTCCAGGTGTTTCTTGACTTGCTACTTTTGCTTTCCAGTCCCCTATATTGAAAAGGACATCTTTTTTGGGTGTTAGTTGTAAAAGGTCTTGTAGGTCTTCATAGAACCGTTCAAATTCAGCTTCTTTAGTGTTACTGGTTGGGGCATAGACTTGGATTACTGTGGTATTGAATGTTTTGCCTTGTAAACGAACAGAGATCATTCTGTCGTTTTTGAGATTGCATCCAAGTACTGCAGTTCAGACTCTTTTGTTGACCATGATGGCCACTCCATTTCTTCTGAGGGATTCCTGCCCACAGTAGTAGATGTAATGGTCATCTGAGCTAAATTCACCCATTCCAGTTATCTTAGTTCGCTGATCCTAGCATGTCGACGTTCACTCTTGCCATCTCCTGTTTGACCACTTCCAATTTGCCTTGATTCATGGACCTGACATTCCAGGTTCCTATGCAATATTGCTATTCACAGCATCGGACCTTGCTTCTATCACCAGTCCCATCTAGAGCTGGGTATTGTTTTTGCTTTGGCTCCATCCCTTCATTCTTTCTGGAATTATTTCTCCACTGATCTCAAGTAGCATATTGGGCACCTACTGACCTGGGGAGTTCCTCTTTCAGTATCCTATCATTTTTCCTTTCATACTGTACATGGGGTTCTCAAGGCAAGAATACTGAAGTGGTTTGCCATTCTGTTCTCCAGTGGAATACATCCTGTCAGATGTCTCCACCATGACCCACCCTTCTTGAGTTGCCTCACGGTCATGGCTTAGTTTCATTGAGTTAGACAAGGCTGTGGTCCTAGTGTGATTAGAGTGACTAGTTTTCTGTGAGTATGGTTTCAGTGTGTCTGCCCTCTGATGCTCTCTTGCAACACCTACTGTCTTTTTGGGTTTCTCTTACCTTGGACGTGGGGTAACTCTTCACAGCTGCTCCAGTAAAGTGCAGCCGCTGCTCCTTACCTTGGATGAGGGGTATATCCTCACCACCACCCTTCCTGACCTTCAAAGTGGGATAGCTTCTCTAGGCCCTCTTGCGCCCCTGCAGCCACTGGTCCTTGGATGTGGGGTTTGTCCTCCCGGGCCGCTGCCCTTGACCTCGGACTTGGGTAGCTCTTCTTGGCTGTTCCTGCGCCATTGCAGCCTGGCACTCTCTGCCACTGCCCCTGACCTCGGATGTGGGGGTAACTCCTCTTGGTCACTGCCCTTCGGGCATGGGGTCCTCCCAGCTTCTGCCCCTGACCTTGGACATGGGGTAGTTCCACTCGGCGCTTTAGTGAGAGGGTTGCAGCCAAGAAAGCATCTTTACTTTGGCTTATTTGAATGTTCTTTTTTGTCCCAGGCCATTAACTTTTCCTTGCCCTATGCTGTTCTTGTTCCATGCACATGGTGGGTGTGGGTGGTAGTGGGGGAGAGCTGGTAAGTGTATCACCACATTTTAAGGAGATCATCTTCACCAGTGGTTTGGTGCACTGGCTCTGGAGCCTGATGCTTCTGTTTAAATTCCAGCTTTGTCATTAACAAGCTGTATGACCCTGGGGAAATTCCTTTACCTGTTTATGCTGAGGTTTCATCATCTGCAAAGAGAGAATGATAACAGGACCTATGTAGGGTCATCATAAAGATTAAACTGTGTTAAAAATGACAAAGTGGGAGTAGTGCCTATCAAAACTTGAATGATCCACGAGTTTTACTAATTGTTTTATTGATTGCAATTTATGTTTGAAACCTATCTGTTTTATACATTTGAATGATACTTGAATCTCAGAGCATACATCCTCATTTGTCAGGTTCTGAAACTTTCTGGCTATCCTATGTATTACCCTGCAAGGGTCTTCTCTTAAGTTGTGTCCTCTATGTTCTCTGCTTCATCTGTTCTGATTCTTTCACTCTCTCTCTTCCTGCTCTTCTTTAGTCTGATTTGTGACACAGTGGTGAGAAGAAGATTATATTATTCTAGGGATTTGGGTATGAAAGAAAGCACGTCTGAGTTTAGTCCAATCAGAAAATACTCTCCTTTTTGCTTTGTCTCAAAATATAAAAAACAAAAGCCTATAACAAGGGAACAAATGAACATACCTATTTATCATCTTTCCTACGTTTGACAAATAAAGGATTGCAGCCTGAGCACTTCGTGATCCTCTTTAGAGGTTTAAATTAGTCTGCATAGAGTACCAAACCTAAGGCGAAGTGGTTGTCTGAGGAGGCTTTACAAATAGCTGAGGAAAGAAGAGAAGCAAAAAGTAATGGAGAAAGGAATAGATATACCCAACTGAATGCAGAGTTTCAGAGAATAGCAAGGAGAGCTAAGAAGGCCTTCATAAATGAACAGTCAAATAGAGAAAAACAATACAGTGGGAAAGACTAGAGATCTCTTCAAGAAAATTGAGGAGATCAAGGAAACATTTCATACAAGGATGGGCATGATGAAAGACAGAAGCAGTAAGGACTTAACAGAAGCAGAAGAGATGAAGAAATGGTAGCAAGAATACAGAATACCTAGACAAAAAAAAGCAATGATTGGGATAACCATGATGGTGTGATCCCTCACTAGAGCCATACATCCTGGAGTGTGAAGTCAAGTGGGCCTTAGGAAACATTACTGCAAGCAAAGCTAGTGGAGCTGAGGGAATTCCAGTTGAGCTATTTAAAATCCTAAAAGATGATGTTGTTAAAGTGCTGAACTTAATATGTCAGCAAATTTGGAAAACTCAGCCATGGCCACAGGACTGGAAAATGTCAGTTTTCATTCCAATCCCAAATAAGGGCAGTGCCAAAGAATGTTCAAGCTACAGGACAATTGTACTTATTTAGGAGAAGGCAATGGCACCCCACTCCAGTACTCTTGCCTGGAAAATCCCATGGACAGAGGAGCCTGGAAGGCTACAGTCCATGGGGTCACTGAGGGTCGGACACGACTGAGCAACTTCACTTTCACTTTTCACTTCATGCATTGGAGAAGGAAATGGCAACACACTCCAGTATTCTTGCCTGGAAGATCCCAGGGGTGGCGGAGCCTGGTAGGCTGCTGTCTATGGGGTCGCACAGAGTCAGACACGACTCAAGTGACTTAGCAGAAGCAGCAGCATGCTAGTAAGGTTATGTTAGAAATCCTTCAAGCTAGGCTTCAACAGTATGTGAACCAAGAACTTCCAGATGTACAGCTGGGTTTAGAAAAGGCAGAGGAGCCAGAGTCCACATTGCCAACATTCATTGGATCATAGAGAAAGCAAAGAAATACCAGAAAAAAAAAAAAAATCTATTTCTGTTCCATGCTGCTGCTGCTGCTAAATCGCTTCAGTCGCTTCTGTGCGACCCCGTAGATGGCAGCCCACCAGGTTCCCCGGTCCCTGGGATTCTCCAGGCAAGAGTACTGAAGTGGGGTGCCATTTCCTTCTCCAAAGCATGAAAGTGAAAAGTGAAAGTGAAGTCACTCAGTCGTGTCCAACTCTTAGCGACCTCATGGACTGCAGCCTACCAGGCTCTTCCGTCCATGGGATTTTCCAGGCAAGAGTACTGGAGTGGGGTGCCATTGCCTTCTCCATAGACTGCACTAAATCCTTTGACTAAGTGGATCACAACAAATTGTAGAAAATGATTAAAAAGATGGGAGTACCAGACCATCTTACCTGTCTCCTGAGAAACCTATATGCAAGTTAAGAAGAAGCAGTTAGAACTGGACATGGAACAATGGTCTGGTTCAAAATTTGGAAAGGGGTATAACAAGGCTATATATTATCATCCTGTTTATTTAACTTATATAGAGAAAATATCAGGTGAAATTGAAAGGCTGGATGAATCACAAGGTGGAACCAAGATTGCTGTAGAAATATCAACAACCTCAGATATGCAGATGATACCACTCTAATGGCAGAAAGTGAAGAGGAACTAAAGAGCCTCTTGATGAAGGTGAAAGAGAAGAGTGAAAAAGCTGGCTTAAAACTCAATATTCAAAAACTAAGATCATGGCATCTGGTCCCATCACTTCATGGAAAATAGGAGGGTGAAAAGTGGAAGAAGTGACAGATTTTATTTGCTTGGGCTCCAGAGTTACTGGGGATGGTGACTGCAATCATGAAATTAAAAGATGGTTGCTTCTTGGAAGGAAAGCTAGGACAAACTTATACAGCATAATAAAAGGCAAAGAACTCACTTTGCTGACAAAGGTCTATATAGTGAAAGCTATGGCTTTTCAAGTAGTCATGTATAGATGTGAGAGTTGGACCATGAAGAAGGCTGAGTGCCAAAGAATTCATGCTTTTGGATTGTGGTGATGGAGAAGACTTTTGAGAGTCCGTCCTTGGACTGCAAGGAGATCAAACCAGTCAATCCTAAAGGAAATCAGCCCTGAATATTCATTGGATGGACTGATGTTGAAGGTGAAGCTCCAATACTTTGGCTACCTGATGCAAAGTGCTGACTCATTGGAAAAGGCCATGATGCTGGGGAAGATTGAAGGCAAAGGAGAAGAGGGATACAGAGGATGAGATAGATAGCTTTACTGCTGCTGCTGCTAAGTCGCTTCACTACGCTACTCTACGCTAAGTCGCTTCAGTCGTGTTGGACTCTGTGCGACCCCATAGAGGGCAGCCCACCAGGCTCCGCCACCCCTGGGATCCTCCAGACAAGAATACTGGAGTGGGTTGCCATTTCCTTCTCCAATGCATGAAAGTGAAAAGTGAAAGTGAAGTCGCCCAGTCGTGTCCGACTCCTAGTGACCCCATGGACTGTAGCCTACCAGGATCCTCTGTTCATGGGATTTTCCAGGCAAGAGTACTGGAGTGGGGTGCCATTGCCTTCTCTGTAGATAGCCTCACTGACTCAATGGAAATGAATTAGAGCAAACTCCGGGAGATAGTGAAGGACAGGGAAGCCTGGAGTGCTACAGTCCATAAGGTTGCAGAGAGTCGACAGAACAACAGTAACAGCACATGAATGAAGTATCTTTTGTATTTGGTTGGGGTGGGCAATCCCTAAAACAGCCCCTAGTAATACATACTTTGTAATTCTTACTGCTGTGAAACCCCTTCTTTGAAGGGGTGGATGTAGAGATTGAGTGTGGGCTGAATGTAGAGACTGATTCCAAAGAATAACATTTGATCAAAATAAAGAGATACCACATACAAGATTAGATTATTATAGACTGAGGCTTCTATTTCACTCATTCTCCCTTGCTCTCCTCTTGCTCTGATGGAAGCCAGCTGCCATGTTGTAAAACACCCAATGAAGAGGTCCTTGGCCTCCAGCCAACAACCAGAAAGAACTGAGTCTCTTGGTCCTACAGTCTTCAACCCAAGAGTGAGCTTTGAAGTAAATTCTGCCAGCATCCCAAGAGTGAGCTTTGAGGAAAATTCTGCTCCAATTGAAATGCAAGATGGTAATGGTCCTGGCTAAAAACATAATCGAAACCCTGTGAGAGATCATGAGCTTGAGTACAGACACATATACTGCAGACTTCATAGTAGCACTATTTCCCAAGACATTGAAGCAACCTAAATGTACATGGGCAGATAAATGGATAAAGGAGATGTAGTATCAGATGAGATCAGATCAGTCGCTCACTCGTGTCCGACTCTTTGCGACCCCATGAATCGCAGCACACCAGGCCTCCCTGTCCATCACCAACTCCCAGAGTTCGCTCAGACTCACGTCCATCGAGTCAGTGATGCCATCCAGCCATCTCATCCTCTGTCGTCCCCTTCTCCTCATGCCCCCGATCCCTCCCAGCATCAGAGTCTTTTCCAATGAGTCAACTCTTCGCATGAGGTGGCCAAAGTACTGGAGTTTCAGCTTTAGCATCATTCCTTCCAAAGAAATCCCAGGGCTGATCTCCTTCAGAATGGACTGGTTGGATCTCCCTGCAGTCCAAGGGACTCTCAAGAGACTTCTCCAGCACCAAAGTTCAAAACCATCAATTCTTCGGTGCTCAGCCTTCTTCACAGTCCAACTCTCATATCCATACATGACCACAGGAAAAACCATAGCCTTGACTAGATGAACCTTTGTTGGCAAAGTAAAGTAATGTCTCTGCTTTTGAATATGCTATCTAGGTTGGTCATAACTTTCCTTCCAAGAAGTAAGCGTCTTTTAATTTCATGACTGCAGTTACCATCTGCAGTGATTTTGGAGCCCAGAAAAATAAAGTCTGACACTGTTTCCCCATGTATTTCCCATGAAGTGGTGGGACCAGATGCCATGATCTTCCTTTTCTGAATGTTGAGCTTTAAGCCAACTTTTTCACTCTCCACTTTCACTTTCATCAAAAGGCTTTTGAGTTCCTCTTCACTTTCTGCCATAAGGATGGTGTCATCTGCATATCTGAGGTTATTGAGGTATCTCCCAGCAATCTTGATTCCAGCTTGTGTTTCTTCCAGTCCACCATTTCTCATGATGTACTCTGCATATAAGTTAAATAAACAGGGTGACAATATACAGACTTGATGAACTCCTTTTCCCATTTGGAACCAGCCTGTTGTTCCATGTCCAGTTCTAACTGTTGCTTCCTGACCTGCATACAAATTTCTCAAGAGGCAGATCAGGTGTTCTGGTATTCCCATCTCTTTCAGAATTTTCCACAGTTTATTGTGATCCACACAGTCAAATGTTTTGGCATAGTCAATAAAGCAGAAATAGATGTTTTTCTGGAACTCTATTCCTTTTTCCATGATCCAGCAGATATTGGCAATTTGATCTCTGGTTCCTCTGCCTTTTCTAAAACCAGCTTGAACATCAGGAAGTTTATGGTTCACATATTGCTGAAGCCTGGCTTGGAGAATTTTGAGCATTACTTTACTAGCATGTGAGATGAGTGCAATTGTGCAGTAGTTTGAGCATTCTTTGGCATTGCCTTTCTTTGGGATTGGAATGAAAACTGACCTTTTCCAGTCCTGTGTCCACTGCTGAGTTTTCCAAATTTGCAGGCATATTGAGTGCAGCACTTTCAGAGCATCATCTTTCAGGATTTGAAATAGCTCATCTGGAATTCCATCACCTCCACTAGCTTTGTTCGTAGTGATGCTTTCTAAGGCCCACTTGACTTCACATTCCAGGATGTCTGGCTCTAGGTCAGTGATCATACCATTGTGATTATCTGGGTCATGAAGATCTTTTTTGTACAGTTCTTCTGTGTATTCTTGCCATCTCTTCTTAATATCTTCTGCTTCTCTTAGGTCCATACCATTTCTGTCCTTTATTGAGCTCATCTTTGCATGAAATGTTCCTTTGATATCTCTTATTTTCTTGAAGAGATCTCTAGTCTTTCCCATTCTGTTGTTTTCCTCTATTTCTTTGCATTGATTGCTGAAGAAGGCTTTCTTATCTCTTCTTGCTATTCTTTGGAACTCTGAATTCAGATGTTTATACCTTTCCTTTTCTCCTTTGCTTTTCACCTCTCTTCTTTTCACAGCTATTTGTAAGGCCTCCCTAGACAGTCATTTTGCTTTTTTGCATTTCTTTTCTATGGGAATAGTCTTGATCCTTGTCTCCTGTACAATGTCACGAACCTCATTCCATAGTTCATCAGGCACTCTATGTATCAGATCTAGGCCCTTAAATTTATTTCTAACTTCCACTGTATAATCATAAGGGATTTGATTTAGGTCATACCTGAATGGGCTAGTGGTTTTCCCTACTTTCTTCAATTTCAGTCTCAATTTGACAATAAGGAGTTCATGATCTGAGCCACAGTCAGGTCCTGGTCTTGTTTTTGCTGACTGTATAGAGCTTCTCCATCTTTGGCTGCAAAGAATATAATCAATCTGATTTTGGTGTTGACCATCTGGTGATGCCCATATATAGAGTCTTCTCTTGTGTTATTGGAAGAGAGTGTTTGCTATGACCAGTGCATTTTCTTGGCAAAACTCTATCAGTCTTTGCCCTGCTTCATCCCGTATTCCAAGGCCAAATTTGCCTGTTACTTCAGGTGTTTCTTGACTTCATACTTTTGTATTCCAGTCCCCTATAATGAAAAGGACATCTTTTTTGGGTGTTAGTTCTAAAAGGTCTTGTAGGTCTTCATAGAACCGTTCAAATTCAGCTTCTTCAGCATTACTGTTTGGGGCATAGACTTGGATAACTGTGGTATTGAATGGTTTGCCTTGGAAACGAACAGAGATCATTCTGTCGTTTTTGAGATTGCATCCAAGTACTGCAGTTCGGACTCTTTTGTTGACCACGATGGCCACTCCATTTCTTCTGAGGGATTTCTGCCCACAGTAGTAGATGTAATGGTCATCTGAATTAAATTCACCCATTCCAGTCCATTTCAGTTTGCTGATTCCTCGAATGTTGACATTCACTCTTGCTATCTCTTGTTTGACCACTTCCAATTTGCCTTGATTCATGGACCTGACATTCCAGGTTCCTATGCAATATTGCTCTTCACAGCATTGGACCTTGCTTCTATCACCAGTCACATCCACAGCTGGGTATTCTTTTTGCTTTGGCTCCATCCCTTCATTCTTTCTGGAGTTATTTCTCCACTGATCTCCAGTAGCATACTGGGCACCTACTGACCTGGGGAGTTTCTCTTTCAGTATCCTATCATTTTGCCTTTTCATACTGTTCATGGGGTTCTCAAGGCAAGAATACTGAAGTGGTTTGCCATTCCGTTCTCCAGTGGAATACATCCTGTCAGATGTCTCCACCATGACCCACCCTTCTTGAGTTGCCTCACGGTCATGGCTTAGTTTCATTGAGTTAGACAAGGCTGTGGTCCTGGTGTGATTAGATTGGCTAGTTTTCTGTGAGTATGGTTTCAGTGTGTCTGCCCTCTGATGCCCTCTTGCAACACCTACCATGTTACTTGGGTTTCTCTTACCTTGGCCGTGGGATATCTCTTCACGGCTGCTCCAGCAAAGCGCAGCCATTGCTCCTTACCTTGGACGAGGGTTATCTCCTCACCACCGCCCTTCCTGACCTTCAACGTGGGATAGCTCCTCTAGGCCCTCCTGCGCCCGCACAGCCACGGCTGCAAAGGACTATTACTTGGACATTAAAAATGATATAGTAATTCCATTTGCAACAACATGGACAGACCTAGGGATTATTATACTAAGTGAAGTAAGTCAGACAGAGAAAGACAAATATCATGATATTGCTTCTATATAGGATCTAAACAAATGCTACAAATGAATTTATTTACAAAGTAGAAACAGAGTCTCAGACAAGACATGGTTACTGAAAGGGAAAAATGGGGGGTGGAAGGGATAAATTAGAAGTTTTAAATTAACAGATATACACTACTATATATAAAATATAAAACCAACAAGGACTAGCACAGTGAACCATATTCAATATTTTGGAACAACCTATAATGAAAAAGAATCTTGGAAAATATTATACATATGTAATATATATATTAATATAGCACATATATACAAATCACTTTGCTGTACACCTGAAACTAACACAACATTGTAAATCTACTGTACTTCAATAAAATAAAGGAAGTGAAAGTAAATGTGAAGTCGCTCAGTCGTGTCCGACTCTTTTCGACCCCGTGGACTGTAGCCCACCAGGCTCCTCCGTCCATGTGATTCTCCAGGCAAGAGTACTGGAGTGGGTTGCCATTTCCTTCTCCAGGGCATCTTCCCAACCCAGGGATCGACCCAGGTCTCCCGCATTGCAGGCAGATGTTTTAGCCTTATCCAAATTCCTGACCCACAGAAACCATGAGATAATAAATGTGTACAGTTTTCAGATGCTAGATTTCAGGTTAATTTGTTGCACATAAATAGGTATCTAATATACTTTCACTAGTTAACATTTTAGGAATTGGGGAGAAGGTAGAAGAGATCTTAATAATTTATTTTTAACTAAAGTCTCACCTGAGAATCAGATTTTTTTCTGTGGTTCTTATTTTGATTTTGCTTTAAATATCTAACACCATTGTTTTGTTTTAGTAATCTCAGTCTAGTAAGTGTCATTAGATTTACATTTATGATGGAACATCTTGGAAGTGATCATTTTGAAGATAAATTCTCACTGTGCTATAACCTTTTCATCATCATCACCATCATCATCCCATGTCAAACATACTGCATGTCAGCACCTGTTTTAGGTATTTTACCATCATTAATCCTCACAACAACCCAATGAAGTAAGCACATTTTTGTAATCTTCATTTTATAATATAGGAAACTGAGGCAAAGAAAATATGTAACTGGACCCAGGGCACCCTGATAGTCAGCAGCAGAATGAGGGTACAAATAAGGTCGTTAGATTCCATAGTATGAAATCCTGGCCAGTCTGTGAGTCTAAGTCTCTCAGGCTGTTCAAGATCAGAGAGAGAGCGAAGGTGTAGAGATTATAGAGATATTGCTCTCAGAACATTGATAGAAGTTGAGTTTATTCTTTAGTAACTATTAATATTGATAGCTCATGGCTTTCTTGTGACTCACTTTTCTTTCTCTCTGAAATGTTGCAGAGTAGCAAAACATTAAAATTATATTCTATGATAAAATTTATTATTAATGTTATGATTCTTTTACTCAGAATCAATAGATTAATATCTTTCTCCAGTGTCCAGGATTGTGTGTGTTCTGAGGAAAGAGACTGATAATCACTGTGGAATGATGAAATACCTGATAATGAAGAAAGTGATGAAGAAGATGATGATGGCTATTTCTCTATGACTAAGCCCTCTCTTTATGTTATATAATTTAATCTTTCTCTGACTGAGAAAATACGTGTATCTTGGGGTGAAAATGTAAACAGTAATTTTATTGGGGCTAGATTTTAGAGAATTTTGACTACTAGACTGAAGAATTTAAATAATATTTTAAAGGTACTAGAAAAAAATTGTGTAACTGTGTTGAGAAACGTCCTTATAGTAATCTGTACATAACATTCTGAAGTTAAATTTTGGAAAAATTAAAAGACATCAAGTCCATCTATTCACCTACTCTGAGCCTCTTGATTTAGAATAAAATCAAAAAACAAACAAACAAAAAAGACAAACCTACTACTCACATGATTCAAATCTCCCGAGGTTTTTACCTTGCCTTCCTTCAGAGTAAAGTTTATCAAATCTTCTCTACATATAGACAGTATCCTAGCTCAGAGATAATAATTTCACCTGGGTATTCATGTGTTTGCTGACCTACAACATGCATGCTTTGCTTGTGTTTGCTTAAAATTTTTGGAATATTTTACAAACATTATTCACCCCATCATATCTGACATGTTCAAAAACAGCAGGAAGGCTGATACTTGAAGAGGCATATTAGGCAAATATGCATTGGCTGACTCTGTATTGTGTGCTTATGAACCGATGCATTTTCCTCAGTGCTACCTGATTCTATTAACAATTTATTTTAGATGGAGGACTCCTGGGGGTTAAGTGGGGGGATTTGCCAACAAGACTTCAAAGCCATCCAAGACAACCCTTTGTCTTGTAACTCTGCTCTGATTGTAAAAATTTATTACCAGTATTTAACAGTCTTATATGGTTTTCAGATTCAAATTCAATATCCCTAATGTGATCTGATCAGTACAAGGTATAGTAAAAGTATTTCTTCTGAACCATATACTTTATACTAACATGTTTTTGTTTTGTTATTGCTTTTTAAAATTTAAGTATAGTTGACTTACAATGTTGTGTCAATCTCTGCTGTACAGCTAAGTGGCTCAGTTATATATAATATATATAACTTTTTCATTATGTTTTATCATAGGATATTAAATATAATTCCATGTACTATACATTAGGGCCTGGTTCTTTATCCATTCTAAATATAATAATTTGCATCTGCTAGCCCCAAACTCTCCGGAGAAGGCAATGGCACCCCAATCCAGTATTCTTGCCTGGAAAATCCCATGGACAGAGGAGCCTGGAAGGCTGGAGTCCATGGGGTCGCTGAGGGTCGGACACGACTGAGAGACTACACTTTCACTTTTCACTTTCATACATTGGAGAAGGAAATGGCAACCCACTCCAGTGTTCTTGCCTGGAGAATCCCAGGGATGGGGGAGCCTGGTGGGCTGCCGTCTATGGAGTTGCACAGAGTCAGACACGACTGAAGTGACTTAGCAGCAGCAGCAACACCAAACTCCCAGTCCATCACTGTCCTTCCCTCACTCTTGGCAACCCAGCTCTGTTTCTGCTTTGTAGATAGGTTCATTTGTGGCATATTTTAGATTCCACATATAAGTGATATTATATGGTATTTGTCTTTCTGATTTATTTCACTTAGTATGATAATCTCTAGTTTAATTCATGTTGCAGCAAATGGCATTATTTCTCCAAAACATTCATACAGATGGCCAATAGGCACATGAAAAGATGCGCAATATCACTAGTTATTAGAGAAAATGCAAATCAAAACTACAACGGGATACTATGTCACATCAGTCAGAATGACCATAATTAAAAAGTCTACAAATAATAAATCCTGGAGAGGGCGTGGAGAAAAGGAAATCTTCCTACAATGTTGGTGAGAAAGTAAGTTGGTATAGCCACTATAGAAAACAGTATGGAGGTTCCTCAGAAAAGTAAAAATACAACTCCCATATGATTTAACAGTATCACTCCTGGGAATATATCCAGATGAAACTATAATTCAAAAAGATACATACATCCCTATGTTCATAGCAGCACTATTCACAATTGCCAAGACACAGAAACTAATCTAAATGTCCGTCAACAAATGAGTGGATAAAGAAGATGTGTACATATGTACAGTGGACTACTATTCAGCTGTACTTATAATTTTAAAGAGTTAGACATATTTTGATTCCCATTGCCATCAATACTTTGTGATTTTCCCAATGGTGTCCAAGTTACTCTAGTTCTGTATTTTATTATTGATATCCAATTGTATTCTATGGATTTGAGCATAATTATAACCAAACATGTAGAATTATAAAATCAATAAAAATTTTAAAGTTGTATTTGGGCAACGGGATCATACTTATCAATAATTACCTTAAACGTAAATGGGTTGAATGCCCCAACCAAAAGACAAAGACTGGCTGAATGGATACAAAAACAAGACCCCTACATATGTTGTCTACAAGAGACCCACCTCAAAACGGGGGACACATACAGACTGAAAGTGAAGGGCTGGAAAAAGATTTTCCATGCAAATAGGGACCAAAAGAAAGCAGGAGTAGCAATACTCATATCAGATAAAATAGACTTTAAAACAAAAGCTGTGAAAAGAGACAAAGAAGGTCACTACATAATGATCAAAGGATCAATCCAAGAAGAAGATATAACAATTATAAATATATATGCACCCAACATAGGAGGACTGCAATATGTAAGACAAATGCTAACAAATATGAAAGGAGAAATTAACAATAACACAATAATAGTGGGAGATTTTAATACTCCACTCACACCTATGGATAGATCAACTAAACAGAAAATTAACAAGGAAACACAAACTTTAGATGATACAATAGACCAGTTAGACCTAATTGATATCTATAGGACATTTCATCCCAAAACAATGAATTTCACCTTTTTCTCAAGTGCACACGGAACCTTCTCCAGGATAGATCACATCCTGGGCCATAAATCTAACCTTGGTAAATTCAAAAAAATTGAAATCATTCCAAGCATCTTTTCTGACCACAATGCAGTAAGATTAGATCTCAATTACAGGAAAAAAGCTATTTAAAATTCCAACATATGGAGGCTGAACAACACACTGCTGAATAACCAACAAATCACAGAAGAAATCAAAAAAGAAATCAAAATTTGCATAGAAACGAATGAAACTGAAAACACAACAACCCAAAACCTGTGGGACACTGTAAAAGCAGTCCTAAGGGGAAAGTTCATAGCAATACAGGCATACCTCAAGAAACAAGAAAAAAGTCAAATAAATAATCTAACTCTATACACCGAAAGCAACTAGAAAAGGAAGAAATGAAGAACCCCAGGGTTAGTAGAAGGAAAAAAATCTTAAAAATTAGAGCAGAAATAAATGCAAAAGAAACAAAAGAGACCATAGCAAAAATCAACAAAGCCAAAAGCTGGTTCTTTGAAAGGATAAATAAAATTGACAAACCATTAGCCAGACTCATCAAGAAACAAAGGGAGAAAAATCAAATCAATAAAATTAGAAATGAAAATGGAGAGATCACAACAGACAACACAGAAATACAAAGGATCGTAAGAGACTACTATCAGCAATTATATGCCAATAAAATGGACAACGTGGAAGAAATGGACAAATTTTTAGAAAAGTACAACTTTCCAAAACTGGGCCAAGAAATAGAAAATCTTAACAGACCCATCACAAGCACGGAAATTGAAACTGTAATCAGAAATCTTCCAGCAAACAAAAGCCCAGGTCCAGATGGCTTCACAGCTGAATTCTACCAAAAATTTAGAGAAGAGCTAACACCTATCCTGCTCAAACTCTTCCAGAAAATTGCAGAGGAAGGTAAACTTCCAAACTCATTCTATGAGGCCACCATCACCCTAATACCAAAACCTGACAAAGATGCCACAAAAAAAAACTACAGGCCAATATCACTGATGAACATAGATATAAAAATCCTTAACAAAATTCTAGCAATCAGAATCCAACAACACATTAAAAAGATCATACACCATGACCAAGTGGGCTTTATTCCAGAGATGCAAGGATTCTTCAATATCCACAAATCAATCAATGTAATACACCACATTAACAAATTGAAAAATAAAAACCATATGATTATCTCAATAGATGCAGAGAAAGCCTTTGACAAAATTCAACACCCATTTATGATAAAAACTCTCCAGAAAGCAGGAATAGAAGGAACAAACCTCAACGTAATAAAAGCTATATATGACAAACCCACAGCAAACATTATCCTCAATGGTGAAAAACTGAAAGCATTTCCTCTAAAGTCAGGAACAAGACAAGGGTGCCCACTTTCACCATTACTATTCAACATAGTTTTAGAAGTTTTGGCCACAGCAATCAGAGCAGAAAAAGAAATAAAAGGAATCCAAATTGGAAAAGAAGAAGTAAAACTCTCACTGTTTGCAGATGACAATATCCTCTATATAGAAAACCCTAAAGACTCCACCAGAAAATTACTAGAACTAATCAATGAATATAGTAAAGTTGCAGGATATAAAATCAACACACAGAAATCCCTTGCATTCCTATACACTAAAAATGAGAAAATAGAGAAATTAGGGAAACAATTACACTCACCATTGCAACGAAAAGAATAAAATACTTAGGAATATATCTACCTAAAGAAACTAAAGACCTATACATAGAAAACTATAAAACACTGGTGAAAGAAATCAAAGAGGACACTAATAGATGGAGAAATATACCATGTTCATGGATTGGAAGAATCAATATAGTGAAAATGAGTATACTACCCAAAGCAATTTATAGATTCAATGCAATCCCTATCAAGCTACCAACGGTATTCTTCACAGAGCTAGAACAAATAATTTCACAATTTGTATGGAAATACAAAAAACCTCGAATAGCCAAAGAAGAATGGAACTGGAGGAATCAACCTACCTGACTTCAGGCTCTACTACAAAGCCACAGTCATCAAGACAGTATGGTACTGGCACAAAGACAGAAATACAGATCAATGAAACAAAATAGAAAGCCCAGAGATAAATCCATGCACATCTTTGACAAAGGAGGCAAGAATATACAATGGATTAAAGACAATCTCTTTAACAAGTGGTGCTGGGAAAACTGGTCAACCACTTGTAAAAGAATGAAACTAGACCACTTTCTAACACCATACACAAAAATAAACTCAAAATGGATTAAAGATCTAAACGTAAGACCAGAAACTATAAAACTCCAAGAGGAGAACATAGGCAAAACACTCTCTGACATACATCACAGCAGGATCCTCTACGACCCACCTCCCAGAAATTGGAAATAAAGGCAAAAATAAACAAATGGGACCTAATTAAACATAAAAGCTTCTGTGCAACAAAGGAAACTATAAGGAAGGTGAAAAGCTAGCCTTCAGAATGGGAGAAAATAATAGCAAATGAATCAACTGACAAACAACTAATCTCAAAAATATACAAGCAACTCCTACAGCTCAATTCCAGAAAAATTAATGACCCAATCAAAAAATGGGCTAAAGAACTAAATAGATATTTCTCCAAAGAAGACATACAGATGGCTAACAAACACATGAAAAGATGCTCAACATCACTCATTATCAGAGAAATACAAATCAAAACCACTATGAGGTACCATTTCACGCCAGTCAGAATGGCTGTGATCCAAAAGTCTACAAGCAATAAATGCTGCAGAGGGTGTAGAGAAAAGGGAACCCTCTTACACTGTTGGTGGGAATGCAAACTAGTAGAGCCACTATGGAGAACAGTGTGGAGATTCCTTAAAAAACTGGAAATAGAACTGCCTTATGATCCAGCAGATAATCACGATGGTGTGATCACTGACCTAGAGCCAGACATCCTGGAATGTGAAGTCAAGTGGGCCTTAGAAAGCATCACTATGAACAAAGCTAGTGGAGGTGATGAAATTCCAGTTGAGCTATTTCAAATCCTGAAAGATGATGCTGTGAAAGTGCTGCACTCAATATGCCTGCAAATTTGGAAAACTCAGCAGTGGACACAGGACTGGAAAAGGTCAGTTTTCATTCCAATCCCAAAGAAAGGCACTGCCAAAGAATGCTCAAACTACTGCACAATTGCACTCATCTCACATGCTAGTAAAGTAATGCTCAAAATTCTCCAAGCCAGGCTTCAGCAATATGTGAACCATGAACTTCCTGATGTTCAAGCTGGTTTTAGAAAAGGCAGAGGAACCAGTGGTCAAATTGCCAACATCCTCTGGATCATAGAAAAAGCAAGAGAGTTCCAGAAAAACATCTATTTCTGCTTTATTGACTATGCCAAAACATTTGACTGTGTGGATCACAATCAACTGTGGAAAATTCTGAAAGAGATGGGAATACCAGACCACCTGATCTGCCTCTTGAGAAATCTGTTTGCAGGTCAGGAAGCAACAGTTAGAACTGGTCATGAAACAACAGACTGGTTCCAAATAGGAAAAGGAGTACGCCAAGGCTATATATTGTCACCCTGTTTATTTAACTTATATGCAGAGTACATCATGAGGAACGCTGGGCTGGAAGAAGCAGAAGCTGGAATCAAGATTGCTGGGAGAAATATCAATAACCTCAGATATGCAGATGACACCACCCTTATGGCAGAACGTGAAGAGGAACTCAAAAGCCTCTTGATGAAAGTGAAAGTGGAGAGTGAAAAAGTTGGCTTAAAGCTCAACGTTCAGAAAATGAAGATCATGGCATCCGGTCCCACCACTTCATGGGAAATAGATGGGGAAACAGTGGAAACAGTGTCAGACTTCATTTTTCTGGGCTCCAAAATCACTGCAGATTGTGACTGCAGCCATGAAATTAAAAGATGCTTACTCCTTGGAAGGAAAGTTATGACCAACCTAGATAGCATGTTCAAAAGCAGAGACATTGCTTTGCCAACAAAGGTTCATCTAGTCAAGGCTATGGTTTTTCCTGTGGTCATGTATGGATGTGAGAGTTGGACTGTGAAGAAGGCTGAGTGCCCAAAAATTGATGCTTTTGAACTGTGGTGTTAGAGAAGATTCTTGAGAGTCCCTTGGACTGCAAGGAGATCCAACCAGTCCATTCTGAGGAGATCAGCCCTGGGATTTCCTTGGAAGGAATGATGCTAAAGCTGAAACTCCAGTACTTTGGCCACCTCATGCAAAGAGTTGACTCATTGGAAAAGACTCTGATGCTGGGAGGGATTGAGGGCAGGAGAAGAAGGGGATGACAGAGGATGAGATGGCTGGATGGCATCACTGACTCGATGGACGTGAGTCTGAGCGAACTCTGGGGGTTGGTGATGGACAGGGAGGCCTGGCGTGTTGTGATTCATGGAGTCACAAAGAATCGGACATGATCTGATCTGATCTATGATCCAGTATTCCCACTGCTGGGCATACACACTGAGGAAACCAGAATTGAAAGAGACACGTGTACCCCAATGTCCATCGTAGCACTGTTTATAATAGCCAGGACATGGAAGCAACCTAGATGTCCATCAGCAGATGAATGGATATGAAAACTGTGGTACATATACACAATGGAGTATTACTCAACCATTAAAAAGAATACATTTGAATCACTTCTAATGAGGTGGATGAAACTGGAGCCTATTATACAGAGTGAAATAAGCCAGAAAGAAAAACACCAATACAGTATACTAATGCATATATATGGAATTTAAAAAGATGGTAACAGTAACCCTGTATACGAGACAGCAAAAGAGACACTGATGTATAGAACAGTCTTTTGGATTCTGTGGGAGAGGGAGAGGGTGGGATGATTTTGGAGAATAGCGTTGAAGTATGTATAATATCATATATGAAATGAGTCGCCAGTCCAGGTTTGATACACGATACTGGATGCTTGGGGCTGGTGCACTGGGACAACCCAGAGGGATGGTATGGGCAGGGAGGAGGGAGGAGGGTTCAGGATGGGGAACACATGTATACCTGTGGCAGATTCATTTTGATATATGGCAAAACCAATACAATATTATAAAGTTAAAAGAAAGAAAAAAAAATAAAGTTGTATTTGGAGTGAAAATATAAAGCTTTAAAAAATGATACAAACAACCACATAGCTTATTCTGAACTTCCTGGTAGTTAAAAAAAGAAGGGATTCTAGGATTCTAGAAGTGGTTCAGCTCAGAACTCAAGAATAACTCTATAGAGTCCCCAGTTGGTTCTCAGTCAGTTCTGTCTGAATATTAAGAAATGTATTGACTATTAGCACAAATTAGTTTTTGATAACTTTAAGAAAAAGAGAACAGGCCCCATCAGGAGATACAGGATAGGGAAGTTTTGTGTTGATATTGAGTGAAGTGGCAGTCTAGGAGGCTAGGCCCTGGGAGGAGAGGTGGAGGCCACAAGTCTTTTGCTTGACATCTAAAAAGGTAATAGAGAGTGACAGTTTTTGTACAACAAATTTTAATATTCAGACATCTCATTGACACATTCTGATTTTTCACTTGGTCTAAGTTGCTAGTGGAGAGACATCCCTAGTAGACCAGAAGCTGAGACTTTTTCCTCCCAATGCAGGATCCTAGGTATAAACCCTGGTCAAGGAATTGGATCCTACATACTGCAACTAGAAATTTGCATGCCACAACTAAAGATCCTGCATGCCACAATGAAGATTAAAGATCCCGAGTGCTGCAACTAAGATCTCACATACCCAAATAAATAAGTTACTTAGTTAAAAAAATTAAATCGTTATTGGAAAAACAGAAGATTGGTTGAATCTATTTATTTGGATGATTCATGAATATTTTCCTTACTAAATCTACTTTGAGAGCTAACTTAATTATTGTCTTGGAGAATTAGAACAAACACCATCTTATATTTTATCTTTAAAGCTTCTGAGATATATTCTTAGTTTTGCCATATCATTCCTTCCTCTCAGTCACCAGACATTTTGAAGTTGATGTAAATTTGATCTCGTAACTCATCCATTACTCCTGGGGGTGAAGGTGACAGCTGTCATTAGTTTAATGATAATAGTTATCCATTGCCATAATTAAGGTGATCACTTAAGGAGGCTGGATGTATCATTACTTAATACATAAAATTAGAAGAAGATGTCATGGCTGGGCACACAACATCACCCATTACACTTGAAGATGAGTCAACGCATTAAATGCTTCTCAATAAAACAACAGTGTACACCTTCAGGACTTATCATTTTCAGCAGGATCTTAAATAACATCATAAAGTAGGACTCTCCCCTGCTCTAATGTTGGCCATTATGGCCAAATGCAAGCTCCTGTACATCATTCATATCATGCAGGCAGCTTCACAACTGTGATGCTTTATGTGTGTGGCTACAGAGTATGAAGCCATTTTCAGGCCCAGCTCAATTGCTCCCCACTCACTCCCTAGAACCTTTTCAAGAACTGGTCTTTCTTTCTACTGGCCTGCTGAAACTTTCCTCCTATAGCACTCTGAACAATCTCTTCCAATAGATGCTTTTTTAAATTGATTAAGCCCTTTAGAAACACTGTCATAAAAAGAATCAGAACTCAGTTATTTTTATTTTCTTCTGCAATTTTCTTGGGACATGTGTCAGCATATCTTGACTTGGTTGTCTTTAACTGAGTGCTTGTTAGATGTTTCCTAAGGAAATAATTTCAATAGCTCCTGGAAATCAGTATCCATGGCACTTATATTATATCTCTACTAAATCTAGCACTAATATCTCTCATTATGTTTCAATTTTTCAAATCTCAGAACCAATCACAGGATGATTCTCTCAACATACTTTGTTGAGAAGTTGGAATGAGATGGATGGTTTTGCTTCTTTGTTGAAATACTCCAGGGATGACAGCAGAGAGTTTATTGGTACCAACTATCTGCATAGATCCAGTGCCCAAACTTGTTAAAATTGAATTAACTTCATCAGAATTTTCTTGGAAATTCAATGTTCCTTTCTTAAATTCCATTTAGCCATTTCCTGATTTATTTAAACACTTGTTCATTCATTTATTTGTCATTTAACAAGGATTTATTAAATTCCTTCTATGTACCAGATGCTGTAGAGGAAGTATAGAGTTCAATTAGATTAGTCTGTGTTGTAGAAATTTGTAATTCCTTTGGGTTGATTACTTTCAGGCAAGGGAAGCAGTCATTTGTACTGATAACTATAATATATTGTAATGTGTACTATCTTAGAGGCTAGTTAGTAACTGTGAATACACAGACCACACACAAAGATTAATTCTGCATAGGAACTTCAAGAAATATTTCAAAGAAGTGGTAATCATTTATTTTGAATGTTAGTAAAACAGTGAGTTTTCCAGATAGATGAAGTTACAAAGAGTTCACCATATTTGGGAAAATAAATGGAGTGTGGGGGAAGTTTAGATACACAATGCATCCAGAAGAGAGGAAATGTTCCATGCATGGCTCAGAAAGGAGGCTGGAACCAGTGAACTGAGGATCTTACAGGTTGTACTGAGTCATTTAGGAGGCGATCCTACAGGCACTTTACCTTCAGAGTACAGCATTTTTGTCTATGCATGAGTTCACTGGTTCTCTTGAAACAAAATACTACAGAATTGTTAGCTTGAAAAAGTTTTATGTTTAAAAAATTATATGTACCAAGTTTGCTGTATTTTTCTGTAATAGCTATTTTCAGTAGTATTCTATTAGATGAATTAAAAAAAAAAAAACAAGCTAAAATACAACCCTTAAAAAAGATGTTTTAAAGCTAAAACTAATTTTTTCAACATGGGAAAGATAACTAAAAGGAAATATTTTAACTGTCATGTGATTTTTATATCTGAAAACAATATATATATATACAATATATATGTACTATATATATAAACAATATATATATATATAATATATATGTACTAACTATACTTTTTTTTTTTCAAAACTGCCCTCCCAGAGATTTTGGAAATAGAATTTTCAACCTATATAAAAGTAAAAGAAGTGTTCAAGTTTTTTCAACAACTAAGTATAATAAGGGAAATTTGCCTAGTGAATTTCAATAGCAATAAGAAACTTGAAGAATAGGTGGAAAAGATTGTAAAATGTGGCTCATGACATGAACCATTGAACCAGTTTTTCATTTAATTCTTCCTTTTTATCATGAAGTAAACTTTTAGATATGCAATCATTAAAATCAAATATCACAATATATTGGGCTTAGAACCATATCTTAAATTTGAAATAGTTTACTAGGTTAAATGAAAATTTTCAGAAACAATAAATCATTTATAATCATGTATATTATTCAAGATTATATATGTATATGAATCATGTTCTATTCATAACAAGTTTTTAGTTTTAAAAAGTGAATCCATAATACGTTTCTTTTAAAATATCAATTCTGAGGTAATAAATATTTTAACTGAGGTAATAAATATGTTATGTAAAATAAGGTAAACCTATAAATGAAATAATTCTAATATATAAATGGCTTAAAATTTATAAATCAATTTATGCCTGAATACGCATATAAATTTAAATCATTATGTGTTTGAATTCTGGGTATTCATGGCAATAATCTTGCATAAATAGACCTGTATAAATAAAAATGTTTGGATCTGTTTCTGTGGAGGATAGGAGCTATCTGTGTTTCCTACAAAGGATCTGGCACAGACTAGGATAAAATGTAACCTCTGATCCATGAAATACTCTATCCCTTGGTCCATAAGTGACTTAATTCCTTTTTTAAGTTTTTAGGATATACGATTAGATATTATTTTAAATGTTGTAATTATTTATCAACCCACCACCCCAAGCAAACACTAGGACCTTGACAATAACCTGCATTGAATCATATTCCTTCTACCGCTCTGACTCCTCACAACCATGGGGCTCACATCCTAAATCTTGGGTTTATCTTTCACATATTTTCTTTGCAATGTGGTTTTATTTTAAATTACATTTTAATTTTAGAATTCAAAATTTTCTTTCTTTGTTTTTAATTTTAGAAAGAAGATATCACAATTATGATTTATTTGGGGATTTACTTTTTCTCATTTACATTGTACCACCGAAGTCCATATCACTGCATGCCTCTGTAGTTCATTTCCTTTAACTGCAGAAATATTACATTATTGGGTATGCCACAGTTTTTCATTTACTCTCCCAATAATAGGCATCTATGCAACTTTAGGTTTCTTCTATGGTGATCAGTAACTCTAAAGGCATTTGTGTGCATGTTTCCTGATTAACTTAGCAAGCATTTCTCTAGTACATATAATGCTGGATTAGAGCATTTATGAAGAATCCATTTTAGGAAGTGTTCATAAAAGTGTTTTCCATGGTGGTTGAACCTATTGCTCTGTCAGGGATTTTCCTGCAAGAGATTTCAGACAAGATTTATGTGTTTTGGACAATTAACTCTGGTAGCAATGTTAGGGGTGATATTATGTATGGAAGCAGAATTTGGGAGGTTCTGAGGGGATTATGCCCTTAATCATTTCAGTTGTGTATACATTTTTTAGAAAACTATACTCTTTTAATTAATTACAAAATATGTATCAAAAACTGTGTACTGACATTCAAAACCATGTGAGAGAAAAATCCCTTTGTCACCACATCCAAGACCACTGACACACAAAAATAAAAATTCTGGAGACATTGCTACTGAAGTGAAGCAAGGCAAATGATAGCAAATGGCCTTATTATTTCTGTTCCTATCTCCACACCTCCTCCCCAAGTCACACATAATCACAGTATCATAGAGATTGATGCCATAATATTTAATTTTTGTGCAGTAATCTGCATTCATATGGCTATCATATAGCAAAATGTAGAAGAATTTTCAAATTTCCTCAAGCTTCCTTTGAAATAATACAGAAAAGAAGAGATGTGACTTTTCCCCCCACTGTTGCTTGTTTCTCTTTTGTTATGGTTCTAAACTCTGGCAATATCCTTGAACTCATATCCAATCCTTCTGCAAATTTGTTGGTTCTTCCTTCAAAATATATCTCAAATCATATGACTCCACAACTCTCCAGTGCTAGCTCACTGGTCCAAGTCAACACCTCCTACATCGATTAGTGGATTAGTAACCTGTGTGCCACTGATTCTTCTCAACCAGGCCACTTGATCTTCAAAAGCATGAATCTGATCATGCCACTTCTCTTCTAAAACACCTCCGTGAGATTTCATCTCCTTTAGCATAAAATCCTAACTCCATACCATGTACCATGACTTAAAAAGATACTACCTGATATAGCCTTGGATTAACTCTGATTGGACAATATTTTCTGTCACTCACCACTGTCTTTCTCCCCTGTCGTCACATTGGTTTTCTTGCTTTTCCTCAAATGGAAAACAATAATTCTGCCTCAGCATGCATGAGTTCTTCTTTTACTTTCAACATTCTTTCTCCAAATATTGACATACTGCTCTTTTTTCACATACTAACATGCGTCCCTCACTTTAAGGATGTTTCTGCTCAAATTTTTCATCTCTTGAAGCTTTATTTTTTTACCCTTTCATAAATGAAGCTATCTATCATATCACCTCACTTTTATTGTCATCAAAGAATCTACCAGTCTCAGAGAAATATGATAAATATATTTGTTTGTCTCTCCCCTCTCAGTCTCCCCTACTCAAAGGTGAAATTCCCGAGGCATGGGTTTGTTTTGTCCTGCTCAGTACTGTATCCCCTGCACACACTGCAGTGTTAAACACAAGGGATGGATTTCCAAATAAGTGCCTTGAATAAATAAACTAGAGTCTGATTTAGGGAGTTGGTGATGGACAGGGAGGCCTGGCGTGCTGTGATTCATGGGGTCACAAAGAGTTGGACACGACTGAGCTACTGAAATGAACTGAACTGAACTGAACTGAATTTCTATATGTACTTTGTTTTCTTTGTTAAAGATTTTAACAAATGATTCAACAACACCAAAATTGTGCTAAGATGCTCAGTTTTTAAAATCCACTTTTTCATGTTGGGTATCTGTGTACAAATTCTATGGATAATTGCATTTATAGAAATCGTTAAGCTGAGAAGAAAATTTTAAAAACCACTATAGTATATAATTTTACTAATCACCAGCTAAGACTACCCTATATTCCCATTTTATAGGTGATGCTATTAGATTTTAGGAGGTTTATGTAATATATCCAAATCCACACAGATCTTAATTACTATGGTTCAAATGGGAGTCATATCTGACCCACTGTTAAACCTGTGATCTTCCCAATTATCCTGGTGTCTTTAGGTCCTCACTGTATTGAAGTAACTAACTGAATATGGGTATTTCCCTGGTGGCTCAGACAGTAAAGAATCTGTCTGCAATGCAGGAGATTGCCTGCTGTTCAGGAGATGCAACTTCAGTTCCTGGGTTGAAAAGATCCCCTGGAGAATGAAATGGTGATCCGCTCCATTATTCTTGCCTGAAGTATCTCATGGACAGAAGAGCCTGGTGGGCTATAGTCCATGGAGTCACAAAGAGTCGGACATGACTAAAGCAACTTAACACACAGACACACAATTACATTGAATATAAGGTGTGCTGACACAGAACCAAGGACAAATTAAGTATGTTAAGAAACATAGATGATATAAGCATTACTTTCAAGGAATTCCTTGAAGAGCTGTGTTTAAATTGACTATTGAAGTAGAGGGGCATGAAACATGCATTGCTGAATGAGGTGTAATAGGCTCTGTTATACAACAAGCATCATGTAGTGCATAGGGGAATGAGGGCAGAATGGTCAGTGGGCACTTGGAACCCTCTCCCAAAACTTCAGTACTATGGATATGTCAAGCTATTTCCCACATCAAGAACATTTATCTATAAATGAATGAGAGAATGGGAATCTGTGATCCTTCTACCAGAGAGATCTCACCTGCTCCATGTGGTGTCAACGTCTGTTCACTTAAGCCTACTGTTTTATGGAAAAGAAGCTCCGTGGTGGCTCAGTGGTAAAAATTCACTTGCCAAGCAGGAGATGCGGGTTTAATCCCTGGGTCTAGAAGATCCCCTGAAGAAAGAAGTGGTAACCTAGGTATTCTTGCCTGGGAAATCCCATGGACAGAGGAGCCTGGTGGGCTACAATCCATGGAGTCACAAAAGAGTTGGACATGATTTAGCGAGTAAACAATAACAACAAAAATTATGGAAAAGATAGAAGGGAGGAGTGATAGTGATGATAAAAGGAGCTCTGTCTTACTAAATGGGGCATTGCCATATTTTGCCTTAAGCAATAAATGTGGGAAGATTTTCCATCAGTGAAAAAGAGCTGCTAAATAAATAAATACCCATAAAAATAAAACTAAGATTCCTTACTGTGAAAGCCATGTATAAAATTAAACTGTAGGCAACAGATAAAAGCCAACAATACCACTGTGTATTATCACAAACCACTTAATTGCAAGAAAATAAAATCAGGAAAATAAATTTGAGGGAGTGCAATTAAGACTAACTTTGAACAAATGAAATTTTATTTCCTTGTTCTAATTAAAGTCAAACAAATAAAAAATAAACAGCTGTTGAGATTGCTTGGCTTTAATTAAAAAAATGTTTCGAGCTCTTTTTACTCATGTCCACCTGACATATTTACCTTACAAGAAACCTGACCAAGTGTGAAGAGTTGGCTCCATTCTGGAGAGGTTCAGAAAAGTATACTAATAATTAGAGCAGCAATCAAAATTAGTAAACTTGGAAGCTATGCCAAGACTTGAATGAGATAAAATGCAAATAAGAAATAAAACTAGGAAGCTTTATTGTGAAACATAAATGTTTTAATGCCCATTAAGACTCTTAATGAATAAGGAAGCCTCCAAAGAAGTTGTTCTGATTACTGTTTTGAGATCTTAAAATATTACTTCTGTTTCTCAGATATGTGTTTTCTGTTTCAATTTTTATTTCATATGATACATGTCAGTGTTATACAACTTAAATCAAAGTAGTGAGAATCCTGATATAATCCTGTAGGAATGTTTTGGGAGTAAGGGGTTGGTCTCTTTGGATTACACCAGGCAGGAAAGATGTGTAATTTAAGATTAGATGCACCTACAGATGAACGACCTTGGAAGAAATGAAGTAAAGTAGATTAAGATCAGCACCTGAAGATGTGGTGGTAACATGTCTTTAGTTTTTTTTTTTTTTCTTTTCTTTAATGAATAGTTAACTTATTTATTTAATAAATAAATAAATAATAGTTATTTTTCTAATAAGCACACGAGTAAAGCTACACAAGTGGGCATCTGAGAATATAAATGGTCACTGTCAATTAGGTATGATGGTGGAACTCTAGACCTTAACAGGAAATTGATAAAAGCAAGTAAAGTTGTATAAGTATGTGTCAGAGAACTTTGTTCACTAGACCAAGGAGCTTGATCTCAGAGCACAGCCATGAAAGGTTACATTATTTGTTTTATAATTGATTTGGTGAACAATCTGGAGCTCTCTGCTCTTGGAATCTGCCTAAGGCAGTGGTTCACAAACTGGTACATGTTGAAATCACTTGGGGACTTAAAGAAATATGAATGCATGCCTTCGACTACAAGACATTCGGATATAATTAGTATGAGATAAGACAAGGACCAAAATCACTATGGAAAGTGACTACAGCTATGAAATTTAAAGACATTTGCTCCTCAGAAGGAAAGCTATGACAAACCTAGACAGTATATTAAAGAGCAGAAATATCACCTTGCTGATAAATGTGTGTATAATTAAAGCTATGGTTTTTTTGGTAGTCATGTATAAATGTAAAAGTGGGACCATAAAGAAGGCTGAGCACTAAAGAATTGATACTCTTAAGCTGTGATGCTGGAGAAAAACTCTTGAGAGTCCCTTGGACTGTAAGGAGATCAAACAAGTCAATACTAAAGGAAATCAATCCTGAATATTAATTGGAAGGACTGATGCTGAAGCTGAAGCTCCAATATTTTGGCCACCTGATGAAAAGAGCTGACCCATTGGAAAGGACCCTGAAGCTGGGAAACATTGAAGGCAAAAGGGGGAAAGGGGGCAGGGGGTGAAATGGTTAGATAGCATCACCAACTCAATGCACATGAATTAGAGAAAATTCAGGGAGATAGTGGAAGACAGAGAAACCTGGTATGCTGCAGTCCATAGGTTTGCAAAGAGTCAGACACAACTTAGTAACAGAACAACAACAAGGCACAGACACTGGGGCTGTTAAAAGATTCCCAGAAGATTCCAATAGGAAGTAAAATTTGGGAAGGGATTTGGGGCTGTAAAATTAGCAAGCTCTAGAATTAACTGTGAGTCAGAAATAGTGAGGACTAACTTTCCTATTAAGTACTATGTATGCTATAAAGCTTCAATAATTAATACTGTTTGGCATTATTCATGAATAGATATACACATATCAATAGAGAAAAAGTCTAAACACAAATCCAGATATACATAGAAATTTAACAACCAATAAATGAGGTCTCACAAATCAGTTCTGAAGTGAAATACTAATTATAAAATTGTGTTAGAACTATCAGCTTTTAGGAAGGGTTCAGGGACTATAAGTCACTATTAGCCATTATGTTCAGGGACTATGAGTACCTCTATTTCCAGGAGAGTGCAATATGTGGCCAGCTACTTCTGCTCTAATGGCATATAGCATGAGGACAAGGAGGGAAAATTCTTGTTTCAAAAGCCCATGGGCAAGGTATGGCCATGGTGGGCCATATAGAGAAAGAAATTGCTAAGTGTCTGTAAAGGAGTTTTTTTTGGGGTATTAACAGGACTGCAAGGAGGTCCAACCAGTCCATTCTGAAGATCAGCCCTTGGATTTCTTTGGAAGGAATGATGCTAAAGCTGAAACTCCAGTACTTTGGCCACCTCATGTAAAGAGTTGACTCATTGGAAAAGACTCTGATGCTGGGAGGGATTGGGAGCAGGAGGAGAAGGGGACGACAGAGGATGAGATGGCTGGATGGCATCACTGACTTGATGGACGTGAGTCTGAGTGAACTCCAGGAGTTGGTAATGGACAGGGAGGCCTGGCGTGCTGCAATTCATGGGGTCGCAAAGAGTCGGACACGACTGAGCGACTGAACTGAACAGGAGTTCCTCTTGAAGTTCAATTTGTACAGATTTTAGAACCATTTGTTAGAAGGGCCCTAATGTAAGCTGGGACAATTTATAAATAATATCATCAATAGGCTTATAAAATCCATCTGTAAATTTTACTTAGAAGCCACATTTTTAAAAAAGATATTGAACTTACTTGAATGTTGCAGATGCTGAAAGAGGTAATGTTGCAGCAGGAGTCAATTCTGACTCCATGCTGGATCTGTTTCTTTTACTTTAACCTTTGCTTCTGGTTGCTTTTGTTCACTTAAAGGATACTGTTTATACATAATAGCCTGCCTTGGATGATCCTGCTCCTATGCTTGAATATTATACTAAAGTGCCTTTGTTCAGGACCGTGTCCACCTGTGGATGGGAGGAAGAAAGAAATTAACACATCTCCTCTCTAAGGCTTGCCCTCCTACAAGATATTTGCAGAATGAGAAGCCTTTTTACTTTATTTCCTCACCTCCCCTAGCTCTGTGTTCTATAAAAGAACCTGGCATCCAGACCTCAATAATATGGTTATTTTGAGACATTGGTGTGCCATCTTCTTGGTCAGTGAACTTTTGGAATAAAGTCATATTTCTTGCCTCTACACCTCGTCTCTCAGATTTAGTGGCCTGTAGTGCAGTGACTAGAGCAAGCTTGGTTTCAGTAACAGCATTAGCTGTTCTTTATCATAAGTATCAGGAAATGAGTGGCCCTTGGTTTAGCAAGTAATTTTCCAGAACTCAACTAATGTGCCAGAGCCTTGCACTATGTGTGGGGAAGTAGTTTATTTGCTTTTTTGGTGTGTAAGCTCTTTTATGAGTATTTGTATACTCTAAGTGAGCATGGCAAATGGATTTTTTCAGAGGAGGATAAAAGCAGTGTGATGCCATACCTGTGTTCTCAGAGAAAGTTGGATGTGGTTAAGATCTTGCCTGGAAAGATGGTGTGTGATAACAAGGCTGTTGCGGTACCTCATGGGAAGTCAGGAAAAGGTGTTTAATCTCACACTGAAAGTGAAAGCAAACTGTGACTGAGGGACTACTGAAATCTGCATGAACAGAATATTTTAGCCAAATCTATGATAGCATAATATTTATCAGTTGCTTTTTGGATGAAGTTCAGTTCAGTTGAGTTCAGTTCAGTCGCTCAGTTATGTCCAACTCTTTGCAACCCCATGAATTGCAGGATGCCAGGCCTTCCTGTCCATCACCAACTCCCAGAGTTCACTCAAACTCACGTCCATCGAGTTGGTGATGCCATCCAGCCATCTCATCCTCTGTCGTCCCCTTGTCCTCCTGCCCCCAATCCCTCCCAGCATCAGAGTCTTTTCCAATGAGTCAACTCTTTGCATGAGGTGGCCAGAGTACTGGAGCTTCAGCTTTAACATCATTCCTCCAAAGAAATCCCAGGGCTGATCTCCTTCAGAATGGATTGGTTGGATCTCCTTGCAGTCCAAGGGACTCTCAAGAGTCTTCTCCAACACCACAGTTTAAAAGCATCAATTCTTCGGCGCTCAGCTTTCTTCACAGTCCAACTCTCGAATCCATACATGAGCACTGGAAAAACCATAGCCTTGACTAGATGGACCTTTGTTGGCAAAGTACTGTCTCTGCTTTTGAATGTGCTATCTAGGTTGGTCATAACTTTCCTTCCAAGGAGTAAGCTTCTTTTAATTTCATGGCTGGAATCACCATCTGCAGTGATTTTGGAGCCCCCCAAAATAAATTCTGACACTGTTTCCACTGTTTCCCCATCTATGTCCCAGCAGTGGCCAGGAGGAGCTATCCACCCCCACCCCCCACTGCCCCAAGGTCAGGGGCAGCAGCCGAGAGGAGCAACCCCACGTCCAAGGAGTGGTGGCTGCTCGGGTGCAGGAGGGCCGAGAGGAGCCACTCCACGCTCAAGGTCAGGAGGGGCGGTGGTGAGGAGATACCCCTCATCCAAGGTAAGGAGCAGCAGCTGCGCTTTGCAGAGCAGCCCTGAAGAGATACCCCACGTCCAAGGTAAGAGAAACCCAAGTAAGACGGTAAGTGTTGCCAGAAGGCATCAGAGGGCAGGCACACTGAAACCATAATCACATAAAACTAGTCAATCTAATCAGACGGACCACAGCCTTGTCTAACTCAGTGAAACCAAGCCATGCCCTGTGGGGCCACCCAAGATGGGCAGGTCATGGTAGAGAGGTCTGACAGAATGTGGTCCACTGGAGAAGGGAATGACAAACCACTTCAGTATTCTTGCCTTGAGAACCCCATGAACAGTATGAAAAGGCAAAATGATAGGATACTGAAAGAAGAACTCCCCAGGTTGGTAGGTGCCCAATATGCTACTGGAGATCAGTGGAGAAATAACTCCAGAAAGAATGAAGGGATGGAGCCAAAGCAAAAACAATACCCAGTTGTGGATGAAGTTAGTAATTTTAATAATATAGGTGATACCACAGCATTGAAATTGCAGTAATCGACCATTCATTCTTTCAAGTTTAAGAACAGGCCAAATTGAGTATTCAATGGAAGAGCAGTGAGGATAATCATTCCTTCACTCAATAGTTCTTGTATAATGAGTTTCAGTCTTGGAAAGTCTGTTTTAGTTTACTTTGGACCATATTAACTATTTATTTGAGGAAGTGGGGCTGGTCAATTGGCTCCAGTTTTATCAAGCCAATGTATAAGTTCCAAAGATTTAATTTAACTTTAAGTCAAAATTTGTTTTATTTTATTACTCATTAGGTCAGAGCATCCATGTTTATATTGGGATATTTTAGTGAATTTTGAGTCCAAAAAATGCATAACCTGAAAGTTGAGAATTGTGTTTTATTTGGCAGACAAAACTGAGGACTTAAGTCTGGAAAACCACCTCTCAGATAACTCTGATGGACTGCTCTGAAGAGGGAAGAGGGGAAAGCAGGATACAAAGAGGTTTTTGCAACAAAAATTGGGTAGTTTGAATATCAAAAGATTACTATTAATTAAAGAAAACCAGACATCTTAAGTAATTTAGCACTTTTTCTATGTCTATACATGAAAAGATGCAAGAATCTGGGCTCTTTGAAATCATTTCTTTGATATCCACCTTAACTGTCTAGGGCCAGCATCCTATTCTTCCCCCTCTGTTGGGGGAGACTGTAGTGGCTGCTGACTTTATGCCACAGAATCCTTAGTTTGCTGATATTACAGTTGACATTTTTCATTCACATGTTCTATGATCATGGGAAATTGAGACAGTATGCTTGTTCTGATGGTTAAGGTAAAACATAGCTGTCTTCTATTTAGTGTTTGATAACTCCTTTAAGATACTTTGTTAAATTTAGTGGGATATCCAGGTTTAACTCTAATTTGAGCTCTAGCATTAAGGACATGAACACTTACCAACTGATGCATTTTAGGACATGTTGAAGTTAATTCAGAGTGTATGATATGGAGGAATAAAAGGCAACTGGCACCCTTTTGTCTTTTTGTTGTATAAATTATTCAGGTGAATTTAGTATTTCCAATTGTGTACATTATGAATATTTGTTTCGGGTTTTTCCCCCATGGAAGAACAGTGCCTCCTCAAACAAATAAACAAACAAATCCCCTTGTCATTTCCTGCATCATTATACTCTTCAGCTTTTTGGTTACTTCTTGTTCATGTCTGTCTTCACATCCTTTCTCTGGGCCTCCAATTCCATTTCATTTTCATTAGTAAGCTCCTTGTGTTGTACAGCAAGGAGTTCAATGAAGCTGTCTTCTTTCAGATCTAGCTTGAAATAAAGATACTGTACTACTGTACTCTATACAGTACCGTGAAGGTACACAAAACCACAACTACTTGCAGAGGAATCATACACATGACAATATACACCAAACATGTGAACTAACTTATGTGACTGGAGAGGTGAACTCACATTCACACCTTTGAAAGTTCACATCTTAAAGGTTTATATGTAGGAGACTTATTGTACATAGAAAAGCACTAAATTCCTTAACTTGAAATACCTGGGTATTTTTTATTAACAGTAATCTTTTGAAGTTCAGACTACCTGGTTTTTGTTGCAAAAATGCCTATGTATCCTGACTCCTCTCTTACCTCTTTGGAGCAGCGTCTCAGAGCTATCTAAGATACTGTGCCCAGGATTTATGTCCTAGGTTTTGTCCATCAAGTAAAGCATAATTCTCAGATTCTAGGTTGTGCATTTTTTCAACTGACACTTCCTTTGTGTGTGTGTGTGTGTGGTTACTAGATATACTTTAGGGGAACCTCTCTACTCTGAGCAGATTTATAAGTTTATTCCCTCAGAAAGTCCCAAATCAGTATCATCAGATTTAGGGGTTCCTTCTGTCATAATGGGTGAATTAATTCCTGGCTGGGCCAGAGGCATACCATAGGTATTTTACCCAAGAACTCTGAGGATCAAGGTCTATTTTTGTGTCAGAGTCATAGGTATTGATAGCAGCAGCAAAGGCAATTTGTGGAGTCCTAGTGAGTCATTCCAGAGAAGGCAATGGCAATCCGCTTCAGTACTCTTGCCTGGAAAATCCCATGGATGGAGGAGTCTGGTAGGCTGCAGTCCCTGGGGTCACTGCGAGTCGGACACGACTGAACGACTTCACTTTCACTTTTCATTCATGCATTGGAGAAGGAAATGGCAACCCATTTCAGTGTTCTTGCCTGGAGAATCCAAGGGACGGGGGAGCCTGGTGGGCTGCCGTCTATGGGGTCACACAGAGCTGGACACGACTGAAACGACGCAGCAGCAGCAGCAGCAGCAGCAGTGAGTTGTTTGCTTTAGGAAATGTAGACTTCAACATAATGCATAGTAACATTTCCTCCATGCAAGTGGGTCCACATAGCACATAGAGTATGAGTCTCCCTGAATCCTTTATAGAACAGGGGACAATCCTAAATTGAGAAACACAATCAAAGGCCATAAGGTAAAAGCCATTCTCCTGAGCCTAGCACCTGTCACAGCCTATGCTGGAATTAAATCACAGAATAAGTTCAGCTGAGATGTACAACTCAGGGCCACTTTAAGGCAGGCTTCATTCTCCTAGTATTATATGACAGAGGTTCCATAGAACTCAGCAAATGCAGCACAATGTAGCCAAGCTCAAAGCACAAACTTCACAGCAGGCAACAACAGAGCTCAGAGTAAGCAGCAGCTCAAAATAATTGCTTACCTACAGACAGCAGAGCCAGTTAGCAAACCAAAGCAAGAGAAGAGATCTCTGCTTCTGGTGGTTGTGGTCTAGACATCCTGCTGACATAACCATTATTTTGAATGTTTCATGAGAAAAAAATAGATCTCCACCCAGAATTTGGTTTGTGTACCAAAACTCATGATACCGCACCACAGTGGGCTTGGGGGTGACAGAGGATGAGATGGTTGGATGGCAACATCAACTCGATGAACAAGAGTTTGAACAAACTCTGGGAGATAGTGAAGGACAGGAAAGCCTGGTATGCTGCAGTCTATGGGGTCACAAAGAGTCAGAGATAACTGAGCAACTGAACAGCAATTTATGCAAGGAAATCTTGAGGAAGTAAGAAGGCAAAAGCAGGTAAAGGCTGCCTTGAGTAAGGCAGAAAGGATAGACTGGGCTTTTAGAGTGGCTATGGGCTGGCATTCTAAACGGGTTTGAATTGCCCACAGGCACTGAAGGAGGAAACAGTGCAAAACTTCTAATCAGTCTATTCATATGTAGAACAAAGAAGGAGAGGGAGAGGCTTAAAAGCAGAAGTCATTCATCAAAAATGTGTATTTATTACACTCTTTAATGCATTTTAAAATGTTGACTCTGAAAATATTACATGTCCAAAAACTAAATGAAACCCTCACCTTGTTATTCTCCCCAAATGAAAAGCAACAAGGAATCAGTAGAGACACTTAAAACCATCATTTTCTACTTAAAAGTCCCTTTATATCTACATTATTTTCCTAGGAATCTTTTCGCTTTTTAAAAATAGAATTTGGAGGAACAAACCAGAATTATTCATAGTAGAAACGAATCTTAGAAATTGTGTCTTCTAATATTTTTCTGAAACAGGTATTGGAACTAATTCCAGATATTAGGCCAAATGCCCCAAGTGGAGTTTTAAATTAATCTTGTCATAAATAATTATTTTGTTAATTAATTTTGGGGAGGATCTGGAATTAATCTTTGACCTCTGTATCCCAGTAAAGCCAAGACCTTCTGAAAACCCTTCCATGTTTTCCTAATGTGGGCTTTATTCTTTGTTTAATAAAGTCTTTTCTTCTGGGAAGGAAGTACTGTTGTAAATTTCAGTTCATTTAGATAAAGCTTTGATTCCTCATCTAAGACTTGACAGCAAAATAAGGATTTGACTTCTGCCTTTATCATGTCATTCACAACTGGGATTTATTCCAAAGATATCATAACAGGTCACTGTTGATGGAAGATTTTTATTACCTAGGACCTGTATGGGCTTAGACAACAGGCATAATATCACCACATTCCTTTAAGGGCAAGTTTTATCCCCCACAACTGTGGGCTTTTCTCATTGGCTTCATCTGGATTATCAACATCCCTCAGAGCCAAAGCATCCCTGAATTGCAACAACTTTTAATAAGTGATTTCCTCCAACTTTCCATTCTTTGATAAGACAGGTAATTCAAATTTGGAGAAGTGCCTGAGAAAAAGGGCTGAACACACACTAGTGAATATAATCATCTTCCCCTTTTTCTTATCTTCTCTTTCTATAATGTTATGACTAAATACCTTAATCCTTTTACATTTTCAGAAAAAGCTCCCTTTCCCCAACTAGTTTCATCAAGTATAATTTTGAGTATTTATTACACACACAAACTTAAATGCAGATATCATCCTTTGACATTATTTCTCTATCATTTACTACATGGTGTACTCATTACCATGGTGGACAGACAATAAGGGAGAGCTAAGAAGTCTAGTATAGTGGCCTGATAGGTGGTTCTGATTAGTAGCCACATATTTAGGTTTCATATGCTTTACATCAGTGGTTCTCAGATTAAATGTGCATAAGAATCAATTGGAAAGCTTGAAAAGGTAAACATTCCTCAGGTTCATTGATTTTCACCCAGTAGATGTCAATAGGCTCTAAATATTTGCATTTCTAATAAGCTCACCAGTAGCTAATTCTGATGCTATGATTTCAAGAACCACTTATTGAGTAGATCTTTGTTCTATAAGAGTATTTCTTCATTGCACACATGGCTCACTCACATCTAAATCACAGGATTGCCCCATATCTGACACACTGAATCAGAATGGGAGTGGGAACCAGCAATCTATGATAACATGTGAAGTGATTTCTATTTACACTGATGATGTATGAAAATTCTAAACCAGTGGTTCTCATACTTAGCTGTACATTATACTCACCTGGCAATATTTAATAACCTCTGATACCTTGCTTCCACCTGTAGATACTCTGATTAAATTAGTATGAGGTGCAATCAGGGCCACCAGGATTTGTAAAATTTCACTAGGTGATAACTAATGTTCAGCAAAATTTGGGAACCACTGCTCTAAACAATATTTAAATCAGGCATCTGGGAAATAAAATTAGAACTTTGTCAAAGAAACTTGCTTGTCATAATAACTGAGAAACAACAGCAATGAGAGAAGCCAGAGGTAGTAGAATATCTTCAACATACTGAGATAACACAATTGATAACCTATTACCTTAATGAAAATAATTTTCAGACAAAACTGAGAGACTTTATCACCAAGGAGCTCACCAAGGGAATATTAAAAAAAGGACTCTATTGCATAAGAAATGGTGACAAAGACATGGATAATATCTGGGTAAAATAAAGCAATATCGATTGTTTATAATAACTGATTACATTGATTGTAAAATAATAAAAATCAATGGAAAAAATAATAGCTGAGAAAGCTTGAAAAATTCCCAAGACATCTCAGAATTCAGATTTGGAATGAGCTAAATCTATTTCATGTCAAAAATTGCCTTGTTTATTCAGGAGGTAAAAAAAAAAAAGAAAGAAAGAAACAGTTCTCTTCATGAAGTCCAGAAACCTCATTCTTAAAAGAAATTCATATTTACTGCTGGCATTTAATGAAATTGGTCTTTTGTACAGAACTTTATTCCACTTTGTTTTAATTGGAATTTTAGTTGACCTTGTGCCTTTTTGACATAAATCTAAAAGTCACCAAGGACAATTACATCATTGTCACTATAGGCTCAGGATTTCAAATTAATTCTCTTAACTTACTGATAGGGACATTCAAATCTTCCAATGATTCACAGCATGCAGAAAAAAAAAATATTGGGTGATATATTTTTGAAAATGTGTATGAAAAACATCTATTTCTGCTTTATTGACTATGCCAAAGCCTTTGACTGTGTGGATCACAATAAACTGTGGAAAATTCTGAAAGAGATGGGAATATCAGACCACCTGATCTGCCTCTTGAGAAATTTGTATGCAGGTCAGGAAGCAACAGTTAGAACTGGACATGGAACAACAGACTGATTCCAAATAGGAAAAGGAGTTCATCAAGGCTGTATATTGTCACCCTGTTTATTTAACTTATATGCAGAGTACATCATAAGAAATGCTGGACTGGAAGAAACACAAGCTGGAATCAAGATTGCCGAGAGAAATATCAATAACCTCAGATATGCAGATGACACCACCGTTGTGGCAGAACGTGAAGAGGAACTCAAAAGCCTCTTGATGAAAGTGAAAGTGGAGAGTGAAAAAGTTGGCTTAAAGCTCAACATTCAGAAAATGAAGATCATGGCATCCGGTCCCACCACTTCATGGGAAATAGATGGGGAAACAGTGGAAACAGTGTCAGACTTCATTTTTCTGGGCTCCAAAATCACTGCAGATGGTGACTGCAGCCATGAAATTAAAAGATGCTTACTCCTTGGAAGGAAAGATATGACCAACCTAGATAGCATATTCAAAAGCAGAGACATTACTTTGCCAACAAAGGTTCGTCTAGTCAAGGCTATGGTTTTTCCTGTGGTTATGTGTGGATGTGAGAGTTGGACTGTGAAGAAGGCTGAGCGCCAAAGAATTGATGCCTTTGAACTGTGGTGTTGGAGAAGACTCTTGCGAGTCCCTTGGACTGCAAGGAGATCCAACCAGTCCATTCTGAGATCAGCCCTGGGATTTCTTTGGAAGGAATGATGCTAAAGCGGAAACTCCAGTACTTTGGCCACATCATGCAAAGAGTTGACTCATTGGAAAAGACTCTGATGCTGGGAGGGATTGGGGGCAGGAGGAGAAGGGGATGACAGAGGATGAGATGGCTGGATGGCATCACTGACTCGATGGATGTGAGTCTGAGTGAACTCCGGAAGTTGGTGATGGACAGGGAGGCCTGGCGTGCTGCGATTCATGGGGTCGCGAAGAGTCGGACACGACTGAGTGACCGATCTGATCTGATCTGATGTGTGTGTGTGTTAGCATCATGAGGGAATAATACTTAGATTTCAGTCTCCAAACATTATTAAATGTTTGAACAACTTACTAAAGGTTATGCAAAATCTCCAATTTGTGTAGAATTTCTTTTAAATTATTATATTTTCTATTTGGAGGAAGGAGAGTGGAAAAAATAAGCTTTGGGTTCAGTTGATTCCCTGAAAATTGGTATTTCTGTAGGCTCTACCTTCTCCCCTTTGGGTATTCGGGAGTTCTTTTTATCCCTTCCCATATTCACCATGCAGTTGCAGTGCTTCTAGAAATACTGCTTCTGTCTACCTTTCAGTAATTCCTCTTGCTTCAGAGTTTGGGAAATTATGCTGGTATAGATACAGATAGAGATGGATAAGAGTTCTCTCTCATTCTAATTGCTTGATTAAAGTAACATAGTGGAATCCTAATTATTGTAATAAGCTATATCTAGTATCTTAGAGAAAAATAAATTCCTGAACTAATAGCAGGAAAATCAAGAGACATAATGAATAGAATTAAAATAACTAAAGGTTTATAGACTTTCATTATAAATAGCTTTTGGTGATGGACTCATGAAAATCTTTCACTTTTATAATAAGATATCTTTGGAGACCTAGGGAAAGAAACTGATGCTTAAAACTGGGGGGTGGGGGGGAAGGCTTACAGAAGAATGCAGCATTGCTTTCTTGGGAAAAAAAATTACAAACTATTGTTAGGGAACTATTGGATGAAACCTCCTGCCTAGATAGGATAATGACCACTTGCCTGAGCTCCTCACAGCAGGAGGTCCAGATAGATAAGGAACACAGAGTTGCTGCTATAAATATGGCAGAGGCCAGAAGAAGAGGAGATGACCAACCTCCCAGAATTATTCTTCTGGAATACATCTTGGCTAAGAAATGAATGTGCCAGCAGGAAGGATCTTGAGTCAGACTATGGGCCAAGCAAGATGATTGGCCAGAGACAACCAGGAAACTAACTCCATTGCTATAAAATTGGACACTGGGGGAGCAGTTCTCCTGGGTTCCTTTACCCTACTGCTCTCCTCTTGGGTGCCCCTTTCCTAATCCCATTTCTTAAAATTTGCAGTTTGTCAGCATGTGTGTCTCCTTGGACAATTCATATCCAAGTGTTAGACAAGAGCCCACTCTCAGGCCCTGAAAGGAGTCCCCTTTCCTGCAGCCCTATGATGAGAATGAATTCGGAGTGAGAAAAATTTATCTTGTTCAAAACCAGGGGCCAGTCCTTAATATAGCAACAACACAAGAGAAGTCTTTAGAAGATATTTAACTTGCTGCTCTCATGTGGACTCCATGAATCACTATATCTAGCAAAACATGAGAAATCTGAGAGCTGGAAAGGTTGACCAAGTAAGAAATAGATGACTGAATTAAAACCCAATGGATATTCTTGCCTGGCAGGGGAGATACCATAATCAAAAACATGTTTTTCCCAGAGCAAGGCTAATCCATTGCATTTCAGATGTGCTGACTACTGTGATTTCCCCGAATGTGGGAAACTCAACTGCATAATTTGTGGTAGTGGGGAACTGTGTTCATACTTTCCCCTGGTGTTAAAACAATGGAGAGGGTAAACATATGATTGGAAGTGAAATAAAATGCCAAAATCTAGGTCTAGATATGTACATAAGATATATCTATCAGTAGATATGTAGAGATTTGTTGTTGTTGTTCAGTTGCTAACTTATGTCTGACTCCTCTCGACTCCATGAACTGCAGTACACCAGGCTTCCCTGTCCTTCACTATCTCCCTGAATTTGCTCAAACTGATATCCATTGAGTCAGTGATGGCATCCAAACATCTCATTTCCTGTCGCCTCCTTCTCCTCTTGCTTTATATATAGTTTACTAGCTTGAGTAAATCTTCCAGAACTCAGTAAAAAAAAAAAAAATAGATTAACATATAATGCAAAAATTAATATGTTAAGAATGACCATCAACTAAAATAGTGGAGCAGGTAACTCCAAGGAGCTATCCCTTCAGAGAATCACTGAAAGATCAAGCAAAAATTGTTAAAATCAACTTAATCAGAGATCAGGAAAACAGTCAAAGGAAAATTTAACAAAGTGAATGCTAAATTAAGAAAAGGCAACTAAAAAAAAAAAAAACAAAAAGAAAAGAAAAGGCAACTTATAAATGATAGAGAAACTATGCCATTTTTACTTGCCTGAGGCCCAGTGCCACTCTAACTCAGCTGTAGTCTTGTTCATTCCTGAGGAAGCGGGGGTGGCAGTTCAGTTCAGGTCAGCTGCTCAGTCAATGCAGATGGTGACAGCAGCCATGAAATTAGAAGACGCTTGCTCCTTGGAAGAAAAGCTATGACCAACCTAGACAGCACATTAAAAAGCAGAGACATTACTTTGCCAACAAAAGTCCATCTAGTTAAAGCTATGACTTTTCCAGTAGTCATGTATGGATGTGAGAGTTGGACTATGAAGAAAGCTGAGTGCCAAAGAATTGATGCTTTTGAACCGTGGTGTTGGAGAAGACTCTTGAGAGTCCCTTGGCCTGCAAGGAGATCAAACCAGTCAATTCTAAAGGAAATCAGTCCTGAATATTCATTGGAAGGACTGATGCTGAAGCTGAAACTCCAATACTTTGGTCACCTGATATGATAAAATGACTCATTAGAAAAGACCCTGAAACTGGGAAGGATTGAAGGGGGGAGGAGAAGGGGACAACATAGGATGAGATGATTGGATGGCACCACAAGCTCAAGTTTGAGTTTGACATGAGTTTGAGTAAGCTCTGGGAGTTGGTGATGGACAGGGAAGCCTGACGTGTTGCAGTCCATAGGGTGGAAAAGAGTTGGACATGACAAGTAGATTCCAGTTATAAAAATAATTGTGTTTGTTCTGAGTGCCTGAAGGACACCTGAAGAGGACTTCTGGAGGGGTGGGACATGTTACTGGACAAAAGGGGACTTCAGTCCATCTTCCCATCCTATGTCAATAAAGATCTAATATTTTTTCTTTGTCATTGGATAGTAGCTATAAGTTGACCAGTCATTAATTTTTTTTTTTTTTTCCCCAAGGGATTCCCAGGTGGAATGTGGAACCTTAAAGGAAGCACTTTCCACTTTAGCTTGCACAGTTTGTACCAAATGTCTGCATGCTCAAATCAAACCAACAAAACCAGAAACTCACCTTCTGGGAGTCACACTCCAAGTAAAATGAAAGTCAAAGTGATGCCCAGAAATCAAAAGCCAAATGGCATAAACGCCAAACGTGACTTCCCCAGGTCCCCTAGACCTGCGACCTGGCAGAGTCAGTGCTTGTGGCTCCAAACTTAGTTCTGATACACTTTTAAGTAATTTCTTGTTGGTTTCCTGCAAAGAAGTTACTTTATCATTTTCTCTTTTAGAACTTCCTAGATACCAAAGTAACTATTCCATTCACTCTGGTTGATCTTATGGCTTTTTTCTAACTGTGTATGCAAAAATGTCAATTTTGTAATAGCAAAAGAAACCCAATTTGGGCATTTTTATTGAGATCTTCTTTAGTATACTTTCTCCAATTAACTAGATACTTGCAGGTATGAGCTCCTTTAAGTTGAATTTTCAGGGATAAAAACTACTAGTGAAATTGTATGGTGGACCTGTGTGCTGCTTATGAGCTTAACTTCTCCAGGAGTTACGACAGAGGCATTTCAGCTCCTCTTACAGGCCTCAGATTCTCCCTCCAGCAGTCTTAGACCAGTGTGGGTGCTCAGGTCACTGAATGGCCAGATCTTATAGTGACCCCTAGGTGAGCAAGTGTTTTAATTAATGAGTGGGCTTCTCCTATGGGACAACTGCATGGTATGAGGACTAGCCCTCCACCACTTCTATAAATTTCTCAGTCACCTGAGAAAACTGAAAATGACTGGAAGGACTCTTGCCCCTTTTCTTTGGAGCAAAGCTGCCATATATTCTCCTCACTTTTATGCCAACAAATTCTATAAAGGCAGCCAAACTGAGGAAAAGTGTCAGATCAGCCTCTTACATAACCACTTAGTCAAGACCACTCAGTTCCCTACAACTGAGCAACCTCAGTGTCTTTCAGCCAAGCCCTGGGTATTCCTCGATGTTTTTCAGTTGGCACCCACTCCTGTATCTTTCCACTGGCTGGGTAATTCCCCTGGCATTTTTAAGCCACACATCCCTCCCAGTATCTTTTTACTGGATGGGAATTTCTTGGTATCTTTCAACTGAGCCCCACTCACTGCCTAGACCATAAGTGGGTATGCCCTGGATATTTCACCTATCTCACCCCACCCCAGTATCTTTCCAACTAACAGGGGACAGGTAACCTGCTCCACCACCACATAAAACTCAGAATGTCGACTAAGATGGGAGGTTTGAGAATCAGGAAAGACTTACCCAAATTCATCTGTACTCCCAGAGGAGACAGATGGGCACAAGGGGCCCATTTGCTGGTACCAAAGCTCTGGTTCCTCGTGGAGTTCAGGTGAAGGAAGGAAGTCCACTCTAGGTCACTTGGTCAGTCACCGTAACTGTCAACTAAAAAGATGCATAACTTGAGAGTTGTGAGTTAAGTTTTATTTGGGGACAAAATGAGGATTGCAGCCCAGGAGGCAGCACTTCAGATAGCTCTCAGAGACCTGAGAGACTGCTCCAAAAAGGCAGCTGGAGAAGGTCAATATATAAGATTTCAGTGAAGGGGGAGTTTAATGCAATCAAGTGTTTACTTTATAGGATGTTTTTTGCTAGTCAGGAGGGATTTAGTGATTTTCTAAATATAAGTAGATGCAAGGTTTGGTATAATGGAATCATTTTCTGAAAATGAGGGCTTCCCTGATAGCTTAATTAGTAAAGAATCTGCCTGCAATGCAGGAGACCCCGGTTTGACTCTTGGGTCAGGAAGATGTGCTGTAGAAGGGACAGGTTACCCACTCCAGTGTTCTTGGACTTTCCTTGTGGATCAACTAGTAAAGAATCCGCCTGCAATGCGGGAGACTTGGGTTTGATCCCTGGGTTGGGAAGATCTCCTGGAGAAGGGAAAGGCTACCCACTCCAGTATCCTGGCCTGGAGAATTGATATTCCATGGAAATATTGGAAATGTTTCTGCGCTCATTCAAATGGCCACGAGAGGGCGCTTTCACTTTCACTTTTCTAAAAATATCTATCTAAAGACCTGTCGGCCAGATTACCTGGAGCACAGAGTGCTTCAGTCCACCTTGAATTCCCTCAGAGAGTGTTGAAGGTCAACAGCTGCAGCAGCACAGGATTCAATCTCCCCAGAGGCAGATGACAAATGAATTTATGGTTACATAGAGAACGAATTTATGGTTGCTAGGGTGGAAGGGTAAGGGGAGGGATAGATAATTTGGTATTGACATGTACATGCATGCATGCATGCGAAGTCACTTCAGTCTTTCAGACCCTATGTCCTGTAGCCTGCCAGGCTCTTCTGTCCATGGGATTCTCCAGGCAAGAATACTGGACTGGGTTGCCATGCTTTCCTCCAAGGGATTTTCCCTACCCAAGGATTGCACCGGCCATCTCCCGCAGCTTCTGCATCTCAGTTGAATTCTTTACTGCTGAGCCACTGAAGAAGTCATTGATATGTACAAACTGCTATATTTAAATAACCAACAAGCACCTACTGTATACAAAAATGGAGAAGAGACAAGAGAATGATACAGGTGAGATGAAATTGGTCTTGTGTTGATTATTTTTGAAGCTAATTAATGGATTCATGAGAATTTATTACGCTACTCCTTCTAATTTTGTGTTTGAGATGTTCCTTAATAAAAAAGTTAAAAAAATAAAAGAGCTGGCAAGTAAAGACTGTGAAGTTTAATTCAAAAATTTCAGGTTTATTTAAGTAATCATTTATTCATGCTGCTAAGTCACTTCAGTCGTGTCCGACTCTGTGAGACCCCATAGACGGCAGCCCACCAGGCTCCCCCATCCCTGGGATTCTCCAGGCAAGAACACTGGAGTGGGTTGCCATTTCCTTCTCCAATGCATGAATGAAAAGTGAAAGTGAAGTCGCTCAGTCGTGTCCGACTCTTCGCGACCCCATGGACTGCAGCCTACCAGGCTCCTCCATCCATGGGATTTTCCAGGCAAGAGTACTGGCTGCTGCTGCTAAGTCGCTTCAGTCGTGTCCGACTCTGTGGGACCCCATAGATGGCAGTAGGGTGCAATTGCCTTGAGGGCAAACTAATTTTTCTTTCCGTTTTCTTTCTTCTTTCCCTTGCTTCCTCCCTCTCTCCTTCCCTCCCTCTTTCTCTTTCTCCTTTTCTGTCTCTCTTCCTTCCTTCCTTTCTGCCTCCCTTCTTTCCCTTCCTCCCTCTCTTCCTTTCTTTCTTAGCAAATAATACTTTCTTTTTCTCCTGCCTCTAGCCCGATCAATTTAATTTATAGTACTTATTATAGCATTGACACCATTGTAAACTTGTTTCTAATTGTCTCTGTTTCCTGGCTGTATATTTCTTAAGATGAAGGACATTGTTTGGTTCCGTTGTATTCTTGTGTCTAACACATAGTCATCAATGTTAAACATATATATTAAAAAAATTATTTTATTGAAGTATAATTGATTTACAATATTATGTTAATTTATACTGTACAGAACAGTGATTCAGTTATATATAAATACATATTTAAATACATATCTGTTGAACCAATGAATTCATTGAACACAAAAGCAAACCAACAAGTATTTTTGAGCAATTCTTATGATCTAGACACAGCTACTCAAAGTCAAAAAAGCATTCTGGAAAAATGAGCAGTTTAAACAAAGAAAGGAGATTATAATGTGGTTTTGAAAATGATGAGTCCAGCCTGTCTAGAGACAAACTTTCTTTCTGGTACATCCTGTGAAATGAGACTTTAATATGTTATGATTTGCCAATCATAAAATGTTTAATGCCAAACTAAGAAATACATTGAATCGTGTTAACATGAGGGAAAGGGAGAAAACTGACTGAATATTATGGTAGGAATATTCAGGGTTAGGATTCCCTGAAACTTTTATTTAGCACCAAACTTTAGCACCAGGATACACAAGACTGGTCAGTAATGAAGACTGCAGATACTATGGATGGAACCCTAATTTGCTGGTCAGAAGTGAGACAGAGACTGATGAGAGATCATTTCAGGCAAGATTATATTTAAATAAACCAATGACACTCTTGAGTTTACAGATTGTAGAAGTGGATGAAGTGTTATATCAGAGAACTAAACTTTGCTAAACTAGGAAAGGTCAAGGTGGAGAAAACAGGGCAGTGAATAGTAAGTAGGCAAATGTGTATCCACAAGACCAAGGTAACCTGAGATGATCTATTTACTACCACAGAAAGCCTGACACCATCAGTGCAATCACTTTAAGACAATGAAAGAAAATACAGCATAAAGAAGAAATAGGAGAAATTCAAGGAAGAGAAGGTATATGTACAAGTGTGGCTGACTCACTTTTGCTGTACAGCAGAAACTAACACAAGATTGTAAAGCACCTATACTCCATTTTTTTTTTTAAGAAGAAATAGGGGGGAAAAAAGGGGGAAAAAAAGAAATAGGGAAATAAAAACTAAGAAAAATGGCACCAATTAGACTGAAAAACAGCTTGATTAGACGGCATATGAGATGCTATTTGCTGCAGCCTTAGAGTCAGCTAGATAATATTTGATGCTGGAGTCTAGCTTAAATTCTGCTCAAAGAAAGTGCTAAATTGGATGTAATGGTCACTTCTACTTGATTGTGTTTGGAAATTAAAGGGTAGTTAGACCCTGCACAGCAATTAATTTTTTTTACAGTACCAATCCTAAATGTCTATGAAAATCTGACTTAAAAAAGAAAGTTTAGTAATACATCAGGAAAATTAAGATTGAGTAAGAAAAATAAAGACAAACCCAACCATGGAATTTTTACACATCCATTTTGAAAACTCTAGATAAAATATTTACTAGGAATGTTTAACTTCCAGGTAAGGAATAGATATAAAATATTGAAAGGGGGGATTCCTGCACTGTTCCTGACTCCAAAATACTACTCCAACTTTCACATTTATACCAGAAGACAATCACTCTAGGTTCAGATGGTTAAGGAGCTTCTAGTTAAATTACACTTCAGTAGCATTTTGAATTAAGTTTTAGTGGGAAATTTTTGAAACATGAGTTTTCTTGTCTTCTTGGACATGTGGAATCTGGTAAAAACCAGTATTTCCATGTTTCTGTGATTGCTATAGAACTAGACTATACGAGAATAGTTAGAAAATTAAAAGAAAATGTTGGAAAAATATGATTGAGCAAAGCAAATTTACACATATAAAGATGTCATGATGTGATCATTCCCTATTATCAATATACTATTCTGCTTTGATTCACTGTCTAGTACTAACTACTGGCTTGTGTTTTTCTTAAAGATATATTTTTATTTGTTCTTTGTGTATCCCACTAGATAACTTCTTTCTTTGTTGTTGAATATATGGACTTATATGTCCTTGGAGAATTCACGAAGCACAATATTTGAAGATTAATATAATGGAAATTGAATACACTTAACAATATGATGTCTCTTCAAGGCCAGAGTCTCTAGTTCACTGGTCAAATTTCTGAGAGAAACAGCATCCCTGTGGAAAATGATTTTCTACCCTCCCTCCACTTTTTATTTTCCCCTCTTACCCCACTGCCCAGTTTTGGTGACATCCTTTTTCTCCTTATATAGATCCTATTCATGCATGCATGTTATCTGTCCACCATTCAATCACCATTGTGTGTGTGTGTGATTATCTTACCTCAGGTCACAAAATTAAATCAACTATTGTTCTTGGTTCATGACACACTCTCACCATGAACATTATTTTTCTCAAATTTTTTTTTAATGTGAGCCATTTTTAAATAACACATAGAGGGTTCTCTTGTATTATAAATGTTAGGTGAGCAAGTAAATTTATTCCTTCTAGAAAATGTAATCAAAACATTCTTTCTTCCTATTTTGCACTTTAAAAGGAAAAAAAAAAAAAATTGTTGAGATTGGCAACATTTAACTTGAACTGAACTACAATGCATCATCATCAGCAATTATTTTAAACTTTCTTTTGGTCATAGAGATTTTTGTGGATGAATTCGCATTATTAGTCTCACAACACATTGCATAAGCAGCCAAACTATGACTTTGTAGTGCTCCTTGGTGTCTAAGATTTATATATTTTTAAAATGTATTACCTTTGAGACTGAAAAAGATATAATGTAGATATTTTCTCCTTTCAAACTGTGTGGTAGATTTTTAAATTTTTATTGCAAGCTGTCAGCAAATCAATGGAGAGTTAGGTACTCTGATCAGAAGTGATAACTGGAAGGAATGCAGCTGTCCCTGTGGGATTTCTTGTAAGGAATAGAAATACCTTGCTGAGAACATGTACATCCTCAAGGACATGCTAGGTTAGCTGAATCTAGGACTTACAATTTTCCCCAGCATGTAAGAAGAGTGTTTCCTTGTGTATCATTCCAAATGCTACCATCCAAAATCTCATCCAGTCTTTGTTCTGTCCTTTTCCTATTTGGAGGGAAAGAGAACTGAATGGTATGAGGTTACGTGGGAAGCTGCAGTCAGACTTTTAAGGTCACCATTAGGTAACACACAAGTGGTCTAAGTGTCAACAGAAACAATATTAACAACCTAAAATTTGAGAGTTATGTTTTATTCAGTGGACATACTAAGGACTTCAAACCTGAGAGACATCATCTCAAGTGACCAGTGACCCTGGGAAAAATGTTCCAAGGATATAAGGCAAGGAGCTAGGACATATAAAAGCCTTGCAACAAAGGGCAAGTAGTAGAAAGAAAAAGTTAATGTTAATAAAATAAAAGTATGGAATTCCATGGTGGCTCAGACAGGAAAGAATCTGCCTGAAATGTGGGAGACCTGGGTTTGATCCCTGGGTTGGAAAGATCCCCTGGAGGAGGGAAAGGTAACCTACTCCAGCATCCTTGCCTGGAGAATCCCCATGGACAGAGGAGCCTGGTAGGTTACAGCCCATGGAGTCTCAAGGAGTTAGAAATGACATGCAATTAAGCACATAGCACACACGCACACACAAACCCTAAAAACTTGGTCTCAAGTTAAGGAATTTAGCTCTTTTCTCTATATGGGAAGATGCAAGAATATGGACTCACTGAAACCATTCCTTCATGCACTCAGCTATCTAGGGCCAGTATCCTGTGTTTTCACATCCTGAATTTCCTCAGGGCTCACCATTGGGAGTGGCTGCAGTCTGATGGCTGCTAGATGGCAGATATTCTTTGTTTCTTTCCTGAGTTCCTTCAGGGCTCACCAGCTCACCTTAAGAGGTGGCTGCAATTGGAGAAGGTGATGATACCCTACTCCAGTACTCTTGCCTGGAAAATCCCATGGACGGAGGAGCCTGGTAGGCTGTAGTCCATGGGGTCGCGAAGAGTCGGACACGACTGAGTGACTTCACTTTCACTTTTCACTTTCATGCATTGGAGAAGGAAATGGCAACCCACTCCAGTGTTCTTGCCTGGAGAATCCCAGGGACAGGGAGCCTGGTGGGCTGCCGTCTCTGGGGTCGCACAGAGTCGGACACGACTGAAGTGACGCAGCAGCAGCAGCAGCAATCGCTGATGACTGTGACATCTTCTGTTTACTGATATGGCAGGTGATATTTTATTTCTCACAAGGAATGACTGACCCATGGTGAATGTGTGTCAAATTTCTGTGGGCAGAGCCAATCAATTATCCTTTTCTGCTCTCATAATGTTTGTCACATTTCTCTCATTAACATCAAATAAATCTATATAAATAATATTACAGCTATTGTATGTCTTATGTTTTCATGTGTTAACTGCCTTGATTGCTCTCAGAGTTTCCCAAAGACAGAGTTCAAGTTTGATCATCTTTTTATTTGGCTAACTGTTTAGGTCTCTTCAAACACCTATTTTATGCCTGTCACATAGCTAGATTTTGGTAGATTAAGCTTTGTAGGCCTGGCTTTGATGTAGTCAAAGTTGCCATTTCTTCTTCTTCTTATTTTTAATCATTGATTCCTTTCTCTTACAGATGGACTTTCACGGTCAATATTTTCTTGATGACAGCTCTTCCCAAACCAAAGCTTGCAAAAATAATAATAATTCTTCCCAGGAGGAATGAAAGACTTCCTTTGTCTATATAGAATTATTTAAGCCTTAATAGAGATGACCATTTCAAAGACTGGAGACTATACATCTCCACTGACTAAAACCATGCAAAGCTCTACTCTAGGGAGCTTGACTGGAGACACTGAAAGAGGAACGAGAACAAAAGGAAAAATCTACCTCTAAAGTTTGTAGAACACAGTTTACAAGGCATTTGTTGAGTCCCATGTGATATAGCTCTTTGAGGCAAAGAGATGAGCACATTTCCCTTCCAGAGAAGAAAATTCAAGGTTTCACAGTTGGCAAGAGGCCAGCCCTTGCTTAGAAAACAGATCTTCTCATTTGAATTCCAAGACAACTTCTAGGACACAACTTTGTCCTGGTGTTGATGTCAATTGCATCAAACTATTCCCTCCCCCAAAAGAATTTGCTTGTTAAGCATAAGTTCTGCACGCTGGGAGAAGCAGAGAGAGAACGGTGTGCTGATTTATGCAGCCTGGTTGTTATCTATGTGGAAGAGAGTTTGGATTTAAGCACTGTCAAAATACTGAGCAAATAAAACATGTCCTGAGATCCAGGAAAAGATTCTGACTAGGAGAATTCAAGTTATTCTGTGGTTCGTAACAATTTCTTGCATACTGAAATACTACCAAATTGTATTGTAGTTAATGTAAAGGCTGTATTTTTAAAACAGCTGAATGTAGAATGAAGTGGAGAAAGTCAAGTCAGAGTTAGCCCAGAAAATTTCAACAGTTTGCTTATTTGCTTCGCCAGGAGGTATGCTTGAAGCCCTTTTATGCTTGTGTTTTTTCAAATATCATTGCCAAAGAACAGCTGAAAGTGGCTGGGGAAAGTAAATCCACTGGTTCAAAAAGTGAGATGCTATAGCTAAAAGAGAATAAGTTGATGAGTAAGGTCACTTAGTATAGTTGATCAAAAGGGTTTTCGTGCATATTTAAGTGTCACATGCACATAGTGGAAAAAGTAGATCACACACATGGTATCCAACTGTGACTAAATGGTTTTAAGTGGACTTCCAAGGATGAATTTCCTTTCAAACTACATTGACCTGGCTTATTCTAGATGTTCTACAGTTTAAATAATTTTGATGCTCCCAAGGTTTCATTATATCTAGTAATAGAATGTGTGTTACTTGAGATTGGAAAAGTCTTCATCCAAATTGGGAAGAATGGTAAATGGAGACTTTATACTAGTAAAAGCAGCAAACTGTGAGATAATAAAGATACTATTAAATAAGTCTCCCCAGAGTCTATGGGACATCTCTCAGGAAAGCCTTGCAATTTCTTTGGTACAGCTCTGTTCTTATACTTTTAACATGAAGATGAGAGATGACATATTTTAATAAAGTTGTTTTAACTTTTATTATCGCTTACCTATTTTTCATCCTGCAGAAACTTTTTCAACCAGTTTTTATGGAAGTTCAATGTGTACAACAGACAAAAGTGGAGCTTCTTTGATTAAAGCTAGGGATAGGCAAGAGCCAATCCCCAACCTACTTGGTCTCTTATTAATTTATGATAGTGCTGCATAAGTCTTCACAAATATCAGTATATTTTCAAGGAGCTCATTTGCAGCCATGCTTGTAGTTAGCAAGATTTTAGAAAAAATACCTTAATCACTAAATTGTTAAAAAATTGTTATATATCACATTACTGAATATTTTATAGTCATCATAATAGGCTGATATAAATGTGACATGGAAGGAAATTTATAATATATCATTAAACCAAAACAACCAAATCAAGTCCAAAACTTTGAAAAATGATATCAATATACTGATCACAGTAAAAATTTTCACATATGCACATATATAAGATTCAAAGAAAGAGGAATAAGGATCATAATATATGTGGATTTGTTCTGGATATTAGGAGAATAAATTTTAATATTTCCCATTCTCTCAGAGAAAAGTAGAAAGAGGGATCCCTGCAAAAGATTTGATTATATTTCATAAAATATTTCATGTTAAATAAGCTAAGAATGATTAAAGATCCTTGTGTGGCAATCTTATTTGGGTAGTCCTTTGTTTTGTAGAATACTCTTGGTAAATTATATTTTTCATTCTTTCACCATACTCAAAAGTAGCTTTGGGCAGAGTCAGTGATCATTTCCCACTGGAGGAAATGGCAGGTGAATTTTTAGAGTAAATATATTTATTAATCATTTTAAGAGGTTGCTTCCACTGCAATCCTTCTTGGCGAAACTAAACCTTCATTGAAAGAGCAACTGGTTTCTGTTAGTAGACATTAAAGAATCAGGACAAAGGCTATAATGAACAAACCCAGAAAAAGAACAGTAACAAGTCAGGCTGCTACAGTATATAATCCCAAGGGGTGCAATTAATTTACAACCTGCCACATGCAGAACATATAACCAATAGGGACATAATTCAGTTCAGTTGCTCAGTCGTGTTCGACTCTTTGCAACCCTATGGACTGCAACACTCCAGGCTTCCCTGTCCATCACCAACTCCTGGAGCTTGCTCAAACTCATGTCCATCAAGTCAGGGATGCCATCCAACCTTCTCAGTCCCTGTCATTCCCTTCTCTTATGGCCATCAGTCTTTCCCAGCACTAAGATCTTTTCCAATGAGTCAGTTCTTCACATCAGTTAAATACAGTAAAAGGACACAATAAGTGACTAAATAGTTAATAGAATTAGGGAATTAATCTCCTCTACACTAGGATTTTAAATAGAATAAATATGAGAGACCCCTGCCATTACTCAGGAAAGAGGTGTGCTTAACCACAAAACCAAGCAGGCTTGCTTAGCAACAAAACCATTCAAAAGATGCATGAGACATGCCCTAAAACAATAAAACTATGGTGACATGAGACTCACATCCTGCCCAGTGAGCTCAGGATGTTAATGACCCCTAGGATATGCTCTCTGCACAGATAAAAATCAATACTTTGTGGACCTAGCTTGACCATGTAGGGAGAAGAAAACTCCCCTGCCCAACCTGAAGGAGGAGCTGATGATGGAAGCATGATGTCTACTCAAGAAAGACAAAGATGTCCCCCCCCCCACTTTTCTTATGATTATTAAACTGTAGCCCCATAAGTTCTCAGGGCACAGCAACCCCTCACCCACCCACTTGTAAGCCTTACAATTTCCTATTCTAATAAATCACTTTTTATCTATCACTTTGCTTCTTGTTGAATTCCTTCTGTGCTGAGACATAAAGGGCCGTTATATTAGAGCTCTTTCGAGCTCCCCAAACCAAATAACCAAATAGTTTCATAATATACAATTCTAAGGTTAAAAATTCATTAGAAAAAGGAAACTGGAATAAAAGATAACTGAAAGGAATATAAAGATTCTATAATTTCCATATGTATTATGGGGAGTACTCACACAAATACCACCCTGAACATATTTTACCTTAATAATTAAAAATAAGGAGAATTAAAAACTGCACTAAATGTAAAATTGTAGTCAAAATTTTCTATAATTTTGCATTCTTGTGCCTTTAATGCTAAAAGTGAAAGTGAAAGTCACTCAGTCCTGTCCAACTTTTTGCGACTCCTTGGACTATATATCCCGTGGAATTCTCTAGGCCAGAATACTGGAGTGGGTAGCCTTTTCCTTCTCCAGGGGCTCTTCCCAACCCAGGCATCGAACCCAGGTCTAGCCCATTGGATTCTTTACCAGCTGAGCCACAAGAGAAGGCCTTAATATAATGCTATGTTACTAACTAATATTCTCATACAAGATAAACTAATGAGTCCTGATTCATTGCTCAGCAAGGAGAAGGGTCTTGGTTAATGTACAGTGTAGCTCCCCCCAACCCCACACCCTCTTTCATTCTAAGTATTTACTGGGGCAAATCATCAAACCAAGAAGGTCTATCACCACAAATTCATTTTACTTGAATTTTGATCTACAACATATAACTCCTATTTAAAAAAAAATACAAATTCATATTCCCTATAGCTGCTTTCACAATTCTCTACTCCTGTTTAAAATCACTCCTTGAGAGAATTGAAAACACTCACTCTATCTAAACTTCTCTTGCCTTTCTCTATTTATTTCTACCACTCTACAGAAATTAATCCTGTTCAAGACACTAATCATTTTCACAATGCCAAGTCAAACATTTATTGTTTATACTTTATAGCACTTGGCTTCCTAGCATTAGATTCTGTTGATCATTCTCTTTTTGAAACACTTGGTTTGGATTCCAGAACACTGAAAATTCCTGGTTTGATGTAGATTCTGCTGAACTTTCTATGTAGATGATTGCATTGTTTGAAAATATTGACAATTTTATTTTTCCTTCCTCAACTTCATCCTGTATATTTCCTCTTGAATTATAATATAAAGAAAATATGAAGCCTATGGTAATAACAATGCATCCCAAGCCTTATTTCTGATATACAGCAAATGACACATTCTTTATTGAATAGATTTTGATTTTTGTTACATGGAATTTATCTAGTTAAGCGATTTTTGCTTTATTCATGGTTTTTGAGAATTTGAAATAACAAAATAATGTTGATAATACATTTTCTGCATTGGTTAAAGTGATGACTTTTTTCCCCCTGAAATAGCTTGTATAAAATTGAGATTATATGTATTGCTTGAGCTTTTGCTAGAATCTACTTGTAAAATCACCTGGGCCAAAGGAAGGGTAAATAATACATTGCAATATTATTTTCTTTACAGCTTATTGGTTTTCTTTCTTGAGGCAAATTTCTGTTCTCTTTACAGCAACAATTCTCGATATAATTGTCCCACTCTGATCCAAGGCAGAGACAAAGAATATACATTTGTCATTGCATTTTTGTTTTGTTTTTGTTCCCTTCATTTGGATTTTCACTGAGACTGTAGCCTTTTGAGAGTTCCAACTCTATTCAAAGTTCTCAGTTCCACTGCCCTTCTTATATCAGCTCCAGGACTGGTCTCCTGTCCCACTGTGGCAACCATTCTAAGTCTACACTGCTGTCAGTAACCCAGTAGTTCTGGCTTCAGTTATGCTTACCACTCTAATTTTCAGTTTCATCTTTGTTTTAAGCCTCCATGAATTCTTCTTGACTTCTTTTGCAAGCTCAGCTACACATGTAAAATAATGTTGTTGCTTTTGCATTTCTAACTACTTTATAGCAGGAGCTATTTCTTTCCAAAATATCTCATCAATCAGATTGCAAAATGTAGAAGTCTCATTTACTACAACTTTTCTAAATATAGTTATTTCAATAATTTCAAGATGTTACAAAGCAATGACCTAAGATCCTGTTTATTTAAAATTTTTTTCTTTACATAATGAAATACATTATAAAGATTATGTATATGATGTATATAAGTACAGTTTAAAGAAAAAAAATGAACATTTGTGTACTCATTTACCTGGATCAATAAACATGCGTAATCTGTACACCAGAAGTCTCTCAATAAAAGTTAATCATCATCAGATCAGATCAGATCAGATCAGTCGCTCAGTCGTGTCTGACTCTTTGCGACCCCATGAATTGGAGCACGCCAGGCCTCCCTGTTCATCACCAGCTCCCGGAGTTCACCCAGACTCACGTCCATCGAGTCAGCGATGCCATCCAGCCATCTCATCCTCTGTCGTTCCCTTCTCCTCTTGCCCCCAATCCCTCCCAGCATCAGAGTCTTTTCCAATGAGTCAATTCTTTGCATGAGGTGGCCAAAGTACTGGAGTTTCCGCTTTAACATCATCCCTTCCAAAGAAATCCCAGGGCTGATCTCCTTCACAATGGACTGGTTAGATCTCCTTGCAGTCCAAGGGACTCTCAAGAGTCTTCTCCAACACCACAGTTCAAAAGCATCAATTCTTAGGTGCTCAGCTTTCTTTATAGTCCAACTCTCACATCCATACAGGACTACTGGAAAAAGCATAGCCTTGACTAGCCTGACTTTGTTGACAAAGTAATGTCTCTGCTTTTGAACATGCTATCTAGGTTGGTCAAAACTTTCCTTCCAAGGAGTAAGCGTCTTTTAATTTCATGGCTGCAGTCACCATCTGCAGTGATTTTGGAGCCCCAAAAAATAAAGTCTGACACTGTTTCCACTGTTTCCCCATCTATTTCCCATGAAGTGATGGGACCGGGTGCCACGATCTTCGTTTTCTGAATGTTGAGCTTTAAGCCAACTTTTTCACTCTCCACTTTCACTTTCATCAAGAGGCTTTTTGATCCAAACCCTTCACTCCATCATGTGCCTACTGTTCTAACTCTTAAATTAATAATTCATTCCCTTTCCTTTATTGTTTTACCATTTGTGTATGCATGTCACCTCATCCAAAGAGCTGACTCATTGGAAAAACTCTGATGCTGGGAGGGATTGGGGGCAGGAGGAGAAGGGGATGACAGAGGATTAGATGCCTGGATGGCATCACTGACTCGATGGACGTGAGTTTGGGTAAACTCTGGGAGTTGGTGATGGACAGGGAGGCCTGGCATGCTGCAATTCATGGGGTCGCAAACAGTCGGACACGACTGAGTGACTGAACTGAACTGAATGCAAGTCTAAACAATGTATTGTTTAGTTTTGTTAATGTGTTGTCATACTGTGCTTGTTTCCTGATTTTTTTTTAACATTATCAAGAGGTTTAATCTCACATTGATATGAATAGCTGTGATTTATGGGTGGGATATCATATATCATTTTTATCAGCTCCTTATTAAAGGAAATTATGGTTATATGTACTTTTTAATTTGTAAGAAGTATGACATAAACATATCTTCTTGTATAAGATTTATTCTAGATACTGAGATGATCTTTGAATGGAATAGCTGCATTTTAGGGCTTATACATACTTAGATTGATAGAAAGCCCAAAATATTTCCAAAAGGGTTTTAAATTTATGCTCCTGTCTACAGTGAATAAGAGTTCTTAATTTTCTAAGTATTCCAGGCAATATTTAGTTTTATCAGTTGTTTAAATTTTGGTCAATCTAGTAAGTATAAAAGAGTACATCATTTTGTGTTTGATTTGCATTTCCCTAATTACCGGTGAGACTGAATAACCTTTCATTTGTTCATCCACTCTTCATGTTTTCTCCCCTATGACTCAATGCTCACATTTTTTCCCATTTTTACCTTGAGTCATTACACATTTTGTTGTTGATGATAACAGAATATATATATATATATATATATGTATATAATAAGTATCAGTATAATAGCTGCAGATACTGCAAATCCTAGAGACATTTTTACTATGGTATCTTTTAATGAATAAAAGTTCTTAATTTTAATATAAATGAATTTATTTTCCATTATAGTTTGCATTCTTTTGGAATCTGGTCATTTCATCTTTAAAAATAGATTAAGAGTACTCTGTAATATCACTGGTAGCATCAAGTATTACCTTGGGGAAGGGAATAGCTACCCACTCCAGTATTCTTGCCTGGAGAATTCCATGGACAGAGGAACCTGGGGCCATAGTCAGACATGACTGAGCAACTAACACTTTTGCTTTTCACCAAGTATTATGATGAATACAGCTTCTCAATACCTCTGTTAATAAGCCTGTTGATAGCTTTTGATATCTTTGGTTATACAAAATTGTCAATCCCTTTGCTGAAGTGACAATATCTTGGTTTTTCATCCTTCTGTAGACCTTTGATTCATATTTTAAAGCATTTCATTTAAATATTGCTTTTGTCCATAGTCTGTCTTCATTCCGTTGTTCTCACTCCTTAGGGTCTTTCAGAGTAACTTAACATCCTACTATTTTATTTACCACCTCTCAACCAATGTCATCTCCTTTGGATTCTTGGGCTCATATTTCTGATTTCAACTGACATTTCCACTCAGATGTCACAAGATAAACTCAAATCCAAACCTGAATTCTTTCTCGAATTAGATCTCTAATGGTTATTCTATGAACTAGTGGTCCTAATAGTCACACAGTCACCTAGGCTAAAGATTCAGATGCCATTTTTAATATGTCCTTTCCTACACTGCCACATGTTATTCATTGAACCCTATATTCCATTCTAAATATTTCTCATGTCTATCTCTTCCTTGTTATGCACAGCACCAAACCTCATGTCTCACATAGATCTCTAAAAGAAGTTATTAATTTTTCTTGATAAACTTAGTTTCTAAAACTTATCTTCTATAAAACTACCAACAATCCAAATAAAGTAAAAAAAAAATTATTGAAGGTTTATTATAGCACTAAATTATTTTCCCTATCTATATGAGCACAAATTAGTTAGAGATAAAAATACTGTTTTTTTTATTAAAAAAAAAAAAAAAAAAGCTGACTATAGAATGTGGCTTCACATCCAGAGTAAAAGGGCAGGTTAACATTCTTCTGCAAATTAGGGATAAGACTCCAAGTCAGAGGCACAGTCTCTTCTATTGTGTCAAATTTTGGCCCTTTCAGTTAACCACCCAACAGAGGAGCAGGCCAGAAAACACCTTTTCATTAGGCAGGCATATCCAAGAGATAATTTCCCTTAGATTTATCTGTTAGATAATTCCATTCATACTCAGTGGGAAGTAGTCATTGAAAGATAAGGAAAGAGGAAGTCTTAGATCAAAGAAGGTTATTGATCCTCTAACAAAATTTCCCCAACTTTCCACAGTGATCCATCACCTACAGGCTATTACTTGAGTTCCTCATCTTGGCAAATCAAATATCACTTTCTTCTTCTGCCCACATCCTCGGGCCTCCACCATCTCCATCAGCAGCTCTTGCTATATTCTTCCTTGCACCTCAGTCTAGCTGCACTTGTTCAGTAACAACATCATGTCTAACTCTTTTGCCACACCAGGGACTGTAGTCCCCCAGGCTCCTCTGACCTTGGGATTTCCCAGGCAAGAATACTGAAGTGGGTTGCCATTTCCTCCTCCAGGGGTCTTCCCAACCCAGAGGTTGAACCTAGGTCTCCTGCATTTGCAGGTGAGTTCTTTACCACTGAATCACCAGGGAAGCTCCTAGCAGCACTTACCTACCCATAATGTTCAGCATTCCTTTGTTCTGAGTCTTTACTTTTCTCTTCTTGATGCCCTAACTATCCTTCGTGAAAATTCCCTCAATTTATCCCACAGATGTCAGTTATCTATTGAACTCCCATATATATACTTTGAGTTTGTGCCTTTTTTTTTTTCTTTCTTTCTTTCTGGAAAGCATTTCATTTTCCCCATTCCAACTGTGTGAAATCACCCTGTATTTTGGATCTATAATATTATCTGCCATTCAAGATTAAGTTTCCTTTGTTGCATTTTAGTGACCTATTTTTGTGTATATCTCACCCACTAGCCTATAAACTCTTCAGGGTAAATATTCTAAGACAAAAAGAACACTACAGATCATCAAAATGTTTGATAAGCCAATCTACTTTTCCTTAAACTTTTGACCTGCTTGTTGAATCTCAGTTGTTTTCCCTTTGGATTTGACAATAGGTTAGGCTTCTTAGTTTTGATCCTTTTCATTTAAAAAAATTTTTCATCTGAGTTTATCCTTGCTCTTTCTTGGCCTCACCAACTCCCACCTAATCAACCATGGCCTTCAGGGCCCCATCTCAAATATACCTGCACCTAGCCTTCCCTGGATAGACAAAATATGAAACATCTCTTCTGTCTTTCCTGTTCTGCCTCCTCCAGAGCTTTCAGCTTAGAACTCTATAACGGATATAAAAAAGATGAAAACAGCCTCTGATGTCTATGCTAAGGGGAAAAAGCCATATTTCTTTTAGCAAACACTTATAAAATGTTATATTAAATGCTCTTTTCTGTTTTTTACACTTTAGTCAGGTGACATACAAGCATAGCAACAGAAAACTGAACACAAGGAGCACAGTTTAGACTTATAATCAAATAAAAATTTTCAAAATTAATCTGGCAGATACTCCTATTACACATAACAGTTATTATGCATATGGTAATATGCTACTAATGGTAAATAGCTCTCACAAATAACTCTTGGCAATATTGCTTCCTCATATTGAAACCAATATTTCTTGGTTACCATATTTCTTGGTTCATTCTCTAGTATTTAAAAGCAGCAATAAATGTTGACAGTTTCCCCTGATAGCATGTACAGTTTAATTTTCATCTCTTGCACACAAGTACACCAATTTTTACTGAAATCTAGGATCTAATTATTTTTTCCTAAGTCCTAGCATTTTATGGCTTCTTAGGCTAATGATGCACTTCTTCTCAGATAATTCTGTGATGGAATAGATAGCTCCTTACTTCCTATTCAGACACTTCAAAAGAAGACTCTATGGATGACTAATTTATCAAATGACCAACTGGGAATCAATGGATGAGACTGAGAAAATATCTTTTCATCCAAAAATGGTGCATAATATAATTATATCAAATGAGAGTCATTGATTGTAAGTGACAAAGCCTAACTTCATTCAAAGCTCAGTGCCTTTGATCTAACTCAGATCTTGGCATTAGATGAGTGTTGTAACCAAAGTAGTTTTGGATGAATAAATTAAGTAAAAATTTTATAGGCTGTCTGTTGAATTCTTCCTCAGTTACCTAGGATATGTTAACCACAGGTAGATATTTCCATGGATAAAACTATTTCCTAAAGTATATTTATGTGATGATATCTGTACTTAAACATCATAGTTAAATCCCCTTATCAGCTATGCCTATAATGTTGAAAAGAGGCATTTTCTTTCCAGAGGTTAATTGCTTCCACCTCTATTTCACAATCCTAAACTTCTCTCAGTTCTACTGAGAAAATGTGTCCAATTTTAACTGCAAGTCTCCCTACCAACATTTCTGGCCAACAGAAAAAGATGTAAGTTTTTTTCTAAACATTTGGTGTTTTCCATATCAATTTATTCCTGATGATAACGAAAATAGGAGACTTCTGAAAACTGTCAGATAACATAGTGAAGAAAAGTGAAAGAAGGCAGGAAGCACACTATTGCTATTTTTGCAAGCATTTAAATATATTTGTTTACATTATGCCAATTTTTCTCTGGCTTTATAAGTCACTTTTGTTGGCTAAGCATAGGTTAAGATCTAGGAAACTCTTAAAAAATCAACCAAATACCTCAACATCTTATTTAATGTAGAATCTCCTATAAGTGCAGATGCATCAATAAATTGAGCTTCATTAAAATTTATGTCTTGTCTTACTTGATTTCAGATCAGATCAGATCAGTCGCTCAGTCATGTCCGACTCTTTGCGACCCCATGAATTGCAGCACGCCAGGCCTCCCTGTCCATCACCAACTCCCAGAGTTCACCCAGACTCACGTCCATCAACTCAGTGATGTCATCCAGCCATCTCATCCTCTGTCGTCCCCTTCTCCTCCTGCCCCCAATCCCTCCCAGCATCAGACTCTTTTCCAATGAGTCAACTCTTCGCATGAGGTGGCCAAAGTAGTGGAGTTTCAGCTTTAGCATCATTCCCTCCAAAGAAGTCCCAGGGCTGATCTCCTTCAGAATGGACTGGTTGGATCTCCTTGCAGTCCAAGGGACTCTCAAGAGTCTTCTCCAACACCACAGTTCAAAAACATCAATTCTTCGGTGCTCAGCCTTCTTCACAGTCCAACTCTCACATCCATACATGACCACAGGAAAAACCATAGCCTTGACTAGACGAACCTTTGTTGGCAAAGTAATGTCTCTGCTTTTGAATATGCTATCTAGGTTGGTCATAACTTTCCTTCCAAGGAGTAAACGTCTTTTAATTTAATTTAGCATCTACTAAATCAATTCTTCACTATTTTTTAATAATACAAATTAGTGAATTACTTTATTTTTTCCTGGATGGAACTTTGATTCTGCATTTTACTTTGTAGATAATTTAAATACAAATTTGTGTTTCCAAGGGAACAGTAATGAAAAGAGGGTCATGACTTCCTCAAGCAAGGCAGTTCTTTTGCAAAGCATTTCAGAAATCCTCTGGGTCCTCCAAGAAATTGTGATTACAATTATTAGGCTATAACTTAAAAAAAAAGAAAAAAACATCCAGGATCTTGACTTTTATATTAAAGATCTGACAATGTTGTGCATTCAACTGGATTTGTAATTCATTAACCCACAGAATGACTCTGTGACCTTGGTTTTTAGGAATGTCAGCTTTGCACTTGTAAGAAATATGAAATTATTTCAGTCACATACTTTCTCAGCTTCAGTCCCTGACTTCAGGCAAGAGTTTGAGATTGAAGTCAGATTTTTGTTATCCGGTTGCCCAATGCCATTCAGAAGGAACCATCCTATCTTGACTTTTTTTTTTATTTTTACTCCTCATTTTCACTAAATGGGTGAAATGGGGACACTTACTTTGTCTTCTCAGTCTTAAACTCCAGTGATGACCTTATGTTATTTTACACAAGTAAGAGTCATTGGTCATGCATTATTATTTCCCCATCCTGTTACATGAAAAAGGTTTTTATTGTATATTACCCATTTTTAATTTCCAGCTTAAGGAGAATATCTTAAGTCATCTTCAGGGATCTATAGACTATACAATTTACTTAGTAGTAATTGTTAAGTCAGCTAGAATTCTTGGAGAAGGAAATGGCAAACCACCCCAGTATTCTTGATTGGAAATCCCATGTACAGTGGAGCCTAGTGGGCTATAGTCCATGGGGTGGCAAAAGAGTTGGACACAACTTAGCAACTAAACAACAGCTGGAATTAGGTTTAAAACCATAGAAATAAGCTCTTTCCAGGTTAAACGTAAAAAGTGGGGACAGATATTATTCCAAAGATATTGTGGTATTGCCAATAAATGAAAGGAAGGTTAAATATGAAAAGACAGGTTAGAATTTAGGCTAGGAAATTTCTGAGGATATCAAATTCAGAAGCTCATATATTGTTGTTCTACTATTGTTCAGCTCCACTGACTATCTATTCCAACAATGATACAAAGAAAGTAGGTCATTTCACCATTTTTTAATAGGCAAATTTGTATATAAAAGGACAGAAAAAGTTACCTTTGACAATGAAAGAGAAAATAATACAAGTAAAGTTTAAATTTCTTCATCTGGAGAGAATGACCCAAGAACAAAGTGAATAAGGTAAGTGAGTATATTTTTTTAGACTTCTCCAGTTTTAGTTAATAGAACACTATGCAAGTGGAAATGTCAGTAAAGTTGTTTAGAAAATTGGATATTAGAGGGTATTTGGAGAGTGTGTGAATATTTAGTAATTATTTCATAGATAAGATATTTAAAGCACCGAAGTGTATGAGAACGCCTCAAAAAAAGATATGTAGGGGAAAAGTCAAGCAAAGAATCAAGTAGATATTCATATTTAGTGAGGTAGAAGGAGGAGTGAGATAAAAAGTCAAATTTAGAAACTAAAAGTCACAGAAGTCATAATAGTCATAGAAGGATAATAGAATTGTAAAAAAAATATAGGGAGACAATATTTTAAAAGCTGGTATTTTATACTATAACTAATATCATATTCTATAGTTAAAATAAATAGTTATTATTGAAGTAACAAATGAAATGCTGTTTGTTGTCCTTTTTGTTATTAAACATTATTGCTCTTGAAGTATGGCAGATGACAAAAGGGCAACAAATTTATCCTGTTCCTGTATGCATGTCTCATTCTAATACGACCTTGTAGTTCCCCTCATTAAGATTGGAGTGTGGAATTTACTTCTCCCTGACTTGAACTTGGGTTTAGATGTTTTTTGTTTTTGTTTTTTTTTGCAAAAACATTTTCAGAGATAAAATCAAACATTTTTAACTTTTTGTAGATGCTTGGCATATTGTGCTCTATGGTGTCAGACATTGAAGATCAAGACTTTCTAGAAGGATTAAATTTTTATCATCATGTTGGTATTGAAACTTCACTTGAATTAGACCCTATGTCTGGAATAAATAGGTAAGATAAATGGCCAAAGGCAGAAAGCTTCTGTATTACTCATGGAGAATGTGGACTAAAAATGTTCTAAGGCAAGAGAAAATGCAGGTTTCACCAAACTTATCCAGTTGGAACTGATAATATTATGTGTCTGTATTCATAACAGCTAAGGCTCATCCTCCTACCTGTGGTCATCTATGAGCTGGCCCAAATGTCCCTCTGTCATGATATCATGTCATCTCCCTTTAATTCTTGCTCATTATATTCCCCTTAATATGGCTTTTTAAAAATAAATATGTTTACATCTGTATCTATATTCCTGTGCTATAGATAGAGGGGAAGAAGGGGAGGATGAATTTAGAGAATATTACATATGTACACTGACATACGTACACTATTATGTTTAAAAGAGCTAGCTAGAGGGAAGCTACTGTATAGCACAGGAGCTCAGCTTGCTCTCATGATGACCTAGAGGGGTGGGATGGGAGGGTGGGAGGGGTGTGCTCATGAGGAAGGGCATATATGTGCACATGTATGCCCTTATTCACAATGTTGTCCAGTAGAAACTAACACACATTGTAAAGCAATTACAATCAATAAAAAAATTATATATATATATATATATATATATTTAACACACCAAGCTCATTCCCAGCTTAGAGGTGTTTTATTTGCCTGGTATTTTTTCTGTGTCCTTCATATGCCTCATCACTCTGGTGTCAGGTCAAATGGTGCCACTTTAAAGATGCTTTCTGTTATTCTACTGCTTCTCTCTACACAGCCTAGACCAAACTGTCATATCATATTAGTTTATTGTCTTCATGTTCTTTTCTCTGTAAGAAACTGTATTAATTACTCATTAATTTTATGCCTTCACTCCCATAACATAAATTCCACATGAGCAGGAAACTTGTCTGCTTCATTCAATATACCCAATACCTAAAAGTTTGTTTGACCACAAATCAAACAAACCTAACATCCTAGATATAGTAAGGATTATCGGGAATTCATACCCTAGCAATTCAGACTCCAAAGTTCAGGTGTAGCAATGTGGAAAGAAGTTCAATAGTGCTATGATGATGCCAAAACCTTTAAGTTAAAGACTTGAAATGGTCTAAATTCTAGACTCACTTTCTTAAACAGCAAGCCTAGGTAGCATTGTCCCAAATCTCTTTTATATGTTCTCCTACACAAATGACGGAGAAGGCGATGGCACCCCACTCCAGTACTCTTGCCTGGAAAATCCCAGGGACGGAGGAGCCTGGAAGGCTGCAGTCCATGGGGTCGCTAGGAGTCAGACACGACTGAGCGACTTCACTTTCACTTTTCACTTTCATGCACTGGAGAAGGAAATGGCAGCCCACTCCAGTGTTCTTGCCTGGAGAATCCCAGGGACGGGGGGCAGCCTGGTGGGCTGCCGTCTCTGGGGTCGCACAGAGTCGGACACGACTGAAGCGACTTAGCAGCAGCAGCAGCAGCAGCTACACAAATGATGGCTAGGATTTTGACTATCTCAGGAAAGGGGGAGATGCCAGATAAGAAGAAAGCATATGATGTGGACAATGATTATGACTGAAGCAGCTAAATCTGGCAGGACTTGAAGAAGAAAGATCATTTTGATCAAATTCAATCTAAAGAATAAAAGTTTTGTCTGTGCAAATATTCTGTATTATATTCCTGCTTATATAAACGCTGGAAATATATTAACTCTCTAAGAGTTGTTTCTTTCCTGGTGATGTCAGTATCTCATGCCTGTGTGTTAAGTAAATGGATTGGCAACATTAAATTGAGGTGCCACAAATTAGAAGGTGTGAGCAGCATCTGTGGGTGGAGGTGTTAAGGGGGAATGGAGGAGAAGGTGGTGGGGCGCAAGTGAATCTGGGCCATCACCTTCAGCTGCTTTGAAGTGTTTTTCTCCAACAAAGGTGTGAATCAACAGGTGTACCACACCTCCTTGACATTTGTGCCTGCAAAGTTGTGAGTGTGAGGTGCTCAAAAGAAAACTGGCTACTGCTTTTATATGAAAAAAATATACTTTTGAGCTAATTTTGTCCCTCAAAGAGAGAGACTTAAAGAGAAAATGTCCGCTTAGTCTCTTCACCTTATAGAAAGAGTTGACTTGAGTCAGTGCTTTGGAGGGATTGAAGTGGAGGGTTTTTAAGCTGAGTAGTCTTGACCTTAAGTAACATTATCCAGAACTTTGAGACACATCTATAATGGGTCATTATCCTTACAAAGAAATCCTGACTCTCATACATCATTACTAGGTGTTTGTTTATTTGACTGCATCAGGTCTTAGCTGCAGCTTTGCCTGTCGGATCCTGGTTCCCTGACAAGAAATCAAATCTGTGTCCCCTGCATTACAAGGAAGACTCTCAACCACTAGACGCTAGAGTAGTACCATAGCTAGGTAAATAAATAGATAGCATTTGGAGTGCCAATTGGTAATAACTATCGAATTGAAAATGACTCATCTCTCAACCAAGGATTCATCTGCTGGGGATTTCATCTGTGAATTACATTAACAGAAACACATGTATGGGCACATCTATTTCTGCATTACTTGGTAGTTGCAAAGAACAGGAAACAATCTAAATGACAATCAGAAAATTTTAAATTCATGATACTTTTGTAAAATCAGAGTATTTTGCAGCAATTGAGAATCTTATGCAGCATGTGCTGATGTGAAAAAATATTGGAGATGTTTTAAGGGAGAAAAGAAAGTTGTGATGATCTGAATATAGTATCCCAAATTTGTTACACAAACATGGATAGAACTTACAGATTTTAAACTAGTTATGGGACTTTCCTGGCATCCAGTGGTTAAGACTCCACCTTTCCACTGCCGGGAGCATGGGTTCTATCTCTGGAAGGGAAAATAAGTTCCCACATGCCTCACAGCATGGCCTAAAATAGATAAACTAGCTAAAATGCATGCAGTTCGCTAAGAGATTTAGCAATAGGTCAAAATGAACAGGTACCTATTGTTACTTACATTCAGAGTAGACAGAGTTCTCCATAACATAGCAGTGAAGTAGAAAGTATTTAATAATAGTATTTTAAAATATTATTATTTCTTCTTCAATATTAAATATTATTATTTAATATTGTTTAATAATAACAAAGTATTATTTCATTTATATTAATTACTTGTGCAGCCTCCAGAAAATCTATGAGAATGAAGTCTATGTTTTCCCTTTTAAATGCCCCTGCTTTTCTCTGTTCCTTCCCAGCTTGAAGTTCTAAGAATACTTGAGCTAATTCAGTCTAAAGGGGGTCAGACAGTGAAAACACGAATTCATTTATTTCACTACTATCACACTTCAAGGCTGGACAAGCAGGATTCAACAGCAAAGTTTGCTTGTGGCCACTATGGGCACAAGCCTGTGTGGAAGCCTACTACAGCTGCAGGGTTCTTCATGGAAGCCAGTCCCTCTTCCTCAACAGTGATGTGCCAGACTTCTCCAAGTTGCGATTATTGTGGTCTAGCTCTTTCCTTTTCAATTCACTACAAGCTCCCCAAGAATAAGCTAAACCCCAGAAGGCTATGTTGACACAAGTTTTGGAGCTTACCACCTCATAGATCTAGAAAGCTAATAATTCAGGACTACTAAGGTGGTGGGGGATAAGAAGTCTTGCTATACTCAACTTGCTTGGCCAACCGGATGATTCACTATGTATTCACCTATTGCTTGTGATTATCTATTTACATTGATGTATTTCACTTGTCAAATAATAAAGACTACAAATTTAAATTTTGGCATGAGCTTCTTTATGCTATATGTGTAAAGGGAAGTTTATAAATAAATGGATGTGGGTTTATAAATATATGCACTTGTTTTTGCAAACAAAGTTATAAGAAGTATATGCAAAAAACAGTTTATAGTGGTTCTGCTGAGAGGTGAGAATGAGGAGGTTGAAATACTTTTACTTTCCAGTTTTAGCTCTTGCACTCTTACTTTTGAATGTCATTATATAATTTATATGTGTTGTGTGTGTTCAGTCACTCAGTCATGTCTGATTCTTTGCAGCTCCATGAACTGTAGCCTGCCAGGTTCCTCTGTCTGTGAAATTTTCCAGGCAAGAATACTGGAGTGGGGTACAATTTCCTCCTACAGATTTTCCTGACCCAGGGATAGAACTTGATCTCTTGTGTCTGCTACATTGGCAGGAGGACTCTATCACTAGCACTGCCAGGGACCTTGATAATTTCTATCATAATAATTAAAAATACAGGGTTTCGTTTGCTTTCTTTCTTATTTTAACTAAAAAGTGAAAGCAAAAATGTTACTCAGTCATGTCCAACTCTTTGTGACCTCCATTGACTACAGCTCACCAGGCTTCTCTGTCGATGGAATTCTCCAGGCAAGAATACTGGAGTAAGTTGCCATTTCCTTCTCCAGGGAATCTTCCCCACCCAGGGATTGAACCTTGGTCTCCCAGATTGCAGGCAGACTCTTTACCAACCAACTGAGACATCAGGGAAGCCATAAGGGAATTAAAAGAGGAGGACAAAAAGAAAGAATTTCATTTACAGAAATTCCCAGGCACTTGTACCTAATTCCTGGCCAGATTGCTTCCTGTTTGCAGATTAGCTTGGTCAGAGTTCTAAGTAGGTTCCCTTGGATTTGATTTATGTCAAAACCAATCACAGCAAACTTTGCATTTATATGGCACTCTTAGTCATGTGAAATAAGTTCAAAGATAGAGCACATATGCACACACACACATATGCACACACACACATGCACACACACACACTTGCCTAAACAATAAGACAGCATTCACTATTTGCTCATTTTTTCAGATAAGGCATGGATCTAGACAATTTAACACTGTATTGAAGGTAGGGTTTGAATATCCTTTTATCATGAAGATGAAGTGGGGTATGAATTTATTAGGTAATAAGAATAATAATTTAATCACCATATTATTGATATTACCTAGGGTCACATATAAACCAGGTAGATTTATTGAAACTCAAAACATGTGCAGATTTGGGGAGCCATCTCTATGGGGAATCACATTTGAAGTCTGAAACACTTTTTAAAAATGTACTAAATGGAATTAAAACTCCATTTTTGAGTGCATATCTGAAATTTGGCTGTAGTTAAGTCATTCCAGCAATGTCTGTTGTATGGATTGGCTAATGATGGTAATATATATATATATATATATATATTTTGACTATTAAACACGTGTTAATGAATGACCTGTGATCATTGATAAACCTGCCATAATGATTTTAAAGTCCGTGTGAGGAATTAAATGTTTCCAGCTTTAGGCTTCAGGTGTGATATGCCTGTGGGTGCATTCCAAGTCAATCTGGAATGCTTCTATTTAAGGATATAGGCTGAGTATCTTTTTCTTTAACACAAATTGATGTGGGATTTTGGTGGAGGAGCGTCCTCTGCTTTGATTCATAAATCAGGAAATTGCAAGAAATTTGCATTGCCAGAAATTTTCCAACCTGAAGTCAGAACTTTCATATCATTAAATTGATCCACGGATACTTGTTTTGATTAAAGCACCAGCTAACTCATAACAGCATCTGTACTCACTGATATAACTCAAACAAGCATAATGAATGCCTATCTTTTAATTTTTTATGAAAAGGCTTCATAATATATAATTAAGATGTTTTTTTACATGTTCTACTGATGAACCATCTGCAGGTATGACATTTAGCATCTGTACTTAAAAGTAGCCACCTGTTACAGCCTGGTGATCCTGACTGTGAATCATTTCAGATAAACGGAATTTGGTACCATTTGGATTAAGGGCTGTCATGAATCTATCATCTTCTTGACATTTATTATTTTATTTTAGGCTGTCTTTTAGGTTTTTTAAAATGTTGCATCTATTGAAAATTCTAACTGCATTTGTTTTTAACCAAGGAAACTCTTGGTAAATGTAAAGTGAGAAAAGAGATTATGGAGGCCTAAATTTGCTCTTTCCTTCCTAATACTTGGGCTTCTCTGGTGGCTCAGAAGACAAAGAACCCGCCTGCAATACAGGAGACCTGGGTTTGATCCCTGGGTCAGGAAGATCCCCTGGAAAAAGAAATAGCTTCCCGCTCCAATATTCTTGCCTGGGAAATCCTATGGACAGAGGAGCCTAGAGGGCTACAACCCATGTGGTCACAAAGAGTGGGACACAACTGAGTGACTAAGACTTTCACTTTTTTCCAACTTCTTATTTAACAAAATCAGATCATACCAGGCATCCCAAATGGCTTAGCAAGTAAAGAATCAGCCTTCAATGCAGGAGACACAGGAGATTCAAGTTTGATCCCTGGGTAAGGAAAATATCCTGGAGAAAGAAATGGCAACCCACTCTAGTACTCTTGCCTGAAGACTACCATGGACAGAGGAGTCTGGGAATAATAACAATAAATCATATGATAACTAATTTTCATTTTCTATTTTCTATTATAATATTTATATTTATTTATTATGTATTAGTTATATTTCATTAATTTATATTAATGTTTATTAATAATTATGTTTATATACTATTGCAAACTAAAAATTGGCACTTTCCATCTGCCTCTACAAGGATTACATCACAAGTTACTGTCACTGCTGATCTTCAACACTCTCTGAAACGAGTTCGGGGGGAGATCAGGAGTGAGGCATTCTGTGCTCTGGGACAAACTGGCAGCACAGGCCTTCAGATAGATATTTTCAGGGGAAGATTTTATGAGCCCAGTTTTTGCATCTCCTCATATCTAGAAAAGCACTAAATTCTTTCATGGTTATGTCTGCTCCTCGTGACTAGCAGCCACCTTCTGCAAAAATATGTGCTTAAGCATGTACTCACCCTTTGCCAGAATCACATATATTTACCTTCCTCCTGCCTCTTCTGTCTGAGCAGCTTTTTCAAAAGCTATCTGAAATGCTCTTCCTGGACTATAGGCCTCATTTTGCCCCAAACTGAACTTAACTCACAATTCTCACATTGTACATTTTCTTTCAGTCAACAATATAATTATTATACTATATCAGATAATAATTATTATCTAATAATGTTTGTTTATTTCCTATCTACAAAGAAACTAGTACAGCACTAGTTAAACATGGTAGCTACCCAAAGATTTTAAGTAAAATATAGGCTAAAATGTAAAACAAATTCATTTAACTTATAAGCTGCATATTACATGTGAGAGATAAAACAACACTGAAGCTTATGTGCTAGATTCTTTCTTCATGGCATTTGCTGGTCAGTACAGCAATAGTATATCTCTCTATTGTCTGAACTTCAATAGAGCACTTTGATCACATTTTCACTTACGGAACATATTAGCACTTTCCTTGTTGTTTACTGTTTTCTGTGCTGGTGTTTTGCAACTGATTTCAGGTGGCCTCTGCCTGCAGCAATGTGTAGCAGCAGTTGGCTCCTGGCTAGAGATTTAGGTGGGGTCGCAGCAGTGAATCATATTCAGTAGACCAGTGGCCAGTGACAAGGCCCTGGCTCTTAGGCTTTACAGAAAAGAATTCTCACAAGATGGGAAGTAGTGAAATAGTCAGATGTTTATTAGGAGGAAAAAGAGTAAAGTACATGTGGACAGACACATGGGCAGACTCAGAGAGAGAGAGTAGTTTAAGTCGTCCTGTCCTTGTGGTAGTTTAAATCACTCATTTGAGACATTTTTTCTGGTTTCCTTTGGCCAGACATTTTGATTTGCTTAGTCCTTAGTCCATATTTGGTATATCTCAGGATCTTCCCTGGTGGCTCAGATGGTAAAGAACCCACCTGCAAAGCAGGAAACCTGGGGTTATCTCTGGGTTGGGAAGATTCCCTGGAGGAGGCCATGGCAATCCACTCTAGTATTCTTTCCTGGAGAATGCCCATGGACAGAGGAGCCTGGCAGGTTACAGTCCATTTGTTCACAGTCAGACACACCTGAGCGACTAAGCACAGCACAGGACACAGTATCCTCCCATGTGTATGCTCACGCATCTCTCAGCCAAGATGGATTCTAGTGAAGAGGCTTATAGATAGATTTGACATCACTCCACTTTTGACCTCCCAGGAGCTTTCTAGTCAGGAGGTCTCCTTAACTTTGAGAATGAGAAATATATGGTGTCTTATCTTTTACTTGGGAAGTGTTTAGCCTGCTGTCAATTGTCCAGCAATTTAGGAGTTTCTGTTCACAGGGAATTAACTCCAGCTGCTCATGCTGGGACCCATCTATCTCCTGCCTCAAAACTAGAGAGGAAATTCTGGCAATTCAGGGATCTCGTGAAGCATACATGTTTACACAAGTATTGAAACATCTTACTTGAAAGTAACTTTCTGAAGTCATCATATACAGAGACAATAGCATGGAGATATAGCTAATCTTGAAAGAATTTACTTGATTCAGTACCAGTTAAGAAAGCTAGTTTATGTTTAAGGGTTATGACTTATAGGAAAATCATAAAATAATATTCAGCAGGGTGAGGCACTAACAGTATAAAAGGCCCATGAGTATAGAGGACAATGTAGGGAGAGCAGATTCATGTCTTTTTCTCCCTAACGTTATGAATTAAATGCTGAATACAAAGATGTATGAAATTTATCTACTGTTGAAGTCTTTGTCCCTCCTTCTGATTGTTATAAAAAATTTATATGGCAATGTAATGCAAATCCATACATATTTTTACATATGTCCTTGTATACCATTATCCTATTGAGTCAAATACTTATAACAGTTTTAGGTAATCTTTCCATCCTCCCAGACTATGTAGCATAATGCATAGCACCTGGTAGATGCCTGAACTATACTTATTAAGTTATTTAAATAATTCTTCAAATTATATCACCAAAATAAAAACTTATTGAGAAACGGAACTTGCCTACATAGTGAAAAAGGATTCAATGACCTAATCCATTAAGGAATATTCAGTTCAGTTCAGTTTAGTTCAGTCGCTCAGTCATGTCCGAATCTTTGTGACCCCATGGTCTACAGCACGCCAAGCCTCCCTGTCCCTCACCAACTCCCAGAGCCTACTCAAACTCATGTCCATTGATTCAGTGACGCCGTCCAACCATCTCATCTTCTATCATCCCCTTCTCCTCCCACCTTCAATCTTTTCCAGCGTCAGGGTCTTTTCAGATGAATCAGTTCTTCCCATCAGGTGGCCAAAGTATTGGAGTTTCAGCTTCAACATCAGTCCTTCCAATGAATAGTCAGAATTGATCTTTAGACTGGTTTGATCTCCTTGTAGCCCAAGGGACTCTGAAAAGTCTTCTCCAATACCACAGTTCAAAAGCATCAATTCTTTGGCTCTCAGGCTTCTTTATAGTCCAACTCTCACATCCATACATGACTACTGGAAAAACCATAGCTTTGACTAGACAGATCATTTTTGGAAAAGTAATGCCTTTGATTTCTAACATGCTGTCTAGGTTGGCCACAACTTTTCTTCCAAGGAGCAAGCATCTTTTAATTTCATGGCTGCAGTCACCATCTGCAGTGATTTTGCCGCTAAAAAAATAGTCTGTCACTGTTTCCATTGTTTCCCTTCTATTTGTCATGAAGTGATGGGACCAGATGTCATGATCTTAGCTTTTTGAGTATTGAGTTTTAAGCCAAATTTTTCACTCCCCTCTTTCACTTTCATCAAGAGGCTCCTTAGTTCTTCTTCTCTCTCTGCCATAAGTGTGATGTTGTGTGCATATCTGAGGTTATTGATATTTCTCCCAGAAATCTTGATTCCAGCTTGTGCTTCATCCAGTCCAGCATTTCTCATGATGTACTCTGCATATAAGTTAAATAAGCAGGGTGACAATATACAGCCTTGATGTACTCCTTTCCTGATTTGGAGCTAATCTGTTGTTTCACGTCCAGTTCTATCTGTTGCTTCTTGATCTGCATACAGATTTCTCAGGAGGCAGGACAGGTTTTGGTATTCCCATCTCATTAAGAATTTTCTATGGTTTGTTGGATCCACACAGTCAAAGGCTTTGGCATAGTCAATAAAGCAGAAGTAGATGTTTTTCTGGAACTCTCTCACTTTTTTGATGATCCAATAGATGTTGGCAATTTGATCTCTGGTTCGTCTGCCTTTTCTAAATCCAGCTTGAACATCTGGAAGTTCATGGTTCGTGTACTCTTGAAGCCTGTCTTGGAGAATTTTGAGCATTACTTTACTAGCGTGTGAGATGAGTGCAATTGTGTGGTAGTTTGAGCATTCTTTTGCATTGCCTTTCTTAGGGATTTGAATGAAAACTGACCTTTTTCAGTCCTGTGGCCACTGCTGAGTTTTCCAAATTTTCTGGCATATTGAGTGCATCAGTTTCACAGTATTATCTTTTAGGATTTGAAATAGCTCAACTGGAATTCCATCACCTCCACTAGCTTTGTTCGTAGTGATGCTTCCTAAGGCTAACTTGACTTCACTTTCCAGGATGTCTGTCTCTAGGTGAGTGATCACACCATCATGATTATCTCGGTCATGAGGATCTTTTTTGTCTAGTTCTCCTGTGTATTCTTGCCACCCTTCTTAATATCTTCTGCTTCTGTTAGGTTCATGCCATTTCTGTCCTTTGTTGTGCCCATCTTTGCATGAAATGTTCTCTTGGTATCTCTTATTTTCTTGAAGAGATCTCTAATCTTTTCCATTTTATTGTTTTCCTCTTTTTCTTTGCATTGATCACTGAGGAAGCTTTCTTATCTCTCCTTGCTATTCTTTGGAACTCTGCCTTCAAATGGCTATATCCTTTTCTCCTTTGCCTTTTGCTTCTCTTCTTTTCACAGCTATTTGTAAGGCTTCCTCAGACAACCATTTTGTCTTTTTGCATTTCTTTCTCTTGGGGATGGTCTTGATCACTCCTTCCTGTACAATGTTATGAACCACAGTCCACAGTTCTTCAGGCACTCTGTCTTTCAGATCTAATCCCCTGAATCTATTTCTCACTTCTACTGTATAATCGTTAAGGATTTGATTTAGGTAATACCTGAATGGTCTAGTGGTTTTCCCTACTTTTTTCAATTTAAGTCTGAATTTGGCAACAAAGAGTTCATGATCTGAGCTACTGTCTGCTCCTGGTCTTGTTTTTGCTGACTGTATAGAGCTTCTCCATCTTTGGCTGCAAAGAATATAATCAATCTGATTTCAGTATTGACCATCTGGTGATGTCCATGTGTAGAGTCTTCTCTTGTGTTGTTGGAAGAGTGTGTTTGCTATGACCAGTGGGTTCTTTTGGCAAAACTCCTTTAGCCTTTGCCCTGCTTCGTTCTGTACTCCAAGGCCAAATTTTCCTGTTATTCCTGGTATCTCTTGACTTCCTATTTTTGCATTCCAGTCCCCTATAATGAAAAGGACATCTTTTTTAGGTGTCAGTTCTAGAAGGTCTTGTAGGTCTTCATAGGACCGTTCATCTGTACCTTCTTCAGAATTACTGGTAGGGGCATAGACTTGAATTACTATGATATTGAATGGTTTGCTTTGGAAACAAACAGAGGTCATTCTTGTCATTTTTGAGATTGCATCCAAGTACTGCATTTTGGACTCTTTTGTTGGCTATCATGGCTATTCCATTTCTTTTAAGGGATCCTTGCCCATAGTAGTAGGTGTAATGGTCATTTGAGTTAAACTCACCGATTCCAGTCCATTTTAGTTTACTGATTCCTAAAATGCCCATGTTCACTCTTGCCTTCTCCTTTTTGACCACTTCCAATTTGCCTTGATTCATGGACCTAACATTCCAGGTTCCTATGTAATATTGCTCTTTACAGCATTGGATTTTACTTCCATCACCAGTCACATCCACCACTGGGTGTTGTTTTTGCTTTGGCTCTGTCTATTCATTCTTTCTGGAATACTAGTGTCTGACAAAGTGACCAAGTATGTTTTTAACCAAAGCCTGAATGATTGTGTGTGTGTGACTTCGTGCTCAGTTGTGTCTGACTCTGATCACATGGACTGTAGTCCACAAGGCTCCTCTGTCCAAGAGATTTTCCAGGCAAGAATATTGGAGTGAGTTGACATTTCCTACTCAAGCGATCTTCCTCACCAAGGATTGGACCCACATCTCTTGTGTCTCCTGCCTTAGCAGGATTCTTTACCACTTGACTCACCTGGGAATATATACACATATAAATGCTTATATGATTATGTGATGTTATTTATTAGCAATTCAGTTTTGATCATGCATGCACACACATATATACATATGGTTTTTGCAGTGAATTTCTCGAGGTCACCCACTCATTCAGTAGTCTTCTACCAGATTAGACTCCCCTTGTGATTGTACTCATGGCTAAGATTTATTACATGATTGAGGGAAACACAGTAGATCAATGAAGGAAGAGGATCCCGATGGAATTTGTAGGAATCTATGAATAGGACTCTGATTTTGTCTCCCTTCAGTGAGGGAATATATTAAGTATGTCTTTTCTCCAGCAGAGATAAAGTCACGTGCTTTATCTTCCCAGGAAAATTCATTAGAAAAATGTTTCTTCCCAGGAAAACTCATTAGAAACTCAAAACCCAAGCCCTGGTATGTAGGCTCTTCTTCCCAACACATACCAAAATTTCAGAATCAGAGACATAAAATCGATACTTTGTACAAACATTCTAAGTATTAGTACGTTGGGCTATTCCTATTCCTGTCAACTAGTGAGTGGTTTAAGTGCAAAGTTCCCAGATGCCAGCAAAGACCAATGATGGCCCCATTTCTGATTATAGCCTTATGCTTACTATGTTGACTCTTTTGAATAGTACCCCCTTGTCCCTTGACCAACATGTATTTACAGAAAAATTAATATCAACAAAACCTCATGCACCAAGATGAGATTACGATGCACTAGTAACTTCAGTTATGCCATTTGGAGTCCAGGGTTTGGCCAGTTAAAATAAATCCCATTAACTATAAAGAACTACCTTGAAAATTAGCTAGCTGACTTTCTCCTTAAGTTTCTGTGTTGAGCTTTTTACCTAGCCTAAGGCGTTATCTCAGGCACAACCCAATTGTGTCCAGGAAGCTGACCTGAAGTATTCCACCAGAAGTGAAATCCTAGAGAACACACAGACATCCCTGGAAAAATTTGCCTGTACCAAGCAGGACATACATTTGTTAAGCGGTAGAGAATAAATGGGCTGCTCATATAGTTTCCCAACCATCATGGAGCTTCCTGCCCTCATGTTACCAGTTCTTGCATGCATGCTAAATCATTTCAGTTGTGTCTGACTCTTTGGGACCCCGTGGACTGTAGCTTGCCAGGCTTCTTTGTCCATGGGATCCTCCAGGCAAGAATCCTGGAGCCTGTTGCCATTTCCTTCTCCAAAGGATCTTCTCAACCCAGGGATCAAACCTGAGCTTCTTATGTCTCCTGCATTGGCAGGTGGGTTCTTTACCACTAGGGCCATCTGGGATGCCCTATCTTGATCCAGAATAGATGTAGTTATTGACATAAAATAACTTTTCTTCTTGGATAAAGACATTCATTATTATTTTTATTGCTTCTGTAATAAACTATTATGAACTGAGTGGTTTGAACAATATACAGTTATTATCTTAAAGTTCGTTTCACTGGGCTAAAAGTCAAGGTGTGGGCAGGGCTGTGTTTCTTCCTAGAAGATCTGAGGGAGATTCTATTTCCTTGCCTTTTTCAGCTTCGAGAGGCTACCCACAGTCCTTGGTTCATGAGCCTTTCCTACATTTCCACAACCAGAATCTTTGCCTTTCTCTGATCCTTTCCCTGATATAACTTATCTCTCTCTGGTTGATTATAGCAGGAAAAGTTCCTCTACTTTGAAGTACTTGTGTGAGTAAACTGAGACTATTTGCATAATTCAGGATCACATCTGCAAAATCCCTGTTGCCATGTAAGGTAATATATTTATTCACAGGTTCTGGGAGAAGGATGTGAGCATCTTTTGTTGTTGCTGTTTAGCTGCTAAGTTGTGTCAGTCCCTTTTGTGACCCCATGGGATGCAATCTGTCAAAGGTTCTCTGTCCGTAGGATTCTTCAGGCAAGAACACTTGAATGGGTTGCCATTTCCTTGTCCAGGGGATCGTCCCGACCCAGGAATTGAACCTGCAACTCCTGCCACATCTGTTGCATTGCAGACAGATTCCTTACTGCTGGACCACTGGGGAAGCCCGTGAGCATCTTTGGAGGGCCATTATTCTGCCTACCAGTGAAAGTGAAAGTCGCTCAACCGTGTCCTAATCTTTGCAACTCCAGGGACTATATGGTCCATGGAATTCTCTAGGCCCAGAATACTGGAGTGGGTAGCCTTTCCCTTCTCCGGAGGATCTTCCCAACCCAGGAATTGAACCAGCATCTCCTGCGTTGCAGGCAAATTCTTTACCAACTGAGCTATCAGGGAAGCCCTGCCTATCAGAAAGCCTTCTAATATAATATATTGATTTTAAAGAACTGTCTCCACAACTTACTGCCCCAGGTTCTCCAGTTCTTTCAGAGTCTCATCCTCAAATTTTACTTGAAGTTCCTAGATGTTAGCAGATATATGTGATCCTGAACACTTCTACTATTTCCTCAGCTCTACTATTCATGCCAGTTCTGCCAAACAAGAAGAATAATCTTCTCCTTTTGCACACAAACACATTTCTGTTAAGCCCATCACACCATTTTCTAAAATGTTCAGATACGTCTGGATCACACTGAAGACACAATTCTTCTCATTTTGAATCCTTCTGACAGAAAGTAATGATCAGTGATTATTAAGTTGGCTATCAGGAAAGTTTCTACCATTTCCTGTTGTAGAAGCACATAGAATAAGAAAGTAATTCATCTTGAAGGCAGGGAAAACATAGGAAGACGAGTACAAATGTTCAAGTGTTGAAGCATTATGGAGCCAACATTTCTTCAGCAAGAACTACTTACAAATCTCACAAGTTTTTTATTGGAGCCAAACATATAGGCCAGTGGATGCAGTGACATATTCTGTAGCATCTTTGAAGGGTACTTAAAAGGTCTATCAGATTTATATCAAATTATTGCACCAAACACTTTATTCCTTTGTGCTTCTCTTCTGAATCATCCTGGAACCTGCTGGAGAAGTGAATCCTGGGAGGACCTCTATCTTTGGATGACAGGATCAGAGCAGAAGCTGGTACCTGTTTCCACCTGGAACAGCATCTAGAGAAGCCCAGACTTCTGCCCTGAGAGGGCAGATGGAGAAAGATAATGAGGGAATCCTATAATCAGGAATATATATTTTTTAAAACCCTCCAGGTCCTTGTGAGATGAACCTTGTGTATGCTAAGTTGCTTCAGTCACGTCTGACTCTTTGTGACCCTATGGACCTTACCTGACCAGGCTCCTCTGTCCATGGGATTCTCCTAGCAAGAGTACTGGGGTGGGTTGCCATGTCCTCCTCCAGGGGATCTCCCTAACCCAGGGATTGAACCTGCATCTCTTATGTCTTCTGCATTAGCAGGCAGGTTCTTTACCACTAGTGCCACCTGGGAAGCAGATATGACCACAGATGAAGAACAAAAGAATTAAATGCTAAGTTTCATTCAGAAATCAACATCGTGACAAATTAGCATTCATGGTCTGATGAGGGTAAAAACACCTCACCCTTGGTTTATAATATGGGCTCTGTCAGAGAGGCAAGCTCTGGGTGAGCACTCAAGAAGTAAAATCTGTGGATGTCAGGAGCTCTCTAACCACAGAGGACTTGACACTAAAATCAATCTTGTCCTATAGTTCCATGGATCAGGGACTAGACTGGGAGCAGGGACCCTCCTGCCCAACCTCTTGTGTTCTTGGTAAACTTATATAACCTACCCCACTTCACTAATAAAATAAGACATTGGAGCCATGTTGCTGTGGTGATCAGTTTTATTTGTCAGCATGACCAGGGCCACAGGGTGTTCAGACATTTAATTGGACAAAGTATCTGCATATGTCTGTGAGAGTGTTTCTGGATGAGATTAACATTTAAATCTACAGAGTAAAAGAGATTGCCTTCCACAACATAAGTGAGCTTCATCTAATCCATTGAAGGTCTGAATAAATAAGAGTCTACTGAGTAAGAAAAAATTCTTTCTCCCTGCCTGACTGTCTTTGAAATGGGACATTGGTCTTCTCCTGCATTTGGATTTGGAATTGAGCTTGAACTTATACCATTAACTCTTCTAGTTTTCAGGGTTTTGGGCTTAAACTGAAACCTCCCCACCCACTGACTCTCCTAGGTCTCCAACTCACCAACTGCAAATTCTGACCTTTTCAGCATCTATAATTATGTGAGCCAGTTCTTTAAGGTAAATCAATCTCTCTCTCTCTCTCTCTTTTATCCTATTTGCTCTATTTCCCTGGGGCCCAGAATAATCCAATTATTAATTATTTTCCATCCTATATTTTGTTCTGCTTCTGAAGATCAGTCTGCTGGATTTTGATTTTAATACCCCTCCAGTGGGTACCAAAACATACCCTGTATTTTGATATATTAGCATACTTTCCACACATAATATAACTGCTTTTTAAAAGCTTGTATCCTTCACTAGACTTTAGTTATTTTAAGATCAGGAGATGTGTTAATCATATTCATTGTTTTATCTTTAGTATCTGACACAAGCCAGGAAAACAGTAAATGCTTATTGAGAACTTATTGAAAAAATGAATGTAACTGAAAGCTTAAAAAGAGCAACACATTCTCCTTCTAACTAAACAGATTTTTCAAACAGTTCTTCATTCAAAAAACTTACTTATGTTTCTTGTCACCTCATTTGCACCTGATATTTCGCCTTTCCAAGAAGCAACCTGAGAACATAGCAGATTTTCAGGCTTCTGGATGCCAAATTCATGTCAAAGCATTTCATAGGTGAGGAAATTAGGCAGAAGTGGATTTTTGCTGAAAGCCATTTTAGCAGAAGGTATTGTTTGTACTTAGCAGGACATTATTCTTCTTTCTTTTTATTATTATCACTGGTCTATGAATACCAGACCATCTGACCTGCCTCTTGAGAAACCTATATGAGGTCAGGAAGCAACAGTTAGAAATGGAATAACAGACTGGTTGCAAATAGGAAAAGGAATATGTCAAGGCTGTATATTGTCACCCTGCTTATTTAACTTATATGCAGAGTACATCATGATAAACGCTGGGCTGGAAGAAGCAGAAGCTGGAATCAAGATTGCTGGGAGAAATATCAATAACCTCAGATATGCAGATGACATCACCCTTATGGCAGAAAGTGAAGAGAAACTAAAAAGTCTCTTGATGAAAGTGAAAGAGGAGAGTTAAAAAGTTGGCTTAAATCTCAACATTCAGAAGACTAAGATCATGGCATCCGGTCCCATCACTTCATGGGAAATAGATGGGGAGACAGCGCAAACAGTGTCAGACTTTATTTTTGGGGGCTCCCAAATCACTGCAGATGGTGATTGCAGCCATGAAATTAAAAACTGCTTACTCCTTGGAAGGAAAGTTATGACCAACCTAGATAGCATATTCAAAAGCAGAGACATTACTTTACCAACAAAGGTCCGTCTAGTCAAGGCTATGGTTTTTCCCGTGGTCATGTATGGACGTGAGAGTTGGACTGTGAAGAAAGCTGAGCACTGAAGAATTGATGCTTTTGAACTGTGGTGTTGGAGAAGACTCTTGAGAGTCCATTGGACTGCAAGGAGATCCAACCAGTCCATCCAAAGGAGATCAGTCCTGTGTGTTCATTGGAAAGACTGATGCTGAAGCTGAAACTCCAGTACTTTGGCCACCTCATGCGAAGAGTTGACTCATTGGAAAAGACCTTGATGCTGGGAAAGATTGAGGGCAGGAGGAGAAGGGGGTGACAGAGGATGAGATGGCTGGATGGCATCACTGATTCAATGGACATGAGTTTGGGTAAACTCCATGAGTTGGTGATGGACAGGGAGGCCTGGCATGCTGCAGTTCATAGGGTTGCAAAGATTCGGACATGACTGAATGACTAAACTGAACTGAACTGAATGGGGTCATTCTAGCTCCAATTCATACATACAGACACAGTAACCAGGAATTTTATAAACGTATCTTCCAGAGAACACACTTTCCAAATCTTGATTTATTTGTGAAATCCTAGAGAAAAGTAAGACCCACAAATTTTGCTGTGTTTAAAACTGATGTAGAATGTGTCATGATATATATTGTAAAATAATGACAGAACAAGATGTAGATAATATTTCCAAAGAAGTAGATCTATTTAAGTTTTTAAAATACCTCTTTGTGAGATATTATTATTATCATCCTTGACAGGAAGTCATTGGAGATACAAGTACAGAGGGGAGGGTCTGGTTTAAGATGACCAAACTTTAAGTGCTAAAACTAAGTAAGTCCCAGGTAGATCAGAACTAGTAGGTCACTTTAGGTTGAGTCAGGTCATGAATCTCCAGTCCAAAATTATGTATGAAGATTGTGCTCCCATATGATTCTGCAGTCCCACTCCTGCACATATGTTTGGAGAAAACCATAATTTGAAAAGATATATAGACTCTAATGTTCTTTGCCATACTATTTACAATAGGCAGGACATGGAAGCAACCTAAATGTTCTCATTGACAGAAAAATAGATAAAGATGATGTGATATATATACACAATAAAATATTACTCAGCCATGAAAAACAATGAAAATGCCATCTGCCCTAACATGAATGGACCTAGAGATATCATAGTAAGTTAAGTATGTCAGACAGACAAAGGCAAATATCATATGGTACCACTTATATGTGGAATAAAAAAATAAACGGATGAACTCATATACAAAATAGAAATATACCCAAAGACAGAAAACAAACTTACGATTAACAAAGGGAAAGGAGGGATAAATTAGGATTTGGGGATTAACATATACACACTACTATATATAAAATATATAATCATCAAAGACCTACTGTATAGCACAGGAATCTATACTCAATATTTTGTAACAACACATAAAGTTAAAGAATCTAAAAAGAACATATATATATATATATATATATATATATATATATAAAGAATATATAGCCATATATATGTGAATCACGTTGCGGTATACCTGAAAGTAATACAACATTGTATATCAACTATATGTCAATAAAAATATATACATACATGGGGATTGTATTGAAGAAGAGGTCAGAATTGGCTAAGTCACTACAAACATAACTATCCACCAAGAGGCAAGGCCCATGACAGAAGCTGAGATTAATGCCCCAAGCAAAAGCCTCTGAGCATCAGAAAACCAAGAGGAAAGAGCAGTAAGAGTGTTCAGGGATACTGGGTGAGTTTTGTTTCTTAATTACACAAATGATCCAAGACTTGATTCTCATCATAGAGAAGGGAACAAAGCATAATGTTAAATGACCATTTTAGTCTTTCTCCTTCATTTGCAGCTAATTAATCTTTACAATTTTGTGCACATCCTTCCTGACATTTTTCTATGCATTACAAATATGTATGGAAAAATAACTTTTACAGTTATCATGTTCACACTATACATTTTGTAATTTTATGTTTTCACTTAAGAACTCATAAAAAAACAACTTATCTCAGATACTATCTGAGATAATCAAGTTGGAATTATTAGAAAAAAATGCTAAGGCAGATATCATAAATAATTGAGATAAAGTGGAATACTCTTGTAATGATTAAGTGTTAAGTGTTAGTCACTTAGTCATGTCGACTCTGTGCAACCCCATGGACTGTAGCCCACCAGGCTCCTCTGTCAATGGGATTCTCCAGGCAAGAATACTGGAATGGGTTGCCATTTCCTTCTCCATGTAATGAATAAAACCATGGGAAAATTCAGAAGAAAAATACAAAAACTAAAAAAAAAAAAAAAAATTGAAATTATTGTTAATGAAAACTACAATACTTGAAAAAAAAAATATTGACAGGAACAGAAGAGAGATTATCAGGGAAAGGGGTAGTGAATTTGATCATCAAATATGAAAAAGAGACAGAAAAGAGGTTTAAAAAATAAGAAAATATCAATTTTGTTTACTGAAAAGGAGAAATGTTTTATTATATATATATATATATATATATATATATATAAACAAACCGTTGAAATTCTGGGTATAGAAAAACACAACTCAATAAAAAGAAGCTCAAGTCAAAGGAGACATTTTAATGTAAAAAGAATTTCAATACACATTTCAAAAAAGAAGTTACACATATGCCAATAAGCACATGAAAAGTTGTTTCACATCTTTGGTCATGAAAGAGACACAAGTTAAAACCACAATGAGATACTATTACACACTCATTAGAAATGTTAAAATTAAAGTAAAATGGTGGAAATCAATTGTAGGACATCATTTGAAGTAAATGGAATCCTCAAACATGGAAAGAAGATAAAATTGCATTAATAATTTTGGAGGAAGGAGGGCTGCCTGATAAACATCCATCTATGGGAATGACAACAGGGAAGGTTGTTATGTGCCTTTCTATTTTTGCAAAAAGGAAAACTTGGACTGAAAGAATACATTTTATACTTGGATTTTTACACCTAAATTTGGTTATTATAATGGAAAACAATTTTTGTAAACATTTGGTAAATTCTTATAAATTTAAAGTTATACATACAAATTTAAACACAAATTTATACATGTCTAGAACAGTTTAACATGTAGGCATTTATTCAAGAGAAATAAAGACATTTGTCTACACAGAGAATTTTGCATAAATATTCATAATGGCCTTATTCACATTAGTCTTCTGAAAAGTAAAAGTGAGCTCAGAGATGTCTGACTCTTGATGACTCCATGGATTGTATTCCACCAGGCTCCTCTGTCCATAGGATTTCCCAAGCAAGAATACTGGAGTGGGTAGCCATTCTTTTTTTTCAGGGGATCATAAACAAAAAATAATCCAAATGTTCATCAATGGGTGAATGAATAATACAGTGTGATGTCTTCTTATAGTGAGATAGTATGTAGAAATAAAGAAAAATGAATGGATGACACAGTATGAATGAATGTTAAAATCATTATACTGAGAGAAAAAGTCAGACACAAAAGCATATATGTCATATAATTTTCGTATGAAATGTAAATTAACATATAGTGACAAAATCATCTTAGTCTTTGGCAGGAACCAAGAGTAGAGGAAAGTGTAGCCTGTAAAGGAGTATAAAGAATCTCTTCTGAGTAATGGCAATGTTTTGTAATTTGATTATGTCTTAAGATTTAAGATTGTGTGAAATTGTTAAAATCCATCCAATGTGCAGTTTAAATGAAAGAGCTTTGCCATTCCTTGATGTGGTTGATAATAAAAATTAAAAAACAAACAAATTTTTCCATAGAATAAACTCTAGAATAAAACAAAATTTAATAAAAATTAAATAAAAAATTTAATTAAAAATTAAAAAACAAAACAAAAATTTTTCCATAGAATAAACTCTAGAATAAATTAAATTTAAATAAATAAATATATAAATTAAATTTATAAATATATAAATATAAATATATTTAAACATATAAATTAAATAAATGAATTAAATTTAAATAAATTTAATAATAAATTATTGTTGTTATTCAAATAAATTAAATTTAATTAAAATTTTAATAAAAATTAAAAAACAAAACAAAAATTTTTCCATAGAATAAACTCTAGAATAAACACCTGGAGTAACAGGCAAATTTGGCCTTGGAATACAGAATGAAGCAGGGCAAAGACTAATAGAGTTTTGCCAAGAAAATGCACTGGTCATAACAAACACCCTCTTCCAACAACACAAGAGAAGACTCTACACATGGACATCACCAGATGGTCAACACTGAAATCAGATTGATTATATTCTTTGCAGCCAAAGATGGAGAAGCTCTATACAGTCAGCAAAAACAAGAACAGGAGCTGACTGTGGCTCAGATCATGAACTCCTTATTGCCAAATTCAGACTTAAATTGAAGAAAGTAGGGAAAACCACTAGACCATACAGGTATGACCTAAATCAAATCCCTTATGATTATACAGGGTGCCAGGAGCCGGTGAGGCATTCCACTCTTGACAAATGTCATGAGGAAGGAGGCTCAGCATACGCAAAGGCGGGATCGAGCCTCAGGAGTCCCCCCGGATATTCTCGAGCATCTACCCCCAAAAAACCAAAGTCTGCCTACTTTATTGCTTTGTGCTCTCACCTCTGACTTTACTGGGGGCTGTCCCCCACCACCATCTCGCTCTCTCTGTCAAAGAGTTAACTTACAGCTCCAATTAATAAAATTCCTGGGCAATTAGGAGTGTTCAAATCCAAACCCCTCAGATGGCTCTCTAACTCGCCTGACAAGTTTACCCGGACTCCTACAGCTATGCATACGATTGTTTACAGTCTCCCAGCCTCGAGAGGCATGGGAAGCTTAAGATATTCAAATAGCTTAGAGCCTCTCAGAGAGTTAGAAACTGTCAGAATAAGACTAGTAAAAGATTTCATTGATGAGCCAATGCTTGCTGCCAAGTTTCCACATCCCCCGTATTGTATCCTTGAATGTGTATTAATTAATATAGTTGGTATATAGAAAAAATAAGTAGTGGCCTTGGTGTTAGTAACTTTAGACCCTTAAGGTAATAAATTCTTTCCTTTGATGTAAACCCATTACACATCCACCCTATAGGAATGCAATTTTATCTTTGGAAGATGGCGCCAAACCTTAAAATAATTACTCTTAGAGAAAATAAGTCTTATGGTTGATAAGTCTTTGTCAGGAGCCATAAAATATTAATAGGCCTTCTGGCCAGAAGATGATGTAAATCACCTAAACCATTTGTATACGATAAATTTGCAGGAAAGAAACCCTGGTTTTTGATAAGAATCAAAGACTGCTGACTTTGCATCCCCTATTACCCTCTATGTGTAACTTAGGGTATATAAGCCCCTGTTGAAAATAAAGCTACGGGCCTTGCTCACCAACGCTTGGTCTCCCTATGTCATTCTTTCTTTTCACATTCTGGCTGAAGTCTCCATCTGGAGCGTGGATATCCTCTGCGACCATTTATTTGCCTGGGATTCTAAGACCCACTCGAGAAGGTGTCTAAGGTGGGGCACCTTCCGCTATTCGAGAGGGCGCCTGCAGCCTCCGTGGTCAGAGCTAACATGGTGTCACGGGTTATATTGATTTTCCACGTAAACCAAGCTACTCAGCCTCTTTTCTCCACTGAATTTTCCTACTGAGCCATCCTCATTCTATTACTCTTATATCTCTAATTAACATATAAATAGTCGCCTAGGCCCTCTCTCCTTCGAATACCCTGGATCAGCCAGGGCTGGACCTCGGCAACAGGGGAAGTGAGAAATAGATTTAAGAGCCTAGATCTGATAGATAGAGTGCCTGATGAACTATGGAATGAGGTTTGTGACATTGTACAGGAGACAGGGATCAAGACCATCCCCATGGAAAAGAAATGCAAAAAAGCAAAATGGTTGTCTGGGGAGGCCTTACAAATAGCTGTGAAAAGAAAAGAAGCAAAAAGCAAAGGAGCAAAGGAAAGATATAAGCATCTGATTGCAGAGTTCCAAAGACTAGCAAGAAGAGATAAGAAAGCCTTCCTCAGCGATCAATGCAAAGAAATAGAGGGAAACAACAGAATGGGAAAGACTAGAGATCTCTTCAAGAAAATTAGAGATACCAAGGGAACATTTCATGCAAAGATGGGCTCGATAAAGGACAGAAATGGTATGGACCTAACAGAAGCTGAAGATATTAAGAAGAAATGGCAAGAATACACAGAAGAACTGTACAAAAAAGATCTTCACGACCCCGATAATCATGATGGTGTGATCACTTACCTAGAGCCAGACAACCTGGAATGTGAAGTCAAGTGGGCTTTAGAAAGCATCACTACGAACAAAGCTAGTGGAGGTGGTGGAATTCCAGTTGAGCTATTTCAAATCCTGAAAGATGATGCTGTGAAAGTGCTGCACTCAATATGCCAGCAAATTTGGAAAACTCAGCAGTGGCCACAGGACTGGAAAAGGTCAGTTTTCATTCCAATCCCAAAGAAAGGCAATGCCAAAAAATGCTCAAACTACCACACAATTGCACTCATCTTCACACTAGTAAAGTAATGCTCAAAATTCTCCAAGCCAGGCTTTAGCAATATGTGAACCATGAAATTCCTGATGTTCATGCTGGTTTTAGAAAAGGCAGAGGAACCAGAGATCAAATTGCCAACATCCACTGGAACATGGAAAAAGCAAGAGAGTTCCAGAAAACCATCTATTTCTGCTTTATTGTCTATGCCAAAGCCTTTGACTATGTGGATCACAATAAACTGTGGAAAATTCTGAAAGAGATGGGAATACCAGACCACCTGATCTGCCTCTTGAGAAATCTGTATGCAGGTCATGAAGCAACAGTGAGAACTGGACATGGAACAACAGACTGGTTCCAAATAGGAAAAGGAGTATGTCAAGGCTGTATATTGTCACCCTGTTTATTTAACTTATATGCAGAGTACATCATGAGAAACGCTGGACTGGAAGAAACACAAGCTGGAATCAAGATTGCCGGGAGAAATATCAATAACCTCAGATATGCAGATGACACCACCCTTATGGCAGACAGTGAAGAGGAACTCAAAAGCCTCTTGATGAAAGTGAAAGAGGAGAGTGAAAAAGGTGGCTTAAAGCTCAACATTCAGAAAACGAAGATCATGGCATCTGGTCCCATCACTTCATGGGAAATAGATGGGAAAACAGTGGAAACAGTGTCAGACTTTATTTTTTGGGGCTCCAAAATCACTGCAGATGGTGACTGCAGCCATGAAATTAAAAGACGCTTACTCCTTGGAAGGAAAGTTATGACCAACCTAGATAGCATATTCAAAAGCAGAGACGTTATTTTGCCAACAAAGGTCCGTCTAGTCAAGGCTATGGTTTTTCCTGTGGTCATGTATGGATGTGAGAGTTGGACTGTGAAGAAGGGTGAGTGCCAAAGAATTGATGCTTTTGAATTGTGGTGTTGGAGAAGACTCTTGAGAGTCCCTTGGACTGCAAGGAGATCCAACGAGTCCATTGTGAAGGAGATCAGCCCTGGGTGTTCTTTGGAAGGAATGATGCTAAAGCGGAAACTCCAGTACTTTGGCCACCTCATGCAAAGAGTTGACTCATTGGAAAAGACTCTGATGCTGGGAGGGATTGGGGGCAGGAGAAGAAGGGGATGACAGATGGCTGGATGGCATTGCTGACTCGATGGATGTGAGTCTGGGTGAACTCCGGGAGTTGGTGATGGACAGGGAGGCCTGGCGTGCTGTGATTCATGGGGTCGCAAAGAGTCGGACATGACTGAGCGACTGAACTAAACTGAAACTCTAGGCTGAGATGTTTTCAGTGGTCAATTTTCTCAAATATTTAATTATGGAATATTAACAAAACTATGTAAACTAGCAGAAGATAAAAGAAAAATAATCACTTCTCATCTAAATTAATGAGATCAATATTAATCTAATACTAAAACTAGACACAGAATTTTATTAAAAGATTACTAAGAATAATGTCCCTCCTGAACATAGATGCAAGAATTCTTTAAAATATTAGTAAGTTGAATCCAACAATATATTAAAAAGATAATGAATCACAACCAAACTGAGTTTATCCTGGAATCAATATTCATTCAACATTAAAAATTCAATACCATTATTCACCATATTCACATAATAAAGTATAAAAGTGATATGATCATTTCATTAGACAGAAAAAAAATTATTTAACTAAATTCAGCCCCTATTATGATAATAAAAAAGCCTCTCCATAAATTACACATTGAAGAGAAAGCCCTCACCTTAATAATAATATGATTGTGATTGTTTAGTTGCCAAGTTGTGTCCGACTCTTTTGAAACCCCATGGAGTATACCCCACTAGTGTTCTCTGTCTGTGGTATTTTCCAGACAAGAATGCTGGAGTGGTTTGCCATTTCCTATTTCAGAAATTATTCCTGATCCACGAATGGAATTTGAATCTCTTGTGTATCCCTCATTGGCAGGCAGATTCTTCACCACTGAGGCACCAGGGAAGCCTAATAATGAGTATCTATGAAAAATTAACAGCTAACCTCACACTTAATGGTTAATAACTAAATGCTTTTTTCTAAAGGTCAGGATCAAGGCAAGTTTGTTTCCAGTTTATACTCCTATTCAGCATTCTAATGGGTGTCTGAGGCATGAAAATAAGCCAAAAAAAAAAAAAAAAAAAAAAAAAAGAAAGAGGAAAAAGGAATAAAGAGAGGTCAGTTGGAAAGTAAAAAGGAAAGTGTCTAGGTTTACACGTGGCAAGATTATGTACAGAGAAAAATCCTAAGGAACCTATAAAAAGCTACTTAACATAATAAGCAAATTACTGACTTATAAGGTTATTATGAGATATAAATTGTATTTCTATATGCAACAATGAAAAACAAATGAAAAATGAAACATAAAAATTATCATATTCATTAAGAAGCAAACAGGAACTACCTAGGGATACATTTAATAATGTAGATACAAAACCCATGTATTGAAAATTTTAAAAGCCACTGAGAGAAATTAAACAACCATATGAACATCTATCCTGGTCACGCATTAGAAGGTACATTATTAAGATGACACCTCTTCAAAGATTTTGCATAATTCCAATAAAAATCAGACTTTCTTGTAGTTCAAGTGATAAAGAATCTGCCTGCTGCTGCTGCTTAGTCGCTTCAGTCGTGTCCGACACTATGTGACCCCATAGACGGCAGCCCAGCAGGTCCCGCCGTCCCTGGGATTCTCCAGGCAAGAACACTGGAGTGGGTTGCCATTTTCTCCTCCAATGTATGAAAGTGAAAAGTGAAAGTGAAGTCACTCAGTCGTGTCCGACTCTTAGCAACCCCATGGACTGCAGCCTACCAGGTTCCCCTGTCCATGGGATTTTCCAGGCAAGAGTACTGAAGTGGGGTGCCATTGCCTTCTCCAGAATCTGCCTGTGATACAGGAAACAAGGGTTTGATTCCTGGGTCGGGAAAATCCTCCAGAGAAAGGAATGGCAATCCACTCTAGTATACCTGCTTGGAGAATTCCATGGACAGAGAAGTCTGGCAGGCTATAGTTCATGGGGTCTCAAAGAGTCGGACATGACTGATCAACTAACACATATATAATAAAAACTACGGAAGACCTTTTTTGTAGATAGTAGCAAACTAATCATAAATTGTATATGAAAATGAGAAAGACCTACAAAGAGTCAAAACACTTTAAAAAATAAACAACACTGCAGAACTTGCACTACCTAATTTCAAAATCTACTGCAACCTAGATAGCAAATTGAAAAGCAGAGATATTACTTTGTCAACAAAGGTCTGTCTAGTCAAGGCTATGGTTTTTCCAGTGGTCATGTATGGATGCGAGAGTTGGACTGTGAGGAAAGCTGTGGGCCTAAGAATTGCTGCTTTTGAACTGTGGTGTTGGAGAAGACTCTTGAGAGTCCCTTGGACTGCAAGAAGATCCAACCAGTCCATTCTGAAGGAGATCAGCCCTGGGATTTCTTTGGAAGGAATGATGCTAAAGCTGAAACTCCAGTACTTTGGCCACCTCATGCAAAGAGTTGACTCATTGGAAAAGACTCTGATGCTGGGAGGGATTGGGGGCAGGAGGAAAAGGGGACGACAGAGGGTGAGATGGCTGGATGGCATCACTGACTCGATGGACGTGAGTCTGGGTGAACTCCAGGAGTTGGTGATGGACAGAGAGGCCTGGCGTACTTCGATTCATGGGGTCGCAAAGAGTCGGACACAACTGAGCGACTGAACTGAACTTAACTGAACAGTAGTTTAGGCAATGTGATATTAGGATAAGGATATATCAAAAAGCAACAGCTAGAACTAGACATGGAACAATGGACTGGTCATAATTGGGAAAGAGTATGTCAAGGCTGTATATTGTCACCCTGATTATTTAACTTATATGCAGAGTACATCATGCAAAATACCAGGCTAGATGAATCAAAAGCTGCAATCAAGATTGCCAGGAGAAAATCAACAACATTGCATATGCAGATTTGTTGTTGTTCATATCAACAACCTCAGAAAGGCAAATTTGTTGTTTACTTACTAAGTCAGGTCCCAAGATTTTAGACCCCATGGACTGCAGCACGACAGGCTTCCCTGTCCTTTACCATCTCCAATAGGCTGCACAAACTCAAGTCCATTGAGTCAGTGATGCCATCCAGAAATCTCATCCTCTGTCATCCCCTTCTCCTCCTGCCCTCAATCTTTCCCACCATCAGGATCATTTCCAATGAGTCAGCTCTTTGCATCAGGTAGCCAAAGTATTGGAGCTTCAGCATCAGTCCTTCTAATGAATATTCAGGGTTGATTTGCTCTAGGCTTGAATGATTTGATCTCCTTGCAGTTTAAGGGACACTCAAAAGACTTTTCTAGCATAACAGTTCGAACCACCCTAAAAAAAAATCCACCCTGGAAAGCAAAGAGGAACTAGAGAGCCTCTTGATGAAGGTGAAAGAGAAGAGCGAAAAAGCTGGCTTAAAACTCAGCATTCAAAAAGCTAAGATCACGGCCTCCGGCCCCATCACTTCATGACAAATAGATGGGGAAACAATGGAAACAATGACAGACTTTATTTTCTTGGGCTCCAAAACCACTGCAAACGGTGACTGCAGCCAAGAAATTAAAGATGCTGCTCCTTGGAATAAAAGCTATGATAAACCTAGACAGAATATTAAAAAGCAGAGGTATCACTTTACTGACAAAAGTCCATAGAATCAAAGCTATGGTTTTTCCAGTAGTCATGTATGGATGTGAGAGTAGGATCATAAAAAAGGCTGAGCACCAAAGAATTGATGCTTTCAAACTGTGGTACAGAAAACTCTTGAGAGTCCCTTGGACAGCAAAGAGATCAAATCAGTCAATCCTGAAAGAAATCAACCCTGAATATTAATTGGAAGGACTGATGCTGAAGCTGAAGTTCTAATACTTTGGCCACCTGAGGCAATGAGCCGATTTATTGGAAAATATCCTGATGCTAGGAAAGATTGAGGGCCTGAAGAGAAGAGGGTGACAGATGATGAGATGATTGGATGGCATCACTGACTCAATGAACATGAGTTTGAGCATACTCAGGGAAACAGTGAAGGACAGGAAAGCCTGGCTTGCTGCAATCTACGGGGTCCAAAGAGTCAGACATGCTTAGTAACTGAACAAGATATTAATGAAAGTGAATGAAGGCCAGAAATAGACTGATGTTTCTACGGTCAATGACTAATAAAAGTTGAGAGGTCAATTAGTGACAGGAGAATAGTGTCTTTTGCAAATAATCTTAGAACTGTTAGATATCCTTCTGGAAAATAGTATTATTATCACATGATATATAAACTAACTTGAAATTGACTTTAAAGTTAAATTCAAAAGCTACAACTATGAATATTATAGAATAAAGCAATAAAAAAAATCTTGTACCCTAAGATTGAAAACACAATAATGACTCAAAAGGAAAATGTCATGTATTGGACTTCATCTAAATTAACAACTTTTTCTCTTTGAACGAAACCTTTCAGCAAATGTAAAAGTAAGCCACAGAATAGGAGACAAAATGTCAAATATGTGATTTTTGTATACATATAATATAAAATTATTATACATGTCACATATACACATAACAAAAAAATCTAACATTCAAAACATACAGGAAATATAAAGATCACATATTCAATACTAAAATAGTCAAATTTATTTAAATATTTAAGAATAATGAGCAAAAGATTTTAACAGACAACTCGCAAAAACTGATGCTCAAATTAGCCATTTTGTATCATGTATGTGTATATTAAGTACATTAAAGGATGTGCAATATCATTATCAGAATTACAAATTAAATATAACATCAGATACCATAGCACATACACTAGAATGATTAAAATTAAGATTAGAGCAAATAAAAGTTTTTCCCGGAGTTCACTCAAATTCACATCCATCAAGTCAGTGATGCCATCCAGCCACCTCATCCTCTGTCGTCCTATTCTCCCCCTGCCCCCAATCCCTCCCAGCATCAGAGTCATTTCCAAAGAGTCAGCTCTTCGCATGAGGTGGCCAAAGTACTGGAGTTTCAGCTTTAGCATCATTCCTTCCAAAGAACACCCAGGGTTGATCTTCTTTAGAATGGACTGGTTGGATCTCCTTGCAGTCCAATGGACTCTCAAGAGTCTTCTCCAACACCACAGTTCAAAAGCATCAATTCTTTGGCACTCAGCTTTCTTCACAGTCCAACTCTCGCATCCATACATGACCACTGGAAAAACCATAGCCTTGACTAGACGGACCTTTGTTGGCAAAGTACTGTCTCTGCTTTTGAATATGCTATCTAGGTTGGTCATAAATTTCCTTCCAAGGAGTAAGCGCCTTTTAATTTCATGGCTGCAGTCACCATCTGCAGTGATTTTGGAGCCCAAAAAGATAAAGTCTGACACTGTTTCCACTGTTTCCCCATCTATTTCCCATGAAGTGATGGGACCGGATGCCATGATCTTCATTTTCTGAATGTTGAGTCTTAAGCCAACTTTTTCACTCTCCTCTTTCACTTTCATCAAGAGGCTTTTTAGTTCCTCTTCACTTTCTGCCATAAGGGTGGTGTCATCTGCATATCTGAGGTTATTGATATTTCTCCTGGCAATCTTGATTCCAGTTTGTGTTTCTTCCAGTCCAGCGTTTCTCATGATGTACTCTGCATAGAAGTTAAATAAGCAGGGTGACTGGTGTATAAAAATTGTGCATGTTTGTCAAAATTCAAATGCATGTATCTTATAATATAGCTCAACTATCTTGATTAAATTATAAAATAAAGTGAGGATTAGTAGTCAAGTGGCCAAACATACACACACATTTTTTTTCTCATATATATGTGAGAAGATCTGCTTACGATAACTTCTTAGGTATTCAATGTAGATGTTAATTAGCTAAATTTATGATAAGACAGGCACTAAAAGATTTTCTTTAAAAAGTATAAACCAACAACAAACCCAGTTTACCCAAATTTTATCTCAGTGTTCACTTTACAAAAGACATTTAATTAAGTATCTTTTGGGGCAGGGTGGGTAGCGTGTCACTCATAAGCATTACTATGAACTACCATAAGTTGGAAAAGGAAATGGCAACCCACTGCAGTGTTCTTGCCTGGAGAATCCCATGGATGGAGAGGCTGCAGTATGGTGGGCTGCAGTCTATGGGGTTGCAAAGAGTCAGACACAACTAAGCAACTAACACACACACGATAAGATATGAGGGAAAAATGCTCTCGGAAAAAGATTTTTATTACAGAACCGAGTTCCATAATTTTAGGAAAATATTCATTAATGATATGCTATAAATTCTTCCTGAAACACAGTTGCAATGTAAGCAAATATTGGAATATTCAAAGACTTTATTATATAAATGAGAATAACTGACAGATTAATGGAATGTTCAAACTACTGCACAGTTTTGCACTCATCTCACACACTAGCAAATTAATGCTCAAAATTCTCCAAGACAGGCTTCAAAAGCACATGACCCATGAACTTCCAGATATTCAAGCTGGATTTAGAAAATGCAGGGGAACCAGAGACCAAATTGCCAATATGTGTTGGATCATTGAAAAAGCAAGAGATTTCCAGAAAAAAAAATCTACTTTTTGCTTTATTGACTATGCTAAAGCCTTTGACTGTGTGGATCACAACAAACTCTGGAAAATTCTTCGAGAGATTGGAATACCAGACCACCTGACCTGCCTCTTGAGAAATCTGTAGGCAGGTCAAGAAGCAACAGTTAGAACTGGATATGGAACAACAGACTGGTTTCAAATTGGGAAAGGAGTACATCAAGGCTGTCTATTGTCACCCTGGTTTTTAACTTCTATGCAGAGTACATCATATGAAATGCAAGGCTGGATGAAGCACAAGCTGGAATCAAGATTGCCAAGAAAATATCAATAACCTCAGATACACAGATGATACCACACTTACGGCAGAACGCAAAGAAGAACTAAAGAGACTCTTGATGAAAGTGAAAGAGGAGAGTGAAAAAGTTAGCTTAAAATTAAACATTCAGAAAACTAAGATCATGACATCTGGTCTCATGGCAAATAGACGGGGAAACAGTGGAAATGGTGAGAGACTTTTTTTTTGGCGGGGGGTGGGGGGTGCTCCAAAATCACTGCAGATGGTGATTGCATCCATGAAATTAAAAGACACTTTCTCCTTGGAAGAAAAGTTATGACCAAACTAGACAGCATATTAAAAAGCAGAGACTTTGCCAACAAAGGTCCGTCTAGTCAAAGCTATGGTTTTTCCAGTAGTCATGTATGGATGTGAGAGTTGGATTATAAACAAAGCTGAGCACCAAAGAATTGATGCTTTTGAGCTGTGGTGTTGGAGAAGACTCTGCAGAGTCTCTTGGACTGCACGGAGATCCAACCAGTCCATCCTAAAGGAGATCAGTCCTGAGTATTCATTGGAAGGGCTGATGCTGAAGCTGAAACTCCAATACTTTGGCCATCTGATGTGAAGAACCAACTCCTTTGAAAAGACCATGATTCTGGGAAAGATTGAAGGCAGGATAAGGGGATGACAGAAGATGAGATGGTTGGATGGCATCACTGACACTTTGGACATGACTTTGAATAGGCTCTGGGAGTTGGTGATGGGCAGGGAAGCCTGGGTTGCTGCAGTCCATGGGGTCGCAAAGAGTTGGACATGACTGAGTGACTGAACTGAACTGAACTAATGGGAATATGAAGGCTAAGTTCAAAAGTAGTTTTTTAAGAATTAACAGTTATTGACTATGCCAAAGCCTTTGACTGTGTGGATCACAATAAACTGGAAAATTCTGAAAGAGATGGGAATACGAGACCACCTGAATTTTATATGCAGGTCAGGAAGCAACAGTTAGAACTGGACATGGAACAACAGTCTGGTTCCAAATAGGAAAAGGTGTTCGTCAAGGCTGTATATTGTCACCCTGCTTATTTAACTTATATACAGAGTACCTCATGAGAAATGCTGGACTGGAAGAAACACAAGCTGGAATCAACATTGCCGGGAGAAATATCAATAACCTCAGATATGCAGATGACACCACCCTTATGGCAGACAGTGAAGAGGAACTAAAAAGACTCTTGATGAGGTGAAAGTGGAGAGTGAAAAAGTTGGCTTAAAGCTCAACATTCAGAAAACGAAAATCATGGCATCTGGTCCCATCACTTCATGGGAAATAGATGGGAAAACAGTAGAAGCAGTGTCAGACTTTATTTTTTGGGGCTCCAAAATCACTGCAGATGTTGACTGCAGCCATGAAATTAAAAGACACTTACTCCTTGGAAGGAAAGTTATGGCCAATCTAGATAGCATATTCAAAAGCAGAGACATTACTTTGCCAACAAAGGTTCGTCTAGTCAAGGCTATGGTTTTTCCTGTGGTCATGTATGGATGTGAGAGTTGGACTGTGAAGAAGGCTGAGCACCAAAGAATTGATGCTTTTGAACTGTGGTGTTGGAGAAGACTCTTGAGAGTCCCTTGGACTGCAAGGAGATCCAACCAGTCCATTCTGAAGGAGATCAGCCCTGGGATTTCTTTGGAAGGAATGATGCTAAAGCGGAAACTCCAGTACTTTGGCCACCTCATGGGAAGAGTTGACTCATTGGAAAAGACTCTGATGTTGGGAGGGATTGGGGGCAGGAGGAGAAAGGGACGACAGAGGATGAGATGGCTGGATGGCATCACTGACTCGATGGACATGAGTCTGAGTGAACTCTGGGAGTTGGTGATGGACAGGGAGGCCTGGTGTGCTGCGATTCATGGGGTCGCAAAGAGTCAGACACGACTGAGCAACTGAACTGAACTGAACTGACACTTGTTTTGTTATAAGGTAGTTACTCACTAGGCACTGATGTTTGGATGAAAAGAAGAAAACCTCAAATAATTTATTTTTTACCTATTGAATCAAAAGCAGAACTTTCCATCTGCATATATGGTATTCAAATATAATACAGATATTTTTGAGCAAGAACAACATCTTGAAAAAGCTTTTCTTTAATCAATGCATCTTCAGTTCATCTCTCTTTTATAGATTGCTACTTTCTAAATTTCCCTAGCAATCTTATATTTGTGTGACTAATTTTAGCTTTCCTTTAAACTCACCTGGAAGCTCTATAAAATAAAACTTTCTTTCTCTTGCTGCCTAACCTGGAGTAGTAGGTGAGAAACTCTTTGTAACTAGCTGTGTGAGTATTAGCAGTGAACATGTGGTCCTCAATATGAACATATGTCAGCAAGAATTCGAATTGATTAGCTGAAGGGATAGATCAAAGATTCATGTTTACACAGCTGCTAATCATATTCTGATATAATGCCATAAATGATAGATTTTTGGATACTTTGCATACCTCTTAAATATATTGTGCTGTTTGCTTAAATAAATGCATTTTGTCTTTTTGTCCAGTAACATCTGCAGATACATTTTGAAGTATGTGCTAACACTAATTGCATGTGAATGAAGAGTGAAAGTGATGTGTATTCACCAAAGAAAACTGAGAAAACAGCAAGGAGTTGGATTTCTTTTTTTTAATTTAATTTAATTTTTTTTTAAATTTTTATTTTATTTAATTTTTAAACTTTACATAATTGTATTAGTTTTGCCAAATATCAAAATGAATCCACCACAGGTATACATGTGTTCCCCATCCTGAACCCTCCTCCCTCCTCCCTCCCCATACCATCCCTCTGGGTTGTCCCAGTGCACTAGCCCCAAGCGTCCAGTATCGTGCATCGAACCTGGACTGGCATCTCGTTTCATACATGATATTTCACATATTTCAATGACATTCTCCCAAACCTCCCACCCTCTCCCTCTACCACAGAGTCCATAAGAGTGATCTATACATCAGTGTCTCTTTTGCTGTTTCGTACACAGGGTTATTGTTACCATCTTTCTAAATTCCATATATATGCATTAGTATACTGTATTGGTGGTTTTCTTTCTGGCTTACTTCACTCTGTATAATAGGCTCCAGTTTCGTCCACCTCATTAGAACTGATTCAAATGTATTCTTTTTAATGGCTGAGTAATACTCCATTGTGTATATGTACCACAGTTTTCTTATCCATTCATCTGCTGATGGACATCTAGGTTGCTTCCATGTCCTGGCTATTATAAACAGTGCTGCGATGAACACTGGGGTACACGTGTCTCTTTCCCTTCTGGTTTCCTCGGTGTGTATGCCCAGCAGTGGGATTGCTGGATCATAATGCAGTTCTATTTCCAGTTTTTTAAGGAGTTGGATTTCTAAGACTTTTTTCAAGTTGCATGGGCAAGTTGTAATCTTTTAAAATAATAATACTTATTTATATTTTTGTGTTAAAAGTAATACAAATTCTTTGAAAAGATAAATTGGAAAATAGAAGCAATATTTAAGAAAAAATACCCACAAGCTCATCATTTAAATAGAATCACTTTTAGCCTTATTTTACTTTCTAGATTAATAAAAACTTTGATATCATAGGTTTAAGAGCCTTATGCTCCACTGTTTGTCTTTGCTCCACATTTTGAGTTTTTGCCCAGGTTGTTATATAGTCAGTGGATATGTGGTTTTTAATGGCTGCATAATTATAGAATAATAACATAATTTAATTATAATGTACAAATTGTATTACTATATTGAATGATCACATCATAATTAATAAAATATTTCTTCTATAGCTGAACAGGTGTTTTTCTGATCAGTTTTCTATTTTTGGAGATAATACCACCTAAAAATACCATTCTACTAGCTGATAAGGAAGTAAAATTGTGGAATATGACAATGATGTCTATTCAAGGCACTGTGATCATAGAAACTTTACACCAGCCATTTCATTTAGCCCTCAAACAATACAGGAAATAGGTCGTGTTCATGTTATTACTATCAACACTTAGGAGAATGATAAAATCATTTCTTTTCATTTTTATACTAGATAAATGGAAATTACTGAAGCTTAGAAACAATAAGCAACCTGCTCAAGATAACTTGTTGAGCAAGGAATGTGTTCAAGATTTTAATGTAGATTATCCAGCTCTAGGACTGAACTCTTTATAACGAAAACATATTGCCTTGGGAAAATGGGGACTCTGTGCCTACTCTGATGTTGTCATTTTTGTGGGGGAGATGATCTGCACACAGGGACAGAGCAGTGAATAAGTGTTTCTTACAGAGTAAGTTGAAGGAGCAATATGAGTGGCCCTGAAGTTCAATGCTATGGAGCTTAAAGCAAAAGGGGACGGTAGGTGACCAGAGTGATTCTACTTTCCTATAACCCTACAATATATACTTTCCACTCCTCTAGTCCTCCTGAGAAACCTGTGTGCAATTTAAGAAGCAACAGTTAGGACTGGACATGGAACACTGGACGGATTCCAAATTGGGAAAGGAGAACATCAAGGCTGTATATTGTCTTCCTGCTTATTTAACATCATGCAAAATGCCAGACGGGATGACTCACAAGTTGAAATCAAGATTGCCAGGAGAAATATCAATAACCTCAGATACGCAGATAACACCACTCTAATGACAGAAAACAAAGAGGAAGTAGACAGAATGACAGAAAGCAAAGAGAGCCCCTTTACGAAGGTGAGAGGGTGAAAAAACTGGCTTAAAATTCAATATTCAAAAAACTAAGACCATTGCATCCAGTGACATCACTTCATGGTAAAATAGATGGGCAAACAATGGGAACAGTGACAGACTTTATTTTCTTGGGGTCCAAAATCACTGCAGATGGTGACTGTAGTCATGAAATTAAAAGATGCTTGCTCCATGAAAGGAAAGCTATGACAAATCTAGACAGCTTATTAAAAAGCAGAGACAGAGGTCTCTTTGCTGACAAAGGTCTGTATGGATAAGCTATGGTTTTTCCAGTAATCATGTATGAATGTGAGAGTTGGACCATAAAGAAGGCTTAGAGAAAAAAAAAATTGATGCTTTCAAACTGTGGTTCTAGAGAAGACTCTTGAGAGTCCCTTGGATAGCAAGGAGATCAATTCAGTCAATCCTAAAAGAAATTGACCCTGACTATTCATTGGAAGGACTGATCCTAAAGCTCCAATACTTTGGCCACCTGATGCAAAGAGCTGATTCATTGGAAAAGACCCTGATACTGGGAAAGATTGAGGACAAGAGAAGAAGGGGGTGACAGAAGATAAGATGGTTTGATGGCATCATCAACTCAATGGACATGAATATGAGCAAACTATGGGAGCTAGAGAAGGACAGGGAAGCCTGGCCTGCTGCAGTCCAAGGGGTCACAATGGGTAGGTCACCACTGAGCGACTGAAGAGCAACTACAGAGCAACTGCTCTAGTTAATTACTTTCTGCCTTACTTTTGACCATCTTTTGCCCTTTGTTATTCCTCTACCTAAAGGCCTTTTTAAATGTAAATCTCAAGTTGTGCATGTGTATGTTAGTTGCTCAGTCATGTCCAACTCTGCAACCCCACGGACGGTGGCCCACCAGTTTCTCTGTCTATGGGATTCTCCAGGCAAGAATACTGGAGTGGATTGCCATTCCCTTCTCTCGAGAATCTTCCTGACCCAGGGATCAAACCCTGGTCTCCTGCATTGCAGGCAGATTCTTTACTGTTTGAGCGAAGTCCTCAAGTTAGGTTTAGATAAAGTAACATCTCATTCAGATCTCTGTTGACACTTCTAGCCCTTTAAGTAAATTTCTCCAGCACCATTCTCTAAATCCCCCCCTCCCAGCACCATTTATTCCTGCTTCTCAGTTAGACCTAGCTGATACTGCCTTAAAATGCTCCTGTCTCTGCATTATTTATGCCCCTCATTTCTGGTCTTGATTTAAGCTCTTTGAAGTAGTTCTAACTTGCACAGCCTAAGCATCAATAATTCTTGAATAAAATTGATGAGGACACATTTGTATCCCAGAGCATACGTTGCTAAATGCTAAATATGCATCTGTCATTCAATTAACAGTTCTTGATTGATTAATCTCATGTATATTTTTACCTTGTGTCTCTGCTTTAATTATATGTATATATTTATTTTTGCTATTTCCAAAATCAATAAGTATTTTTGGTTTTATAATTCCACATCATCATTGGTGAATTGTCGTTCTCATTTCCTTAATGGCCTTCCTGATCTCGGTCAAAAATCTCTTTTAATCAGTTCTTTACCAAATCAACTCCCCACTGAAGCCCCAATTGGATTAAGTCTATAAAACTACAGATGTTATGTTTAAGATGAAACCCTTTAATTTTTGTGTATATGCTTGTGATGAGTTAATTTACATATTTATTTGCATGATTTGCAGTCCAAAATCTTTTATATAACATTGCATTCATCTCTGACCTGAACTCAGCTTAACTTCTCCCCTGACACTTTTTTTGCTCATGACTTCTTATCTACCCACCCCTTCTATTATATATCTGTTTCTTTGCTCAGTTCAACTATAATGGCATTTACCTTCTCTGAAAGCTAATATTTAATTTCCCCCTCACCTAAAAATTCTTTCATATAGCTGTTATTTAAATAAACTAAGTTTCTGGAGATCAGTGGCTTAATTTATCTTGCTGTGTATCATCCAAAAGCACTTCATTCAAAGGTGTTTTATTTGTCTTTGTTGAATAAAACAAGCAGAAAATGGATCATAGCATTTTTGCTGCTTTCCAGGGCTTCCCAGGTGGCGCTAGTGGTAAAGAACCTGACAATGCAAGAGACATAAGAGACATGGGTTTGGTCCCTGGGTTTGGAAGATCCCATGGAGAAGGGCATAGCAACCCACTCCAGGATTCTTGCTTAGAGAATCCAATGGACAGAGGAGCCTCGTGGGCTATAGTTCATAGGGTCTCAAAGAGCTCGACATGACTGAAGGGGCTTAGCATGGACGCATTATCTTTTCTATTATACTACAAGTTCTACACAAGTGTGGGTTCCATAGCTTCTTTTATTCTAAGCCTAGATTGTGTCCCAGACTTTAAAAAAATGTATGTATTAATTGATGTATAGCACACATTCTGAAAAAAATTTTAAATAAAGCTTAAATATTAAGATTTTTAAATATAAATCTTAAATATTAAGATATTTTTAAAAATAAATCTTAAATACAGCTCCATGATTTACTGTAAATTGAGTACAATTGTGTTGTTTATCTAAGAAAAGAAATAGAAAGCTATCAGAACTTCAGAAGCTCATCTTCTAAAAATCAAAACCAAAATCAAAAACACCTTTTCTACCCAAAGGTAGTCAACTCCAAGATATATTACTATAGACAAGATTTGTCTATTCACAGTCTTCACATACATGAAATAGTGCATGTTTTACTTTTAGGCTTATTTTACTTAGTATTGTATTTTGAGATTCATCCATGTCTTTGCAAGTAGCAATTGTGAATTCATTTTCATTCCTATGTAAAATTTTATTTTATGAATATACTTCAATTTGCATAAACATTTATCCGTTAATAGTCATTTATTTTGTTCTAGATTTGACCACTATGAAAGGTTATTTGCAAGTATGAATATACTTGGGTAAATATGTTCATACATGTGTATACATCTTTTGTAAATATATAGCTAAAGATGCAATTACTGGATTACTGAGTTATTCATGTTTAAGTTTATAAAACTACAAGGTCTTCAAAGTAGTTTTCCAAATTTATGCTCACCAACAGCGCGTGAGAGTTCTAGTTGCTTTACATCTTTGTCAGAGATTAGTATTGTCAGTCACTTTCATGTCTGTCTTTCCGGAGAATACATTGTGATAGGTCATTGTAGTGTTTATTTACAATCCTTTCATGAATAATGACTGAGCTTTAAAAATTTTTGTTTAGCTATTCTTTACTTGATAATTGATTTCTAGAGATTCTAGATAGATGCCAATTTTTATATAGCTTCCAGAAAAATCTTCCTTCACTCTGTCATTTGTCTTTTATCTTAATGATACCTTTTGATATGGGGAATTTTCTAATTCCAAAATAGTCTAAAATATGAGTATTTCCAGTTATAATTTATAATTTATGTGTATGCTGAAGGCAGCTTTACTTATCCCAATATTATATTTTTTCTTATGCTTCTTTCTTGGAGCTTCATCATCTCTCTGTTCACATTTATGTTCATAATTAACTTGTTTAATTTATTTATATGGTATGAGATGTTGATAAATATCAATTAATACAATATTATTTAATAAATAACCAGTATCAAAAATGAAATACAGAATATCACCATAGACTCTGAAGGCAGCAAAAAGATAATAAGAAAATATTATGAACAGCTCTATACAGATAAATTAGACAATGTTTCTGGTTTCTCAAAAAGTAAAAATTCATTAAGTACAATATTTAATTTAAGAGCAATAATCTAAATTTTAAAACATAGTTTAAAAATGCTATGCTATGCTATGCTAAGTCACTTCAGTCATGTCCGACTCTGTGTGACCCCAGAGATGGCAGCCCACCAGGCTCCCTGGTCCCTGGGATTCTCCAGGCAAGAACACTGGAGTGGGTTGCCATTTCCTTCTTCAATGCATGAAAGTGAAAAGAGAAAGTGAAGTCACTCAGTCGTGTCCGACTCCTAGCGACCCCATGGACTGCAGCCCACCAGGCTCCTCCATCCATGGGATTTTCCAGGCAAGTGTACTGGAGTGGGGTACCATTGCCTTAGCAGTATAAATGAAGAGGGGCAAAAAAGCATGTGAAATTTCTTACTTTAAATAGACTCAAAAATATGTATTTTATTCTTGACTAGCAGTGAGAAAATTGTAGACTACTAGAGGCTTTTAAGAATATCAAATAGACATTCCAAAATATTGGGAAAACTCAGAAAATGAATGATTTATAAAAAATAAAATAGGATTAAGAAAATACTACAAAATAGCAATAAAATGAACTGACATGAATAAGACCAGGTAGTTATAGAAATAAATATAAGATTATATATAAAAATATATGCTTATTCAATCATGATCAACTCTTTGAGACCCCAGGTACTCACTGTAACCCATCAGGCTTCTCTGTCCTTGGAATTTTCCAGGCAAAAATACTGGAGCAGTTGCCATTTCCTACTCCAGATCATCCTGACCCAGGGAATGAAGCCACATCCCTTGTGTCTCCTGCATTGGCAGGCAGAATCTTTACCACCAGTGCCACCTAGTTCATATGTAAAAAGATATTGATAATAAATATAAATGAACTAAAAAATAAAATTAGATGAAATATTTAATTTGGGAAAATTTTTGAATAGGAAATAAAAGAATTTCTCAATTTATTATTCAAAACAGTGAAATTCACTATTGTGGAGTCCCTGGCTAGGTCTAGATTTAATGGAGGCACCGATCATAACTTTTTTAAATTAGACAACATTAATGAAATAGACCAATTCCTCTAAAGGAAAAAAACTGTCTCAGTCAATATGAAATAGATAACTTAAATATTTCTGTTAACTATTAACAAATTAATCAATTAAAATGAAAACTCTTGAAAAAGATCTCCAGGCACAGATGATTTCATAGAATTCTACCTAATATTAAAGAAGAATTAACACCAATTCTAAATAATCCCTTCCAGAAATTAGCAGAACAGAGAACACTTCTCAAACCACTCAAATTATTGTATGAGGCCAGTACTATACTGAGAGCAAAACCTGAAAAATACAGAATAAAAAACAAGCAAAAGCCAGTATAACAGACCAATATCAGTGATAAAAATAGACAAAAAATCCTCAGCAAAATGGAAGCAAATATTATCATCTGTAGGGCTTCCCTGACAGCTCAGTTGGTAAAGAATCTGCCTGCAATGCAGGAGACCCTGGTTCAATTCCTGGGTCAGGAAGATCCCCTGGAGATCTACCCATTATAAAGGCTGGAGAATTCCATGGACTGTCCATGGGGCCACAAAGATTTGGACATGACTGAGTGACTTTTACTTTATCAAATGTCATCTTTAAAATATTAGCATTTGTAAGTAAGCAAAATGTTGATATTGAAAGAATTATGCATCATGATCAAGTGGGGTTCATTTCAAAGTTGTGGCATTGGTCAGCAGTCAAAAGTCAATCAATGCAAAGCATCATATTCATAAGATAAAGCCAAAAAAATCGCCATGGTCTTTTCAACTGATGCAGAAAAAAAAAAATCATTTGGCAAAATTCAACACTTATTTATGATAAAAACTGTCAGAAACTAGAAATAGAGGGGAAAATCCTCAACATGGTATATGACATCTATACAAAATCTACAGCTATTATCACACTAAATGGTGAAAACCTGAATGCTATTATCCAATACTTAGGCCAAGGAACAGCTGACTCATTAGAAAGACTCTGATGCTGGAAAAGATTGAAGGCAGAGGGAGAAGAGGGCGACAGAGGATGAGATGGTTGAAAGACATCATTGACTCAATGGACATGAGTTTGAGCAAACTCTGGGAAATAGTGAAGGACAGGAAAGCCTGGCATGCTGCAGTTTATGTGGTTTCCACAAGTTAGACACAACTTGGCGATTGAACAAAAACAAATAATCCTAAAATCAAAAAAGGCAGAGTATCTGTCTTCATCACTCCTAGTCAACACAGTACTAGAAGGCCTAGATACTGTATGTAATAAGGCATTTTGTAATTTTCAGCATACTTGTCTAATGTCTTTTCTTAAATTTTTTGAATGATTATATTTTATGTTTAATTTTTATTCCTAGTGTTCAGTGCTAGTATGTAGAAACACAGTAGATTTTTGAATGATGATTTGGTATATACAGACTCTTTGAATTTACTTAATTTTTCCTAGGAGTTTGATGTAGACTCTTTGGGCTTATCTATGTAGACTATCGTTCTATTACAAATAAGGATTGTTTGATTTTTTTTTCTTTTGGATATGTATACGTTAATGTCCTTTTCTTGACTTATTGTATATTATAACTATTTATCCAGGAGAATGAAAGCTTATGCTTTATGAAGATTTGTCCATGAATATTCATAGCAGGTTTATTTGTAATACCCAAATCTGGAAACAATGAAATGTCTTATCAGCAATTTAATGTATAAACAATTGTGTTGCATTAGTGCTTGCATAACTGTATAAACAAATGTGGAATGTTAAACGTATCTTTAAAGAGAAGTTAACTATACTCAGTGGCAAGAATGAGTCTGGGAAAAATTATGCTGAATAAAGGCAGTCAGATTTAAAAAAAAAAGAACATACTATGTGATTCCATTTATATGAAACTCTAGAAAAATGCAAGCTATTCTATAAGACTGGAATGACTGAGTCTTATTATAAGTGTGCATTTGACTTTCAGAGAATATTTCATACTCTTGATCTGCTTATATTATATTGTTTCTTTTTCATTGGGTTATTTATTTCCTTCTTTTAGGTCTGGTGCGCCGAAGAATTGATGTTTTTGAACTGTGGTGTTGGAGAAGACTCTTGAGAGTCCCTTGGACTGCAAGGAGATCCAACCAGTCCATTCTGAAGGAGATCAGCCCTGGGATTTCTTTGGAAGGAATGATGCTAAAGCTGAAACTCCAGTACTTTGGCCACCTCATGCCAAGAATTGATTCATTGGAAAAGACCCTGATGCTGGGAGGGACTGGGGACAAGAGGAGAAGGGGACGCCAGAGGATGAGATGGCTGGATGGCATCACTGACTCGATGGACGTGAGTCTCAGGCGTGCTGCGATTCATGGGGTCCCAAAGAGTCGGACATGACTGAGCAACTGATCTGATCTGATCTGATTCTTTCATTAACATATTCTTTTAAAAGTTGTAAGTAAAATGCTATTTGAGTGTATCCTTTACTGAGAAGTAAACGTTGTTTCTTGCAGACAGTTAGTGTAGGGCAGATCTTCTCTTTCTTTCAAGTAAAATTATACAAAAAATGTGTTCATTCTTGTAAGGAATATTTTGTTTTACCCTTTGTCCTGGAAGATAGCACATTTGAATCTAGCTGAAACCCTGAGATATTTATCAGAGTCCCTCCTTAACTACAAATTAGTTTCTCTATACTGAGACTATTGAAAATTAGCATTTTAGTTTCTCACTCTGCACTTTTTAAAATATATGTGTGTGTAACTGGAAAGGGTTAATTTTAAATTCGCTGTGGATCTGCTTCTGTGGCTTGAACTCTTTTTTGTTATTATAAATATACATAATGGCCTTTCTCAGGAAGATAATCTGAGCCATCCACCTGAGAAGATGGTAAATAAGTGAAATTAACATATTCCACTGCCTGAGGCTTGCCATTTTAGGGCACATTTGCAAAGACTGAATAATCTTTTTCTTTGCTTCTTCACCTTCCCCCCTCCCCACCTCTGATCCAAAAAAGATCCTGGCAACCAGGCCTTGATAAGATGGTTATTTTGAGGCGCTAGTCTGCCATCTTCTCAGTGAGGTGGCTCCCAGATTAAAGTGTGTTCCTTGCCTCAAAACCTCTTCTCTTGGATTCATTGGACTGTTTGTGGAGTTAGCAGAGCAAGCTTGTAACATGTGTTGGGTTGTTCATCATGCCCAACTCTTTCAGATGCCATGGATTTTGGCCTGCAGGCTCCTCTGCCAGGGAATTTTTCAGGCAATATATATAGTTGCCCATTATCCAGAACGAAATTACCCCAAATTCCAAGATTAACTCATTTAATATCTCTATTCTTCTAGATCTTAATCCTACACATTCCTACTACCTTCAAACATTTTTTTCCCCTTGTTAAACTTTTCTGATTTTTCTTGGCGTATGAGTATTTCTTGGTCCTCTGTTGCTTGAAATGGAACTTGCTTGAAGAATTTTGCAGTTTTTTGAAAATAAAACATAAGAATATCTAAATAAACATTAGGGAGGAGCTTATAGTTTTCAGGGTTTGCATTTATCTCCTTCTGCTCTCATTTTCTCCCACCCATTTTCACAACTAGAAATCCTTTTATCCCTTCATTGTGTTTCTTTTCAAACTTTCTTCTTCTCCCCACCCTCTGTTTGCCCCTTTCCTTCCCTATCCAGTACTGGCACTTTTTCTTTTTAAAATTTCTTACTAAAATATGTATTTAGGAGAAGATATGATAAATTCATTCTTACTCAGCACCACATCCTAATTATAGAGATTCCTCTTAACATAGAATACACAATGAGATGAATCTATCTTTAAACTATCTTGTTTTTGAATGTATGATGGCACTAAGAGTTATAAGCATACCTAAACTTCTGTCTGGACTGTCTTCTGTTGTGTTCAGTTCAGTTGAGTTCAGTCTCTCAGTCGTGTCCTACTCTTTGTGACCCCATGGACTGCAGCATGCCAGGCTCCCCTGACCATCACCAACACCCGGAGCCTACTCAAACTCATGTCCATCGAGTCAGTTGATGCCATCCAGACATCTCATCCTCTGTTGTCCCCTCATCTCATCCTCTGTTGTCCCCTTCTCCTCCTGCCCTCAATCTTTCCCAGCATCAGGGTCTTTCCAAAGAGTCAGTTCTTTGCATCAGGAGCCAAAGCACGGGACCTTCAGCTTCAGCACCAGTCTTTCCAAAGAATATTCAGGACTGATTTCCTTTAGGATTGACTGCTTTGATCTCCTTGCAGTCCAAGGGATCCTCAAGAGTCTTCTCCAACACCACAGTTCAAAAGCATCAATTCTTTGGTGCTCAGCTTTTTTATGGTCCAACTCTCACATCTATACAGAACTACTGGAAAAACCATAGCTTTGACCATAGGAACCTTTATCAGCAAAGTAATGCATCTGCTTTTTAATATGCTGTCTAGGTTGGTCATAGCTTTTCTTCCAAGGAGCAAGTGTCTTTTAATTTTATGGCTGCAGTCACCATTTGCATGACTTTGGAGCCCAATAAAATAAAGTCTGTCACTGTTTCCATTGTTTCACCATCTATTTGCCATGAAGTGATGGAGCCAGATGCCATGATCTTAGTTTTTTGAATGCTGAGTTTTAAGCCAGCATTTGTTCTGTTAGAAAACATAAACTGATTTTCTGGAATTCTTTCCTAAGTAATTTTAGTTCCTTGTAGGCAAAATGAAACACAATGAAGCAATATGTAACAACACATGTACATTTATGTATAGTAATGACTCTGTTCATAAAACAATTATTTTTCCCTGAGGTGCCTAGTGTGCAATTCTTTCCTATTTCTCCTCTGCTTGTTGTTAAAATAGATAAATTCAAAGGTAAATCCACCAGGAAAATACTAGCAGAACACAACTAATTTGGGGAATCCAGAGAAGGGAAAGGGACTAGTGAGAAATCTGACATGACTGAAGAAGTATAGAAAGGGCATGACAGGCAAGAAACATTGGCTGACAAGCCTGCATAAACTAAATTATAGTGGACAAATAATAAATTTACCTCTTCGTGTACAATATGGAATTGCTGAAAAATTTTGACTGATATGCTGCTGCTGCTAAGTTGCTTCAGTCGTGCCCGACTCTGTGCAACCCCATAGATGGCAGCCCACCAGGCTCCCCCGTTTCTGGGATTCTCCAGGCAAGAACACTGGAGTGGGCTGCCAGTTCCTTCTCCAATGCATGAAAGTGAAAAGTGAAAGTGAAGTCATTCATTCGTGTCCGACTCTGCGACCCCATGGACTGCAGCCTACCAGGCTCCTCTGTCCATGGGATTTTCCAGGGAAGAGTACTGGAGTGGGGTGCCATCACCTTCTCCATTGACTGACATATTGAATGTTAAATAAATACTTAATGCACCAGGCAGTTTAGACCCTACAGACATAGTCCTCAAGTGAAGAATCTTCAAATTCTCCTCTGTGCTACAAATTATACAAAATTTGAAGTTTCCTTTTAGAGAATGATTTCTTATTGTATGAGGCCCATAAGCCAACTGTAAAACATGATGCATGAACTCCTAACAGTGCATGATAACTGTTATCTTTATATTAAGTTTCCTGCCACAGAAGAACTATAGATCTTAGAAAACTCTCTATGGAAACCATGGCCCTAAACATTTTAGAGATAAGATCAGAAAGCATGTTTGTTGAAGAAAATTACATGATAGACCTTGAAATAATTTATCAAGTAAGTACCAATGGCACCAGGTATAAGACACAGAGACAGTTTTAGATAGTCTGCATGTCTAGATAGGACTAAGAGAAAATATATGGCTTCCTAGGTGGCACTAGTGGTAAAAAAAAACCTGCCTGCCAAGCAGGAGATGCCAGAGATGCTGGTTTGATCCCTGGGTTGGGAAGATCCCCTGAAGTAGGAAATACTAACCCATTTCAGTACTCTTTCCTGGAAATACCTCATGGACAGAGGAGCCTGGTGAACCATAGTCTATGGGGTCACAGTCAGTCAGACACGATTGAGCATGTACACATGAATTCATTAGAAAACATACATTGAGATGGATTTCATCCTGCGGAAGATTATTTGAAGATCTATGCCTGGGATAGATAACAGAAAGGAGGAAGCAAGACTAGGCAGAAATGACAGATCTGACAAAGTCTTGACCAACTCAGCCAGGATCTCCAGAAAAGAGATTGCCCATTAGAAGAATTTCAATGTAGAGATAAAACCAAGATATATTATGCCACTATGTGACTCATTGTCTGGGAACAGCCTCAGAAAGATATGGCCATAATTCAAAAGCTGAGGAGGATCCTAAAGGCACTCACAGCTAGAAGCTGTCATCTAACTGCTTATTTTGCAGTTGAATAATAAATTATTTCTTGAAAGGAGAGCCAAATGTACACTTCCAGGGATGACACAGTTGACACAGTCTGTGCGTGTGCTATTAAGAAGCTTAGGATACTGTTCATCATGAACATTCATTTGTAATTAAGGCATCCAATCATAAGAGTTAAGTAAATTTTCAGCATATGAAACAAAACCCTTCTTGTTCCTTTGAATGCAAAAATTGATTTCATGCAGACTTAGTTCAGAGAAATAATATGGAGCAATGCAGACCAATGCTTCAATTTATGGAGAGCAATGGTCTTATGTAGGTTTTTTCTTTTTACTACAGTCCATAAATAGTCAATTAGCAACTTTGACTGCTATATGTCCTGCCTAACAGAGTGCCAAAATTTATGCTAGCAGATATTTTTCCATGCTTTGTGGTGTTCTTTAGTTTGTTTGAATGAGGTGGTAAGTATACTTTTCTATTTATTTTAAATAAAAGGGTGAAAGGGTGAAAGAGGAGAATGAAAAAGCTGGCTTAAAATTCAACTATCAAAAAACTAAGATCGTAAAAAAAATTAAAAAAAAAAAACTAAGATCGTGGCATCTGGTCCCATAACTTCATGGCAAATAGCTGGGGAAAAAGTGGAAAAAATGACAGACTTTATTTTCTTGGATTCCGAAATCACTGTGTATGGTGACTGCAGCCATGAAATTCAAAAACATTTTCTTCTTGGAAGAAAAGCTATGCAAACCTAAAGAGCATATTAAAAATCAGAGACATCACTTTGCTGACAAAGTTTCGTATAGTCAAAGCTATGGTTTCTACAGTAGTCATGTACGATGTGAGAGTTGGACCATTAAGAAGGCTGAGTGCCAAAGAATTGACGCTTTTGAATTGTGGTGCTGGAGAAGACTCTTGAGTCCTTTGTACAGCAATGGGATCAAACTAGTCATCCCTAAAGGAAATCTACCCTGAATATTCATTGGAAGGACTGATGCTAAAGCTGAAGCTCCAGTACCTTGGCCAGCTGATGCAAAGGGCCCACTCACTGGAAAATACTCCAATGCTGGGAGATTGAGGGCAGGAGGAGAAGGGGGCAACAGAGAATGAAATGCTTGTATGACATCACTGACTCATGGACATGAATTTGAGCAAACTTCAGGAGATGGTGAAGGACAGGGAAGTCTGGTGTGCTGCAGTCCATGGGGTCACAAAGAATTGGACATGACTGAGCAACTGATCAACACAACAAAGTGTACTTTCTCTTTATTTTAAATAACTTTGAAACATGTGGCAGTTTGCACACCCAGTTGCTTAGAGATACAATTTGAATCCCCATGTGCAAACCTACCGCTTCTTGAGTAAGATTAGAGCTCAAGCCCTACCAAGGTTTTGCCATTTAGACCAGTCAGGCAGCTTCCTTCCTGTGTCATTACTTCCCAGGATGTGCACTGAACTCGTGGTGTTCTGAGACCTGCAGAGAAGTATTGGGAATCTGAAGTTGTTATAAAGGTTATTCTATGATTAGCAATTTTTTTTTCTATTCAGTCTTGTTTGCTCTTTTCCTGAAGTTTTGTTCGTTCTTTTCCTGAAGTCTTGTTCCATACATCTCCACTCCTTGTACATGCACGGTAAGTTACTTCAGTCATGTCAAAATCTTTGTGACCCTATGGACTGTAGCCTGCTAAGCTCCTCTTTCCATGGAATTCTCCAGGCAAGAATACTGGAGTCATTACCATCTTTCTAAATTCCATATATATGCGTTAGTATACTGTATTGGTGTTTTTCTTTCTGGCTTACTTCACTCTGTAAGATAGGCTCCAGTTTCATCCACCAGAGGGATGGTACGGGGAGGGAGATGGGAGGGGGTTCAGGATGGGGAACATGTGTACACCCGTGGTGGATTCATGTTGATATATGGCAAAACCAACACAATATTGTAAAGTAATTAGCCTCCAATTAGAATAAATAAATTTAGATTAAAAAAAAAGAAAGAATACTGGAGTCAGTTGCCATACCCACCTCCAGGGGATCTTCCAGACCCAGGGATTGAAACTGTAGCTCCTGCATTGGCACCAGGCTCCGCCGTCCCTGGGATTCTCCAGGCAAGAACACTGGAGTGGGCTGCCATTTCCTTCTCCAATGCATGAAAGTGAAAAGTGAAAGTGAAGTTGCTCAGTTGTGTCTGACTCTTAGCGACCCCTTGGATTGCAGCCCACCAGACTCCTCGGTCCATGGGATTTTCCAAGCAAGAGTACTGGAGTGGGGTGCCATTGCCTTCTCAGTGCATTGGCACATGGGTTATTAATCAGCAGCCATCTGTGAAGCCCCCCCACCCCCGCCCCTTATATCTTTGTCTAGACACTGGTAACATCACTTTGTTTCACACACATTGGATTACCCTTAACATTATTTAAACTTGAAAAAGAATACATACACACAAAAGGGCAAAATATTGCATTTGTGAAGAATATGTTAAGTAAATATATTTGGAGAAAAAAAAAGAAAGGAATTAAATATCCACACATTGAGCAAAAATACTATTTGTAGAGGGTAGATTTTGTGTGAGCCCTGAGTCATGCTATAGACCTAAGTAAGCTCATGTTTGAATTGGGATGGAATATGAAGATTCATAGAAAATGGCTTAAAAACTGAAGGATGTGGCTAAGGCTGATGGAATTAAGTGGAATTGTCACAAAATGTTTTTTTTTTTTTTCATGTTGGTAACTTTGTTCTCTGAGGGGATATTCATCACACTGGCTCTCCCAATTGGGGATGAGTTTAGGTCAGTCAAAAATTTATTACCTGTATTCTTATTTACTTTTTTATTTTTGGCTGTGCTGGGTCTTTGTCACTGTGTGGGCTGTCTCTAAGTGTGGCAAGCAGAGGCTAGGTGTGGGCTTCTCATTGCAGCGGCTTCTTTTGTTGTGGAGCATTCAGGCTTCAGTAGTTGCCCCACGTGAGCTCAATAGTTGTGACTCCAGGGCTCTAGAGCACAGGCTTAATAGTTGTGGCACATGTGCTTAGTCACTCTATGGCTTGTGGAATCTTCTTGGATCAGGGATTAAACCCATGTCTTCTGCATTGGCAGGCAGATTCTTTCCATTGAGCCACAGGGAAACCCCCGTTACTTCTGTTCTTAAAGAATGAAAATAACAGATAAATATACATTAACCATATATAAATTGACTTATTTTTTTGCAAGCTTACCAGGGAGTGTATATCTAAAATAACTAATCACTCATGTGTTTTCCTTTCATTTTCTCACTGTATCAGCTACATGTGTTGGATGATCTATGAAAGTGATATTAACAAAGTAGATGAGTTGAACATTTCTCTGCACTTTCAGGAGAAGACTAGTTAACCACCACTTTAAAGTGAATCTGCCAATCTTAGGGTCAGATACTGAACATAGTGTACATGATCCTTTATAGAAAACATGCATTCCCGAGAATTTGGCTTCAGGTGGACAATTAAATATCCTAGTTTGTCCGGTCAGTCTCAGTTTATTCCCTTTGTTTAATGGCTCTTTCTTTCACTCTCAAAAGTATCTTGGTCTGCATAATACATTTTACTGTCACTTTGGTTATATGAGCAGCTACATATTTCCTTTGCCTTTAGTTGTAGGATATTTGCTTTTCCTACAGGCAGTATACTCCATGACATGTTAAAAATCATATCATATCTCAGAGGTCAGAAACTACTTCTTGTTCACTTTGTGGTGGTTTTTTATGCCCATAAAACTTCACATCTGGTTGGTGCTCAATAAAGTGAACTGGATTGAAGGGTATAGTAAAAAAATTGAAAATACATTTGAAGGAAAAATACATTCCTGTTGAAGCATTAACAATAGCAGCAATAATGGGTCAAAGGGTAATTGGAATCTATGGAAACATGACAAAGGTTGTCTGATAAGATTCCATGTTTGGATATGTTTATAGCCTATTTGAACCTTTCCCTTGGTTCTGAAATTATATCTCAATTCCAAATAAAAGTTCCTTTACAAAACCCTTTATCTCCTCAAAATGGCCAGATAAGCCTTTCAGTTCAGTTTAGTCACTCAGTTGTGTCTGACTCTTTGTGACTCCATGGACTACAGTATGACAGTCTTCCCAGTACATCATTGTCTCCTGGAACTTGCTCAAACTCATGTGCATCAAGTCGGTGATGCCATCCAACCATCTCATCCACTGTTGTCCCCTTCTCCTCCTACTATCAATCTTTCCTAGCATTAGGATCTTTTCCAGTGAGTCAGTTCTTAGCATTAGGTGGCCAAAGCATTGGAGCTTCAGCTTCAGCATCACTCCTTCCAATGAATATTCAGGACTGATTTCCTTTAGGATTGACTGGTTTGATCTTGCATTCCAAGGGACTCTCAAGAGTCTTCTCCAACACCACAATTCAAAAGCATCAATTCTTTGGTGCTCAGCTTTCTGTATAGTCCAACTCTCACATCCATACATGACTACTGGAAAAACTATAGCTTTAACTAGATGGACCTTTGATAGTAATGTCTCTGTTTTTTAATTTATTGTCTAGGTTTGTCATAGCTTTCCCTCACATACTATTGAAGCCTAGCTTGGAGAATTTTCAGCATTACTTTGCCAGCGTGTGAGATGACTGCAATTGTGTGGTAGTTTGAACATTCTTTGGTATTGCCTTTCTTTGGGATTGGAATGCAAACTGACCTTTTCCAGTCTTGTGGCCACTGCTGAGTTTTCCAAATTTGCTGGCATATTGAGTGCAGCACTTTCACAGCATCATCTTTTAGGATTTGAAATAGCTCAACTGGAATTCCATCTACTCCCTTAGCTTTGTTTGTAGTGATGCTTCCTTAGGCCCACTTGACTTTGCATTCCAGGATTTCTGGCTCTAGATGACTGATTACACCATCGTGTTTATTTGGATCATTAAGATTTTTTTGTACAGTTCTTCTGTGTATACTTGCCACCTCTTTTCTGCTTCTCTTAGGTCCATACCATTTCTGTCCTTTATTGAGCCCGTCTTTGCATCATTTCATCTTTGCATGAAATATTCTTGGTATCTCTAATTTCTTGAAGAGATCTCTAGTCTTTCCCATTCTATTGTTTTCCTATATTTCTTTGCACTGGTCATTTAAGAAGACTTTCTTATCTCTCCTACAAGCATCTAATCTCACTTTATTTGCTATAATACCTACTAATCATCACAATGTATGTTGTTAATGTTTTTTTTATTTACTCTGTAAGTATTCTTGATAGTGTCTTATTGTTTACTGAAGTATCAAGAAATAATGTGATTTTAGGATTTATATATATTTGTAACTTCATGTAGAAAGTAGAATGTCTTTCCTTTTAAATTTTCCAGTTATATTTAAGTGAATCCTAGGACAGAAAGAATTGTATGTACTAAGAACAAAAGGAATTAGCCTTCCAAAAATTATTAAAGGCTTTCTTGATGATATCACAACAATGACTAATTCATTTGTATATGAAAAAAAGCAATAAATATATTCCAGTACCTGTGTTTAACTAGTAAATACAAAGGAAAAAAAAAGAGATAAGACTAAAAACATAGCCAGTCTTCATTGACTTCATTAATTTGCTCTCCATTTCAGAAGAATTGATGCTTTCAAGTGGTAGTCTGGGGAACTCATGAGAGTCCTTTGGACTGCAGGGAGATCAAACCAGCCAATTCTAAAGGACATCAGTCCTGAATATTCATTGGAAGGATTGATTTTTAATTTGAAGTGCTAATAATTTGGCCACCTGATATGAAGAGTCAACTCACTGGAAAAGATCCTTATAATGGGAAAAATTGAAGGCAAAAGGAGAAGGGGGGTAGTAGAGAATGAGATGGTTAGAATCATTGATTCAATGGACATGAATTTGAGCAAACTTTGGGAGATAAGTGAAGGACAAGTGAGTCTGACATGCCACTGTCCTTGGGGTCACAAAGAGTCAGAGACAACTTAGAAACTGAACAACAACAACATTTCAGAAGCTCTCTGTAGATAAGGTAGGTTATAACAATAAGGTACTAGTTGGTGTGGGTATGAGCTACAGGGTCTTCTTTCTCCTAAGGAAAGACAGGAAGGTTTCACAGACCTCTATGGGTCAACATGGTTGCTGTGCATTGCTTAGTTTATCTCTATGCAGTGGTGCTATGACCTCTGAAATAATTTTGATGTGGAGTAGAGATGTGTCCATTAGTTAAACACATTTCCTCAGCTCTATGTTTTGTATTTTTATAAACAAAATAACTGCAGGTTTGGATATCCCAAAAGATAGATGTCAAGACAATTAAAATTTCAAGACATTTATTGTGGGAAACACTTCTGAGTACAATGAAGGAGCAGGGACAGTCAAAGCAGAGCCTTTTGATCACAGTGCATCTAACCCTAAAACCGGAGAGAGGAAACGAAGGAGGCGTGTGTATGGAGGCAAAGTCTCAGTCAGGCTGATAGTAGTGCCCAGAACAAAGTTTTCCATCAGAGAATTGTTCTTTGCAGGGATTTCCCACCTCTAGCTTCCCTACTGTGCATGGTCATTGGTTGGGTGCAGTCAGGGGTGTGTGTATGCTCAGTTGTCTCTGACTCTTTGCCATCCCATGGATGACTCTAGAACACTGGTTTCCTCTGTCCATGGAATTCTACAGGCAAAAATACTGGGTCAGGTTGCCCCTTCCTACCCCAGGAGATCTTCCCAATCCAGGGACTGACTCTGAGTCTCTTGTGTCTCTTGCATTTTCAGGAGGATTTTCTTTTCTTTCTTTCCTTTTTTTTTTTTTTTTTTTACCACCTCACCACTTGGGAAGCCCACAGTCACAGGTAGGGTGCCTTTATTGAAAATATTCTGTTGGATCTTGAAAGTGTGGCAGCTACAGACTGTCAGGTAGCAGTTTCTTCACAGATCCTCTATTTTTAAAGAAAAAATTTATTTATTTTTAATTGGAGGATAATTGCTTTACAATATTGTGTTGGTTTCTGCCATACATCAACATGAATCATCCATAGGTACACATATGCCCCCTCCCTCTTGAACATCCCTCGCTCATCCCTCTCTGTCCCACCCCTCTATGTTTTCACAGAGCACTGGTTTGAGCTCCCTGCATCACACAAATTCCCACTAGCTATTTTACATATGGTGTTACCATATATATGTTACCACACCACTCTCTCAATTCATCCCATAGTCTCCTTTACCACTGTGTCTACAAGTCTGTTCTCTATGATTCTCATCTGATGAAAGTTCTCAGTGATCCACTGCTATGACTGTCATTTGTAAGTTTCAAAGCGTGTAATTCCTTCAACTTTTGTTATTGGTTAAAATTCCAAGGAAATCCTGATTTGTAAATCCTTACCTCCTACTGTAACCACATTCTCTTTTAGAAACAGGAGTAAAAAATTGAAAGAAAAACAAAAACTGTCTTCAGATTTAAAAAATATCCTTATGGAAAAGGAATACAAAAAAGCAAAATGGTTGTCCAGGGAGGCCTTACAAATAGCTGTGAAAAGAAGAGAAGTGAAAAGCAAAGGAGAAAAAGAAAGATATAAGCATCTGATTGCAGAGTTCCAAAGAACAGCAAGAAGAGATAAGAAAGCCTTCCTCAGTGATCAATGCAAAGAAATAGAGGAAAACAACAGAATGGGAAAGACTAGAGATCTCTTCAAGAAAATTAGAGGTACCAAGGGAACATTTCATGCAAAGATGGGCTTGATAAAGGACAGAAATAGTATGGACCTAACAGAAGCAGAAGATATTAAGAAGAGATGGCAAGAATACACAGAAGAAGTGTACAAAAAAGATCTTCACGACCAAGATAATGACGACAGTGTGATCACTCACCTAGAGCCAGACATCCTAGAATGTGAAGTCAAGTGGGCCTTAGAAAGCATCACTACGAACAAAGCTAGTGGAGGTGATGGAATTCCAGTTGAGATACTTCAAATCCTGAAAGATGATGCTGTGAAAGTGCTGCACTCAATATGCCAGCAAATTTGGAAAACTCAGCAGTGGCCACAGGACTGGAAAAGGTCCGTTTTCATTTCAATCCCAAAGAAAGGCAATGCCAAAGAATGCTCAAACTACCACACAATTGCACTCATCTCACATGCTAGTAAAGTCATGCTCAAAATTCTCCAAGCCAGGCTTCAGCAATATGCAAACCGTGAACTTCCAGATGTTCAAGATAGTTTTAGAAAAGGCAGAGGAACCAGAGATCAAATTGCCAACATCCACTGGATCATGGAAAAAGCAAGAGATTTCCAGAAAAACATCTACTTCTGCTTTATTGACTATGCCAAAGCCTTTGACTGTGTGGATCACAATAACTGTGGAAAATTCTGAAAGAGATGGGGATACCAGACTGCCTGACCTGCCTTTTGAGAAACCTATATGAGGTCAGGAAGCAACAGTTAGAACTGGACATGGAACAACAGACTGGTTCCAAATAGGAAAAGGAATACATCAAGGCTGTATATTGTCACCCTGCTTATTTAACTTATATGCAGAGTACTTCATGAGAAACGCTGGGCTGGAAGATGCACAAACTGGAATCAAGATTGCCAAGAGAAATATCAATAACCTCAGATATGCAGATGACATCACCCTTATGGCAGAAAGTGAAGAGGAACTAAAAGGCCTCTTGATGAAAGTGAAAGAGGAGAGTGAAAAAGGTGGCTTAAAGCTCAACGTTCAGAAAACTAAGGTCGTGGCATATGGTCCCATCACTTCATGCGAAATAGATGGGGAAACAGTGGAAACAGTGTCAGACTTTATTTTTGGGGACTCCAAAATCACTGCAGATGGTGATTGCAGCCATGAAATTAAAAAATACCTACTCCTTGGAAGGAAAGTTATGACCAACCTAAATAGCATATTCAAAAGCAGAGACATTACTTTGTCAAGAAAGGTCTGTCTAGTCAAGGCTAAGGTTTTTTCCAGTGGTCATGTATGGATGTGAGAGTTGGACTGTGAAGAAAGCTGAGCACCAAAGAATTGATGCTTTTGAACTGTGCTGTTGGAGAAGATTCCTGAGAGTCCCTTGGACTGCAAGGAGATCCAACCAGTCCATTCTAAAGGAAATCAGTCCTGGGTGTTCTTTGGAAGGAATGTTGCTAAAGCTGAAACTCCAGTACTTTGGCTACCTCATGCGAAGGGTTGACTCACTGGAAAAGACTCTGATGCTGGTAGGGATTGGGGGCAGGAGGAAAAGGGGATGACAGAGGATGAGATGGCTGGATGGCATCACTGACTTGATGGACTTGAGTTTGAGTGGACTCCGGGGATGGTGATGGATAGGGAGGCCTGGCATGCTGCAATTCATGGGGTTGCAAAGAGTCGGACACGACTGAGTGACTAAACTGAACTGAACTATGCTATGAAAATTTCAGAAATATTATTTGTAGATTGTGACCGGTCCAGTACTATACCTTCTCCATTATGAACTTGAAAACCCCTAGGCTACAACTAATGCATCACTACTTGCTGCTGCTGAGTCGTTTCAGTCGTGTCTGACTTGGTGCAACCCCATAGATGGCAGCCCACCAGGCTCCCCTGTCCCTGGGATTCTCCAGGCAAGAACACTGGAGCGGGTTGCCATTTCCTTCTCCAATGCATGAAAGTGAAAAGTGAAAGTGAAGTCGCTCAGTTGTGTCCAACTCTTCTCGACCCCATGGACTGCAGCCTACCAGGCTCCTCTGTACATGGGACTTTCCAGGCAAGACTACTGGAGTGGGGTGCCACTGCCTTCTCCACATCACTACTTACTTAATACCAATTGTTTAATCAAATGCTATTAAACTGTTACCCTAGTCTTGCAGCCTCTCTATCCTTCTGATATTGGCCCATAACCTCTAAGAATTAAAACAGGAAACTCTTCCTGGGACAAAATTGAACTTTGACTAATATTCCTTGATCTGTTTTATAAAATCCTTAGTCTTCTTCCTCTGTCAAATGTTCATGTTGGAATTGTATTCAACATCCCAAAATTTGAACAAACACTCTGGCTTTCACTGATTTTTTTCTCTACCCATAACCTACTATTGTACTAACTCCATATCTTTGCCCATTCCTTCCTGTGTCCAGTTTCAAAATATTCCTTACATCCCTGGTTGGATGGTTAGTGGATAAAAGGTACCTTCTTGAAGACATTCTTGGATTTTATTATTTAAGTCCCCACAGTGTGAAAGTTATATTTCCAGATTATGGAGTTCCCCTAAATTGTATAGATCATCAACTGGGACCTGGCTATGATTTGACATAATAACACACACTAAGGAGTCTTTTGTGACAACTCACTCCTCAAGCTGACTTAAAGCCAGTGGAACTTAGAACTAACTGTTGGTTTCACAGCTAAGTGATTAATGGAGAAAATAGTTTGCTGGTTTCTTCTAGAGGTACTTTAAACAGCTACAAACTTGTTGTTGTTGTTGTTGTTTAGTCACTCAATTGTGTCTGACTCTTTGCAACCCCATGGACTGTCCATGGAATTCTCCAGGCAAGAATACTGGAGTGGGTTGCTATTTTCTTCTTTAGGGTATATTCTGACCCAGGAATATTCCTGAGATCAAACCCAGGTCTCCTGCATTCCAATCAGATGCTTTACCATCTAAGCCACTAAGGAAGCCCCTACAAGCTCGTGGTTTCTATAAATTTAGTTTTGTCTGAGAAAAATCAAGTACAAACATATAATGGCATAGTTTGGAGATGATAAAATAATTCACAGAATGTTCTCTTATGCAGCATCTGTATGTTCTGTTGTCTGATATTCTTTTGAAGAAGAATTTCTAAAACCAGTAGTATTCTGTTATACTCATTTGTCATATGGATGCATATGAGGAGGAAAATTAGATTTATTATTTTAGATTGTTTTAATCACTGACTCAGAACAGCTTGGAGGTAGGACCCCTGAGTTTTTGTATTAGCTTCATTAATAGTGTTCTGGGCTTTCATATTTTATCATAGAACAGAGTTTGGATCTGTTACAGAATTTCATTTACCAAATGGAACACAAAGTACTGGGGGCAGGATTCCAGAAATTGGGAAGGATCTGGCAAGATCAATTCAGGGATGCAGGTGTTGCTGGGGTATTAGACAGGTTGTTGGATGAGGAATTTAGAAAGCAGACCAAAATGAAATAGAAACCCAGTTACACGAGCTAGAAGCAGATGGAGAGAGATTCAGGTTCAACAATTGGATTAGGAAATGCCAATGGAGGAGTCTTGAATTCTAACAAGAACATTATTTTGGGGATGTTGTGAATCAAATAAAGGAGACAATATTGAAAAAAAAACTGAAAAGGGGGAAAAATGGTGAAGAAAGCCACAATGACTTCATCCTTCTAGGTTATATAACTAACTTATACAGACAGCTTGGGTGTTAGGAACTTTGCTAAGAACTTTACATCTCTCACCATGTTGATTTGTCTAATCTACCGGGGTAGGTATGTGTGCCCTACATCCCTCACTACTCCGTGTAAGTCCCTCCCCAGCCTGTGGGCACAAAGAGAATGACCTTCCTCATAGACGGGAACTCATTTGTCCAATAAGCTTATAGGAGTCACCATGATCCCCTGCTTGAGCCTCCTAACAATCTTTCAAAGTCCATTTCTAAGAGAATAAAACATAGTTCATTTTTAAAATACACATTAAAAATTTTAAACAACTGTACATACATTAATTTTGTCATACTGCTTATTTAAATTCTATGTAGAGTACATCATGTGAAATGACAGGCTGGATAAATGAAAAGTTGAAATTAAGAATCCTGGGAGAAATATCAATCTTAGATATGCATTCAGTATCATGTGAAACACTTGAGATCTCTCAAGAAAATTAGAAATATCAAGGGACTATTTCATGAAAACATGGGCAAGATAAAGGACAGAAATGGTATGCACATAACAGAAGCAGAAAATACTAAGAAGAGATGCTCAAGAATGCACAGAAGAACTGTACAAAAAAGTCTTAATGACCCAGATAATGTAATGGTGTGATCACTCACCTAGAGCCAGACATCCTGGAGTGTGAAGCCAAGCGGGCTTTAGGAAGCATTACTGCAAACAAAGCTAGTGGAGGTAATGTAATTGCAGCTGAGCTATTTCAAATCCTAAAAGATGATGCTGTGAAAGTGCTGCACTTGTTATGCTAACAATTTTGGAAAACTCAGCAATGGCCACAGGAATGGAAAAGTATTTATTACAACTCCAGGGGAAGAAAAAGAAAGTGAAAGTCATTCAGTTGTGTCTGACTCTTTGCGACCCCATGGACTATATAGTCCATGGAATTCTCTAGGCCAGAATACTGGAGCAGGTAGCCTTTCCCTTCTCCAGGGGATCATCCCAAACCAGGGATCAAACCCAGATCTCCTGCGTTGCAGGCAGATCCTTTACCAGCTGAGCCACAAGGGAAGCCCAAGGAAGTGCAATGCCAAAGAACGTTCAAACAACCGCACAATTACACTCATTTCACATGCTAGCAATGTAACGCTCCAAATCCTTCAAGCTAGGCTTCAACAGTATGTGAGAACTTGCATATATACAAGCTGAATTTAGACAAGGCAGAAGAATCAGAGATCAAATTGCTAACATCTAATGGATCAGAGAAAAAGCAAGAGAATTCCAGAAAAAACATCCACTTCTGCTTCACTGACTATGCCAAAGCCTTTGACTGTGTGGATCACAACAGACTGTGGAAAATTCTCAAAGGGATGGGAATACAGACCATTTTACCTCCTTCCTGAAAAACCTGTATGCAGGTCAAGAAGCAACAGTTAGGACTGGACATAAAACGATGGACTGGTTAAAAATTGGGAAAGGGATACATCAAGACTGTATATTGTCACCCTACCTATTTAACTTATATTCAGAGTACATCATGCAAAATGTGAGGCTGGATAAAGCACAAGCTGGAATCAAGATTGCCATGAGAAATATCAATAACCTCAGATATGCAGATGACACCACCCTAAAGGCAGAAAGTGAAGAGGAACTGAAGAGCCTCTTGATGAAGGTCAAAGAGGAGGGTGAAAAAGCTGGCTTAAAACTCAACATTCAAAAAACAAAGATCATGGCATCCGATCCCATGACTTCATGGCAGATAGATGGGGAAAGAATGGAAACAGTGACAGATTTTATTTTTTTGGGCTCCAAAATCACTGGATTTAGAGTGATGGACTGCAGCCATGAAATTGAAAGACACTTGCTTCTTGGAAGAAAAGCTATGACAAACCTAGACAGCATATTAAAAACCAGAGACATGACTTTGCTGACAAATATCCGTATAGTCCATGCTATGGTTTTTCCCAGTTTTCAAGTACAGATGTGAGATTTTTACCATAAAGAAGACTGAGGGCCAAAGAATTGATGCTTTTGAACTATGGTGCTGGAGAAGTCTCTTGAGAGTCCCTTGGACTGTGTGGAGATCAAACCAGACAATCCTAAAGGAAATCTACACTGAGTATTCATTGGAAAGAATGACAAAGGGGAGAGAATGGATGAGATCATTGGATGGCATTACTGACTTAATGGACATGAGTTTGAGCAAACTCCAGGAGACAGTGAAGGAAACAGAAGCCTGGTATGCTGAAGTCCTTGGGATCAAAAAGAGTGTGGCAGGACTTAGAGACTGAACAACAAAACCAGCAGCAACATATATTAATGAGTTATGCTCCAGTGTGGATGGTTCAAAACCCAGACTCTAGTCCTAGAATATCTGGGTTTAAATCCTAGTTTTCATTTTCTAGCCATAAGTCTTTACCTAGTTAACTACCTTTCACTGAGTTCTTATATGTGTAAAATAGTATATAAAATAGTATATACTGAGCTCTCAATAAGTTATAGCTATTATTTTATAGGTTTGGTATTCAAGGCAGAGCATTTAACTTAACCAAATTAATAAGCTGGATATTTTCCTTACTCCCTACTTGCTCTGTGTCATTTTGACCTATGTAATATTCCTTTTCAATGTGCTACACAAGTCACAGGAATATTCAAAGACTGTTGGTTAGCATTTCAAGAGCTCTGTGCTAACTATATTCAGAGTTTACAGTTGGACATCTGAAATATAAAGAGGGGTTAAATTAAGGGAGATGGAGATGGCACAGAGGAGCTGAAAAAGTGTTAAGTAGTGCCTGCTTGACTCCATTTCACTTACATTGATACTGCCGGAGAAGCCCAGTCCACCCCCTGGCTCAGATCAGTACCCTCTACTTGAGTGCTATTTATTTTGTGAGAGTTGTATCTTAAAGGTGTGTTGATGGCCATTAATAACTCTAGTGATAATGATCCACCTTTTCTAAAATTAGCCATTAATTTCCTTAAGTGGCTAGGCAAAGCACTCAAATACTTAGGGGAAAAAATGGAAACTTTAAATGCTTTCAGCAGTCAGGCAAATAACATAATTAGAAGAAGAGAAAAGAAACAGTAGAAAGTCAGTAAGTTGCGGTGGTCTCCACTGGTGTAAATGAACAAGCCACCATGTGGCTCCAGATAGCTCTCCCATTTGAAAATGAGAGAGTGAAATTCTGATATTCAGAAGTATCCAGAAATCTTTACCTTTATATGCAATTCTCTGATTTTATTAAATATTTGACAGAATTAAAAATGCTTCATAAGTCAATCAAAACATATAAAATGGTTTTTACTTCTCACTACAAGTCTGGGGATCTGGTAGAGAGTCTCAAAGCATAACATCTATAATTGCTAAATTTTCTTCCTTAGTTCCAATGGATTCCCTGAAAGAAAGCTCTAATTTGACTTGTTAATTGATAACCTAGTTGACTCTTTCAATAAATACATATTAAGTACCTAATTATGTATCAGTCATTCTTCAAGGTACCACTGATACAACAGAGAACAGAACAAAGTCTCTGCTCATGGAGCCACCATTCTATTTTTGTATGCCATATTCTCTCTCTCTTATATATACACATATATATGTACACACACACATATGTGTGTGTGTGTATGTGTAAAATACATTCTACATATATTCTGTCTTTTACTACTAGAGGAAGACAGAGGAAAACAAGCACATAAGTAATAGTTTTGTTTTTTTTTTTCCTCCCCTTGGAGAAAAATGAAACAGAATAAGGAGATAGGAAATGCCAGAGAAGATATGGATGGGGGCATTCTTATAATGGATAAAGAAGGCTTCAGGGATAAAATGAAATTTGAAAGAAACCAGGAGAAAATAAGGAAGCCATCAATGGGAATTCTAAAGGAAAAGAACCCTAAACAAAGGGAAAAGTGCACAGGCTGATTTCTTATTCAAGGGACAGTAAGACCAGTTGGTTGGGTTCACGGTGTCCAATGACATAAATTGTTAGGAATGGCTTGTCTTTTAGTAGTGCCTTGCTTGTTCTTTGGCTCATATTGGAAATTAGAAAAGATTTTGGATGATAAATATTTATGCCACAGTTTCAAAACTCCACACTGTGACCTTCATCAATATTTTTATCAAGTTTATACGAGATTTACATTAATTTTTTAAAAAGATATTACACTAGCAGACAGATGGTTTATGGGTAACTTTCCTCAATTGAATCCTTCTTGAGTATAATACATGATGGCATTACACCACCCATAAGTTGTATTTTAATAATACTGTGTTTTCATGCTTTAAGCCATTAATGTAATAATATAATAATGATGATGATAACCATTTTGTCTAAGAAAGAATATCCAGTTGCTATATTTCCAGTAAGCAAGATCTTCTGCAGTGGTTCATCATGCCTCTCAAAAGCAATCTTTCCTCCATGAACCTTGCACCATAAGTCTTTAGGCAAAGGACCTGGCTGAGCAAGTCCACCCTCTGTCTGTGGCTGTTGTTCTCATGTTCATCTAAGCACTGATCTTTTACCCTTAGTATTGTTCTCAGTCAAGATGAAATAATCTTTTTTCCCCTAAGAAGAGCCTATTCCTTTTGTTACGTGTGACTTTTTACATAACTGAGAAACACTAGTTGTTTATTCATGGATAACCAACTCTCTGAATTTCAAGACCTTCAGAGTAGAATCTGATTATTCAAATTTTAAACATATTAGAGCTTAAAATGTTAAAACCGTAAGTCCCAAGATAGAAAGTAGACTTCAAGTATGTATAGTTAAATCCTACACTTGATGCTTATAAAGAAAATAGTTTATATTTTAAACTGTGTTTACAGAAATGTATGATGTCTCTCTGCCTTAAATGATGTATCAACTGAACATACAATTATATGAAAGCTCAGTGTGTTGTATGGGGCAGACAGTTATGGACAGCTGGAAATGATGCTTGCCAGCAGGGCTAAAAAACCCCAATGGAATCAATTGTTCTTCCATAAACCCTTCAGAAAAACATTTTGTAGGAAAGGAAAATCTAACCCTAGGGATAGGCAGAAGAAGAAGAATCACATATGATGTTGGATAGGGGTAATAATTTGATGAATCAGAGAAAAATGACATATTTTAGGCAATCCTTTCAGTACTTTCACTAGTAAGGTCTTAACAAAATGATTATTATTTTTGCTTCTATTATTATTTGATCCAAATTCTTTATTGTATACTTAGGCTGAAATGGCATGGGGCATCATATATCATAGATATAAATAATTTGGAAAACAAGGGGACTTCAGCTATAATCAGCAATAAGGGCACTTTGATATTTGGAGAGAACATTATAGGAAAAACTGAGGTCATAATTTAAAAATCTTTTCTCTGCTGCAAGTCAGTCTCTGATGTAAGTAACAGAAAGAATTTGAGGAAAAATTGCTTTTATACAGTGGACAGTACTTCAGTCAAGTGGAGGAAACTGGTGCCATGAAAATTATTGGTATATTCTTCCATTAGTCCAACAGTTACTCAGTATTACTGATCAACTTATTATCCAAATTTCTGAGGGTGTCTATGGAATACATATTCCTGCAGTTTTGAAAGAAGGAGGCAAAACCATGTCAATGGGAAAGCAGATTCAGCTTTGACTAGAAGGCAGGTAGAGTGCATAGAGTACACACACTGTAAAGGTATGGAAGAAAAACTGCACTGAACTCAATGGAAAGCTTAAGTCCTGGGAAAGAGAAAGGAGTGAGTGGAGAGGGATGACATGTAGAAAATTCTACAAATATTAAAATGTTAAAACTGTTGTCTAGAAAGATGAAGATATTTGGCCATGATCATACAGCTGGTAATGGCAATGTTGGAAGATATATACCCATGTATATAGGTTAGTGATTTTCTTCAGGAAGAGACTTTTGTCCCCAGGGGTGATTTGGAACAGCTGGAAACAATTTTCAATTGATTATCACACCTTTGGGATGTGCAACTAGCTTCTAGTGGATAGAAGGAAGGAATGCTGATAAACATCTTATAACAATAAAAAGAATGGTCTTCCACAATGAACAATTATCTAGTTCTGATTATCAAGTGGGAGAAGGCAATGGCAACCCACTCCAGTACTCTTGCCTGGAAAATCCCACGGACAGAGGAGCCTGGTAGGCTGCAGTCCATGGGGTCGCTAAGGGTCGGACACGACTGAGCGACTTCACTTTCAATAGTCCCAAGGTGGAGAAACATTTTTAAAGATGGGGACAGAATCAGAGGAAACAGAAAGAGCAGGGAGAATGGAAAGCTGGTGTGAACCACACAGGGACAATATGTTCTTTACTCACTCACTTCTGATATAAAACCAATCCTCCTCTACATATATTTCATTCTGGGGCTGCGTTTTCATGGAAAATTACCTTGTGAATAATGTTTTAAATCTAATTTCCTAGTGCCATCCATGAAACCAAAAGCAAGTTGCTGCTGCTGCTGCTAAGTCACTTCAGTCATGTCTGACTCTGTGCGACCCCGTAGACGGCAGCCCACCAGGCTTCTCCATCCATGGGATTCTCCAGGCAAGAACACTGGACTGGGTTGCCGTTTCCTTTTCCAATGCATGAAAGTGGAAAGTGAAAGTGAAAGTGAAGTCGCTCAGTCGTGTCCGACTCTTAGCGACCCCATGGACTGCAGCCTACCAGGCTCCTCCATCCATGGGATTTTCCAGGCAAGGGTACTGGAGTGGGGTGCCATTGCCTTCTTCAAAATCAAGTTATTTCTCCTCAAATTGAATGTGTCTTTTCATTTAGAACTTGCCAGAATTCAGTTCAGTTCAGTTCAGTCGTTCAGTCATGCCTGACTCTTTGCAACCCAATGGACTGCAGCATGCCAGGCCTCCCTGTCCATCACCAACTTCTGGAGTTTTCTTAAACTCATGCCCATTGAGTCAGTGATGCCATTCAGCCATCTCATTCTCTGTCATCCCCTTCTTCTTCTGCCTTTAATCTTTCCCAGCATCAGTGTTTTTTCCAATGAGACAGTTCTTTGCATCAGGTGGCTATAATACTGGAGTTTCAGCTTCAGCGTCAGTCCTTCCAATGAATATGCAGGGCTGATTTCCTTTAGGATGGACTGGTTGGATCTCCTTGCAGTCCAAAGGACTCTCAAGAGTCTTCTCCAACACCACAGTTCAAAAGCATCAATTTTCACCACTCAGCTTTCTTTACAGTCCAACTCTCACATCCATACATGACTACTGGAAAAACCATAGCTTTGTCTAGATGGACCTTTGTTGGCAAAGTAATGTCTCTGCTTTTTAATATGCTGTCTAAGTTGGTCATAACTTTTCTTCCAAGGAGTAAGCAGTTTTTAATTTCATGGCTGCTGTCATCATCTGCAGTGAAAAGTCAGCACTGTTCCCACTGTTTCCCCATCTATTTGCCATGAAGTGATGGGACCAGATACCATGATCTTAGTTTTCTGAATGTTGAGTTTTAAGCCAACTTTTTCCACTTTCTTCTTTCACTTTCATCAAGAGGCTCTTTAGTTCCTCTTCACTTTCTGCCATAAATGTGGTGTCATCTGCATATATGAGGTTATTGATATTTTTTCTGGCAATCTTGATTCCAGCTTGTGCTTCATCCAGCCCAGCATATCTCATGATCTACTCTGCATATAAGTTAAATAATCAGGGTGACAATATACAGCCTTGACGTAGTCCTTTCCCTGTTTGGAACCAGTGTGTTGTTCCATGTCCAATTCTAACTGTTGCTTCCTGATCTGCTTACAGATTTCTCAAGAGGCCAGTCAGGTGGTCTGGTATTCCCGTCTCTTTAATAATTTTCCATAGTTTGTTGTGATTGCCATAACTGAGTAATGTCAAAGTAATCTTCAGTCTTATCTCCCTTTCTCCTAGGAACAGTATCTGGCCCACGGCAGGTGGAAGCTGACCATTGTCCCACGCCAGTGCTATGTCAGGGTGAGGCTAATGTCAAGAAGTTGGCATGATGGAGGATGGCAGCATCAGTTCAGAAGCCTGTGTAATCCACAGAGCACCAGATCCACCTTGTCTGCGCAGAAGGACAACACTTGTGCCAGCTGTTTCCTGCATCAGCATGAATTGAATTGACCTTATCAATTCAATTAGGCACCTCTGGAGGAAGAGTCACAGAAGCCTGCTTTATGAAATAATTGTATACTTTTATCAAGAGTGTCAAATAGACATTCATGGTGATGGCTGTCCACACAAAAGTAAACCAATGATGCTTTCAAATTACAGTACTAGAAATCACATACATTTATAATTCAAAGATATAATTTGCATATAAGATTCAAAATGCCACCATTTTACAAAGTTACTCCACTTTGTATAGACATATAAGTCTTCTAATGAAATGCCATTTTTTTTGAGACTTAAGCCAATATAAAAGGAATTTCTGATAGGGAATATCAACCAATGTAACAATTTTGTTATTTTTATCCTACACGTCAAAATACCACCAAACCTGAAACTTTGAAAGCTCCAAAATATACAGCAAGGAAGCTGTATAATGACTATGGATATTTTTTAAAAAATAGACTTAAACTTTAGCTTTAAATAATTAAGCAAACATGAGAAATTAACCCCACATTGCAACAGGACTTAATTTTTTTCTGAAAGTTGAAGAGTCTGCTTTATACTGGTTCTGTCTTCTCCCTTCCTTTGGCACCCAGGGTTCTTCCTCACTGCCATGCAGCAGCGTTGGATAGGGAGGACTTTTACTGCTCTAAATTGTATTTACTTCTCTGAATTCCTGAGCCTTGATACTAGGTTCTCTGTGGGAGCTCGATAAATATTCATTGATGGGGATGGTAATGAATACTAGATTTTTTTGGCTCCCTGCTTTCTGACTTTAATCCAGCCATTTCCTTCTCTCTTCCCTGGGGGAACTGGCAATCTGTTTAAAGCATGTTTGCACTTTGGAATCAGGAGGAGAAGCCAGCATAATTATTAGCTCCCCGTGATTCCCAAACTGTCAGTTAATTCTTAGGTCTTGCCATTTTCTCTACTCTACACACTGAGCTAAGGTTACATATAAGTGAATTAGGTATCACCTTGAAAGATTTATTTCAGACATGAAAAGATGGCTAGGAGGATTCCTTTATCTCTTAAAATACTTTGCTCCTAGACACACCAGTCTATGGTGGCTAAGAATTTTTCCTTTTTTTTTATTACGTGCCCATTCTCTGGACTATAAATTGTCCTGTTTTAAAAAGCTAATTAAAAAGCAAATTCAAGAAGCCAATCTGAGAGGCTACATGCTGTATCATTCCAACTATATAGCATTCAGGAAAAGGCAAAAATATGGAGACAGTAAAAAGATCAGAGTTTGCTACTGGTTGTGTATATGTCTGTGTGTAGAGTGGAAGGGTATGACTAGGGAGAGAATGGAAGATATTGACTGGAGTGAAAATAGTCTATATGATATCCTAGTGATGGATATACCTCATTACAGTTCAGTTCAGTCCAGTCACTCAGTCATGTCCGACTCTTTGCGACCCCATGGACTGAAACATGCCGGGCTACTTGTCCATCACCATCTCCGGGAGCTTACTCAAACTCATGTCCATTAAGTTGGTGATACCATCTAACCATCTCATCCTCTGTTGTCCCCTTTCCTCCTGCCTTCATTCTTTCCCAGCATCAGGGTCTTTTCAAATGAGTCAGTTTTTTGCATCAGGTGGCCAAAGTATTGGAGTTTCAGCTTCAGCACCCGTTCCTCAATAAATATTCAGGACTGATTTCCTTTAGGATGAACTGGTTGGATCTCCCTGAAGTCCAAGGGACTCTCTAGAGTCTTTTCCAACACCACAGTTCAAAAGCATCAATTCTTCAGCACTCAGTTTTCTTTATAGTACATCCATACATGACTACTGGAAAAACCATAGCTTTGATTAGATGGACCTTTGTTGGAAAAGTAATAACTCTGCTTTTTAATATGCTGTCTAGGTTGGTCATAACTTTTCTTCCAAGGAGCAAACATCTTTTAATTTCATGGCTGAAGTCAACATCTGCAGTGATTTTGGAGCCCATTAAAATAAAGTCTATCACTTTTTCCACTGTTTCCCCATCTATTTGCCATGAAGTGATGGGACTGGATGCCATGATCTTCGTTTTCTGAATGTTGAGTTTTAAGCCAACTTTTTCACTCCCCTCTTTCACTTTCATCAAGAGGCTCTTTAGTTCTTCTTCACTTTCTGCCATAAGGGTGGTGTCATCTGCATATCTGAGGTTATTGATATTTCTTCCAGCAATCTTGATTCCAGCTTGTGCTTCATCCAGTCCAGCATACTTCATTACATATTTATCCAAATCTATGGAATATATAGCACTGAGAGTGAATCTAGTACGAACTAAGGGCTTTGGGTGATTATGTGTCAGTATAGGTTCACCAATATTAATGACGTCCTACTCTGGTGGGGGATGTTGATCATGCAGGAAGCACATACTTCCCCCATGTATGTGTGTGGGGGCAGGAGATATATGAGAAATCCTTTTATTTAATTACCGTATTTAGATGTCTTCCTTTCAGTTTGCTGTCAACCTAAAGCTTCTTTAAAACCACAAAGTCTTAAGTAAAAGAAAAAAAAAAAAACAGAAAGAAAGAAAAAGCTTTTTCATGTAACTTTCAGTGCGGTAGGGAAACAGTATGGAGAAAGGACTTGGCTCTGGTCTTAGCTCTGCTGATAACTAGCTATGCAACTTCAAAAAAGTCATTTAATCACTTTGGGAATTAGTTTACTTACGTATAGGGTGAAAGTGTATGTCTAGGTTTTCTTTGATCTCAGGCTAATTTTCAAAAACTCAAAAAAATAATTTCTATGTAGGTAAAAAGGATGTTAATAGTAATAAAGATATTATTTAACTTATTATTACTTAATAATAAGTAATAATAAAATAATAAAATTTTTATTTAATTATAATTTATTTTATTTTATTTATTTAATTTAATTTTATTATTTAATTATTATTTATTTAATTAATTATAAATTATTTATTTATTTAAATAATTTAATTTATTTTATTTATTATAATTTATTTTATTTAATTAATAATAAAATTATTATTTAAAATAATAAAATAAAATTTTAACCAATTTTGGTTGAAACATGTTACCTATTTAACTCATTTAAGTAATAATAAGTTAAATAATATCTTTATTACTATTAACATCCTTTTACCTACATAGAAGTCATTTTTTTTGAGTTTTTGAAATTTAGCCTGAGATCAAAGAAAACCTAGATAAATCAATATAAAATGAAAATGAAATCAATATAAAAATGAAGGTCAAACTAGCTCTTCCTGCCTTAAGTCAGTTGAACTTTTGCTGCAAAAAATTAACATCTGTGTGCAGAAGCTATTTTTCATTGCTATCAGCTATCCAAAAATTGGAGACTTGTAAAATAGCTCTGATAAAATCAAAACCAGAAAATGAAATGATGTGTTCTAGGTAAGGCATGGTTTTCCATCAAAGCACAAATTTCCCCCTATATTACAAATTAAGCACCAAGTACAATGTATGGTCAAATTAGGTACTCAAGATTTGTGAACCATTAATATTTCTCGATAAATAATGATTTCTCCATGGCTTCAGTATCCAGGTCTGTTGCCCAGTATTTGGGACACTTGGAAAGCAATTTGTTCTCAGTTCTCAAGCCTGGTATCAACTGAATGATACCAAACAGTTTATATACACAAACTTTCTGTCAGATTGCATTTCTCTGATCCTGGAGGGAACAGTCTTTTTGTCTATTTTTTCTGCTCTCCTCCTTTGAAGCAGAATGTCAAGCTATTGAAGACAACATGGGTACTTTAAATGAGAGGACTTATCTTTATCTGGCATCAGTGATAATCAAACTATGGATCCACTTCTGCTATGACTAATTTTTCATGAGGTACATGCTCAGATACTGCAAGTTAAATTAACATGACTGTCTTAACCCTTACCTTCTCTTTCTTAACAATTCACTTTGATACATTTTCTTCTATGTTTACCATTTACTCTAATGAGGTTTCTTTTCTTTTCCTCTCTTTTTTCCTTCTTGCTTAATTTCAGTGATTAAAAACAGAAAGTAAACACTTGAACACAGATCAGAGTCTAGATCTGGGATGTTCTTTCCACTATTCGTTAAAAAAATTATAAGGCAAGCAGATATGACTTTATGATAAAATGTTACATGAGTTTGGCAAAATCCTGGGTGCATGTGGGGGTTGTTAGTGCTCTTTTGGAAGGCATCTTCATAATTGGATGCTCTTCCTGCTTCTGATGATGATTTTCAAAAAATCAAAGATAAAATTGGCCTCTGGGTTGAAAGTGCTAACATTACATTTTATACTAAGATGAATGATCGTTTTTAATAGTACTTGTTTGTATGGATAAAAGGTCCTTATCAATATTTGTTTTCTAGGGTCTAATTCATGTTAAGATCTTATTTTTCTATAGAAATGAAGGTGAGGAATTTTCTTCTTCTAAGGTCATTTCTAATTTAGTTTTCAGACCAGAGTTGCCTGGGATACTCATTTTTCATCCTATGAGAGAATATTGGCAACACAGTTGTGCTTCACGAAGAATTTTACTGGACTGGAACCTCAAGTCATTTAACCTGAATAGATAACACATTGCAAATCCTCATCTCTTGGGTGTATTTGTGTGTTTGGTCACAATATAACTTCAATAATTGGGGTTTCCTTCTGCAATGAAGAATCTATTGAATTAAAGAATATCACAAGGAAGCCCAATTTAAGTAAATTTGCACTAGTGTAGAAATTAGTCCACTTGGAGTAATGAATTCATTAGAACTTTAAATAACAAAATATTTTTAAAAACACTGTCTTATTGTGTTTATATTGAGTGTAACTTAGAATTATGATGGTAATATGTTTATTATAGTAATAGATTAAAAAATTCAGCTTATCAACAAGGTTTTTTCAAGGTATCAAAAGTGCTTTAAAGCATTTCATCCTCATTAGAAATCTGTGCATTTTCTTTAAATTTTTTTTATCTTACTAATAGCTTGACTATATCTGAATTTTCCATGTCATATCAGGTCTCACTGTAGGGCTGTACACATTATGAATAGTTAACAACAACCATACTAATAATTTATTGACTAATTAATATGTGCCAAAGATTTTTGTAAAAGTTCTAAATGGGTGCATTGATTTGTCATAATACTGTATGCAGTAGATACTTTTATTTACCCTGTTTAACAGGTAAATAAACTAGAGCATGCTGAAGTTAAGCAATTAGTCCAGGGTCTAATGGGAAGCAAATATTTAAACCATGTGTGAACCCCAGAACACTGGCCCTATACCCACTTCTCTTGACCACTACACTACTATGCCTTTGAACAAGTAGTGATATATTTATTGTTTGATATGTTCAAAGGTAAAGTTCAAGAGGCGAAATTTTGGTGTTTGTGAGATGACTACTGTGTCCAAGGCACCCTGCTGGATGCTTCATGTAAGTCAACTTCACTCCATATGTGTGCCATAGTATTATTCTCTTTACCTTTCAGATGAAAAAATGATTCTGAATAATCTTTATTAAAAACACAGGTGGCCAATCTGGAAAGCTGGAGAGTCAATATTTACTTGTGTCTGTGCATTCCAAAGCCCTGGTTCTTTCTATTCCGTTTCATTGCCTCTAAATGTTTCCTGATTTATTTGCCATAGGTCAGAAAAAAGTAATTAAACTTTCCTTTACCTGAAACTACAAGGATAGAGTTGCTGTGGTTTAGTCAGTAAGTTGTGACTCTGCAAGCTCACCAAGCTCCTCTGTCTATGGGGTTTTCCTGGCATGAATACTAGAGTGGGTTGACATTTCCTTCTCCAGGGGATATTCCTGACCCAGGGATGGAATCCCGGTCTCCTTATTGGCAGGTGGAGTCTCTACCACTGAGGCACCAGGGAAACTTATTTGAAAAGAAGCTTTTTATTTAATAATCATGGTTGTAAGTAGCCTGGTTGTGATAAATCCATAGCAAACAAAAGAAAAACCCCCCAAAATGGCAGCACGAGTTTGCTATCTGTTATTAAGTATTATATGGTTAGTGTCAGTTGCTCAGTCGTGTCTGAGTCTTTGAGACCCCATGGGCCATAGATTGCCAGACTCCTCTGTTCATGAAATTCTCCAGGCAAGAATAGTGGAGTAGGTTGCCATTCCCTTCTCCAGGGAATCTTCTTTACCCAGGATCAAATCCAGTCTGCTGCATAGAAAGGCAAACTCTTTACTGTCTGAGCCACCAGGGAAGCCCATTATTTGGTTAAAATAATACTAAATAGGGTTTTAGGAAAATTATTTCAAGTTATAAAATTTATTTTCTATGTTTAAACAACTATTTCACTTTTCTCATTAAAGAAAGAGTGTTGATTATGGTGAGTTTTCATTGTTGTATAAAAAATCAGCTCCCCCCCCAATAAAATTGTCTGCTTAAAGTTAATGCACATGACCTATATTTCAACAAAAGTAAAAATGTTGTATGAAGAAGAACAGGTAGGCTTGACACTTGCCAGGAAAAAATAATTTTGCCTACTGTATGGCCTTCAAGTTACAAAAAACCACAGTTGAGAAAACAATATAAAGTCAAATCAATGACAGAATACCTCTGCATTTGTATGATTCCATACACAAGATTACACTCATATGTGAATTGTGGTCCAATTGATAGAGCCAGGTTAGCTCTTTGAACTAACTTTATTTTCACATATTTTACTTCAATTAAATCTTAGAATATAAAATATAGAATTCCCTTTATATGGTAAACCTGAATTCATTTTAGTTTGCAAAATGTTACTGCATTCATGAACTTATGTATTTAATAAAATTATTATTAAATACATAATAGATAGATATATAGATAGTAATAGATCATTGAGACATATCTTTGTGAGACATATCTCACAAAGAGACATACTTCAAGTGCAACATATCTGCATTGAGAGACCACTGAATAAAGAATTGATCTATGCATTAGAGGAAGCTAATGTCTTGAGGTTTCAAGAAAAAGATTCAGTCAGTTCAGTGGCTCAGTCCTGTCTGACTCTTTGCGACCCCATGAATTGCAGCATGCCAGGCCTCCCTGTTCATCACCAACTCCTGGAGTTCACCCAAACTCACATTCATTGAGTCAGTGATGCCATCCAGCCATCTCATCCTCTGTCATCCCCCTGTCCTCTTGCCCCCAATCCCTCACAGCATCAGAGTTTTTCCAGTAAGTCGACTCTTCACATGAGGTGGCCAAAGTACTGGAGTTTCAGCTTTAGCATCTTTCCTTCCAAAGGACACCCAGGGCTGATCTCCTTCAGAATGGACTGGTTGGATCTCCTTGCTGTCCAAGGGACTCTCAAGAGTCTTCTCCAACACCACAGTTCAAAAGTATCAATTCTTCGGCGCTCAGCCTCCTTCACAGTCCAACTCTCACATCCATACATGACCACTGGAAAAACCATAGCCTTGACTAGACAGACCTTTTTTGGCAACATAATGTCTCTGCTTTTGCTATCTAGGTTTGTCATAACTTTTCTTCCAAGGAGTAAGCGTCTTTTAATTTCATGGCTACAGTCATCATCTTCAGTGATTTTGGAGCCCCCAAAAATAAAATCTGACACTGTTTCCACTGTTTCTCCATCTATTTTGCATGAAGTGATGGGACCAGATGCCATGATCTTAGTTTTCTGAATGTTGAGCTTTAAGCCACCTTTTTCACTCTCCTCTTTCACTTTTATCAAGAGGCTTTTTAGTTCCTCTTCACTTTCTGCCATCAGGGTGGTGTCATCTGCATATCCGAGGTTACTGATATTTCTCCTGGCAATCTTGACTACAGTTGTGCTTCTTCCAGCCCAGCATTTCTCATGATGTACTCTGCATATAAGTTAAATAAGCAGGGTGACAATATACAGCCTCGACATACTCCTTTTCCTATTTGGGACCAGTCTGTTGTTCCATGTCCAGTTCTAACTGTTGCTTCCTGACCTGAATATAGGTTTCTCAAGAGGCAGGTCAAGCGGTCTGATATTCCCATCTCTTTCAGAATTTTCCAGTTTCTTGTGATCCACACAGTCAAAGGCTTTGGCATAGTTAATAAAGCAGAAATAGATGTTTTTCTGGAACTTTCTTCCTTTTTCCATGATCCAGTAGATGTTGGAGTACAGAATGAAGCAGGGCAAAGGCTAATAGAGTTTTCCCAAAAGAACGCGTTGCTCATAGAAAACACCCTCTTCCAACAACACAAGAGAAGACTCTACACGTGGACATCACCAGATGGTCACCACCAAAATCAGATTGATTATATTTTTTGCAGCCAAAGATGGAGAAGCTCTATACAGTCAGCAAAAGAAGACTGGGAACTGATTGTGGCTCAGATCGTGAACTCCTTATTGCCAAATTCAGACTGAAATTGAAGAAAGTAGGGAAAACCACTAGACCATTCATGTATGACCTAAGTCAAATCCCTTATGATTATACAATGGAAGTGAGAAATAGATTTAAGGGCCTAGATCTGATAGACAGAGTGCCTGAGGAACTATGGATGGAGATTTGTGACATTGTAAAGCAGACAGGGATCAAGACCATCCCCATGGAATAGAAATGCGAAAAAGCAAAATGGCTGTCTGGGGAGGCCTTACAAATAGCTGTGAAAAAAAGAGAAGCAAAAAGCAAAGAAGAAAAGGAAAGATATAAGCATCTGAATGCAGAGTTCCAAAGAATAGCAAGGAGAGATAAGAAAGCTTTCTTTAGCAACCAATGCAAAGAAATAGAGGAAAACAACAGAATGGGAAAGACGAGAGATCTCTTCAAGAAAATCAGAGATACTAAGGAAACATGTCATGCAAAGACGGGCTTGATAAAGGACAGAGATGGTATGGACCTATCATAAGCAGAAGATATTAAGAAGAGGTGGCAAGAATACACAGAAGAACTGCACAAAAAAGATCTTCATGACCAAGATAATCACAATGGTGTGATCACTTACCTAGAGCCAGACATATTGGGATATGAAATCAAGCGGGACTTAGCATCACTATGAACAAAAGTGGTGGAGGTGATGGAATTCCAGTTGAGCTATTTCAAATAATGAAAGATGATGCTGTGAAAGTGCTGCACTCAATATGCCAGCAAATTTGGAAAACTCAGCAGTGGCCACAGGACTGGAAAAGATCAGTTTGCATTCCAATCCCAAAGAAAGGCAATGCCAAGGAATGCTCAAACTACCACACAATTGCACTCATCTCACACACTAGTAAAGTAATACTCAAAATTCTCCAAGCCAGGCTTCAGCAATATGTGAACCATGAACTTCCAGATGTTCAAGCTGGTTTTAGAAAAGGCAGAGGTACCAAAGATCAAATTGCCAACATCCACTGGATCATGGAAAAAAAGAGGAATTTTAAACACATATTATTGATACTCTTTGCTAATAATGGAATTCTTAAAAAAAGGTTTTATGGACACTCAAGAAAGAATCTCTTAAAAGCCCAGTTATAAATCAGTAAAAGTGAGCATGTGCAAACTTCATGCTGCCATGTTTGCCCAGATAATTCCTAAGCTGACCCATTTAATACTTAGTTGGGTTTCCTTGGTGACTCAGCGGTAAAGAATCCATCTGCAATGCAGGAGCTGCAGAAGATGTGGGTTCGATTCCTTGGTCAGGAAGATCCCCAGGAGAAGGGGATGGCAATCCACTCATTAGTCTTGCCTGGAGAATCCCATGGACAGAGGAGCCTGGTGAGCTACTGTCCATAGGGATCGCACAAAACATGACTGGACATGACTGAAATGACTTAAAATGCAAACCGGCAATCCTTAGATAGTTATTCACCTTTCATTTGAATTTCAAATATTTTGGGAGACATTTGAATTTGCCACAGCTATTAGGGTCTGGCTACTAATAACTCCTTCCAGTCTTACTGCCTTTAACTGTTGTAAGAAAACTATGTGCTGTGTGATTCTGAGCATGAACATCAGCTATCCATCCAATGATCTCTTTTTTCTTGTTTGTCAAATGAAAAATAACAGAAGCTAAAGCAGAATCCCTTAAGTCTGCCTGTTTACTTAGCTACTGCTTGTAGTGTTTCTCACCATTGTGCTTTATTCTTCCATTAACATGGTCTCTCTTTCCTTCATCCACCCATATCTAACATCACATCAAGTTTTACCACATATAACATTGTATAGCAGATAATAATTGAGGATTTATGGGTAATGGAGGTTGGGGAATTGTGTAACAATATATGATAAGGAAAAACACCAAATGTAATACTAGACTTCCTTCTTCATCAAGGTACTTCAGATATTACGTGTTTACTCCTCAGGCCCAATCTCTTACCGTATTACTAGATTCCCACTGTCCTCTTCCTCCAGGTTATAAAGAAAGACTTGCATATACTTGTTAACCTATTTAACAGAATAGTTTTCTATCTCTAGACAAGGCCATTTTCTATCTATCTTGAAAGTCACTGAGGTGCTTTACTGAATAAGAAATTAATCTATTGAAGTTCAGAATACAGTATTCAGGCACATAAAGAACCAATCAGCAAAGACTTGTAAATAAGAGATGTATTTTTCTTTAGTACATTCTGGACTGTGCACAGAGCAACCTCCAGGGGTTATAGATATCAGTTGGGGTTCTTCCTGTTTCATTTGTGACATATGCTGTATACAGTGGATTTTACAAGATCCCACAATTATCCTAGGATTTTCATCTAATAAAAAAGTTGGCCACAACTTTGTTCTTTTCTTACTGGGCAAATTTGAAAGGCCTAAAGTTGCATGTGAATTGGGAAAGCTCATGGAGTTCAGACAAACTTTGAACTCCAAGTGGCAGGGAATAGAATTGAAAATTTCACAGAAACACCTTTATTCTCAGGGTTAGCTCAGCAGGGACCAGGCAGTATAGAACAGGTGAGAGTGAAAGCTAATCAAGAAAGGAAATCATTTCAAACAACAACATCAGTGACAAAAGCCATGATTCACAATCAGGGCACTAGTAGGGTCAGTTTTTATTTTAAGCAAAGCATCCCTTTTCCTTGATGCTCATAACCAGTTCAGAAGAATGTTCCACTCCAGGCTTCTTTCTTATGTCTCATAAATAAATCATCAAGATAAAAATAGCTGCTTCTCTCACAGTTAAAGCAAAAAGAAAGTAAAGGTTTTAGCAATCTTCCTCCACTCTTCTTTTTCTGTTTTCTTGTAATAATATCTAGGTAACTCTGAGGGCAAGATCTATTCAAGGATACATGTAGGCTGATTTTGAATGAAAACATTAATAATACTGAATGTTATTTAAAATCTGGGATTGGTCAGTGTTTTATTGGAAACACATCTCACTTATCCTCCTCTTACAAAATTCACTTATTTTAGATATATTTGAGGATATAATTGTACTAAACCTCTTTTGCTAGAATAGAAATAGTGCTTCTGTTAGAAGAAATCCTAAAACTCCCAGGGTTATGAAAGTAAATCCCAAATGGTTTTCCTTCTTCTGTCAATGGATACAATAATTCCTGAAATTTAGGGGAGCGTTTTGTAAAGTAGAGTTGTAAATGAAAGTAGATTCATTTACTTACTTTAAAGAAGATTCTGGCAAGTAAGTTCTATCTTTTACCTTTGTATATGACTAACATATATTTCTTTCAATTTCAGGAATTTAGCTAGCAAATAGAGACAGCTTATACTTCCAATGTCTGCCAGCACCTTTTTTAAAATTAATTATTATTTTTTTGATTCGTTTTTCCCTGCTATTCAGAAAGATACCAGAAGAGCTGTATATGTCTTGAATTGTGTAACTTCCCTCTTCTGAGATTGTCTTAGAGCTTTGATATATGGAGCATTCATTTAATACAAAGAGAACATTGTGGTTACTCTGAAATGATCTAAAGCATACTATTCCATATTCATTAAACTTCACATAACTAAGGACTGAATTATCATTATACTCATATTTAATTACTTAGCAATTCCAAATCTTGGCTAGAGTATATCTTTATATTTTAGAGCTACATATGCCATTGCGCAATTTACCTTAAAATGTCCCTGTAACGTTCAACTTTGTCTTAGGATATGGAAAGTTTTATCGACCATCACTCTCACCCTTATAACAACAACAAATCATTGGGTAATATACAAAATCATAATCTGCTTGTATACATTAGAGACCTGAGAAATCAACTAACTCAAAAGATCAGAAGGACACTCTTCCAAGAAGAGAATGAATGTTAGTGCTTCCTCATGTGGATAAAAAATGTTCTTTGGGTTTCAGTAAACAAAGGATGTGGTCATAAAGCCACTAACCACTGTATTGGTCCAGATGGTATACCCTGAGGAAAATTTAGAATGAAAAAAAAAAAAATCAGGATACTGGCTCTAGGCAGCTAAAGCACATATCAAAGGAATAATTTCAATGAACTCACACTCTTGCATAGTCCCATACATAGAAAAATGCTAAATTCATTAAATTGAGACTTCTTGATTTTCTTTAATTAGCAGCAATCTTTTGATGTTCAATTACTTTTACTTTAGTTTAGTTTTGCAAAAATTCCTATATATCCTGGCCCTCTCCTTGCCTATTTGAAATAGTCCCTCAGAGCTATATGAGAGGCTGTATCCAGGCTTAATTTCTCAGTAAAGTCTGCCTGTGCCATGTTGTGCTTAGTTGCTCAATCATGTCTGACTCTTTGCAACCCCATGGACTATAGCCTCTGACATGGAATTCTCCAGGAAAGAATACTAGAGTGGGTTGCCATGCCTTCCTCCAGAGGATCTTCCCAACCCAGGAATCGAACCCAGGTCTCCCACATCGTAGGCAGATTCTTTACCACCTAGCCACTAAGGATATTAAAGAAAACCAGAGCAGGTAGCCTATCCCTTCTCCAGGGGAACGTCCCAACCCAGGAATCAAACCAGGGTCTCCTGCATAGCAGGTGGATTCTCTACCAGCTGAGCTACCAGTGAAGCCTAAAGTCTGCCTGCTGCTGCTGCTGTTCCTGCTGCTGCTGCTAAGTTGCTTCAGTCGTGTCCAACTCCGTGTGAACCCATAGATGGCAGCCCACCAGGCTCCCCCATCCCTGGGATTCTCCAGGCAAGAACACTGGAGTGGGTTGCCATTTCCTTCTCCAATGCATGAAAGTGAAAAGTGAAAGTGAAGTCTCTCAGTCGTGTCTGACTCTTCATGACCCCATGGACTGCAGCCTACCAGGCTCCTCTGTCCATAGGATTTTCCAGGCAAGAGTAGTGGAGTGGGGTGCCATTGCCTTCTCTAAAAGTCTGCCTAATAAAGCATAATTATCAATTTTCATTTTGTGCATTTTCTCAGTCAACCATTTTCTAAGGAAGACACAATAATCATACAAGCCATTAAGAAAAAAAAAAAATTCCTCCTTTGGAAGGAGTGCCTCAGAAAGGTGTTGTTTTATAAATCCAAAATTTCCAACAGATAAGCATAACTTTAAGTGTGGTAAGATGGAAACACTCAGGTAGGAGTGCACCCAGGCAGGGCCTATAATAATTAGATCCCTGGATTGGTTACTTCTGGCCCATTAACAGGTTCTCAGTTTGCCCTAGTGAGTTTACAAATATTCTACATGTGCTATATCATGAAAAAGAATAGAAAACACTAAGTGTACTGACTTTGTGATTTTACCTGCTTTACCTATTTAACTTGCTGTCTTATAGCTGTATATCTTTTTTTTTTTTTTTTTTGAGACAATTACTTTACTATTTTGTGTTGGTTTCTGCCATACATCAGGATGAATCAGCCATAAATATACATATATCTCCTCCCTCTTGAACTTTCCTCCCATATCCCACCCTTCTCATCCCTCTAGGTTGTTACAGAGCCCCAGTCTGTGTTTTCTGAGTCATACAGCAAATTCCCTTTGGCTGTCTATTTTACATATAGTAGAATATATATTTCCAAGGTACTCTTTCCATTCGTCCAACTGTCTCCTTCCTCTTCCCTGCCTGTGCCCATGTCTGTTCTCTATGTCTGAATATCCATTGCTGCTCTGCAAATAGGTTTATCAGTACGATCTTTCTAGATTCTATATATATGCATTAATGATGATATTTGCTTTTCTCTTTCTGACTTACTTCACTTTGTATAATAGGGTCTAGATTTATCCACCTCATTAGAACTGACTCATACGTGTTCCTTTTTATGACTGAGTAATATTCCGTTGTATGTATGTACCAGATCTTATTTATCCATTCATCTGTTGATGGACACCTAGGTTGCTTCCATGTCCAAGCTACTGTAAATTGTGTGCAATGAACATTGAGGTACATGTGTCTTTTTCTATTTTGGTTTCCTCAGGGTATATGCCTTGTAGTGGGATTGCTGGGTCAAATGGTAGTTTCAGTCCTAGTTTTTATTAAAGACATCTCTGTACTGTCTTCCATAGTGGCTGTATCAATTTACGTTCCCACCAACAGTGAATTTTTAATAAATTTTTAATAAATGTAAATCAATAGATAAAGGCTGACTTTGGGTTATCATGAAACTATAGAAATCCTGGAAATTTTAGCACAAGAGAAATTAATTCAAACGTGTATGCTCTTCTCTAATGACAACATGAGTTACTCATGAGAAATGTTGGGGCATTGCAAGAGACTCCAAAAAGCATCTCTTCTGAAAAAGACCTGGGGAAGGGGAACCACAGCTGCTGTGGGCAACACTTGCTTATATCTCTGCAGTGAAAAGCCTTAGACAGCTAGGAGTAGGGCAGTGAAGTCTGTTGTTTTCAGGGCACAGATAAACACCTATCAATACTAGTGAAAAGAAAAAGACAAACAAAACTTCTTATTTCCTTGAGAAGGGGCAGAATAACATCCTAGGGACAGATGGCCAGATCATTAAACATCCCCTGTCACTAGGGGCAAGGCAGGATCACTAAGAAAGGCTTACATATGCTTACTCAGGGACTTATCACCTATCTAAGACTGAGGCCAAATCAGAACAGGAGTGAAGACCTTTTCATTCAGGAGACCCCCAGCTCCCACCACAAAGCTAGCAAATGTGAAAGAACAAGTAAGGGCTATCCAAAATACTGCTTGGGAAGGGCCAGGAGCTTGAAACAATACCTTCTTTGTGACACAGGAATGAAGAGAAAATAAATGCAGAATTGAGCAGCATTATAAATAATCCTCTAGTCCTTACTCTAAACAGAGGTAATGTTGGAAGAATTTGAAAACTGGTTATGTTCTGAGTAAAACCATAAAACAGAAAAGCCAAAACTCAGCTGAACCCTTAACTAAATTTATTCAATGCTCCATCCAGAGAATGAAGAAAGGAAAGCCCATTCCCAAGAATGATTCATTTTGATATTTGGCAAAATTAATACAATTTTGTAAAGTTTAGAATAAATAAATAAATAAGATTTAACTCAGTTTCCACTGCCTTGCAAAAGTTATATCTCTTTTAACCACAAATTAAGAAACATACAAATGAACAGGAAAATAAAAACACTGACAAAGGATAAAATCATTGACAGAATAAGATTCAAATATTATACTGTTATTAGAACATTCGGATGGGAAATATAAATAATTATTATTAAGATGTTAAAGGTTTTAGTGGAAAAGGTGTATAATATGAATGAAGAGGTATAGGATTTCAGCAGAAAGAAAGTACAATAAAACATAAAATATAAATGATAGACATAAAAACACTGTAAGAGATGGAGATACTAAACAATAGATCCAAAATCTTACATAAGACTAAACAAAATAAATCTTTCCCTATCTACCCAGACACACACACTCTCTTTCTCTCACACACACACACACACTCACACACTATATATACTAATACAATTCTTGAAAACTAAAGAGAAATATAAAAATTGGAAGGCAATCTGAAAGAAAAAAAACACATATACAGAGTAACAAAGATAAGAATTATAAAGAAAATTATTTATAACTTTTGTTAAAAATTATGAAAAGCAGAAGACCTTGGAGTAATGCCTTTAAAGTACAAAAGGAGTGGGGGGAGGGTGCCCTCTCCACCAGCAAATATATGTCTGGAATATAAAAGATAAATGTTATGTTTTTAGATAAAAAACAAGAGAAAAATATTCATTGCCAGTATCCTTGTTCTTTAAGAAATATTAAAAGAAAGTTATGCAGGCAGAAAGACTATGACACCAAAAGAAACTTTCATCTACACAAAGAAAAGGAAGAGAGATTGTAGTGACATAATTAAGGTAAATAAAATTTAATTTTTTTGTATTTTAATTGTTCTAAAGAGTGATTGCCTAAATAAAAAGATTATCAAAAATTAGTATGTTTATTGTTGTTGTTGTTCAGTAGCCAGTTGTGTTCAACTCTTTGTGACCTCATGGATTGCAGCACAGTAGGCCTCCCTGTCACTCACCATCTCCTGGAATTTGCCCAAGTTCATGGCCACTGCGTCGATGATACCATCCTGCCATCTCATCCTCTGATGCCCTCTTCTCCTTCTGCCCTCAATCTTTCCCAGCATCAGGGACTTTTCCAATGAGTCGGCTGTTTGAATCAGGTGGCCAAAATACTGAAGCTTCAGCTTCAGCATCAGCCCTCCCAACGAGTATTCATGGTTGATTTCCCTTAAGATTCATTCATTTGATCTCCTTGCTGTTCAAGGGACTCTCAGGAATCTTCTCCAGCAGTATGGTTTGAAAGCATCATTTTTTTGGCGCTCTGCCTTTTTTATGGTCCAGCTCTCACAACTGTATGTGACCACTGGGAAGACCATAGCCTTGACTATATGGATCTTTGTCAGCAGAAGTCTGTCAACTTACTGTCTAGGTTTGTCATAGCTTTCCTGCCAAGAAGCAATCATCTTCTGATTTCATGGCTGCAGTCACCATCTGCAGTGATTTTGGAGACCAAGAAGAAGAAATCTCTCACTACTTCCACCTTTTCCCCTTCTATTTGCCATGAGTAATGGGGCCAGATGCCATGATCTTAGTTGTTTTTTTTTTTTTAATATTTAATCTTAAGCCAGCTATTTCACTCTCCTCTTTCACCTCATCAAGAGTTTCATTAGTTCCTCTTTGCTTTCAGCCATTAGAGTGATATCATCTACATATCTGAAGCTGTTGATGTTTCTCCTGCTTATCTTGATTCCAGCTTGCAACTCATCCAGCCAAGAATTTCTCAGGATGTCTTCAGCATATAGGTTAAACAAACAGGGTGACAACAGACAACCTTGTTGTACTCCTTTCTCTATCCTGAACCAGTCAGTTGTTCCATATAAGGTTCTAACTGTTGCTTCTTGACCCACATACAGGTTCCTCAGGAGACAGGTAAGATATTCCCATCTCTTTAAGAGCTTGCCACTGTTTGTTATGATCCACACAGTCAAAAGCTTTAGTGTAGTCGATGAAACAGAGGTAGATACTTTTCTGGAATTCCCTTGCTTTCTGCATGATCCAGTGAATGTTGCCAATTTGACCTCTGGTTCTTGTGCCTTTTATAAACCATGCTTGGACATCTGGAAGTTCTTGGTTCACAGAATGCTGAAGCCTAGCATGCAAGACTCTAAGCATGACCTTTCTAGCATGGGAGTTAAATGCAATTGTCCCATGGTGTGAACATTCTTTAGTACTGCCCTTCTTGGGAACTGAGATGAGGATTGACCTTTTCCAGTCCTGTGGCCACTGCTTGGTCTTCCAGATTTGCTGACATATTGAGTACAACACTTTAATAGCATTATCTTTCAGGGTTTTGAATAGCTCTATTGGAATTCCATCACATCCACTAGCTTTATTGACATCAGTGCTTCCTAAGGCCTACTTGAATTCACACTCCAGAATGTCTGGCTCAGAATGACTGACCACACTATCATGGTTATCTGGTTCATTAAGATCTTTTTTGTACAGTTCTTCCATGTATTCTTTCCATTTCTTCTTCATCTCTTCTACATTTACTAGGTCTCTACTATTTCTGTCTTTTATTGTGCCCAACTTTGGGCAAAATAATCCCTTGATATTTCCAATTTTCCTGAAAAGATCTCTAGTCTTTCCCATTGTATTGTTTTCCTCTATTTTTAGACATTGTTCATTAAAAAAGTCCTTCTTGTTTCTCCTTGTTCTTCTTTGGAATTCTGAATTTAGTTGGGTGTACCTTTCTGGATCACTGTCTTGTCATGGTGAAGGGGCTTGCATAATTCAATAAAGCTGTGAGTCATGCCATTTAGGACCACCCAAGATGGACAGGTCATAGTGGAGAGTCCTCACTAAATGTGATTCACTGGAGGAGGGAATGGTAAACCACCCTAGTACACTTGCTGTGAGAACCTGATGAACTGTATAAAAAGACAGAAGTTATGTCCATATAATATGTCAAAGGTAAAGTACATTAAAATAATATTGGCAAAAAGGGATGGAGGAGATTGGAGTCAATTGCTAATAATCCTTTATTCTATACATGCAGTGGTTATAGTGTTTGAAGATAGACTGTGACTGTTTAAGACACATATTGCAAACTCAACGGTAACCTACAAAACCATTTAAAAAAGAGATATAAATAGCAATTCAATATTTGAAATAAGATACATAAAATGCTCAAACTTCTTTCAGGAACATTGAATGGATATATATTTTCCTATTTTCCTGAGTACAATTTGAACTATGGGCCTTAAATATAAAACCAACATAAGAAAACTCTAAAAAGTGAATAAAAGAAGACAGACTTCCTGTGGAACTTGAAATCCAAGGAATGATATGGTGGTGAATTCCTTGAAATTTCTCTTTGCCTCACTTATGCCAGACTTTTAGTGGAAGAAGCCAGCAACCCAGAGGTACTAATGGTCACAGCTAAAAAGGAGGAAAAAAGAAACAATAAAATCTTGAACTCTGTAGTCAAGGACCAGGAAAGTGGTAGCTCAGCAAGATAGAAAACCCTTAGACAACAACTTCTCTAGTCCAGCCAAACACCACAGAAGAAAACCATGCTCTTCTTACTGAATGTAAGTTCCTATGTATGATACACAGGAAGGCCAAACAAACTGAAACATCAGAGTTTGGACCAGAAAAAGGTTTATTGCATGGCCAAAAACAAGGAAACAGGTGACTTGTGCCCCCAAATCCCTGAATTCCTTGAAGGGTTTCAGCAAAGCACTTTTAAAAGGCAAGTTGAGGAAGGTGCATTATAAATTGCTGTTAACTTCTCAGTGTAGGAATCCTTTGTTTTTGCAGCTGTCCACACAAGTCAGGTCATGATGTTTTCCAACAGGACAAATATTACTTTTGGTTCTGCAAATTTTTATCTCTATATGAATAGACTCTTAAAGGTCAGAGTCTGGAGAATAGGTTACTCTATATATTCAGGCTATGTGCAACATTCTTTTACAAAAGGCATGAGCCAGCATGACTAAGCACAGGAAACAGAGCACAGAGTTTAAAGTAAAAGGAACAGATCTAATATGGAATCAGATGCCAGGAAAGATTGGGGGCAGGAGGAGAAGGGGACGACAGAGGATGAGATGGCTGGATGGCATCACTGACTCGATGGACATGAGTCTGAGTGAACTCTGGGAGTTGGTGATGGACAGGGAGGCTTGGCGTGCTACGATTCATAGGGTCACAAAGAGTCGGATATGACTGAGTGACTGAACTGAACTGATTACAATCTCACCTGCACTCTTGATAACACAGATCACATAGGAAGCCCAGGTTTCTACCCTTTGGAGATTCTATGCCCTAATTGCTCTGAGTAGGGTCAAAGAGGAATGAGTAGAAAGCCAGGACCTTCATTCTCACTGGGCACTAACAATCTCACACACATTAATGGTCAGTAGAAACCATGTAGATGTCTAGACTTATACCCACAGCAGTAATGAGGATCACATTCATTCCCAGTGGAGTGATGCCAGAGGCAACCCAATGTAGAGTGAAGACTTTCATGTTGTGTGTGCATGTGTTACCCAGCAGTTATGAGGTCAACCAACCTCAGGGTCAGTGGAGACCACATGGTCAGAACTCTTACTTCTACCCAACAGTAATGAGGAATACCCTCCCCTCAAGTATCCTCAGTATCCACATGGAGAATCTGGGCTTCTAACTCCTCCTATTAATAATGAGATTTCAATCTTCTTCCACTGCCAGAGTTGTGTCAGAAAAAATCAGCTAAAACAGAAAGTATAAATAAGATCCAAAGTTTCACGACATAATACAAAAATGACAAGGAGTCAACTGAAAATCACTCATCATGCTAAGATTCTGCTAGATCTCAAACTTATTGAAAAAAAAATTAATAGATACAAACATTGAGATGACAGAGGTGTTAGAATTATCTGACAAATATATAAAAGCACTATGGAAAAAGTGCCTCAATGCACAATTACAAACATGTTTGAAGTAAATTAGAAAAGAAATGTGTCAGCCAATATACAGAAAATCAAAGAAAGAGAAGATAAAAAGAACCAAACAGAAATTATAAAGCTGAAAAGTATAATAACTCAAATAGAATGTTCAGTAAATGAACACAACAGCAGAATAAAGGGCCAAAAAAATATCAATGAACTGGAAATAGAGTATTAGAAATTGAAAATTAAAGAGCAAAACAAACAGAGAAAATAGCATGAAAATATTGATAGAGCCTCAGAGACCTGTGGAATTATATTAAAAACTCTGACATGGATATATCATTGGAATCAAAGAAGAGAAAGAGATTGAGCCTGAAAAGGAGCTTGAAGAAATAATGTGAAACTCTCTGAATTTGAGAACAGATATAAATGGACAGAATTAAGAAAGTAGGTAAAAGCAAACAGAATGTACACTAAGAAATCCACACCAAGACATATTATAGTCAAACTTTAGAAAGATAAAGGCAAATAAAAATTTTCTAAAGCAGTAAGGGGAAACGACACCTTGCCTACAAAGGAAAAATATTTGTATGATGTAGGTTTGTCATTAGAAACCATGGAGACCATAAAAAATATTGTAAAATATTTTTCAAGTGCTGAAAGAAAAGAATGGACACTCTGGGCACACAATCCTTTATCCAGAGGAAATATTCATCAGGAATGAAGAAGAAATCAAGAAGTTCTCAAATGAAAAACAATTAAGATTTGTCACCAATAGACTTACTTCAAAAGAATGGCTAAAGGATATTCTTTAAACAGAACGGAAACAATAAAAGAAAGAATTTTGGGCGTATCAAGAAGGAAGAAAGAACATAGTAATCAAAAATATGGGTAAATATAGTAGATGTGACTTCTCTTGAATTTTTTCAATTGCATCTGATGTTTGAACCAAAAAATTATAACATCATTAGATGTTGCTCTGAATACATGTAGAGAAAATATTTAAGTAAATATATTATAAATGAGGAGATTGAAAAGACATGAAGGAAGTAGGGTTTCTATATTTAAACTGGCAAGATTATGACACAGGTAGACTGTGATATTATATATGTAATACCTGTGTTAACTACTATGAAAACTATAAGAGACACTACAAATCACTATATGGAAGTCTAAATAAAGAAAGGCATTGTAAAAGAGAACACTGAAGCAAAATACAGAGAGAGCAAATAGAAAACAAAAATGAAATGTCAGACTTGTGTCTCAATATATAAACAAATACATGTAATATAATCACTCCACTGAACAATACATTCTTTTCAAATAATGATGTAACATATACCAAGATGGATAATATTATCTGTTGTTAAAATATCTGAATAATTTTTTTAAAAGTCACATAGAGTGTATTCCCAGCAACAATGGAAACAAACTAGAAGCCAATAAAGATAACAGGAAAATGTGGAAATACTTAGAAATAAAACCAAAAAATCACTTCTAAATAATCATGGTTCCAAGAGGAATTCTAAATTGTTATTTTAAAGTGCATGTAACTGAAAGAAAATAAAAATACAATGTCACAATGTGTAGTACACAGCTAAAACAATGCTGAAAAGAAAACTCAGGGTGAAATTCATATCTTATAAAAGAGGAAAAGTTAAAATCTATAATCTAAGCTCCCATCTCAAGAACTTAGAAAAAGAAGAGGAAAAAAGCAATCAGAAGAGAGGAAATAATAAAAGTTGGAGGATAAATTAATGAAAAGATATTATGACTATTAAATGGAAAAAAATAACAATTTGTTAATATACTTAAATTTAAAAAGGAATTGCACATCTAATAAAAGATCAGAAACTAAAAAATAAAGGTAAATCATGTTCATAAAATATTAATAATCAAATATAACCTCTAGAACTGAAAACTAATATAACCAAAAGTAAATTTTTAAATAAATATATGGCTCAGATGGTAAAGCATCTGCCTGCAATACAAGAGACCTGGGTTCTATCCCTGGGTCAGGCAGATTCCCTGGAGAAGGAAATGGCAACCCACTCCAGCATTCTTGCCTGGAAAATCTCATGGTCAGAGTAGCCTGATAAGTTACAATTCATGGGGTCACAAAGAGTTGGACACGACTAAGAGACTTCACTTCACTTTCAATGATTAAAAAACTTACTGACCTCTAAGGTAAATTTTGGGAAAAAAATATCTATAGAATAGTAGAGTAAAATATAAATGTAAAATAGAAAAGAATATAGGGAAATTTTTTCAGCAAAGAACTATTTGAAGAAATTATATTTTAAAATTGCCATGTTTAGCTTGGGCCAACATAACAAAATGCTATTGACTGGATAGCTTAAACAATAGAAGTTTATTTCTCACAATTCTGAAGCTAGATAGTCTAAGGTTTATGGCAGAAACAAATTTAATTTCTGGTGAGAGCTCTCTTCCTGGTTTGCAGGCAGATACTTTCCTGCTGTGTCCTCATGTGGCAGTGAAAGATATAAAGAAAGCATATTTGATGTCTTTTATTATAAGAGCAATAATCCCATCATGAGGGCCTCATCCGCATGGCCTCATCTAAGCCTAATTACTTCCCAAAGTCCCCCTCCAAATACCATTACTTTGGGGGTTAGTGCTTTAACATAAGGATTTGGGGAAACATAATTTAGTTCATAACAAAGATTTTCAAGAATGTTTTAAAAATGTCAACCTTATTGATTCAGGAAGCCAAAAATCCTAATGAACACAAATAAGGCACTTCCCTGGTCCAGTGATTAGTAATGTACCCGCCAAAAGAGAGCATGTGCGTTCCATTCATGGTCCAGAAAAACTCCAGATGATGTGGGGCAACTGAGCCCGTCCACCACATTTACTGAGTCTGTGCTCTAAAGTCCATGTTTCAGAACTACTGAGCCTGCATGCTGCAACCACTGAAGCTTGTGAGCCTCAGAGCCCAGTTCTGAAACAAGAGAAGTCACCATAATGAGATGCCTTCAAACCCCAAATAGAGAGTAGCCTCTGCTTGCTTCAACTAGAGAAAGCCATGAGCAGCAACAAAGATCCAAGGCAGCCAAAAAAAAAAATTTTTTTTTTAATTAATAAAAAAATTTTAAAAGACAAATGAAAACAAATTCCCATCAAGATACATCATAGTTAATCAGTACGGCATCAAAATGGAAAAGATCTTTAAAGCCAGAGAGAAAAGAAAGAATATCTTTAAAGGGATAAAAATTGACGTGATGGTTGTCTTAATAAAAATAACAGAAACCAGATGACCAAGAATGATACTACCAATATATTAAGGGCAAAGGATAGATTTGTTCAGACAAAAGCACAATTTTCTACCAACAAGTATATGCTAGTGGAAAAGTTGAGGTTATAGTTCAGACAAAAGGAAAGCAATCTAGAGGGAATGTCGGAGAAACAGAAACTAATGAAGCACAAAGAAAATGGTGACTACTTGGGTATGCGTGTGTGTGTGTGAAAGTCGCTCAGTCACTTCCGACTCTTTGCAATCCTACGGACTGTAGCCCACCAGGCTCCTCTCTCCATACGGATTCTCCAGGCAAGAATACTGGAGTGGGTTGCCATACTCCTCCAGGGGATCTTCCCAACTCAGGGATCGAACCCAGACCTCAGGCCTTGCAAATGGATTCTTTACCATCTGAGCTACCAGGGAAACCTCAACAAAAACGAACTGTACAAGACAAAAATATATTGTTCAGTTAAAAGTGACAAGGCAGATATAAATTATTACAAAATCATGTACTTTTGTTAATTATAGTTGAAGTTTTCCATAATTTTTGTAATATTTCAGAGCAAGAGAAATACAAACATTAACTGGTTGTTATGATAAGTTGAATGTGCACAACAAAATACTAAAATAATAGAAATAAAGTATATAACCTGTAAACTAATGGAGAGAAATGTAGGAAACATTTTTTTTTAAATGAAGAAAATTAAGATTGGGAAGGAAAAACTTTAAGAAAGGGTGAAATAGTACAAAAACTGTGATAGAAATAACTGTGATAGTTTAATGACAATAAATGTAAATGATCCAAATGTTACACTTAAAAGAGAAAAACTGTCAGAATTTTTTTTTTAAATCCTGATACCTGTTGTAGGGAAACAATATGACTTAATTATGCATAAACCTGAAAGAATGAAAAATATATGCTATGGAAGTTATAATGAATTAAAGTTGGCATGACTATATTCATAATAAATGATGAAAATTTTAAGGTTAAAAACATTACTAGAAAAACAGAAAATATATAACTGTCCAAATTCAACTCCCAGGAAGACCAACAATTATAAAGCTGTCTGAGTAAAATAACAGCCTTAAAACATGAAGAAAAAATTGACAGAACTAGGAAAAGGAAGGAAGGAAGCAAATCTATCATTATAGTGAGAGATGTAACACATTTCTATCCTTGACAGACAAAATAGATGAATAACGAGTAAACATAGAAGAGGTTAATAATACACTCAAAAATAATATTTAGTCATTCTGGAATGGTGGAATGGGCAAGTAGGTGAACTTTCCCTCTGTATAGAACAAAAGGATAATAAAATCAAAACTAAAATCCACCATTTCAGACATCTGGCAATTCGGAAAAAAGCCACAAAATAAACTGAAGCTTATCTATCCTTGGACCACTGACCTTAGGTAAAATAGCAGGGTCTGGGACATTTTAACTTAGGGCTAGTCTCACTCCTTCCAGAGCTACCGTTAACAAAAGCAGGCAGCACTGTGGACAACAGAGATATCTGACCAGTTTGGGAGATCTGCTAAAAGCACCGTCTCTAGGGCATAGTCAATATTTGTTCAAACTCACAGTTCTCCCGTAATTTCTGTTTTCAAACATATGGTGGCTATTTGATTTGATTTCAAAGTCAGCTCATGGAGGAGTTGCAGCCTACCCCTAGGGCCTTTCCAAAACAATAGCAAACTGCTGGCATCATCTCAGTTGCCTGAGGTTGCGGTTTCAGCTGGGACCATCAGGAGCCCGTCTGGGAATTGAAAAGGAAATTCTGGAAAACATATGTGGTTCTTTTGCCTGGATTCTTTCACTAAGTACACATTTTTTAATGGTTCATTAAATCACTTTGGTACTTTTGGCATATTTGTCAAATTTATCAAAGCATTGTTTTCTTTTTCCTTTACTCCTCAATGTGGTCAAAGGAGGGGAGGAAAAGGAGAAGCAACAGACAGTGAGAATATTATGAGGTTGACATGCATTGTGTCAACTGGGAGGTCAATGGAAGACATGGATCAGCAATCTCATCCTCTAGGTAGCAAGCAAAGGATTGCAGACTGCCACTTCATGCTTAAGAACAAAGCAAAGTTTATTAAAGCACAGTTGCACCCTCAGAGAGGGGCTTCACCAGTGGCTCAGAGGTAAAGAATTCACCTACAGTGCAGAAGCAGCAAGAGAAGTGGGTTCAATTCCTTCCCCTGGAGGAGGAAATGGCAACCCACTCCAGTAATCCTGCCTGGAGAATCCCATGGACAGAGGAGCCTCACAAAGAGTGGGACATGATTGAGACAACTTAGCACTTTCTCAGAGGGAGAATGGACTCTTTCTGTGAAGTAAAACTAGACCTCCCAAACAGGTTTAAGAGTGTTTATAAGGAATTGTTTTTGCAAGGAGGTGGGTATGATCATGGGTGAGTGACAGGGGACCCTAATTTGACTGACTGTCCTGAGTTCTGTAACAAGTTCTTCATTGCCTATGCCCCTGCCCTTGATTCCCTAAGAAAAGTCCAGTTAGGAGAGGGCAAAACCACATGCAGATTTTACCATAATGATGGTATAATGAGTTCAGGTTACTAGAAGTTATATGCCTATTTAGTCTGGACATGTGCAGTCTGGGGAGGGTCTACGGTTCTTTCCCTTTAACAGGATAATTTGCCCACCACCCGACCATAGTTTTGCTTGTTCTGAGTGAGGTCAGGGTAGGGTCCACAGAACAATGGAGAGTTACTTGACTATTCCCCTCCTGTCTTTAGCCCCCGTCAACTCTCTTTGCTGGTAATGTCAGAGGAGGATCCCCAGATGGTTGGGGTGTGACTTATTTAATCACTTCTAATCTTTTCATCTTGGTCACCTCCTCGCTGCTAATGTCTAACTACCTAACAGGAACACATACGTAAACTTTGGTGTGGATTCATCTTTTAAATGAAAGAGAGAAAGTGGATCCAGTAAAAGAGAAGAGAAGAAGGAATCATTATGAAGGAGAACAATCCCAAAGTTAATTACAACAACACTGTGACACTATCAGAGGTATTCCCGGGTAGCTCAGATGGTAAAGCGTCTGCCCACAATGCGGGAGACCAGGGTTCAATCCCCGGGTCGGTAAGATCCTCTGGAGAAGGAAATGGCAACCCACTCCAGTACTCTTGCCTAGAAAATTCCATGGATGGGGGAGGCTGGTGGGCTACAGTCCATGGGGTCGCAAAGAGTCAGACACTATCAGGCACTCTAAGAATCATTTGGTATATATTATGACATTTTATCACAGCAACCTGATAAGGTAATTTTATTATATTAATTCATAAAGAGGTTAAAGTTTCACAGAAACTAGTTGGAGATTTCATTCTGAAACCTCTATTCTTCATTTCTGAATTGTTATCGAACTCAGCTCCAGCTGCTTACTGCTCAAAAAGTTAATATTAAAGAATTGATAGGCAGTTGTTGGTGGAAAGTAAAGCTGCTTTTAATCAGAATGTCAGCAAACTGGGGGAGAAGACAGACTCCATGTTATTCTAAAACCAACTCTAAAGATTCTGCTTGGCCATGAAAGTTTTAAAGGGGAAAAGGAATGTAATCTCAGTTAATCACTGAGATATGGATTCAGAGTCACTGCCATTCCCTACTGTGTGCAGACTTGTGGACCTCTTGTGATCTTCCTCTAGATATTCTCTTTTTCACACAATTTGTTCACAAGATCACTGAGTGGGAAGCGAGGGAATACATCTATGTTCAGTTGCTCAGTCGAGTTGGACTTTTTGTGGCTCCATGGACTGTAGCTTGTCAGGCTCCTCTGTCCATGGGATGCAAGAATTTTGGAGTGAGTTGCCATTTCCTACTCCAAATGATCTTCCCCACTTTGGGACTGAACCTGTGCCTCTTGCATTTCCTACATTGGCAGGCGGATTCTTTAACACTAACACCACCTGGGAAGTCCAGGGAATAGATCTGGTTATCTGTTAATTACTTATTCTTTTCTACTTCTTAGATCTACAGAAAGAACCAAAAAGTTAGGGAAGATATTGTGTGATCAAAAGATGTGAAAAGTGTACTTGGACTGGAGATGAACAGAGCACGGAGGTATCTGGTTTAAGTTAGTTACAATAGAGCTTTGCTAAGGTGGCAAGGCAAAAGGGGTTTCCTGAGGGCAGACATAGCATCTGTAAAACAGCTCAGAAATGCCCATCAGTGAGTGAATCTGTGACTTTATTGTTCTAATCATTAACTATTGATACTTGAGCCTCTCTCTTTTCTTTTCTCTGACTCAGGGAAGCCTGGGAGATTTCAGCTTTCCTAAAAACAAGTGGCAGGTAACATGGAAGGACTTTTGCACTTGGGAGTTGGGGGGTGCCCTGGGTTCTGATCATTCCAGTCTGAGCAGCGAAGAATCATGTTACAAGAGGACAGAGTTACAGATATGTTAATGAGAGTTAGGATGAGAAAGTGCCATTAAGTAATCCTATAACCCAATGGCATCCTTGCCAGGATAGTTAAATAAAGGAACATCACAGAGGGATGGTCTAATTTTGAACGGTGCTTTAGTTTTCTACTCCTGTGTTTTATCCATAGGTGAAGTACTGCAAGACCAGATATGGATCGAGATAGAGAAAACTAGAAATTGTTTTACAGTTTTATTATATTCACAGTTGCCTAGGGATGATAGTAGGGCAAACCACACAGGATCTCTAAGGGGAAGCACTAGGATTAGTGAGGTGGCAAAGAAGGCAGGGGAGCTGTTGACAAGCACATTTGTTGTGGTTTCCTGGGAAGAAATGGTTGCCGTAAGCAGGTTTAGTTCAGTTCAGTTCATTTAGTCACTCAGTTGTGTCTGATTCTTTGCAATCCCATGGACTGCAGTATGCCAGGCCTCCCTGTCCATTACCAACTCTCAGAATTTACTCAGACTCATGTCCATTGAGTCAGTGATGCCGTCCAACCATCTCATCCTCTGTCTTCCCCTTCTCCTGCCTTCAATCTTTCCCAACATCAGGGTCTTTTCAAATGAGTCCATTCGTTGCATCAGGTGGCCAAAGTACTGGAGTTTCAGCTTCAACATCAGTCCTTCCAATGAACACTCAGGACTGATTTCTTTAGGATGGACTGGTTGGATCTCCTTGCAGTCCAAGGGACTCTCAAGAGTCTTCTCCCAACACCACAGTTCAAAAGCATCAGTTCTTCAGTGCTCAGCCCTCTTTAAGGTCCAACTCTCACATCCATATATGACTACTGGTAAAACCATAGCCTTGGCTAGTCAGACCCTTGTTGGCAAAGTAATGTCTCTGCTTTTTATTTTTTTTTATTTTTTTTTATTCTTCCAATTTTATTTTATTTTTAAACTTTACATAATTGTATTAGTTTTGCCAAATATCAAAATGAATCCGCCACAGGTATACATGTGTTCCCCATCCCGAACCCTCCTCCCTCCTCCCTCCCCATACCATCCCTCTGGGCCGTCCCAGTGCACCAGCCCCAAGCATCCAGCATCATGCATCGAACCTGGACTGGCAACTCGTTTCCTACATGATATTTTACATGTTTCATTGCCATTCTCCCAAATCTTCCCACCCTCTCCCTCTCCCACAGAGTCCATAAGACTGTTCTATACATCAGTGTCTCTTTTGCTGTCTCGCACACACGGGTTATTGTTACCATCTTTCTAAATTCCATATATATGCGTTAGTATACTGTATTTATGTTTTTCCTTCTGGCTTACTTCACTCTGTATAATAGGCTCCAGTTTCATCCACCTCATTAGAACTGATTCAAATGCATTCTTTTTAATGGCTGAGTAATACTCCATTGTGTATATGTACCACAGCTTTCTTATCCATTCATCTGCTGATGGACATCTAGGTTGCTTCCATGTCTTGGCTATTATAAACAGTGCTGCGATGAACATTGGGGTACACGTGTCTCTTTCCCTTCTGGTTTCCTCAGTGTGTATGCCTAGCAGTGGGGTTGCTGGATCATAAGGCAGTTCTATTTCCAGTTTTTTAAGGAATCTCCACACTGTTCTCCATAGTGGCTCAGGCTCTACTACAAAGCCACAGTTATCAAGACAGTATGGTACTGGCACAAAGACAGAAATATTGATCAATGGAATAAAATAGAAAGCCCAGAGATAAATCCACGCACATATAGACACCTTATCTTCGACAAAGGAGGCAAGAATATACAATGGATTAAAGACAATCTCTTTAACAAGTGGTGCTGGGAAATCTGGTCAACCACTTGTAAAAGAATGAAACTGGACCACTTTCTAACACCATACACAAAAATAAACTCAAAATGGATTAAAGATCTAAACGTAAGACCAGAAACTATAAAACTCCTAGAGGAGAACATAGGCAAAACACTCTCCGACATACATCACAGCAGGATCCTCTATGACCCACCTCCCAGAATATTGGAAATAAAAGCAAAAATAAACAAATGGGACCTAATTAACCTTAAAAGCTTCTGCACATCAAAGGAAACTATTAGCAAGGTGAAAAGACAGCCTTCAGAATGGGAGAAAATAATAGCAAATGAAGCAACTGACAAACAACTAATCTCAAAAATATACAAGCAACTCCTACAGCTCAACTCCAGAAAAATAAACGACCCAGTCAAAAAATGGGCCAAAGAACTAAATAGACATTTCTCCAAAAAAGACATACAGATGGCTAACAAACACATGAAAAGATGCTCAACATCACTCATTATCAGAGAAATGCAAATCAAAACCACTATGAGGTACCATTTCACACCAGTCAGAATGGCTGCGATCCAAAAGTCTACAAATAATAAATGCTGGAGAGGGTGTGGAGAAAAGGGAACCCTCTTACACTGTTGGTGGGAATGTCTCTGCTTTTTAATATGCTGTTTAGGTTGGTCATAACTCTCCTTCCAAGGAGTAAGTGTCTTTTAATTTCATGGCTGTAGTCACCATCTGCAGTGATTTTTGAGCCCCCCAAAATAAAGTTTGTCACTGTTTTCATGATTTCCCTATCTATTTGCCATGAAGTGATGGGACCAGATGCCATGATCTTAGTTTTCTGAATGTTGAGTTTTAAGCCCACTCTTTCACTCTCCTTTTTCACTTTCATAAGAGGCTCTTTAGTTCTTCTTCACTAAGGGTGGTGTCATCTGCATATTTGAGGTTATTGATATTTCTCCTGGCAATCTTGAGTCCAGTTTGTGCTTCATCCAGCCCAGCATTTCACATGATGTACTCTGCATATAAATTAAATAAGCAGGGTGATAATAGACAGCCTTGATGTTCTCCTTTTCTTATTTGGAACCAGTCTGTTGTTCCATGCCCAGTTCTAACTGTTGCTTCCTGATCTGCATACAGGTCAGGTGGTCTGGTATTCCCATCTCTTTCAGAACTTTCCACAGTATTTTGTGATCCACACAGTCAAAGGCTTTGGCATAGTCAATAAGGCAGAAATAGATGTTTTTCTGGAACTCTCTTGCTTTTTCAAAGCAGCTTTAGGATGAGCTCATTTGAATAATTACAGCAAGCAGCACAGGGGCTGCCCCTGCTTGGCTAGTATTTGACCCTGAAGATATTAGGGTGGGTGTATGTTGTATGTTGGCCTGGTACAGGGCTTCTTATGTGGCTCAGTGGTAAAGAATCCACTGGCCAAATGCAGGAGACACAGGAGATGCAGATTCAATCCCTGGGTCAGGAAGATGCCCTGGAGGAGGAAATGGCAACCCACTCCAGTGTTCTTGCCTTGAAAATTCCATGGACAGAGGAGACTGGTGGGCTACAGTCCATTGAGTCACAAAGAGCTGGACACGCTGAGAGACTGAGCAACAACACCACAACATGGTGGCCTGGAGTGTGAGCGCCAGATAAGGAAGATGATTGAAGGTGTGGACTTCACTGTTTAAGGAGGGAAGCTGACCTGCCTTCAGTCAGATCCTCAAAACTGGATTAAGACCACATTAAAAAAAAAAAAAGTATAGTGTGTGTTGTTGGACCAAATTAACACAAATCCAGCAGCTTAAAATGAGATACCTTTATATCTCACAGTTCTGGAAACCAGAAGCCCAGTGGGGCCAACTAATGCCTCAGCTAAGAAATCAAGGTGTTCACCTACATTGTTCACCAAAGATTCTGAGGAAATCCTTGTTTTCATGTTCAGAAGGTTGTTGGCAAAATTCAGCTCCATGTGATTTTAGAACTGGGGCTCCTATTTCCTTGCTGGCTGTTGGCCCAGGGACAAGGGAATAAGGGGTCTTTCTCAATTTCTGGAGAATGTCTGTCTTTGGCTAGTAGATCCCTTCATCCATTTGCAGAGGTAAAAAATGGCACAAATAACTTTTCATGCATCAAAAGTCTTTGACTTCTTTTTCTGTCTTATTCCTCCACTTCCAGCCAGAGAAAGTTGTGTAATGTTAATAGCCAGGTCTGTGGCTAACATAAAGTGTCAGCCTGCCATACCTTCACTGATTCACTTCTTATCCACCTACCCAGGTGCATTACTCAAAAAGTATCAGAAGATACCTGGGAGCAGGTGAGATTGACCAATGTGAGGATTCATATTATAAACATATCTTTTTAGCTTGTTTGTTTGCTTATTAAGAAAATAGATATTTGCGTATATAAATGCTTAAAATAAGAGGTCTTCATATTTTCTGAATTTTTATTCTGCATTATTTCAAATAAATAATTTTTTGGTTTGTGTTTTGAGTTTTATTTTTATTTATTTATTTTTTTTACTGTAACCTGAGTACAGTTGAATTTGAAAGTAACATTACAAATTCAAAGTAATAATTCATGATGAAGATGGTATATCATATATGTAAAGCACTTTGAGAACTTAAAAAGTCAACTGGCAAATTGAAAGTAGTATTTGCTAACTGGAATACGATATTTTTCCTTAGTGAAATCCTTACTTGTCTCTACTGCTTGCCTCTATTTAACTGGTGTCATCTTTTTTTATTAGACTATAAGGGAAGTTCATGGTTGAAGAGGCCAGATAGGTCATATTAGAACATGAAATTGTCAAAGCTCCAGAGATTAGCTTTTTTCTTGGGATGTGATGTAGTAGAAAAAGCCCTGGAGAGGGAGATTGGAGATCTAATTTGAAACTCAGTTCTGCCATTCTGCCAGCAATCACTGACTTTGCAAATCATTGGTTATTTGGGCCTTGGTTTGTATATTCTGACACTTCTATTACTACCATTAAATAATAGTTTTGAGTGATCAAAATTGTTACAGAACTTTGTAGTTAATACACATATTCCTTTATCTGTAATAATGCATTTAATACTCACAACTCTATGAAGCAGAACTTGTTATTATATTTTTCCTGGTTTAAAAATATTTTGAGGAAATGGAGAATCAAAGAAATTGAGTAGCATCATCAAGATCATGTAGCTGGAGTCAAGTCCAGGTCTGTTTAAATTCAAAGCAGTGGATATTGTCTTTATGGTCATTTTACCATAATTTTGTTGATTAGGTTAATATCAGTATATATATCTGGCAAATGGCAGCAGAATGCACGATGATTATAGTTTATTATGTAATTTCCTTGTCTCATAGCCCACGGCAACAAATATTTTCTGTTTCAGATCAAACTTCCTTCCAATCAAAGTCAGGTTGATCTAGTTTGATCTAGCTTGATGTAATTCTTCTCCTCATCTGTGAAACAACATTTGGCTTTCTCTCATAGGATTCTTTGCTCACTTCCCTTTTGGGCTATTTTCCACAAATATTTCATTTGACTGGGTTCATATGACTTTTATCCATTTGCATAGCCCATTTGTAAATTCTCAGATTTCTTAGTTCCTTTCAGGATCTCTTCATCTTCAGATTCTTTGAGTTTGAAACTGTGTTTTTCAAGAAAGCTGTATGTGGTCTTGGACCACATTTATTTATACAAAAATCATAAATTGAGGGGATGGAAATATTGAGTTCTAAATCACAAATGCTTTTTAAATTGAATTTTCTCTTCTTCCAAATAAAATTTTTGTATCATGATAAACATTTTCCCCAGAGAAGTTAATCACCTAGTCAAGCAGGTGATTGCATCAAGTGGCCTTTTGTGATTTCCACTTCAAATATACTCTTCATGTCAAGCAGTCCCTGCAGAATAATAGCAATTTGGCCTCCCCTAGTTGGACTCTTAAACAACCAAAATGAGAGCCTGCTTAACAGAACTAAATGATCATCCTTCTTTTATTGACAGAAATTGTGGTGCTTGAAAGCTATTGCCAAGAGATTTGGAATTTTTATTGAGAATTCCAGGAAGCCTAAGAGTTCTGGGTAATATGTTAATTGCTGAGAAGAAATCTTCCCCTTTGGGACCAAAATCTGACTTTTAATTACATAAAAATGTCAATAAATCATTAGAGTTCCACTTTCTTATTTATATGATCTCTTTTCTTGATGGAATATATGAAAATGAAGGGAATTCCAGTATTTTTGAAAGATGAGTGTGTTTCTTTTTTTTGTTTATATGTATTTAGGGAAATCACACAGTAGTCCTTGTTACCTCAGAAAGTTTGTCCCTTGACTCTCCCCAGGAAATCTTTCTGAGCATGTTCCACACACTGTGCATCAAAATCTGTAAACCCAGTAACATTCAGCACAAACATAAGGGGTGTTGGCATTTGCACTGTAAACAGTGTTGAATCTTCGCTAAAGGAATTCTTGCTCAGAGACAAAGTCCTATGAGTTTTAGAACAATTCTTAGACAGTAATTTTCTCTGTTTATCTTCTTGAGTGAGTGAGTGAGTGAAGTTGCTCGGTCGTGCCCGACTCTTTGTGACTGCGTGGACTGTAGCCCCACTGGGCTCCTCCATCCATGGGATTCTCCAGGCCAGAGTACTGGAGTGGGTTGCCATTTCCCTCTCCAGGGGATCTTCCCAACCCAGGGATCAAACCCAGGTCTCCCGCATTGCAGGCAGACGCTTTAACCTCTGAGCCACCTTGAGCCTCAAATTTAAAGACTGAGTTCCTTATCTTGGCATTCAGGATAGTGCATAGACTTGAAGCAAGGTAAATTTCTTCTTTTCCCCATCATGGTGCAGACACATGAGTCCTGTCCAAACCTCTAATTAGCCACAGTGATGGAAAGTGATTTGAGGATCAGCTTTGAGAGAGAGTTTTGCAGACCACTTGGGCCTATTTCTAAGGTTTCATTTACTTATTAATCAATGTTTCCAACCTTCTGCCTTCATATTTTCTATATAGCCACTTCAATAAATCAATTTTTATTGCATTGGCTTTCTGTTTATGAAAACATGAAAAAAGCAATTACATTATTCATAAAAGAATTCATTATTTTAATTTTTCTCTCTTTAAAAATATATTACTTATAGTTTTAGAAATCTTCAGTTATCTATAAAATTATTATCCTTTTGGTGCTCCCCATTACACCATATGTTTAGGCTCAAACATTTTTCAAAAGAGAACTGAATACACATACACCTCCCTAATATATTTCAGTTTTTTGTATGTGAGCAGTATATAGGACCTGTGATACTCTCCTAGACTCTATTAGGGTATGTAACACTGCATATGGCTAGTAAGGGGCATCAAAAGGGCTTCAAGTGATGAGAATAGTTCTTTTAATCAGATACAGTGTTAATAATCTAATAATCAGAAATGAGGTATTTTAGAGCATATTTTCATGTGTGTGTGCTCAGTAGTGTCTGACTCTGTGACTCCATTGACTGTAGCCCACCAAACTCTTCTTTTTTTAAATCTTTTTATATGTTTATTATTATTATTATTTTACTTTACAATATTGTATTGGTTTGCCATACATCCACATGCATCCGCCACGGGTGTACATGTGTTCCCCATCCTGAACCCCCCTCCCACCTCCCTCCCCATACCATCCCTCTGGGTCATCCCAGTGCACCAGCCCCAAGCTTCCTGTATCCTGCATGAAACCTGGACTGGCGATTCATTTCTTATATGATATTATACATGTTTTATTGCCATTCTCCCAAATCATCCCCCCATCCTTCTCCCACAGAGTCCAAAAGACTGTTCTATATACATCAGTGTCTCTTTTGCTGTCTCACATACAGGGTTGTCGTTACAGAGTGAAGTAAGCCAGAAAGAAAAACACCAAACTCTTCTGTCCACGGAATTTTCTAGGGAAGAATACTGGAGTGGATTGCTGTTTCCTACTGCAGAGGATCTTCCTGACCCAGGGATCAAACCTGAGTCTCTTGCATTGACAACTGGATTCTTTACCACTGTACTGCTTGGGAAAGTGAAAGTGAAAGTTGCTCAGTCATGTCAGACTCTTTGGAACTCCACGGACTATCCAGTTCATGAAATTTTCCAGAATACTGGAGTGGGTAGCCTTTCCCTTCTCCAACAGATCTTTCCAACCCAGAGATTGAATCCGGGTGTCCCACACTGCAGGCCGATTCTTTACCAGCTGAGACACAATTGAAGTCCAAGAATACTGGAGTGGGTAGTCTATCCCTTCTCCAGCAGGTCTTCCCGACCCAGGAATCCAGCCTGGGTCTACTTCATTGCAGGCGGATTATTTACCAACTGAGCTGTCAGGGCAGGCCCATGACCTGGGAAGCCTCTATATATTCATGAGTCAGCTACAAAAACCTCACAGTGTGACTTCCGTAGGAATGCTTTTGGGGTGTGAAAGTACTGTTTTGCTCCAGTTCCTCATTAGGTCTTTTGAACAGAGGAAGAAATAGCAAATTTAGACTTTTATTTTAAATAATATTAGGGATGCTAGCCGTTTGTGTGTGCATCAGCCACCCTTCCTCTTATTGTCCCTTCAGCACCTTGGCTTGTCATGGAGACTGAAACATGGCTAGCTCAAATTTGATTTTATTATAGTTGCATAAATATGCATTACTATTAATTCTCAACATTTCTTGACCACCCACCTGAAGGAAATTGCCATTCTTTTCTGTCAGCAGACACCACTCACTGTGGCAGTGAATCTTGACTTTGTTCTGAGGAAATCAGCCCCAGCAAGAGGTCCTGGTGAGCAGTGGTGGTCGGGTTGTTGCTAAATCATGTCTGACTCTTTGAGATCCCATGGACTGCAGTATGCCAGGCTCCCCTGTCTCTTCTGTCTCCTGGAGTTTTGCTCAGGTTCATGTCCATTGAGTTGGGTAGGTCACAAATATTCCATAGAGTCAAGAAGTTTCCTATGGCTTTCTGATGAGTCGCTACTCTTTTTCCAAATCCTTTGAAAAATCACTAGAATTATTTCAAATAAATTCATCAATGATTTTTAATGTTGCCAACAACCAGATGCTAAGAAGACAGTATCTTTTAGTTCCCCCTAGAATATCCCTTCTAATACGAAGAATTCTGCTTTCCAGATTGATGCATGTGCATCTTTTTCAACTACCCTAGATAGATTTTTTTATTTCTCCCTTTCTTTCTCTTCTTTCTTCCTTCCCTTTTTTTTCCTCTTTGACTTCTCTTCCTTGGTTGTACAATACCATTATGCCATTGTTATTATTCAATCCCCAATGATTCATGTGTGAATCATTGTGATTCCACGGACTGCAGCAAGCCAGGGTTCCCTGGACTTTACTATCTCTTGGAGTTTGCTCAAACTTATGTCTATTGAGTTGATGATGCCAAACAACCTTCTCATCCTCTGTCACCCCTTCTCCTTCTCCCCTCAATCTTTCCCAGCATCAGGGTCTTTTCCAATGATTTGATTCTTCACATAAAGTAGCAAGAATAATTTGTATTTGCTGTTCTTCTCTTTCATTATGTTATGTTCCCCTTTTCTGCAGAGCTTATATCATTCTCATCTCTCAGTCTCCAGTATTTATTAGAGGTGAGTTATATGATACATGATCCATAAACATTGAGACAGGAAAAACCTAGGGAACTTTGGTGATGGAGACAGGAAAAAGAAAAGCTTTGTGAGGCATTGCTTGCTGAAGTCAGGCTCCTGAAGAAAACCACAGAGGAGATATTGGGCAAGGAGGAAACTAGAAGAGCAAATGGCTAATGCAGCAAAGGAAAATTTTTGCCAACTTGACAGTTTTCCTCAGGGCTTGTCTGGTGGGCTTCCCTGGTGCCTCAGATGGTAAAGAATCCACCTGCAATGTGGGAGATCTGGTTTCAATCTCCAGGTTGGGAAGATCCCTTGGAGAAGGATGTGGCAACCCATTCCAATCTGTGTAGTTACACAGGCCCTTGTGCTTAAAAGGCCCCTGCGCTTGCCTTAATTTTGATGTTGGTGATGTGAAATTCTTAGTATTTTTTGAAGAAGTCTCTCATTTTAATTTTACACTAGGTCCTGCAAATTATATAGCTGTTACTTCCGTTAGTTCCACACAACCCCTCTTCACGTAATCATTGGTCCTCAAGTGTTAAGATCTTAACTATGACCTTCATTAGGGTGATACAGAAAATTATATGTCTCTTGCTCACCAGTGCTCCCCACCAGCTTTTTCCACACATCTTGGCAACATCTGCAGTGGGACGGGGTTGAGAATGAATGAATTTAAATTTTTCTCAGTATGGAATGTATCTAAGAAAGCAAATTTATTTCTTTTGAATTTGATATAAAGCTTGCTTTGGAAGACTTTTTGCAAGTAATGAATTAAACTTGGTTAAGGAAAAATTACATGGATATTTAAGATGGGGTTTTATATATCCTGCTCCAGATTTACCTAAATTGTAGCTTTTGATCATGCCTCACTGAGAGACAATCTATTAAACAGTTAACAAGCCACCAATATTTAAGTCCCACTTCTGTCCCTACCAAATAACTGATCTTAGGCACATTTTCTAATTTCTTAAAGATTAACATAAATTTTCTTATGAATAAAGTGGGGATAATGTGGTGGATTCATAGGGTTGTTTTGCAAATTAAATGAGGATGAAATTAGTTAATATATAGAAAGTATTCATAGAAGTGCATTATATGTAGTAAGCACTAAGTAAAATAATTGTTATCATTAATATGCACAAGGGGTGGCTGAATTCCTCAAAGTTTGTGAGGAAATGTACTACTGCTATGACTGGTGCACGCTCAGTTGTGTCCGACTCTTTGTAACCCTGTGGACTGTAGCCCACTATGCTCCTCTGTCCATGGGATTTTTCAGGCAAGAATGCTGGAGTGGGGTGCCATTTCCTCTTCCAGGATATCTTTTCGACCCATGAGTTGAGCTGGCCTCTCCTATGTCTCCTGCACTGCGGGTGCACTCTTTAAAGCTTGAGCCATTGGGGAAGGTTCAGAGTAAATTTTTAATGGGTAAGGAGGAAGAATAGGAGTAGCAAGATAGACATCTTGCCAGGTAGATGTCTAGTAATACATGTATATGAATATATAAACATATATATATATACACATACATATATATAATTAAGCAGGTCTCTAATGCTCCTGCAATATGGTGTCTGCTTTATGCTGCCTGTAAATAGTATTGGGAGACAGGTCACTGGAGTAATGCTATGCTAAAACAAATTTATTTTAAAAATTCCTATTCTTCTTATGTGTTTCCTTGACTCAGAGCACAGAATAAGATGAAATTTTAAAGGCTCAAAGGGAACAAACTGGAGAAGAAAATGGCAACCTACTCCAGAATTCTTGCCTGGAGAATCCCGTGGAGAGAGGAGCCTGGTGGGCTGCCATCTATGGGGTCACACAGAGTTGGACACGACTGAAGCAACTTAGCAGCAGCAGCAGCAGCAGGGAATAAATGGAAGTTTAACTCCATCTGTTGCTCTCCAGGCACTGTGGGAGGCTTTTCTTGAAGGATGCACCATCTGAACTCTCTCCATTGCTCCTTCTCCTCCCTGCACATTGGCTCTAGACAAAAAGACACATGCACACTAGTGGAAGATGTGAGCCAAGTGCTGAGTTTGGTGCAATTTGTCTTCTTAGTTCTCCATCCCCCAGTTTTATTCCCTATTTCCTGCTCTTCTTCCACCCGTTTGATTCCCTATTTCATTTCTTTGCTTGTTCACTTATTAATTGTTTGATTCAATAAACACGTGAAATATGGACTTGTGATGGATACTCAGCTAATTTCTAAAGATACTGTAACAGGTCAGATAAAAGATCTCTTCTCTGGTTGGGGAAATATACAGTAATAAGTCATAAAATACATTAGATTATTAAGAATTCTGAAAAGTTATATGAAGGAAATTAACAAGGTTATGAGAAAGCAAAGAGTAAGCAGATTACATGGGAATATTGAGGGTGTATCTCTAAGGAGGTGGCATTTGAACTGATATAAAGGATAGTATTAGTCAACTGTGAAAAGAATTAAAAAGAGTATGTCAGGAAGAACAAACAGCAAGTTCAGTTATGCAGAATCAAGAAAAGGGATTGGTATTTTAAAAACACAGTAAAAAAGTGAATGATCCCAGATTGTAAGGAGACAGAAATAAAATAGAGAGCAAGGGGAACAAGGTCATGATAAACATTCTGGGTCATAGTAAAAGTGTTGGATTTAAATTTAATAGAAAGTGGAAATCATTGGGATTTCCCATGTGGCTTAGTGGTAAAAAATCCACCTGTTGATGCAGGAGCCACAAGAAATGTGGGTTCAGTCCCTGGGTATAGAATATCCCCTGGAAGAAGAAATGTCAACCCACTCCAGTATGGGACAGAGGAGACTGGTGGGCTATAGTCCATGGGATCACAAAAAGTCAGGCATGACTGAAGTGACTGAGCATGCGTGCATGGAAATTATTGAGGACATTTGATCAGAGGAGGGAAAAAAATAAACTAGGATTTTAAAAGATCACTCATTGGGCAAAAATGGAATCAAAGAGATCAAGGGTCATCCATGCAAGAGGTAAGAATTTGCAAAGTGGTAACAAATAGATGAAGGTAAACAGATTCAAGAGACTTTTGGGAAGTGGAACTCACACAAGTGGTAATAGATTTTATGTAGGCCTGAAAGAAATGTACAAAATGAAGGATAAGACATTTATGTTTGACTTGATCAAGTCAAAAGATGTTACCAACATCCTATCAAAGACTCTTCTCAGAAAAGTATCAGAGTAAACTTGTTTTCCATTAATAAAGTGTTTCTTGAGCTTCCTATTACTATACCATCAGTGAATGCTAAATTCACTTTTGTGAATATAACCAAGGGAGCACAGTCAAGGGTATTCTGTCTCTCAGGGAGCTTTGCATTTTAATAGGCAATGGAGACCTAAGCTAAAACAATAACATTCTACAAGCAGGATATTTGACATTTGTGTAGTTTTCTCATATTTTTGCCCTGTGTTCACATCACATGGGCTCTCATTAGTTCTGCTCTCAGGTTCTATTCACCACTCCTTTTCCTGTCTCTATTGATCAGTAGTGCCCACTGATTCCAAATCCTAGAACATGTTGGAAATAGTTCTCAGAGTATGAAGGCTGGAAACTAGTTGGATGGAAGAGTGGCAGTGTCATTGAGTTTTCTATTTCCAAAAGAAGTGTTTTGTTTGTTTCATTGGACAGTGTTTTTCACCAGCATAGTCAGGACACATCATGAAATTTCAAGATACAACTATGATCAAACCTCAATTTTCTGGAAAATTCAGAGATTTGTGTTGATTAAGCTGATTTTTGATCCCATATTTTTCTGGTTTTCTATAGCTATTTTTTTCTTTTAGTGAAAGTGTAGTCATCCAGTTGTGTCCCACTCTTTGCAACCCCATGGGCTGTAGTGACCCCATAGACTATAGCCTGCCAGGCTCCTCGGTCTATGGAATTCTTTAAGCAAGAATACTGGAGTGAATTGCCATTTCCTTCTCCAGGGGATCTTCCCAACCCAGGGATCGAACCTGGGTCTCCTGCATTGCAGGCAGATTCTTTACTGTCTGAGCCACAATACTTTAATAGACTTTTTAATCTCCTTTTTTTTCTCCTTAATTGTGGTATTCTCTTATGTGCCATCCATAGTCACTGTTACTCTAGGTTTTCTCCAAAGACAATTCCATCCACTTACCCGATTTTAACAGGTGAGCTATACACTCACCATTCACAAGCTTCTGTTTCAAAAGCTGACCTAGGCTACAAATGCAAGCATACTCATTGGACCATTTAGTGACACCTCAAATAAAATACTTTTAAAATAAACTTTATGTAATTTTTCCTTTCCAATATTTTGACTTGTTAATAAGTATCCAGAAACAATAAAGTCATTTTTAAAAATAAATATTCTTTTAAAGTCTTCTGAAGCTGATTTTAACTCACACTCTTACTCTATTAACTTTGGATGCAATTTCAATAAATTATACTATTGTTCAAAATATTTATGTGACTCTGTTCAGGATACCAACCTCCTCTGAGATTACTATCCTCTTGTTGTCAGACTTGGTCATCAGATTTGATGTATGCCACTTATAAGCCAAAGTTTTGAAAGTTATTTTGTAGTCATCTTCTCTTTACCCTCTGACATGAGACAGGAATATCTCAACTAGAGTATATATATATGGAGTGAAGAAAATATGGAATTGAGTCTTAGAATACTACTGGGTCAAAAATATGAGCAAAACCCAAAACTTTGTTTTTGTCAGAGACTAAATTTTTATTGCACTTGTTACATATAATGTTTAGTAATCCCTTCTTAAAATTGTGTATTCCTTGGGGAAAGTCAAAATAGCCCTTTCAGCTAGTCTGTCAGTCAGTTAAAAGGAATTAGCCCAAACATTACATATACAAACAGTACATTACAAATGTAGATATCTGTGATTTTGGGAATGTTGCAAAGAAGTTAAGAAGAAAGGGGAAATTAGAAAACTGCGGGGACTTCATAAAAGTATGAGTTGTATGAGTACCATGAGTTTCATGAAGTGAAAGATGAAAATAATAGTATACTCCTGAAAAATGTTAATAATTATAACAAATGAATAAAATTAACTACATAAAGGGCTTCTCAGAATTCCTGACACGTGGTAAGTGATTAGTACTTTTTAGGTAAGGAAAGGAACCCTGAGCAATAGGAAGGTATGTAGTCAGTAACCAATTTTTCATTCTCAGAATGGTCAAGGGCAGAGGCTAGAGCTCTGCCATGACAGTTCTAAAAAGCATACTTATTATTTTTTTCTAATTAAAACATGAGCCATAATAGCCTGACCTCATTAGAGTAAAGTTATCTCATACCAGCTTGAAAGTTTACCTGTAACTCTCTCACAGCTTCAGATTTACCAGGGAGAAGGAGGACATTGCAGAGTCTCTGGATCTTTCCATTCATCTGGACTTTCACCAATGATTGATACATTTTACTAAAAATAAAATTTCTATTTAATTCACCTGTTTGAAACTTGCCTCAGTGAAGGCTCATCCTTTTTAAGTATTAAAAGATTTTTGGTAATCTTGATATTTAGGAATCATATTTAGGTTGGTAACTATTATAGCATCATTGTTTTCATATGCTTAAATTTAGAATATCGGTGTACTAATTGATAGACTTCCAGAAAGTGGCAGAGTTCCTCTTCACTTACTGCTGCTGGTCCCCCTGTTTTGAATTTTCTGGTCCAATGCATATTCTTCATTTGATTCATGGTGTATTCTGGAAACGATTCAGAGAAAGGCAGCAGTGTCCATTAATATCTTGTCTTGCCACAGTGAGAACAATTCTGCAACACCACAATTTCTCATGAAAGATGGGTTTTAAATATGTATAGAGTGAGACACTGTTTGATGGATCACAGCACTGGCTCTTTCAATGAGAGAACAAGGCTATCCTGAAGCTAGACATTCCCCTACAGATGACACTCCAGAACTCTGCTGTCAATACACTTAAACTGAAAATAAAAATTGACTGATAACCAGAACACTCTAGTGTGAAAAATAGAGTCATGCCCTCTGCTAAACTGTGATGTTGGGGGAGATTCAGCTCAAAAAAAGCTTCCCATTCTTTCTTCCCAGTCCTAGCTGATAGAATAAACCAATTTTGTACTACACTATAAATGACTGAGGCTAGTGAAATTTGTTCCTCCATGTCATCACACACACACACAAACACACACTAAACTAAGGATAGATAGGAGGATCCTAACAAAAAGAATGTATTAGTCTCTATTTATCTGGGGGCTGGGAATGTTATTTTTTCTTACTTTCTCACCTCAGTAACAATAGGAAAACGGTTTCTTGCCTTTCTTCTTCAGAAATGAAAGCCTTTTTATATAGGGAAGGTAGAAGAGAAGGATGTGAATGAATGTCTTTGACGTCTCCAGGGGCTGAAGTTCCATTTTTCTAGGTTTTAGGACTTTCCTCAATTGTTTTCAAGCTCTGTAATAAATTGTGTCCTTGCAAAAGACAGATCAAAGTTCTAAACCCAGTACCTATGAACGTGACCCTATTTGAAAATAGAGTCATTGCAGATTTAATTAGTTAAGGTAAGGTCATACCGGAGTGCAGTGGGCACTTGAAAGCACTGGTGTTCTTAGAGAAGAAAAGAGAAATTGAGTGAGAAGATGACCATGTGAAGATGGAGGAAAATGTTGAAAGTATTCTGCCACAAGTCACAGATTACCTGGGGCTACCAGCACTGGAAAATCAGGGAAGGATAACCCCTTAGAGACCTTAGAGAGAGCACAGCCCAGCACATAGATTGGGGTTGAAATTTTAGCCTCCAAAACTGTGACAGAATAAATTTCCATTTTTTAAAGTTACCTAGTTTGTGGTACTTTGTTTTGGAAGCCCTGGAAACTAATATAAGCTCCAATGTACAGATTTATTCAATCTCTTTAACTACTAGGGGAAAGGGCATCATCTCTGCATGCTTGGTCTCCACCAATTTGCCAACCACTTCTAGCTGAATTCTATTGTGTTGACCAAAAAGTTTTTTCAGATTTTTTCATAACATATTACAGGAAAATCGTAAACTTTTTGGACAATCCACTACTAGGTTACACTTCTCTCTAGTGTCTGTCTCTTGTATCTGCTTTAGATAAACCAATGCTCATGTCTCTTTCCCTGCAGTTTCCTGTCTTTCTTAGATTTATTAGATTTTCTTAGATTTCTTAGATTTCTTAGTTGTTTGCTCCATGACCTAAACTCTCTTGTGTGTTCAAGAAATCTAATGATATTACAGTTCAGCTACTGTGTATTTCTTTTCTTTTTTTTTAGTGTAAAAGCTTTACTTTTTCCAGATCTCTAAATCTTGAAACAGAAGCTAGAAATAATGAATTTGATCTGTTTTGCTCTGTTTTCAGTCTTGTTCAGTTCAACATATTTCAATATACTTTCTAATTGTTTGCAATTTTTTTGCCCCATGGTTATTTAGAAATATATTTTACATTTTCCATATATTTGGGAAATTTAAAAATATAGATTTGTTTTGTTGATATCTAGATTAATTTGGAAATATTCTATATGATTAAATTTATTTAAATTCATTTAGGAGACTTCCCTAGTGGTCCAGTGGTTGGGAGTCTGCCTTCCAATGCCATGGATGTGGGTTCGGTCCCTGTTAGGAAACTAAGATCATGCATGCCACAATATAATTAAGCCCACGAGCTGCAGCTTCTGAGCCCATGCACTCTAGAGCCCATGTGCCACAACTAGAGAGAAGTCCACAAGCTGCAACTAAGACCCCATATGGCCAAAGAATTAAGCAAATATTTAAAAATTCATTTTGATTTCTTTTACAACTCAAAATATGATCTATCATAGTGAGGATTCTTTGTGTGTCCAAATAAATGATTATTCTTTTGTTGCTGGTTGGGATATTCTTGATCTGTGAATATATATTTTCCATCAAATTTAGTGTTTTTTTGCTATTGTTTTTGGCTAGTAGTTCTTCAAGTATGTTTTTCTGTCTCCTTTATTTTTGGTACTCCAATTCAAAGTATATCAGAGAAATTCTTATTTGTCCATAGTCACCGAGTCTCTGTTTATTTAATTATTTTCCTCACTTTATAATTTTTATTTTGTATCTTTGGGCTTAAATTATGTCCTTAAACTCCATGTGCACTTGGAAAGATGTATATTCTGCTGCTGCTGTTCTTGTTTTGACTATTCTATAAATATGAATTTGGCAAAATTGGTTGATAGTATTGTTCAAATCTTCTATAACTTTATTTGATTTTCCATCTCTGCTTATACAGTTTATTATGAAATAAAATTATTGAAATCTCCAAATACATTTGTGGATTTGTCTACTACAGTATTTTTCATTGCAGATCTATCAGTTTTTTCTTCAGATACTTTCAAAAACTCTTCTATTAGGTGCATATACATGTTTGTTATACCATCTTTATGAACTGACCTCTTTGTTATTATGAAATGACTCTCTTTATTCCTGGTTAAAGACTTTGCTCTGAAGTCTCCTTAATCTAATATGAATATATCTACTCCAGCTTTCTTTGTTTCCAGTGTTACCATGGTATACTTTTGTAACCTTTTATTAATACCTTTATTTGTGGGGCTCCCCAGGTGGCTCAGTGGTAAAGAATCTGCCTGCCAATGCAGGAGCTACAGGAAATGCTGGTTTGATCCATTAGTTTGGAAGATTTGATCCCTGGATCAGGAATAGTTAGTCATCACTGATGACTGCTGAGCACACATGCATCTTTATTTGTGTCTTTATTCTTAAATGTCCTCTTAAAGCAGCATATATGAGCCTTTTTTTAAAATCCAGTCTGATAATCTTACAGAGAATACAATTAAGTACTGTTTTGCATGCAATTGAAGATAGGGGAAAGCACTACCCAAAAGTATTGGGCAGAAGAGAGCCCAGAAATTAGATAATGCCAAGAACAACAGTTGTAATCATTACCTTGACTCAAACTATCATATTTCAGGGAGACTCCTGTTGAGTAGAGGTGTCTTTTTTCACCAGCAGGAAAAAATTAAACTTAGATTAATTCAGTTCTAGTCCCATCAAGCAAATCTAAAACCAAGATCTAAAAACATCAAATGGTTTCCATAGAACTTTCTGTGCTTAAAAAAAAAAATTAAAATAAATTTATGGGAATAAAAGAAGTCCAATATCTAAAAAGATAAATTAAATTCTGTCATAAAATCAGAAATTATCAGAAATGCAAATAATCAGGGGTTCCCTTATGGCTCAGTGGTAAAGAATTTACCTCTAATACAGGAGACACAAGATATGTGGGTTTGATCCCAGGGTTAGGAAGATCCCCTGGAGAAGGAAATGGCAATCCACTCCAGTATTCTTGCCTGTAAAATCCCATGGACAGAGGAGCCTGATGGGCCACAGTCTATAAGTTGCAAAAAGCAGGAAATGACTGAACACACATATGAGAATCAGGATAAGACAACACATAACTGGAAAAAAAATCAATAAATCAAAGCTTATCTATAAGTGACAACAGTGATAGAATTAATAAAAAGAACGTTAAAAATTATTCCTATATGTTCAGAAAGTTACAAGAGCTGTGCAGATATATGGTACCCCTTCTATATGTCTCTCTTGTTTCTCCTATTCTGTTCTGTGTACTCAGGCCTCCTCTGGTGGCCCAGATATCAAGTTCCATCTCCTCAACACAGGAAAGCAATTGGCCCTGCACATGTTTCCTCACCTCAATTTCTTTTTAAAATGTACTACAGACTGTAAGTTGAGTCAAAATAGGGTTCAATTCATTTTTCCTTGTCTTTTAGTAACCACTGTTCTTTCTTGATGTCCAATATCTTGATTATCATTATTTCATTTTTTGTTTGTTTGTTTGTTTTTAGTTCAGTTCAGTCATTCAGTCTTGTTCCACTCTTTGCGACCCCATGAACTGGCAGCACGCCAGGCGTTCCTGTCCATCATCAACTCCCAGAGTCCATCCAAACCCATGTCCATTGAGTCGGTGATGCCATCCAACCATCTCATCCTCTGTTGTCCTCCTGCCCTCAATCTCCTTCTCCTCCTGCCCTCAATCTTTCCCAGCATCAGGGTCTTTTCAAATGAGTCATCTCTTCACATCAGGTGGCCAAAGTATTGGAGTTTCAGCTTCAGCATCAGTCCTTCCAATGAACACCCAGGACTGATCTCCTTTAGGATGGACTGCTTGGATCTCCTTGCAGTCCAAGGGATGCTCAAGAGTCTTCTCCAACACCACAGTTCAAAAGAATCAATTCTTCAGTGCTCAGCTTTATTTACAGTCCAACTCTCACATCCATACATAACCACAGGAAAAACCATAGCTTTGACTAGATGGACCTTTGTTGACAAAGTAATGTCTCTACTTTTTAATATGCTATCTAGGTTGGTCATAACTTTCCTTCCAAGGAGTAAGTGTCTTTTAATTTCATGGCTGCAATCACCATCTTCAGTGATTTTGAAGCCCCCAAAAATAAAGTCAGCCACTATTTCCACGGTTTCCCCATCTATTTGCCATGAAGTGATGGGACCGGATGCCATGATCTTAGTTTTCTAAATGTTAAGCTTTAAGCAAACTTTTTCACTCTCCTTTTTCACTTTCATCAAGAGGGTCTTTAGATCTTCTTAACTTTCTGCCATAAAGGTGGTATTATCTGCATAGCTGAGGTTAATGATTTTTCTCCCAGTGATCTTAATTTCAGCTTGTCCTTCATCCAGCCCAGCGTTTCTCTTGATGTACTCTGCATATAAGTTGAATAAGCGGGTGATGATAGACAGCCTTGAGGTACTCCTTTTCCCATTTGGAACCAGTCTGTTGTTCCATGTCCAGTTCTAACTGTTGCTTCCTGACCTGCATACAGATTTCTCAAGAGGCAGGTCAGGTGGTCTGGTATGCTCATCTCTTTCAGAATTTTCCACAGTTTATTGTGATCCACATAGTCAAAGGCTTTGGCATAGTCAATAATGCAGAAATAGATGTTTTTCTGGAACTCTCTTGCTTTTTCGAAGTTCCAACGGATGTTGGAAATTTGATCTCTGGTTCCTCTGCCTTTTCTAAAACCAGCTTGAACATCTGGAAGTTCACAGTTCACGTATTGCTAAAGCTTGGCTTGGAGAATTTTAAGTATCACTTTACTAGCGTGTGAAATGAGTGCAATTATGCGGTAGTTTGAGCATTCTTTGGCATTGCCTTTCTTAGGGATTGGAGTGAAAACTGACCTTTTCCAGTCTTGTGGCCACTGATGAGTTTTCCAAATTTGCTGACATATTGAGTGTAGCACTTTCACAGCATCATCTTTTAGGATTTGAAATAGTTCAATTGGAATTCCACCACCTCCACTAGCTTTGTACGTAGTGATGCTTCCTAAGTCCCACTTTTGTTTTTTAGCTATTCTTTGTCTTCTATTTTTCAAAAGTCTTTACTTCACAAAATCTATTCAAATTATGTGGAAACACAAAGTGTGATTCCCCAAATATCCTTTTACTTGTATATAATAAATAAATTTTTTTAATTTTATTTTATTTTTAAAATTTAAATAATTGTATTAGTTTTGCCAAATATCAAAATGAATCCATCACAGGTATACATGTGCTCCCCATCCTGAACCCTTCTTCCTCCTCCCTCCCATACCATCCTTCTGGGTCGTCCCAGTGCACTAGCCCCAAGCATCCAGTATCGTGCATTGAACCTGGACTGGCATCTTGTTTCATACATGATATTTTACATGTTTCAATGCCATTCTCCCAAATCTTCCCACCCTCTCCCTCTCCCACAGAGTCCATAAGACTGTTCCATACATCAGCGTCACTTTTCCTGTCTCGTACACAGGGTTATTGTTACCATCTTTCTAAATTCCATATATATGCATTAGTATACTGTATTGGTGGTTTTCCTTCTGGCTTACTTCACTCTGTATAATAGGCTCCAGTTTCATCCACCTCATTAGAACTGATTCAAATGTATTCTTTTTAATGGCTGAGTAATACTCCATTGTGTATATGTACCACAGCTTTCTTATCCATTCATTTGCTGATGGACATCTAGGTTGCTTCCATGTCCTGGCTGTTATAAACAGTGCTGCGATGAACATTGGGGTACACGTGTCTCTTTCCCCTCTGGTTTCCTCAGTGTGTATGCCCAGCAGTGGGATTGCTGGATCATAAGGCAGTTCTAAATTATACAATTTCTTAGCATTTTAAATTGATATTTTCACTATTGATCCATTTTTTCATAAGCCATTTTTTTCCTGATGTATTCTGTTTTAAAAAAGAATGCTTGATAAAGATTGGCATCTGTTTATATATGTATCCAGTTTATTTCCACTTGATTTTCTCATGGTACACTTGATTGCTATTAGTATCATAATCCTGGGCACAGAATGACAGAATCTGACTACTTCTATCAGATGTTTCTCTGCATCATGTTTTCCTCTATGTTAGGTGAGTCCCTTTCACCAAGACAAATTGTATATGTCTTGTATTCAAATCACCTTTGTGCCTGGGATACTCTATGAATAAACCCAGTCTATTTCTTAGTGCCATTGTTAACTGCTTCAAGGATACACCTGCACTTCCCTGGTAGGTATAAATGCTATTGAAGTAGATTAAACAAATAGAGTTCAATTAAGATTCTCTATAAGCTTTTCCTATTCGACTTATTGTAGGGGTTACTGCTGCCTCTCATGAGAAGTTATTTTGTGATGGTATGAGAGAGTGTAGAATTATATTTAGAAGTTGTTTTATCTTGCACCTTTCAGAGTCTTCAGAGCTGATATAGGATATTTGAAATTATCAGGGTTTAAAGCTGAATTTTCGGAGAAGGCAATGGCACCCCACTCCAGTACTCTTGCCTGGAAAATCCCATGGATGGAGGAGCCTGGAAGGCTGCAGCCATGGGGTTGCTGAGGGTTGGACACGACTGAGCGACTTCCCTTTCACTTTTCACTTTCATGCATTGGAGAAGGAAATGGCAACCCACTCCAGTGTTCTTGCCTGGAGAATCCCAGGGACGGGGGAGCCTGGTGGGCTGCCCTCTATGGGGTCTCACAGAGTCAGACACGACTGAAGTGACTTAGCAGTAGCAAAGCTGAATTTTAAGATGAAGGTTGGATATCTCAGTATACATACCCACTTTTCCTAGCAATTGTTCAAAAATTTGGATGGATAGTTTGTATATACTTTGGTCACCTGATGCAAAGAATTGACTAATTGGAAAAGACCCTGATGATGGGAAAGATTGAACGCAGGAGAAGGGGATGGCAGAGGATGAGATGGTTGAATGGTATCATGGACTCGATGGACATGAGTTTGAGCAAGCTCTGGGAGGTGGTGATAGACAGGGAAGCGTCACATGCTGCAGTCCATGGGATTGCTTAGTCGGACATGACTAAGTGACTGAACTGTACTGAATTATATTTGAAATTTCAAGAGGAGATAGGTACAGATGTATTCTCTCTCTCTTTTTATGATTCAGTAAGCTAAGAGCATCCAGAAAGCAATATACATAGCATATTTTAAAAATCAAAATCAAGTTTCAATAACAAAATGTAAAGTCATTATGGAAAAAAAAAAAAGGTATTTTGAGAAAGTATGGTAAGTAATTTAAAAGTATTTACCCCAGGCAAATCAGACACAGCCTTTGACTGTGTGGATCACAATAAACTGGAAAATTCTGAAAGAGATGGGAATACCAGACCACCTGACTTGCTTCTTGAGAAATCTGTATGCAGGTCAGGAAGTTCAGGAAGCAACAGTTAGAACTGGACACGGAACAACAGACTGGTTCCAAATAGGAAAAGAAGTATGTCAAGGCTGTATATTGTCACCCTGCTTATTTTACTTATATGCAGAGTACATCATGAGAAATGCTGGACTGGAAGAAACACAAGCTGGAATCAAGATTGCCAGGAGAAATATCAATAACCTCAGATATGCAGATGACACCACCCTTATGGCAGAAAACAAAGAGGAACTAAAATGCCTTGATGAAGGTCAAAGTGGAGAGTGAAAAAGTTGGCTTAAAGCTCAACAGTCAGGAAACTAAGATCATGGCATCTGGTCCCATCACTTCATGGGAAATAGATGGGGAAACAGTGGAAACAGTGTCAGACTTTATTTTTTGGGGCTTCAAAATCACTGCAGATGGTGATTGCAGCCATGAGATTAAAAGATGCTTACTCCTTGGAAGGAAAACTATGACCAACCTAGATAGCATATTCAAAAGCAGAGACATTACGTTGCCAACAAAGGTTCGTCTAGTCAAGGCTATGGTTTTTCCTGTGGTCATGTATGGATGTGAGAGTTGGACTGTGAAGAAGGCTGAGCACCAAAGAATTGATGCTTTTGAACTGTGGTGTTGGAGAAGACTCTTGAGAGTCCCTTGGACTGCAAGGAGATCCAATCAGTCCATTCTGAAGGAGATCAGCCCTGGAATTTGTTTGGAGGGAATGATGCTGAAGCTGAAACTCCAGTACTTTGGCCACCTCATGCAAAGAGTTGACTCATTGGAAAAGACTCTGATGCTGGGAGGGATTGGGGGCAGGAGGAGAAGGGGACTCCAGAGGATGAGATGGCTGGATGGCATCACTGACTCGATGGACGTGAGTCTGGGTGAACTCCGGGAGTTTGTGATGGACAGGGAGGCCTGGCGTGCTGTGATTCATGGGGTTGCAAGAAGTCGGACATGACTGAACGACTGAACTTAACTGAAATCAGACCTAAGAAGTCATTTTATTTTTATGCACATTTTATTTTTATCTATAAAGTCCATGGAATTCTCCTGGCCAGAATACTGGAGTGGGTAGCCTTTCCCTTCTCCAGGGGTTCTTCCCAACCCAGGGATTGAACTCAGGTCTCCTGCATTACAGGCAGATTCTTTACCAGCTGAGTCACAAGGGAAACCCAGGAATACTGAAATGGGTAGTCTATCCCTTCTCCAGCGAATCTTCCTGACCCAGGAATTGAACTCAGGTCTCCTGCATTGCAGGCAGATTCTTTACTAACTGAGCTATCACAGAAGCCCTATTTTTATCCATAGAGGACAAAATCTCTCCTAGGCAGAAGTGGGATGATTGAAGAGATATGTGAGTGTAGAGCATGTTTACTTAATCAAGAAGTGGTAGGTAAAGAATATTGAACAAGACATTACTCTTTGGTCAATAACTGTCTCAAGGGCATTATAGACAATGGATACTTTGCCCATTAATTTAAACTACCTCACTTCATCACCTTCATAAAATACAGGGTGACAATAATTTTTTATCCAAATAGAAATTCTCTTGAGAGTGAAATGTAGCACTACTGAAAGTTATACCAGACATAAGTAAAAACCAGATAATTGGGGATCAAAATTAGTACATGGTTAATAGACTAAAATTTTACTTTAACTTTTATTTTTCCTACTCAGGGAAACAACATGTAAGGTAAATAGCAAGCTCTTCTGTATATTTTTCTGGGCTGTCCATAATCTGGGTCCACTTTACCTATCTATTACTTTATTGCTGTCAGACTTTCATGGAAAAGAAGAATTAACATGAACTTTGCAATGTGACTCTCCTAGTAATGAATCTTAGCGATCTTTCACTTCAGCCAGGATTACAGTGATGGTGAGTGTCAGGTTATTATCTTCAAAGAAAGGACAGTGATAGATTACCTTCTGGGTTCCCATCATCATGTGATGATTTAGGATACCTTTTCTCTATCAAGCCATAGGGTTATAAGAGTGAAAATTTTCCATCCTGGGTTGAGACAGTTGGTGCAATCTAGCCATGATTTTGAGCGATGACTAAAAGTGGAAGGTGTGGGGTTTATGGGAAAATCGGGTTCAGTTTGTTGCATTAGCAAGAGCTCAGCAAAATGTCATGGGAAATCCCATGGGCTCAGGTTGTTTGGGAAATGTGAATTAGAGGTAGTGAAACTCAAATCCAAATACAACTAATTGGTCTAGTGTTTATATAATGGAATGGACCAGAGCAGGTTACACAGGAAAGCTTTAGCCAGGACATTACTGGTACTCTGGGATCCTTCATTGTGTTTACAATCAGTGGGGCTGATTCTAATGAAGAGCATACCTGAGCCTACTGACAACCACATTGCTCTCTTTGGCTTCGACTTTCAAATAAGAATATATCTGAAACAGATCAGTTTCTTGGGGATAAGGTTGAATGTGTAGATCTGAACAATTAGTGAAGAGGAAACAAGACAGGAGCAAACAGCAGCACAATTTTGGACAGATGGCAGATACTCAAAACCTGCCTACTAAGGCATTAATAAAATAATTTAGAAAGCTATTTGGACTTTTATTTGAGTACTTGCAAGTTCTATTGATAGCAAACATTTTAAAACTAGCTGCTGATTCACTAACCTGTTATTTTTAACTCAGGTAGCACTTTTTTTTTTTTTGATGAAAGGTGTATAGATTCAGTCTCTTCTCTTCGTGTCAGTTATTTTACTGCTGGAGCCTGCTAACTCACAACTGAACTGTGAACATTGATTACTCTCACATCCTACACAGATCTGGGAAATCAGCTTGAATTATTATTAACTGTGTGATATGGAGAGTTAGGCTAATTAACATGATAAAAACTTGTATGTTGTGGCTTCCTTTTCCTCTATATTACAGATCACCTAAATTGATACTTCTGCAGTTTTCCAGAATTGTAATTGTGTTTTGTTGCATTCACTCACAGATCCATTAATGTAAGGGGAAATGTATTTGCATTTATGAGGATTGATCTGTCATTCTCAAAGTATAACGTGTAAACATTTTAAAATATAATTCAAATACTGACTGTCTATGTTCTTTTTTTCTTTTTTTGTCCTCTATAATGAATATCTTATAGACATTGCTTTCAGAGAAGGCAATGACACCCTACTCCAGTACTTTTGCTTGGAAAATCCAATCGACGGAAGAGCCTGGTAGGCTGCAGTCCATGGGGTCGCTAAGAGTCAGACACGACTGAGCGACTTCACTTTCACTTTTTCACTTTCATGCATTGGAGAAGGAAATGGCAACCCACTCCAGTGTTCTTGCCTGGAGAATCCCAGGGACAACGGTGCCTGCTGGGCTGCCGTCTATGGGGTTGCACAGAGTCAGACACGACTGAAGCGACTTAGCAGCAGCAGCAGAAATTGCTTTAAATTTGAAGGATCCTGTCCATCACTAACTTAGACTATCCAAACATCTACTCATACAATTGGAAAGTTGTCATGATCATTTTCATTCAAGAAACTGAGGCAGAGTTGGTGGAGTATTTATTACACTAATAAAAATGGAATACTTAGCCATTTTTTGCAAATTATTAGATACAGTAGAACACTGGACAACTGACAATAAGGTCAGGGAAGTTGGAGATGATAACCTTTGTTTTTATCTCTGGTCATTGAAAGGTGCGTTTGTTTTCAAGATACTCTTTAGCACTAATGTTTTGCTTTATTGTACTGTAATATTATCAGATAGGTTTCCAAATATTTGCTTTTTAATGCACCATACTTACCTGCTAGATTCATGAATTACATCATGAACATTGTATTTATTGGCTAATCCTTATCTTTTTAATATTCTCTTCTTTTTGTGTGGAATGTCAAAACTTTTCTGGCAATAATGATGATATATATGTATATACATAAAATTTATTGTATTCTGTCCATCTCAACATGTTAGCTAGTTCAGTAGACAAAATAACATTGAAATATTGGAATGGCAATTACAATTTAACTTCTATTTTGTCTCTGTTATATATGTGAGAAATCAGAGATACTAAAAAAATGAATGACCTCATATTAAAATAGCTATTGTAAGGTGGAGTCAGAATACAAACTCAGGATGTAACAGGCCCTTATAAATGTTCTCACTCATAAGTCATTCATAAATGAATAAATTTGAATATATGTAAAGTGTGATGTGGGGTTCCCTGGTGGCTCAGGGATAAAGAATCCACCTGTCAATGCAAGAGGTGCTGGTTCCATCCCTGAGTTGGGAAGATCCCCTGGAAAAGGAACTGGCAACCCACTCCAGCATTTTTGCCTGGGAAATCCCATGGCTAGAGGATCCTGGCACGCTATATTCCATGGGGTAGCAGAGTTGGACATGACTTAGCAACTACAAATAACAACAACAAAGTGTGCTGTATATGCAAATTAATAACTAGTAAGTTGAACATAGCAAATAAAGAACAGTGTAATGTTCAGGAGCATCCAGTTGGAATAAGAAATATCAAAGCATAAGTTCTTTCTTTGACAACTATCAGCTTAGTTACTAAGGCACTTTAAACCACACAAATCTCTAAAATAATCATTAATTAATTTGACCTCATAAAATGATTATGAGAATTAAAGGAAATAGTGTACATTAAGTGCTTAACATAATAAGTCAACATTAGTAAACAATACATTTCAGCTTTTATTAAAATTAGAATTTAATATAAATGAACATGTTATACTTTGCTGTTGGTTGTGGGTACACTAAAATCTGGGTTTTTCCTTTTCTGTACTGAAATCTCCCTTATGATCAACCTAGACAGCATATTAAAAAGCAGAGACATTACTTTGTCAACAAAGGTCCATCTAGTCAAGGCTATGGTTTTTCCAGTAGTCATATATGGATGTGAGAGTTGGACTATAAAGGAAGCTGAACACCGAAGAATTGATGCTTTTGAACTGTGATGTTGGAGAAGACTCTTGAGAGTCCCTTGGACTGCAAGGAGATCCAACCAGTCCATCCTAAAGGAGATCAGTCCTGGGTGTTCATTGGAAGGACTGATGTTGAAGCTAAAACTCCAATACTTTGGCCACTTGATGTGAAGAGCTGACTCACTGGAAAAGACCCTGATGCTGGGAAAGATTGAGGGCAGGAGGAGAAGGAGATGACAGAAGATGAGATTATTGGATGGCATCACCGACTCAATGGACATGGGTTTGAGTGGACTCCAGGAGTTGGTGACTGACAGGGAGGCCTGGCGAGTTGCAGTTCATGGGGTCGCAAAGAGTCAGACATGACTGAGTGACTGAGCTGAACCAAACTGAAAGGCTAGCTTCCTCACTTAGTAAATCTTCCAGCACTCACCGTTGATAATCATTCTTTTGGTGGTTGCTATGAACTATGTGTTATCTTTTTGTATATTGCTGTCTTGTCTCCTTTATTATCCTTCGTTCTCTGGGCCATGTCTGATTCCATTTCTTCCCATTGATTTTAATGTAGGAAAGAAAGCTTTGCTTTCTGCTTCTATACCATCTTTTGGTACATCTTGAGAACAATCTTGCAGATGATAGATAAACAAGTTGACCTTTGGCATCAAGCAATAAATGCCAAGCTGTATGTGTGTGATTCTATGATATAACTCTACATATGCCTGATTAGCTTTATCCGCAGATGGTAGAAATGCTAATTTGGCTCAGTTTAAATCTCCGATGACTAAGCATTACTAAGAAAACCTGGAAGTGACTGAATTTTTCTGCAATTGAATGGTTAAGATTTTTGCCCCTAGGCAAAAATGGGAGCCTCAGACAGATATGTACATTACTAATTGAAACAAAAAGTTACATTTTTCCATATGTATGATTTTTGGCCTGTATTCTCAACACTCAGTGTGTGTGTGTGTGTGTGTGTATTAAGTTATAACTCTAGTAGTCACTTGTGCTATTTGCTAAATATTTGTGGCTCTTAGTTTTCTGAAAACATGAAAAGATTGTACACCTTGGTCTCTTAAGGCTGAGTAGGACTAAGAGTCATAATTAAAAGTGTCATGAGTCTCTTCCGAGACAAAACAATGAATTCCATCTGTAAGAATCACCTGAATTTCTTTTCTCCCTCTTGGCATCACAAACATCAATTTTGAGTAATACCTTATCCATTAGCCTGTTCTGGTTTTCTCAATCCAGGATAACCTGGCCTACTCTGACTGATAAAGAAACATAGAGGGGTTAAAATTAAATTTAACTTTACAGCAAAATGTTAATGCATTCTTCCTGCATCCCCTGACAAGGGGACATAAAGACACAGAAAATTAACCCTGAAGATATTCATGACAGACATATTTTTCCCTAAGGAAAAGTGAAAGCAGCAGGGCTATACCTGAATTAAGGGGAGGAGGTAAGCTACTCAGGGCTTCCCAGGTGGTGCTAGTGATAAAGAACCTGGCCACCAGTGAAGGAGACATAGATGCAGGTTCAATCACTGGGTCAGGAAGATTCCTTGGAGGAGGAAATACCAATTTACTCCAGTATTCTTGCCTGGAGAATCCCATGGACAGAGGAGCCTGGCAGGCTATGGTCCATAGGGTTGCAAAGAGTTGGACACAACTGAAGGGACTTATCATGCATAGCATAGTGTGATAAACTATTCCAGAGAAAGAAATGACAACCCACTCCAGTATTCTTGCCTAGAGAACCCTAAAGACAGTAGAACATGGTAGGATACAGCCCATGGGATTGCAAAGAGTTGGATACAAGTTTAACAACTAAACAACAACAGATATACTGCTGAGATATGAAATTAATCTTTTTTATTAAAAAATTACAAATGTTATCCCTGGTAAAGAAATGAGACATACTGCCAGCATTTGAAGAGTACCTTGTTCAGCTGATCAAGTTTGCCAGTCATTTATGTCTTTATCAGGCTGATTCAAAAATAATTGTGGTTTCAGACCATGAGTTGTAAATCATTATAATGAGGCTCAAACACATCTTTATTAATCAAAGTAGGAACCATTATAATCAACACATTTTTGCCAAAGAGAAATAAGGTTGCCTATTCCTGTAGGATAAAAATGTGTGCTTTAGAATTCAATGGATTCTTGGAAAGCATTTTCTGCATCTTCTTGGTTGTGGAAGATTTTTCCCTACAAAAAGTTGTTGAGATGCTTGAAGAAGGAATAGTTGGCTGGTGAGAGGTCAGGTGAAAATGGCAGATGAAGCAACATTTCATAGCCCAACTTGTTCAACTTTTGAAGCGTTGATTGTGTAAAGTGCAGTCAGGCCTTATCGCAGAGAAGAATTGGGCCCTTTCTGTTGACCAACGCTGGCTGCAGGCATTGCAGTTTTCAGTGCATCTCATTTGCTGAGCATACTTCTCAGATGTAATGTTTTCACCAGGATTCAGAAAGCTGTAGTGGGTCAGACTAGTAGCAGACCACCAAACAGTGAACGTGACATTTTTTGGTGCAGGTTTGGCTTTGGCAAGTGCTTTGGAGCTTCTTCTTAGTCCAACCACTGAGCTTGTCATTGCCAGTTGTCAGTTGTCATATAAAATCCACTTTTTGTCACACATCACAGTCTGTTTGAGAAATGGTTTGTTGTTGCATACAATAAGAGAAGGCAACATTTCAAAACTACACTTTTTTTGATTTTTGGTCAGCTCATGAGGCACCCACGTATAGTGCTTTTTCACCTTCCCAATTTGTTTCAAATGCCAAACTACCTTAGAATATTTGATGTTAAGTTCTTTGGCAACTTCTCACGCAGCCAAAGATGGAGAAGCTCTATACAGTCAGCAAAAACAAGACCAGGAACTGACTGTGGCTTAGATCATGAGCTCCTTAATGCCAAATTCAGACTTAAATTGAAGACAGTAGGGAAAACCACTAGACCATTCAGGTATGACCTAAATAAAATCTCTTATGATTATTCAGTGGAAGTGAGAAACAGATTTAAGGGACTAGATCTGATAGATAGAGTGCCTGATGAACTATGGATGGACGTTTATGACATTGTACAGCAGACAGGGATCAAGACCATCCCCACGGAATAGAAATGCAAAAAAGCAATATGGCTGTCTGGGGAGGCCTTACAAATAGCTGTGAAAAAAAGAGAAGTGAAAAGCAAAGGAGAAAAGGAAAGATATAAGCATCTGAATGCAGAGTTCCAAAGAATAACAAGAAGAGATAAGAAAGACTTCCTCAGCGATCAATGCAAAGAAATAGAGGAAAACAACAGAATGGGAAAGACTAGAGATCTCTTCAAGAAAATTAGAGATACCAAGGGAACATTCCATGCAAAGATGGCCTCGATAAAGGACAGAAATGGTATAGACCTAACAGAAGCAGAAGATATTAAGAAGAGGTGGTGAGAATACACAGAAGAACTGTACAAAAAAGAGCTTCAGGACCAAGATAATCATGATGGTGTGATCACTGACCTAGAGCCAGACATCCTGGAATGTGAAGTCAAGTGGGCCTTAGAAAGCATCACAAGAACAAAGCTAGTGCAGGTGATGGAATTCCAGTTGAGCTATTCCAAATCCTGAAAGATGATGCTGAAAAAGTGCTGCACTCAATATGCCAGCAAATTTGGAAAACTCAGCAGTGGCCACAGGACTGGAAAAGGTCAGTTTCATTCCAATCACAAAGAAAGGCAATGCCAAAGAATGTTCAAACTACCACACAATTGCACTCATCTCACACGCTAGAAAAGTAATGCTCACAATTCTCCAAGCCAGGCTTCAGCAGTACGTGAACCGTGAACTTCCGGATGTTCAAGCTGGTTTTAGAAAAGGCAGAGGAACCAGAGATCAAATTGCCAACATCTGCTGGATCATTGAAAAAGCAAGAGAGTTCCAGAAAAAACATCTATCTCTGCTTTATTGACTATGCCAAAGCCTTTGACTGTGTGGATCACAATAAACTGTGGGAAATTCTGAAAGAGATGGGAATACCAGACCACCTGACCTGCCTCTTGAGAAACCTATATGCAGCTAGAATTGGACATGGAACAACAGACTGGTTCCAAATAGGAAACGGAGTACATCAAGGCTGTATACAGTCACCCTGCATATTTAACTTCTATGCAGAGTACATCATGAGAAACCCTGGGCTGAAAGAAACAAAAACTGGAATCAAGATTGCCAGGAGAAATACCAATAACCTCAGATATGCAGATGATACCACCCTTATGGCAGAAAGTGAAGAGGAACTATAAAGCCTCTTGATGAAAGTGAAAGAGGAGAGTGAAAAAATTGGCTTAAAGCTCAACAGTCAGGAAACTAAGATCATGGCATCTGGTCGCATCACTTCATAGCAAATAGATGGGGAAACAGTGGAAACAGTGTCAGACTTTATTTTTTGGGGCTCCAAAATCACTGCAAATGGTGACTGCAGCCATGAAATTAAAAGATGCTTACTCCTTGGAAGGAAAGTTATGACAAACCTAGATAGCATATTGAAAGGCAGAGACATTATGTTGCCAACAAAGGTCTGTCTAGTCAAGGCTATAGTTTTTCCAGTGGTCATGTATGGATGTGAGAGTTGGACTGTGAAGAAAGCTGAGCTCTGAAGAATTGATGGTTTTGAATTGTGGTGTTGAAAAAAGCTCTTGAGAGTCCCTTGGACAGCAAGGAGATCCAACCAGTCCATTCTAAAGGAGATCAGCCCTGGGATTTCTTTGGAAGGAATGATGCTAAAGCTGAAACTCCAGTACTTTGACCACCTCATGCGAAGAGTTGACTTATTGGAAAAGACTCTGATGCTGGGAGGGATTGGGGGCAGGAGGAGAAGGGGATGACAGAGGATGAGATGGCTGGATGGCATCACTGACTCAATGGAAGTGAGTGTGAATGGACTCCGGGAGTTGGTGATTGACAGGAAGGGCTGGCATGCTGCAATTCATGGGGTCGCAAAGAGTCGGACAAGACTGAGCTACTGAACTGAACTGAACATGTAGCTGTAAGAGGATCAGCTTCATGATCCTCTCAATTGATCAAGGTCAACTTCTGATGGCTGGCCACTGTGCTTCTCATCTTGAAGGCTCTCATCTCCTTTGCACTTCTTGAACCACCAAAGCATAGTATGTTCATTAGCAGTTCCTGGGTCAAATGCATTGTTGATGTTGCAAGCTGTGTCCTCTGCTTTATGACAGATTTGGCCCTTGAATAAAAAAAATTGCTTGAATTTGCTTTTTGTCTCACATCATTTCCATAGTCTAAAATAAATATAAAATGCACATCAAATAATAAGTTTTAAGAAAAAACATAAGGCAAGAAATGTGCACTAAATTATGTATGACATAACCACATATATTTAAGAATGTATATCAGTATCAAACAGTAAAGTTCAGCAATGCAAAACAGCAATTACTTTTTCACCAACCTGATACCTCAAAGGTCCATTTGAGTGGACCTTTGTTTTTTCCAGTAGTCATGTATAGATGTGAGAGTTGGACTATAAAGAAAGCTGAGCGCTGAAGAATTGATGCTTTGAACTGTAGTGTTGGAGAAGACTCTTGAGAGTCCCTTGGACAGCAAGGAGATCCAATCAGTCCATCCTAAAGAAAATCAGTCCTGAATATTCATTGGAAGGACTGATGCTGAAGCTGAAACTCCAATACTTTGGCTACCTGATATGAAGAATAGACTCATTTGAAAAGACCCTGATGCTGGGAAAGATTGAAGGCGGGAGGAGAAGGGGGTGACAGAGGATGAGATGGATGAATGACATCACCGTCTCAATGGACACGAGTTTGAGTAAACTTCAGGAGTTGGTGATGGACAGGGAGGCCAGGTGTGCTGCAGTCCAGGGGGTTGCAAAAAGCAGATACAACTGAGTGACTGAACTGAACTGAATAGAATATCTGAAACTTACAAAGTGGGCCATATTGTAGTCATTTTACAAATCTCTGACACATCTCAAATTTTTAAAGTTTTGCTTTAATCAAATAACTAGTAAAATGTTTGGAGAAGGCAATGGCACCCCACTCCAGTACTCTTGCCTGGAAAATCCCATGGAAGGAGGAGCCTGGAAGGCTATAGTCCATGGAGTCACTGAGGGTTGGACACGACTGAGTGACTTGACTTTCACTTTTCACTTTCATGCATTGGAAAAGGAAATGGCAACCTACTCCAGTGTTCTTGCCTGGAGAGTCCCAGGGACAGGGGAGCCTGGTGGGCTGCTGTCTCTGGGGTCACACAGAGTCAGACATGACTGGAGCGACTTAGCAGCAGCAGCAGCAGTAAAATGTTGAACCACAGTTTGAACTCAGATCTATCTGACTAAATTCAATAGATACTTTGCATCAATTCATATGGCTTTCCATAGAATGGCAATACATTTGGAAAGCAGGTCTCCAAAAACAGATAATTTCTTAAAATGCAAATCACGCTTTGAAGAAAAAGTATTTCAAAAATTTATAGTAATCTCTATGCAGCAATCTCATCAGAAGACAAATTAATTTAATTGAAAAAGGATGTGGTTACAAATCTAATACTCCAGTATACACCTGAGTTCCGCTATAAGTCCTAGGGCTTATGATATTTTATTAATTTCTTGCCTCAGATTTTTCATTTACTGAATGTGGTTTATTAATTTTTCCCTGTGTTATAATAATATAATAAAAGAGATGGTCTAAAGTTCTCTATTCTAAGCTCAGGAGTTATATCAGTCTGTTTCTGATTAGATAAAACATGGACATTTCTGTCATTTATCTTTTTACAATTTCCAGTTAAGCTTATTCTATTGTTGATGTGTACTTTTTATTTTGCTTATGGGTGTATTTTATTTATTTTGAAGGAATGTGCATTTTTTAGAAACAGAGACCTTCTTCCATGTCTTCTGAGCATGGGTGCTCAGTAACTTCTTGACTTTCCTGAGCTTATAAATAAGCTATGTTATGGTATTTGAGTAATCACATTTTGCTTCTTGGTATTATCCAAGTCAATTAGTTAAGCTTTCCATATGTATACTATTTTATGAAATCCAAAACTCCTAAATGGTATAAATCATGTTTTATGGAAAGTGACACTGGAACAAATTAATGAGAAGTCATTGAAAGATTTTAAAAACTTAAATGACTGCTACCCAAATCTCAATATTCAGCTACTGAACATTTCAATTTAGTGTTCCATATGCATGCAGGCTAAGATGCTTCAGTCATGTCTGACTTTTTGTGACCCCATGGACTGTAGCCCGCCAGGCTCTTCTGTCCACAGGATTCTCCAGGCAAGAATACTTGCGTGTATTGCTGTACCATCTTCCAGGGATCATCCTGACCAGGGATCAAACCCTTAAGTCTCCTGCATTGACAAGTGGGCTCTTTACCACTAGCTCCACCTGGGAAGCCATTAAGTGTTATAGTGCTCTTCAACTCAATGTCTTCAAATATAATGTCATAATCTTTCCGTCTTCTCTAAAACCTACTCTTGCATTCTCTATATCAGAGAGTGAAATCGCCATATCTAAATTTATTCCCCGAATTTAACTGTCCTCATAGTCCTTCTTATTTAACCAATCACCAAGTTCTACTTATATTGTTTGTTCCTTTGTAATTATTAAATTTACTTCTAATTTTCATCTCCTCAATTACATCTTATGTCTTGCCATGAATACCGGAACTACCTTCTAACTGGTCTTCTTGTTTATTTATTTGTTTTTTAACTGCCTATAATGCCAAATGCAATGCATTCATAGGCTTGTTGCTGTTGCTTAGTCACTAAGTTGTGCCCTACTCTTCGCAACTCCATGAACTGATGCACTTCAGTCTTTCCTGTCCATCGCCAACTTCCAGACTTGCTCAAATTCATGTCCATCAAGTCAGTGATGCCATTCAACCATCTCATCCTCTGTCATCCCTTTCTCCTCTTACCTTCAATCTTTCCCAGCATCAGGGTCTTTTCCAATGAGTCAGCTCTTCGAATCAGGTGGCCAAAGTATTGGAGCTGAAGAGCTTCCGCATCAGTCCTTCCAATGAATATTTAGGACTGATTTCCTTTAGGATTGACTGCTTTGATCTCCTTGCTGTCCAAAGGACTCTCAAGAGTTTTCTTCAGGACCACATTTCAATAACATCAATTCTGTGCTCATCCTTCTTTATGGTCCAACTCTCACACCATACATAACTAGAAAGAACATAGCTTTGACTGTACAGACCTTCCATGATTTATTGTTCACTTTTGAGTTTTTTCTAAACCTAATGTGCTAAACTGTCAGCTGTTTCGTCAGTCATGGGTCTTTCTCTCCTTTCAGGAAATAAAAATAACCTAAATTTCAAAAAACCTGTTCATATCTTTGGGAATTCCCTTTTCCAACCCTATCAACAACTCTTCTGTATTCACAAAATTCAAGCAATCATAAGTTCAGTTTATAAGCACAGTTATAAATACTTCCTTAACTTGTTCCCAGAGCTTTTTAATAAGGACCAATGAAGGCTAAATTTATGTTAACTTTTATTATCTATATGTGCTTTATATATATATATATATATATATATATATATATATATATATATAAAAATGGATATTGCATCCATGATCTCAAATTACCTTCAACTCATTGTGTTCACCAGATAACAACAGTCAATTAATATTAAATGATAATATGGTCTAGAAGAACAACCATGACCTCAGTGACATTTCAAATGTTCTGTTATGTAATTTCTTTTCCTGAAGTTGTAAGCCTGGCAATATTTCATCTAATGATCGACTTTTATTTCTGTCTGTGAAATTCCTACTCTTTCATGAGGATTTAGCTATGTGTTTTTTGAACTCTAACCTACTTCTTGAATCAATTTTGCTTCTTTTCTGTCCTTGACTACCTGGCATAATTTGCCAGATTGGTGGCTTCATCTTCCTACCCATATTTTTCTCTCTACTAGTTTTTTTATTATCTTATTTTAAAAAGTCTAAATCTGGCATCAGTATGTGAGTGTGTGCTGTGTTAAATTTGATATCATTCTATCCTGGAGAATTTTTGTTTCCTTGCTAATACCTCCCCAATATGTTATTGATCACATAAAATATTCTAAGGACCATTTTGCTGTCTCTGAGTCTAGAATTTTTATTGTTAGAACTTTCCACGTGTAAGACATTTCATTTTTCTCATGGTCGTGAAATTCATGTCTGTCAGGTTTTATTTATTTGTGTTTTCACTTACAAACAAACCAGACCATTACTTAGTCAGACTTGATATTTGGTCAGACTTGATATTTGAGTAATTGTCAACATTTACTCAAAATACAACAGCTTGATTATTTAATTCCATGTATCACATTCTTTATCTAAACAACAGGAGTGATATTATCTCTTTACATGCTTTGTGGGGAGCAGCTAATATAATCTTTTTGGTCTTCTGGGAAGCAAGAGAGAAATATGTGAAAGGAGGGATATGAAAGGGGAAGGAGTAATTAAAAGTATAAAAGCATATTCCAACAGAGGGGTGTCTTTCTAGTTTTCAGAATAAATTATTAGATAATGATATTGGGTAAATTTCTTAGTGTAATTTTTTTATTTCAATAGCACATCCTTTTATACATGTTTATATATGTAATATTTGTAAAACATTCACAAAATAAATATTTTAATATATTAAATTCTGGATAAGTTAGTTAAATGCCACTTAATTAGAAATGTGCTTTGTTTTTGCTCATTACATCCTTTTTCTATCCCATCTTAGATAACTACCTTTGACTTTCAGATTAAGCAAACTAACAGCTCATTATTTTCAGCTGAAAGTAACACAACATTGGTATTTAATAGACTTTATTTTTCAGAATTATTTTCCCTTTGAAATGACATTCATGCAATGATTTTTTTTTTCAGTTTTAAAGAAGCAATTGCATTTTCTATCTATCACTGACACCTTTGCAGTATCTCTTCTTTGTTTTGCAACGGAAGAATTATAACATTTAAGAAATTGATCCAATATTGAACCCAGTAATCCAGTAAAGATTGATCTCAATAGCATACTCTATCCCTAATTAAAAACAAACAAACAAACAAAAAACACCTCTCAATATGGTGAGTATAGAGGAAACTACCTCAACATAATAAAGTTAATGTATGAAAAGCCATGGAACATGAAACAATTGACTGGTTCAAAGTTGGGAAGGGTGTATGTCAAGGCTGCATATTGTCACCCTGCTTATTTAACTTCTATGCAGAGTACATCACGCAAAATACCAGGCTGGGTTACTCACAAGCTGGAATCAAGATTGCCACCAGAAATATCAGCAACCATATGCTGATGATACCAACTTAATGTCAGAAACTGAAGAGGAACTAAAGAACCTTTTGATGAGGGTGACACTCTCATCAGTGAAAAAATTGGCTGAAAACTCAGCATTCATAAAACTAAGATCACAGCATTTGGCCCCATCACTTCATGGCAAATAAATGGGGAAAAAGTGGAAATGGTGGAAGATATTATTTTCTTATGCTCGAAAATCACTGCGGACACTGACTGTAATCATGAAATTAAAAGATGCTTGTCCTTTGGAAGCAAAGCTATGACAAACCTAGGCAGCATATTAAAACATAGAGACATTTTTTTGCCAACAAAGGTCCATCTAGTTAAAGCTATGTTTTTTTCCAGTAGTCATGTGTGGATGTGACAGTTGAACCATAAAGAAGGCTGAGAACTGAAGAACTGATACTTTTGAGAAGATGTTTGAGAGTTCCTTAGGTGGCAAGGAGATCAAAGTATTCAATCCTAAAGAAAATCAACCCTGTATAATCACTGGAAGGAGTGATGTTCTCCAACACTTTGGCCACCTGATGCAAAGAGCTGGCTCATTGGAAAAGACCCTGATGCTGGGAAAGACTGAGAACAGAAAGAGAATGGGGTGACAGAGGATGAGATGTTTAGACAGCATCACCAACTCAATGGACATGAGTCTGAGCAAACTGCAGGAGATCATGAAGGGCAGGAAAGCCTCACATACTGCAGCCCATAAGGTTGCAAAGAGTTTGACATGACTGAGTGACTGAACAACAACAGCAATAATAAGGTATCAGAAAGAGGAATTAAGATTTATATAATCGCATAAAACATTTAGGAGTAAATTTAACTAGTGAGGTAAATGACCTGTACACTGAAAACTACAAGCCATTAATGAAAAAAAATATATACATGTCACATAAACAGAAAGATTTTCTGTTTTTCCATGAAAGATATCCACGAAATATATTCATGGATAAGAAGAATCAATATTGTTAAAACATTCATACTACCCCAAACTATGTACATTAAATGCCATCCTAATCAAAATTCCAATGATGTTTTTCAAAGAAATAGAACAAATAATCCTAAAATTTATACGGTATCACAAAAAGCAAAACAAAGCAAACTAAAAACCAAACATTCAAACCAATTTAAAAAAAACATTTATTGAAAGTGTAGTTGATTTGAAATGTTGTGTTAACTTCAGGTGTACATTAGCATATATCCACTTTTTTTAAAGCTCAACATTCAGAAAACGAAGATCATGGCATCCAGTCCCATCACTTCATGGGAAATAGATGGGGAAGCAGTGGAAACAGTGTCAGACTTTATTTTTTGGGCTCCAAAATCACTGAAGATGGTGACTGCAGCCATGAAATTGCTGCTGCTGCTGCAGCTAAGTCGCTTCAGTCGTGTCCGACTCTGTGCGACCCCACAGACAGCAGCCCACCAGGCTTCCCTGTCCCTGGGATTCTCCAGGCAAGAACACTGGAGTGGGTTGCCATTTCCTTCTCCAGTGCAGGAAAGTGAAAAGTGAAAGTTAAGTCGCTCAGTCATGTCCGACTTTCCAGACCCCATGGACTGCAGCCCATGAGGCTCCTCCGTCCATGAGAGTTTCCAGCAGCCATAAAATTAAAAGATTCTTACTCCTTGGAAAGAAAGTTATGACTAACCTAGATAGCATATTCAAAAGCAGAGACACTACTTTGCCAACAAAGGTTTGTCTAGTCAAGGCTATGGTTTTTCCTGTGGTCATGTATGGATGTGAGAGTTGAACTGTAAAGAAGGCTGAGTGCTGAAGAATTGATGCTTTTGAACTGTGGTGTTGGAGAAGACTCTTGAGAGTCCCTTGGACTGCAAGGAGATCCAACCAGTCCATTGTGAAGGAGATCAGCCCTGGGATTTCTTTGGAAGGAAAGATGCTAAAGCTGAAACTCCAGTACTTTGGCCACCTCATGCGAAGAGTTGACTCATTGGTAAAGACTCTAATGCTGGGAGGGATTGGGGACAGGAGGAGAAGGGGATGCCAGAGGGTGAGATGGCTGGATGGCATCACTGACTCGATGGATGTGAGTCTGAGTGAACTCCGGGTGTTGGTGATAGACAAGGAGGCCTGGCATGCTGCAATTCATGGGGTTGCAAAGAGTCGGACACGACTGAGCAACTGAACTGAACTGAACTGATTCTTTTAAGACTCTTTTTCCTGTATAGGTAATTGTAGAGTATTGAATTGAGTTAGGGTTAAGGTTAATAATCTTGAGAAAGAAGAACACAAGTAGAGGCATTATGATCTCTGATTTCAAACTGTATGACAAAGCTATTATAATTAGAACAGTATGGTATGAGTATAAAAACAGATGCTTGGATCAATGGAACACAGTAGAGAACTAAAAAATAAACCCACACATATAGGATCAATTAATTTACAATAAAAGAACCAAGGAGTATAAAGTGGGGAAATACAGTGTCTTTAGTAAATGTTGTTGAGAAAACTAGACATCTATGTGCAAATTGATCTATTTGCACTACAATCTCATAGCATATAAAATAATAACCTCAAAATGAATTCAAATCTCGAATATTAGACTTGAAAGAATAAAAATCCTATAAGAAAACATAGACAGTAAACCCCTTGACAATCTGGCACCAAAAGAAAATGCCACAAAAGTTAAAATAAGTAAGTGGGACTAAATAAAACTAGAAGGTTTCTGCACTGCAAAGGAAACACTCACCAAAGTTAAAAGGCCTTCTGAAAGGGGAACTATATTTGCAAATCATTTATTTAATGAAGGTGGTGGTGGTATGTTTCTTTCTTGTGATTCCATAGATTGCAGCCTGACAGGCTCCTCTGTCCATGGGATTTCCCAGGCAAGAATACTAGAGTAGTAGCCATTTCATTCTCTAGGGCATCTTCCCATCCCAGGGGTCAAACTCACATTATCTGCATTTCAGGCAGATTCTTTACTGCTGAGCCACCAGGGAAGCCCATCTGATAAGGGGCCAATATCTAAAATATATAAAGGACTCAGACAGCTCAATAGCAAAAATCAAGCAATCCAACTAGAAAATTGGCAGAAAATCTGAATAGACATTTTTTTTCCCAAAGAAGACATACAGATATCCAACAGGTTTATTAAAATATTTTAATTCATAGGAAAATGCAAATTAAAGTCATAGATTAGTTTTGTGTAACTTCTCACTTCACATCTGTTATGATGGCAATTATTAAAAAGAAAAGACAAGAAATAATACATATTGGTAAGGTTGTAGAGTAAAGGGAACTCTCATGTACTATTGGTGAGAATGTAAATTGGTACAGAAGCTATGGAAAGTAATTTGGAAGAACCTCAGAATATTAGAGGTAGAAGTACCATATTCTCCTGCAATTCTACTTTTGTGCATTTATACAAAGAAAATGAAAACAATAACTTAGAAAAATGCATTTTCATGTTCATTAAAGCATTATTTACAATAGCCAAGGTATAGAAACAATCTAAGTGTCCATCAATGAATGAAGAAATGAAGAAATTTGATATATATATATATATATATATATATATATATATATAATGGAATAATATTCAGCTAAAATAATATAATTTTGTCATTGCAACAACATGGATGGACCACAAGGGCATTATGCTGAGTAAAATATGCCAGATAGAGAAAAACAAATATTATATAATCCCTTTAATGTGTGAAATCTAACAGCAAAACTGAACAAAAAGATAAGCTCATAGATATAGAGAATAATTTGGTTGTTGCCAGAGCTCAGAAAAATGGCTGAAGGAAGTAAAAAAGTAAAAACAATAAAAAAATAAAACCTTGGCCTGTCAGATTCCCAAGCATAATTTCAAAAAATAAAGATTCTTTTTAATTTAAAAAAGAAAATAAAAAAAAACCACGAATAGCCAAAGCTATCTTGAGAAAGAAGGATGGAACTGGAGGAATCAACCTGCCTGACTTCAGGCTCTACTACAAAGCCACAGTCATCAAGACAGTATGGTACTGGCACAAAGACAGAAATACAGTTCAATGGAACAAAATAGAAAACCCAGAGATAAATCCACGCACATATAGACACCTTATCTTTGACAAAGGAGGCAAGAATATACAATGGATTAAAGACAATCTCTTTAACAAGTGGTGCTGGGAAAACTGGTCAACCACTTGTAAAAGAATGAAACTAGAGCACTTTCTAACACCATACACAAAAATAAACTCAAAATGGATTAAAGATCTAAATGTAAGACCAGGAACTACAAAACTCCTAGAGGAGAACATAGGCAAAACACTCTCCGACATACATCACAGCAGGATCCTCTATGACCCACCTCCCAGAATATTGGAAATAAAAGCAAAAATAAACAAATGGGACCTAATTAACCTTAAAAGCTTCTGCACATCAAAGGAAACTATTAGCAAGGTGAAAAGACAGCCTTCAGAATGGGAGAAAATAATAGCAAATGAAGCAACTGACAAACAACTAATCTCAAAAATATACAAGCAACTCCTACAGCTCAACTCCAGAAAAATAAACGACCCAATCAAAAAATGGGCCAAAGAACTAAATAGACATTTCTCCAAAAAGACATACAGATGGCTAACAAACACATGAAAAGATGCTCAACATCACTCATTATCAGAGAAATGCAAATCAAAACCACTATGAGGTACCATTTCACACCAGTCAGAATGGCTGCGATCCAAAAGTCTACAAATAATAAATGCTGGAGAGGGTGTGGAGAAAAGGGAACCCTCCTACACTGTTGGTGGGAATGCAAACTAGTACAGCCACTATGGAGAACAGTGTGGAGATTCCTTAAAAACTGGAAATAGAACTGCCTTATGATCCAGCAACCCCACTGCTAGGCATACACACTGAGGAAACCAGAAGGGAGAGAGACACACGTGTACCCCAATGTTCATCGCAGCACTGTTTATAATAGCCAAGACATGGAAGCAACCTAGATGTCCATCAGCAGATGAATGGATAAGAAAGCTCTGGTACATATACACAATGGAGTATTACTCAGCCATTAAAAAGAATACATTTGAATCAGTTCTAATGAGGTGGATGAAACTGGAGCCTATTATACAGAGTGAAGTAAGCCAGAAGGAAAAACATAAATACAGTATACTAACGCATATATATGGAATTTAGAAAGATGGTAACAATAACCCGGTGTAATGAGACAGCAAAAGAGACACTGATGTATAGAACAGTCTTATGGACTCTGTGGGAGAGGGAGAGGGGGAAGATTTGGGAGAATGGCAATGAAACATGTAAAATATCATGTAGGAAACGAGTTGCCAGTCCAGGTTCGATGCATGATGCTGGATGCTTGGGGCTGGTGCACTGGGACGGCCCAGAGGGATGGTATGGGGAGGGAGGAGGGAGGAGGGTTCGGGATGGGGAACACATGTATACCTGTGGCGGATTCATTATGATATTTGGCAAAACTAATACAATTATGTAAAGTTTAAAAATAAAATAAAATTGGAAGAATAAAAAAAAAAAAAAAAACAAAAAAAAAAAAAGATCTAAGTGTAAGACCAGGAACTACAAAACTCCTAGAGGAGAACATAGGCAAAACACTCTCCGACATACATCACAGCAGGATCCTCTATGACCCACCTCCCAGAATATTGGAAATAAAAGCAAAAATAAACAAATGGGATCTAATTAAACTTAAAAGCTTCTGCACAACAAAGGAAACTATAAGCAAGGTGAAAAGACAGCCTTCAGAATGGGAGAAAATAATAGCAAATGAAACAACTGACAAACAACTAATCTCAAAAATATACAAGCAACTCCTGCAGCTCAATTCCAGAAAAATAAATGACCCAATCAAAAAATGGGCCAAAGAACTAAATAGACATTTCTCCAAAGAAGACATACAGATGGCTAACAAACACATGAAAAGATGCTCAACATCACTCATTATCAGAGAAATGCAAATCAAAACCGCTATGAGGTACCATTTCATGCCAGTCAGAATGGCTGCGATCCAAAAGTCTACAAGCAATAAATGCTGGAGATGGTGTGGAGAAAAGGGAACCCTCTTACACTGTTGGTGGGAATGCAAACTAGTACAGTCACTATGGAGAACAGCGTGGAGATTCCTTAAAAAACTGGAGATAGAACTGCCTTATGACCCAGCAATCCCACTGCTGGGCATACACACTGAGGAAACCAGAACTGAAAGAGACACGTGTACCCCAATGTTCATCACAGCACTGTTTATAATAGCCAGGACATGGAAACAACATAGATGTTCATCAGCAGATGAATGGATAAGAAAGCAGTGGTACATATACACAATGGAGTATTACTCAGCCATTAAAAAGAATACATTTGAATCAGTTCTAATGAGGTGGATGAAACTGGAGCCTATTTTACAGAGTGAAGTAAGCCAGAAAGAAAAACACCAATACAGTATACTAACACATATATATGGAATTTAGAAAGATGGTAACAATAACCCTGTATACGAGACAGCAAAAGAGACACTGATGTATAGAACAGTCTTATGGACTCTGTGGGAGAGGGAGAGGGTGGGATGATTTGGGAGAATGGCATTGAAATACGTATAATATCATATATGAAACGAGTTGCCAGTCCAGGTTCGAAGCACAATACTGGATGCTTGGGGCTGGTGCACTGGGACGACCCAGAGGGATGGTATGGGGAGGGAGGAGGGAGGAGGGTTCAGGATGGGGAACACATGTATACCTGTGGTGGATTCATTTCAATATTTGGCAAAACCAATACAATTATGTAAAGTTTAAAAATAAAATAAAATTAAAAAAAAAAAGAAAATCAGTTGATGAGACCCAGGAAATTAAAAAAAAAAAAAAAAAGAGAGAGAGAGAAAGAAGTAAATATTTGGAAACCATGTGTGCTTATGGAAACACAGTATGCAGAGTAAATGGGGTGTCAAGATAACAAAAGCAATTTAGGAAATCACTCAGAAAATCATCATATTTAATGTAAGCTAGGGAATCATACTGAAATAAATATCAAGTGGCAATTATGTTGAGAACAAGTCTAAGCCTTTAATTGGGGAAAAATAGAGTGCTTAATTTTTGTTTTTCTATGTCTTTAATATATAACAAATGAAATATAGTTCCATGTAACAGGATAGAAATCTCAGCAATAAATTCATTCACCTATGGTCACCTAATCTATGCAAGAATATACAATGGAGAAAAGACAGTTTCTTTAATAAGTGGTGCTGGGGAAATTGGACAACTACATGTAAAAGAATGAAACTAGACTATTCCCTAACACCATACACAAAAGTAAACTCAAAATGGATTAAAGGTCTAAATGGCAAGCTGGACAAAATAAAATTCTTTGAGGAAAACATGGGCAGAAATCTTTTTGACATAAATAGCAGAAAGGTCTTTTTTGACCCACCTACTAGAGTAATAAAAACAAAAACAAAAATAAACCAATGCAACCTAATCAAACACTTTTGTACAGCAGAGGAAACTATTAACAAGATGAAAAAACAACCCTCAGAATGGGAGAAAATATTTGCAATGAAGCAACTGACAAGAGATTAATCTCCAAAATATACAGACAACTCATGCAACTCAACACACACACACACAAAAAAAACAAAACCAACCAAATCAAAACATGGATGGAAGATCTAAATAGATATTTCTCCAAAGAAGACATACAGATGGTCAAGAAGCACGTAAAAAAATGCTCAATATCACTAATTATTAGAGAAATGCACATCAAAACTACAATGAGGAATCACCTCATAATTGTCAGAATAGTCATCATCAATCTACAAACAATAAATACTAGAGGAATGTGGAGAAGAGAGAACCCTTTTACACTGTTGGTGGAAATGTAAATTGGTACAGCGACTATGGAGAAAAGAATGGAGGTTCCTGAGAAAATTAAAAATAGAGCTACCATGTGACCCAGCAATTCTGCTTCTAGGCATATTCCCAGAGAAAAATCATAATTTCAGAATATAAATGTACCCCAGTGTACCTTGTAGCACTATTCACAATAGCCATGGAAGCAACTTAAATGTCCTCAACAGAGGAATGGATAAAGATATACAATGGACTGTTAACCATAAACTGGGCTTCCCTGGTGGCTCAGATGGTAAAGTGTCTGCCTGCAATGCGGGAGACCCAGGTTTAATCTGTGGGTTGGGAAGATCCCCTGGAGAAGGATATGGCAACCCATTCCAGTACTCTTGCCTGGAAAATTCCATGGACTGAGGAGCCTGGTAGGCTACAGTCCATGGGATTGCAAAGAGTCAGACACAACTGAGCGACTTCACTTTCACTTTCAACCATAAAATAGAATGAAATTATATCATTTGTCAAGGTGTGGATGGATCTAATCACCGTCGTACAGACTGAAGTAAGTCAGAAAGAGAAAAAATAATATTGCATAATAACACATGTGTTAATCTATGTTTTAGTTTAGAGAAGTAGTACAAATGAACCTATTTGCAAAGCAGAAATAGAGACACAGATGTAGAGAACAAAATATGGACATTAAGGGGAATGTGTGTGTGTGTGCTTAGTCATGTCTGACTTTTTGAGACCCCGTGGACTGAAGCCCAACAGGCTCCTCTGTCCAGGGGATTCTTTAGACAAGAATACTGGAGTGGGTTGCCATTTCCTACTCCTGTGGGTCTTCCCAACCCAGGGATCGAAATGGTGTCTCCTGTGTCTCCTGCATTGGCATGCAAATTATTTACCACTGTGCCACTTAAGATGCCTAAAGGGGAGTGGGGGTTGAATAAATTGGAAGATTGATACTGACATATAAAATGAATAAAATGACTTTTATTCTCTTACCTGGGGGATATTATCCATCCATGACTTTTTGTTGGGATAAGAATTACTACTTTCTGAGCTGTATCGTGCCTTATCTCTATTTTTAGCCCTTGTATTAGAAAATCTCATTATTTAGTTGAGTAATATGGTCATTTTACATAATTTTGAGTTCTATCACGATTTCAAATACAGTATTCAAGTCATATACAAATTTAGACACCAAATCTGAAGTGTGTCACCTGTAAATTAGATAAACATGACATCTTTATTGTTAACAAAAACTATAAAAGTAAATCAGGCATAACAATCAATTTATGCTTGGCTCTGAAGTAACCACTAGATATCACCCAGCCAATTGACCAAAGTGGAAGTTGCTCAGTTGTGTCTGACTCTTTGAAACTGCATGGTCTGTAGCCTGCCAGACACTTCTGTCCATGGAATTCTCCAGGCCAGAATACTGGCATGGTAGCCATTCCCTTCTCCAGGGGATCTTCCAAACCCAGGGATCGAACCCACATCTCCTTCATTATGGGGGGATTCTTTACCACCTGAACCACTAGGGAAGCCCAATTGACCAAAGCCCCACTCATGTTTAGGCAAAATTATTCAATTAATTTCTATTCAATAAATTGCTGTTGCATCTCATTTTTCCTTTGCTGCTTCCAGCATCTCTTCAAGAAATATTATAAAATGCCTTACTGATTCCTGTGTCTACCACTTAATTTTTAAAATATTTATATATTTATTATATTTCCCAAGGAAATAAATGGGCTTAATGCAACAGTTGAAGAGCTAACCCATTGGAAAAGACCTTGATGCTGGGAAAGATTAAGGGCAGGAGGAGAAGGGGCCAACAGAGGATGAGATGGTTAGATGGCACCATTGACACAAAGGACATGAGTTTGAGCAAACTCTAGCAGATAGTGAAGGAGAGGGAAGCCTAGTGTGCTGCAGTCTATGGGGTCACAAACAGTCGGACACAGGGACTAAACAACAACAATGTAATAATACCTGCTCAAGTGAACCTAAGGTTATGTTAATTACTCTTGATTATAGAATTTTGCCCAGAATCAGCATTAAGTGAGCCAGTCCACAGTTTGGTTACTCCATTTTGGGTATCCATTGTAAAAATCAGTATTTGTCAGTCTTCCATATGTTATCTGCATATGCACAATGTGCATGCTAAGTTGCTTCAGTCATCTCCAACTTTTTGCTACCCTATGGACTGTAGCCTGCCAGGGTCCTCTGTCCATGGGATTTTCCAGACAAACATACTGGAATGGGTTGCCATGCCCTTCTCCAGAGGATCTTCCCTGCCCAGGGATCAAACCTGGATCTCCTGAATCTCCTGCATTGGCAGGAGGGTTCTTTATCTTTACCACTAGCACCACCTAGGATGCCCCCATATTCACAATGCTGCTGCTGCTGCTAAGTTGCTTCAGTCGTGTCCGACTCTGTGTGACCCCATAGGCGGCAGCCCACCAGGCTCCCTTATCCCTGGGATTCTCCAGGCAAGAACACTGGAGTGGGATGCCATTTCCTTCTCCAAAGTATGAAAGTGAAAAGTGAAAGGGAAGTCGCTTAGTCATGTCCAACCCTCAGCGACCCCATGGACTCCAGCCTTCCTGGCTCCTCCATCCATGGGATTTTCCAGGCAAGAGTACTGGAGTGGGGTGCCATTGCTTTCTCCATATTCACAATAATGATTCAATAATCACCAAGGGACATTCAGAGCTCTTGCTGACTAGTTCCTTGTCTACTATCAAATTAGTATATTGGGGAATTTGATTTAAACAGTTTGCTTAAACTAGCTCATATGTAAATGGAATAAGAAAATCATTACAGCTACATCATTGATCCCCAAATGAAGAACTGTCTTTTCCCTCATCTTTTGTGCTGAAAATAAAAAAAGAAGCATTTATGTATAACTTAGCAATTTTGCCAACCTAGGTCATTTTGGAGCTTTACCTTTAATTCTGTTATTAATTTTATGTTACAATCCTTTGTTATATTTATCTTTGATTATCCTTCTGTTTATGTATCCTTTTGAAATATAAACACATTAGTATGCTAAAGCTTCTTACAGATTATGCATCACATTAGGTCTGTTTGAAGAATTAATTCAAATTTAATTTATACAAATTCATTGTTTGGTCTTGGAAAAGTTAGTGATTCTCTCAGGGTCTTAGTTTTACATTCTGTGAGATAAGAGTAGTAAAAACATGTACCTCAACTTTTGATTTAAAGTGGCACAGAGGGCAGAGACAGGCAGAGACCATTAGGAATCCCCTTTCCCCCTGTATTCTGAATAAAACATCATTTTTTTTTTTTTACATACACATCCAAACATGAAATCAAGAATGACAAGTCTTCAAATGCCAAAAAATTAGGATTTCAAAGCTATACCAGTGAGAGTTTCTTGAAGCTTTTAAAAGTCACAATGATATTGAAAAGGAGCTTATAACTTAGAGAATTTGCTTTTGCACCAGTGAGGGAAGTAAGCCAAGGGAATAGAATAAAAATGTAACAATCTCTGCCTTATTCCTTATTAAACATGGAAAAGTGACTGAGGAGAGTACTTAATGAGCTTAAATATAATAGCTTTGTCATATGTACTAGAAAGTATATTTTTCCTATATTCCACTTTGAAATTGACCCTTATCTTACACAATAAATATGTCAACTCAAGATGTATTAAGACCTAACTACAAGACCTGATATCATAAAAATCTTAGCAGAAACATGGGGGAAAAATCTCCTTGATATTAGTCTTGGCATTTTTTGTATATGATCCCAAAAGCAAGGCAACAAAAGCAGAACTAAACAAATGGGACACATCAAACTAAAAAACAAAACAAAACAAACCTGCAGAGCAACAGAAAAATATCAGCAAAAAAGAAAGTCAATCTACAAAAAGAGAGACTTCTGAATCATATATCCAAAATATATAAAGAAGCCACACAACTCAGTATCAAAAAACTAGATAACCTGATTTTTAAAAGTGGGCAAATTATAAAGCTATAATAATCAATATAGTGCAGTATTGATGAAAGAATATACAAACAGGTCAGTGCGACAGAAAATAAACCCAGAAATAGGCCCCATGTGAATATAATCAACTGATCTTTGACAAAGAAGAAAATACAACAGAGCAAGCAGTTTTTTTTCAACAAATTGGTACTGGAGCAGCTGGGCATCTATGTGCACAAAAAATGAATCTAGACACAGATCTTACACCCTGCAGAAAATTAACACAAAATAAATCCCCACCTTAGTGTAAAAGGCAAAACTATGAAATTCTTAGAAGATAACATAGGAGAACACCCAGGTAAACTTGGGTATAGTGACAACTTTTAAGATTCAAAATCAAAGGAACAATTCATGAGAGAAACAATTAATAGCCTGGACTTCATTAAATGAGAGGACCAACAACTAACAAGAAGAAAATATTTGCAAAAGAAACATCCAATAAAGGACTTTGTCCTAAATATATAAACAGGACATACCATTCAATAATAAGAAATAAACAATCTATTTTAAAAATGAGCCAAATATGTTAAAATACTTCATCAAAGAAGGCATATAGATAGCGAATTGCCATGTGATAAATGCTCAAATCATATGCCATCAGGGAAATGCATATTAAAACATCAATGAGATACAACTATGCATCTATTAGAATGGCCAAAATCTGGAACACTAAAAACACCAAATGCTGGCAAGGATGTGGGACAACAGGAAATCTCATTTATTTATGGTGGGACTGAAAATTGTTCAAAAAGTTTAAAGATAGTTTGGCAGTTTTGAGCAAAATTAGGCATATTTTTATCATGTTGACCAGTAATCACACGAGTTGAAAATTAATATCCACATAAAACACACATGCACATATTTAGAGCAAATGTAATTATAGTTGCTCAAATTTGAAGTCACAAAAATGTTTTTCAATAGATGAGTAAAGTGTGGTGCATCAGAACAATGGAATATTGCTGAACACTAGAAAGAAATGAGTTAGTATCATAACCCAGTGCACTCACCAGTAGGCCGGCACCAATCCCAGCCCCCCTGGGTCCCTGCCTCATCCAACTGTTAGGTGATACCAACTCTAGGACCTCTAGGGCCTTGCAGCCAGAGGTCTTGGGACCTGGCACTTGGCATTTCCCTGGGCTGTCAATAGCCCCAGGATGCAGCCTCACCCATTAGGAGGTTGGCAACAGGGGCCCTGAGACCCTCTGGGCCCCAACCTTACACACTAGCAAGTTGAAACCAGCCCTGTGTCCAGTGTCCTGTTCAGTGTTCTTTCTGTGTCTGGTGGCTACACACAGACAACTTTTATTCACTATCCAGACAAGTTATGATTTATCATAAGGCTACCCTACCTGAGCGTACACTAAGAGTTACTGAAACAAAATGAAGTTCCTTTTACCAGTGAAAAAGAAGTACATTTCTTTTGGGTAGAAAGCTAACAGTTTCTGTTATATGGAATTTCATGTTTTTAAATCAGTAATAGGCAAAATATAGCAGACAGACTGAAAAGAGTGATTATTTCAGATTTTTTCTTAAGTCCATCTATAGAGCTTTAATTGGTTTCTAATATCTTTAAATTTCTATAAACTTATCTTTAAAGGCACTTGCTACTGATTAGTAATATAGCAATTGGATTTTTCTTCCATAATTATGCTGTTAACATAAAATTGTTATTTCCAAATCACTGCATAGAAATTTTAGAAAAAATAATACCACAGAAAAGTGATGAATTTCCTTAGAATGGCCTCCTTTGTAGAAATCACAGTAAATAAAGTATGTGTACACGTTAATGAGACAATGTTCCACAAAGTAGAATTCATCTATATAATAATTTTTCCATCAAAACTAGCATGTACAATTTACAGGCTTTTATGGTGATCTTATTATGCAAATCTCTATTGGGATTTTCATTTAAAAATTGTCTTTAGATACTATGTCACCTTTATTTAACCTGAATTTTCTTTTCTTTCCTTTTTTTTTTTTTTGGTAAGAGGAAAGGACTTGAAATAGTTCTTGTGACTGAGATTTAATTAATTCACCTTGTTCAAAACAATATCCATACTGGTAGTTATTTTTGGCTAATCTTTTTACCACGATACAGGGGTTAAAAGTAAGGTTGTTTTTTTTTTTAAGTGACTTTTATCTTGGTTTTCTAAACTACTCCAAATTCAGTTTTACAAACATCGTTCCAGTAAACCTTTGAATGACATCCTTGCTGAAACATATACAGATGTATAGATTTTACAGTGCAAATGTTTATTCAAATTTGTTTTGTCCTCCCTGTTATTTGTTAGTCTATCTAGTTTCTTACACCTAACCATATATACATATTTTAAACATCTTGAGTTATTCTGCATCGACGTTTCAGTAATTTCAAGTCAATAATCCTCAAGTATCTACTTATCTTTTACACTAGTATAACTTGCTTGACAACTGGAATCAATCCAGTATTGTCTTTCTGATGAGCCTGGCAACTCTACGATGTGAAATATGTGATAGACAATTTCTCTGAATATCCTTGCTGGCTTCATAAAATAGGAATCTTGGAATGTGCTGAGCTTGTGAAACAGGTAACCAAAATAGGAAATGGATAAGACTTCTAACTTACATTGTCCATTATATGAAATGAACGAAAGTAGCTTCCATTTCCTGAATAAGGAGTGATTTCTTTCTTTCTGTGGATTGGATGGTAATCGATCTCAATGGAGGGGGAAAAGTACTAATAGCAATCCTTTTGCCTATGAAAAGCAGAACTTTGGAGATGTGTGTGAGACACTGCAACTATGGAAACTGGAAAAGAAAGAAGTTGCTGTTCTCACATTATTAAAAGTCTATCTTCACATAATTAAGCCCTGTATTCCCTTAGTTTTAGAAGGTAACTTGTATATTGATGTGTGCTCTATATTGTATAAACCAAAATGGAAAAAGCAATTAAATCAAGAAATGGGACAGGGTGGACAGTTATATGGAATTCCTGTTTTTTGCTTGCTTTTGTCCAACATATGAAGTTTCAAAGTACACACATATACATGCAGACCCATATAAACATGTGCATGTGCACGTGTGCTCAGTCGCTCAGTTGTGTCAAACTCTTTGTAACCTCATGGACTGTAGCCCACCAGGCTCCTCTGTCCATGAAATCTTCCAGGCAAGAATACTGGGGTGGGTTGCCATTTTCTATTTCAGGGGACCTTCCTGACCAGGAGATTGAATTGACATCTCTTGCCTCCCCAGTATTAGTTGGCGGATTCTCTACCCCTATGCCACCTGGCATCTGGGAAGACACACATATGCATACCTATTCTCTAATTTCGTGTTCTCCACATGGCTTACTCGGTTTAAATTTATTTTCTTTCTGTCTATATGTCATACCATTCTTTTTGCTGCTTTAATAGCTTATCTTGTTATTAATCTTATCCTGTGAACCCTTTGTCTCTTAGTACTTCTACTCTCACTATTCATAATTAAAAGCTTATTTGCATCTTATTGTATACAGTTTGCTTCTGTTTGTATAAACGTTATGCTTCTCTTCTGTATTATACTATAAACTTACTGTGCATGAAAGTGCATGAAAAGGCATATGCTTACATGTACATTTCCCTTTCCCCAAAATAATTGTACACTCTGTACATTCTGTGTGACTTCACTGGGAAGGGATCATTGAAGTTTGCTGCTGGTTTGCTTCAAACTTAATCTCATGTGTCTGTATTATACTATAAACTTACTGTGCATAATTTCTTAGATTTTCCACATTGCTTGGCATAGAGTGGGAATTTAAGAATAATTGAGAGTGGAAGGAAGTTAAGGTATGTCCTTCAGTGCTGACCACATTGAAAATGTGTGTGTTAAGTTGCTTCAGTCATGTCTGATTCTTTTTTGACCCTCTGGACTATGGCCTTCCAGGCTCCTCTGTTCATGGGATTTTCCAGGCAAGAATTACTGGAGTGAGTTGCTAATCCCTTCTCCATGAAAATGTATAAGTGATTATATTTTGATTGATCTATTGTTATTATAGATTAACCATTGTTCTCTAGATTAATCAAAAATGCCTATTAACAATATATCTACAGTTGCATACACAGTGAAAGTGAAGGCACAATTTAAGAGTTTGGGTATAAAGTTGATTTAAAGTTGTAAGTCCTATATACCTAATATTTCCCTTATGAGTCTTTTTTTTTTCTTTTTTTTTTTTCCTTATGAGTCTTTAGATCATTCCAAAAGTACAAAGAAAAAATATTTTTATTATATCTTACTAAGCAAAAAGTTATTTGTTCTCTTTCTCTCCACATACTTATATATACACACATGTATCTTGGTATATCAACCATTTTGTATTTAAGATAACTACTACATTCCTAGAGAGAATGACAGAGAAGGCAATGGCACCCCACTCCAGTACTCTTGCCGGGAAAATCCATGGACGGAGGAGCCTGGTAGGCTGTAGTCCATGGGGTCACTTAGGGTCGGACACGACTGAGCGACTTCACTTTCACTTTTCACTTTCATGCATTGGAGAAGGAAATGCAACCCACTCCAGTGTTCTTGCCTGGAGAATCCCAGGGATGGGGGAGCCTGGTGGACTGCCCTCTGTGGGGTCACACAGAGTCGGACACAACTGAAGCGACTTAGCAGCAGCAGAGACAATGAAACTAAAATTATTATTGGCCACTTTAAAACATTTAAAATGTTTGTGCTTATAGTGTTTACTTAATTCTATGTTCATATTAAACCTCAAACCCTGAATACAGGTAAAATAGATGTTTTATTTGTGTACCTTAAATAAGATAGTATGATTGTAGTTTATCTGTTTGTTTATAGACTGCATGTTCAATATCCATTAACCCAGTGCTTATTATGCACCGGTGGTATTGTAGACAATGGAAACAATAGCACTGATCAAGGCAACAAGGTTCCCTCCTCCCCTAAAGCTTCACTGTAACAAAGAGACAATGCAAGCACATATCAAATAGTGTTAATGCTAAGAGTAAATAAAGTCTTTTGGGTAATGTTTAGAATGAGGACTGCACTGAGTCTGTGTAAAGGTCTTAAAGCAGAAAACAGCCTCGACTGTTGTCTGAGGAGGAAGCAAGCTATAGGTTGGCACTTGGGGAGTGAAGCAGAGAATGGTTCTTGATGTGATCAAAGAGGAAGCAGATCATCTTAGGCCTTATAAGCCAAAACAGAGTTTGAATGTTATTTAAAATTCCAACAGAAGCCTTTGGGGTTTGCAATAGGGAAATGGAATGGTCAGATTTATATTTTAACAAAGATTACCCAGGCAATCTGCTATACGGAAAGTGTATTGCAAGGGGTGAAAAAGTGGAATCTGGGCAATTAGGAATCTCCTGAAGAATTTTAGTCAAGAGATGATCTGGAATAATACAGTAAATTGGAAGCGGAAATGGAGGGAAGTAGATAGATACAGAAAATATTTTAGGTATTATTTCTAAAGTGAGTGGGAGTGTTAAATGTGTTAATTATAGTGGGGATATACGTACAGTATGTGTCATATTTTTGCTAATTATTCTTATCATCATTGTATGCATAAACAGTAGAATGATTATAGCTTATCGTATAAAGCCACAGACGGACTAGATATTAAAGAAATTCTTTAAAACTTCTGGGTTTCAGTGTCCTCATCTATGAAATGGGAAATAATAATATTACACAATACAAAGAGATGATGGCAGGATTACTATATGCAAAGTGTTAACAATAGTGCCCAGTACTGGTAAAAATAATATCTATTTTTGAATGTCCACTTTACAGCATCAATATAATTTAATGGAAAAATGGATGGGTTTGGAACTGAAAAGACCTGTACTTGAACTCTTGCTTCACAATGCACCATTTCTTCTTGGCCTTGAATATGCTGCTAAATTTCTCTGAGTCTCTTTCCTTACTTTTAAACTAGAGATGTTAAATCTCTTATTATAAAAGTAATGTAAGAAATAAATATTTGTAAGTCATTCAACACTCTGATTGGCACTATTAAAAAATCTGAATATTAGTTCCTATGGAAACTTGACTGTTTCCAATTCTTTCTTTTGTCCCTTCTAAAAAATACACTACTGTTGATCTGAGCTGTGTGACTGTCTTGGCCAGGATCGTGTTATTAAGATGACTCAAGGACAATCTTCACATGTTTACGTTTTAGTTTGCCCTCCTGTCCTTCCGTGATGTACTGTGAGAGGAATACGACCCAGTTAGCTACTGGTCCAAGGAAAATAAAGAAACAAATGGAGCAGATCTGAAGCAGTCTGAAACCCGGAGTCAAGTTCATTGAAGCCACAGTCTACCCAAAGACTTGAAAGCAAGAAAATAGAAGCATTTAGTACTGTAAGACACTGGGATTTTGAAGATGTTTGTTATGCAGTTTTGTTGCAACAAAAGTAGATTAGTACATTTTTTTTTTCTTTCTGTCTTTCAAATTATGCCAATTCCCAATACTTTACATGGCATTTGAAACATAATTGTTCTGTGTGACTTAAAGAATTCTCTAGTTCTCTAGCCAGAGAAGGCAATGGCACCCCACTCCAGTACTCTTGCCTGGAAAATCCCATGGACAGAGGAACCTGGTAGGCTGCAGTCCAGGGGATCGCAAAGAGTCGGACATGACTGAGCGACTTCACTTTCACTTTTCACTTTCATGCATTGGAGAAGGAAATGGCAACCCACTCCAGTGTTCTTGCCTGGAGAATCCCAGGGACAGGGGAGCCTGGTGGGCTGCCATCTGTGGGGTCGCACAGAGTCGGACACGACTGAAGTGACTTAGCAGTAGCAGTTCTCTAGCACTTTGAATTGTAGTTAATATTAACCATCAGTAATTATAATTTGTTAACCCTAACCATGTGGCTATAATTGTGGCAGGTTCTCTTGGAGGACAAACACATGAAGCTTGAAGAACTGAGGATCTCTCACTGGAAACATTCTTAGAGTCCTTCATGAGGTCCTGTTTCCCAGGCATGCTCTAAAACTCTATGGTGGAGGGATTAGAATTAGTAGGAAAAGGTTCATAGACAACACTGATCTTGAGTTGGACATGAGAGAAAGGTGTATTTCAGGGATGCCATGTGAATTCTGTATCACTTTAGTCCTAGATACTGACTATGAAAAACAAAGAAATTGTTATTCTCTCCCTATTGTTATTTTTCAGTTGCTAAGTCATGTCAGAATCTTTGCAACCCCATGGACTGCAGCATACTTGTCTCTTCTGTCCTCCACTATGTCCCAGAATATTCTCAAATTCATATTCATTGAGTTGGTGATGCCATCCAATCATCTCATCCTCTGTCATCACCTTCTCCTCTTGCCTTCCATCTTTCCCAGCATCAGGGTTTTCTCCACTGAGTCAGCTCTTTGCATCAGGTGGCCAAGTATTGGAGTTTGAGCTTCCGCATCAGTCCTTCCAATGAATATTCAGGATTGATTTCCTTTAAGATGGACTGGTTGGATCTCCTTGTGTTCAAAGGACTCTCAAGAGTCTTCTCCAACACAATAGTTCAAAAGCATCAATTCTTTGGAGCTTAGCTTTATTTATGGTCCAACTCTCACATCCATACATGACCACTGGAAAAACCATAGCTCTGACTATATGGACCTTTGTCGGTAAAGTAATGTCTCTGCCTTTTAATATGCTGTCTAGGTTTGTCATAGTGTTTCTTCCAAGGAGCAAGCATCTTTTAATTTCATGGCTGCAGTCACCATCTGCAGTGATTTTGGAGCCCAAGAAAACAAAGTTTGTCATTGTTTCCATTGTTTCCCGCCTATTTTCCATGAAGTGATTGCACTGGATGCCGTGATCTTAGTTACCTGAATGTTGAGGTGTTTGTTTGTTTGTTTTTTTTAAATTTTATTTTATTTTTAAACTTTACAATATTGTATTAGTTTTGCCAAACATCAAAATCAATCCACCACAGGTATACCCGTGCTCCCCATCCTGAACCCTCCTCCGTCCTCCCTTCCCATACCCTCCCTCTGGGTCGTCCCAGTGCACCAGCCCCAAGCATCCAGTGTCGGGCATCGAACCTGGACTGGCGACTCATTTCATACATGATATTATACATGTTTCAATGCCATTCTCCCAAATCTCCCCACCCTCTCCCTCTCCTTCTCCCACAGAGTCCATAAGACTGATCTATACATCAGTGTCTCTTTTGCTGTCTCGTACACAGGGTTATTGTTACCATCTTTCTAAATTCCATATATATGTGTTAGTATACTGTATTGGTGTTTTTCTTTCTGGCTTACTTCACTCTGTATAATAGGCTCCAGTTTCATCCACCTCATTAGAACTGATTCAAATGTATTCTTTTTAATGGCTGAGTAATACTCCATTGTGTATATGTACCACTGCTTTCTTATCCATTCATCTGCTGATGGACATCTAGGTTGCTTCCATGTCCTGGCTATTATAAACAGTGCTGTGATGAACATTGGGGTACATGTGTCTCTTTCCCTTCTGGTTTCCTCAGTGCGTATGCTCAGCAGTGGGATTGCTGGATCATAAGGCAGTTCTATTTCCAATTTTTTAAGGAATCTCCACACTGTTCTCCATAGTGGCTGTACTAGTTTGCATTCCCACCAACAGTGTAAGAGGGTTCCCTTTTAAGTCAGCTTTTTCACTCTCCTCTTTCACTCCCTAATATTTGCTTTTTCTGAGGCTAAAGAAAAGGCAGTCCTCTCTCTCAGCCCCGTCACTGGAGCCTCCTGACTGCACACACATATTCCTGTCTAATGGTACCTGCTTCCTTTAGAGTCTATGAGCAAGACAACCTTCAGGGTTTGATCAAATTTATCTTCTGGCTACAGTCTTTTTGTCTTTAACGGGCCAAAGTGTCACTTTCTATTGAAAGTTAAAAGGAGAAGAGAAAGGGGAAGTATGTTGATTTACTGTTTTATTAGATTTCTGATTGGAAACAGAGAAGAGCTGTGGCCTTACCTGTAAAATCACCCATCTTTCACTCTGAAGGTTTCAGATTTGAGTTGGTGAGTCATTTTTCCTAACTCTATCAGTTTCCATAATTGCACATACGGAGCCTCTAAGGGGAGGTGGGAGGCAATTATGAATAGATGAAACCAGGATATTGTCTTTCCCAACTTTTTAACTCCATTTCAACAGTGAAGAAAAGAAAGAAAGAATAAAGAGGAATGAAGAGAGGGAGAAGGAAGATGGAGAGAAGAAAGGGAAACATCTACCTCTCCAGCAATTAATATAAACCAAGCATTTATTTAGATAGTTAATGATGGCTGAAGAATATATAACTATCTACTCACTTGGTTGATTGTAACTTTGTCCCTGAAAGCTATTTATCAAAGATCTATTTTAGAGACAAGGATTTTAAATGACTCATTTAATATCCTACAGTGAATAAAAAAGTATTTTAAAATAACAATGAAATAAATAAATAACACAATGATTTAAAAATAATAATCATCTCATTTAAACTGTATAACACCCATGTGAAGATATTTCATTATTATCCAGTTTTAGAGGAAATAGGCTTATGAACGTTTAATAACATGCAAAAAGTTATACAACGTATAAATCATAGAGCCCAGCTCATACTTGGTGTTGCCTAACTACAAAGCCCCTGCTTTTCTACTTCTAATTAATAAATATATTTATATTTAATGAGATTATAAAGGCAAAATTCACTAGTTTTCCAAATACATTTTGGAAGAAAAGTGCAGTGGGTGACTATGACAGACTTTCCACAGTGTACTTTCTGTGCTGGTTCATACATCTTGCCTAATTTAAATAATTTCTAAGCTTATTTTTTTTAGCTGTTTCAAAGTACAATCTCTCTTTCCCACCCCTCAACTAACCACTAATTGCATGTCTCCTATTTAGCAGATATGAGCTTATGTCAACTAAACCAATCTCACCCCTCTGCTAAAGAAACAAGTTTTCAGTGGCAATTAGGAATAATTGTTGTGATTTCTCCACCTACATAACTCTGAATTCCAACACAGCAACACATCCCATTAGCCTTTGAAGACAAGAATGTTGAAAAAAAAATGTTATATTTTGAGAACAAAACACTGTTGAATTTAGGATACAGTAATTTTTATTAAATTCCTCTCTGAGCAAAGTAAAATAGGTGACATGTAAAAACACAGGAAAAAAGAGTGGAACACAAGGTTGTTTTCTTCAGATGACCATCAAACATTAGAGGAATAAAGTGAGGAGGTCAAGGTAGCAACTATAAGTTCTGAACTGAGAAGTGAGCCCAAAGGATGATTCAGGTTTCACCCAATTAAGAATTCCAAGATTCCTTTACTCTCTCCTGAGTTATCAGTTCATGAAAATTCTCTTGGAAGTTATGAACTATTGAGATGAGCGTGTCCGTATTTGCTGGGGGCTCTGTGTGTATTTGTGGTGGAGGGAATGTGAAAATCTTAAGATATTTAGTGTCTTACAACTGTCCGTCTAAAGACACAAAGCAGGGTTTGGGGGAGATGACTCAAAATACTGAGGAGTAGGCAACCTGTTTTTTTGGTGGCTTCCACCTAATTTCTTATCTATGCTATCTAGTTGTAGAGAACTTCACTAGTTAACTTGGGATTTATGCAAATTTGTTTATGTCTAACTGTAGTAGAGTTATAATGTAGTAGAGGATTTAAAAAGTCATTCAAAAGCTCAGGTTTGCAAGTACTGATCCAGAACATATGAAAAAATAAATCTAGAAATAAGAACAAACGTTTCATTTACTCTATCAAAATATTATGCTGATGCTATTTCAGTGGTCATCTATAAATGAAGAATTACACAATCTTTGTGCTAAGCTTTTATTTCAGCATATTTTTAGTTATATATAAATGCACACACACACACATATATGTGTGTGTATATATATATATATATATATATATCAGTATTTAATCATTGTTGTTGTTCAGTCACTCAGTCATGTTTGACTCTTTGTGACTCCATGGACTTTCCATGCCAGGCTTTCTTGTCCTTCACCATCTCCTGGAGCTTGCTCAAACTTATGTCCATTGAGTTGGTGATGCCATCCAATCATCTCATCCTTTGTCATCACCTTCTCCTCTTGCCCTCAATCTTTCCCAGCATCAAGGGCCAAAGCACTGGAACTTCAGCTTCAGAATTAGGCAAAATGAATAGTTACCACACTGGTTAGCAGGAAGTCTTGTCCTAAAATTGATCACCAACTCTGCGATCAAATGACAATCAGAGTTGCCATACGGTCCAGCAACCCCACTCCTGGGCATGTAGCTGGAAAAAACTATAATTCAAAGATATATATCCACCCCTATATTTATAGCAACACTGTTCACAGTACCCAAATTCTGAAAATAACATAATGTCTACTGACAGGTGTATGGATAAAGAAGATGTGGTTCATATATACAGTAGAATACTACTCAACCATAGAAAGAGTGAAATAATGTCATTTGCACAACATGAATGAACCTTGAGATACTCATACTAAGTGAAGCAAGTCAGAAAGATAAACACAAATTCAATATTATATCACATATAAGGAATCTAAATATGAACAAAAGAACTTTTACAAGACAGAAACAGACTTATAGACACAGAGAACAGGCTTGTGGTTCCCAAGAGGAAAGTAGGGTCGGGGAGGGATGGACTGGGAATTTGAGGTCAACAAATGCAAACTGTTACATATAGAATGGATAAACAACAAATCCTTCTGTATAGCATGGAAACTATATTCAATACTCTGTGATAAACCATCATGGAAAGGAATTTTTTTAAAAAAGAAAGTGTGAGTATATATATATATATACACACACATATATATACATATATATATATATACACATACATACATACATATACATGGGCTCTCCTGGTGGCTCAGACAGAAAACAATTTACCTGCAATGAGCCAGGCCTGGGTTTATTCCCTGGGTTGGGAAGATCCCCTGGAGGAGGGCATGACAACCCACTCCAGTATTCTTGCCTAGAGAATCCCATGGACAGAGGATCCTGGAAGGCTACACTTCATGGGATCACAAAGAGTCAGACACGACTGAGTGACTGAGCACACATATATACACAAAGACAGACACAGACACACACACACATATGCACACACATATACATATACATATATATATATACACACACAAGCAAAACAATCACTTTGCTGTATTGCAAATTTAACACAACATTTTAAGCCAACTATATTTTATTAAAAAAAAAGAAATACCTCCATACAAATTCTCACCCCATTGTAATATAACTTAATGACATAATATGAAATTTTGAAATATCAGCATAATTCCCTTATTGTGGTAAAGTTACTCCACAGTGAATTCTCTCAAACTGTCTTGGAAGACTTCCAGTCCAGTGTACAGGGATTTGGTTTCTTGTGTCATCACTTTGCTATCTGTTTACTTCAATCCTAACAAAGTGCAATATCGCTTTCTCTTCCCATCACTAATCTTATCAGTTATCTTCATATAAATCCTCCTATTGCCCTATGCTAACTGTGTGAACATTTTAATTGGAACTCCATGGACCTGTTTGAACCTTGTCTGTATATCCAGGTACTAAACATGACAACAGGTGTCTTTGAGAGCAGCTTCCTTCAGCCAGAAGGGGAAATCTGTTCATGTGAGATCTGGAAGGTTTTACCATTTTCATTTTGCCTTGGACTGTTCTACTGGATTGTTCTCCAACAGTTAAATCTATTAAATAATATTGTTTGCCACCTGAAGTTTGGGACTGCTGGACTTAGGAAAAGAGAGAGAGACTATAGGGAACATAATCAAAATGAATTTTCATTGAGGTGTGCTTCATTTCCCGTTGTAATTACCTCAAAAACAAGTTCTTACCAGTGGGTCCCCAAGTGCCTCCTTAGAGAACATAGCAATGCAGAAAGTAAGCAAAGATATTTTGTGTGCAGGTGAAGAATTAACTTCCCAAAGCAGTCTCTCTTGTCCTGATTAAGAGAAAATGTTGGAACCGAGCAGGAAAACACACACTTTCATGGCTAGATCTGGCTCCAGTAATCAAAGGCTCCTCTTGGGGGAAACCCTAATCATTTTTAAGCCAATGGCTATTGGCTGGTAAAACTAAAGCACAGTGATTTTTTCAGGAAAGGCAACTTGATTGGGGTAAACAGAAGCTTATGCCAGGACAAAAAAAGAAAAGAAGTAGTATGGTCAAGAAGGATACCAGTATACAACACGCAATAATAAAAAAATACCTGGAGGATGACTTCAGAGCCTAGGGACCAGCCTGATTACTTTTGTTATCATTATGGGGATCACAATTAGATGGACTAGTGTCTACGTAAAATATCTGATATTTAATGTACTGACATATAAAATTAATATACTAGTTGTCAAACCTCCCTCATGGGGTGGTTGTTAGCCTCAGAATTTTGTTTTCAAAAGTAGCAGATTGTACTAAAGTCTTGGTTATTAATACTCTTACTAGACAGACCTTAAGCATACGTTTAGCACCTCTGTGGGAAAATATTTTAAACAAGCTCTGCTGGTTATTCTCCACTTGTCTCACTGCTACAGTCCAGGTCACCCTCCTGCATTCCCTGGGAGGCTGCATTTCATCATCCTTAGCCTCTGGTTTGAAGTAGACTAGATCAATGGAATGCACCAACAGTAGACTGTGAGCCAGGATGAAGAGAGTTTGGAGTACTTATTTCCTCCACTCACTTTCTGCCTTAGTTCTGTGGTTCTGCCAGTAGCTGACTTTGATGCCCTTCTTCTCTGGCAGCAAGCCTATAAGTGATGAGGTTCCCCATACTTCTGTCAATATCCCTTTCATTAAGTTCTCTTGTTTCAGTCTTTTTGAATGTGAATTTTGTTATTGTTGCAACTATAACTTTTTTGTTGTTGTTGTTCCAATTGGGAACAAAAAGACCTGGTGATTACATGACTATCCCAGGGAAGTTTAGACAGAGGAATCTGTCAACATCTGCACAGCACTGTGTGCATAAACACTCATAGCTTCCCCCCTACAGTCCCATTTCCAACCTCACATGGAGTCTTCAGCATTGATATATTGTCTTTGGGTTAATTTTCAAGGCCTCTGTAAAAAGTGTAGCAAATTATGCTTTTGGTTTGACTTAATTTTGGCTCAGACAGTAAAGTACCAACCTGCAATGTGGGAGACCTGTGTTTGATCCCTGGGTCAGGAAGATCCCCTGAAGCAGGGAATGGCTATCCACTCCAGTATTCTTGCCTGGAGAATTCCATGGACAGAGGAGCCTGGCAAGCTACAGTCCATGGGGGTCACAAAGAGTCAGACACAACTGAGAGACTAACACACAGTTTGTCAAAGGAAGTTCTATAAATCATTAGAAGAAGGAATTATTCATTCATTCATGTGTTCATCCATTGGATTGCTCATGAATTCACTCAAGGAGCTTTCAGTATATGCCTTTCTGCCAGTCTCCTGACTGGTAGGAAACAAAAGGTACATTCTATTGGTGCAGTAAAGAGAACTAAATCAAAGCTTTTATTACCACTAGGCCTAAAGGTGCAAGAAGAGGAAACATTATAACCTGAGCCTTGGCATCACTGGTGCTATGGGATCAGTCAGTCAGGAAGAAGCTGTAGTTATAGAAGAATGTAACCACTGCCCAAATAATATATCCGGGGACAGAGAGAGTGAGAGAAACTGTTTCTATCTTTCCCTCTTTCCTCTCTTATATTTTCTAGAGAGTGCCTACTTTGGATTAAACTCAATATTAAGCCATAAGGCAAGGTAGTCTGGGTGAATTAGTTTATAGGCATCAGGTTCTCAATGGACAAAACGGGAAAAGAAGAGTAGCTCTGGGTGTGTGACAAATGGCAAATAACTTACACAACCTCCAAATGATGTAGAAGAGGAATATGTAAGTCCTGATATAGAAGATAATGATTCTTGCTCACAAGCTCAACATACAAGAGCATGTATTCTAGAGGTAAAACCAGTAGTGGTATTTAATGGTGCTGACTCCACTAGTCAGAATTATCTCCTTGGGAAAGTGATTCTTTTCTGTATCAATAAATGCATGTTTAGACTCAACTGAAAGAGACGTTCATAGCAAAATGGTTTCTCCCATGCTTAGTTTGGATAGGTAAGAATTTAGGTTTGGACTCAATATGCCTTTTAGTTATATTAGAAGAGTTCATATTTATCCCTTGTCAGTGGAAATAGACTCTTGTCACTTCCTTGAAATGCATGAATATAGAAACTGGATGCCCCTCAGTGAACACTCCATGGTTGGTCAGGTTAGCCAATAGTTGGATTTCTAGAGGACACTTTTCACAAATTTTTTTCATTGTCTTTCTTTTATTGATTCCTATTTTGATTCCATTACAATCATCAAACATAACTGATATGTTTTTTGCTGTTTTGATTGGAGTATAGTGGCCCTACACTGCTGTGTCAGTTTCTGCTGTATAGCAAAGGGAATCAGCCATACGTACACATATATCTCCTCGTTTTTAGATTTCTTTCCCATTTAGGCCACCACAGAGCCTAGAGTAGAGTTTCCTGTGCTATACAGTAGGTTCTCATAGGTTATCTATTTTATACATGGTACAGAGACGGGGCATCCTGGTGGGCTGCTGTCTATGGGGTCGCACAGAGTCGGACATGACTGAAGTGACTCAGCAGCAGCAGCAGTGTGAAAGTGAAAGTGTTAGTCACTCAGTTGTGTCCAACTTCGTGAGACCATGGACTATAGCCCCCAGGCTCCTCTGTCCAGGGAATTATCCTGGCAAGAATACCAGAGTGGGTTGCCATTCTCTTCTCTAAGGGATCTTCCTGACCCAGGGATGGAACCCAGGTCTCCTGCATTGAAAGCAGACTCTTTATCATCTGAGCCACCAGGGAAGCTCATATACACATACATAATAGTGTATATATGTCAATTTAAATCTCCCAATTCATCCCACTATCCCTTCCCCCTTATTAGCCATGCTTGTTCTCTATGTCTTTGGTTCTATTTTTGTTTTGTAAATATGACCATCTATACCAATATTTTTTCAGATTCTACATACATGCATTAATATTAATATATGACATTTGTTTTTCTCTTTCTGATATACTTTTCTCTGTATAACAGTCTGATATATTTTTAAATATTTTAAATTTGTTATAGTTTTTACAAACTAGTGCAAGTATATTATATAGTTTATAGTTTTTATGAACTAGTGTAAGTATATTATAATGTTCCATGTGTGCATATAAAGACTATGTATTGTGCTGTTACTGAGTGAAATATTATAATTGTCAATTAAGGGTTGTTTGATGGTGGTCAGTTCTTTTATATCCTTGCCTTTCTGAAGACTGCTTACCACAGAGTAAGAAAAGAGTGTTTAAGTCTATAATTATGGAATTGTCTTTGCCATTTCAGTTTTCCCAATTTTTCCTTTACTTTTTTACTGAAGCTCTGTTTGATAGATATACTGTTTTCTTCCTTCTTTCACAATGTCCCAATTTTTCTTCTGCTATCAGTTCTGTTCTGTCTGAAGAACTTCTTTAAGCAATTTGTATACAACAGGCTTTCTGTCAATAGATTATCTTAGTTTTCTTCAAATGAGAATGCTTTGCTTTACCTTTATTCCTGAAGACTGCTTTTACTGAGTAAAGAAATTTGTTTTGAAATTACTTCAACACATTAAAAACATTTGCCACTTTCTTCTCTGTTCCATGGTTTCTTATGAGAAATTCATTCATTTAAATGGCCGTTGCCTTATAATTAATGTTCCAGTATTCTTTAGCTGTTTTCAAGTTTCTTTTCTTTGTTTTTAGATTTAAGTAGTTTGCTTTTAATTTGTCTGGTTATTGGTTACTTTGCATTTCTGCATTTCAGGATCATGAAGCTTCTTGAATATGTAAGAATGTACAGAATGTACTTAATTGTCCAAATTATATGTGACAACACATGGGAAGAGTTGCCAGTAAGGAAAACTTTTCTGAGCCTGATTGATCAGGACTTTTGTCGGCTGCTAGCTACCTAATGTACAGCACCTTATGGCTGTTCTTGGGTATTCAAGCTCCTGTCTCAAGAGGTGAAACAGGTGTTCAACACACATCACTTTGTTAACATAAATTATCTGGACAAACTGGTGGACTCTGCTTCAAGGTCTCAGGCATGCACAAAGTACTTTCATCAAACAGAACATCACAGAAGCACAGTTTTCAGGGGTCAGCTAAGGTCTAGTCATGAAAACAAGCCTTTCCTGGGAATGACAAGGCTTTCTACAGCAAGCCCTGTGGAGTTAACCCTTTTTCACCCACAGATAAAGATGTCATATTTGATTTTCTGATTCTTCTCTCAATGGGAGCAACATTTCTGAAAAAGTAAACATAAATAACTAATGTCTCTACCTTCTCTAATTGGAAGATAGCAAAATCGTGAGGCTAATCATGTTGATTATTGTATCACCAGCTTCTTCTTTGCATCTTTTCTTCAGCTTCAGGTCTCGCTCTGTCTCTCATTACAAGTTCTCATCAACATCAACTTCTCTCCTCTTTCTTCATCAAAGCCCATTTTCAAAAGGCTTGAAGTTCGCCACTCACTGACTACAGGGAGAGGAAGTCTCTACTGTGCTTCTCTCATAGGGAGTTTAAACCTCAATGTCCAGCTGTTTCTGGCTAACAAAGTGATTTGACCCTTGACAAATGTAGAAGGAAACCCCTGAAAAGTTATCACATTGTGATGCCACTAATCTCAGCCCTCTGTATCAGCTGTCTGATATTTCACCTTTGGGACTTTATTTTACGATGTTCAGTTCAGTTCAGTTCAGCTGCTCAGTAGTGTCTGACTCTTTGCAACCCCATGGACTGCAGCACGCCAGGCCTCCTTGTCCATTACCAACTCCCAGAGTTACTCAAATTCATGTCCATTGAGTTGGTGATGCCATCCAACCATCTCATCCTCTGCCATCCCCCTCTACTCCCCCCTTCAATCTTTCCCAGCATCAGGGATTTTCAAAGGAGTCAGTTCTTCACAACAGGTGGCCAAAGTATTGGAGTTTCAGCTTCAGCATCAGTCCTTCCAATGAACATTCAGGACTGATTTCCTTTAGGATGGACTGGTTGGATCTCCTTGTAGTCCAAGGGACTCTCCAGAGTCTTCTCTAATACCACAGTTCAAAAGCATCAATTCTTTGGTGCTCAGGTTTCTTTATAGCCCAACTCTCACATCCATACATGATTACTGGAAAAACCATAGCCTTGACTAAATGGACCTTTGTTGGTAAATAAATGACTCTCTTTTTAATATGCTATCAAGGTTGGTAATAACTTTTCTTCCAAGGAGTAAGTGTCTTTTAAATTCATGGTTGCAGTCAACATCTACAGTGATTTTAGAGCCCCCCAAAATAAAGTCTGTCACTGTTTCCACTGTTTCCCCATCTATTTGCTATGAAGTGATGGGGCAGATGCCATGATATTAGTTTTCTGAATGCTGAGTTTTAAGCCAACTTTTTCACTCTCCTCTTTCACTTTCATCAAGAGGCTCTTTAGTTCTCCTGTGGCTTCTGAAAAAAGTGTGGTGTCATCTGCATATCTGAGGTTATTGATATTTCTCTCAGCAATCTTGATTCCAGTTTGTACTTCTTCCAGCCAAAGGTTTCTCATGATGTACTCTGCATAGAAGTTAAATAAGAAGGGTGACAATATACAGCCTTGACGTACTCCTTTCCTGATTTGGAACCAGTCTGTTGTTCCATGTCCAGTTCTAACTATGCTTCCTGACCTGCATACAGATTTCTTGAGAGGCGGATCAGGTGATCAGGTATTCCCTTTCTTTCAGAATTTTCCACAGTTTGTTGTGATCCACACAGTCAAAGGCTTTGGCATAGTCAATAAAGCAGAAATAGATGTTTTTCTGGAACTCTCTTGCTTTTTTGATGATCCAACAGATGTTGGCAATTTAATCTCTGGTTCTTTTGCCTTTTCTAAAACCAGCTTGAACATCTGGAAGTTCATGGTTCATGTACTATTTAAGCCTGGTTTGTAGAATTTTGAGCATTACTTTACTAGCATGTGAAATGAGTGCAGTTCTGTGGTAGTTTGAGCATTCTTTGCAACAAAAGATGGAGAGGCTCTATACAGTCAGCAAAAACAAGACTGGGAGCTGACTGTGGCTCAGATCATGAGCCAAATTCAGACTTAAATTGAAGAAAGTATGGAAAACCACTAGATCATTCAGGTATGACCTAAATCAAATCCCCTACAATTATACAATAGAAGTGAGAATTAGATTCAAGGGATTAGATCTGATAGACAGAGTGTCTGATGAACTATGGATGGAGGTTCATGACATTGTACAGTAGACAGAGATCAAGGCCATCCCCAAGAAAAATAAATGCAAAAAAACAAAATGGCTGTCTGAGGAGGCCTTACAAATAGCTGTGAAAGAAGAGAAGTGAAAAGCAAAGGAGCAAAGGAAAGATATAAGCATCTGAATGCAGAGTTCCAAAGAAGAGCAAGAAGAGATAAGAAAGCCTTCCTCAGTGATCAGCGCAATGAAATAGAGGAAAACAATAGAATGGGAAATAATAGAGATCTCTTCAAGAAAATTAGAGATACCAAGGGAATATTTTATGCAAAGATGGGCTAAATATAGGACAGAAATTGTATTGATCTAATAGAAACAGAAGATATTAAAAAGAGGTGGCAAGAATACACAGAAGAACTAGACAAAAAAAAGTCTTCCCAACCCAGATAATCCCAATTATCTGGGATATCCCAATTATTACTCACCTAGAGTCAGACATCCGGAATGTGAAGTCAAGTGGGCCTTAGGAAGAATCACTATGAACAAAGTTAGTGGAAGTGATGGAATTCAAGTTGAGCTATTTCAAACCCTAAAAGATGAAGCTGTGAAAGTGCTACACTCAATATACCAGCAAATTTGGAAAACTCAGCAGTGGCCACAGGACTGGAAAAGGTCAGTTTTCATTCCAATCCCAAGAAAAGCAATGACAAAGAATGCTCAAACTACTGCACAATTATGAGTTCAAATATTTGTAATCTTATCTTCAAAATTCTTGACTAGTGGGTATCAGCTCACTAGTGAAACCAAATCTGGCATCTGTTGGAGTCAGCATCATCAACCTTATGGTTCCAACTGAACTGGGGTTTAAGGATTTGTGGCTTGCACATGGTTAATTTCTCCCACTTGGTGGAGGTTTTGGTATCTGTTGCTATTGCTGTTCAGTGGCTCAGTCGTGTCTGACTCTTTGTGACCCCGTGGACTGCAATATGCCATGCTTCCCTGTCCTGCAAAATAGGTCGAAGACATTGTTCTGTCACTTGCTATCCCTTGAGGGGGAACCAGGAATCTGCCGTAAGGTTGCACTATTGTTTCTTGTAGCTATTCCTCCCTTATCTCTTCACCCCATACCCTCTTGGTGGAACTCCAGGTTGATTAATGAGGTAAAATGAAGGCTATTTCCTGTAATCCAAGAAACGTGGTACACAAAAGTTTTGTGCCCAGAAGTTTCACAGGAGTTCTGCTAGGTTACACTAGTATTCATATGATAATTAAGTCAAGCAAAGCAATTCACAATGATTTGTTGGTATTCAATCACTCAGGCCTGTCAGACTCTTTGCCACACCATGGACTGCAGTACACCAGGCTTCCCTGTCCTTCACTTTCTCCTGGAGTTTGCTCAAACTCATGTCCTTTGAGTTGATGATACCATGCAACCATCTCATCCTCTGTCTCCGCTTTCTCCTCCTGCCCTCAATCTTTCCCAGCATCAGGGTCTTTTCCAATGAGCTGGCTCTTTGTTTCAGGTAGCCAAAGTATTGGAGCTTCAGCTTCAGCATCAGTCCTTCCAATGAATATTCAGTGGTGATTTCCTTTAGGATTGACTGCTTTAATCTCTTTGCTGTCCAAGGGACTCTCAAGAGTCTTCTCCAGTACAACAGTTCAAAAGCATCAATTTTTGTTTTTTTGTTGCACTTAGGCTTCTTTATGGTTCAACTCTCCATATACACAACTACTGGAAAAACCATAGCTTTTACTATATAGATCTTTGTTGGTGAAGTGATGTCTCTGCTTTTTAATACACTGTCTAGGTTTGTCAATGAGAAGGCAATGGCAATCCACTCCAGTACACTTGCCTGGAAAATCCCAGGGATTGCAGAGTTCGTTAGGCTGCAGTCCATGGGGTCTCAAAGAGTCGGACACGACTGAAATGATTTAGCAGCAGCAGCAGCAGTAGGTTTGTCATAGCTTTTTATTTGGTGCAATATACTCCTTTCACCTTCTCTGTTAAAAAATGGAGTTTCTTAAATCATAAATTGAACAAAGAATATTGAGGCCTTCTGTTGTGGTTGTTGTTTTAGCTGCAAAGTCCTGTCTGACTCTTTGCGACCCCCATGGACTGTAGCCCACAAGACTCCTCTGTCCATGGGATTTTGCAGGCAAGAATACTGGAATGGGTTGCCATTTCCTTCCCCAGGGAATCTTCCTGACCCAAGAATCAAACCCAAGTCTCCTGCATTGGCAGGCAAATTCTTTATCCCTGAGCCACCAAGGAAGCCCCCAATGCTCTCCAAGTATTCATAAACAACACAGGACAGTTCCCCACTCTATGAATCAGTATTTCTCATATATTCACCTTTAATTGACAAATTGTCATTTTGAAATGAGAACATCACAAGGGAACAGATTTCATGTATTTCACATTTTGCTCTTTCCTGTATTCCTAGCTAAATTTCCACTAAGAAAAACTGTTGAGACCACAAGGTGACATGATTGGAAGCAGGATGGAAAACTGAACACGGAATTTTGATAGTCAGCTTCGTATTATGTCTTCCCTTTCTCCCTCCAAAGTCTTAAAACACACACACACACGAAACCATTTTTTATTTGGTAATAAACAGCTGTGTTTGAAACAATGTAATTACTAAAACACTCTCCAGTCTAGGCAAAGAATCATGCATGTGAATATTGGTATAAATACATGTGTTTATGGGAATGGCTTTTGCAGTATATGTTTGTCAGTTTGTGTACACAAGTAAGGCTGTTTATTGTGTAGTGTTATCTATGTAAATATCAGTGGCCCTTTGTTTCTAAAAATAATTTGTAGAAAATGGATGAGAGAGGAATATAGACATAGTTGTACATAAATGTATCCTACAGCCCAGAGGGATGTAATAACACAGCCCTCTTTGGAGCTTTTATTTTTCTACAATGACACGAGAAAGGAGAATACGACCCCTTAAGACATTTCCAGCCCTGGATGTTTCATAGACATAGAGAAAGAGACATAGCAGAAGGTAGTGGATTTACTGAAACCAGATGGGTAATCATCTCACTGTGGTGACAGCCCAGGGCTTTTTTTTTTTTCACCCATTTTCTATACAAAACCAAAAGCATGTCAGCAAGTTATAGATTGAAGTTTATTGCTTCTGGCATATTTGTTTGATGAACAATTAAAATAGAGATGTTTACGGTGTGTTTTATTGTAACAAAAGAAACATGGAAAATCTTTATTAGGAATTAGACTTTGAACAAATTCCCTGACTTTGGGGTTCACTTCAGTCAGTCATGTCCGACTCTTTGCAACCCCATGATCCGCAGCATGCCAGGCCTCCCTGTCCATCACCAGCTCCTGGAATCCACCCAAACCCATGTCCATTGAGTCAGTGATGCCATCCAACCATCTCATCCTCTGTCGGCCCCTTCTCCTCCTGCCCTCAATCTTTCCCAGCATCAGGGTATTTTCCAATGAGTCAGCTCTTCGCATCAGGTGGCCAGAGTATTGGAGTTTCAGCTTCAACATCAGTCCCTCAAGTGAACACTCAGGACTGATCTCCTTTAGGATAGACTGGTTGGATCTCCTTGCAGTCCAAGGGACTCTCAAGAGTCTTCTCCAACACCACAATTCAAAAGCATCAATTCTTTGGTGCTCCGGTTTCTTTATAGTCCAACTCTCACATCCATACATGACCACTGGAAAAAAAAAAAATACCTTTGACTAGACGGACTTTGTTGACAAAGTAATATCTCTGTTCTTTAATATGCTGACTAGGTTGGTCATAACTTTCCTTCCAAGGAGTAAGCATCTTTTAATTTCATGGCTGCAATTACCCACCATCTGCAATGATTTTAGAGCCCAGAAAAATAAAGTCAGCTACTGTTTCCCCATCTATTTGCCATGAAGTGATGGGACCGGATGCCATGATCTTTGTTTTCTGAATGTTGAGCTTTAAGCCAACTTTTGCACTTTCCTCTTTCACTTTCATCAAAAGGCTCTTTAGTTCTTCTTCACTTTCTGCCATAAGGGTGGTGTCATCTGCATATCTGAGGTTATTGATATTTCTCCCTTGGGGTACCATGATATTAATTCAGAAAGGTAGAGAAAAGTCTCAGCTCCTCTTTCTAATTTCCAATTACTCCGCTGCTGCTGCTTAGTTACTTCAGTAGTGTCCATCTCTGTGTGATTCTATGGACTTCAGCCTGCCAGGCTTCTCTGTCTATGGGATTCTCTCAGCAAGAATACCAGAGTGGGTTGTCATGCCCTCCTCCAGGGAATCTTTCCAACCCAGGAATAAAACCTGGGTCCCCTGTATTATAGGCTGTCTTTACCACTGAAACATCAGGGAAGTCCTCCAATTACTCTATTGCAACCTATATTTGGGATTTCCCACCCCAACTACACACTACAAACTAACCAGAGTTAACTTTTTAAAACAAAAATACTCATGCCAGCATTGCTTAAAGATTTCCAGTAACTTCGCATTGTGTTTAAAATCCAAAATTGTACACCTTCAAAGCTGTAGATGATCTCACCCTTAGGTTTAATTCTCACCTTCTTTCCCAGCTGCTGTCCCTCTTGTTTGACATGTTCCAGGCTACTGGGACTCATTTCTTGTTGTTCGTAACACATTGATCACTTGCCTACCTTTGGGCCTTTTGTAATCACTGCTGTAATCCCTCTGCCTGGAATGCTCCTTGCTTTTCTTGGCACAGCTAGTTTCTTCTTTTTTTTTCAGGTGGAGACTAAAATGTTACTGCATAAAAGAAGATTTGCCTAAAAACCTTCATTTATGTTCTATCCTAGCACCTGAGTTTTTTCTAGTTTTTTTTTTTTTTCCTTTCCTGTAATTTTATGTAATTTAAAATTTTCCACACACTTACCTATATATCTTGTGTTCACTGATACCCTTCCTCATTCCTGTGCCCTTGCATTTTTCATCAGAACCTACTTGTTCATTAACCTATAACTCCAGCCCCTCAATATTATAGTTACTGACCTTGTCCCTGGATCACAGTAATGAAAAGCACCATTTTGTTCTGCAATACTTATTGCATTATTCTGGGCTTTAAAAATTTTATTAATTTATTCACAGTATTCATTGAATCTAATATGCATTAAACTCAGTGTAAGGTTCTTGGGATGGATTTTTAAGCAAATCAAATTCTGGTTTTTATGATAATTTTATTTTCAGAAAAACAAAAAGATAAAATTACCTTAATTACTAATCAATTCCAATTTTGATAATTGCTTAAAACAGTTCAGAGTCCTAAGATTGCATAGAAACCTTCCCTAGTACTGAAGGATGAAAAGGACATAACTAGGAAATGGGGAGAGAATTCTAGAGCAGATGGTGAGAAAGCTCTGAAACAGAAATGTACAGTATGTTCAGAGTAATGAAGAGGGTAGGGAACAACAGCATAAGTGGCAAGGAGAAGAATAGTACAAAATGAGCTGGAAATAAAGCAAATCTTACATACTGAAATCCTGACAAGGCTGCCCCAAAGAATTAGAATACATAAAAAGAGCAAGTATCGTTCATAAAAGAAAGTGACAAAACTTTTATTCTTAAAAAAATGATTGCGTTTTTCTGCCTTAAACTTCATTAAGTGAGGACTAAAATATCTCCAGTATCTGCATCTTGCTCAATGCCTGACACATGGCGTGCTGTGTGATATGTTGCTTCCCTCGTACCCAATTCTTTGCAATCCCACAGACTGTAGCCCACCAGGCTTCTCTATCTATGGGGATTCTCCAGGCATGAATACTGGAGTAGTTTGCCATGCCCTCCTCCAGAGGATCTTCCTGACTCAGGGATCGAACCGAGTCTCTTACATCTCCTGTCTTGGCAGGTGGGTTCTTTACCACTGGTGCCACCTGAGAAGCCCTGACACATGGCAGGTGCACAAAACATATCTGCTTAACAAATGTCTAAACAGAGGAAGAGAAAATATGACTTCCATTTGAGACTGTAAGATTTTTGAAGAGGAGGTTGTGGAGTTTTTTTGGTGTATTTAACTTCCCTCCTCTTAGCTTTCAACAGAATATATGAGCCATAGTAGACTTACTATGTATTTAATGGTCTTTTATTTTGATTTTTACTCTCTTTCCATCTCTCAGATATGCCAATATCTTTTTAAACCCCTAGATCATAAAAGTAGCTTCTACTCTATATGTTGCTCCAATTTTTGCTGTTTCTGACATCTGGAAATTGATTGGTCAGCATGCTTGAGTGCTTAGTCTCCCAGCCCTGTTCAACTCCTTCCCACACCATGGATTGTAGCCTGCCAGGCTCCTCAGTTTATGGAATTCTCCAGGCAAGAATACTGGAGTGCCTTGCCGTTTCCTTCTCCGGGGGCTCTTCCAGACTTAGGGATTGAACCAGCATCTCGTACATTGGCAGGCAGATTCTTTATCACTGAGCTACCTGGGAATCCCTTAATTGGTAATACAGTGAAAGTGAAAGTGAAGTCGCTCAGTCGTGTCGGACTCTTTGTGACCTGTGGACTGTAGCCCACCAAGCTCCTTGGTCCATGGGATTCTCCAGGCAAGAATACTGGAGTGGGTTGCCATTTCCTTCTCCAGGGGATCTTCCCAACCCAGGGATCGAACCCAGGTCTCCCGCATTGCGGGCAGACGCTTTAACCTCTGCGCCACCAGGGAAGCCCTTAAATACAAGAATACAGTCTCTCAGAAAACCTCCTATAGAGATACAGAACTTCAGATCCAAGTACTAACATCAAAGATTTCAAAGGGAGGAAAGGAAGCCAGGTTGAAAGAAGAAGAGGGAGGAGGCGGGAGAGTGGGGCGGAAGGGGTGGCCTTACAGACGTCTCCTGCCACCTACAGATACCCAGGCGTTATGGGACTTTACCCTGGGCCTCCAGAGAAGGGAGGACTGGAACTCGGCCCTACCAGAAATCAGACCAGACCAGAACCACCAGAAAGGAAAGAAAATACTCCTTCACTCCCAACAGTCACACAAATACATGATTTCTCTGCAAAAGAAAAAAGGGAAGAAAGAGAATGTTTTAGTGAATCTGTCTATGCCTTTGGCCTGGTTTTGCTGATTCCTAACTCCATTTCCTATAATCATTGGAAATGCACATTTGCTTAAGTGTGTGTGCAATGGCATATGATGCCTGGATGAAAATTGGCAGTCTGGTCATTTCCACTCCAATCGATATTCCCTTCCACTCAATTAGCACAAGTTCTATGGCTTTAAGGCCTACTTATTGGTTCTGCCATTTCACTATAAAACTAAAGTGTTGCACTTTCAAGCTGCATCATAATCACTTTATTAGTAGTTGAAATAATTTGTAAAATCTTGATGGAATGCGCTTGCCAAAATCCCTGGTGTGAGACTAATGAAATGAAACATTCCAATCCCTCTATGACTTAAAAATCATGATGTCTTTTGTTTCAGAGACTCAAATCTTCTTTAACCAGAGACAACAACTAACTGAATGTTATAAGAAGTCAGAGTTGTTTTTTTTTTTTTTTGTCTCTTAGATTCAATTTTGCTTTTTATGTTGCTGTGTCATTTGGTTTATTTATTTATTTTTTTCTCTCTGTTCTGCTTTCCCAATACTTTTCTTTTCATTTTTATGAAATAGAATATATCTGAGGATGTGTATGTTTTACCGAATAAAGGGCAACCAACTGTTTTGAAGGGGCCTCAATTCTCTGTTTTTATGGTGGTAGTAGAATCATAACATATAGAAAATAGACATTAATTTAACCTTTGAAGTCCTACCAGAAAAACTTAACTGTAAGTTTTCACTTCACTGAAATTATCTTGGATTGGAACAAAATCTTTCTTTTTATCTCCTGATGTTCATCTCTGCATGGTGATCTGGTGCCTTAGCTCTGTGCCAAGATCATTGCCATGGATCTGTATTGGTTTCCTTGCAATATGGGGTTTTGAATCAGTCAGTGGTCTTCCTTCTGTCTTGTGGACATGGTTGTTCTTGTAGCTACCAACGCTGATAGCAAGAGAGGGTCTCACCTTAATTGTAATCATTTAAAGGGAAGGCCTCTCATATATATATATATATATAATAAATTAATTTTATATTTATATTAGTTTATAATATATGTAATTATTAATTTTAATTTATATTAAAATTATATTAATTAATATTAATTATTAATTTATAATATATAATTTTATATTAATTTATAATCCCATATAAATTATATACATAATTTTTTGTTTCAAAGTAATTTGTGCCATCATCCTCCTAGATTGGGACAGAAAAAAATGACAGCGTATATTTATGCACATTACATCATTTTTGCATACCAGGAATCAACTTACTTTTAAGATTTAGGGTAAGTGAATTATCCCTTCCTACTGGAAACATTCTCAGGAGAATTGGAGCTGAGGTTTTTCTGGCAGTGTCCACTGGATACTTTTATGGAATCCTTTGGAGTTTTCCTATTATTTATGCAAGAGAACTTACTGTTTAGCTAGGAAGCTAAATCTTTCACTCCCCTGGTGGCTCAGTGGTAAAGAATCTGCCTGCAATGCAGGAGACTCTGAGTTGATCCCTGGGTCAGGAAGATCCCCAAAGAAGGAAATGGCTACCCACTCTAGTATTCTTGCCTGGAGAATTCCATGGAGAGAGGAGACTGGTGGTCTATACTCCATGGGGTCACAAAGAGTCCAACACAACTGAGCGACTTTCACTTTCATTAAACCTCTGAAGGGATCTTCTGGCATGCCAGAGGTCAATGGATCACATATAGATAACAGCTTTGACTTCTGTAGGGTTTTCATGGTAAAAGTCTCATGGTCTTTCTGCTAAAAGGAAAAAAAAAAAAAAAGCATAGTTATATATGACTATATATGCAATTCCAAGACAAAAATTTCCCTAGCTATTTATATTATATTTATTTTTGACATTAAATTAATGTTTGCATTGTTAGTACAGAAGCCCTTTCCCACAGTGGGGGGGGAAATCATCTTTTAAGATTTTGCAAAGAATCTAATTCTCTTGCAGTTTAAATGCTTAGAGAATATCACCCATACAAAAAGCTAAACAAGAAAAGAATGATAATGTCTATAGCTAAAATGAAATTATGCACTTACATGGATAGAATGAATTTACGAGGTTTTCAAATATACTGTTCCCTCTTTTGAAAGGAGATGAAAAGAGCAGATATGTGGTTTTATCTGTAAATTTTTGTTTAATTTTTCTTCACATAGCCATTTTCATTCATATTTTTTCTACTAGTCTCACATATCTTTTAATAGTATTAATAGATACCATGGTCAAATTCAAGGAAGGCCCAGAGGATTACTTTGGCAAACTTGCTGATTAGACATATTAAAACAAGCTAGCAAGTAAGTAAGTAGACACATTTATAGTAAAACAGTTTTGTCCCAATTTATGGACTTCTTTACACCCACTCTGTCTCTTTCCACAAAGTAATAACACAGGACATAAACTAGAAGAAGAAAAAAAAGGAAAAGCAAACAAAGTATAGAGAATATATCTTGGTTTCATTTGTGTCAAAACAGCAATAAACTGGAAAAATATATTCAGCTAAGGTGTTATTTGGATTTTATTTATAAAGGTTACCATCTCTGGCCTAATGTTCATTAGCTTTGTCCTTGTTGCCTAGTTACAGATTGATAATTTTTGTCTCTCTTGTTATTGATGGTTCTAATGGAGAGAGCACAACTGAGGGTCTGATGAAAACACTTTAAATCGTTATTCAGAGATGCTGTTAACATTTTTTTTTATATGTCTGGTACTGTTGATTATAGTGATCTGGGAAAGAAGTGATATTTTTAAAAAAATCAGTGAGAAACAGCTCAGAGGTGGTCTGAGATGGCCTGTTCATTCTGTTATTAAGGACCTTGTTAAAAGGTATTTATTTTATAAACAGGATTTGCTTTGTAAAAATGGTATTGAGCAGGTTACTATACTCCCTTAAATGTACCAGATATTTGAGGTGGGGTGTTTATATGATTGAATGCTTCTTTATGTGAGGGATACCAAGAACCACCTGCAGCAGAGTAAGGGAGCCCAGGAGAACTGCTGTGCCACATGGATCAGTCTCAGGTTTTATAGTAATAGGGTTACCATTTGGGATTGCCTCTGGCCAGTTATCTTGCGTGTGCCTGTATATGGTCTTACTCAGGGTCCTTCCTGGTGACACACACACACCTCTAAGCCAAGATGGATTCTAGCATGAGGGCTTCTGAGAGGTTGTTAGAACATGTTATGAGATGGAATGTCTTCCCTCCTTTGGCCCCTCCCAAATTCTCCTATTAAGTTTTCAGCAGCAACACTGTGTTTCTTACTGGGAATTCCTGTTGTGAGACTACTCATGCAAACAGTTATTACTGTGTTTAGCCAGGGTGGGCACTTTTGGTCACCAGTTCCCTAACATAATTTATTACAGTGAAGATCTGTGCCCAAACTGAAGACTGATTTAGTATGTACTTGAAAAGACCTTAAAATCTGAGCTTTAACAGGAATCATCAGATTAGTGGCCCATGAATCATACCATAAGAAATAGACCTTCTGAATCAATGTTTCTCACACTTTGCTATCAAAGAAGATTGTGTGTGTATATATATAATGGAATATTGCTCAACCATAAAAAAGAATGGCATTGTGTCATTTGCAGAGATGTGGATGTATCTACAGACTGTCATACAGAGTGAAATAGGACAAAAAGAGAAAAACAAATATCATACATTAATGTATACATGTGAAATATAGTAAAAAGGTGCAGAAGACCCTATTTGCAAAGCAGAAATAGACACACAGACATAGAGAACAAATATATGGACAGCAAGTGGAGGGGGGGGAAGAGAGTGGAATTAATTGGGAGAATGAGGTTGACATATATACACTATGCTAAGTCACTTCAGTCGTGTCCAACTCTGTGCAACCCCATAGATGGCAGCCCACCTGGCTCCCCCGTCCCTGGGATTCTCCAGGCAAGAACACTGGAGTGGGTTGCCATTTCCTTCTCCAATGCATGAAAGTGAAAAGTGAAAGTGAAGTCGCTCAGTCGTGTCCGACTCTTAGCAACCCCATGGATTGCTGCCTAACAGGCTCTTCTGTCCATGGGATTTTCCAAGCAAGAGTACTGGAGTGGGGTGCCATTGCCTTCTCCGATATATACACTATTAAGTATAAAATAGATGACAAATGAGAATACACTGTTTAGCACAGGGAACTCTATTCAAGGCTCTTTGGTGACATCATTGAAAAGGAAATCCAAAGTATGCATGTATGGGCATAGTTGATTCACTTTGCTGTACAGTAGAAACACAACCTTGTAAAGCAACTCTACTTCAATAAATTAAAAAAAAAAATTCTCTATGGGTGGGTGATTCAAATATGCAACAAAGTTTGAGAAACTGCTCTAACTCAGTAGTTTTCTACCCTGGATGAACATTAGAATCTTCTGGGAAACTTGTAAAACTGTTCATTTGCCATGAACAGTTGGGGGTGTGGGGCTTTAGGAAGGCAATTTTCAAACTCTGATGAAAGTTGGAATCATTCCAGGATTAAAAAAAAAAAAAAAAAAAAAAGTACTGAGCCTCAGCTCCCATTCCCTTTCTGATTTAATGATTATGGTGTATGAACTTCTGCTTTCAGGACATTTTGCTGTGAAAATAGGTTTGGATACCATTACATTCCCCTTCATGAATCACAGCTTTGTTGTGGTGAAGGGGATGGCAAAATGAAGTTATGAGCCATGCCGTTCAGGGTCACCCAAGGTGGGCAGGTCATAGTAAAGAGTTCGACAAAATGTGGTCCATTGGAGGAGGAAAGGGTAACTCCCTCCAGTATTCTTGCCTGGAGAACCTTATGGGCAGTATGAAAAGGCAAAATGATATGACACTGGAAAATGAGCCCCGCCCCGGTGCCCCAGGCAGAAGTGGTCCAATATGTTACTGGGGAAGAACGGAAGACAATTACTAATAGCTTTAGAAACTAGGAAGTGGCGGGGCCAAAGCTGAACTGACGCTCAGTTGTGGATGTGCCTGGGGGTGAAAGTAAAGTCTGATGCTGTAAGAACAATATTGAATAGGAACATGGAATGTTAGGTCCATGAATCAAGGTAAATTTGATGTGGTCAAGCAGTAGATGGAAAGATAAAACATTGTTGAAGTGTTAATAATCAGAAATAAAATGAATGGGAATGGGAGGATTTAATTGAGAGGACCATTATATCTACCACTGTGGGAAAAAATCTCTTAGAAGCAATGGAGTAACCCTCATAGCCAACAAAAGAGTCCAAAATGCATTACTTGGGTGCATAATGAAAAATGATAGAGTGATCTCAGTTCATTTTCAAGGCAAGCCATACATCATTCACAGTAATCCAAGTCTATACCACAACCACTGACACTGAAGAAACTGAAGTTGACCATTTCTATGAAGAACTACAACATCTGATAGTACTACCACCAAAAAAAGATGTTCTTTTCATTACAGAGGATTGGAATGCATAAGTAGGGAGTCAAGAGATACCTGAAGTAATAGGCAAGCTTGGCATTTTTGAGGATAAAATGAAGTAGGGCAAAAGCTAACTGAGTTTTGCCAAAAGAACACACTGATTATAGCAAATACCCTTTCTAACAACCCAAGAGATAACTCTATACATGGACATCACCAAATGGTCAATACCTAAATCAAATTGATTATGTCCATTTCAGTCACAGTTGGAGAGGCTCTATACAGTCAGCAAAAATAAGACCTGGAGTTGACTGAAGCCCAGATCGAGAGCTCCTTATTGCAAAATTCAGTCTTAAACTGAAGAAAGTAGGGAGAACCACTAGGCCATTCACATATGACCTAAATCAAATCCCTAAGATAATACAGTGAAGCTGACAGATAGGTTCAAAGGATTAGATCTGGTAGACAGAGTGCCTGAAGAACTATGAACTGAGACTCATAATATTGTATTGGAGGCAGGAACAAAAACCATCCCAAATAAAAAGAAATGCAAGAAAGCAAAGTTTTTGTCTAAGGAGGTTTTTCAAATAGCTGAGGAAAGAAGACAAGTGAGAGGCAAAGGACAGAAGGAAAGATAGATTCAGCTTATTTCAGAGTTCCAGAGAATAACAAGGAGATATAAGAAGGCCTTCTTAAATGAACAATGCAAAGAAATAGAGGAAAACAACAGAATGGATAAAACTGGAAATCTCTTAAAGAAAATTGGAGATATGAAGGGAACTTTCATGCAAGGATGGACACAAAAAAGGACAGAATTGCTAAGGACCTAAAAGGGGCAGAACAGATTAATAAGAGGTAGCAAGAATATACAGAATAAATATATAAGAAAGGAAGGTCTTAATGACTGGGATAACCACAATGGTGTGGTCACTCATCTAAAGCCAGTCATCACTGAGTGTGAAGTCAAGTGGGCCTTAGGAAGAGCATTACAATGAGCAGAGCTTGTGGAGGTGATGGAATTCCAGCTGAAGTATTTCCAGTCCTAAAAGGTGCTGCTGCTAAAGCGTTGGTCTCAATATGTCAGCAAATTTGGAAAACTCAGCAATGAGCTCAGGACTGGAAAATATCAGTTTTCATTCCAATTTCAAAGAAGGGTAATGCCAAAGCATGTTCAAACTACCATTCTATTGCATTCATTCCACATGGTAGGAAAGTAATGGTCAAAATCCTTCAAGCTAGGTTCAACAGTACGTGAACTGAGAATTTGCAGATATACAGTCTGGATTTAGAAAAGGCAGAGGAATCAGATATCAAATTGTGAACATCTGCTGGATCATGGAGAAAGCAAGGGAATTCCAGATAAACATATATGTCTGCTTCATTGACTATGCTAAAGTGTTTTACTGTGTGAATTTCCCACAGTTTGTTGTGATCCACACAGTCAAAGGCTTTACTGTAGTCAGAGAAGCAGAAGTGGATGTTTTTCTGGAATTCCCTTGCTTTCTCTATGATCCAATGGATGTTGGCAATTTGACCTCTGATTCCTCGGCTTTTTCTAAATTCAAGGCATCTGAAAGTTCTGTACATCTGGAATTTCTCAGTTCACACACTGTTGAAGCCTAGCCTAAAGAATTTTGAGCATTATTTTGCTAACATATGAAATAAATGCAATTGTTCAGTAGTTTGAACATTCTTTGGTTTTGCCATTATTTGGAATTATAATGAAAACTTCCCTTTTCCAGTCCTGTGGCTACTGCTGAATTTTGCAAAATTGTTGACATAATGAGTGCAACACTTTACCAGCATTATCTTTTAGGATTTGAAATAGCTCAGCTGTAATTCCATTATCTCCACTAACTTTGTTTGTAGTATTGTTTCCTAAGGGCCACTTGACTTCATACTCCAGGATGTCTGGTTTTAGGTGAATGATCATACCATCGTGGTTGTTCAGGTCATTAAGACTTTTTTTGTATAGTTTTCTGTGTATACTTGCCATCTCTTCTTAATATCTTCTGATTCTGTTAGATCTATACCGTGTCTGTCCTTTATTATGCCCATCTTTGCATGAAATGTTCTCTTGGTACCTCTAATTTTCTTGAAGAGATTAGTCCTTTCCATTCTATTGTTTTCCTCTGTTTCTTTGCATTGTTCAGTTATGAAGGCTTTTTTTTTTTTTCTTTGCTATTCTTTGGAACTCTACATTCAAATTTTTCCTTTTCTCCTTTGCCTTTCACTTCTCTTCTTTTCTCATCTATTTGTAAGGTATCCTCAGACAACCAGTTTGCTTTTTTTCATTTCCTGTTCTTGGGGATGGTTTTGATCACTGCTTCCCATACAATGTCACAAACCTCTGTCCATAGTTCTTCAGGTACTCTCTCTACTAGATATAATCCCTTGAATCTATTTGTCACTTCCACTGTATAATCAGAAGGGATTTTATTTAGGTCCTATCTGAATGGCCTGGTGGTTTTCACTACTTTCTTCAATTTAAGTCTGAATTTTGCAATAAGGAGTTCATGATCTGAGCCGTGGTCAGCTTCCAGTCTTGTTTTTGCTGATTGCATAGAGCTTCTCCATCTTCAGTTGCAAAGAACATAATCAGTCTGCTTTTGGTATTGACCATCTGGTGATAACCATGTGTAGAGAAGACTCTTGTGTTGTTGGAAGATGATGCTTGCTATGACCAGTGCATTCTCTTGGCAAAACTCTGTTAGCCTTTGCCCTGTTTCATTTTGTACTCTGAGGCCAAACTTGCCTGTTACTCCAGGTATCTCTTAACTTCCTACTTTTGCAGTCCAGTCTCCTATAATGAAAAGGACATTTTTTTTTTTTTTTTGGTGTTAGTTCTAGAATGCCTAAGGCTTCCCTGATAGCTCAGTTGGTAAAGGATTCCCTGCATTGCAGAAGACCCCAGTTTGTTTCCTGGGTCAGGAAGATCCCCTGGAGGAGGGAAAGTCTACCCACTCCAGTGTTCTCATCTGGAGAATTCCATGGACTGTATAGTCCATGGTGTTGCAAAGAATCAAACACGACTGAGTGACTTTCACTTTCCTAGGATGTCTTGTTCATCTTCATAGAACTATTCAACTTCAGTTTCTACTGGTTAGATTACTGTGATATTGAATGGTTTGTCTTGGAAATGAACCAAGATCATTCTGTTGTTTTTGAGATAGCACCCAAGTACTGCATTTCAAACTCTCTTTCTCTCTCATTTTTTTTTTTTTTTTTTTAGCTATGAGGGCTACTTCATTTCTTCAAATGGATTCCTACCCACAGTAGTAGATATAATGGTCATCTGAATTAAATTCTCCTATTTCCATCCATTTTAGTTCACTGATTGCTAAAATGTCAATGTTACTCTTACTATCTCCTATTTGAGAACTTCCAATTTACCTTGATTTATTGACCTAACATTCCAGATTCCATTGCAATATTATTCTTACAGCACTGACTTTATTTTCACCACCAGAAACATCCACAACTGGAATATGAAAGTTGGACCATAAAAAGGCTGAGGGTCAAAGCACTGATTATTTTGAATTAGGATAGGACTCTTGAGAGACCCTTGGACTGCAAATCAAACCAGTCAATCCTAGAGGAAATCAATCCTGAATATTCACTGGAAGGGCTCTTGCTGAAGCTGAAGCTCCACAATTTTGGCCAACTGATAAGAAGAGCTGACTCATTGGAAAAGACCTCAATGTTGGGAAAGATTGAACGGATAAGAAGAAGAAGGGCACAGAGAATGAGGTGGATAGACTCACCGACTCCAAGGACATGAATTTGGAGAAAATTCTGGAAGATAGTGGAAGACAGAGGAATCTGGTGTGTTGTAGTTCATCAGGTCGCAAAGAGTCGGCCAGGACTTATTGACTGAACACAGCAACAATCACTACATTAGAATGACTCAGAAGCATTTCAAATGTTTCTAATGGGCCCAAGAGTTTGAAAACTGCTGTGAGCAAATCCCAAATCCAAGCCTAAGTGATTAGTTTAATTTGTTCTTTCTAATAATGAAAGTAAAGTCAATGATCCCTTTGAATTCTATGAAGTACTAATAGCTGAAGATGTCTGAATGAAGTTTGGAACAAAATGGGAGAAGACTTCATGTTTCGCTGCTATTGAGGAAGACTTGATATTAACATACCATTTCTGTCCTTTATCGAGCCCATCTTTGCATGAAATGTTCCCTTGGTATCTCTAATTTTCTTGAAGAGATCTCTAGTCTTTCCCATTCTGTTGTTTTCCTCTATTTCTTTGCATTGATCACTGAAGAAGGCTTTCTTATATCTTCTTGCTATTCTTTGGAACTCTGCATTCAGATGCTTATATCTTTCCTTTTCTCCTTTGCTTTTCGCTTCTCTTCTTTTCACAGCTACTTGTAAGGCCTCCCCAGACAGCCATTTTGCGTTTTTGCATTTCTTTTCCATGGGATGGTCTTGATCCCTGTCTCCTGGACAATGTCATGAACCTCATTCCATAGTTCATCAGGCAACCTATCTATCAGATCTAGGCCCTTAAATCTATTTCTCACTTCCACTGTATAATCATAAGGGATTTGATTTAGGTCATACCTGATTTAGGTCTAGTGGTTTTCCCTACTTTCTTCAATTTAAGTCTGAATTTGGCAATAAGGAGTTCATGATCTGAGCCACAGTCAGGTCCTGGTCTTGTTTTTGCTGACTGTATAGAGCTTCTCCACTCTAGCTGCAAAGAATATAATCAATCTGATTTTGGTGTTGACCATCTGGTGATGTCCATGTATAGAGTCTTCTCTTGTGTTGTTGGAAGAGGGTGTTATGACCAATGCATTTTCTTGGCAAAACTCTATTAGTCTTTGCCCTGCTTCATTCCATATTCCAAGGCCAAATTTACCTGTTACTCCAGGTGTTTCTTGACTTCCTACTTTTGTATTCCAGTCCCCTATATGAAAAGGATATCTTTTTTGGGTGTTAGTTCTAAAAGGTCTTATAGGTCTTCATAGAACCGTTCAACTTCAGCTTCTTCAGCGTTACTGGTTGGGGCATAGACTTGGTTTACTGTGATACTGAATGGTTTGCCTTGGAAACGAACAGAGATCATTCTGTTGTTTTTGAGATTGCATCCAAGTACTGCATTTCAGACTCTTTTGTTGACCATGATGGCTACTCCATTTCTTCTGAGGGATTCCTGCCCGTAGTAGTAGATAGAATGGTCATCTGAGTTAAATTCACCCATTCCAGTCCTTTGTAGTTCGCTGATTCCTAGAATGTCGACATTCACTCTTACCATCTCTCGTTTGACCACTTCCAATTTGCCTCAATTTATGGACCTGACATTCCAGGTTCCTATGCAATATTGCTCTTTACAGCATCCGACCTTGCTTCTATCCCCAGTCACATCCACAGCTGGGTATTCTTTTTGCTTTGGCTCCATCCCTTCATTCTTTCTGGAGTTATTTCTCCGTTGATCTCCAGTAGCATATTGGGCACCTACTGACCTGGGGAGTTTCTCTTTCAGTATCCTATCCTTTTCATACTGTTCATGGGGTTCTCAAGTCAAGAATACTGAAGTGGTTTGCCATTCCCTTCTCCAGTGGACCACATTCTGTCTTATCTCTCCACCATGACCCGCCCATCTTGGGTTGCCCCAGGGGCATGGCTTAGTTTCATTGAATTAGACAAGGCTGTGGTCCTAGTGTGATTAGATTGACTAGTTTTCTGTGAGTATGGTTTCAGTGTGTCTGCCCTCTGATGCCCTCTTGCAACACCTACCATCTTACTTGGGTTTCTCTTACCTTGGGCTTGGGGTATCTCTTCATGGCTGCTCCAACAAAGCACAGCCACTGCTCCTTACCTTGGACGAGGGGTATCTCTTCACTGCCTCCCTTCCTGACCTTCAACTCTAGGCTCTCCTGCACCCGCACAGCCACGGCTCCTTGGACCTGGGGTTGGTCCTCCTGGCTGGCATCCCTGGCCTCGGGTGAGAAGAGATGGCAAGAATACGCAGAAGAACCATACAAAAAAGATCTTCACGACCCAGATAATCACGACGGTGTGATCACTCACCTAGAGCCAGACATCCTGGAATGTGAAGTCAAGTGGGCTTTAGAAAGCATCACTACGAACAAAGCTAGTGGAGGTGGTGGAATTCCAGTTGAGCTATTTCAAATCCTGAAAGATGATGCTGTGAAAGTGCTGCACTCAATATGCCAACAAATTTGGTAAACTCAGCAGTGGCCACAGGACTGGAAAAGGTCAGTTTTCATTCCAATTCGAAAGAAAGGCAATGCCAAAGAATGCTCAAACTACCGCACAATTGCACTCATCTCACACGCTAGTAAAGTAATGCTCAAAATTCTCCAAGCCAGGCTTCAGCAATATGTGAACCGGGAACTTCCTGATGTTCAAGCTGGTTTTAGAAAAGGCAGAGGAACCAGAGATCAAATTGCCAACATCTGCTGGATCATGGAGAAAGCAAGAGAGTTCCAGAAAAACAGTTATTTCTACTTTATTGACAATGCCAAAGCCTTTGACTGTGTGGATCACAATAAACTGGAAAATTCTGAAAGAGATGGGAATACCAGACCACCTGATCTGCCTCTTGAGAAATTTGTATGCAGGTCAGGAAGCAACAGTTAGAACTGGACATGGAACAGACTGGTTTCCAATAGGAAAAGGAGTATGTCAAGGCTGTATATTGTCACCCTGCTTATTTAACTTATATGCAGAGCACATCATGAGAAATGCTGGGCTGGAAGAAGCACAAGCTGGAATCAAGATTGCCGGGAGAAATATCTATAACCTCAGATATGCAGAGAACACCACCCTTATGGCAGAAAATGAAGAGGAACTAAAAAGCCTCTTGATGAAAGTGAAAGTGGAGAGTGACAAAGTTGGCTTAAATCTCAACATTCAGAAAACTAAGATCATGGCATCCGGTCTCATCACTTCATGGGAAACAGATGGGGAAACAGTGGAAACAGTGTCAGACTTTATTTTTTTGGGCTCCAAAATCACTGCAGATGGTGACTGCAGCCATGAAATTAAAAGACGTTTACTCCTTGGAAGGAAAGTTATGACCAGCCTAGATAGCATATTGAAAAGCAGAGACATTACATTGCCAACAAAGGTCTGTCTAGTCAAGGCTATGGTTTTTCCTGTGGTCATGTATGGATGTGAGAGTTGCACTGTGAAGAAGGCTGAGCGCCAAAGAATTGATGCTTTTGAACTGTGGTGTTGGAGAAGACTCTTGAGAGTCCCTTGGACTGCAAGGAGATCCAACCAGTCCATTGTGAAGGAGATCAGCCCTGGGATTTCTTTGGAAGGAATGATGCTGATGCTGAAACTGCAGTACTTTGGCCACCTCATGCGAAGAGTTGACTCATTAGAAAAGACTCTGATGCTGGGAGGGATTGGGGGCAGGAGGAGAAGGGGACAACAGAGGATGAGATGGCTGGATGGCATCACTGACTCGATGGATGTGAGTCTGAGTGAACTCCGGGAGTTGGTGATGGACAGGGAGGCCTGGCGTTCTGTGATTCTTGTTGTCGCAAAGAGTCGGACACGACTGAGCGACTGAACTGAACTGAACTGATATTAACAGAATTTGTTGTTATTTAGAAAAGAGTCCTATATAGTGTTTGAGTAACCAGTAGTGCTCAAGTTGCACTCCATACAATTACATATAATTGGGGATGCTTACTGGGCATTGGTAATGTCTAAAGTTTCCCAAGTGATTCCAATTTGCAGTTAAGTTCAGGAAGCACTGCTAAGGATATTTAGCTTTACTATTAATAGGTTTTACCATTTGCCAAAATTATCGAATACATCACAAATTCTTTGAGATTACGTATTCTTTAATTTTTAAGAGTGTCTTATGCCCTGGGGCCGCAAAGAGTCGGACACGACTGAGCGACTGATCTGATATGATCTGATGCCCTTTCAACACTTTTTTTTTTTTTTAACATTGGAGTGAAGTTGCTTTAAAATGTTCTGTTAGTTTCTGTTGTACAATGAAGTGAATCATCTGATGTTTACACATATATCCTCTCCCTCTTGAATTCCCTCCCTCCCCATGCCCCATGCTACCCTTTTGGGTCATCACAGAGCACCAAGTTGAGCTCTCTGTGCTATACAGCAGGTTCCCAGTAGTTATTTATCTTACACATGATAGTGAATATATGTCAATCCCAATCTCTTAATTCATTCCACTTCTTGATACCCCCTTTTGTCCGCGTCTGTTGCCTGTTCTCTGCGTCTGCATCTCTATTCCTGCCCTGCAAATACATTCATCTATACCATTTTTCTAGATTTCACATATATGCATTAATATGCAATATTTTTTTAATTTCTGACTTACAGATGCTTTTTAATTAATTGATTAACTCAGGACACTAAGGAAATTGAATCATTTGCCTTTATATAATTCAGGATGTTTATAAAGCCTGAGGTCGATACATTCCTTCAGGAGCGAGGAATCAAGGTATGGATTTATGTATCTAGTAAACACTTTATACTAGTATACATTTTGTGTGTTTATGCATATATATGTGTATATATATACTTATGTTTACATTCAGATGCATGTAAACACACTCACATGCTTGCAACTTACTGTGTTCTACATTATAGGAGCTAGAAGAAGGAATAATAGAACACTTTCTTGTAAACAGGTTTACAGTTAAAACAAGATGAAAATCATCTCTTCAATGAGCTCTTCCAATAATTCCATTATGTTCTTCTAATAAATTAATAAAATGTATCAAGCTTTGTAAGTTAAAAACAAAAAACAAACAAAAACAAACAAACAAACAAACAAAAACCTCTTTGCCAGAGTGATACATTTTTGAGATTTCCTCTTCTTAACCTTTAATCAAACTAAGACTGAAAGCTTATTTTTCTTTCAGGCAGGGAGAAAATTATGTGGTGGGGCTTCCCACATGACTCATGGGTAAAGAATCTGCCTGCCAATGCAGGGAACGTGGGTTCAAATCCTGGGTCAAGAAGATTCCTTGGAGGAGGAAATGGCAACCCACTCCAGAAATCTTGCCTGAGAAATTCCAAGGACAGAGGAACCTGTCCGGCTACAGTCCATGGGGTCACAAAGAGTTGAGCACAATTTGGTGACTGAACAACAACAATAACAACAAATTATATGGTGCAAGAACTTGCAGCAATATAACTCTTGAAAAGGAGCTAACTCTTCCTTTACTGAAGGCAAGATTTTTAGTGTAAGTCTTTGATTTTAGGATCACTATGAGATTTATAGTTTTGTTGTTTTTTCCTATTTTGTTTCTTTGGACCAAATGTAGTACTAGTAGTTCAGAAGCTCAGTTTCTGCCATTCTAGGTCTCTGTCTAATTTTCTATATCAAGTTCCCCATTTGTAAAATAAATTGTTTGAACTCTAGTCCCTTGCTGTTTGCTTTAAATAAATGAAATTTTATTTATTTATTTTTTTTTTGGGGGGGTGTGCTGGGTCTTCATTGCTTTTGCGTGGTCTTTCTCTAGTTGAAGTAAATGGGGGTTACTTTTCATTGTGGTGCATGGGTTTCTCATTGTGGTGACTTCTCTTGTTGAGGAGCACAGGCTCTAGGCACGTGGGCTCTGTATTTGTGGCTCATGGTCTCTAGAGCATGGGCTCAGTAGTTGTGCTGCAAGGGCTTAGTTGCTCTGAGGCTTAAGGAATTTCCCTGGTCCAGGGATCAAACCAATGTCCCCTGCATGGACAGATTCTTATCCACTGTACCACCAGGGAAGTCCTGAAATCTTATTTTTAACAAAATATCACTAAAAGTTTTAAGCTATGAAATGTTTCAAAGAGGAGTTGCTCTGACTGAGAATAGTAGGCTACCCACAGCTTTCCTTATCCAGCTGTCTCTGGGGTGTCTTCCAGAATGCTTGGTTTCAGAAAAACACAATTTGAAAAGCATCAAGCTAGATTTTTCTTAACCACTTTCAGCTCCAGCATTTTTGGTTAATTTTTGTTGGTCAATATGAGTGATTATAGACCTGTAAAGGAATATCAAATATAGGATTTATGTAGACCCCTCTGAGGTACAATATGCAAGGTGCAAATACTCAGAGATATCCACCCTATATAAAGATTACAGTGCAGATCTTTTGTGGAGATATGAATTTTTCTGTATTTTCCAGAAACATGACAGAAACAATCCTTTGTGCACCAAAAGAAATTATGCCCTTTCAAATATTAAATGGCATCTATAGAAAGAAAGTTGGAAATTTTGCAGAGTCTTATTCCCCTCTTTTTCACAAGTCATTTATACATACATCTTTTAAAGAAAGCTCTAAACCTCCTTACAAGAGCTGTTCCTTCTGCAGCTGTTGTAGAGATATAACAGGCTGGAATACAGGGTTGATTGAAGACTGGGATTTAGTGCTGTGAGATTTGTTTGTGCTTTAGACTGCATGCTTTGTGGCTTTATGGAAGGATGTACTATTTCTCTGAACATTGTCCAGCAAGCTGCAGCACACTGCATTTTAACAAACTGTTTGGTGGGGAATAAATAGCATACTGGGACTTCCACTAGGGCCCAGTGCAAAAACACCTTGTGATGAGATTCTCAATCACAACATCTCTGAACATATACATAAACAAGCAGATTAAGTCTGAAAGTTCCTTGTGGAATGAGCTGACAGCTTCCTGTGGAAGAGGCAGGAGAGCTGAGGCTAGGTTCCCATTGTTTACTGCTGATAGTAAGAATTAATAATGGATACTCTGAATATATATTATTTATAAGACCTGATCCTGGACCACACAAATCTATTGAGGTCACCAAAGCTATATTTTATTTAAAATCTGGAGCCAAGCCACTAGCAAAGAAAGAGGAACAAAGTAAGTTAACTGGACACTAGAAAAGATACCTCTTTTTTGGGATAGAATTTTTCTAAGCCAGAAGTATTAGCAATTTTTCTTTCCATGGGCAGAAGTGGGAGAATATAAATTGTCTCTGGTTTAGGAAGATGATGATTAGATCAATAAGTGACTAAATGTTAGATGAGTGATATCATCAGAAGATTATATAAATTTCTAAATAAATTGTTACCTAACTTTCAGGGCTTCTTTACTGGAAATACCAGTAAGTAATTTTACTTCAAAGAGGGAAAAAATGTGTGTGAAAATGCCAAAATGCCTGGTTCATGTACTCCCTGATGTGAAAGATCTTTTAGCATGGGGTGGGGGGTGCAGTTCAAGTTAATTCCTTTTCCGACTCCCTTTTCCTTTTTTCCAAATGTAAATATAGCTCTTTCCTCAGTGCTTCCTTTGTATTTTATTTATATCCTGTATCTATCACTCCTGAAGAAGGAAGTGGCAACCCACTCTAGTATTTTTGCCTGGAGAATTCCATGGACAGAAGAACCTGGCGGGCTACAGTCCACAGAGTCGCAAAGAATCAAAAATGACTGGAGTGACTAACACTTATTAATCTATCATGAGAGTGCTGCAGACTTGAAAGCAGGTCCATACTTTTTGTTTGTCTAGGTATCCTACGAACATTCAATCATGTAGCGTTCCATGTAATAAATCCATGTTGAATAAATGCAAAAATAATGAAAAAATGAAAATATGAACAAAGTGCTTGTCATGTATGAGTAAACACAGAACATTCTTATAAATATGACTCTAATAAAATTTACTTTGAAAGAAAGTCCTCATTCTCATATAGTAAAATCTCAGAATTGTAAATGCCTCTGGGAGAAACAACTCATTATGTATATACCTATTTTTTTTAGGCCATTGGGTATGACTTGGGTTATACACATTTTAGACTTTTGTATATAGGCATTGCTTATGTGACACAACAAGATAATTTTGTAAATATCCTGTACCTGTAAACATTGTAGAGATGATATTTTCTTGATTTTCATGGAAGATATAGAGGCTTAGAAAGTATGTATCTTTCTCAAGGTCATTCAGATAATGGTTGCTGTAACCAGTATTAGAACTCAGTTCTACTGATTTCCAAAGATATTCTTATCTACCTGTAAGGGTTATTAAATGATGGTTAACACTCTTATGTCATAAATAAGACAACTGATCAGATAAAAGGCCAATACATTGTAAAATACGTGAAATAATGAAGGTTAAAGGTATTTCACATATTTCACTTTGTTTGTTGTAGTCTATCTTACACTTTCTTGCTATCACTTAATAAGAGTCCAGTGGCTTTCAAAATGGTAAAAATCAATGATAGGGCAAGTTATCAATGCATATACTTTCCTTCCTCACATCACATACCCAATGATAACTAAATAAAAACAGGCATTAGTTTATTCAATGTGCTTAGGTAATAGTGTCTTAAAAGTTATATGTAAACTAAGATAAATGTGCGCTTCACTTGGTCTTGCATGCTAAGTTGCTTTAGTCATGGCTGATTCTTTGCGACCCCATGGACTGTAGCCCTCCAGGCTCCTCTTTCCATGGGATTCTTCAGGCAAGAATACTGGAGTGAGTTGCCATGCCCTCCTCCAGGAGATTTTCATGATCCAGGGATTGAACCCACATCTCTGACATCTCCTGCATTGGTAGGTGGGTCCTGTACTACTAGCACCACTTGGGAAGCCATTACTTGGTCTTAGTTAAGGGGTATTCAGCTGATTCTGCACAGGCACAGTCACTCTCTAGTTGATCCAATTTCTTAAACAGTTTATTCAGGGCCAACTCTGGATACAGATCCATGGATTGTGTTACTGTCATTGTTTGTTTGTTTTAAGTTCTTTCCCAGATCAAATATCAGTTCCCCATATAGGCATTTCAACCCTTATGAATCACACTGTAGTGTGAGTCATTGCTACAGATTTTATTGGTGATATGAGGAGACAGATGTCACATTATGAATGATTGAGTGCTAGGGAACCCAAGACAGAGTAAGAAGAGCTATGACAATAAGACTGGTAAAGCTGAGGATATGATGTGCCATTTTCCCAAGTTGCTATGTATGAGAACTTAAATATTTGGTGGTGGACCTGGCGTAGCAGCATGCACATTCAGTGAACGTGGGTAGATAGGGATGAAGAACAAAGCCATGTATTTAAATTCTACCATATTCTCAAGAAATTCAGAAGCAGCCCTAGAATGCAGAGAAAAAGATAAATATGGCTTAACACCCATATGTGTGTGCTAAGTCATTTCAGTCGTGCCTGTCTCTTTGCGGCACTATGGACTGTGTCCCACCAGGCTCCTCAGTTCACAAGATTCTCCAGGCAGGAATATTGGAGGGAGGTGCCATGCCCATCTCCAGGGTATCTTCCTGACCCAGGGATCGAACCCATGGCTTCTGCATTGCAGGCAGATTCTTTACCACTGAGCCACTGGGGAACATAAAGAAGAATATTATAACAGATCTGCTCAATGATGGGATATATTTCTGTGTAAAATATTGAGCTCTCATTTACAGAAAATGTTACAGCAAGTGTTGGATGACTGTGTCTCTGTAAGGTGTGACATCACAAAGACGGTGCTCAAGTATTCCTGCACAAGTCAGGATCTAAGCTGAATGATCTCTATGACTCTTTTCCACTCTCAGAGATGAGCTACAGCCCAGATTACATGGAGAGGTGCTTGAGAGAGACAGCTTTAGATTCCATTTGACATCCAGAGTAGCTCCACTATGGACTAGTCATTATTCAATAAATCAGGATTTCAAGTAAAGAGAAAATATGGCACTAGAGGATAAAGCAATGGTATTTTTAAAATGCCAGCTATGTTTCCCAAATCAGGAATATTTTTTTCAGTGTAACACTGGGTTTGCTACAAGAAGTTATTAACTTTTGGTCAACATTATCAACATGCCCCATCTTTTGATTGGCCACTATAATGAATTTTTAAAGTGTATGGCCCATTTCCTTGTTGAAATTAAAAAAAAAAAGATAAAAACATTATTGATGAAAATCATGCTTTCTTCTGACTTAATTATAAAGACCTGTGGGCGCCCCTGGTGACTCACTGGTGAAGAAACTGCCTGCCATGCAGAAGATGCAGGAGTCCCAGTTGGTTCCCTGAGTCAGGAAGATCCCCTGGAGGAGGGCATGGCAACCCACTCCAGTATTCTTGCCTGGATAATCCCATGGAAAGAGGAGCCTGGTGGGCTATTATCCACCCATGGGGTTACAAAAAATTGGCCATAACTGAAGTGACAAAACACACATGAAGACCTATAATTTGAATGTGGAAAAATTACTCTTGAAAAAATGTTCTTAGGTTTATACATTTACTCCATTTATAATTTATTTGTTGGTATAAATAATATATTACTTATTCCAATTTTATTTCTGGAAAAATTTAGCACTCTTAGGCCTTCCCCGGTGATCCAGTGGTTGAGACTCTACACTTTCATCACAAGGGGCAAGGATTTGATCCCTGTTCAGGGATTTAAGATCCCATATGCTACACAGTGTGGCCAAAAATAATTTTTTTTGCACTTTCAATGTATTGTAGGAATAGGAAAGTAATTGCTTTACTTAAAACATTATTAAATAATACAATTATTCAATAAGCACTCCTTTAAAATTTTATTTTATGGATTGCATTCTGTTTTAGGTTCTATGGTATAAACCTTAAGTATGAAAAAGCATCAGAAAACTTACAGTCTAGATGTGACAACAAAAATAACAGACCAATTCAGTTGTGGTTAACTCTTTGCAACTCTGTGGGCAGTAGCTCACCAGGCTCCTCTAAACATGGGATTCTCCAGGAAAGAATACTAGAATGGGTTGCCATGCTGTCCTCCAAGGTATCTTCCCAACCCACAGATCGACCCCACATTTCCTGAGTCTCCTGTATTGGCAGATAGGTTCTTTACTAGTGCCACCTGGGAAGACCCAGAGAACAAACAGTGTGAAGCTAATAAGCACATGGCAACACATATTATTTATATTTTCTTTCTGAAGGCTATTTCTGTTGTTTTTTCATCCTGGAACACTCTTAGCCCTTGTGGTCACATTGCTTAGTATTGTCTGGCTCTCCAGCTATTATTCATACTTACAGTCAAATCATAATACTTTACCTTCTTTTTTTCCTTCATAGTGTTCATCATTATCTAAAATTATTTCATTTGTTCACTTATTTCTTGTTTCTTGTCTTCATTGCCCAAACTGTGAGTCACTAGGAGAAAAACCTTTCTCGCCCCTTACCAATTTTACCGAGATATGGTTGACATATAAGGTGAAAATGTCAGTTGTACAATGTGATGACATATTCTTACTACTAATCTATACATTAAGTTTGAAAGACCTGTTCTTCTAACTCTTAGTGTGACATTAGTTATTAACCCTTTGACTCCTTGACCTTGATTTCCCCATCAATAAGAATTATCATCATCTCCCACTGTCTTCTTTTACGGATGATTAAAATCAAGCTTTTCAAACCCTTTCTTATAGTAGGTTGTGATATTGTAGGGCAAAAACTGGTTATAGTTTATAGAGAAATTCATGGAATCCTGGTGGGGCTACTGCCTTTCAAGGCCCAAGGTGAAGTTGGTGAACTTGAGGATAATTGGAAGAAAACATTTCCACGTCAGAAACCAGAGTTCTAAGAACCAGAGATCTTATACCCATTTACCTTTGGGGAGAATGTTTGGAGGGATGTTATGAAGTGGAATTATATCTGCATAGTCAGCCTGCTTACTTGTTCCAAGTACAAACACAACAGAGACTGGGGTATTATAAAGCAAACTGCAACACACTCATTTTGTTGTTGTTTAGTCACTGAGTTGTGTCCAACTCTTTGCAACCCCATGGACTGAAGCCCACCGGGCTTGTCTGGCAACGGAATTATACCAGCAAGAATACTGGAGTGGGTAGCCATTTCCTGCTCCAGGGGATATTCCTGACCCAGGTATTGAACCTGTGTCTCCTGCATTGGCAGGTTAATTCTTTACCAGTGAGCTACCTGGGAAGCTTCACAGGTAGTGCTAGTGGTAAAGAACTCATCTGCCAATGCAGGAAACAAAAAACACCCCGGTTCGATCCCTGGGTCAGGAAGATCCCCTGGAGCAGGACATGGCAACCCACTCCAATATTTTTGCCTGAAGAATCCCATGGACAGAGGAGCCTGGTAGGCTACAGTTCATTAGGTTGCAAAGAATCAGACACGACTGAAATGACTTAGCACACATGCATAGCAGCCTCAAACACAAATCTCAAATTTTTGTTCCAGTTTCACATTCTTTTGTGTTATTATATATTTATTTATTCATCCCTCCCCTTGCCCTTAAAAGTATTTTATGAAATGTTTTAAATGTACTGGAGAGAAAAGGGAATAATTAGACTCCTACACAGGTAAATCTCAAAAACATAGCAGTCAGTGAATATAGTAAGTTGGAAAATAAGCCATTGTGCATGATATATAAAACTTGAAACCTGCAAAACAATACAATATAATGTTTATCAGTAATGAATGTTAATATTTTGACATATTAAAACAATATAAAAAATAAACTAAAAGATTACAGGACAGTTGAAACCCTTCATGCTTCCTCCCCTTCTGTTGAGAAAGATTTCTATTATAATTTTGGAGTTTATATCATGTTTTTATGATATTTATGTATAGTTAGATATCAACCCTGAATATTCACTGGAAAGATTGATGCTGAAGCTGAAGCTCCAATACTTTGGCCACATGATGCAAAGAGCCAACTTACTGGAAAAGACCCTGAACCTGTGAAAGACTGAGGTCAGTAGGAGGAGATTACAGAGGATGAGATGGTTGGATGACATCCCTGACTCAATGGATATAAGTTTGAGCAAACTCTAGGAGATAATGGACAGGAAAACCTGGTGTACTGCAGTCCATGGAGTCACAAAGAATTGGATACAACTAAACAACTACAACAACATCGATATAAAATATATAGCACAGTTCTCTATGTTTTCATACTGCAAATTGGCATCTTACAAGATATCTTATGCATATTATAACCATTTTTTATATTTTTCCATGTTAATACATGTAATTCTAATGTATTAGTTTTAATGAAGATCCCTTGATAATTATATTAAAATGTAACTGCTTGTGATTGTTTTATCGGTATAATTAAGATTTATTTCTTCTAATATTTTGAAATTGAAACACTGTTAATATCAGCATTCTTATTCATACCTCTTGGGCACCCCTGTGAGAGCTTTAGACATTAGCCACACATGGACTTAGCAAGTGTGTAGGATACCTCAGGTTTTGGTATTCAAACTCAGTACTTCAAGTCCTGTAGTCATATTTTCAAATTAGGAGTAAGGACAGTGCTGCAGAGGTTTTCAATATCCCCAGTGATGCCTTTACATATGGTAAGGGATGACTCAATGCATATGGGTTTGGGTAGATTCTGGCAGTTTGTGATGGACAGGGAGGCCTGGTGTGCTGCGGTTCATGGGGGTCACAAAGAGTCAGACATGACTGAGTGACTGAACTGAAACTGAAAGGATGTCTGATACTCACTACCTAAATGATGTTTATTTTCATGACCTCAAGTACTGTCTATATGCTAACATCATCTAATTAGATAGTTCAAAGTCAAACTCCTGAGACCTAAACAGTTCCTCTGTTCTCCCTCCCACCCCTTCCCTGCTCTACCCTCTCCTGCCGTCCCTCTTTTCTTGATCATTCCTTCCTTCCAACAGAAAATATTTATTAAAACTCTAATCAGAACCAACAACATTAATATACCTAAAACTGAGTTAATCACTCTGCCTCTACAAAATTTTCTTTCCAAGTTTATTACCAAACCTGCTTCTTTTTTCCTTTGTCCTCTATTTTGGTTCTACTTTTGTCCTATCCTTTTTTTCCCACTGAAGCTGAAGTAGTCTTTTTTTTTTTTTTTAACACATTTACTCAGTGTAATGATGAGACTGTTACATTGAAGTAGTCTTTTTAATTTGAAAATTTGATGAATTCACTCCTCTATTCAATAGCTCACTATTGCTTTCATGACCCAAAGATTATTGTAACAGGTACATTTTTCTCTTCAGCCACCAGTACTTTGTACCATCAATTTACAAATGAAACCACTAGTCTCCATCTTCAGTTTACAGATAAAAACACATTATCAGCCTCTTACAATTTGTTAAGCATTATTTCATCATGAGTATTTTTGCTGCCTAGAATCTTTCTCTCCCTTACTTCAACAGGTTAATTCCTCCCAGTCCTTTATAGTTAATTTTTCTCAAGAGGTCTTCTTTCATCTTTGAGTTATGATCCAGTGGCTTTGTTTTCTCCCAATTTTATTGTGATATATTTGAATACATGCTTGCAGGCTTAATTGTTCAGTAGCATCCAATTCTTTGCTACCCTATGGACTATAGCCCACCAGGCTTCTCTGGATTTTTCAGACAAGAATAATTTGGGTGGGTTGCCATTTCCTGGAGTGGGTTGCCATTACCTTCTCCAGGGGATATTCCTGACCCAAGGATCATACAGCATTGTATAAGTTTAAGATGTACAATATAATGATTTGACTTACATCATCCACGAAATGATTATCAAAATAGATTTAACAAATATTCATCATGTCATATACGTACAACATTAAAGGGATAATATATTTTCCTTATGATAACAACTTTTAGGATTTACTCTCAACTTTCATAAATGACTTACAGCAGAGTTCATTATCACATTGTATATTATATCCCTAGTAATGATATATTTTATAACTGGAAGTTCTTATTTTTTTATTACATTTATCTAATTTTCCATCCCTAGAGTGTAGACCCTTCAGTCACTTCATTTTGATTCCCTGTGGTGTTTTCTGAGTATTTATTTCATGTCACAGATCATGATAGTGAAAGAGTTAATTATTCAGTCATGTCCTACTGTTTTCAACACCAGGGACCCCCAAGGTCCATGGAATTCTCCAGGTAAGAATGCTGGATTGGGTATACATTACTTTTTCAGGTGATCTTCCCAACCCAGGGATAATACTCAGGTTTCCTGCATTGCAGGTAGATCCTTTACTGTCTGATAAACCAGGGAAAGCCATCACAGATCATACTGTGCCTAAACTGGGAATTTGATTATTTGTCTGCCTCAGTAACTCAGGGCTCCTTGAAGGCAGGACTAGCACCTTACAGCACTAGCTCCCTGGCTCTTACAAATGAGGTGACACTTCAATTCAGTTAAGTTCAGTTCAGTCACTCAGTCGTGACCAACTCTTTGGGACCCCATGAAGTGCAGCACGCCAGGCCTCCCTGTCCATCACCAACTCCCGGAGTTCACCCAAACTCATGTCCATCAAGTTGGTGATGCCATCCAGCCATTTCATCCTCTGTCGTCCCCTTCCCCTCCTGCCCTGAATCCCTCCCAGCATCAAAGTCTTTTCCATTGAGTCAGCTCTTCGCATGAGGTGGCCAAAGTATTGGAACTTCAGCTTTAGCATCAGTCCTTCCAAAGAACACCCAGGACTGATCTCCTTTAGAATGGATGGGTTGGATCTCCTTGCAGTCCAAAGGATTCTCAAGAGTCTTCTCCAACACCACAGTTCAAAAGCATCATTCTTCGGCACTCAGCTTTCTTCACAGTCCAACTCTCACGTCCATACATGACCAGTGGAAAAACCTTAACATTGACTAGACGGACCTTTGTTGACAAAGTAATGTCTCTGCTTTTGAAGATGCTATCTAGGTTGGTCATAACTTTCCTTCGAAGGAGTAAGTGTCTTTTAATTTCATGGCTGCAATCACCATCTGCAGTGATTTTGGAGCCCAGAAAAATAAAGTCAGCCACTGTTTCCACTGTTTCCCCATCTGTTTCCCGTGAAGTGATGGGACCAGATGCCATGATCTTCGTTTTCTGAATGTTGAGCTTTAAGCCAACTTTGTCACTCTCCACTTTCACTTTCATCAAGAGGCTTTTTAGTTCCTCTTCACTTTCTGCCATAAGGGTGGTGTCATCTGCATATCTGAGGTTATTGATATTTCTCCCGGCAATCTTGATTCCAGCTTGTGCTTCTTCCAGCCCAGTGTTTCTTATGATGTACTCTGCATGTAAGTTAAATAAGCTCAGTGACAATATACAGCCTTGACATACTCCTTTTCCTATTTGGAACCAGTCTGTTGTTCCATGTCCAGTTCTAACTGTTGCTTCCTGACCTGCATATATGTTTCTCAAGAAGCAGGTCAGGTGATCAGGTATTCCCATCTCTTTCAGAATTGTCCACAGCTTATTGTGATCCACACAGTCAAAAGTTTGGCATAGTCAATAATGCAGAAATAGATGTTTTTCTGGAACTCTCTTCCTTTTTCAATGATCCAGCAGATGTTGGCAATTTGATCCCTGGTTCCTCTGTCTTTTCTAAAACCAGCTTGAACATCTGGAAGTTCACAGTTCACATAGTGCTGAAGCCTGGCTTGGAGAATTTTGAGCATTACTTTACTAGCGTGTGAGATGAGTGCAATCGTGCAGTAGTTTGAGCAATCTTTGGCATTGCCTTTCTTTGGGATTGGAATGTAAACTGACCTTTTCCAGTCCTGTGGCCACTGCTGAGTTTTCCAAATTTGCTGGCATATGTAGTGCAACACTTTCACAGCATCATCTTTCAGGATTTGAAATAGCCCAACTGGCATTTCATCACCTCCATTGGCTTTGTTTGTAGTGATGCTTTCTAAGGCCCACTTGACTTCACATTCCAGGGTGTCTGGCTTGAGGTGAGTGATCACACCATCGTGATTATCTGTGTCGTGAAGATCTTTTTTGTACCGTTCTTCTGTGTAATCTTGCCATGTCTTCTTAATATATTCTGCTTCTTTAGGTCCATACCATTTCTGTCCTTTATCAAGCCCATCTTTGCATGAAATATTCCCTTGGTGTCTCTAGTTTTCTTGAAGAGATCTCTCATCTTTCCCATTCTATTGTTTTCCTCTATTTCTTTACACTGATCGCTGAGGAAGGCTTTCTTATCTCTCCTTGCTATTCTTTGGAACCTACATTCAGATGCTTATATCATTCCTTTTCTCCTTTGCTTTTCATTTCTCTTCTTTTCACAGCTATTTGTAAGGCCTCCTCAGACAGCCATTTTGCTTTTTTGCATTTCTTTTCCATGGGGATGTTCTTGATCCCTGTCTCCTATACAATGTCACAAACCTTCGTCCATTGTTCATCAGGCACTCTGTCTATCAGATCTAGTCCCTTAAATCTATTTTTCACTTCCACTGTATAATCATAAGGGATTTGATTTAGGTCATACCTGAATGGTCCAGTGGTTTTCCCTACTTTCTTCAGTTTAAGTCTGAATTTGGCAATAAGGAGTTCATGGTCTGAGCCACAGTCAGCTCCTGGTCTTGTTTTTGCTGACTGTATAGAGCTTCTCCATCTTTGGATGCAAAGAATATAATCAGTCTGTTTTCGGTGTTGACCATTTGGTGATGTCCATGTTTAGAGTCTTCTCTTTTGTTGTTGGAAAGGGTGTTTGCTATGACCTGTGTGTTCTCTTGGCAAAACTATATTAGCCTTTGCCCTGCTTCATTCAGTATTCCAAGGCCTGTTACCCCAGGTGTTTCTTGACTTCCTACTTTTGCATTGTAGTCCCCTATAAAGAAAAGGACATCTTTTTTGGGTGTTAGTTCTAAAAGGTCTTGTAGGTCTTTCTTCATAAAACTGGTCAACTTCAGCTTCTTCAGCATTACTGGTTGGGGCATAGACTTGGATTACTGTGATACTGAATGGTTTGCCTTGGAAACGAACAGAGATCATTCTGTCATTTTTGAGATTGCATCCAAGTACTGCATTTCGGACTCTTTTGTTGACCATGATGGCTACTCCATTTCTTCTAAGGGATTCCTGCCCACAGTAGTAGATATAGTGGTCATCTGAGTTAAATTCACCCGTTCCAGTCCATTTTAGTTCACTGATTCCTAGAATGTTGACATTCACTTTTGCCATCTCCTGTTTGTCTACTTCCAATTTGCCTTGATTCATGGACCTAACATGCCAGGTTCCTATGCAATATTGTTCCTTACAGCATCCGACTTTGCTTCTATCATCAGTCACATCCACAACTGTGTATTGTTTTTGCTTTGGCTCCATCTCTTCATTCTTTCTGGAGTTATTTCTCCACTGATCTCCAGTAGCATATTGGGCACCTACCGACCTGGGGAATTCCTCTTTCAGTATCCTATCATTTGCCTTTTCATACTGTTTATGGGGTTCTCAAGGCAAGAATACTGAAGTGGTTTGCCATTCCCTTCTCTAGTGGACTACATTCTGTCAGGCCTCTCCACCATGACCTGCCTGTCTTGGGTGGCCCCACATGGCATGGCTTAGTTTCATTGAGTTAGCCAAGGCTGTGGTCTGTGTGATTAGATTGACTAGTTTTCTGTGATTATGGTTTGTGTGTCTGCCCTCTGATGCCTCTCACAACACCTATCATCTTACTTGGGTTTCTCTTACCTTGGATGTGTTATCTCTTCACGGCTGCTCCAGCTAAGTGCAGCTGCTGCTCCTTACCTTGGATGAGGGGTATCTCCTCACAGCCACCCCTCCTGACCTTGAACGTGGAGTAGTTCCTCTTGGCCCTCCTGCGCCCGGGCAGCCACCACTCCTTGGACGTGAGGTAGTTCCTCCTGGCCGGCGCCCCTGACCTCAGGCGTAGAGTAGCTCCTCTGGACCACCGCCCCTGATCTTGGACTTTGGGGTAGTTCCTCTCATCCCTGAGGACATACATATAAAAATGCTTCCTCAAATTCATATGGTTAGATCTGGCCTGAAATTCAAGCCTACTTATTTCCAGAGCAGACATTTCTCTATCATCAATCAAGGAAGATGTCATTTTTCAAAAGTAATATGGAAATAGATCAATGTCATATGATATTAGGGTTGCCAAGGAAACCTTTCTGGTCTAAAAGTGTCATTTTTCTTTTATGAATGATTCCTAAGATTCCAATAGCAGAAATATTAAAAATAGCAAATTTTTGAAATGCAAATATTTTAAAAAGATAGAATAGTAATTTTTATTCACCCTATAGTATACATAATTGTACTGAAGTGAAAATGATGATATAAGAACCTTTCCCAGTAGCAAATAAAGAGACAGACTAGAGGACCTAAGTATTAGGAACTTGAAAGAACAGGCAAAGTTGCTGGAGATGTTCTGAAAGTACCCTCCATTTGCCTTATCTTGGGCAGGTACTTTGTGGAACCACATTTACATATGTGTTTAGTCACTCAATTGTGTCTGACTCTTTGTGACACCATGGACAGTAGCCAGCCAAGCCCCTCTGTCCATGGGATACTCCAGGCAAGAATACTGGAGTGGGTAGCATATCCCTTCTCCAAAGATCTTTCTGACCCAGAAATTGAACCAGGGTCTCCTGCATTGGAAGCAGATTCTTTACCAGTTGAGCTAACAGGAAAGCCCATTTACAGATGTACTTCCTCAATTTCTCTATCTGTTCTTTGACATCCACATTCAAAAGACCTACTAATACACTTGACCTTTTCCTCTAAGAATAACTACAATATTCAAACCCCAATAAATATTCTCCACATCTAGTATAGTAATAGAGATAGAGTTATAAAAACAACTTAGGTAAATTAAATAATTAACATAGAATTCTGCTTGGTGAGTACCTTTAATGAGAATAAGATGATTGGGGCTGGGATGTAGGAAAGGACTTGCCATGGTGAGAGAGAAGGCTTCTTTCACTCCTTCTCCTTCTTATGCTTCTTCTTTATCTTTCTCTTCTTCCTCATCTTTTTCTTCATCTTAGAAAAGTACAACTTTCCAAAACTGGACCAGGAAGAATTAGAAAATCTTAACAGACCCATCACAAGCACGGAAATTGAAACTGTAATCATAAATCTTCCAGCAAACAAAAGCCCAGGTCCAGACAGCTTCACAGCTGAATTCTACCAAAAATTTAGAGAAGAGCTAACACCTATCCTGCTCAAACTCTTGCAGAAAATTGCAGAGGAAGGTAAACTTCCAAACTCATTCTATGAGGCCACCATCACCCTAATACCAAAACCTGACAAAGATGCCACAAAAAAAGAAAACTACAGGCCAATATCACTGTTGAACATAGATGTAAAAATCCTTAACAAAATTCTAGTAATCAGAATCCAACAACACATTAAAAAGATCATACACCATGATCAAGTGGGCTTTATCCCAGGGATGCAAGGATTCTTCAGTATCTGCAAATCAATCAATGTAATACACCACATTAACAAATTGAAAAATAAAAACCATATGATTGTCTTAATAGATGCAGAGAAAGCCTTTGACAAAATTCAACACCCATTTATGATAAAAAACTCTCCAGAAAGCAGGAATAGAAGGAACAAACCTCAACATAATAAAAGCTATATATGACAAACCCACAGCAAACATTATCCTCAATGGTGAAAAATTGAAAGCATTTCCTCTAAAGTCAGGAACAAGACAAGGGTGCCCACTTTCACCATTACTATTCAACATAGTTTTGGCCACAGCAATCAGAGGAGAAAAAGAAATAAAAGGAATCCAAATTGGAAAAGAAGAAGTAAAACTCTCACTATTTGCAGATGACATGATCCTCTACATAGAAAACCCTAAAGACTCCACCAGAAAATTACTAGAACTAATCAGTGAATATAGTAAAGTTGCAGGATATAAAATCAGCACACAGAAATCCCTTGTATTCCTATACACTAATAATGAGAAAACAGAAACAGAAATTAAGGAAACAATTCTATTCACCATTGCAACGAAAATAATAAAATACTTAGGAATAAATCTACCTAAAGAAACTAAAGACTTATATATAGAAAACTATAAAACACTGGTGAAAGAAATCAAAGAGGACACTAATAGATGGATAAATATACCATATTCATGGATTGGAAGAATCAATATAGTGAAAATGAGTATACTACCCAAAGCAATTTATAGATTCAATGCAATCCCTATCAAGCTACCAACAGTATTCTTCACAGAGCTAGAACAAATAATTTCACAATTTGTATGAAAGTACAAAAAACCTCGAATAGCCAGAGCAATCTTGAGAAAGAAGAATGGAACTGGAGGAATCAACCTGCCTGACTTCAGGCTCTACTACAAAGCCACAGTCATCAAGACAGTATGGTACTGGCACAAACACAGAAATATAGATCAATGGAACAAAATAGAAAGCCTAGAGATAAATCCATGCACATATGGACACCTTATCTTTGACAAAGGAGGCAAGAATATACAATGGATTAAAGATAATCTCTTTAACAAGTGGTGCTGGGAAATCTGGTCAACCACTTGTAAAAGAATGAAACTAGAACACTTTCTAACACCATACACAAAAATTAACTCAAAATGGGTTAAAGATCTAAAGGTAAGACCAGGAACTACAAAACTCCTAGAGGAGAACATAGGCAAAACAGTCTCCGACATACATCATAGCAGGATCCTCTATGACCCACCTCCCAGAATATTGGAAATAAAGGCAAAAATAAACAAATGGGACCTAATTAAACTTAAAAGCTTTTGCACAACAAAGGAAATTATAAGCAAGGTGAAAAGACAGCCTTCAGAATGGGAGAAAATAATAGTAAATGAAGCAACGGACAAACAACTAATCTCAAAAATATACAAGCAACTCCTACAGCTCAATTCCAGAAAAATAAATAGCCCAATCAAAAAATGGGCCAAAGAACTAAATAGACATTTCTCCAAAGAAGACATACAGATGGCTAACAAACACATGAAAAGATGCTCAACATCACTCATTATCAGAGAAATGCAAATCAAAACCACTATGAGGTACCATTTCATGCCAGTCAGAATGGCTGTGATCCAAAAGTCTACAAGCAATAAATGCTGGAGAGGGTGTGGAGAAAAGGAGACCCTCTTACACTGTTGGTGGGAATGCAAACTATGGAGAACAGTGTGGAGATTCCTTAAAAAACTGGAAATAGAACTGCCTTATGACCCAGCAATCCCACTGCCGGGCATACACACAGAGGAAACCAGAATTGAAAGAGACACATGTACGCCAATGTTCATTGCAGCACTGTTTATGATAGCCAGGACATGGAAGCAACCTAGATGTCCATCAGCAGATGAATGGATAAGAAAGCTGTGGTACATATACACAATGGAGTATTACTCAGCCATTAAAAAGAATACATTTGAATCAGTTCTAATGAGGTGGAAGAAACTGGAGCTTATTATACAGAGTGAAGTAAGCCAGAAAGAAAAACACCAATACAGTATACTAACGCATATATATGGAATTTATAAAGATGGTAACAATAACCCTGTATGCTGCTGCTGCTGCTGCTGCTAAGTTGCTTCAGTCATGTCTGACTCTGTGCTACCCCATAGATGGCAGCCCACCAGGCTTCCCCGTCCCTGGGATCTGAGACAGCAAAAGAGACACTGATGTATAGAACAGTCTTTTGGACTCTGTGGGAGAGGGAGAAGATGGGATGACTGGGGAGAATGGCATTGAAACATGTATAATATCATATATGAAATGAGTCGCCAGTCCAGGTTCGATGCACGATACTGGATGCTTTGGGCTGGTGCACTGGGATGACCCAGAGGGATGGTATGGGGAGGGAGGAGAGAGGAGGGTTCAGGATGGGGAATACATGTATGGCAAAACCAATACAATATTGTAAAGTTAAAAAATAAAATAAAATTAAAAAAAAATAAAGTGAGGATTATGTATTTACAGTGTGTTGACCTTCACTTTTGTGTTTTGTGTGTTTTTATATATATGTGTTTTATTTTAAAATGAAAAATATTTATGCAAATTAATAAATAGATATAAAAGGTAGATATGTTTCCAAGGACAAAAAAAATGCAAGAAAAGTTTATCAGCCCAATATAAAGATTAGGAAACTGATACATAGAATGGGAAGGGTTTTTTTTAAAAGGTAATGATGGGATGAGACTGAGATTTTTTTGAGCTCTAGCTAACTGAGCACTTTTCTCTCTCTCTCTCTCTCTCTCTCTCTATTCTTTCACTTTTTCTCCCAAGAGAGAGGGATTCTGTTAAGCAGGGGTTACTCCTTCAATACTTGTATTGAGCAGTTATTATTTTTATAACCCCATTTTTATATGAAGAAAATTGAAGATGAAATTGAGAAACTTGTGCAAGGTGGGAAAAAAGAAAGCAGTTCCTGACGGCTGGAACCTGGTACCATCAGCTGTTTTTTGGTGCTCACCTGTAGAACATAAACAATTTAATTTACCATAATAGTAGATAAGGGTACTCTGTGATCAAAACCAGAATACTTTGTAATCAGGTCTGAACATACACACAAAGCTTGGACATTGTCCAAACCACAAAATGATCAAACACATCACTTTCTGGCTGTTACTGTCACTAGCTGACTGTTACTTCTTTAACAATTGTAATTTTATCCTCAGCCTACTTTTCATTCCTTCTAGATAGGAGTTATTATGAGAAATAGCCATGTAATTGACCATATTTCAGAACATCACAAAGTCAGAGCAAAGCCTTGCTTCTTTTTCAGTTCAGTTCGGTCACTCAGTCATGTCTGGCTCTTTGCGACCCCATAGACTACAGCATGCCAGGCCTCTCTGTCCATCACCAACTCTTGGAGTTTACTCAAACTCAAGTCCATTGAGTCAGTGATGCCATCCAACCATTTCATCCTCTGTCATCCCCTTCTTCTATCACCTTCTATCTTTCCCAGTCAGGCTCTTTTCCAATGAGTCAGTTCTTTTCATCAGGTGGCCAAAGTATTGGAGTTTCAGCTACAGCATCAGTCCTTCCAATGAATATTCAGGACTGATTCCCTTTAGGATGGACTGGTTGGATCTCATTGCTGTCCAAGGGACTCTCAAGTGTCTTATCCAACACCACAGTTCAAAAGCATCAATTCTTCAGCACTCAGCTTCCTTTATATTCTAACTTCCACATCCATACAGGACTACTGAAAAAACCATACCTTTGACAAGATGGACTGTTGTTTGCAAAGTAATGTCTCTCCTCAAAACTAAGTCACACAATTCCAAAACATATCTTTCTTTTCCAATACTGTCTTTCTGGGAAGTCCCATGGGACATGTTTGTCCTCATTGCAGCACAGCCAGGTTATTCTACTACAGGTGTGTTCCTGGTTGTCTTTGGCTAAAAGGTATTGACTGAGTCGTGTGTCTATGCTTACTGTGGAGGTCATTTGCAATTAAAACAGGGGTTCTGTACCCTATTTAGAAGTAGAGAGGCAAGGACAGATTTTGAGGTAGATATGAAGAAATTTTAAAATATAACAGAATTCCTAGACTGCCAAGTGTCAATGTTTCCTGAATCTTCACTGTCCTCTGTTATTTGCTTCCTTGTGCTGTGGCAGACATATAATGTTTAAGGCCCATGGTACATGACAATTTCAATATCTCAAGAAAATCCTGGACTTTTTTTTTAACAGGCTTAGTAATGAATTTAAAATGTATTGCTTTAGTGATGTATTTTTGCATTTGTTTAGGGCACAATGGCAATTTACTGAAGTCAGATGTGTTCTAATTGAATACAATGTTGTTTGTAATTACATAGAACAGTTTTCCTTTTCTCCCTTTCTCATTTCTTTGTTCTGAAAATCCTCTGAATATGAATTTGTAAGCTCTTGTTTACAGTTACCTGCTGTGTGCTTAAGACCTCCCATGAGTTCATTGATGCATTAGATCTTTGACATAAGAAGGAATAATGAGGATGAGCAAGATGAGATAAATGTTAAGCCTGAAAATGATGAAAGAATCATAGAGATTCAAATATATGATGGCTCTCAGCTAATGGTCTCTTATGCTTTGAACTCTGCATTTCACTGTGACTAGACAATAATTTTGATGGTAAGGTCATGAAACAGTTTGAGAAATATTTGAGAAATGAATGAAATTGATATTAAAAACTCTTTAAAAGTGTAATCAACCTGGTATAAAGAAGAGAAACATGGAAAAGGAACTAAGATGATACATAGAAAAGAGAAGAAAGATAGGAATTGCTGACATTTAAAAACATTTTATAATAATAGCCTGCTTGAGCTAAACCTTAACATTAGTTGATATTCTTCCCTTGAAGAAGTGGATTCTATATTCCCTCTCTTTGAACTTGGCTGTGTTTTTTGTAACTTTTCCGAAGTATAGATGTTAGTGAAAATGATGACACGTGATAGGTTAGAAAAAACCATGCAGCATCTGCTGACTTATCTTGAATAGTCACTCTGGGAGCCTTCAACAAACACTTAAGGATCTCTACTATCCTGAGGAAGCCACAGGGAAGTTTACAAGGAAAGACAACAAAGACCCAGAAACATAGCCTACTGTTTGAGCCCCAGCTGTTTCAGACTGCCCAGCCTAGGCGTTAGAGCATGGGAATGAAAACTTCGGGCTGCCAGTGCTTAAGGGATTCACAGGATGCTCGGGGCTGGTGCACTGGATGACCCAGAGGGATGGTATGGGGAAGGAGGCGGGAGGGGGGTTCAGGATGGGGAACACGTGTACACCCGTAGCAGATTCATGTTGATGTATGGCAAAACCAATACAATATTGTAAAGTAATTAGCCTTCAATTAAAATAAATAAGTTTATATTTTTAAAAAAGAAGAAAAAAAAAAAAAAAGATTCAAAGTAAGAACTCCCAAAACTTACTCAACTCCCAGATCTTTGAGGAAAATAAAAGAATCCTTGTTTCCTACTACTGTTCTAGCATGGTTTGGTACAGAGTGATTGATAACTGATATATCAGGTATGCTGAGTACCAACCCATGAGTCTGTCCTTGGGCAATATGGGGGCCATTTGCAAAACTGTTCTTTTAAACCCAGGACCATATATTCAACCACAAAATTTCAAATAATTAACACTTTCCAAATTATAAAATAGGCATGATAATATCTAGTCTACATATCTGGTATTGTTGAGGAGGCTTGAATGATGCAAAATATTTGACTTTTTAATTTGTTGAACAAGGAAGTGTTATGTAAACACATAATTGGTATTCTGATTAGCATTATAACAGTTGCTAATATTTATTGAACACTGAATATATTTCAGAAACTCATTTCATTATAGTGGTCAGTCTCAAAGATGACCCCTGGTAATCACCAGTTATTGCTATTCATGAGTTTGTATGATACCCTTTACTTGTGAGTTGGCTAGGTTTAACTGGCTGGACTTCTAAAGAATAGCATATGGCAAAAGTAATGAGACCACTACCATAAGTAGTTTATAAAGGACTGACTTCAGTTTTACTTGTAGATTCTCTCTCTTTCTGGTTTCGATGAAACAAGCAACTATGTGGAAGAGTCTCAAATGGCAAGGAATTGAGGTCAAATTACAGCTAATAGCCAGAAAGTTACTGAGGATGAGTCCAAAAACCCAGAAGGAGTTGGATTCTGCAACAATCATATAAATGAATTCGGAAGCAGATCCTGGCCCCAGTTGAATCTTTATTACAGCCTTGTGAGGTATTATAAAGCTGAGGACCCAGCTAAATCATGCTCAGTTTCTTGATGTAAAGGAATTATAATAAATATGCATTGTTTCAAAAAATGAGTTTTAGGGTAATTTTTAATGTGATGATAGATAACAAATATGCCTGTATTAAAGAAACTGTGACAAATAGATGATCACTATCTTAGAGTCTCACAATTTATAATCGTATTTTTAGTGCTTGGGAAATCCTGTCATTAATCTAGATTATTTCTTTCTCCTCTGCCATGGGGAGAGACTGAGGAAGCAGTTAGATTAAAATGCAATTCAGCAGAAATTTTGAGGAAAAAAATGCTGCCTCATATACCTTAATTTTATGAGTTAGAGAAATGAACAAAGAATAAAAATGAAAAATTTAAAGTCAAGTTATAGTCAAAGGGACTAAAATGTGTTGTGGATTTACTCTACCAGGATTGATGTTTTACACATTCAGATCCTGAGTTAGTGCCTTGTAACTTGAATGTTCCCAGATTACTTATTTCATGGACCATTTCTGGCTGGCACAATCCTCCCTTTGCATCATTTCTGAAAATATCTGCAGTGCAGACTCTTGAACCACAAAGTTAAATTAAAGCATGTAATCAATAGTAAAATCGATAAACCAGATTTTAAAAATTAAAATCTGTGTCCAGGTTTTAATTTTACAGTTTGTTACAGATAATGAAAATAACTGATTAAATATGCTGTGAAAAACTTGCTCACATGAACAGTTCCATACGCAGCCTAATCTTTCCCCTCAAAGCTTGGAGTGTGTTTGCTCCTGGGTTCAACATACCAGGTCTACTAGAGCCTCACTGTAGGCAACTGTATCTACTCCTTTACAGCTGTATAGTTAGTGAGGCTTCCCTGTGGTCGTAACAGTTTGACTACTTCACAAAGTCCCTCCCTTGCTCAAAACAAGGATCAAGGACTGGAGCAGAAAATCCTCCCTAATTCATTCTAGCTCAATTTCTTTCTTTATTTCTTCCTGGAAATTCACATGTTGTGTAGCCAATGCTGTCTGGCTCCCTTTTTTCCAATTAACCTGGTATTGTGGAATGCAGGTCAGTTCCACCTGGGAAATGGGTCTCAGATTTTAAGTTGTCATTTTATTCCCTGTGTGAAAGGAATTCAGTGTAATCTAGTAGGTAGGCACTAGGCTAGGTAGTTATGAGTTTAATTTCTACCTCAAATCCATGCTATCAGTGTGAACTAACAGTGAATTTAAGCAGTTTCCTTTTCTAAAATAAGAGATTAAAGTGTATATGCAAGTATAAGCCATCTTCAGGATTACTGTGAGGGTTATATGACAATGATATAAAACATATATCACATTATTACACACAAGTAGCTTAAAATAATATAATTTCCCCCTAATCTCCACAAATGAGCTTTTTCTGTAAAGCTTTATCCTGTATGGGGCTTCTCTGGTGGCTCAGAAGGTAAAGAATCCACCTGCAATGCAGGAGTTCTGGGTTTCATCCCTGTGTCGGGGAAGGCCCCCTGGAGAAGGGAATGGCAACCCACACCAGTATTCTTGCCTGGAGAATTCCATGGATAGAGGAGCCTGGCAGGCTACAGTCCTTGGGGTTGCACTTTTACCCTGGAATGCTGTGAAATATACAATTAATTGTAGTCAATTGATATGATTCTGGAAATAAATCGTTTCTAAAGCTATCTGCTAGTTATTAGTAAATAGCTGATGACAGTAATTTGTGATAGTACACAAATGTAGCAATAAAGAGTGGAATGATGAATTCAGGTTTACTCTCTTCTATCTAAAACCCGAGTCCTGAACTTTCACAGACAACTGTCCCATAGAAGTATAAGACTCAAACATAAGTCACATTTCCCATTAGCTGCACTATATATTGAAGAATATCTACATATAGCTTCTAAAATTCTTGGGGAAAGTTATTTTGAACTTAGAATTCTGGATCAAGACTAAAATATCAATCAAATGTGATATTATACAAACATTTTCCAAGAAAAAACTGAGAATATTGATCTTTATTACAACATTTCTTGGGAAGTTATTTGAAAAGTTGACAGAAGGCTCCTGAATATTGGAAGGGGGATAGAGGACAGAGAGTGGGAAGTGAAAGACACTAGACTAGTCTAGAATTGTGCTACTATCTTTTGGAAATTGAAAAATCTTAAGGATGTTGTAAGAAAAATGTTAACAGCAATTGTGTTACTCATTCCTTCTCCTTGAGTCAGAAAAATGAGTGATAAGACATTTTCTTGTAAACCTGCTGAATGGGCTTAAGCTGACGTACTTGGAAAGATGTAAATGGCGTTACTCATGCCAAGCTATTTGAAAGTCCCTTCCTGTAAGTTTTCAAGTAGGATATACCTTGCTTGACTAGAGTGCTTATTATAGGTATATATGGAATTATAAATTTATGGGGCATACCTAAATAATTGATAGAGCATAAAAAGCATTTTGAAATGAAAATGATTCTTTTATGAACACTATTTCTGTCTGTGTTGCTCAAGTCTTTTCTGTTATTATAAAAACAAATCCTAATATAAGAGAAAGAGATATTTTTCAAAGCTTGCCTATGAGGGCTTAGGATTCTAATGGGGAAATAGTATTTTGATTATGACTGTCACTCACCTATAATCCTTTTATCATTATCAAAATTTGGTGTTGGATAAGATCTATGCTTCATACAAATCCTTTTCATCAATTCAACCTTTCAAATGAACATAGTATTAATACAAACAAATAAAAAAGGTAATTTAAAACTCCAGAAGAAGCAATGGATGTATAAGAAAGGTATGATAATAATATCATTTAACTCCATAGTAAATCATATATGCATATTCACAACAAGGAAAATAATTTATTGATTTTTCTGCTTAGACTTATAGATAAAGCACAGAACATATAATTAATTATGAAGTATTATGTAAATGCTATAAGTTTTGGCATTAAAAGTACAAATAAAAGGAATTCAGACATAGAGGAGAAAGAGAATTAAAGGACATGTTTGGCAGGTTTCTCATCGTATATAGTGAGTAATTGACACAGTCTGGTTGTATACCAAAGTCTCACATGAATTTTATGGCAGTAAAATATGTCTCAGTAAATGATTAATTTTAAAAACACTGAATAAACAGGAAATCTGGAAGATATGGACTACCTAGTGTTTATGTTTTTTATTTTTTATTGGAGTATAGTAGATGAACAATCTTGTGTTAGTTTCACATATATTAGCAAAAAGATTCAGTTAAACATAAATAATTATCTATTCTTTTTCAAATGATTTTTCCACATAGGTTATTACAAAGTATTGAACAGAGTTCCCTGTGCTATAATAGTGTGTTGGTTATCTATCCTAAAATATTAGTGTATACGTGTCACTCTCAAGTTCCTAATTTATTGTTCCCCTTCCACATTTCCCCCTTGGAAACCTTAAGTTTGTCTTTTAAGTCTGTGAGTCTGTTTTTGCTTTGTAAATATGTTTATATGTATCATTTTTAAAAATTCCACATATATGTTATATGATAATTCTTTTTTTAACACTTCATTTATTATGATGATCTCTGGATCCATCCATGTTGCAGCAAATGACATTATTTTTAATGGCTAAGTAATATTCCACAGTATATATGTATCACATCTTTATCCATTCATCTGTTGATGGACATTTAAGTTGCTTCCATGTGTTTGCTATTGTAAACAGTACTTAAATGAATATTAGGGTGCATGTGTCCATTTGAACCATGTTTTCCTCCAGATATATGCCTAGGAGTGGGATTGCTGAATCATATGGTAGCTCTATTTTTAGTTTTTTAAAAGAACCTCCTCCATACAGTTCTCCATAGTGGCTGCACCAATATATTGATGCATTCCCACCAACAGTTTGAAATGGTTCCTATATTTCTTATGGAGACGACCAAGATGAAGGAAGTAAGCTCAAAAGAATAAGCACTTTTCAAGTTTCTACTTGTATAATATTAACTAACATTTCATTTACAAAAATAAGCCACATGATTAAATCCAAAGTCAAGTAACAGTGAAGGACATTTGACCATGGAGTTGGAAGGTACTGAATTGTCATATAGCATAGATATGAAGAAGGAGGAGGTGAAAAATTCAGTCCAATGAAGAAATATATTGCATATCTTAAGTCTAGGACTGTTACTTGCGTATAAGAGTTACCAATGGATATTTGTTTCTTACTAAACTTCCTCAAAAAAGACGTCCTTTTCATTATAGGGGACTGGAATGCAAAAGTAGGAAGTCAAGAAACACCTGGAGTAACAGGCAAATTTGGCCTTGGAATATGGAATGAAGCTTGGCAAAGAAAAATAGAGTTTGCCAAGAAAACGTACTGGTCATAGCAAATACCCTCTTCCAACACACAAGAGAAGTCTCTACACATGGACATCACCAGATGGTCAACACTGAAATCAGATTGATTATGTTCTTTGCAGCCAAAGATGGAGAAGCTCTATACAGTCAACAAAAACAAGACTGGGAGCTGACTGTGGCTCAGATTGTGAACTCCTTATTACCAAATTCAGACTTAAATTGAAGAAAGTAGGGAAAACCACTAGACCATTCAGGTATGACCTAAATCAAATCCCTTATGATTATACAGTGGAAGTGAGAAATAGATTTAAGGGCCTAGATCTGATAGAATGCCTGATGAACTATGGAATGAGCTTCATGACATTGTACAGGAGACAGGGATCAAGACCATCCCCATGGAAAAGAAACACAAAAAAGCAAAATGGCTGTCTGAGGAGGCCTTACAAATAGCTGTGAAAAGAAGAGAAATGAAAAGCAAAGGAGAAAAGGAATGATATAAACATCTGAATGCAGAGTTCTAAAGAATAGCAAGAAGAAATAAGAAAGCCTTCCTCAGCGATCAGTGCAAAGAAATAGAGGAAAACAACAGAATGGGAAAGACTAGAGATCTCTTCAAGAAAATTAGAGATACCAAGGGAACATTTGATGCAAAGATGGTCTCAATAAAGGACAGAAATGGTATGGACCTAACAGAAGCAGAAAATATTAAGAAGAGATGGCAAGAATACACAGAAGAACGGTACAAAAAAGAGCTTCACGACCAAGATAACACGACGGTGTGATCACTGACCTAGAGCCAGACATCCTGGAATGTGAAGTCAAGTGGGCCTTAGAAAGCATCACTACAAACAAAGCAAGTGCAGGTGATGGAATTCCAGTTGAGCTATTTCAAATCCTGAAAGATGATGCTGTGAAAGTGTTGCATGCAATATGCCAGCAAATTTGGAAAACTCAGCAGTGGCCACAGGACTGGAAAAGGTCAGGTTTCATTACAATCCCAAGAAAGGCATGCCAAAGAATGCTCAAACTATCGCACAATTGCACTCATCTCAAATGCTAGTAAAGTAATGTTCAAAATTCTCCAAGCCAGGCTTCAGCAATATGTGAACTGTGAACTTCCTGATGTTCAAGCTGGTTTTAGAAAAGGCAGAGGAACCAGAGATCAATTTGCCAACATCTGCTGGATCATGGAAAAAGCAAGAGAGTTCCAGAAAAACATCTATTCCTGCTTTATTGACTATGCCAAAGCCTTTGACTGTGTGGATCACAATAAACTGTGGAAAATTCAAGAGATGGGAATTCCAGACTACCTGATCTGCCTCTTGAGAAATCTGTATGCAGGTCAGGAAGCAACAGTTAGAACTGGACATGGAACAACAGACTGGTTCCAAATAGGAAAAGGAGTACGTCAAGGCTGTATACTGTCACCCTGCTTATTTAACTTATATGCAGAGTACATCATGAGAAACGCTGGGCTGGAAGAAACACAAGCTGGAATCAAGATTGCTGGGAGAAATATCAATAACCTCAGACATGCAGATGACACCACCCTTATGGCAGAAAGTGAAGAGGAACTAAAAAGCCTCTTGATGAAAGTGAAAGTGGAGAGTGACAAAGTTGGCTTAAAGCTCAACATTCAGAAAACGAAGATCATGGCATCCGGTCCCACCACTTCATGGGAAATAGATGGGGAAACAGTGGAAACAGTGTCAGACTTTATTTTTTTGGGCTCCAAAATCACTGCAGATGGTGACTGCAGCCATGAAATTAAAAGATGCTTACTCCTTGGAAGGAAAGTTATGACCAACCTAGATAGCATATTCAAAAGCAGAGACATTACTTTGCCAACAAAGGTCCATCTAGTCAAGGCTATGGTTTTTCCTGTGGTCATGTATGGATGTGAGAGTTGGACTGTGAAGAAGGCTGAGCGCCGAAGGATTGATGCTTTTGAACTGTGTTGTTGGAGAAGACTCTTGAGAGTCCCTTGGGCTGCAAGGACTTCCAACCAGTCCATTCTGAAGGAGATCAGCCCTGGGATTTCTTTGGAGGGAATGATGCTGAAGCTGACACTCCAGTACTTTGGCCACTTCCTGCGAAGAGTTGACTCAATGGAAAAAACTCTGATGCTGGGAGGGATTGGGGGCAAGAGGAGAAGGAGATGACAGAGGATGAGATGGCTGGATTGCATCACAGACTCGATGGACGTGAGTCTGAGTGAACTCCGGGAGTTGGTGATGGACAGGGAGGCCTGGCGTGCTGCGATTCATGGGGTCGCAAAGAGTTGGACACGACTGAGCAACTGAATTGAGCTGAACTGAAACTTCCTCATAATAGCTGTCTTCCTCTAGGTTTAAGAATTTTTCTTATTCACACTATCCCTCCATACATTATTTGCTTAACAGACAATTTGGAAAAAGAGGATAAATAGGAAGACATATTTCATTTCTGATTCTCAGATAGGCATAAAACATGATTGGGACCTAGAAGATAGCATTTGGTTCATACTCACTTGGAAGTAATTACTCACATAATTTGTATTTATGTCCAAAAATATCTGAAATTTCTCATTTAAATGACAAGCTCTTGCTTCATTAAGAAAGGAAGAAAGGTACCTGAGTCAAGTCTATTTTAGTATAAGCAGAACAAGAACTGTACATTTCATAAAGCTTCTAGGGGGCTTCCCTGGTGATCCAGTAGTTAAGAATTCATCTTGCAATGCAGGGGACATGAGTTTGATATCTGGTTGGGGACCATATGCCATGGTGCATCTAAGCCCACATGCCGTGACTACTGAGCCTGTGTGCTCTGGAGCCCACAAGACCCAACATGAGAGTTCACATGCCACATCTACTGATACCTGTGCACACTAGAGCCTGTGCCCCACAATTAGAGTCAGTGTGCTGTGAGTACAGATTCCACATGACACAGTGAATATCCCACATGCCACATGATGCAATGAAGATCCCATGTGCCACAACTAAGACCCAATTCAAACAGATAAATACACTCTGAAAAAAAAAATAAAAAAGAAAGCTTCTGAAATAGGACTCTTGGAATGCATGTGGGTGCTCTTGGGTGGGGTTGGAGACAGGTGGACTGGGTAAGGTAAAGAGATAGAGATGGTGGAAACTGAGAATATAAATAAAGTTGTTGTGTATAGAGGGAGGAAAGGCCTCCCTGTCTATTGAAAGAAAAAATGATATAAACTACTTTTGAGGAATATAGAAATGAAAAAAAAAAAAACTGGAAAAACTCAGTACTGACAGACTGATAACCCTAGTCAAGTCAATTTGGATAATATATGGAAATAATACTGATTGGATGTAGAATTACTCCTGGGCAAAAGTGACTATTATTATAAAATAACTCAGAAATTGCTCACTCAGTAAAAGGGGGAATGGAGAAGGAAATGGCAACCCAGTTCAGTATTCTTGCCTAGAGAATCCTGTGGACAGAGGAGCCTGGTGGGCTGCTGTCTATGGGGTTGCACAGAGTCGGACACTACTGAAGCAACTTAGCAGCAGCAGCAGCAAAAGGGGGAATAACCAAGGAACAGAATAACCTAGTTTATGTTAAAGAGCAAGCAGTAAAAATGAGACAAGACTGTCAGCATTAGAGTGTTAGATGCAATAACCATAAATAACCAGATACAATTTGGTTTACTAATTACATTAAAATAATGTTTAAATTTCTTGTTTGAATGTGTAAGAAGATTTACAGTCTTCTAAATATAACTCCTATTGTGTTTGGATTTGAAAGTATACGCATTAAGGTTTTATTAAAAAAAAAAAAGTTGCATGCAAGGTGAATGAAGATTGAGCCTAGGTTTCTGTCACAAGTGGTCTAAATTGTGGCTTAAAACTGCAATTTAAATTGATTTGGCATAAATCAACCCTAGATTCTGCTACTAATGCCTGCAATCTTACATTAGGATTCTTGTATAACAGGTAGAACTATGAAGTATTAGCAGACATAACCAGGAAACAGAGTACAATAAATCAACCCCCACATGGAGAAACAGAATATATTTTCTCAGTGACTGTGAAAATGGATGTCTTAGTTGCAAATGCAATAAAATAACAATATGAATATTTGATATACCTAAATTATACCTTTAACCTAACGTCAGAAAACAATTGACACAGCATATTCTCACAAACCTCAGTATGATTTGCAAGATGAGAGGCTATACATTGTCTACTATATTTTTTAACATTGCTTCAACATATTCATATTGAACAAACAATTACTTTAAAATATTACCCAGGGATATACAGAAAAATAAATGAGGGTTCTGTCCTCATAGAAGAGATATTGCTAAGTCACTTCAGTCATGTCCAACTCTGTGTGACCCCATAGACAGCAGCCCACCAGGCTCCCCTGTCCCTGGGATTCTCTAGGCAAGAACGCTGGAGTGGGTTGCCATTTCCTTCTCCAATGCATGAATGAAAAGTGAAAGTGAAGTCACTCAGTCGTGTCCGACTCTTTGCAACCCCACGGATTGCAGCCCACCAGGCTCCTCCGCCCATGAGATTTTCCAGGCAAGAGTACTGGAGTGGGGGTGCCATTGCCTTCTCCATAGAAGAGATATATGTGCAGATAATTACTGGTACAAATATAGGAGTATGTCCTGGTGGGTAGGGAAATGCAGAGACATGGCACATAGTGTTTACCCTAGATAGCCATGGGGAGCTGATCATTGAGTTCAGTCTCTATGGATACAAAAAAAATTAGACAAAAAAATCAAGGAATTGTGTTTTTGGCAAAGGAAAGATGATGAGTAAAGGCACAAAGATTAGGAAGAGTTTCATATGTGGAAGAAATTATTTATTATTAGGGTAACTTGAGAGTTGTATGGCTGTCAAAGAAAAAGATGCTGAAGATTATATACAGACTTGTAGGTCATACTAAGGGTTTTCCTTCGATTAATGAAGGGAAAGTTTTTATAAGTTTGAAATATAATTGATGTACAATGTCATGTCAGTTTCATGTGTACATCATAGTGATTCAATATTTAGATATTATACATTAAAATTGTCACCACAATAAGTCTAAATACATCTGTCCCTGTACAAAGTTGTTACCACATTATAGATCATATTCCTTATTTTGTATATTACATCCTTACAATATTCATTTTATAAATAACAGTTTGTACCTCTTAATCTCCCAAGCCCCCCCCCCCCCCAAACTCTTCCCTCTGGCAACCTGTCTTTTGTTTTCTGTACCTATGAGTCTGTTTTCATTTTGTTTTATTTTTAGATTCCACATTTAAGTGATATCGTACAGTATTTGACTCTCTCTGTCTGACTTACTTTACTTGGCATGATATCTTTTAGATCCATCTATGTATTCACAAATGGCAAGAGTTCATTTACTTTATAACCCTGGGGAAATTTCCATTGTATATAAATACCACATTTTTTAAACTATTCATCTATAAATGAATACTTAGGTTGTTTCTATATCTTGGTTATTGTAAATTATGCTGCAAAGAACATAGGGATGAATATGTATTTTTGATTTTGTCTTCTTCTGTTTTTGTCTTCTTTGGCTAAATATCCAAAAGGGAAATTTCTGGATTATACAGAAGTGTTATTCTTAATTTTTAAGGTATCTGTAGATGGTTTTCCATAGTGATTGGACCAGTTCACAACCCTATCAGCAGTACATATGGGTTCATTTTTTTCTGCATCCTTGCCAACAATTGCTATCTGTTTTATTTTTGATGATGGCCATTCTGACAGGTGGTAACAGGTCATTGTGGTTTGATTTTCATTTCCCTGATAACTAGTGATGCTGCTGCTGCTGAGTCACTTCAGTCGTGTCCGAATCTGTGCGACCCCATAGACAGCAGCCCAGCAGGCACCGTTGTCCCTGGGATTCTCCAGGCAAGAACACTGGAGTGGGTTGCCATTTCCTTCTTCAATGCATGAAAGTGAAAAGTGAAAGTGAAGCTGCTCAGTCGTGTCCGACCCTCAGCGATCCCATGGACTGCAGCCTACCAGGCTCCTCCGTCCATGGGATTTTCCAGGCAAGAGTACTGTGTGGGTTGCCATTGCCTTCTCTGACTAGTGATGCTAGGTACATTTTAATGTCCACATTGGCTATCTTCATGTCTTCTTTGAAAATTGTGTATTCAGGTCCTCTACCACTTTTAATTCTGCTGTTTGTTTCTTTGATGTTGAGTTGTATGAGTTCTTTTTATACTTTTTATTAACCCTTTATCATATATATAATTTGCAAAAGTTTTCTTCCATTAAGTAGGCTGTTTTTTGTTTTGATGATGGTGTTGTTAGCTGTACAAAGGATTTTTACTTTCATGTAGTCCCTATGTGTTTATTTATGCCTTTGTTGCCCTTTCCTGAGGAGTCAGAGCCAGAAACTAATATTGCTAATATCTATGTCAAAAAGCAGACTGCTTATGTTTATAATCTAGAAATTTTAGGTTTCAGATTTTAAATTTAAACCTTTAACCAATTTTTTTTTTGTATATGTGGTGAAATAGTGGTACAATTTTATTCTTTTGCATGCAGCAGTCCAATTTTCATAGCTGTCTTTGCCCAGTTGTGTATTCTTAACCACTTTATCATAGATTAAGATTAACTAACAGTGGTTGGGTTTTTTCTGTGCTCTCAGTTCTGTTCCAATGATCTATATATCTATTTTTGCTAGTACCATACTGTTTTGATTACTGTAGCTTTGAAGTATATTTTGAAGTTGAGTACTATGGTACCTCCAGCTTTGTTTTTTTCTCAAAATATTTTTATCTGTTCTGGGCTTTTTGTGGTTTCATACAAATTTTAGCATTCTTTATTCTATATCTGTGACAAATGCCATTGATTTTAATAGGCGTATTAAACCTGTAGATTTGCATGGGTTTTATGGTCATTTAAACTATATTGATTCTTCCAATCCATGAGCACAGAATATATTTATTCTGGTTTGTACCATCTTCAGTTTCTTTCCTCAATGTCTTACAGTTTTCAGTGTACCACCTCTTTGGTTAGATTTATTCTTAGGTGTTCTTTTTGATACAATTTAAAAAGTGATTGTTAATTTCTCTTTCCAAGTTTGTTACTAGTGTATAGAAAACACTGTAGATTTCTCTAGAGAAATTTTATATCCTCTATCTTTACTGAATTTATCTATTTGATCCATTTTGTTGAGAAATCTTTAGGGTTTTCTATATATATATAATATGTCATTTAAAAACAGTGAGAAGTTTACTACTTCCTTTCCTTTCCTTATTATTTTGCTTTCTTTTATTTATTTTAATAGTCCGTATTTTATGGCTAAAACTGCCAATAAATAAACACTATGTTGAATCCAAGTGGAGAGAATGGGCATCCTTGTCTTATTCCTAATCTTCAGTTCAGTTCAGTTCAGTCCTAATCTTAGGGGGGAATATTTCTGCTTTCCACCATTCTGTATGATATTGGTTGTGATTTTATCATATATAGACTTTCATACATATACTGGTATGTTCCATCTATACACACATTTTTGAGAGTTTCTTTCAAAAATAGATATTGAATTTTATCAAAGTCTTTTTCTGTGTCTGATGAGGTGATCATATGGTTTTTATTCTTCATTTTTTTAGTATGGGGTATCACATTGCTTGACTTGCAGATATTAAACTATGAATACCTTGAACTATTGGATTTCATCTCACTTAATCATGGTGCATGATTCTTTTTATGTAGTGTTGAACTTAACTTTCTATTATTTTTGAGGCTTTTTGTATGCTTAGTGATATTTCTCTATAATTTTTTTTTTAATTGTGGTGTCTGTGATTTGATATCAGTGTGATGCTGACTTTGTAGAAGGCGTTTGGAAGTGTTTCCTCTTCAATATTTTGGAATATTTTGAGAATAATGGGTAATAACGCCCCTCTAAATGTTTGGTAGAATTCATCTGTGAAGCTATTTGATTCTGGACTTTTGTTTGTAGGAAAGTTTTTAGTTACTGATTTATTTTTAATCAGTCTCTTCTTTTCTATTACTTCCTCATTTAGTCTTAGAAAATTGTATGTGTTCATATACTTCTTCATTTATTCTTACTTGTCCATTTTATTGCCTTTAAGTGTGACAATCACTTAAAAACATCTGCATTTCTTTGCTTTCAGATGCAAGTTCTTCTTTTTCATTTCTGATTTTATTTATTTTGGCACTTTGTCTTTTTTTTTGATGAGTTGTGTTTATCAATGTCATTAATCTACTCATTTGTCTCCATGTATTTTTAAACTTTATTTTCACTTTGATTTCTACCATAACCACTTGTTTATTAGTTTTGTCTTCTGCTTTTAACAGTTTTTTTTTTTTTTTTTGTAGTGTAGTTGATTTCTAGTGTCATATCATTTGGGGGAAAATGTTTGATGTGATTTCAACCTTCTTAAATGTATTCAAGCTTTTTTTGTGGCCTAGCATGTGATCTATCCTGGAAAATGTTGTTTTTTACTTGGAAAAACTGTATTCTGACATTTCTAGATGGAGATATATATTGGAGAAGAAAATGGCAACCCACTCCAGTATTTTTGCCTGGAGAATCCCATGGACAGAGGAGCCTGGTTGACTACAATACTCTTGCCTTAAAACTTCCATAGACAGAGGAGCCACTGGGCTACAGTTCATGAGGTTGCAAAAAGTCAGACACACTGAGTAACTGAGAACACACACATGGTACATGCCGGATGCACATACATTTAGAACTTTTTTACCTTCATGTCAGATTGGTCCCATTATTATTTAATTTTGGGATCCACCCAAACTCTTGTCCGTTGTGTCAGTGATGACATCCAACCGTCTCATCCTCTGTCGTCCCCTTCTCCTCCTGCCCTCAATCTTTCCCAGAATCAGGGTCTTTTCAAATGAGTCAGCTCTTCACATGAGGTGGCCAAAGTATTGGAGTTTCAGCTTTAACATCAGTCCTACCAATGAACACCCAGGACTGATATCCTTTAGGATGGACTGGTTGGATCTCCTTGCTGTCCAAGGGACTCTCAAGAGTCTTCTCCAACACCACAGTTCAAAAGCATCAATTCTTCAGTGCTCAGCTTTCTTTATAGTCCAACTCTCACATCCATACATGACCACTGGAAAAACCATACCCTTGACTAGACAGATCTTTGTTGACAAAGTAATATCTCTGCTTTTTAATATGCTGTCTAGGTTGGTCATAACTTTCCTTCCAAGGAGTAAGCAGTTTTTAATTTCATGGTTGCAATCACCTACCATCTGCAGTGATTTTGGAGCCCAGAAAAATAAAGTCAGACACTATTTCCACTGTTTCCCCATCTAATTGCCATTTAGTGATGGGACCGGATGCCATGATCTTAGTTTTCTGAATGTTGAGCTTTAAGCCATCTTTTTCACTCTCCTCTTTTACTTTCATCAAGAGGCTCTTTAGTTCTTCTTAATTTTCTGCCATAAGGATGGTGTCATCTGCATATCGAGTTGGTGATGGATAGGGAAGCCTGGTGTGCTATGGTTCATGGGGTCTCAAAGAGTCGGACACGACTGAGTGACTGAACTGACTGACTGACTGAATGCCCTTATGCAATGCCCTTTTCTTTCTCTTGCTAGTAATTTGTTTTAAAATCTATTTTGTTTGATGAAATATTGCTATCACAACTTTCTCTCCACTTACATAAACATATAATAATTTTTTTCATGCTCTCACTTTGTGTGTGAATTTAGACCTGAAGTAGTTAGTCTATTGTAATCATCATATATATGACTTTTTTTTTCTAATCAGTTCAGCCACTCAATGACTTTTAACTGCATTTACATTTAAAACAATTTATTGGTGTTTCTGTTATTCTTTGTTTCTGTCTTCTCTTGCCCTCTTCCCTTTTGATTTGGTGATCATCTTTGTGGTATTTTTGGATTATTTCTATTAACATTTATGGTATCTATTGCAGATTTCTTGTTGATGGTTACCATGAAGTTCATATATAAGAACATACATTTATTTTAGATTGATTATACCTCAAGTTCTAATGCATTCTAACAGTACAATATTTTTATCTCCACCACATACACTTTATGTTTTTGACCTTACATTTTACATCTTTATTTTGCATGTACCTTACTTACTTATTGTGGATATAGATTGTTCTACTACCTTTGTGTTTTAAATTTCCTTGTTGTTATTTAGTCACTAATTTGTGTCTAACTCTGTGACCCCATGAACTGTAGCCCACCAGGCTCCTCTGTCATAGGATTTCCCAGGCAAGAATACTGGAGTGGGGCTGTCATTTTCTTCTCTAAGGGATCTTCCCAATTCAGGAATTGAAACTGCATCTCCTGCAGTGGCAGACAGGTTCTTTACGTCTGGGAAACCAAAGAAGCCTTAACCTTTCTACTAACTTATAAATGGCTGATTCACTCTCTTTACTGTACATTTGTGTTTACTAGAGAGATTTTTTTCTTTCATAAATTTATGATTTCTAGTTAAAGATTTTTTTTTTTTGATGGAGACATTGCTTTAACATATCTTGTAACATGAATTTAGTTGTGAGAAACTTTTAGCTTTTGCTTTTTTAAAAATAAAACTCTATCTCTTTTTAGATTTTGGATGATAACTTTGCCAGGTAAAGTATTCTTGGTTGTAAGTTGTTTTATTCTTTTCCCCTATTCCTCACTTTACATACATGGTGCCATTATTTTCTGGCCTGCAAAGCTTCTGCTGAGAAGTCAGCTGGTAGTCTTACTGGGGTACCTTGTAAGTAACTTGTTTTTCTCCTATTGGCTTTAAGACTCTCTCTTTATCCTTAATTTATGATATTTTATTTATAATGTGTCTTGACTTGGATTTCTTTAGTTTCATCATGTTTGGGACTCTTTTTACTTCCTGAACCTGAATGTCTGTTTCTTTTTCCATATTGTGGACATTTCCAGGTATTATTTCTTCAAATATGTTCTCCTTTCTCTCTCTTCTTCTAAGATTCTTATAATGCATATTTATTATACTAAATATTGTCTCAGAGGTGGCAGTATTAAATTTCATAAATGGAGACTGCTAGAGTTCCCATCCCCAGGGAGAGTCCCAAGATGCCTCTTACCTCTCTCAGAAATTCCCCAGGAACAGCAAGTGTGTCTGATACAGGTACCCTTCAATCTACTGCCTCTCTTCTGGGAGTTGGAACTTATGCAGCATTTAAGTGTGGAATATCTGTTTTTTATAGTCCTATAGCTCTCTTGTACATCAGTTCTACTGATTTTCAAAGGCAGGTATTCTGGAGGGAGGTCCTCATGTTTCCACTTAAAGGTCCCTAAGGGAACCCAATTCTGGGCTCAGAACTATCGTACCTCAGAAAGAATTTCATGGTTGCAATATTCGTTCTGTTTGGGATCAATGACTCATGGGACTGAGTCCTGACTAGATCACATCTCTGTCCTCCCTACCATCTGTTGAGTGTGGAAGTTGCTCAGTCATATCTGACTTTTTGAGAACCCATAGACGGAATTCTCCAGGCCAGAATACTGGAGTGGGTAGCTGTTCCATTCTCCAGGGGATCTTTCCAACCCAGGGATCAAACCCAGTCTCCTGCATTACAGACAGATTCTTTACCAGCTGAGCCACCAGGGTTGTTGAGTACATACCTAGAAAAGGGATGGCTGGATTACACGGTGAATTTTTATTTATATTTTTAAAACTAACAAATTGTTTCCAAGTTTTGTTGTACCGTTTTACATTATCCCTTGGAATATGAGAAATCTATCTTCCCAGCGTCCTTACCAACACTTGGTAAGGTCAGTTATTTTAAGTTTAATGTTTGTACAGGTATGTAGTGATATCTTCTTTTGTTTATATATCTTCATCATTAAAAATATTTTAACAGTGCATTGTAGTATAAACATTTCTTTATGAATAGTATCCAAGTATTACTGTACTAATATATTAAAACAATGTAAAGCCTTCACACAAACATAATTTTTTTAAAGGATGTGATAAATCATAAATGGGAATTCTAATATTTTATTCTTTTATATCAGCAGTAATATACCAATTTTATTCATGGTAGACAGAGTGATTCACTCACTTTGGAAATCATTGTTCTAGACACTGGGAATAATTGAAGGATTTTTAGCCAGTAATTTACATATTTACTCTAGTAGCAGAATAGAATTTAGAGGCAAGAAGGCCTATCTCAGAAAGGCAAAGGAATAATTAGGAGAATGATAATAAAAGTAATATTGGTAAGATGAAGAGTGAGTAAATTTTCAGAAAAATTTAGTTAGATGTGTTAATTATTGTCTTTGCAAGACAATTCATATATTCACAACAGTGTTAATTAAGTGATTAAGTTAATTCAAGGTAAAGGCCTAGTTAAGGAAGTCAGTCCCTCCTTTTTCCAGATACTTGTTCTCTATCTGAATAATCATGCCAAAATGTTAATAAAATTGTTTCAATATGTTGCAGTTATTTAATAATGTACTCTAAAAAATAATGTGCCTCTTCTAAGGTCTTCTATTTAGCTTTTTAACTAAGGAGGAACTAAGTAGCTACTTAAGCAGAGTGATAGAGTGGTGAGATAGTAAAAGTGTTGGTGACTTGCCTTCATGAAGTCTCCCAAAGTCACTAACTAGATAGCAATATGCACATGCCAAGATATGAGGGTTGAGCATGAAGATTTGACAAGAATGATTTAAGCAGAATGAGATGTTTTAAAAATCTCTACTTTTATGAATGGCTATTGAACTCTAGTGCTGAGACTATATGAAAAGTCCCCTGAAAAGGATAGACTTCATGTATCTACAATAATCCTCTAAATTTTTTCATTGTCTATGGCATTTGAAAGAATCTGGACACCCAAACATAAAGCCTTTTTCTTCTAACAACCATATATATAATTTCAGAAAATCAATGCTCTTTATGAATGTTTATTTCAACCTGACACCATTTCTGTAGCAGGAAATACATGTAGGTTAATTTCATTGGATGAAAAAGGTGGTAAAATATAGATATTGGAGTTAGTGATGGAAAATAGTTCAGTGATCAGTTTTGGTGTGATCACTGGAAGTCTGGAAGAACTTCTTTTTGTCAAGCTGTTTAAGGATATTAAGGAGGTTCTTTTTATGATAATAACAAGAATACTATTTTTTCACATTTTCATGTGAAAAGTGGTAAATTATGGAGAAAAGTCAGATGGGATTAAACTAAAAGAGATCAGGAGTACACAGTCTATGAAAATCTTAATTCTGAATTGACAACATAGAATCACAGCACAGAAGAGACTCAAGATTCATTTGGTCCAGGTGCCCACAGGATCCATAAAATATAGTTATTTCCACTTAAAGATGATAAAACTATAATTGAGAGAAGTTAGCACTGTATCCTCAAATACTCTACCTTGGTGATGGAAAAAGATATCAGGGTTCCTGCATTATACAATCAACTATGAGGTAATTCTCAGAGGCCACATTTGTACTACACAAATTATGTTGTCCCACACTATTTGTCTAATTTTTTTCTTAATTTAGTAAAGAAATATTTTTATGAAATATGGGTGTACTTATGTCTATGTAATTATATTAATATACATGTATCTGTCTGAAGCTTTAAGAGCCTAATTTTATTCAATAAAGAAGTGAATTTAAATGTTATTGGATTGTATATTATGCCAATTTTTGTACAAGCTTGTTGTTGTTCACTGGCTCAGCTGTGTCTGACTCTTTGAAACCCCATGGACTGCAGCATTCCAGGCTTCCCTGTCCTTCATCATCTCCCAGAGCTTCCTCAAACTCATGCCCATTGGGTCAGTGAGGTCATCAAACCATCTGGTCCTCTGTTGCCCCCTTCTCCTCCTGCCTACAATCTTTCTGAATAACACGGTCTTTTACAGTGAGTTGGCTCTTTGCATCAGGTGGCCATAGAACTGGAGCTTCAGCCTCAGAATCAGTCCCTCCAATGAAAATTCAGGACTGATTTCCATTAGGACTGATAGCTTTGATCTCCTTGCAGTCCAAGAGATTCTCAAGTGTCTTTTGCAAAATCACAGTTCAAAAGCATCAATTCTTTGACTTGATGGTCAGCTTTATGGTTCAATGCTCACATCCATACATAACTACTGGAAAAACCATATCTTTGACTATATGGAGCTTTTTTGGCCAAGTAATGTCTCTGCTTTCTAATGTATTTTCTAAGTTTGACATAGCTCTTCTTCCAAGGAGCAAGCATCTTTTAATTTCATGGCTACAGTCACAATCTGTAGTAATTTGGAGCCAAAGAAAATAAAGTTTGTCACTGCATCACTTTTTCCTCGTCTACTTGCCATGAAGTGATGGGACTGAATGCCATGATCCTAGTTTTATGAATGCTGAGTTTTAAGAAAGGCTTTCCCTCTTCTCTTTCACCTTCATCAAGAGGCTTTTTAGTTCCTCTTTGCTTTCTGCCATAAGGATAGGATCATCTGAGGTTATTCATATTTCTCCCAGCAGTTTTGATTCGAGCTTGTGCTTCATCCAGCCTGGCATTTTGCATGATGTACTCTGTATATAATTTAAATAATCAGGATGACACTATACAGCCTTGACGTACTCCTTTCCCAATATGCAACCAGTCCATTATTTCATGTCCGGTTCTAACTATTGTTTCTTGATCTACACATAGGTTTCTCAGGAGGCAGGTAGGGTGATCTGGTATTCGCATCTTCCAATTCCCCCTCCCCCCATATATTGTTGTGACCCACACAGTCAAAGGCTTTGGTGTAGTCAGTGAAGCAGAAGTAGATGTTCCCCCCCACCCACCCCCGGAATTCTCTTGCTTTTTCTATGATCCAACAGATGTTGGTAATTTGATCTCTGGTTCCTCTGCCTTTTCTAAATCCAGCTTGAACATCTGGAAGTTCATGGTTCATGTACTGTTAAAGCTTAGCTTGGAGGATTTTGAGCATTACTTTGCTAGCATGTGAAATGAGTGCAATTGTGTGGTACTTTGAGCATTCTTTAGATGCCTTTCTTTGGGATTGGAATGAAAACTGACCTTTTCTGGACCTGTGGCCAACTGCTGAGTTTTCCAAATTTGCTGGCCTATAGAGTGCAGTAGTTTAACAGAATCATCTTTTAGCATTTGAAATAGCTCAACTGGAATTCCATCACCTCTGCTAGCTTTGCTCATAGTGATGTTTTCTATGGCCCACTTGACTTTGCACTGTAAATATCTGGTTCTGGGTGAGTGATCACACCATCATGATTATCTATCTGGGTCATTAAGCTCTTTTTTCTATAGTTCTTCTGAGTATTGCTGCCACCTCTTCTTAATATTTTCTGCTTCTGTTAGGTCTGTACTGTTTCTGTCTTCTGTTGTGCCTCTCTTTGCATGAAATATTCCCTGGTTATGTCTAATTTTCTTGAAGATATCTCTTGTCTCTCCCATTCTATTTTTTTCCCCTCTATTTCTTTGCATTGTTTAGTTAGGAAGGCTTGCTTATCTCTCCTTGCTATTCTTTGGAACTCTGCATTCAAATGAGTATATTTTTTCTTTTCTCCTTTGCCTATTATTTCTCCTCTTTATCAGCTATTTTTAAGGCCTCCTCCAACAACCATTTTGCCTTTTTGCATTTCTTTTTCTTAGGGATGGTTTTGATCATTGCCTCATGTATAATGTTATGAACCTCAGTCCATAGTTTTTACACACTCTGTTTATCAAATCTAATTCCTTGAATCTATTTGTCATTTCCACTGTATAATCATAAGGAATTTGATTTAGGTCATACCAGAATGGCCTAGTGATATTCTAATTTAATATTAGTTATTTAGCATTAGATTATGCAATAATTTACAAAGTTATATAATCTGATACTTTATTATATACATTTAAATGTATTGAGCTTTTTAATTCATTAGATAAATAATAAGAAGATATACTAGTATAGATTGTTTTTGGTGTTTTTCTCACAGAAAATAATATTTTAAATTATAGGGACAAAAATTGTGTGAGAAAAGAAAGTGATTAAACATCTTGTCCCTTTTAGTGTCTGAATCTTCACCTTTAGAAATTAATGGATATTTTATAAATACTGTGGGCTAATGTGTTACCTTAGCATGGACCTCAAAACCTTAAAAGAAAGGGTTCAATTCAATCTCTCAGTCATGTCTGACTCTTTGCGACCCCATGAACCGCAGCACGCCAGGCCTCCCTGTAGACATTGGAAAAGATAAATGGTCTGATGGAAAATCCGGGGCCAAGTGTGTTTTTGGAGACAATAATTTTTCAAAACTGTTCTGAGGCTGAACAATGTTTTGTATGGAAAAATGTATGTCTTTTGCCATATTTCAGTATATTAATGCTCTTTTGGGTAGATTCTATAAAGAGTAAATACCAGTGAGCTTTAAATTATGCTTTTCTTATGTCAGGAGACACTAAGTATATTAGAATTATTATTTCTTTTTAATGGCGGAAATATATTATCAGTGTCATTGAAGATGAAGCCTTTTATTGGGAACATTAGAGAAAAATATATTTTTTTTAAAATTCTGTATATATTTGATTGAATGCATCACTGCTGCACACCAGAGATTGGCGCAACATTGTAAATCAAATATACTTCTGTTTAAAATAATATAATAATGAAAGAAAAAAAAAAACCTCTCAACTTTTATGTCGCCTATCATTCACTACAACATTCCTCATGTTTTCTGCTTCCAATGTTTTAAAATGAAAGTATATGCATTCAATTGTTTATAAAGCAACAGAGAGGAGAGTAAGCTATTCCTTCATGAAAAGTTTCACATCAAAGAAGATAAAAATAAGATAAGGGAGTGAAAGAATGAATTATATTTTAGAATCTCTCTTAAATATTGTAAATATATGAAGTTCTAAGTTATTCAGCTGCTAAGTCATGTCTGACTCCTTGCGACTCTAGGGACTGTAGCACACTAGGCCTCCCTGTCCCTCACTATCTCTCAAAGTTTGCCCAAGTTCTAAGACATGTATTTTAAAATATGAAACAATTTTACCCAATGAGAATTTTAAATAATAATCACATGCTATTAGTGAAAAACATTGCAACCACAGCTGTTTAAAGAGTTGTTCTCTGTTTTTCCAGATGCAATCACCTTTTATATATGTGATAAATTCATCACTAATTAAGAACTGTCTTTTGTTTTATTACTTGTAAGTCCTCCTTAGATAGCCATTTTGCTTCTTTGCATTTCTTTTCCATGGGGATGGTTTTGCTCCCTGTCTCTTGTATAATGTCATGAACCTCTGCCCATAGTTCATCAGGTACTCTGTCTATCAGATCTAGTCTCTTAAATCTATTTCTCACTTCCACTATATAGTCATAAGGGATTTGATTTAGGTCATACCTGAATGGTCTAGTGGTTTTCCCTACTTTCTTCAATTTAAATCTGAATTTGGCAATAAGGAGTTCATGATCTGAGCCACAGTTTGTTCCCGGTCTTATTTTGCTGACTGTATAGAGCTTCGCCATCTTTGGCTGCAAAGGACATAATCAATCTGATTTTGGTGTTGACCATCTGGTGATGTCCATGTGTAGAGTCTTCTCTTGTGTTGTTGGAAGAGGGTGTTTGCTATGATCAGAGCATTGTCTAGGCAGAACTCTGTTAGCCTTTTCCCTGCTTCATTCTGTACTCCAAGGCCAAATTTGCCGGTTACATCAGGTATTTCTTGACTTCTTACTTTTGCATTCCAGTCCCTTAAAACAAAAAGGACATCTTTTTTGGGTGTAAGTTCTAGAAGGTCTTCTAGGTCTTCATAAAACTGTCCAACTTCAGCTTCTTCAGCATTACTGGTTGGGGCATAGACTTGGCTTACTGTGATATTGAATGGTTTGCCTTGGAAACGAGCAGAGATCATTCTGTCGTTTTTGAGATTGCATCCAAGTACTTCATTTCAGACTCTTTTGTTGACTATGATGGCTACTCCATTTCTTCTAAGGGATTCTTGCACACAATAGTAGATATAATGGTCATCTGAGTTAAATTCACCCATTCCAGTCCATCTTAGTTCACTGATTCCTAGAATGTCGATGTTCATTCCTGCCAACTCCTGTTTGACCACTTCCAATTTGCCTTGATTCATGGACCTAACATTCCAGGTTCCTACACAATGTTGCTCTTTACAGCATCAAATCTTGCTTCTATCACCAGTCCCATCCACAACTGGGTGTTGTTTTTGCTTTGACACCATCCCATCATTCTTTCTGGAGTTATTTCTCCACTGATCTCCAGTAGCATATTGGGCAGCTACTGACCTGGGGAGTTCATCTTTCAGTGTCTGATCTTTTTGCCTTTTCATACGGTTCATGGGGTTCTCAAAGCAAGAATATTGAAGTAGTTTGCCATTCCTTTCTCCAGTGGACCACATTCTGTCAGATCATCCCCGAGAAAAAGAAATGCAAAACAGCATAATGGCTGTCTGAAGAGGCCTTACAAATAGCTGTAAAAAGAAGAGAAGTGCAAAGCAAAGGAGAAAAGGAAAGATATTCCCATTTGAATGCAGAGTTCCAAAGACTAGCAAAGAGAGATAAGAAAGTCTCCTCAGCAGTCAATGCAAAGAAATAGAGGAAAACAATAGAATGGCAAAGACTAGAGACCTCTTCAAGAAAATTAGAGATACCAAGGGAACATTTCATGCAAATATTGGCTCAATAAAGGGCAGAAATGGTATGAACCTAGCAGAAGCAGAATATATGAAGAAGAGGTAGAAAGAATACACAGAAAAACTGTACAAAAAAGGTCTTCACTACCGAGATAATCATGAAGGTATAATCACTCACACTCACCTAGAGACAAACATCCTGGAATGTGAAGTCAGGTGGGCCTTAGAAAAGCATCACTAAGAACAAAGCTAGTGGAGGTGCAGGAATTCCAATAGAGCTATTTCAAAACCTAAAAGATGATGCTGTGAAAATGTTGCACTCAATATGTCAGCAAATTTGGAAAACTCAGCAATGGCCACAGGACTGGAAAAGGTTAGTTTTTATTCCAATCCCAAAGAAAGGCAATGCCAAAGAGTGCTCAAACTACTACACAATTCTTCTCATCTCACATGCCAGTAAAGTAATGCTCAAAATTCTCCAAGCCAAGCTTCAGCAATATGTGAACCATGAATTTCCAGATGTTCAAATTGATTTTAGAAAAGGCAGAGGAACAAGAGATCAAATTGCCAACATCCATGGGATCATCGCAAAAGAAGAGAGTTCCATAAAAACATCTATTTCTGCTTTGTTGACTATGCCAAAGCCTTTGACTGTGAGGATCAAAATAAACTGTGGAAAATTCTGAAAGAGATAGAAATAGCAGACCACCTGACCTGCCTCTTGAGAAACCTGTACACATGTCAGGAAGCAACAGTTAGAACTGGACATGGAACAACAGACTGATTCCAAATAGGAAAAGGAGTACGTCAAGGCTGTATATTGTCACCCTGCTTATTTAACTTCTATGCAGAGTACATAATGAGAAACGCTGGGCTAGAAGAAGCACAAGCTGGAATCAAGATTGCCGGGAGAAATATCAATAACCTCAGATATGCAGATGACACCACCCTTATGGCAGAAAGTGAAGAAGAACTAAAAAGCCTCTTGATGAAAGTGAAAGAGGAGACTGAACATTTGGTTTAGAGCTCAACATTCAGAAAACTAAGATCATGGCATCTGGTCCCATCATTTTATGGCAAACAGATTGGGAAACAGTGGCTGACTTTATTTTTCTGGTCTCCAAAATCACTACAGATGGTGATTGCAGCCATGAAATCAAAAGACGCTTGCTTCTTGGAAGGAAAGTTATGACGAACTTAGATAGCATATTAAAAATCAGAGACATTACTTTTTCAACAAAGGTCCATCTAGTCAAGCCTATGTATTTTCCAGGGGTCATGTATGGATGTGAGAGTTGAAAGCTGAGTGCCGAAGAATTGATACTTTTGAACTGTGGTGTTGGATAAGACTCTTGAGAGTCCCTTGGACTGCAAGGAGATCCAACCAGTCCATTCTAAAGGCGATCAGTCCTGGGTGTTCTTTGGAAGGAATGATGCTAAAGCTGAAACGCCAGTACTTTGGCCACCTCATGCACAGAGTTGACTCATTGGAAAAGACTCTGATGCTGGGAGGGATTGGGGGCAGGAGGAGAAGGGGATGACAGAGGATGAGATGGCTGGATGGCATCACCGACTTAATGGATGTGAGTTTGAGTGAACTCTGGAAGTTGGTGATGGACAGGGAGGCCTGGCATGCTCCCATTCATGGGGTCGCAAAGAGTCGGACACGACAGAGCTACTGAACTAAACTGAAATGAACTGAAAGCCCATTATGTGGCAAATAAAATTCAGTCGTTAATATGCATAACAATATTCATTGATATGACTCCCATGTACTACTCTAATCTTATGCCTAATATATGGGAAGAACTAGGAGTCAGATACTGCTTGTTACTGGACAAATATGCTTCATATTTGGCAACTTCTATAAACCTTACTATGAGGGTATTTGTTATGACCAATGAGTTCTCTTGAGAAAACTTTATGAGCCTTTGCCCTGCTTCATTCTGTATTCCAAGGCCAAATTTGCCAGTTACATCAGGTATTTCTTGACTTCCTACTTTTGCATTCCAGTCACACTTTGGGTGTCAGTTCTAAAAGGTCTTCTAGGTCTCCATAGAACTGTCCAACTTCAGCTTCTTCAGCGTTACTGGTTGGGGCATAGACTTGGCTTACTGTGATATTGAATGGTTTGCCTTGGAAACGAGCAGAGATCATTCTGTCGTTTTTGAGATTGCATCCAAGTACTTCATTTCAGACTCTTTTGTTGACTATGATGGCTACTCCATTTCTTCTAAGGGATTCTTGCACACAATAGTAGATATAATGGTCATCTGAGTTAAATTCACCCATTCCAGTCCATCTTAGTTCACTGATTCCTAGAATGTTCATTCCTGCCAACTCCTGTTTGACCACTTCCAATTTGCCTTGATTCACGGACCTAACATTCCAGGTTCCTACACAATGTTGCTCTTTACAGCATCAAATCTTGCTTCTATCACCAGTCCCATCCACAACTGGGTGTTGTTTTTGCTTTGACACCATCCCATCATTCTTTCTGGAGTTATTTCTCCACTGATCTCCAGTAGCATATTGGGCACCTACTGACCCAGGGAGTTCATTTTTCAGTGTCCAATCTTTTTGCCTTTTCATACGGTTCATGGGATTCTCGAAGCAAGAATACTGAGGTGGTTTTCCATTCCCTTCTCCTGTGGACCACATTATGTCAGACTTCTCCACCATGACCCATCCATCTTGGGTGACCCTGCATGGCATGGCTTAGTTTCATTGAGTTAGACAAGGTGGTAGTCCATGTGATCAGATAGACTACTTGTCTGTGATTGTGGCTTCAGTCTGTCTGCCCTCTGATGCCCTCTCTTAGCACCTACCACCTTACTTGGATTTCTCTGACCTTGAACACAGGAGAAGACTCTACACATGGACATCACCACGTGGTCAACACCGAAAACAGATTAATTATATTCTTTGCAGCCAAAGATGGAGAAGCTCTATACAGTCAGCAAAAACAAGACCAGGAGCTGACTCTGGCTCAGATCATGAACTCCTTATTGCCAAATTCAAACTTAAATTGAAGAAAGTGGGGAAAACCACTAGACTGTTCAAGTATGACCTAAATCAAATCACTTATGATTATACAGTGGAAGTGAGAAATAGATTTAAGGGACTAGATCTGATAGACAGAGTACCTGATGAACTATGGAAGGAGATTTGTGACATTGTACAGGAGACAGGGATCAAGACCATCCCCATGGAAAAGAAATGCAAAAAGGCAAAATGGCTGTCTGGGGAGGCCTTTAAAATAGCTGAGAAAAGAAGAGAAGCAAAAAGAAAAGGAGAAAGGGAAAGATAGAAGCATCTGAATGCAGAGTTCCAAAGAATAGCGAGGAGAGATAAGAAAGCCTTCCTCAGCGATCTATGCAAAGAAACAGAGGAAAACAATAGAATGAGAAAGACTAGAGATCTCTTCAAGGAAATTAGAGATATGAAGGGAATATTTCATGCAAAGATGAAAGTAAAGGACAGGAATGGTATGGCCCTAACAGAAACAGAAGATATTAAGAAGAGGTGGCAAGAGTACACAGGAGTACTGTCCAAAAAAGATCTTCATAACCCAGATAATCACGATGGTGTGATCACTCACCTAAAGCCAGACATCCAGTGAATGATGAGAAGTCAAGAAGGCCTTAGGAAACATCACTAGGAACAAAGCTAGTGGAGGTGATGGAATTCCAGTTGAGCTAGTTCATATCCTAAAAGATGATACTGTTAAAGCTCTGCACACAATATGTCAGCAAATTTGGAAAACTCAGCAATGGCCACAGGATTTGAAAAGGTCAGTTTTCATTCCAATCCCACAGAAAGGCTATGCCAAATAATGCTCAAACTACCACACAATTGCACTCATCTCACATGCTAGTAAAGTAATGCTCAAAATTCTCCAATCCAGGCTTCAGCAATATGTGAACCGTGAACTTCCTGATGTTCAAACCGGTTTTAGAAAAGGCAGAGGAACCAGAGATCAAATTGCCAACATGTGCTGGATCATGGAAAAAGCAAGAGAGTTCCAGAAAAACATCTATTTCTGCTTTATTGACTACTCCAAAGCCTTTGACTGTGTAGATCACAATAAACTGTGGAAAATTCTGAAAGAGATGGGAATACCAGACCACCTGTCCTGCCTCTTGAGAAAGCTGTATGCAGGTCAGGAAACAATAGTTCGAACTGGACATGGAACAACAGACTGGTTCCAAATGGGTAAAGAACTACATCAAGGCTGTATATTGTAACCCTTCTTATTTAACTTCTATGCAGAGTACATCATGAGAAACGCTGGGCTGGAAGAAGCACAAGCTGGAATCAAGACTGCCAGGAGAAATATCAATCACCTCAGATATGCAGATGACACCACCCTTATGGCAGAAAGTGAAGAGGACCTAAAAAGCCTCTGGATGAAAGTGAAAGTGGAGAGTGAAAAAGTTGGCTTAAAGCTCAACATTCAGAAAACGAAGATCATGGCATCTTGTCCCATCACTTCAAGGAAATAGATGGGGAAACAGTGGAAACAGTGTCAGACTTTTTTTTTTTTTTTTCCAAAATCACTGCAGATTGTGATTGCAGCCATGAAATTAAAAGACGCTTACTCCTTGGAAGGAAAGTTATGACCAACCTAGATAGCATATTCAAAAGCAGAGATACTACTTTGCCAGCAAAGGTTCGTGTAGTCAAGGCTATCAGTTTTCCATTGGTCATGTGCGGATGTGAGAGTTGGACTGTGAAGAAAGCTGAGTGCTGAAGAATTGATGCTTTTGAACAGTGGTGTTGGAGAAGACTCTTGAGAGTCCCTTGGATGACAAGGAGATCCAACGAGTCCATTCTGAAAGACATCAGCCCTGGGATTTCTTTGGAAGGAATGATGCTGATGCTGAAACTCCAGTACTTTGGCCACCTCATGCAAAGAGTTGACTCATTGGAAAAGATTCTGATGCTGGGAGGGATTGAGGGCAGAAGGAGAAGGGGAAAACAGAGGATGAGATGGCTGGATGGCATCACTGACTCGATGGACGTCTTAGTGAACTCCGGGAGTTGGTGATCGATAGGGAAGCCTGGTGTCTTGCGATTCATGGGGTCGCAAAGAGTTGGACACAACTGATCGACTGAACTGAACTGATTACAAAATATTTGAATGTGAGATAGTTTTTTTTTATTAATGTATATGCCCGAGATCTCAGACCTGGTAGAATAAGAAAACCAGTGTTAATTTCTTTATCTCTATTTCTCTTTAAAATTCTCAAAATCTCCCCTGAATATGGTGCTCTGAAACTTAATTTACTCCTTAAAGAATCCGTCTGCCAAATTAGAAGGCATAAAAGGTGTGTGTTTGATTTCTGGGTGGGGAAGATCCCCTGGAGGAGTGCATGGCAACCCATTCCAGTATTCTTACCTGGAGAATCCCATGGACAGAGGCACCTGGCAGGCTACCATCCATAGGGTCTCAAAGAGCTGGACATGACTGAGCAACTAACATTTCATTGGTAGATAGATAAGTCGTTTAAAACTTTGAAACCAATATAAGTAGGTTCCACAACTAGAAATCTGGGCACCTGATGTATTACAGGCAAGGCTAGTTTGAGAAGAGAAAATGAAAGTGAAAGTCACTCATTCACGTTCAACTGTTTGTGACCCTGTGGACTATACAGTCCATGGAATTCTCCAGGCCAGAATACTGGGGTGGGTAGCCTTTCCCGTCTCCAGACGATCTTCCCAACCCAGGGATTGAACCCAGGTCTCCCGCATTACAGGCAGATTCTTTATCAGCTGAGCCACAATGGAAGCCCAAGATGACCCGTTAATGAATAAACACATGCAGGAAAATAAATAAATAAATCGAGAAATAAATATAAGCAAATCCAACAGAAGATAACAAGGAACAACTTATGTGGGAATTTGGGGCAAGGTGCAACAGTAGGGTACAGTTGGGAGGGGTGAAGCTGAGTCTGTTGACCCTACAGTCTCCTAAAAACTTCAAAAAGGCCAGTTAATTTTAATCTACTCTAGGCCACTGCTGCTGCTATTGCTAAGTCACTTCAGTCGTGTCCGACTCTGTGTGACCCCATAGACGGCAGCCCACCAGGCTCCCCCGTCCCTGGGATTCTCCAGGCAAGAACACTGGAGTGGGTTGCCATTTCCTTCTCCAATGCATGAAAGTGAAAAGTGAAAGGGAAGTCGCTCAGTCGTGTCCAACCCTTAGCGACCCCATGGACTGCAGCTTTCCAGGCTCCTCCATCCATGGGATTTTCCAGGCAAGAGTACTGGAGTGGGATGCCATTGCCTTCTTCGACTCTAGGCCACAGTGGTGCTTATTACTTTACTAAGTACAGATGGCATGATAAGTATAGTGAGATTCAAGTTGTTCACAGAAAAGCTGATTTTCATATGTGCATTTATAAATTGTACATGTTCTTTGGTAAATATATTTTCAAATTGCCTGTTTAAAAGACAGGTTTTTTTTGGTATAATTATAGCTGTAAACACTTTTTCCAAGAATACATTTCAAACATTAATTCTTGGTATAATGTATATTTTGAAACTATTTTGTCATGTGACTTGACTTTACATTTTTGTAACTGTGAAACAATATCTTTAAAACAGTAAAATACTTTTTGTGTGCATTCTAAGAGATCATTGACAAATCTGATGTTACTGATTTTTTTCCTATGATTTCCTACAGTTTCTTCTAAGATGTTATCATTATTCCTCTTATGTTTAGGACTATGATCATTTTTATAGATAGTGTGAGGTTAACACTTGAGGTTCATTTTTCACCTAATATGTATTTAATTGCTTCAATAATATTTGTTGGAAAGAATATCTTTTCTTTTTTGAGTTACCTTGCACTCTGGTTAAAATCAATTGTTCACAGAAATGTGGGTATATTTCTGTTTCATTGATTTGTCTTTATGTCAATGCCATCTGCTATTAATTATTGCGGTTTTATAGTAAATCTTGAAATCATGAGGGCAAAATTCATTCTTTTTCACAATTGATGTGGCTATTTTTGGTATTTTCATTTTCATATACATTTGATATTCAGATTCTCAATTTCTTCAAAATGCTACTGGAGATTTAAGATTGCCTCATAATTTATAATCAGTTTGAGGATACTTGTTATTTTAACAAATAGGTTGGACTTTAATTATTTTCAGCAAAACAAAATTGTTTGTACTTCTGTAATTTATCTCCATGTATTTTATGATTTGGATGCAAATGTAAAGATACTTTAAAATTTTAGTTTGCAATTTCCTTGCTATTATATAGAAGTGTTATTGTTATGTTTTGATCTTGAATCATGCAAGTACACTAACCTCATTAATTTTCATATTATGTAGACTCATAGATTAGGTAGAATTTTGATGTTTATTTTTAAATACTGGGGGCTTTACAAGTATCTTCCTATTTCTAGTATAATTCCAGTAAAAGAAATATGCTTTTCTTAGTTAAATACTTTTAAAATTAGTGAGATGATCATATGACCTAGAGTATGTCTTTCAATGTGCCCTAAAAAATAATCTGCACTGTGCTATCATTATGTGGAAATGTCAAATAAGTAAAGTTGTGTGTTAGTGTTGTTCAAGAGTTCTAGATGCTCATTGATTTCCTGTCTTATTGATCATTAGATAAAGAGTAGTATTTGAATTTTAAAGTTTACGTATGGCTTATTCATTTTCTCTTGTTATATCAATGTGTTTTTATTCACTGTTAATAATTGCATAAACATTTAGGATCATTGTATCATCTCAATTAATTGTCCCTTTATCATTGAAAAGTATTTCTTTCATCCTTGTAATATTCCTCATTGTCAAGTCTACTTTGTCTCAGAATATAGTCATTCATATTTTCCTTAGGTTACTATTTGAATATGATTTTTTATCATTATTTTATTTTTAATATCACTGAGTCTTTATTTTTAAAGGGGATTGCTTGGAGACACCTTAGATTTTGGTCTTACTTAAATTCTGTGATTTTAAAATGGAATATTTAGATAATTTCCATTTAATGAAATTATCAACATGGTTTAATTTATAGCTTACATCTTACCCCTTAGATTCTCATTTGTTCCATACATTCTTTGTCACTTTTTTCCTGACAATTTTTGAATTGAATGCATTATTTTTATACATTCATTTTATTTTCACTACTGGCTAAAATTCTAATTTTAGTGGGTGCTATAAGGTGTCTTGTCTGCATTTTAAAGTTATCTCTATCTTAATATTATATCACTTTCCATATTGTGTAAAAACCTGAAAACAACTTATTTAACTTTCTCCTAATTCCTAACATCTGAGTTTAAAAGGCTACAAATTCTCATACTCTAAATTTAACAGGTGGGCTTCCCTGATGGCTCAGACAGTAAAAAATCTGCCTGAATGGCAGAAGACTAGTATTTGATCCCTGGGTTGAGAAGATCCCCTTGAGAAGGGAATGGCTACCCACTCCAGTATTCTTGACTGGAGAATTCCATGGACAGAGAAGCCTGGTGGGCTCCATGGGGTCACAAAGAGTCAGACAGGACTGAACAACCAACACACACACTTTCTACTCTTTTTAAAAGTTTCTCTATTTACCTCTTATTGAAACCATGTAGGGAAACATCTACACTAAATCCTTGTTTTTGCTATTTATCTGGAGGTCACCATCACTGTTGCTGATCTTAGGGAAGGAATGAATCCCCATGTGATGGGCTTTATTGATTCTACAAGTTTGTGTTCCATAATGTGGAGAAATGTGTCAGATCCTAGTCTTTCCACTGCAATGATCTTTTGGGGTTTTTAGTTTGTTAGCTTCATTTTTATTAAAGCATTTTAAAATTTGAGATGTAATTCACAAAATATAAAATTAATCATTTTAAACTGTGCAATTCAGTGTTTTCAGTATATTTACAATGTTGTGCATTGATCACTGCTACCTAAATTTTGAACATTTTGATTACCTGTGCTGTCACCTGTGCTTTTTTGCTCCATTGTGTCCGACTCTTTGCAAACCCATGAACTGTAGCCCACCAAGTTCCTCTGTCCATGGGATTTCAGGCAAGAATACTGGAGTAGGTTGCTATTTCCTCCACCATGGCATCTTCCTGACCCAGGGATCAAATCTGCATTTTCTGTGTCTCTTGCATTGGCAGGCAGATTCTTACCATTTAGCCATGGGAGAAGCCTTTTGATTTCCTTATCCCCCACAAAATTCCATATCCATTAGCGGTAGCTCTCCTTTACCCATCTTCATGCAGGCCTTAAAAATTTACTAATCTACTTTCTGCCTCTATGAATTTGCTTATTTGTATAGTTTATATAAATGAAATCATACTATACATTGCATTTTCTGGCTGGTTTATTTCATGTAGCGTTATATTTTCAAGGTTCATCTATGTTGTAGCATGTAGGGGATTCTTTATTCCTTTTTATAGCTGAAAAATATTATATTGTGTGTATATATCACCTTATATCCACCCATTCATCCAATGATGTATATTTGGGTATTTTTAGCTTTAATTTTTTCTATTACTGTTTTGAAAAACCCAGCTATAAACTTTTATGTTCAAGTTTTTTTGTAAACATATGCTTCCAAGTATTCATGTACAAGTTTATGTGCAAACATATGTTTATAAGTTTTTATGTACAAGGTTTTGTGTAAACATATGCTTCAGTTGTGCTAAGTGTATATGTAGGAGTGAAAAGACTGGATAGTTTGGAAATTCTGTACTTAACTCTTTGAGGAATTGCCAAATTGCCTTCCAAAGCTGTTGCACTGATTTTATATCCTAACCCTCGATATATGAGCCATCCATTACATTTTACTATGACTAATTATGTTGAGAATCTTTTCGTGCATTTATTGACTATTTTTATTTCTTCTTTTTAAAAATGTCTATTCAAGTCCTTTGTTCATTTTTAGATTGGTTTATCTTTTGTTGAATTGTAAAAGTCTCTTATATATTGTATGTAATCACCAATACCATGGACATAAGTTTGAGTAGGCTCCAGGAGTTGGTGATGGACAGGGAAGCCTGACATGCTGCAGTACATGGGGTCACAAAGGGTCGGACACAACTGAGCGACTGAACTAACTAACTAGTAGATTCTAATCAGTGATTTTCAGAAATTGCAAGTGCATTATTCTTATTTATTTATTTACTTTTTTTACAGTGTCCTTTGAGGTGGAAATTCTTAAATTTTTATTTACATCCAATACGTATATTCTTCCCTTGGTTGCTTGTGTTTTTGTTGCTTAGTCACTAAGTTGTGTCAGAATCTTTTGTGGCCCATTGGACTATAGCCCACCAGGCTTGTTTGCTTGTTGCTCCAGTAAGATTACTGGAGCAGGGTGCTTATACTTTAGGTATCATATTTAAGAAACTACTGCCTAATCCAAAGTCATGAAGATATCATCCTCTATTATATTCTAAAAGTCTTTCCTTGAGGTATTTTTTCACTTTTGAATTAATCTGTGTATGTTATTAAAGAAGTTCAAATCCACATTTTGCAGGTGGATATCCTATTGTTCCTTCAACATTTGTTGAAAAGATAATTCTTTTCCCACTGATTTAGCTTAGCACCCCTGATTAAAAAAAAAATCAATTGATAATGTATCAGTTCATTCCAAGACTCTCAACTCCATTCCAATTGTCTAAATATTTATTCTTATTGTAGTACTATCTAGTCCTGATAACGGCAGCTTTATACTAAATTTTGGGATTGGAAGTTCAAACCTTCCAAGTTTCCTTTCTTTTTCAAGATTGTTTGGGCCCATTCTGGATTTCTTTCATTTTCAAATGAATTACAGAATTACATTATAAACTTCTGGGGAAAAAAACAAGCAGTTGTGATTTCAATAGGAGTTGTTTTGAAACTGCAGATCACCTTGGGGATTGTTGCCACTTCAATAATAATAAGTCTTTTTGTTCTATGAATATGGGTCTCTTTTTATTTATCTCTGTGTGCTCAGTTGCTTCACTCATGTCTGACTCTTTTTGACCCCATGGAATGTAGCCCTCCAGGCTCCTCTATCCATGGGATTTCCTAGGCAAGAATATTGGAGTGGGCTGCCATGCCCTCCTCCAGGGGATCTTCACCATCCAGGAACTGAACCTGCATCACCTGTGACTCCTGCCGTTCAAGTGGATTCTTTACTGCTGAGCCACTGGGGGAGGTTGTTTTCAATGTCTTTCTATCATGTTTTATAGTTTCCAATGTACAAAGTTCTACCTCTTTTGTTAAATCTCTTTCTAAGCATTTTACTATTTTTGTGCTATTATAAATGAAATTGCTTATTAAATTCATTTTCAGATTGTTCATTTGCCTGTATGTAAAAATATAACTCATATTTATATATTGATCTTGTATTCTTAATCTTTTCAAATTCACTTATTAATATGTATATGAATTCCTTAGGATTTTCTATACATAAGATCATGTCATCTGGAAACAGGGATTGTGATTTCTTCCCTTACCATATGGATATATTTTATTTGATTTTGTTGCATAATTATTTTGGTTTTACCTTCTAGTATAATGTTAAATTCTTTGGCATTGCCTTTCTTTGGGATTGGAATGAACTGACCTTTTCCATTCCTGTGGCCACTACTGAGTGTTCCAAATTTGCTGGCATATTGACTGCAGCACTTTCACAGTATCATCTTCCAGGATTTAATATAGTTCAACTGGAATTTCATCACCTCACTAGCTTTGTTCTTAGTGATGCTTTCTAAGGCCCACTTGACTTCACATTCCAAGATGTCTGGCTCTAGGTCAGTGATCACACCATCGTGATTATCTGGGTCATGAAGATCTTTTTTGTACAGTTCTGTGTATTCTTGCCACCTCTTAATATCTTCTGCTTCTGTTAGGTCCATACCATTTCTGTCCTTTATCGAGCCCATCTTTGCATGAAATGTTCCCTTGGTATCTCTAATTTTCTTGAAGAGATCTCCTAGTCTTTCCCATTCTGTTGTTTTCCTCTATTTCTTTGCATTGATCACTGAGGAATGCTTTCTTATCTCTCCTTGCTATTCTTTGGAACTCTGCATTCAGATGCTTATATCTTTCCTTTTCTCTTTTGCTTTTTGCTTCTCTTCTTTTCACAGCTATTTGTAAGGCCTCCTCAGACAGCCATTTTGCTTTTTTGCATTTCTTTTCCATGGGAATGATCTTGATCCTTGTCTCCTGTACAATGTCACAAAACTCCCTCCATAGATCAAGAAGTACTCTATCAGATCTAGTCCCTTAATCTATTTCTCACTTCCCCTGTATAATCATAAGGGGTTTGATTTAGGTCATATCTGAATGGTCATGTGGTTTTCCCTACTTTCTTCAATTGAAGTCTGAATTTGGCAATAAGGAGTTCATGACCTGAGCCAGAGTCAGCTCCTGGTCTTGTTTTTGCTGACTGTATAGAGCTTCTCCATCTTTAGCTGCAAAGAATATAATCAATCTGATTTCTGTATTGCACTCACCTCACATGCTAGTTAAGTAATGCTCAAAATTCTCCAAGCCAGGCTTCAGCAATACGTGACCTGTGAACTTACAGATGTTCAAGCTGGTTTTTGAAAAGGAAGAGGAACCAGAGATCAAATTGCTAACATCCACTGTATCATGGAAAAAGGAAGGGAGTTCCAGAAAAACATGTATTTCTGCTTTATTGACTATGCCAAAGCCTTTGACTGTGTGGATCACAATAAACTGTGGGAAATTCTGAAAGAGATGGGAATAGCAGACCACCTGATCTGCCTCTTGAGAAACCTATATGCAGGTCAGGAAGCAACAGTTAGAACTGGACATGGAACAACAGACTGGTTCCAAATAGGAAAAGGAGTATGTCAAGGCTGCATATTGTCACCCTGTTTATTTAACTTATATGTAGAGTACATCATGAGAAACGCTGCTGGAGTCAAGATTGCCGGGAGAAATATCAATAACCTCAGATATGCAGATGACACCACCCTTATGGCAGAAAATGAAGAGGAACTAAAAAAGGCCCTTGATGAAAGTGAAAGAGGAGAGTGGAAAAGTTGGCTTAAAGCTCAACATTCAGAAAACTAAGATCATGGCATCTGGTCCCATCACTTCACGGGAGATAGTTGGGGAAACAGTGGAAACAGTGTCAGACTTTATTTATATATTTTTTTCCTCCAAAATCACTGCAGATTGTGATTGCAGCCATGAAATTAAAAGATGCTTACTCCTTGGAAGGAAAGTTATGACCAACCTAGATAGCATATTCAAAAGCAGAGACTACTTTGCCAACACAGGTCCATCTAGTCAAGGCTATGGTTTTTCCAGTGGTTATGTATGGATGTGAGAGTTGGACTGTGAAGAAAGATGAGCGCCGAAGAACTGATGATTTTGAACTGTGGTGCTGGAGAAGACTCTTGTGAATTCCTTGGATTGCAAGGAGACTCAGCCAGTCCATCCTAAAAGAGACCAGTCTTGGGTGTTCATTGGAAGGACTGATACTGAGGATGAAACTCCTATACTTTGGCCACCTCATACAGAGAGTTGACTCATTCAAAAAGACCCTGATGCTGGGAGGGATTGGGGGCAGGAGGAGAAGGGGATGGCAGAGGATGAGATGGCTGGATGGCATCACCAACTCAATGCACATGAGTTTGGGTGAACTCTGGGAATTGGTGATGGACAGGAAGGCCTGGCGTGCTGCTATTCATGTGGTCGCAAAGAGTTGGACATGACTGAGAGACTGAACTGACTGAACTGATAATGTTAAAAAGTCGTGCAGTTTTTTTCAAGGTGTCTTTGACTTATTTTTTATGTTATTTGTATATGATGTTAACTGATTTTTCATAGAGATCCTTTATTTTATTTTTTTAACTTTACAATATTGTATAGGTTTTGCCATATATCAACATGCATCCACCACAGGTATACACATGTTCCCCATCCTGAACCCTCCTCCTTCCTCCCTCCCCATACCATCTCTCTGGGTTGTCCCAGTGCACCAGCCCCAAAAGCCCCAAGTATCCAGTATTTTAAACAAATTTTCTTTTATTCCTAGTTTGTTAGTGTTTCGCCATGAAAGGATTTAGCAAAATTTTTTTTTGCATTTTTTTTCTGTCTCTATTTAGATAATCATTGTTTTTGTCCTTTATCCTATTAATAAGGAGTATTACATTGGTTGATTTTGTATTTGGAATCAAGTTTGCACTCCTGGGAAAATCCCATTTGATAAAGATGCATAGTTCTTTTATATGTTGGTGGATTCAGTTTGCTAGTATTTAGTTGAACATATATATCTATATTCACAAGGGAAATTCATTTATAGTTTTTAAAATGTATTTTTCTGTTGTTTTTCTTTAATCACAGATATAGGCCTCATAGAATGATTTAAGAAGTGTTTCCTCCAATTCAATTTAATGGAAGAGTTTGTAAAATACTCATAGTATTTTTCTTTAATATTTTAGTAGAATTCACCACGAACTCACATGATACTGAAGTTTTTTTGGTAGGAACATTTTTGCCTACCAGTTAAATCTCTCCATTTCATATGTCTATATTTTCTTGAGATAGTTATAGTAATTTGTGTCTTTCTAGGAATTTTCCCACTCTATCTGGATTACCTGGTTTGTTACCATACTAATTGTTCATAGTGTTCTTTTATAGTACTTATTTTTATAAATTCAGTAGCAATATCCCATATTTCATGCCTGACTTTAGTAATTTGAATCTTCTTTTTTTCAGTTCTTTAGTCTAGATATTGGTTTGTCAGTATTATCAATCTTTTCAAAGAACTACTCTTGGTTTTGTTGACTTTCTTTATCATTTTTTCTAGTCTAGATTTCTTTATATTGAAATATTTATTACTTCCTTTCCTTTGTATATTCTCTGTTAACTACACTCTTTCAATTTATTTTGATGTTAAAGTTAATCAATCAATAATTTACCTGTTTTTTTAACATATACGTTTGCAGCTATGTATTTCTGTCTATGCACTGCTTTAATTCATACCAAATATTTTAGTATGTTTTATTTTTATATTTATTTATCTCAGAGTATTTTCTGTCTTTCCTGTGGTTCTGTTTTCTTTGTGGTTTGTTCATTGACTACTTAGGAGAATTTATTTTATTATTTTATTTTTTTTGAATTTATTTTAATTTCCACATGTTTATGGGAGTTTTTTCTGATATTGAATTCTCATAAAATTCTGTTGTCAAAGAACACATTTTCTATGATTTCAATTCTCTTAAATTTATTTAAGCTTGTTTTATGGCTTAACATATAGTATCTTGCAGCGTGTTGTATGTGAAGCTTAAAGGAATATTTGCTCTGCTACTATTGGATGGAGTGTTTTATAGATGCCTATAGGTCTAGTTAATTGGTAGTATTTTTCAAGTCTTCTATTTCCTTGTGGAACTTTTGTTTGGTTGTTCTATCCATTATTAAAAGTGGAGTATTACAGCTTCTATTATTGATAAAATTCCTATTTTTTTCATTCAATTTGTCAGTTTTCCTTCACTCATTTTGGGGTTCTGTTGTTAGGGGCATATGCATTTGTATTTGTTTCATTTTCCAAATAAATAGGCCATTTATTTTTATATAATTTAGATAATATTATTATATAAACATTATATATTATATAATACAATATTGTATATTAATATATAAAATTTTATAATATAATTTTATTTTATAATAAAAAGAATATTAATTTCTTCTTTGTTGCTGGTAATAATTTTTGTCTTAAAGTCTGTTTTGTCTGATGTGAGTATAGCTGCTCCAATTTTCTTTTAGTCATTGCTCACATGTTTTTTTTCCCATTTTTATGTTCATCTTATTTGCATCTTTAAACAAAAAGTGTGTTGCATGTACACATCATTTGGCTGAATTATTTAAAAAAGTAAATTCTGCCAATTTCTCTCTTATAAATGGAATTTAATCCCTTGAACATTTAAAAAAATTATCTAAGTAGAATATTGTTGATTTACAACATTGTGCTATTTTCTGCAAAGGGAATCAGTTACACATATACATATATCCACTCTTTTTCAGATTCTATTCCTATGTAGGTCATAACAGAGTATTGAGCAGAGTCCCCTCTGCTATATAGTAGATTCTTATTAGTTATCTATTTTATATATAGTAGAGTGTATATGCAGAGAAGGCAATGGCACCCCACTCCAGTACTCTTGCCTGGAAAATCCTATGGATGGAGGAGCCTGGTGGGCTGCAGTCCGTGGGGTCGCTGAGAGTCGGACACGACTGAGCGACTTCACTTTCACTTTTCACTTTCATTCATTGGAGAAGGAAATGGCAGCCCACTCCCGTGTTCTTGCCTGGAGAATCCCAGGGATGGCAGAGCCTGGTCGGCTGCCGTCAATGGGGTCGCACGGAGTCGGACGCGACTGGAGTGACTTAGCAGCAGCAGCAGCAGAGTGTATATGTCAATCACAATCTTCCAATTTATCCCTTCTCCCCTTTTCCCTTTGATAACTGTAAGCTCCTTTTCGATATCTGTGACTCTATTACTGTTTTATAAATAGAAGATGTGGTCGCTTCAGTTCAGTCACTCAGTCATGTAGGACTCTTTGCAACCCCACGGACTTCAGCATACCAGGCTTCCCTGTCCATCACCAACTCCTGGAGCCTACTTAAAACCTATACATCATGTCGGCGATGCCATCCAATCATCTCATCCTCTATCATACCCTTCTCCTCCTGCCTTCAATCTTTCCCAGCATCAGGATCTTTTCCAAGGAGTCATTTCTTCACATCAGGTGGCCACAGTATTGGAGTTTTCGCTTCAGAATCAGTCCTTCCAATGAATATTCAGGACTGATTTCCTTTAAGATTGACTGGTTGGATCTCCTTGCAGTCCAAGGGACTCTCAAGAGTCTTCTCCAACACCATAATTCAAAAGTATCAATTCTTCAGTGATAAGCTTTCTTTATAGTCCAACTCTTATGTCCATACATGATACTGGAAAAGCCATAGCTTTGAATAGCAGACCTCTGTTGGTAAAGTAATGTCTCTTCTTTTAATATGCTGTCTATTTTGATCATAGCTTTTCTTCCAAGGAGCAAGAGTCTTTTAATATCATGGCTGCAGTCACCATCTACAGTGATTTTGGAGCCCCCCAAAATAAAGTCTATCATTCTTTCCATTGTTTTCCCATCTATTTTCCATGAAGTGATGGGACCAGATGCCATGATATTCATTTTCTGAATGCTGAGTTTTAAGCCAACTTTTTCACTCTCCTCTTTCACTTTCATCAAGAGACTCTTTTGTTCTTCTTCACTTTCTGCCATAAGGGTGGTGTCGTCTGCCTATCTGAGCTTATTGATATTTCTCCCAGCAATCTTGATTCCAGCTTGTGCTTCATCCAGCCTGGCATTTTTTATGATTACCCTGCATATAAGTTAAATAAGCAGGGGACAAAATACAGAATTGTACTCCTTTACTAATTTGGAACCAGTTTTTTGTTCCATGTCCAGTTCTAACTTTTGCTTCTTGACCTGCATACAGATTTCTCAGGAGGCAGGTAAGGTAGTCTGGTATTCCCATTTCTTCAAAAATTTTCCACAGTTTGTTGTGATCCACACAGTCAAAGGCTTTGGCATAGTCGATAAAGCCAAAGTAAACATTTTTCTGGAACTCTCTTGCTTTTTTGATGATCCAGTGGATCTTGGTGATTTGATGTCTGCTTCCTCTGCCTTTTCTAAATCTAGCTTGAACATCTGGAATTTCACGGTTCAGGTACTGTTGAAGCCTGGCTTGGAGAATTTTGAAGATGTGGTACATATATCCAATGTGTTACATGTATACAATGGAATATTACTCAGGCATAAAGAAGAATGAAATAGTGCCATCTGCAGTGACATGGATGGACCTAGAAACTGTCATACTTACTTAGATAAATCAGACAGGAAAAGACAAATATCATGTGATATCTGTTATTTGTAGAATCTACTGCATTGAAATTTAATGTGACTACTATGAAAATGTAGAGAAGGAAATGGAAACCCACTCCAGTATTTTTGACAAGAAAATTCCATGGACAGAGGAGCCTGGAAGATACAGTACGTGGAGTCACAAAGAGTCAGACATGACGAAGTGACTGAGCACTATGAAGATGACATCTGCCATTGTGTTCTTTCCTATATATCTTATGTATTTTTTGTTTATCAACTACTCTATAATTTTGTAGTAAAAAGATATTTTCTAGTGTTCCATTTTTAATTTCCTATAATTTATTTTATGATATACATTTTAAATATTATCTTACATTTAATTACCTGATTAACTTAATGAGGTTTAGTTCATTTACAATATCATATTATTTTCAGATATATAACATAATGAGTCAAAATATTATATATTACTCCATTTAAAGTTAAAAAGTATTGGCTACATTCCCTGTGCTTGCAATACATTCTTGTTTATTTCTTTTATTAATCTCCTATCCTGGTCTTTCCCTTTCCCTCCTTCCCTCTGCCCAATGGAGAGCTTTATTCTCTATTTCTGTGAGTCTGTTTCTATTTCATTATATTCATGCATTTCTTTATTCTTTAGATTTCACATATAAGTGATAACATAGATTATATTTCTTTCTTTCTCTGAGATATTGATATTTTACTAACATAATGCCCTCCAGGTCCATCTGCGTTGTTGCAAATGGCATAATTTCACTTTTCATGACTAACATTCCATTGTGTATGCATGTATTAGTATGTAAACACACACACACACACACACACCACTTCTTTGTCCAATTCATCTGTCAACTGACACTTAGATTGCTTCCATGTCTTGGCTACTGTAAATAGTTTTGCTATTAACACTGAAGTTCATGTTTTAAAATCAGTGTGTTTGTTTTCTTCAGATATATATATTATTCCATCAGCAATGGAATTGTTCAATCACATGGTAGTTCTATTTTTAGATTTTGAGGAACTTCTGTATGTTTGGTATAGTGACTGTACCAATTTAAATTTCCACCAATAGTGTTCTCATTTCTCCAAGATTATTTTCTTAACGGCTGTTCTGATTACTGGTAATATGTTTATTGTTGACGACCTAGTTGAGATGAATACTTATTTTCAATACTACATTTAAAAATTCTGCTCTTTTATACCTCCTTATCTTTATCCTCTTTTTGTTTTTATTGTTGTACAAAACACATCTAGACACATTGTGTACCATCTAATTAGCATTAGATTTATTTTATTTTACAGATGTCTTTTGAATCAAAGAGGAACAATAAGAAATTATAAATCAAATATAAACATGTTATGTTACATATTTACTTAGATATTTAGCTTTACTTGTGTTTATTTTCTCACACAGTTGTTGCTGTTCAGTCACAAAATCATGTCCGACTCTCTGAGACCCCATGGAGTGCAGCACACCAGGCTTCCCCGTCCTTCACTATCTCCCAGAGTTTGCTTAAAATCATGTCCACTGAGTCGGTGATGCTATCCAACCATCTCGTCCTCTGTTGCCTCCTTCTCCTGCCCTCAATCTTTCCCAGTACCAAGGTCTTTTCCAGTGGATTGGTTCTTTGCATGAGGCGGTCAAAGTATTGGAAGTTCACCTTTAGTATCAGGTGAACTTGATGTCAATGTCCTTCAAATGAACATTCAGGGTTGATTTCCTTTAGGACTGACTGGTTTGATCTCTTTGCACTCCAAGGGAATCTCAAGAGTGTTCTCCAGCATCACAATTCAAAAACATCAGTTCTTCAGTGCTTAAGCTTCTTTATGGTTCAACTCTCACATCCATACATAATTATTGGCAAAACCATGGCTTCGACTATATGGATCTTTGTCGGCAAAGTGATATCTCTGTTTTTTAATTTGCTCGCTAGGTTTGTCAGAGTTTTTCTTCCAAGGAGCAAGCATCTTGTAATCTCATGGCTTCAGTCACCATCTCCAGAGATTTTGGAGCCATCAAAAAGAAAACCATCAGTCACTGGTTCCACTTTTTCCCTTTTTTGTTGCCATGAAGTAATAGGACTGGATGCCATAATCTTAGGTTTTTGAATGTTATTTTAAGTCAGCTTTTTCACTCTCCTCTTTCACCTTCATCAAGAGGCTCTTTAGTTCTTTGCTTTCTGCCATCAGACTGGTATCATGTGCATAGCTCAAGTTGATAGTATTTCTCCCAGCAATCTTGATTCCAGCTTGTGATTCATATTCTGTAGTCCTTTTAATTCATCCCAAAGGGTTCCCTTGAGTATTTCTTGTATGGCATGTCTCTTTGCAACAAATTATCTCATTAAAAAAATAAATTGGTCTGTTGTAATTCTGTTATTGCTGTCAATATTTCTCTTTGTCTTTCAAAAATATATTATGATGTAGCTATACAGTTGATCACTTTGAATATATATTATTTGTAAATCATTGAGTTTGTAGGATGTGTATGTCGCTGTTTATCAACAAATTTAGGAAGTTTTCAGTCTGTATTTCTTCTTCCTCTTCTTTTTTTTTTTTTTTTTGCTTTATATCTCTCATTTCCCTCTAGAGTTCCCATTATGTGTAAGTTACTATGTTTCATGATGGCCTACATGTCTCTGAAACTGTTCCTTTCTTCTCCATCTTTTTTGCTTTTGCTCCTTCAGACAGGATAACTGCAATTGATTCTTCTTTAACTTTGCTCATTATTTTTTCTTCTAAGCTCATACATGCTGTCCAGGTTTCTAATATATTTTTAAATTTCAGCTATTTACTTCTCAACTCTAATTCCTATCTTATTCTTTTGTATAATATCTATTTCATTCTTTTTATTCCTTATTTAATGAGACATAATTCTTCATACTTTCCTTTAATTTTTAAACATTGTTTTTATTATCTCTTTTAAGATATAAATTTAGCAATTATATTTTTCTCTAGTGAATCCAAGTTCTTGGCTTCTTAAGGGTTGCTTTGTAATGATTGCTTTTTTTCATTATATGGGATATACTTCACTGATTCTTTGAATGTCTTGTAACATATTTTTGTTGTTGAAAAACTGGACGTTTAAAATTATATAGTATGGCAATTCTGGCATTCAGATTATTGTCTCTTATTTGTGGTTTTCTGTTGTTTTGTTAGTAGTTGTTTTTATTTGTTTAGTGACTATTCTGAACTAATTATTTAAAGCCAATATTATTTGCAGTATGTGGCTTCTGAAGTCTCTGCTTTACTGTTTTCCATGTCATCCTCACTACTTCCATGGCCACCTTTTCAGGTTTCCACTGCTTCATCTAGTCCCCAATATTCTGTGAGGTTCCAAAGAACATTTTACCATATTTATTATCATTTTCAGTTTAAATATGGTGCAAAAACTTTTCTTTGGCTAAAATTATTACAAATCTTAATAGTTCGGTTCTTTCTGTTTTCACACTTTGGAATCTCTTCCCTAAATATTTAAAATGACTACTGTGGTATCAGTTTACTTTTCATGGAGGAAGCCCTTATTATTCTTTCTGTTAAATAGCCTCTGTTAGATTCACTGTATTCCTTTAAACAGAATAGAGTTGAACCTCACAAGGAAGAATTGAGGGTTCTCAACCTAACCTTGGGGCTTCCCTGGTGGCTCAGAAGTTAAAGTGTCTTTGTGGAATCCAGGAGACCTGAGTTTGATCCCTGGGTCAAGAAGCTCCCCTGGAGAAGGAAATGGCAACCCATTCCAAGCTTCTCCTACATAACACTGTATTAAATTAGTAAATTAGGGAGAAAATTCGGCTGCTAGTCCCAGAACTATATACCGAATGAAAAACATATGAAAGTGAAAGTCGCTCAGTCATGTCTGACTCTTAGTGACCTCATGGACTATACAGTCCATGGAGTTCTCCACGCCAGAATACTGGAGTGGGTAGCCTTTCCTTTCTCCAGTGTATCTGACTGACCCAGGAAATGAACTGGAGTCTCCTGTATTGCAGGCGGATTCTTTACCAACTGAGCTATCAGGAAAGCCCTGAAACCTATAAGCAATCCCTAAATTCTGTTACATAGAGCATATTCACATAATACAGTATTATGAGGATGCTAAGGTTGAGATGTGAGATGAATAGTCATTGTAAATTCTAAAGAACGTGATGATAGATGTTATAACTACTTTGAGAAGGTTTTGGGTTTTAGTATAGGTGAATAGGCTTCATACTTCCCCAGGTGGCTCAGATGGTAAAGAATCTGCCCCTGATGCAGGAGGCCCAGATTTGACCCCTGGACTGGGAAGATCCACTGAAGGAGGGAATGTCAAGCCACTCCAGTATTCTTTCCTGGAGAATTCCATGGACAGAGGAGCCTGGTGAACTACACTCCATGGGATCACAAAGAGTTGGACACAACTGAGTTACTAACACACACATAGGTGAAATAAATTTTTTTAGTTTACATGTTTTGTTTTGTTTTATGTGATTGTTTTGGTAACATTTTTCTTTCAATAAATTTATACTATACTTGCAGGTAGTTTTAAAATTAAACACTCATACACCTATAAATATATTCACCCTACTAGTCATGCTGAAGGGATACTCCATTTCAATACTCTTTATTTTGAATAGCAGAAGTGAGATATGTGATCTGTGAAACTAGGGGATGTAAGTACCAGACATTTCTACTTTGTTGTTTTGGAATGTTCGCTCTTGGAATCCAGCCACCATGCATCAAAAAGCTAAAGCAGCCTATGGAGAGGCCCACAAAGAGGAACTAGTGATGTCATCAACAGCCTTGATTAAGTTTCTAGCTGATAACCAGCACTAACATGCATGTCAAATGAGGCAATAATCTTAAAAGTGGACCTCCCATTCCCTAGTTAAATAGCAAAGGTTATTTTTGTAGAGTCCTGGTCAAAATTATGATTTGTAAATAATTACTATTGTTATTTTAAGATACCTGGTTTGGGGATTTTTCGTTGCTGTTGTTATTACACAACAGTAAATAACCATGAGATTTTGTTATCTGGAAGAAAGACACTGTTGTGAGAAAAAAGCCAAAATATGTATTGTTATCTTCAAGACAACGTGGGGGGAAGACAGAAGGGCTTAGCAGACATTGTTTGTCCTAGAGAAGTGTGTTAATGAGGACTTAAGAAAACTAAGGGAAATGATATTTGAAGCTATAATATGAGAGACACTTGCTATATAGTCATGAGAACATTGTTTCCTGCAATAATGTGAAAAAATTCAAAATGTGTCCTTCAGATTACATTAAGATTAAGTTAAAAAGTTTTTACACCAGAATACTGAAAGCATCATCTGGTTTCTTTTTTCTGCCTGTATATTGTCACCCTGCTTATTTAACTTCTGTGCAGAGTGCATCATGAGAAATGCTGGGTTGGAAGAAGCACAAGCTGGAATCAAGATTCCCGGGAGAAATATCAATAACCTCAGATATGCAGATGACACCACCCTTATGGCAGAAAGTGAAGAGGAACTAAAAAGCCTCTTGATGAAAGTGAAAGAGGAGAGTGACAAATGTTAAAGCTCAATATTCAGAAAACGAAGATCATGGCATCTGGCCCCATCACTTCATGGGAAATAGATGGGGAAACAGTGGAAACAGTGTCAGACTTTATTTTTTTTGGGGGGGGGGTGCTCCAAAATCACTGCAGATGGTGACTGCAGCCATGAAATTAAAAGATGCTTACTCCTTGGAAGGAAAGTTATGACCAACCTAGACAGCATATTGAAAAGCAGAGACATTACTTTGCCAACAAAGGTCCGTCTAGTCAAGGCTATGGTTTTTCCAGTGGTCATGTGAAAGGCATATTCATGGTGGAGAATGTTTGATTCTGTGTTTTACAGCCTCAGAATGATCCTATGGTGTTACCTCATAGGACTATTCAAATAGACAAAATGCCCTGTAAGGAGATGAAGGTTGTGCCTTACAGAATTTGTTGATGAAATAATAGAATTTCTAAGACTTTTTTTTTTAATTTTTTTAAAAATTTAAATTTATTTATTTTAATTGGAGGCTAATTACCCTACAAAATTGTATTGGTTTTGCCATACATCAGCATGAATCCACCATGGGTGTACACGTGTTCCCAATCCTGAACCCCCCTCCCACCTCTCTCCCCATACCATCCCTCTGGGTCATCCCAGTGCACCAGCCCCAAGCATCCTGTATCCTGCATCGAACCTGGACTGGCGATTCATTTCTTATATGATATTATACATTAACACTTTTAATGATATTGTTCCAAGGCAGCTCCAGGCTTCCCAGGTCGTAAAGGATCTGCCTGCCTATGCAGGAGACCTGAGACTTGGGTTTGAGCCCTGTGTTGGGAAGATTCCTTAGAAAAGGAAATGGCACCCCACTCCAGTATTTTTGCCCAGAAAATTCCATGGGCAGAGGAGTCTAGTGGGCTACAGTTCATGGGGCCCCAAACAGTCAGACATGGCTGGGCACACATGAGCACAAGGCAGTCTCACAGCGTCCCGGAAAGAGAAGGGCTTGTCTTCAAGATATTTGTGGGTGTGGCATTTGTGTAATGGAGTGTATTAGAAATTATATTAGAATATGTATTTTATAAAATTATGTCAAGTGGAATTAAAAGGTTAGGAATTGTACAAAATATAAACATACTGTTTGATCCTAAGATTATGTAAGTAGGAAGCATAGTGGAAACTACTCAGCTATAGCAGAGGTTACTTAATGTGGAAAAGGAAGATTGCCTTTCAAGTTAAGTACTGGAAGGTAGAGCTCATAGTCCTGGGGAACAACATCTCAGGAATTCAACTGAGATCCAATCAAGTCACTGGCAACAGGACCATCTCGATTTTTAGAATTGCTATAAAACAATAATTTCTGTCTTTCACTTATTTTCCACACTTTTGAGTGACAATGTCCATAATAATTCATTGTTCATTGTTCAGTCATGTCCGACTCTCTGTGACCCCACAGACTGCAGCATGCTGGGCTTCCCTGTCCTTCACTGTCTCCCAGAGTTGGCTCAAATTCATGTCCATTGAATCAGTGATGTCATTCAACCATCTTGTCCTCTGTTGCCCCCTTTTTCTCCTGTCCTTAATCTTTCCCAGAATCAGGGTCTTTTCTATCAATTACCTATGGGTAATTTCTAGTGATTATCCATAACAATTACCCTAGTCCTTTTTCACCACTGTATGTTGCATTTATGGGGAAGATAATTTGTTTCATTATATCTTCAGATTGAGAGGAACTTGAACCTGACTTAGATAACTAGATTGTAGGCTTTAACAGATGCCATAATGGCATAAAACTTGAGAATCCAGATGTAGAGACAAATGTAGTTTGTATACAGAAGAAATATAAATTTTTGCTAGAGGATGGATTGTGGCGGACTGAATTTTCCCAACATGATCATTCATGTCCTTGGAGGATTTTTGACTCTCACATATGGAAGAAGTGTGGCTATATGAATTCAGAGCCTAGATTATAAATATGTCCCAAACTTTTGCCATTTGCTTTGGGAAAGCTTGCTCTTGAAAAGCAGCTACTGCTACTTAGTCACTTCAGTCATGTGTGACCCTATGGACTTCACTTCACTCTGTGTAACCCTATAGATTGTAGCCCATGAGGCTTCTCTGTCCATGGACTTCTCCAGGCAAGAATACTGGAGTGGGTTGCCATGCCCTCTACCAGGGGATCTTCCCAACTCAGGGATTGAACTCCTACATTGCAGGCAGATTCTTCACCACTGAGCCACCAGGGAAGCCCCCGAAAAGCAGTTACCACCTTATTAAAGAAGCCCAAATAGTCTATGGGAGAAATGTTCATTACCAGCGTGGCAACATTGAGAGGCCAAATACAGAAGTCTGGCCAGCAACTTAGCTGAGACCTCAGGTGACATCTAGCATCAACTGCCATTCAAATGAGGGAAAATATCTCCAGATGATTCCAATAAAGCCTGAGTCATCAACCGGCCTTTGAATTATCCCAAAGAAGACCTCAGACACTGAAACAGAAGCAAGATATTTATACTGTTCTTTCCTAGCTTCTGAGCCATGAATTTTGCAAATGTCATAAAATGATAGTTTTACCCCTTTTTTTCTTGATGTTGTTTGTTATGTATCAATAGTATCTTGAGCACCTTGCCTTATTTTTTTTATTTACCATAATTATCAGTGCACATCCTTCCAAATGTAAAGAGATTTTTATCTTTACAGTAGAAAGAATCCCTTGACAGCTAGCAACTTAAAGAATGAAAATATATGGGAGCAATTTTAAAAGACAAGAAAGAGAGGCAAAGAGAAGAAATAACAGGGTGACAAGAAACCAGCAAGAAATAAGAAGGAAGCCGGAGATTTAACTTCAAGTGGAATCTAGCTTCCTCAGCAATCTTTAAAACATTTTCCAAAAAAAAAAAAAAAAATTTCAAAAGCTTCAGTGTTCATTGGAAAGGTATAATCACAACACATTGTTTAACACTATTTATTTTAAATTACAATTTCTGTCCAGCTAAGCTTTGTATTCACATACATGCCCATGCAACATTCTCTCTGCTTTTTGACTCCATCTTTCTGATGACTACCTTTATTATGTACACTATATCTCACTCTAAAAAGGCAAAGACAAGCTATACATTTCAGATGGGATTGAGCACTCCCCCCCAAATTCTATCAGTATGGTTGAGAAACTAGTGACACATGATGGAAAGATAATTTCATATTAGAAATAGGATGGGAAGAAAAGGGCAGAAAACTGAATTGACTGACTCAATGGACATGAGTTTGAGCAAACTCCAGATAGTGAAGGACAGGGAAGTATCATGGTGTGCTGCAGTCCATGGGTTTGCAGAGTCAGACATGACTAAGGGACCGAACAGCAATAAGAAAAAATATTTTTATAACAGAAGCTTTAAAATTCTCAACAGAAATCTGGAATATAAAACAAAAAAACTGAGACATCTTTATCTAAGTTCAAATGGACATGTCTGGAACTCTATCGGTTAGCTCTCTTGTACACATTCTGGTAGACTCAGAGACTCACTGATCTATGAGGAACATGGTTTGAAAACCCAAACCACTTACTTAAGCAAGCTATACTACCTTGTCCTGCTCCAGTAATCACTTTACTGCTAATGGACAGTTACTAATACACAGGGTAATAGGATGAAGCATGCATGAGATTGGGTGAAGTCTTGGCAACTGAGCAGAATAATGTTCAGTATGCTTGTGCTAAGTCATGTCTGATTGTTTGTGGCCCCATAGACTGTAAACCATCAGGCTCCTTTGCATATGGGATTTCCCAGGCAAGAATACTGGAGTGGGTTGCCACTTCCTATTCCAGGGGATCTTCCCGACCCAGGGATCAAACCACATCTCTTGTGACTCCTGCATTGACAAGCAAATTCTTCACCACTAGCACCAGTTGGGAAGCCCATTCAGTCTAATTCAGTTTAGTTCAGTTGCCCAGTCATGTCCAACTCTTTTGAACCCCATGGACTGCAGCACACCAGGCTTCTCTGTCCATTGTCAACTCCTGGAGCTTGTTCTAACTTATGTCCACTGAGTCAGTGATGCCATCCAACCATCTTGTCCTCTGTCATCCCCTTCTCCTCCTGTTTTCAATCTTTCCCAGCAACAGGGTCTTTTTCAATGAGTCAGTTATTCACATTAGGTGGCCAAATTGGAGCTTAAGCTTCAGCATCAGTCCTTCCAATGAATATTCAGGACTGATTTCCCTGAGGATTGACTATTTGACCTCCTTGTTGTCCAAGGGATTCTCAACAACCTTCCACAACACCACAGTTCAAAAGCATCTGTTCCTAAGCACTTAGCCTTCTCTATGGTCCAACTCTCACATACATACGTGACTACTGGAAAAACTATAGCTTTGACTAGATGGATCTTTGTCGACAAAGCAATGTCTCTGCTTTGAAATATGCTGTCTAGGTTTGTCATACCTTTTCTTCCAAGGAGCAAACACCTTTTAATTTCATGGCTGCCATCACTATCTGTAGTAATTTTGGAGCTTAAGAAAATAAAATTTGTCACTGTTTCCATTGTTTCCCCATCTATTTGCATGAAATGATGGGACCAGATGCCATGATCTTAGTTTTCTGAATGTTGAGTTTTAAGCCAACTTTTTCACTCTCCTCTTTCACTTTCAAAAGGCTCTTTAGATCTTCTTCACTTTCTGCCATAAGGATGGTGTCATCCGCATATCTGAAGTTATTGATATTTCTCCCAGCAATCTTGATTCCAGCTTGTGCTTCATTGAGCCCGGCATTTCACATGATGTACTTTGCATATAAGTTAAATAAGTGGGGTGACAATATACAGTGTTAGTATACTCCTTTCCCAGCTTTGAACCAGTTCATTGTTCCATGTCTGGTTCTAGCTGTTGCTTCTTGGCCTGCATACAGATTTCTCAGGAGGCAGATAAGGTGGTTTGGTATTCCCATTTCGTTAAGAATTTTTCACAGTTTTTTGTGATCCACACAGTCAAAGACTGTAGCATAGTCAATGAAACAGAAGTATGTTATTTGATGGAACTCTCTTGCTTTTCCTATGATTCATCTTCATGGTATGGTATGGTATATCTCTATTTGAAAATCCCTAACATTTAGGGAATAGTTTTAGTTGAACGGTTCTATGAAGACCTACAAGGCGTTTTAGAATTAACACCCAAAAAAGATGTCCTATTCATTATAGGGGACTGGAATGCAAAAGTAGGAAGTCAAGAAACACCTGGAGTAACAGGCAAATTTGGCCTTGGAATACGGAATGAAGCAGGGCAAAGACTAATAGAGTTTTGCCAAGAAAATGCACTGGTCATAGCACATACCCTTTTCCAACAACACAAGAGAAGACTCTACACATGGACATCACCAGATGGTCAACACCAAAATCAGATTGATTATATTTTTTGCAGCCAAAGATGGAGAAGCTCTATACAGTCAACAAAAACAAGACCAATAGCTGACTGTGGCTCAGATCATGAACTCCTTATTACCAAATTCAGACTGAAATTGAAGAAAGTAGGGAAAACCACTAGACCATTCAGGTATGACCTAAATCAAATCCCTTATGATTATACAGTGGAAGTGAGAAATAGATTTAAGGGCCTAGATCTGATAGATAGAGTGCCTGATGAACTATGGACTGAGGTTTGTGACATTGTACAGGAGACGGGGATGAAGACTATCCCCATGGAAAAGAAATGCAAAAAAGCAAAATGGCTGTCTGGGGAGGCCTTACAAATAGCTGTGAAAAGAAGAGAAGTAAAAAGCAAAGGAGAAAAGGAAAGATATAAGCATCTGAATGCAGAGTTCCAAAGAATAGCAAGAAGAGATAAGTGCCTTCCTCAGTGATCAATGCAAAGAAATAGAAGAAAACAACAGAATGGGAAAGACTAGAGATCTCTTCAAGAAAATTAGAGATGTCAAGGGAACATTTCATTCAAAGATGGGCTCGATAAAGGACAGAAATGGCATGGACCTAACAGAAGCAGAAGATATTAAGAGGTGGCAAGAATACACAGAACTGTACAAAAAAGATCTTCATGACCCAGATAATCACGATGGTGTGATCACTGACCTAGAGCCAGACATCCTGGAATGTGAAGTCAAGTGGGCCTTAGAAAGCATCACTACGAACAAAGCTAGTGGAGGTGATGGAATTCCAGTTGAGCTATTTCAAATCCTGAAAGATGATGCTGTGAAAGTGCTGCACTCAATATGCCAGCAAATTTGGAAAACTCAGCAGTGGCCACAGGACTGGAAAAGGTCAGTTTTCATTCCAATCCCAAAGAAAGGCAATGCCAAAGAATGCTCAAACTACTGCACAATTGCACTCACCTCACACACTAGTAAAGTAATGCTCAAAATTTTCCAAGCCAGGCTTCAGCAATACGTGAACTATGAAATTCCAGATGTTCAAGCTGGTTTTAGAAAAGTTAGAGGAACCAGGGACCAAATTGCCAACATCCACTGGATCATCGAAAAAGCAAGAGAGTTCCAGAAAAACATCTATTTCTGCTTTATTTACTATGCCAAAGCCTTTGACTGTGTGGATCATAATAAACTGTGGAAAATTCTGAAAGAGATGGGAATACCAGACCACCTGACCTGCCTCTTGAGAAATCTGTATGCAGGTCAGGAAGCAACAGTTAGAATTGGACATGGAACAACAGACTGGTTTCAAATAGGAAAAGGAGTATGTCAAGGCTTGTATTGTCACCCTGTTTATTTAACTTATATGCAGAGTACATCATGAGAAATGCTGGGCTGGAAGAAGCACAAGCTGGAATCAAGATTGCCAGGAGAAATATCAATAACCTCAGATATGCAGATGACACCACCCTTATGGCAGAAAATGAAGAGGAACTCAAAAGCCTCTTGATGAAAGTGAAAGAGGAGAGTGACAAAGTTGGCTTAAAGCTCAACATTCAGAAAACGAAGATCATGGCATCTGGCCCCATCACTTCATGGGAAATATATGGGGAAACAGTGGAAACAGTGTCAGACTTTATTTTTTTGGGCTCCAAAATCACTGCACATGGTGACTGCAGCCATGAAATTAAAAGACGCTTACTCCTTGGAAGGAAAGTTATGACCAACCTAGATAGCATATTGAAAAGCAGAGACATTACTTTGCCAACAAAGGTCCGTCTAGTCAAGGCTATGGTTTTTCCTGTGGTCATGTATGGATGTGAAGAATTGGACTCTGAAGAAAGCTGAGTGCCGAAGAATTGATGCTTTTGAACTGTGGTGTTGCAGAGCCCTCTTGAGAGTCCCTTGGACTGCAAGGAGATCCAACCAGTCCATTCTGAAGGAGATCAGCCCTGGGATTTCTTTTTTTTTTTTTCTAGGATTTCTTTGGAAGGAATGATGCTGAAGCTGAAACTCCAGTACTTTGGCCACCTCATGTAAAGATTTGACTCATTGGAAAAGACTCTGATGCTGGGAAGGATTGGGGGCAGGAGGAGAAGGGGACGACAGAGGATAAGATGGCTGGATGGCATCACTGATTCGATGGACATGAGTCTGAGTGAACTCCGGGAGTTGGTGATAGATAGGGAGGCCTGGTGTGCTCCGATTAATGGGGTTGCAAAGAGTCAGACACGACTGAGCGACTGAGCTGAACTGAACTTTTACTTTTTATTAATTTAATTTCCTTTTAGTTTCATTGAGATATAATTGACATAGGACTGTATATGTTTGAGATGTACAGCAAAACAATTTGACTTACATGCATCATGAAATGATTACTACAATAATTTAGTAATGTGTATCATTGAAAACACCTTAAAATACAAGATAAAGAATAACTATTTTCCCTATTATGAGAACACTTAGGACTTACTCTCTTAAAATCTTTTGTATGTAACATGGAAAACTGTTAATCACATTAATTATGTTTTACATTAAATTCTTAGTGCAAAACAGAAAGAACCATAGAAATAGAACAAACAGGTAGTTTCCAGAGCATTGGGATAGGGCAGTAAGTGAAATAGGTGAGAGAGATTAAGAGGTACAAACTTCCAGTTATGAAATAAATGTCACAGGGATGTAATGTCCAGAGTGAAGAAAATGCTCAAGAATTGTATGATATCTTTGTATGGTGACAGATGGTGACTAGAGCTATTGTGGTGATCAGTTTGAAATGTATAGAAATATCAAAGTGCTGCATTGTGCACCATAAGCTGTCATAGTATCATGGGTCAATTATATTTTTTAAAACCACTAACAGTCAAATTCACAGAGAGATTAGATTTGTGGTTCCTAGACGTGGGATGGGGGGAGTAGGAGTTAGAAGAAGGTGATAGAAAGGTCCAAACTTCCAGGTATTAGAAGAAAAAGAAAAAAATTCTAATTTTTAAAACTTCCACAGCAGAGGTGGCTGATGTCCATGATGTAAACTGTTAACTATTTACTATTTTAGATTATTATCATTCCAAGACCCTGGGTTTGAAAAGTGAAAGTGGGAAAGTGTTAGTCGCTCAGTTGTGTCCAGCTCTTTGCAACTCCATGGCCCATAGACTGCCAGGCTCCTATATCCAAGGAATTCTCCAGGCAAGAATATTGAAGTAGGTAGCCATTCCCTTCTCCAGGGGATCTTCCTGACACAGAGATTAAGGAAGTGTTAAAAAGAGTCCTAATATTAACTTGTGACTACTGGGAAGAACTCTTTTCTCTGCTTTGGCATTCTAAAATATTGCTGGGAAGAAATGGAAGTTCCTTTTTCTGGTAAGTTCCTCATTTTTTTTGTCTTTACATCAGTACTTTCATTCCCCCTCAGTGCACAATCTTGTATTATATAGGTGTTTGGTAGTACAGTCACGGGTTAGCCAGAAGTACAGTGTTCCACCAGAACCTGGCCATTCTATAGGTTCTAAAAGTAAAGCCAAAGTGTTCCAGATTAAAAGTCAGTGGAGGCTTTTATATGTCTTTTAACTCAATTATTCACATGATTTTTCTTTAGGCTGCTGTTTAGGCCAGTCTCTACATCATTCTGCAGCATTTACCTTTTAAGTTTCATTGTTGGTAATTTCTCTGGCTCTATTCCAAACACTAAATCCTATACAATTTATATGATTCCTTAACCTCTTATGGCTCATTATTGACATCTATGTGGATTCTGTAACTTTGACCTGTGGTGATACATGGGAAGAAGATTCACTTCCAAGCTTTGTGAGTTATATTATATAATAGCCTGATGTTGCCAACATTAATACAAAGTACCTCAGTGTGATGGTATGGTAGGGACCACTTTTTCCCCAAAGCTAGATAATAAACAAAAATTCATCCTTAGTGCTTGCAATTCAAATAGGCCATTCACTACCATCTGGACAAGACTCTGTAATGTTCTCTGAGGCAAAATATTCTTACAAAATATTTGTGCAAAATAGCGCAACTCAGCTTTTCCATTATGTAAAGCCTGTCTTAGCAGTAATGTGTTCTCCAAATAAAAAGTAAGTATAACTACTTAAAAGTATTTTCACTTCCTTCATTCATAGTTCTCCCTCTCTCTCTATTTTTTTATCTTTGGAAAGCATGCATGGTGCCTGAAGGCACAACTGCCATCTTGTAACCATACACTGATAATATACATATTATGATTATTCCCAATGTTCTGCTTTCCCTATGTCATTTTGTTGTTGTTCAGTGACTAAGTTCGTCTCACCAACTCTTGAGACCCCATGGATCACAGCACGCCAGGCTTCTCTTTTCTTTACTATCTCCTGGAGTTTGCTCAAGTTCCTGTCCATTGAGTTGGTGGTGCTATCTAACCATCTCAAATTCTTCTTTTGCCTTCAATCTTTCCCAGCACCAGAGTCTTTTCTAATGAGTTGGCTCTTCACATCAGATGGCCAGAGTATTTGAGCTTCAGCTTTAGTATCAGTCCTTCCAATGAGTATTCAGGGTAGATTTCCTTTAGGATTTACTGGTTTGATCCTCTTGGTGTCCAAGGGACTCTCAAGAGTCTTCTCCAGCACCACAGTTCAAAAGCATCAATTCCTCAGCACTCAGCCTTCTTTATGGTCCAACTCTCACATCCTTACATGACTACTGTGAAAGCCATAGTTTTGGCTATACTGACCTTTGTCAGCAAAGTGATGTTTCTGCTTTTTAATGTGCTAGGTTGATCATAGATGCATGCAAAACTATACTGACTGTCCCATGTGATCCAATATGGATGGGAATGACATGTGTCACTTTCAGGCTGAGGCAATGGAAAACCTGTGTGCCACTCTCTTGTGTCTTTCTTCATTTGGTCTCCATAGTTGGGGACCATGGAAGCATTGTGCCAAGATGGCTGAATCAAGAAGTCACATAGTTTAGATTGTTTTGTCATTGTATGGATCAAAGCCTCCATGAAGATTTACTTGAATAGACAATGGGCTTTGCACAACCAAAATACACTTTGATTGTGTTGAACCTTTATGGACAGGCATTTGTAAATATCACAGCATCGTCTAGTTTATTCTAAGCAATAACAGTGGCAAGCACAGGGAGATGGTCTATGCAACGAAGATGGTATAATAAAACTATTAAAATAGCCCTGCTTCTAAAAGTGTGATTGAGATTCAGTAGCAGCCCTCAGTGTGGATTGCCTTTCCCCAGAACACTTACTGAATGCAAAAAAAAAAAAAAACACACAAAAACAAAAAGCACTATTAGTTAAGTGACTCAGTTATTTTTGTTTCAATTTTTTTTATTTTGAACCTGAAAGCATTCCAAATTAATTTTATACATATAAATTTATATATGTTTCCTACTAAACAATACAACATAGCACATAAATATCTTATTTACTTTCTCCACAATCCCTAAATGCTGTCCTCACCCCAGTGATGACCCAGGCGAATAACTCAAGTCTTACTGCCATTAGAGGATACTTTGGACTAGATGACCCTGACCACATCACTGAAATTCAAGAAATCTCTTCTTACTTCATAGCGTAGTCTTCCTTGTTTTAAAATAGCCTTGCATCACTGTTTTCACTATTTTGAAAGCACGGAGAAAAAATTGCTCAAAATATGAAAGCTTTGCACCTATTTTGAATAATAAGATTCTTCAATGTGACAAAAAAAATCCACATTCTACTTTCTTTTATGCTAGACTGATGTGTGCTTTGTTATTTTCACTAGATAAATGTAAGGACTATCAAAGGACAAACTTGCAAGAAAAAATAAACTGTTCCTTCTTTTACTGTCTCAGATCCAACAGATTTTCAGATTTAGTTTCCATTTATTAGAACATTTGAAATTACTTATTGGAATTTCTTAGCCTTCTTTTATAAGCCCAATGAACAGGTGTAATTGTGTTTGGTAGATCAATTCATCCATTGCACCTTGAAAATATTCCAGGGTTATCAAATAACAGCAAATAGCCTAGTTGTTTAATTATATCAAGTAAATTTATGCCTTTTGATAGAAGTAATCAATTCAAAATGAAATAAAAAATCTTACAAGTTGGACAATCTATCCAATTAGTTAGATTTTCTTTTCCTAAATTCACATTTCAAATTAAAGTGCATAAATCCATCACCTGTACAACCTACTGATAGACTCTTATCAACATAATGCATGTTAGCAACTACATTATTAAAATTCTACCAAAGACTAAAATGGAGAGGACAGGCCTGAATTATCACTTAACATTAATTCTAATGACAAATGTTTCCATTGCAATAGGGAATTTTTCCTATTATTTTATTTTCACTTCTACAAAGAAGTACCTTGAACTATTCTAATCAATCATGTGTACATCAGTGTAGTACTTAAAAATGTCTTCATTATTAAGATGCAAGAATGTCCATTTATCTTTCTGTTGACTATCACCTTTTATAGTAAAAGGACACTACACAAAATGTAAAACATGCTGTTCAATTCAGCAAATGTATATTAAAAATTGATTAGTGACCAATACTGGGATTTTTAATGCTCCCTGGGTAATATTGATATCATTATCACATACCTTTCTACACTGAACTTTTCAATTTAAATTACTTAAATCGTTTTTATGAGAATATAGTCTACTTCTTAACTACTGCTATTCTGTGAACAATAACAGTACTGTTTTCTTTATAGACATGATGTCTTATCAAGTTGCTTTTATGCAGTAGGAATCTTGAAAGTATCTGTTGAAAGAATAAATAATTGTTGTTCTTTGGAGGGAATGATGCTGAAGCTGAAACTCCAGTACTTTGGCCACCTCATGCAAAGAGTTGACTCATTGGAAAAGACTCTGATGCTGGGAGGGATTGGGGGCAAGAGGAGAAGGGGACAACAGAGGATGAGATGGCTGGATGGCATCACTGACTCGATGGACGTGAGTCTGAGTGAACTCCAGGAGTTGATGATGGACAGGGAGGCCTGGCGTGCTGCGATTCATGGGGTCGCAAAGAGTCAGACACGACTGAGTGACTGAACTGAACTAAACTGTCTTTTTATATTAATATCCAAATGAAGAGGCAGAAATATAAAAGAGGAATGTGGGAGATAACTAATGATTCCAGTTGCATGGGATAGCTATTTACATTGAGGGAGTAAATATCAAAAGATAAAGTAAGGAGATATTTTTAACATGAAGCTTCAAGAATACTATGGAGTAGTGGCATTAAAACCTACCATTTCCTTATGTGGGCTTCCCTGGTATCTTAGCTGGTAAAGAATCCCTCTGCAACGCAGGAGACCCTGGTTCAATTCCTGGGTCAGGAAGATTCCCTGGAGAAGGGATAGGTTACCTACTCCAGTATTCTTGGGCTTTCCTGGTGGCTCAGATAGTAAAGAATCTACTTGAAAAGTAGGAGACCTAAGTTCTATCCCTGGATTGGGACAATCCCATGGAAAAGGGAATGACCACCCCCTCCAGTATTCTTGCCTGGAGAATCTTCATAGACGGGGGAGCCTGGTGGGCTACAGTCCCTGGGGTCATAAAGAGTAGGACAAGACTTAACAACTGAGCACAGTGCACACTGTCTTTTGTGTTGAGCAGACTCTGAAGCCAGGAACTGTTTAATATGCCTCCATCCAAACAACAAACTTTAAAACATGAATTAATGTTCATTCATTTTGATTCTCTTGCTTGCACAGTCACTCAGTCATGTATGACTCTTTGGAACCCCATAGACTTTAGCCTACCAGGCTCTTCTGTGCATGGCATTTTCCAAGCATGACTACTGAAATGAGTTGCCATTTCTTTCTCCAGATGTATTAGTCACCCAATTGTATCCAACTATTTGTGGCCCATCAAGCTCTTATGTCAATTGAAATTTTCAAGCAAGACTACTGGAGTCGGTTGCCATTCCCTTCTCTAGGGGATCTTCCAGACCCACAGATGAAACCCAGGTTTCCTGCACTGTAGGCAGATTCTTTACCATCTGAGCCACCGGGGAAGCACAATTTTCATTAAATAGAGATAAAAATTTGATCAGATAAAGGGATTGTATCTTTGGAAGTGAGAAATAGATTTAAAGGACTAGATCTGATAGAGTGCCTGATGAACTATGGACAGAGGATCGTGACATTATACAGGAGACAGGGAAAAAGACCATCCCCAAGAAAAAGAAATGCAAAAAAAGCAAAATGACTGTCTGAGGAAGGCTTACAAATAGCTGAGAAAAGAAGAGAAGCAAAAATCAAAGAAGAAAAGGAAAGATATAAGCACCTGAATGCAGAGTTCCAAAGAATAGCAAAGAGAGATAAGAAAGCCTTCCTCGGTGATCAATGCAAAGAAATAGAGGAAAAGAACAGAATGGAAAAGACTAGCGATCTCTTAAAGAAAATTAGAGATACCAAGGGAACAGTTCATGCGAAGATGGGCTCAATAAAGGACAGAATTGATAGGGATCTAATAGAAGCAGAAGATATTAAGAAGACATGGCAGGAATACATAGAAGAACTGTACAAAAAAGATCTTCACAACCCAGAGAATCACGGTGGTGTGATCACTGACCTAGAGCCAGACATCCTGGAATGTGATGTCAAGTGGGCCTTAGGAAGCAGCACTACAAACAAAGCTAGTGGAGGTAATGAAATTGCAGTTCAGCTATTTCAAATTCTGAAAGATGATGCTATGAAAGTGCTGCACTCAATATGCCAGCAAATTTGGAAAACTCAGCAGTGGCCACAGGACTGGAAAAGGTCAGTTTTCATTCCAATCCCAAAGAAAGCCAATGCCAAAGAACGCTCAAACTACCGCACAATTGCACTCATCTCACACGCTAGTAAAGTAATGCTCAAAATTCTCCAAGCCAGGCTTCAGCAACACATGAAACCATAAACTTCCAGATGTTCAAGCTGGTTTTAGAAGAGGCACAGGAATCAGAGATCAAATTGACAACATCCACTGGATCATAGAAAAAGCAAAAGAGAAAAACATCAATTTCTGCTTTATTGACTATGCCAAAGACTGTGAGGATCACAACAAACTGTGAAAATTCTGAAAGAGATGGGAATACCAGACCACCAGACCTGCCTCTTGAGAAACCTGCGTGCAGGTCAGGAAGCAGCAGTTAGAACTGGACAAGAACAACAGAATTGTTCCAAATAGGAAAAGGATACATCAAGGCTGTCTATTGTCACCCTGCTTATTTAACTTATATGTAGAGTACATCGTGAAAAATGCTGGGCTGGAGGAAGCACAAGCTGGAATCAAGATTGCTGGGAGAAATATCAATCACCTCAGATATGCAGATGACACCAGCCTTATGGCAGAAAGTGAAGAACTAAAGAGCCTCTTGATGAAAGTGAAAGAGGGGAGTGGAAAAGTTGGCCTAAAGCTCAACATTTAGAAAATGAAGATCATGGCATCTGGTCCCATTACTTCATGGTGAATAGATTGGGAAACAGTGGAAACAGTGTCGGACTTCAGTTTTCTGGGCTCCAAAATCACTGCAGATGGTGACTGCAGCCATGAAATTAAAAGACGCTTACTCCTTGGAAGGAAATTTATGACCAATCTAGATAACATATTAAAAAGCAGAGACATTACTTTGCCAACAAAGGTCCATCTAGTCAGGGCTATGGTTTTCCCAGTGGTCATGTATGGATGTGAGAGTTGGACTGTGAAGAAACCTGAGCACAGAAGAACTGATGCTTTTGAACTGTGGTGTTGGAGAAGACTCTTGAGAGTCCCTTGGACTGCAAGGAGATCCAACCAGTTTATTCTAAAGGAGATCAGTTATGGGTGTTCATTAGAAGGACTGATGCTGAAGCTGAAACTCCAATACTTTGGCCACCTGATGCCAAAAGTTGACTCATTTGAAAAAACCCTGATTCTGGGAGTGATTGAGGGCAGGAGGAAAAGGGGATGACAGAAGATAAGATGGTTGGATGGCATCACTGACTCAATGGACATGGGTTTGGGTGGACTCCGGGAGTAGGTGATGGACAGGGAGGCCTGATGTGCTGCGGTTCATAAGGTTACAAAGAGTCGGACACAACTGAGTGATTTAACTGAACTGAAAGAAAATTAAATGAAAAAAGCTCAATTCATTAAAAGATGAATGGATAAAGAAACTGTGATATGCATATAGTGAAAGTTTATTAAGCTGCAATTGGGACAACATGGATAGAACTTGAAAGCATTATGCTAAGTGAAATGCCAGACAGAGAAAGAAAAATACTCTGTGATCTTACATGCATGTAGAATCTGAAAAAAAAAAAAAAAAAAAGAACTTGTAGCAACACAAGATTGATGGCTGCAAGAAGCTGAGAAGTGGTAGAAATATTAGAGGTTGGTCTAAAGGTACAAACTTCGAGTTATAAAATAATTATGTTCTGGGAATCTAATGTACAGAGTGATGGCTATATGTAACAATACTTTATTACATATTTGAATAATGTTAAAAATTGGATTTTCAATGTTCTTCACTACACACACCGAAAAAAAAAAAAAAAAAACCTCGCAAAATGGTAATTGTGTGAGGCAACATATGTGTTAATAACCTCATTATAGTGATAATTTCACAACGTATATGTAATAATTGCATATGCATAATGTAATGATTAATTATGCATAATGCATAATTTCACAATGCATAGCATATAAAGATATGGTACACCTTAAATTTACTTTATAGCAATCTTATATGCCATTTTGCCAAGAAAATGCACTGGTCATAGCACACACCCTCTTCCAACAACACAAGAGAAGACTCTACACATGGACATCACCAGATGGTCAACACCAAAATCAGATTGATTATATTCTTTACAGCAAAAGATCGAGAAGCTCTATACAATCAGCAAAAACAAGACCAGGAGCTGACTGTGGCTCAGATCATGAACTCCTTATTACCAAATTCAGACTGAAATTGAAGAAAGTAGGGAAAACCACTAGACCATTCAGGTATGACCTAAACCAAATCCCTTATGATTATACAGTGGAAGTGAGAAATAGATTTAAGGGCCTAGTCTGATAGATAGAGTGCCTGATGAACTATGGAACGAGGTTCGTGACATTGTACATGAGACAGGGATCAAGACTGTCCTCATGGAGAAGAAATGCAAAAAAGCAAAATGGCTGTCTGGGGAGGCCTTACAAATAGCTGTGAAAAGAAGAAAAGCAAAAAGCAAAGGAGAAAAGGAAAGATATAAGCATCTGAATGCAGAGTTCCAAAGAATAGTAAGAAGAGATAAGAAAGGTTCCCCAGTGATCAATGCAAAGAAGTAGAGGAAAACAACAGAATGGGAAAGACTAGAGATCTCTTCAAGAAAATTAGAGATACCAAGGGAACATTTCATGCAAAGATGGGCTCGATAAAGGACAGAAATGGCATGGACCTAACAGAAGCAGAAGATATTAAGAAGAGGTGGCAAGAATACACAGAAGAACTGTACAAAAAAGATCTTCATGTCCCAGATAATCAGGATGATATGATCACTGACCTAGAGCCAGACATCCTGGAATATGAAGTCAAGTGGGCCTTAGAAAGCATCACTACAAACAAAGCTAGTGGAGGTATTGGAATTCCAGTTGAGCTACTTCAAATCCTGAAAGATGATGCTGTGAAAGTGCTGCACATAATATGCCAGCAAATTTGGAAAACTCAGCAGTGGCCACAAGACTGGAAAAGGTCAGTTTTCATTCCAATCCCAAAGAAAGGCAATGCCAAAGAATGCTCAAACTACCACACAATTGCACTCATCTCACATGCTAGTAAAGTAATGCTCAAAATTCTCCAAGCCAGGCTTCAGCAATACGTGAACCGTGAACTTCCTGATGTTCAAGCTGGTTTTAGAAAAGGCAGAGGAACCAGAGATCAAATTGCCAACATGTGCTGGATCATGGAAAAAGCAAGAGAGTTCCAGAAAAACATCTATTTCTGATTTATTGACTATGGCAAAGCCTTTAACTGTGTGGATCACAATAAACTGTGGAAAATTCTGAACGAGATGGGAATACCAGACCACCTGATCTGCCTTTTTAGAAATCTGTATGCAGGTCAGGAAGCAACAGTTAGAACTGGACATGGAACAACAGACTGGTTCCAAATAGGAAAAGGAGTACATCAAGGCTGTGTATTGTCACCCTGCTTATTTAACTTCTATGCAGTGTACATCATGAGAAACACTGGGCTGGAAGAAGCACAAACTGGAATCAAGATTGCCGGGAGAAATATCAATCACCTCAGATATGCAGATGACACAACCCTTATGGCAGAAAGTGAAGAGGAACTAAAAAGCTTCTTGATGAAAGTGAAAATAGAGAGTGAAAAAGTTGGCTTGAAGCTCAACATTCAGAAAACAAAGATCATGGCATCCGGGCCATTGCTTCATGGGAAATAGATGGGGAAACAGTGGAAACAGTGTCAGACTTTATTTTTTTGGGCTCCAAAATCACTGCAGGTAGTGACTGCAGCCATGAAATTAAAAGACACTTACTCCTTGGAAGGAAAGTTATGACCAACCTAGATAGCATATTAAAAAGCAGAGACATTACTTTGCCAACAAAGGTTCGTCTAATCAAGACTATGGTTTTTCCTGTGGTCATGTATGGATGTGATAGTTGGACTGTGAAGAAGGCTGAGCACTGAAGAATTGATGCTTTTGAACTGTGGTGTTGAAGAAGACTCTTGAGAGTCCCTTGGACTGCAAGGAGATCCAACCAGTCCATTCTAAAGGAGATCAGCCCTGGGATTTCTTTGGAAGGAATGATGCTGAAGCTGAAACTCCAGTACTTTGGCCACCTCATGCGAAGATTTGACTCATTGGAAAAGACTCTGATGATAGGAGCGATTGGGGGCAGGAGGAGAAGGGGACGACAGAGGGTGAGATGGCTGGATGGCATCACTGAATTGATGGACATGAGTCTGAGTGAACTCCGGGAGTTGGTAATGGACAGGGAGGCCTGGCGTGCTGCGATTCATGGGGTCGCAAAGAGTTGGACACGACTGAGCGACTGAAGTGAACTAATATGCCATTTATTTATTAATAAAACTGGGTCAAAAAACAAATAAGGCAGCACAAGGGAAGAAAAAATAATCTTGAAATCATGAGAATGGTAATCTTTGGAGAAAAAGAAGAGGGCTTGAAAAAGGTTTTTATCATCCTGTTTTTCTATTTCTTGATGTAAATTTCATTTAATGGGAGTACTTACTTAATTACAATTTATCTGCACAATTATTGTGCACTTTTCTCTATTAATTAATTTAATATCTAAATTATATTTTAAAAGAGGATATAGAGAAAGCAAACTTCCCCGGTGGCTCAGTGGTAAAAAATATCTGTCTGCCAACTCAGAAGACTCAGAATATGCTGCTTCAATCTCTGCATCAGAAAGATTCCCTGGAGAAGGAAATGGCAACTCACTCCAATATTCTTACCTGGAAAGTTCCATGGACAGAGGAGACTTATGGGCTGCAATCCATGGGATAACAAACAGTCAGAGAAGACTGATTGAGCACATAGAGAAATATGCATTTTTTAGGTAAAAGATGGCTAGTTTAGTTTTAAGTATGCTGAAATTGAAATGTCATTCCTAAAGAAGCCTAGTAAATAATTAGGTATATATGATCACAGCTCAGCAAAATATACTAGTACAGGGATTAAAATCTTTTTATAGTTACCAAGATAACATTCCATTAGAAATGATGAAGTGGTTAAGAATTTATGATGAGGAGGCATGGCCAGAACAAAGCCTTGGAATGTAATCAGACATGCAATTAGTACAAAGAGCCTTTTTATTTGGAACTATCATCTATGTATCTCCTAAAATTATGAGAATGCAAGATGAGCAGTCAGGCACAAAATTTAACTAGTTGAGAGTAATGTTTCAGCATCAGTTTCCTGTGATTTACTCTCTTATAAAGCTGAAGTATAGTTGATTTACAATGTTATGTTAGTTTCAGATGTACAGCAAAGTTATTGTTATACATATATATATATTCTTTCTCAGATTCTTTTCCCATATAGGTTATTACAAAATATTGACTATAGTTCCCTGTGTTACACAGCATGTCTTTGCTCATATGTATGTGTGTATATACACACACACATATATATATTACTCCCAAATTTCTAGTTTATCTCTGCCTTCCCCCCCTCAACATGCTTCCCCTTTGGTAACCGTAAGTTATTTTCCTATGTTTGTGACTCTGTTTCTGTTTTGTAAATGCTCATTTGTATCCTTTCTTTTCATTTCCACATATAAGTGATGTCATATGATATTAGTATTTCTCTGCTTGAATACTTAGTATGATAATCTCTAGGTGCATCCATGTTGTTGTGCATGACATTATTTCATTATTTTTTATGGTTGAGTAGTATTCTATTTTTATATGTGTATATATGAGTTGAGTGTTAATTCACTCAGTTGTGTCTGACTCTTTGCAATCCCATGGACTGTACCCACCAGGTTCCTCTGTCCATGGAATTCTCCAGTCAAGAATACTAGAGTAGGTAGCCATTCCCTTTTCCAGGGGTACTTCCCAACCCTGGGGTTGAATCAAGGTCTTCTGCACTGCAGGCAGATTCTCTACCCTCTGATCCACCAGATGGTATGTATGTATATATGTGTATATATATATATATATATATATATGTGTGTGTGTGTATATATATACACATATATATAATGATATAGACATATATCACATCTTATTTATCCTTTCATCTCTCCATGGACATTTAGGTTGTTTCCAGGTCCATGTCTTGTCATGTATTTGGAGAAAAGTGAAAGTGAAGTCGCTCAGTCATGTCTGACTCTTTGAAACCCCATATACTGTAGCCTACCAGGTTCCTCTGTCCATGGGATTTTCCATGCAAGAATACTCGAGTGGGTTGCCATTTCGTTGTACAGGAGATCTTTCCGACCAGGGATTGAACTTGGGTTTTCCACATTGTAAGTGAAAGTGAAGTCACTCAGTCATGTCTGACTCTTAGCGACCCCATGGACTGCAGTCTACCAGGCTCCTCCATCCATGGGATTTTCCAGGTGAGAGTACTAGAGTGGGTTGCCATTGCCTTCTCCACATTGTAGGCAGATGCTTTATCATCTGTGCCACCAGGGAGTGGCTTTGGAGAAAATCATAATTCAAAAAGAAATATGCACTTCAATGATTAACTTGTATTGACTATTGACAAGTCTTTTTCTTGTAGAAGATATGAAAAGAGGAATTTCTTAAGAAGGTGGGATTGGTAAACATGCTGTGTTGGATGCTCTGAGGCACGATCCAAATTGGCTTCAAAAGTTAAGAACTTTTTCTCTAGTACCTGGAAGCGCTATGGACAGGCAATCTTGAGCCTGAGCCCTCTATAAGGATTCTCTAGTTGAACAGCACTGTCTCAACCAAGTTCACATATCCTTCCATACATCTGCACACACTGACTGATCAGTGTAAAGCTCCAGGCTTCATGTCCTAATTCAGGGCAAGTCTGAAAAATCATCTCAATTTCAGGACTCCCCATTGGGCTGGTTTAAATCTCCGATGACAGCTCAACTTTTCTTTCCCCCGACCCTGCTTCTATTTTCCAGGAGATCCCCATGAACATTCTGCATGTAAATCCACATCTCAGGGTCTATTCTCAAGGAACCTAAAGTGTGGAAATTGTCCAAAGCTGCAGGTATATGGTATAAAATATATTTTAAGTGACAAAGTGGTCTTTAATGGATTTTTAGCACAGTTTCAGCGGTGTAATGGTGTGAGGCAGATAAAAGTGGAAAAAGTTGAGTAACAGGGTAGAAAGAAGGATGAGAGTGGAATGTTGTCTCTAAAGAGTCATAGTATTATGGAATCTAGAGAATCATGTAAGGGGATAAATTTAGATAGAATGTAAAAACAGTTACCCTACATAAAGAAGAAATAGAGACAAAGATAAAGGTTAAGCTGTTTAGAAAGTCCTAATGGAATTACTTCATTTTCCTTGTGTGAATAAAATAGTCAAAAGCCTACTAAAAAATTATGTTGCTATTTTCAGAAAAGTGTGAGATGATACCAAGCTGGCAAGCACAACATATTAACATACCTGTTGATCTTAGATTTACAATGGAGGGCTGAATTCTATCCAGGCCTTTCTTTGCATAAATGAGGAGGGGAAAGGGATACTGGTTCCACCTTTTTGTTTCAAAATCATCTACAGTAAAAATTTTTTTGTCTGTATCACATGGCTTGAGGTATCATGCTAGCAAAAAAAAAAAAAGCTCCCTGAGGGAAGAAGAATATGGTTAGACTTGTTTGTTTGTTTTTAGTTACCAAACTAAAGAATAGAATAAGACAAATATTTATATGGGTCCAAACATTTATGTTGGTCCAATTGCAGGGAGGACAATAGGAATGCAAGTGGGCTAAGAGATTGAAATTGCTTGTAAATGAGAATTTAAAATTATGGACTAATAATTCTATACTGAATAAAGAAATATATTAAGGAAAGAGGGGCTGCTGGACTTAAAGCAAAGAAAGGAAGGGAGTTAGACACTATAAGTAAAGCAATTAGTGAGGTTATTGTTCAGTCAGTTGCTAAGTTGTATCCTACTCTTTGCAAACCCATGAACTGCAGCACACCAGGCTTCCCTTCCCTGTCTCCCAGAGTTTGCTCAAAGTCATATCCATTGAGTTGGTGATGCCATCCTACCATCTCATACTCTGTCATTCCTTCTTGTCTTGCCCTCAATCTTTCCCAGCATCAGTGAGGTAGAATAAAACATTAGTAAGGTAGGTTAAAGGAAATAAGAAAATAGGATACAGTCAGAAAATGTGTTATTATGGGAAGCAAAGAGTAAGAGAGCTTGTGCTCGAAAGACTACAGTCAGTGTGATATAGTAATTAGATATTATAGAAGCACAATGATTCCAGATGATAACAAGATACAGGGCATTGTTTACAGAAATGCCCCCCAAATCACACATGTTAAAAAACTGAAAGACTAGAATTTTCTATAGGTCATCTCCAAAAGTATTGAAACCATTTTTTTGGTAAAAACAATCAGGTGTCTTTTAAAATATTTTATTTTGAAAAAAATCTGTCTGTAAACATTTTTGAAAGCAGTGTAATGATCTCTTGAATATATTTTACCTAGTTTCACCATATGTTAATATTCTGACATAATCTTCTTATAATTCTTATCATTTGCTGAACTTTTGAGACTATATTGTAGTCATTATAATCCTTCAACCTAAGTACTTCAGCTCATATCTACTAAAGACAGGCCGTATTCCTACCTGATCATAGTACAGATATTATAAGCAGAATATCTTGCCTGGAAAATTCCATAGATAGAAGAGCGTGAGGGGCTAGAGTCCATGGGATCATAAAGAGTTGGGCATGATTGAGAGGTTGAGCACACATATACACATACACACTTTCAAACTTCACAAATTGTTCCTGTCTGTCTTTAACAGACAAGATTAAATCAAGGACCTAGTCGAAGACTATGTGATGCCTTTCATTCATTTCCTATGTCTGTATCAGTTCAGTTCAGTTCAGTTGCTTAGTCATGTCCAACTCTTTGTGACCCCATGAATCACATCACGCCATGCCTCCCTGTCCATCACCAACTCCCGGAGTTCACTCAAACTCACATCCATCGAGTCAGTGATGCCATCCAGCCATCTCATCCTCTGTCGTCCCCTTCTCCTCCTGCCCCCAATCCCTCCCAGCATCAGAGTCTTTTCCAATGAGTCAAATCTTTGCATGAGGTGGCCAAAGTACTGCAGTTTCAGCTTTAGCATCATTGCTTCCAAAGAACACCCAGGGCTGATCTCCTTCAGAATGGACTGGTTGGATCTCCTTGCAGTCCAAGGGACTCTCAGGAGTCTTCTCCAACACCACAGTTCAAAAGCACCAATTCTTCAGGGCTCAGCTTTCTTCACAGTCCAACTATCACATTCATACATGACCACTGGAAAAAACCATAGCCTTGACTAGATGGACTTTCGTTGGCAAAGTACTGTCTCTGCTTTTGAATATGCTATCTAGGTTGGTCATAACTTTCCTTCCAAGGAGTAAGTGTCTTTTAATTTCATGGCTGCAGTCACCATCTGCAGTGATTTTGGAGCCCCAAAAAATAAAGTCTGACACTGTTTCCACTGTTTCCCCATCTATTTCCCATGAAGTGGTGGGACCAGATGCCATTATCTTCATTTTCTGAATGTTGAGCTTTAAGCCAACTTTTTCACTCTCCTCTTTCACTTTCATCAAGAAGCTTTTTAGTTCCTCTTCACTTTCTGCCATAAGGGTTGTGTTATCTGCATATCTGAGGTGATTTATATTTCTCCCGGCAATCTTGATTCCAGCTTGTGCTTCTTCCAGCCCAGCGTTTCTCATGATGTACTCTTCATATAAGTTAAATAAGCAGGGTGACAATATACAGCCTTGACGTACTCATTTTCCAAATAGGAAAAGGAGTTTGTTGTCTGTTGTTCCATGTCCAGTTCTAACTGTTGCTCCTGACCTGCATATAGGTTTCTCAAGAGGCAGGTCAGGTGTATAGTCTCTTTTTAATTCAAAACAACTCTCAAAAAAATTTTGGTGTTTAATGGATTGTCATTTTTTACAAATATAGACTGGTGTGTGCACATACTTGTGTGTTTATGTGTGTGACTAGGACTGTTTTGTCATGACTATAATCAATACATTTTACATTTTAGGCAAGATCATCACATTCTACCAGGTGATATTATATAAGTTTTGAAAAAAACATTTATATTGAATAATGAAGTATGTCACACAAGACACTTAGAACTAGGAATTGAACTGGAGATTCTTCTTAACCCTATTACCAAGGGTCTGACCACTAGCTGTAGATGCTACTGCTCCTGTCACTTTAGTTTGTCTGACTCTTTGCAACCCCATGGACTGTAGCCAGTCAGGCTCCTCTGTCCATGGGATTCTCCAGGAAAGAATACTGGAGTGGGTTGTCATTTCCTTCTGCAGGGGATTTTCCCAACCCAGGGATTGAACCCAGGTCTCCTGCACTGCAGGTGGATTCTTTACCACTGAGTCACAGAAGGAAGGTGGGTGGTAAATACAAGGTTGTGTATTATCCTAGCTGGCCGCATCTTTAAATGAAACATTGCCAGTTACTCAATCACATCTCCTGGACATTTCCTGCCAGATCAAAGTAACTGCTACCTCCCCATATGGGGAGGGAGGTCGGAGGTTCAGGACGGGGAACACGTGTACACCCGTGGCAGATTCATGTTGATGTATAGCAAAACCAATACAATATTGTAATGCAAAATAATAATAATAATAAATGATAAATGGGTTAAAAAAATCAATTAAAAAAAAAAAACAACAACAAAGTAACTGCTACCATCCATATGCTGGGCCCACCCCATCTCTTGTCTTTTGTTCGTCAAAATTTGTGGCAAGGTTTAATTTCCCTGAATTTCTGAGTAGAGTTACCTGGCCCACATAGGCAGATCCCAGACACCATGGTGTGGATTTCCATCTGCATCTATAAGGGATGGAAGGAGTCAAGCTTCCCTGAGTCCTACCATGGCATGAGGGGGTCCATGACAGAGTCTTGTTTTCACCCTCAGGGAGGTGTGATATTCCACAGTGTTAGGAACTGGGAGGATGTGGAGCTAGGTGACACTCAAGAAGTGCATAGACTGGGTCCAGTGCAAGAATACTGAAGACCAGAATGGATAATACAGGCTTTTTAAACAGGTATAACTTGACTAGGTTCTTCTGAAGGTCTTCTATTTGGAGCCAGACTTCTGAATCCCAGGTAAGCAGCTGTGTGATTCTAGAAAACCTTGTTTCTGAACTTGTCAAATAGGGCAACCACTTTACCCCACAGAGATGTAAGAATTGAATTAAAATTGAATTAAGAACATTTTTAAGTAGCACATAGTTCCATATTATCAGGGGCTGCTCTCACAAGTAAAAATTGAAGTCACAAACTGAACCAAATACCCTGGATAGCTTAAATGGTAAGGCAATAGAATGTGAAGTATTATTTTAACCTCAGCTGCTCAATAGGTCTCATTTGATGCCTCGTCCTCCTGCTTCAAAACATTGGTGAAAGAAAGTCATCCAGGAAGCTCCTGCCCCACAACACCAATACTTTCTTCCCATCCCTCCTCCATAAATTGTGGATTCCTTAAGGGCAACAACATCTGATTTGCCCACTGTTGTATACCCAGTGTGAAATGTTCTGCCTGTCCCTTAGTAGATGTTCCCAGACACTATGTATAGAATGGAAAAAAAAAAAAAAACTATTAAAGAGTATCTCCACATCTTTGCCCAAGGGATTCCCAATATTTGAAATATTTCCCCACTCCCCTAAGTTACCCATCTTGGAAGACTTTCCTGACCCTCCCTCCAGTCTTCAATTTCTCTGTCCTCCACTTGTAGTGTTTTTGTCACATCATAGCTGACAGCAGAATGCCAGTGGGCAGTGTAATGGTTGTGAACAGTGAAAAGTGGAATGGCTGGTTTTATTATCTGTCTCCTAGTGTGTGCTCAGTCTCTCAGTCATGTCCAACTCTTTGTGACCCCATGAACTGTAGCCCTGACAAGTTCCTCTGTCCATGGGAGTTTCCAGGCAGGAATACTGGAGTAAGTTGCCATTTCCTTTTCCAGGGGATCTTCTTGACCAAGGGATTGAAATTGCATCTCAAGCATTGGCAGAAGGATTCTTTACTGCTGAGCCACTAGGGGTTTAGATGTCTCTTAGATCAGAACCCAAGCTCTTGGAGGGAAGGATCAGGGTCTCATTCGTGTTTGGATCCAAGCATCTCACTGGCTCAGATGTGTCTCTACAGAGTGTGTGTGTAGAAGTGCCTGGAGTCAGCACTCAGCAGGGAAGAGGTAACTAGGAAATTAATTACCTCAAAGAGTGTGTATTTACATGGGGACAAGGGTGCCTGGAGAGATGGAGGAAAGAAACTAAGTACACCTTCCTTTGATGAATGAGCTATGGTGCCAGCTTCTCCACTCTCTGTCATGATCCTTGCTAAAAATAGGATTGCTCATGCCTTGGGGGAGGACAAGGTGGGATGCACTGAAAGGCCACTCAGTCAATCAAAGCACTTGCCAAGTGCTTCGACCCTATTAGCAGAGGCTATGTAGGTGTGGCCTGTGGGGCCAGGGGCAGGTTGTTTCAGAGAAATATAATGCACTACTTCACCACCAACTTGTTGATAATCTCACCTCAGACAGCAACTATAGATGCTATGGAAGGCTTATTTATAGTCTGGGATTTTTAAAAATTAATTTATTTTTTATTGAAGGATAATTGATTTACAGAATTTTGCTGTTTTCTGTCAAACCTCAACATGAATTAGCCATAGGTATACATATATCCTATCACTTTTGAAGCTCCATCCCATCTCCCTCCCCATCCCACCCCTCTAGGTTGATACAGAGCCCCTGTTTGAGCTTCCTGAGCCATAGAGCAAATTCCCATTGGCTACAAATGGTAATGTAAGTTTCTATGTTACTTTCTCCATACATCTGACCCTCTCCTCCCCTCTCCCCATGTCCATAAGTCTATCTCTCTCTCTCTTTCTCCATTGTTGCCCTGTAAGTAAATTTTTCAGTACCATTTTTTTTTAGATTCCACATATATGTGTTAGAATAGCATATTTAACGGAGAAGGCAATGGCACCCCACTCCAGTACTCTTGCCTGGAAAACCCATGGACGGAGGAGCCTGGTAGGCTGCAGTCCATGGGGTCGCGAAGAGTCAGTCAGGGCTGAGCGACTTCACTTTCACTTTTCACATTCATGCATTGGAGAAGGAAATGGCAACCCACTCCAGTGTTCTTGCCTGGAGAATCCCAGGGACGGGGGAGCTTGGTGGGCTGCCATCTGTGGGGTCGCACAGAGTCGAACACAACTGAAGTGACTTAGCAACAGAGTATTTACCTTTCTCTTTTTGATTCACTTCACTCTGTATAATAGGTTCTAGGTTCAACCACCTCACTAGAACTGACTCAAATGCTTCCATGTTCTAGCTATTGTAAATAGTGCTGCAATGAACAATAGGAAACAAGTCTTTTTCAACCCTGGTTTGCTCAGGGTATATGCCTAGGAGTGAGATTGTAGGGTCATATGGTGGCTTTATTCCTAGTTTTCTAAGGAATCTCCACACCATCTTCCATTGTGGCTGTATCAATTTACATTCCCACCATTAGTGCAAGAGTGTTCCCTTTTCTCCATGCCCTTTCCAGCATTTATTATTTGTAGACTTTTTGAGGAGGGCCACTCTGACCAGTGTGAGGTGATATCTCATTGTAGTTTCTTTAATAATGAGAAATGTTGAGCATCTTTTCATGTGTTTATTAGCCATCTGTATGTTTTCTTTGAAGAAATGTCTGTTTAGGTCTTTTTCCCACTTTTGATTGGGTTGTTTGTTTTTCTGGTATTGAGTTGTATTAGCTGCTTGTATATTTTGGAAATTAATCCTTTGTCAGTTGTTTCATTTGCTGTTATTTTCTCCCATTCTGAGGGTTGTCTTTTCACCCTGCTTATAGTTTCCCTTGCTGTGCAAAACTTTTAAGTTTAATCAAGTCCCACTTGTTTACTTTTGTTTTTATTTCCATTACTCTAGGAGGTGGGTCATAGAGGATCTTGCTTTGATCTATGTCATTGAGTGTTCTGCCTATGTTTTCCTCTAAGAGTTTTATAGTTTCTGGTCTCACACTTAGGTTTTAATTTGAGTTTATTTTTGTGTATAGTGTTAGGAAGTGTTCTAATTTATTTCTTTTACATGTAGCTGTCCAGTTTTCCCAGCACCATTTACTGAAGAGGCTGTCTTTGCCTCATTGCATATTCTTGCTTCCTTTGTTAAAAATAAGGTACCCAAAGGTGCATGGGTTTATTTCTGGGCTTTCTATATTGTTCCATTGGTCTATATTTCTGTTTTTATGCCAGTACCATACAGTCTTGATGACTGTAGCTTTGTAGTATAATCTGAAGTCTTGAAGGTTGATTCCTCCAGCTCCATTCTTTCTCAAGACTGCTTTGGCTATTTGGGGTCTTTTGTGTTTCCATATGAATTGTGAAAATTTTTGTTCTAGTTCTGTGAAAAATGTCACTGGTAATTTAATAGGGATCACATTGAATCTGTAGATTGCATTTGGTAGTATAGTCATTTTCACAATATTGATTCTTCCTGCCCAGGAACATATAATATCTCTCCATCGGTTCATGTCATCTTTGATTTCTTTCATTAATGTCTTATAATTTTCTGTGCACAGTTCTTTTTTCTCCTTAGGTAAGTTTATTCCTTGATATTTGATTCTTTTTGTGGCAATGGTGAATGGGATTGATTCCTTAATTGCTCTTTCTGATTTTTAATTGTTAATATAAAGAAATGCAAGTGATTTCTGTGTATTGATTTTGTATCCTGCAACTTAGCTAAATTTACTGATTAGCTCTAGTAATTTTCTGATACTATCTTTAGGGTTTCTTATGTACTGTATCATGTCATCTTCAAGCAGTGAGAGCTTTACTTCTTTTCTGATCTGGATTCTTTTTATTTCTTTTTCTTCTCTGCTGCAGCTAGGGAACTATGATGAATATTAGTGGTGGAAGTGGACACCATTGTCTTGTTCCTGATCTTAGCGGGGATGCTTTCAGTTTTTCACCACTGAGAATAATATTTACTGTAGGCTTATCATATATGACCTTTACTGTGTTAAGGTAGGTTCCTTCTATGCCTGTTTTTTGAAGAGTTTTAATCATAAATAGGTCCTGAATTTTGTCAAAGGCTTTTTCTGCATCTATTGAGATGATCATATGGTTTTTATCTTTCAATTTGTTAATATGGTGCATCACATTGATTGATTTGCATATATTGAAGAATCCTTGCATCCCTGGAATAAACCCAACTTGATCATGGTGTATGAGGTTTTTGATGTGTTGCTGAATTCTGCTTGCCAAATTTTTGATGAGGATTTTTTCATCTATGTTCATCAGTGATATTGGACTGTCATTTTCTTTTTTGTGTTTTCTTTGTCTGGTTTTGGTACAGGGTGATAGTGGCCTCGTAGAATGAGTTTGGAAGTGTTCCTCTGCAATTTTTTGAAAGAGTTTTAGAAGGACAGGCATTAGCTTTTCTCTAAATATTTAATAGAATTCTCTTGTGAAGCCATCTGGTTCTGGGCTTTTGTTTTTAAGGAGTTTTTTTTTAAATCACACCTTCAATTTCAGTACTTGTAATTGGGTTGCTCATAATTTCTATTTCTTCCTTGTTCAGTCTTGGAAGATTGAGCTTTTCTAAGAATCTGTCCATTTTTTTCCAGGTTATCTATTTTATTGCCATATAGTTGTTCATAATAGTTTATTATAATCCTTTGTATTTCTGCATTGTCTGTTGTAACCTTTTTTTCATTTCTAATTTGTTGATTTGATTCTTCTCTTTTTTTCTTGATGGGTCTGGCTAAGAGTTTGTCAATTTTGTTTATCTTCTCAAAGAATCAGCTTTTAGTTTTATTAATCTTTACTATTGTTTCTTTCATTTCTTTTTCATTTATTTCTGCATGAATCTTTATGATTCCTTTACTTCTACTAATTTTGAGGTTCTTTTCTTCTTCTTTTCCCAGTTGCTTTAGGTGTAAAGTTAGGTTGTCTATTCGATGTTTTTCTTGTTTCTTGAGGTAGGATTGTATTGCTATAAACTTCCCTCTTAGAACTGCTCTTGCTGCATCCCATAGGTTTTGAGTTGTCATGCTTCCATTGTCATTTGTTTCTAGAAATTTTTTGATTTCCCTTTTAATTTCTTCAGTAACCTACTGGTTATTTAGAAGTGTGTTGCTTAATCTCCATGTGTTTGTATTTCTTACAGTTTTTTTTTCTTCTTCTTATAATTAATATGCTAGTCTCATAGCATTGTGGTCAGAGAAGATGCCTGATACAATTTCAATTTTCTTAAATTTACTGAGGCTTGATTTGTGATCCAAGATGTGGTTTATCCTGGAGAATGTTCCATGTACACTTGAGAAGAAGGTATATTCTTCTGCATTTGGATGGAATGTCCTGAAGATATCAATGAGCTCCGTCTCATCTAATGTATCATTTAAGACTTGTGTTTTCTTATTAATTTTCTGTTTTGATGATCTCTCCATTGGTGTGAGTAGGGTTTTAAAGGTTCCTACTCTTATTGTGTTACTGTCAATTTCTCCTTTTATGTCTGTTAGTGTTTGTCCTATGTATTGAGGGGCTCCTATGTTGGGTGCATAGATATTTACAATTGTTATGTCTTCCTTTTGGATTGATCCCTTGATCATTATGTAGTGCCTTCCTTAGCTCTTATAATCTTCTTTATTTTAAGGTCTATTTTGTCTGATATGAGGATTGCTACTCCAGCTTTCTTTTGCTTCCCATTAGCATGGAATATATTTTTCCATCCTCTCACTTTCAGTCTATATGTGCCTTGAGGCCTGAAGTGGGTTTCTTGTAGACTGTGTATATCTGGGTCCTGTTTTTGTATCTGTTCAGCTAGTCTGTGTCTTTTGGTTGGAGCGTTTAATCCATTTACATTTAAAGTAATTATTGATATATATGTTCCTATTGCCATTTTCTAATGGTTTGGGGTTGATTTTGTAGATCTTTTTTTTTTCTTCTCTTGTATTTCTTGACTATATAAGTCCTTTTAACATTTGTTGTAAAACTGGTTTGGTGGTACTGAATTCGCTTAACCTTTGCTTCTCTGAAAAGCTTTTTATTTCTCCATCAATTTTGAATGAGATCCTTGCTGGATACAGTAATCTTGGTTGTAGATTTTTGTCCCTTTTAGTACTTTTTTTTGTTGTTGTTGTTCAAGTAAAAATATTTATTTTAATATCTGTACTATCTGTAGAGATGTAACCTTTCTAACACTTAGCTCTTTTCTTTTTTTTTAAATTTTATTTTATTTTTAAACTTTACATAATTGTATTAGTTTTGCCAAATATCAAAATGAATCCACCACAGGTATACATGTGTTCCCCATCCTGAACCCTCCTCCCTCCTCCCTCCCCATACCATCCCTCTGGGTAGTCCCAGTGCACTAGCCCCAAGCATCCAGTATCGTGCATCGAACCAGGACTGGCAACTCGTTTCTTACATAATATTTTACATGTTTCAATGTCATTCTCCCAAATCTTCCCACCCTCTCCCTCTCCCACAGAGTCCATAAGACTGTTCTATACATCAGTGTCTCTTTTATATCCTGCCATTCCCTTATGGCCTGCAGAGTTTCTGTTGAAAGATGAGCTGTTAAGCATATGGGGTTTTCCTGGCATGCTACTTGTTGCTTCTCCCTTGCTGCTTTTAATATTCTTTCTTCGTGTTTAGTCTTTGTTAGTTCAAATAGTATGTGTCTTGGCGTGTTTCTCCTTGGGTTTATCATGTATGGGACTCTTTGTGCCTCTTGGACTTGATATGCTATTTCCTTTTCCATGTTAGGGAAATTTTAAACTATAATCTCTTCAAAATTTTCTGATACCCTTTCTTCTTCCTTCTTCTTTTGCTATGCTATGCTATGCTAAGTCACTTCAGTCGTGTCTGACTCTCAGCGACTCCATGGACTGCAGCCCACCAGGCTCCTCCATCCACAGGATCTTCTAGGCAAGAGTACTGGAGTGGGGTGCCATTGCCTTGGGACCCTTATAATTCGAATGCTGGTGCGTTTGATATTGTCCTAGAGGTCTCTGAGATTGTCCTCAGATCTTTTCATTCTTTTTACTTTATTCTGCTATTCAGAAGTTATTTCCACCATTTTATCTTTCAGCTCACTGATTCATTCTTCCACTTCAGATATTCTACTATTGATTCCTTTTAGAGTATTTTTAATTTCAATAATTGTGTTGTTTGTCTCTGTATGCTTATTCTTTAATTGTTTTTGGTCTTTGTTAATTGATTCTTGAATTTTCTCCATTTTGTTTTCAAGGGTTTTGATCATCTTTACTATCATTTTTCTGAATTCTTTTTCAGGAAATTTTCCTATTTTCTCTTCATTTATTTGGACTTCTGTGTTTCTAGTTTGTTCCTTTATTTGTGCAGTATTTCTCTGCCTTTTCTTTCTTTCTTTCTTCTTCTTCTTTTTTTTTTTTTTTTTTTTAATTTTAACTTTAGTTCAGTTCATTTGCTCAGTCGTGTCTGACTCTTTGTGACCCCATGAATTGCAGCACGCCAGGCCTCCCTGTCCATGACCAACTCCTGGAGTTCACTGAGACTCATGTCCATCGAGTCAGTGATGCCATCCAGCAATCTCATCCTCTGTCATCCCCTTTTCCTCTTGCCCCCAATCCCTCCCAGCATCAGAGTCTTTTCCAATGAGTCAACTCTTTGCATGAGGTGACCAAAGTACTGAAGTTTCAGCTTTAGCATCATTCCTTCCAAAGAAATCCAGGGCTGATCTTCTTTAGAATAGACTGGTTGGATCTCCTTGCAGTCCAAGGGACCCTCAAGAGTCTTCTCCAACACCACAGTTCAAAACCATCAATTCTTCGGCGCTCAGCTTTCTTCACAGTCCAACTCTCACATCCATACATGACCACTGAAAAAGCCATAGCCTTGACTAGATGGACCTTTGTTGGCAAAGTAATGTCTCTGCTTTTTAATATGCTATCTAGGTTGGTCATAACTTTTCTTCCAAGGAGTAAGTGTCTTTTATTTTCATGGCTGCAGTCACCATCTGCAGTGATTTTGGAACCCAAAAAGATAAACTCTGACACTGTTTCCACTGTTTCCCCATCTAATTCCCATGAAGTGATGGAACTGGATGCCATGATCTTCATTTTCTGAATGTTGAACTTTAAGCCAACTTTTTCACTCTCCACTTTCACTTTCATCAAGAGGCTTCTTAGTTCCTCTTCACTTTCTGCCATAAGGGTGGTGTCATCTGCATATCTCAGGTGATTGATATTTTTCCGGGCAATCTTGATTCCAGCTTGTGCTTCTTCCAGCCCAGCGTTTCTCATGATGTACTCTGCATAGAAGTTAAATAAGCAGGGTGACAATATACAGCCTTGACGTACTCCTTTTCCTGTTTGGAACAAGTCTGTTGTTCCATGTCCAGTTCTAACTGTTGCTTCCTGATCTGCATACAGGTTTCTCAAGAGGCAGGTCAGGTGGTCTGGTATTCCTACCTCTTTCAGAATTTTCCACAGTTTATTGTGATCCACACAGTCAAAGGCTTTGGCATAGTCAATAAAGCAGAAATAGATGTTTTTCTGGAACTCTCTTGCTTTTTCCATGATCCAATGGATGTTGGCAATTTGATTTTAAGTTATTGTGTCTGAAGTCTCCTTTTCCCACCTTCAAGGAAACTTGAATATTTTCCTTGAAGAAGGTTGAATTCTTTCTTCCTTTTGGTTTCTGCCCTCCTAATGTTGGCTCAGTGGTTTGTGTGAGCTCCATATAGAGTAAGATTTGTGCTGAGTTTTTGTCCCTTTGTTTGCTTTTCCTCTACCTGGCAAGGGTGAGTGCTGTCTGCTAATGATTGGGTTTGTATTTTTGTTTTGTTTGTTGTTTAGATGAGGCATCCTGCACAGGGTGCTACTGGTGGTTGGGTGATACCAGGTCTTGTATTCAAGTGGTTTCCTTTGTGTGAGTTCTCACTATTTGATACTCTTTAGTCTTAGTTCTCTGGTAGTCTAGGGTCTTGGAGTCAGTGCTACCACTCCAAAGCCTCAGAGTTTGATCTCTGATCAGGAACGAAGATTCTACAAGTGGCTTATTATGGCATTAAGGGAGAGTAAAACAAATATCCAAAAGTGAGAAACCAAAGATGAACCCCAGGCAAATGGCAGTTACAAAATCAGGCAAATAATAATTAAAATAATGGAATATACACATATACATATACACCCATGAGCAAAGTGAAAATAGTCCAACAAAAGTAAAGAACAGTAGATTGATCCAGTGAACAAAGGAAATAAAAAATTATATTTACCATCAAAAACAAAACTAACTTAAGCATAAACTGGAAAACAAAACTAAATCAAGGTGCCAAGTGGAAAATAAAGCAATGAGAACAAATCTAATAAATATGTTGAGAGGAAAGGAAAGAAAGAAAGAAAGAATACATATGCAAAGTTAAATAGAGGTAGATGAAGAAGATTTATATACATTTAATATTAATTGCAAGGGGAAAAGAACAGTAGGAAAGGCAAATGAAGGAATAAATTAAAAAATAATATGTTTAAAAATTAAAATTATAAAAAAAAAGAGAGAGAGAAAAGAAGAAAGAAAAAAGGGGGGAGGGGAGGAAAACTCCACAGAACTGCAAAAGCCAAATGTAGAGGCAGAGGTTTATAACAACAATAGCAAATGTGACTGAATATACACATATACATATACACCCATAAGCGAAATCAAGCAGTTCAACAAAAATTAAGCACAATAGATTGACCTGGGAACAAAGGAAACCAAAAATCATATCTACCAGAACAAAACTAATTAAAGCACAAACTAGAAAACAAAACGAAAGGTAGGTGCCAATTGGGGAATAAAGCAATGAAAATAAAACTAACAAATATGTTGAGAGGAAAGGAGAAAAAGAAAAGAAAGAAAGAATAGATATGCAAAGCTAAATAGAGGTAAATAAAGAAGAATTATATATGTTAAAGATTAACTGCAAGGAGAAAAGAACAGTAGGAAAAGCAAACAAAGGAATAAATGCAAAAAAGTAATAACAGGTTTAAAAATTAAAATTAAAAAAAGGTAAAAGAAAGAAAAAAAAAAAAAGATGAAAACTCCACAGAACTGCAAAAACCCAACGTAGAGGCAGAGGTTTATGACAACAATAAAACATGTGACTGAGGGGGAAAAAAAAAAAAAAACTCAAAAACTTAATTGGATTTCTTAGTGCCAATAAAATCAAACACTAAAACAGAGGTGGGGGAAAGGGGAAAAAAAAAGTCCAAAAGAATCTACAGAACAAGTCAAAAATAAGAATAATTAATGCTTTTCTTGAGTCTCTGCTATCAGAATCCTTTCCCGAGCTGGGAAATCACAGTCCACTTTACCTCTCATAGATGCCCTCCAACATTGTACTGATCTCTGGACCTGCTGTGGGGGCTCCTCAGATTCTAATCTGGTCCTACTCCTGTGTGCTCTTGCCTCCAATGTCCACAGCTATCAGAGCTACTGAGTTTTCTTTTGTGGGAGCTCTCAATGTTCTTTTATATATTCCACAGACACAAAGTCTGCTTAGTTGACTTAATCTGCAGCTTGTACAGCTGTTGGGAATGTTTTGGGTCTTCTTCCTTAGCCACATTGCCCCTGGGTTTCAATTGTGATTTTATTTCCACCTCTGCATGTGGGTCATCCACTGGGGTTTGCTCTGAGGCTGCCCTGGAGGACTTGGATTTGCCTCTGTGAGGACCAGGTTGGGAGGTGGTGCAGCTGCTTGGGTTGCAGTGTTTCTGGCAGCAACATGTACTCAGGGAAATTGGCGACTAGGGAAGTAGGAAATATAGTGCTCTAGAAGGGTATGGCAACCAGTATTGGCCAATATGCTCCAGTATTCTTGCCTAGAGAAACCCCTCTCTGACAGAGAAGCCTGGCAGGCCACAGTATACAGGATCACAAAGAGTTGGACAGGACTGAAGTGACCCGGCACACATAAACACAATATATATATATATATTTTTTGTCCGTGGCAGCTCTGCCCCAGTGAGAGTTGACTGTGAAGATGGTGCAGCTGCTTGGCTTGCAGGGACCCTGGCAGCACCAAGTGTTCAGGGATACAAACTGCCTCCATGGCAGGAGTTATGACCCTTTCAGAATCTTTTTTCAAGCCTCTTATAGCTGGTGATCAGAAGGCCTCTTTGGCCAGTCTTTCTCTGTAGCTCCGCCAGCTCAGGCACTTAGAGGGATCCCTTGCTTAGGGTCCTTCTCTGTTGTTTGGCACATCAGGCACTTAAAGAGATACCCTGGGTGGGGTCCTACTCGGTAGTTCATTTCCTCTGGCATTTGATGCACCAGCCTCTCTATTGTTCAGCTGCAGATGCTGACCTGTGGAGAGAGAGAGGCTATGATGATGGCTCTCTATGTGTGACTCAGCACTATCGCCTTGCTTCCATGGCTGCCTGGCTTTCCTCCACAGGCATTTCCCACCATGATCTCCTCCCTCACATCCCTTGATCCATCTCTCTGCAGTTAACAACAGCCCTCACACTGGGATTGCTCCACAATCCCTAAACTCCAGCTCCAAGCTCTTCTTCCAGGAGACCCGTGTTTCTTTTCTGCACAGCGTGTGTATGGCTGTGGCAAGAACTGCCTGATTCTCATTCCATTTAGGCTGCCACAGATCAGCTGTTTCACTCTCAGCCTTAAATGGTTCTCCTCTGACTCAGACAATTGCCCCACTGTGGGGATCGGATTCCTGCTTCAGTTCCCTCACCAGCCAAGGGTAGGTCCAGTCCTACTAATACTCCTATTTTTCCCCTAGTTCCTTCATCCTACTGAGTTTTGCATGGTTCTATATTTTCTTTCCCGCTGGTCAGGTCCTCCTGACCACTCTCAACTGGTATTCTGCATGCGCTTCTGTATCTGAAGTTTATTCCTGATGAATCCATGGAGAGAGAGGTACTCCATGTCCACCTACTCCTCTGCCATCTTGTTCTCCAGTCTGAGATTTTTTTGATCAAAGTGAAATTATTAAAAATTTTTTGTGTCAAATAGAAAGTTTGAATAATGTTTTTTAAAGGTAGATTTAGGTATGATAGAGATAGAATTGCTTTCCAATACAAAATACTCAACACTAATCTCTAGCTAACTACATATATAGGGAACCTGTGCATATGTGTTCAGTTGCTTCAGTGGTGTCTGACTTTTTGTCACTCCATGGACTGTAGCCCACCAGGCTCCTTTGTCCGTGGAATTCTCCAGGCAAGTATACTGGAGTGGGTCTCCATTCCCTTCTCCAAAAGTTCTTCTCAACTCAGGGACTGAACCCACATCTCTTGTGTCTCTTGCATTGCAGATGATTTCTTTACCACTGAGCCACCAGGGAAGTCCCTGAGAAATTCAGTTTTAATCTTTAAGGTAGTTAAGGTAGTCAAGTCACGGGAAAATATAAAAAATCTTGTCTTTGGAACAAAGAGCTTATATTCAGTATTAAAACAACTCTCAGTAAGCTAATTATCAATACTTGCAATTCGGAACATTCTAAATGAGATGAACGTGGTGACTGTAGTGAATATTGCAGAACCAGAGAGTCATTAACCAGTCATATTCTCCTAGTGCTGTGCTGTGTTCAGTTGCTTCAGTTGTGTCTGACTCTTTGTGACGCCATGGACTATAGCCCGCCAGGTTCCTCTGTCCATGGGATTCTTAGGCAAGAATACTGAAGTGGGTTGCTATGCTCTCCTCCGGGGGATCTTCCTGACCCAGGGATCGAACTCATATCTCCTGTATCTCCTTCATTGCAAGCAAATTCCTTAAAATTGGACACCTGGGGAAGCCTCACATTCTTATAGACCATCTCCTTACTCGGTAGATAAAGGAAACACAGCGAGAGGATGATTTGCCCAAATTTACAAAACTGGAAAGTGATTTAGATTAATATCTTATTCAGGATTCTCAATTCATTGTCTAACAAATTCCTAGGATATGTTTGCAGAAATGACAGCATTTCTATGTCATTCATAGCCTCTTGCCATAACTGTCACTTTGGTAGATTTAACAGTTGGGCCCCAGTGTTTGAATGGTAGCTTATTTATAGATTGGGGAAAGCTGGAAAAGATTTGCAACTGCATTATTAGGCCTACTTTTAGCCTCATTCATCTTGATCTTCAAACTTTACTCACTAAAGAGGTCCACACAATGAAATTTCTTTACAGATCAATGCCAAGTTCCATGTCACACACCACAAGAGATATTTTTTTCTGTTGCTGTTCTTAGCACTTAAAAAAATACTTTTTAAATTTTTAATTTTTTTAATTGAAGGATAATTGCTTTACAATATTGTGTTGGTTTCTGCCATATATCAACATGAGTCAGCCATAGGTATACATATATCCCCTCCCTCTTGACCTCCCTCCCACCTCCTACCCAATCCCACCATTCTAGGTTATCATAGACCACTGGCTTGAGCTCCTAGAGTCATACAGCAAATTCCTACTGGCTATGTATTTAACATATGGTAATGTCTAGTCCGTGACAACCTAGAATGGTGTGATGGATGGGAGGTGGGAGAGAGTTTCAAGAGGGAGAGGACTTATGTATATCTATGGGTGACTTGATCACAGTGTATAATCTCTTATGTGTTGTTGGATTCAGTTTGCTAGAATTTTGTTGAGGCATTGTGCATTTATGTTCATCAGTGATATTAGCCTAAATTTTTCTTTGTTTGTGATGTCTTTATCTGGTTTTGGTATTAGGGTGATGGTGGCTTCATAGAATGAATTTGGAAGTGTTCCTTCCTCTATAATTTTTTGGAAGAGTTTGAGAAGGATAGGCATTAGTTCTTCACTACATGTTTGATAGATTTCACCATCTAGCTATCTACTCTGAACTTTTGTTTTTTGGAAGATTTTTGATCACAGTTTTGACTTCAGTGCTTGAGATTGACTTGTTCATTATCTCTATTTCTTCCTGATTCAGTCTTAGAAGGCTGAACTTTTCTAAGACTCTGTCCTTTGCTTCTAGATTGTCCATTTTATTGGCATATGCATGTGCACAGGCTAAGTTGCTTCAATCATGTCCAACTCTTTGAAACCCTGTGGACTATATAGCCTGCCAGGCTCCTCTGTCCAGGGGATTCTCCAGGCAAGAATACTGCAGTGGGTTGCCATGCTGTCCTCCAGGGGATCTTCCTGACCTAGGGATCAAGCCAACATCTCTTATATCTCCTGTGTTGGCATGTATGTTCTTACCACTAACACCACCTGGGAAGCACCTCATTGGCATATATTGACATGTAGTTGCTTGTAATACTCTCTAATGATACAATTATTTTTAACTGGAGTAATTTTTTATATGATTCCCTACTTATGAATTCAACAATACTTTTATCATTCGTGTTTCTAATCCATTAGGAATATTGACTTTGCCATGAAATGAGAGTAATTCAATTTCAGATTATATCATAAAGCTGAAATTATTATAGCTTTGCCTGTTAGTTTTACAGTAGTTAAGGCTATGTCAGAGTTTTCATGCTGTAGCATTATATTTCAAAGTTTTATAATCAGACATTAAAAAGAAAAAAAAAAATCCAATAGGCTTTTTAGACTGTATTGGTGCCTGTGAGAAATCCATGACAGGCTTTTTATTCAAAGAGATCCACATCAATGGGCAAGTCCCTCTCCTTAAAAACTTTCATTATTAGATTGGCTAAGGGTACCACTGACACATTTCCCTCATACTACTTAGGGGTCCATTCTTGGATTTTTCCAGCCTCAGCATCAGGTATAGAGCTCCATGCTGTACTGTAAATAGAAGCCAAAAGACACCATACAAATCATCTAGTCCCTTACCACCTATCTGATATGGACAGGTTATTTAATATTGCTGGGACTTAAGTTATTTAAAAATTTAAAAGCATAGGAGAATTTATCTTGTCTTCCTGTAAGCAAGGAACTCAACCGTTTGAAATTCTTTCCCCAAAATACTCAACACTCCTCAAAATACTCAACATAAGGCAGGCATCCGATTCAAAGCACATATATTTAAATTATCTCCCAAATAAATTGTAAATGAACATTATTATCTGTTAATAACTTGGCATGAGTGTTCTGAAGAAAGATCTGTATTAAATATACTTGAGAGTCCATATGTTGTCCATATGTAGAGCATAAAGAAAATTATTGGTCACTGATGGAAATCTCCCTGAAGTCAAAAACAGCAGTAAACTAAGGCAAGAATGGACAGCAATGCTGAGTAAGTTAAAACTTGCTGCATAATTCTACTTCAGATCACTAGAGTTCATCCACTTACATTTACTTCAACTCTACATAAATTTAATCCCCTTAAATACAAGACAGTGTTTTGATATCATGCTAGGTTTAAAAAATAAGATGGCTTTCATGTATCCTGGAAATTTATGACAATGTTGAGGAAACTGTGTAAATTCTTAATAACAGTAATAGTTTCTACATCTTCTGCATTTACTAAGTGGCTAAAATGAAGTTATCCAATTAATATATATCATCTAAATTAATAGTCACACTAATCCCATGAGGGCATTATCTTCTTCATTTCACTGATAATGAAACAGAAACTTAGTGGAGAAACGGGCTTCCCTGGTGGTTCAGTTGCTAAAGAATTCGCCTGCAATGCAGGAGAGCACCTGCAATTCAGGAGACCTGAGTTTGATCCCAGGGTTAGCAAGATCCCCTTGAGAAGAAAATGGGAACTCACTCCAGTGTCCCTGCCTGAGAAATCCCATCAACAGAGGAGCCTGGATGGCTACAGTCCATGGGTTCACAAAAGCCAGACACGACTCAGCATCTAAACCACCAACCTTACGAAGGTCTTGTGTAAGTGGCAAATTCAGTATAAGGGTCTACCTTTAACAAAACTTGTAATCTTAAAGTCTATGTTATATAATCTCTCATAATTTGATAAATATCTTTTCTAGGTGGAAAAAACAACAAACTAATCCTTTAGTAAAGCTGAGGAAAACATTATAGAAGTGGAATCTCTAACATCCAACATCCAAGAGCCAGACCAAATGTTACAGTCCAATCAATCTCTAAGCTCTATGGTTTTTATTTCAGAATATATACCATCTACTCCTTTCTCTCCATCCCCAGAAACTCTACCTTTGTCCAGGTCATTCTCTTATGTTACATGAATCACTGAATAGTCTCATAGTTGTTTTTCATGCTTCACACACTCTTTGGACAACATAGGTTCACAGACCCTTATATATTCATCTCCTTGTTCAGTAACAAAACTAACTGGAAGCCTCCAGAGTGTCACTGGCTGATTTCCAGTTTCTGATAATGCTAAATAAAAGATGCATCTGTTCAAAATAGAACACTTGGGGAAGTAATGAGCTAAATTTTCAGGGACATCACTAGTTACTCCTTATTAGCAATAGCCATATGCCTTTCCTGAAATTTCTCAAATATCAGGTCATGCTTTTTCCTGCCCTAGGACCAACAAATGTGTTTTTTCTGTTTTAATTGTTTTGTATGTTCAGTCTCTACACGTAGCTAATCCTTACTCTTCCTTCAGACTTCTGATTAAATACTATTTTTCTTAGTAAGCCTTTCCTGACTTTGAAAGACTTCATGAGATTTTTCTGTTAGCTACTACCAGAGTACTTTATGCTTTCACTCAGCAACAATCACCACATAATCATAATTGCAATTCATTCTTTCATTCACTCACAAAATACTTTTGAGTGCTTATTAAGCACCAAGAACTATTACAGATAGTTTGCCTAATTTATGAAAAAGACAAAATTATAAATTATACATATATATATATATATATATATATATATATATAATTATATTGTTGTTCAGTCACTCAGTCATGTCCAACCAACTCTATGAGACCCTATGGACTACAACACATGTCCTTCACTATCTCCCAGAGTTTGCTCAAACTCATGTCCATTGAATCGGTGATACCATCCAAATATCTCATCCTCTGTCTCCCCTTCTCCTCCTGCTTTCAATCTTTGCCAGCATCATGGTCTTTTCCTATGAGTCAGCTCTTGGCATCAGGTGGCCGAAGTACTGGAGTTTCAGGTTCAGCATTGGTCCTTCCAAATAAAATTCAGGATTTATTTATTTTAGAATTGACTGGTTTTATCTCCTTGCTGTCTAAGAGACTCTCAAGAGTCTTCTCCAGCACCACCATTTGAAAGCATCAATTTTTCAGTACATAGCCTTCTTTATAGACCAACTCTCACATCCATACATGACTACTGGAAAAACCAAGCTTTGACTAGATGGATTTTTGTTGGCAAAGTAACGTCCCTGTTTTTTAATATGCTGTCTAAGTTTGTCATAACTTTCTTTCCAAGGAGCAAGAGCCTTTTAATTTCATGACTATAGTCATTGTCAACAGTGATTTTGGAGCCCCCCAAAATAAGGTCTGTCACTGTTTCCCTTTTTTCCCCATCTTTTTGCCATGAAGTGATGGGACTGGATGCCATGATCTTAGTTTTCTGAATGTTTAGTTTTAAACCAGCTATTACACTCTCATCTTTCACCTTCATCAAGAGGCTCTTTAGTTCCTCTTAGCTTTCTGCCATTTGGGTGGTGTCATCTACATATCTGAGGTTATTGATATTTCTTCTGGCAATCTTGACTCCAGCTTGAGCTACACCTGGTCTGACATTTCGCATGATGTTCTCTGCATATAGGTTGAATAAGCAGGCTGACAATATACAGCCCTGACATACTCTTTCTCCAATTTTGAACCAGTCCATTGTTATATGTCTGGTTCTAACTGTTGTTTCTTGACCTGCATACACATTTCTCAGGATGCAGGTAATGTGATCTCACATTATATACATTATACTTGTATTGAGAAAGAAAGGTAAAAATACAACATGCTTCATATTAGTAATGTTGAATTGGATAAAGTGACTTGGACACACGTTGTAGAGTTAAATAAAGTGGCAAGGGGTTTTAAAAGTAGGCCTCATTGAAAAACTGAGAATTTTGCTTAAAGATAATGAAGATATCAAACAAGTATTTATAAAAAGAACCATCAGATAAAAAAGAAAATTTGAAAACTTTCTATAAGGTATGAACAGGATTACCATGTTTAAAGAGCAGTAAGGAAACCTGTAGGGTTTGAATGGAGGAAGCCATACAAAGGATATACAACTTTCATTTACAATAGAAATCAAAGTCATAATGCAGGAGAAGATCAAGAAAGGCCTTAAAGTACTTCTGTTTTCACTGAGTGGAAAGAGGGGCCATTTGTGGAGAATAAAATAATATCTATGTACATTGCATTTTTATACATGTATTTATTTTAATTTAAGGATTTTTTTTACATTATTGTGTTGGTTTCTGCCCTACAGCGATGAAAATCAGACATAACTATACACATATATCCCCTCCCTCTTGAGCCTTCCTTCTGCCCCCCACATTCCACTCCTCTAAGTCACCAGAGTGTGCCAAGCTGGGCTCCCTGTGTTATATAGAAAATTCCTACCCGCTGTCTATTTTACACATTGTAGTATATATACGTCAATGCTACTTTCTCAATTCATCCCACCCTCTTCTTTTCCTGCTGTGTTCACAAGTCCTTTCTCTATGTCTTCATCTCTATTCCTGCCCCACAAATAGGTTCATCAGTACCACTTTTCTAGATTTCATATATATACATTAACATTCAATATTTGTTTTTCTCTTTCTGACTTCACTTTGTATGAAAGTCTCTAGGTTCTTCCACTTCAGTTCAACTAATTCATATGTGTTCTTTTTAATGGCTGGGTAATACTCCATTGTATATATTTAACCCAGCTTCTTTATCCATCCATCTATTGATGGACATCTAGGTTACTTCCATATTCTAGCTATTATAACTTTGAATTTAAATAGATCTGTTTTGTAGTCCCTGGAATAGATCCTCTGAAGTCAAGGACAGGAAGAGGGCAATGTGTTTTGAGGCTACTGTACTATTAACAGATGAGAGACAATGATGGCCAGGACCAGGATGAATGCAGAGGAGATGGAGGGAAAGTGAGTAGATACTGCAGTAGTACTAAAGGTACAATCAGTTAGATTTTCTTTTTGATGGATCAGATATGGATCTAAATAAAAGAGAATAGTTAAGAATGACTCCAGGTTTTAATCATCTGAGCAATCAGATGAAATTTTGAATAAACTTGGATTACACTGTGAGTGCCAGGTAGGAAAAAAACTCAGGAGCTTATTGAACAGCATATTATTAAATGAGATCTACAGTGGGAAATGAAAGTGAAAAGAAAGTCACTCATGTCTGACTCTTTGCAATCCCATGGACTATAGCTTGCCAGGCTCCTCTGTCCATGGAATTCTCCAGGCAACAGCACTGGAGTGGGTTGCCATTTCCTACTCCAGGGGATCTTCCCTTCCCAGGGATTGAACTCATGTTTCCTGAATTGTAGGCAGATTCTTTATCATTCGAGCCACAAGGGAAGCTTCACTGTGGGACATGGATATTTTTTTTTTACAAAAATACACAAATGCAGTATATACAACTAAAATATAGATGCGATTACACTTTTCATAGCAAGTACATGGGGAAATAGTGGAAACAGTGGCCAGACTATTTGGGGGCTGGGGTGGGGCTCCAAAATCACTGTAGATGGCGACTGCAGCTATGAAATTAGAAGATGGTTACTTTTGGAAGAAAAGTTATGACCAACCTAGACAGCATATTAAAAAGCAGAGACATTACTTTGCCAACAAAGGTCCATCTAGTCAAGGCTATGGTTTTTCCAGTAGTCACGTGTGGATGTAAGAGTTGGACTATAAAGAAAGCTGAGAGATGAAGAATAACTGTGGTGTTGGAGAAGACTCTTTAGAGTCCCTTGGACTGCAAGGAGATCTAACCAGTCCATCCTAAATAAAATCAGTCCTGAATATTCATTTGAAGGGCTGATGTTGAAGCTGAGACTCCAATTATTTGACCACCTGAAGCAAAGAGCTGACTCATTTGAAAAGACCCTGATGCTGGGAAAGATTGAAGACGGGAGGAGAAGGGGTTGACAGAGGATGAGATGGTTGGATGGCATTACCGACTCAATGGACATGAGTTTGAGCAAACTCCAGGAGTCGGTGATGGACAGGGAGGCCCATTGTGCTGCGGTCCATGGGGTTGCAAAGAGTCGGACACAGCTGAGTGACTGAACTGAAGTGAACTGAATGCTTGTCAGGTAATGCTACCAAGGAAGTCCCCAAAGATAGCAGAAAAGGTATTTTATGGTTCAACCAGTTTATACTCACTAACATGAAAAGGAGCCATGAAAAATGGTAGAGGTTGAACATGCTTGATCAAAAAATGAATTTATAAAATATATAAGGATGGGAATGATGCCTTCTGTTATATGATGTGACATTATAAAGAGGTATTTATACATTTTTAATGGTAGAATTTATAATGTCACAATAGATACACTATAGAAGTTTATCTTCTCCATGTAAAATTAGGATCATCAGTAAACTTTTTAAACAAGAGTAGTGGAATAAATCCACATACCATATACCTAGCATCATGCAAATATTTTTTGTTTGCTTTGTTTGTGGATTCATTTTTAAATCACTTTATCTCTTTTTAGACTCCAATGTGGAAAATAATTATGTTCTTCCATTTCCATACTGGAAAGCTGTGGGACAGGGAAATTACATAAATACTTAGTTCACACAACCACAAATTGATAGACCTATAACTTACATGTAAATTTAAATCTGTGCTCTTGGCCACCAGGAAATAAGACATTAGACTTGAGACCTCTGCAGCATAATGCCAGCTTTGCAACTTCAGATTTTGGCTAGCTGTATGGTTGTAATCACACCCAATTCACTTCTTCTGAGAAACAGCTACCTTAACTGAAATGTCCTTCCTTTCTCTTAAAACAAGTTAAACTATGGCCAGTTACAATCTCACTCCATGAGCAAAGATTTTCTGTCTTTTCTAGCTTTTGTATATTTCCTCTCTAATCCCTTTTAATACTTACCATGTAAAGTAAACCATTTAGTTCTAATTATTGACTGTTCTAATCTGCTGTTACTATTTGTAGATTATTTCTTTCACATCTTGACACTAAGTGCTTAATAAATTGATTCATGTTGATGTATGGCAAAACCAATACAAAATTGTAAAGTAAAAAAATAAAAAATTAACATAAAGATAAAAAATGAATTGATTATTGATTGAAAAACTCTGGAGTAAGCTACAGTTAAGAAGAATGATTATTTAAAATGTTACATAGCTAGAAAATTCTCTCAGTACAAAATTCCTTTACTTACCACTTGTCCAAAGGTAAGCCAGCTTATAATTTTAATCAAATAGAATTTTAATAGTGGAAGTCTTGGGCTTAATATTGCATGATAGGAAGCAATCATATGCAGCATATATGAGATTACTTTGCAGGTCTTTTTCTAATTTTAGTTTGCATTAGCTAAAACCTCCAAATTATGGGACACCAGAAATCTCAATGGATTTCAAGATCTATTTGAATTTTGTTTGTTAGATATAAATTATTCACTGTAAATTTAATCTTTCAAAATTAAACAGATAGACTAAACAATCTTTGCCAGGAAGAAAACCTGGAATAATTAATTTGATATGAAACTGAGTATTAACCCTGAATTTATTCCATTGTCAGAATCGTGCATGAGGACTTGGTCTCAACTATGAGATTAGGAAAATAATTATTTTTTTTCCTCTTAAACTTAACTTTAGGGCCTCAGCCTCTATCTCCAACTCACATCCTCTCCTGCAGATACATGAAGTAAAGTGAAAGTGAAAGCTGCTCAGTCATGTCCAACTCTTTGTGACCCCATGGACTATATAGTCCATGGAATTATCCAGGCCAGAATACTGGAGTGGGTAGCCAGTCCCTTCTTCAGGGACCTTCCCGACCCATGGATCGAACCCAGGTTCCCCACATTGCAGGCAGATTCTATACCCTCTGAGCCACAAGGGAAGCCCTATAACTCTCTTAGACTACAACTCTAGGGCCTCAGTTTCTATCTCCTATTCACATTCTCTCCTGCAGATACATGGTGGTCTCTAAATATTACTGAGGGCTGAATTATACACATAAGTGAGTTTCCTATTTTATTGAAGTGTTCTCTCAAGTACCAAAATTCTACCATTTGAATAATTTTTATGTAATATACCATATTTTTGTGTATAAAATGAAATGTACATTATTAAGGAGGCTCTTTCAGTTTCAAGGGAAATTCTATGACTTTATGTACAGATTTCACTTGATGAATATGGTGAGTAAATCTAGTGGCTTCTTTGAGTTGTAAAATCCCTTTATGATATTTTTTGGTTTGATGTTCTGACTGAAAAATACAATAATACAAGTGTTTTGATGGACAGCGGCCTCATTATTTAAGAAAAAAACCCTTTGAAGCTTTTCAGTCATCCAGTTTAGTTCACAGGGTGAAATTCCAAGATTATGAACCATAGGAGAAAAAGATCTGATGTTAGGTGGAACAAGAAGACATAAAGAGTGAATGTGTCTAGGGGTGGATGTGTATGGAGTGGGATGGAGAGACAGGCCTGTCAAGCCAAATGACTGTTGGAGGTTGCTGTGAGCATAAGTGTGAAAGTCGCTCAGTTGTGTCCACCTCTTTGTGACCCCATGGATAATACATGAAGTCTGGACTTCTCCAGGCTGGAATACTGAAGTGGGTAGCCATTCCCTTCTCCAGGGTATTTTCCCAAACCAGGGATCAAACTCAGGTCTCCTGCATTGCAGGTGGATTCTTTATCAGCTGAACCATAAGGGAAGCTGTGAGTATAATGGGTTGGGATATTTGGCAAAAGCTGTAGGAAAGACATCGTATTTAAACATTCTCAGTTTTCAGTTATGTGGCAAGTTGACCATGTACTTCAATCCTGTACATTCAAGTTCAGCCCTTGCTCTGTTTACCATTTTATCAGATTCCAGAAATAGTTAAACTGTGCTTGCCCAAACCACAGAGCAGCAGCTCTAATTTATAGCTGCAACTTACAAATGACTGCACCGTATGCTGCCATTCTGAAGATCTTCCAGATATAAGCAGAGATGCCATTGCTTAAAGAAGAGAGGGGCTAAAATATTAGGTAAATTGATTGGAATTAATATTAGCCTGATTAAGTCTGAACTTAATCTACTTTCAACATTCTCATTTTGGTTCTTTTCAAAATCCAATTAACTTATACAGCTGATTAGCATTTGTTAGTTTTGATTTTACAGCCTGCAAATTTCTCCCACCATTGCTTTCTCTTTCATTTTCATGACTTTAATCCAAATATTACAAAGAGGTCTGATGAAGTATGTGCATATTAGTCAGTTTAAACCCTGAAAATTGCACATACAGCTACCATTAGTTATGTTTTCAGAAGCAAACTGGCATGCTTAAAACAGACAAGCAGGAGCCACAAAAGCAAATGTGGTTGTCAAACCTGATGACAGTAAAGTATATAGAAACAACATGCTTATCAAATCTAAATATTTCCTTTTTTAAATTTTCTGATGATACACACATAAACAATAAACACTACAGTATAATGATGCTTTTCCCTGGAGAGAACCAAGAAAATAGACCATGTATTAGGAAACTGACCTCTTTCCATTTTCTTTTGGAAAGACTTTATAAGACTAAATGATCTTTTTATCTGATATTTCCAAAGTAATGCCAACCTCATAGTATCTATAAGAATAAATGACAATGCCATGTACTTCCTATGAAGTTACTATGGGAACCTGAGATCCTCTTTTAAAAATTACATTAAATGGTTTAAGTTTAAGGATAAATCCATGGCATAAAATATAGTTTTCTACTAGGCTGACAGATTGAAGACCCTGAGCAAACTTCCAAGCAGAAATAACTAGACAAGTAAGGAAACTGCAGAGATCTCAAACTTAGTGAAACTAGTAATTCCCAGAGGTACTAGTAATTCCCAGCAGGACAATTACCTTTCAGCCTGTGAGTTTCTCTGTATACATTGAGTTTATGCCTTCTTAACTTCATGAAGCATGAGGAACAAGAGATACATTAGAGAGTTTGTCAAAGTGGAAACACAACAGAAGACTCCAGGAAAAAAAAAAAACCTAGGACATGAAAGATTATATCCCTTTTCTAAAAAGGCATGCTTCTCTTGACCCTTGCAGGAAGTGGAAGGAAAAAATAATTTCTGCTGGGAATGTCTATTGACAATACTCTCTTCACGTGTGTTTTTGGTCCAAATCCTTGTTACTTGTTGCCTAAGAAACATTGGTTATTTAAGGACTTTTCTTTGATCCATGTAAACAATCTAAGAAGAAAAATATCAGTTTATTCATAGCAATAGAGCTATAAGAGAACTGTGGTGAAACTGTTAAACTAGTGAACCTTAATACTTGACCTTTTAACCTAGTGAACCTTAGTACTTGAGTTATTCAGCTCTGTCTGCAGGTCCTGGACCTTGGATTGATTGACCAGGTCACAGTTAATTGGACCAAGACTGGATATCTGAGTTGAAACTGAGTCAAAGCTAATTTCCCTCTAGGCATTTGTAATTAGAATACCAAGATTCTAAGTGATATTTATAGACCCTTCACTTGGAAGATTATACAGAACTGGAACTAGAGACACTGTTTTAAAGAAAGTTTTCACTTTCATCTCAGGTTCAAAGGATTTGTCAAGAAAATAAGTCACTCATTGTATATAAACAAGTAATGCCAATATTGCCAACATTCGTTGGATCATCCAAAAAGCAAGAGAGTTCAGAAAAAAAAACATCTAATTCTGCTTTATTGAATATGGCAAAGCCTTTGATTGTGTGGATCACAAAAAACTGGAAAATTCTTAAAGAGATTGGAATACAAGACCACCTGACCTGCTTACTGAGAAATCTGTATGCAGGTCAAGAAGTAACAGTTAGAACAGGACATGGAACAACAGACTGGTTCCAAATCAGGAAAGGAGTACTTCAAGGTTGTATATTGTCACCCAGCTTATTTAACTTATGTGCAGAGTACATTATGCAAAATTCTGGGCTGGATGAAGCACAAGCTGGAATCAAGTTTGCCAGGAGAAGTATCAATAACCTCAATTAAAGAGATGACACCACCTTTATGGCAGAAATTGAAGAATAACTAAAGAGCATCTTGAAAATGAAAGAGGAGAGTGAAAAAGTTGGCTTAAAACTCAACATTCAGAAAACTAAGATCACAGCATCTGGCCCCATCACTTCATGGCAAATAGATGGGGAAACAGTGGAAACAGTGGCTGACTTTATTTTTATGGGCTCCAAAATCACTGCAGATGGTGATTGCAGCCATGAAATTAAAAGATGCTTGCTCCTTCGAAGAAAAGCTATGACCAACCTAGACAGGATATTAAAAAGCAGAGACATTACTTTGCCAACAAAGGTTCATCTCATCAAAGCTATGGTTTTTCCAGTAGTCATGTATAGATGTAAGAGTTGGACTATAAAGAAAGCTGAGCACTGAAAAATTGATGCTTTTGAATTGTGGTGTAGGAGAAGACTCTTGAGAGTCCCTTGGACTGTAAGGAGATCCAACCAGTCAATCCTAAAGGAAATGAGTTCTGAATATTCATTGGAAAGACTGATGCTTAAACTCCAGTACTTTGGCCACCTGATGTGAAGAGCTGACTCATTGGAAAAGACCCTGATGCTGGGAAAGATTGAAGGCAGGAGGAAAAGGGGAAGGCAGAGGATGAGATGGTTTGATGGCATCACTGACTTGAGGGACATGAGTTTGAGTAAGCTCTGGGAGTTCGTGATGGACAGGGAAGCCTTGCGTGCTTCAGTCCGTGGAATCATGAAGAGCTGGACATGACTGAGCAATTGAACTGTTCTGACCAATATTTATTAGAGAATTATCTAGCTTACCTTCAATATACTAACATTAAAAGAAAAGAGAAATAGAAGCAGCAGAGCAGCAGCATAACCAAATTGGGTTTTGACCAATATCTAGACTTAAACACTGCTGGGAAGTTCTGTGACACAGCACATTTGGAGTCCCAACTGGGAAAAGTTCCCAGGCAGTGCTTCTGCTCCATGGTTGAGACTTCAGATTGCAGTCCCTGGGTTCCTGCTTAGAATCCCCAGGCCACAAACTGATATATCATCATCACTCTGCAGCCAAATTGCAGCTTTAATATTATGTTAACCCTGCTTGTTCTGTGTTGTAAAACTTGGAATGTTGTTAAGCATAGGGTATTGTTGACTGGACTCCCTCTAGGGGCTCAGATAGGGGCTCTATGGTGCTGTAATTCTTACACTCATAGTAGGTGGCCATGACACTCACAGTCAGGGCAGTGTCTAGGCAGGTTAGAAACATGGTCAGAGGCCTGCTTTGCTTTGTCTCTGAAGACTAAATAAGACTATCTAGTTTCCCTAAAATACGTGAACCATGAACTTCCAGATGTTCAAGCTGGTTTTAGAAAAGTTGGAGGAACCAAAGATCAAATTACCAACATTCACTGGATCATGGAAAAAGCAAGAGAGTTCCAGAAAAACATCTATTTCTGCTTTATTGACTATGCCAAAGCCTTTGACTGTGTGAATCACAATAAACTGTGGAAAATTCTGAAAGAGATGGGAATACCAGACCACCTGACCTGTCTCTTGAGAAACCTGTGTGCAGGTCAGTAAGCAGTAGTTAGAACTGGACACGGAACAACAGACTGGTTCCAAATAGGAAAGGAGTACGTCAAGGCTGTATATTGTCACCCTGCTTATTTAACTTCTATGCAGAGTACATCATGAGAAACTCTGGGCTGGAAAAATCACAAGCTGGAATCAAGCTTGCCAGGAAAAATATCAATAACCTCAGATATGCAGATGACACCACCCTTATGCAGAAAGTGAAGAAGAACTAAAGAGCTTCTTGATGAAAATGAAAGAGGAGAGTGAAAAAGTTGGTTTAAAGCTCAACATTCAGAAAACAAAGATCATGGCATCCAGTCCCATCACTTCATGGCAAAAAGATGGGGAAACAGTGGAAACAGTGGCTGACTTTATTTTTTGGGCTCCAAAATCACTGCAGATGGTGATTGCAGCCATGAAATTAAAAGACACTTACTTCTTGGAAGGAAAGTTATGACCAACATGACAGCATATTAAAAAGCAGAGACATTACTTTGCCAACAAAGGTCCATCTAGTTAAGGCTATGATTTTTCCAGTGGTCATGTATGGATGTGAGAGTTGGACTATAAAGAAAGCTGAGCACAAGAAGAATTGATGCTTTTGAACTGTGGTGTTGGAGAAGACTCTTGAGAATCCCTTGGACTGCCAGGAGATCCAACCAGTCCATCCTAAAAGAGATCAGTCTTGGGTGTTCATTGGTAGGACTGATTTTGGGGCTGAAACTCCAACACTTTGGCCACCTGATGTGAAGTGCTGACTCATTTGAAAAGACCCTGATGCTGGGAAAGAAAAGAGTTGGACACGACTGAACGACTGAACTGAACTGAACAGATACTTCATAAGAAGTACAGTAGAAATTGTGTAGAAATGTATAAGAAGAGAAAGCATATGTGAGGAAAAAGAAGAAAATAGGAGATATAGGTGAATTTTCAGTTTCTACTTTATCCTCCCATGAGAAACTTGCATGCTTCAAACAAATTCCCCTTTACTAATTAAAGCAAGTTTGAGTGGACTTCTAACCCTTCAAGGCAAATGGCCCCAGGATATTAGTGTTAATTAACTTCAGGCCTCTTACCTTATAGATGGAGAAACTGAGACCTAAGAGGATAAATGACAGCATAGTAACTTATTCTTAACTGAGTTCCAGGACCCCTAGTTCCCCAAGTATTTTATCTACTATCTCTTGCTGTTTAACTCTTCAAGACAAGTTGCTGTTCCATCCTTATTTTACCACTGGTAAAGATATTGAATCCACTGTCTAATCAATATTGAAAAAACTAACTACCAATTTATGCAATCATTAGAAGCTGTCTAAGGAATTCATTTTTCATAGCAGATAAATGAAGAAAGAAAGAGACAGAATATTGATAACTTAGAAAACACTATTAGTAACACAGGGACTAAAAAGAGTATATTCCTAGTCAATAAACAGTAACTCTCTGTTACAGCCAATCTATGGCTATGTGGATGTACTTCACTGAATTTATTCATTTCATCTGTCTTCATGATGAACAGTGCAGTGGGTTGAAACAACTGGCAAGAAACTTCAGAGTCTATCAGCTGTTGCCCGTTTGTTTTCCATGACAGGATGTAGACAAAGGAATTGTTACCTCAGTGGATCTAATTCTGTAGAAGTGCAGAGATTACTACTTCACACAAAGAAGTACCTACCTCAGGCTTCTCAGTTGGATGCTTTTATATATTACATCAATTAAATGACCTTGAATGAACTTACTGCTTCATAATGTATTTCTTTACTGAACTGATGAAGTACTTACTACAGTGATCAAATAATTACTAACAGTTTCATCACTGCAGTTCAGAAAAGAAATACATTACATCACAGTAAGTCCATTCAAGGTCATTTAATTGATGTAATATATAAAAGCATCCAATTGAGAAGCCTGAGGTAGGTACTTTGTGTCAAGTAGTAATCACTGTACTTTGTACAGACCTGGGTCCAATGAGGTCAATGATTCTTTGTCTACAACCTGTCATGTAAAACAAAGTGGGCAATAGCTGATAGACTGTGTATTTTGTTGCCAGTTGTTGCTACCCAGTGCACTGTTCACTGTGAAGACAGACAAAATGAATGAATTCTGTGAGGCACACTGTGAATTTACCAAATATTTACTGGAGTGATCAAATATTTATTAACAGTTTTATCCTAGATGGATACAAATAAATCTAGTGAATTATATCTACCCTCCCATAATAAGAGTTTATTTTCTTTGGTAGATATTTGGAATCCAAAAATTCAGGGAGAGAACAAACAAACCAAGAATCTACAAGACTTCAATAGCAAACGAATTAAATGATTCTCACCAAGATTACTTTTACTATTAAGGGGAATCACTGGCTTGAAGAATCAGATGATTCATTTGTTCATTTTCTCAAAGAACATTAAGACTGAACTTTTACCCTACCCAAGACCTGGCAGACAGACCTTCATGAGTTGTTGTGTTTTTTCTTTTTTGTTTGTTTTGTTTTCAGTTCACACACTTTAATTGAGAGTATATACCATATCAGGCAATGTTTGGGAAAAAGGCTTGAGAAATACCAGTAAATAAAGCAGATCCCTGCTTTCATGGAGAACAATCTAAGTAGCTTAATATCATCCATTTGTGGTGCTAGTGGTAAAGAACCCACCTGCCAATGCAGGAAACATAAGAGATGCTAGTTTGACCCCTGGGTCGGAAAGATCCCCTTGAGAAGGGCATGGCAACACACTCCAGTATTCTTGCCTGGAAAATCTCCTGGACACAGGAGGCTGGTGGGTTACAGTCCATAGGTTGCAAAGAGCCGGACATGACACTGAAGTAGTTTAGCACATGTACATTTGCTAAATGTTTGCCTTGGCTTCCCAACCTACCCAGAATGAAATCCAAACTTCTTATTATGTCTGTAAAGTCTGAGGTGATATGGCTCTTGCCTGCATCTACTGTTTTTTCACCCAAATCAATGATACTGCCCTTGGTCTTCCTGAGACAAGCCAAACACTATTAATTTCCTTTCTACTTAACTTTCATATGCCTGGAACTCCTTGCTCACATCTTTGAAGGGCTGGCTCCTCCTGCTCTTCCTGCTTTCACAGCTTGAATATCATTGCTTCAGAAACAGTATTACTAATCACATCATTTAAAAATAAAAACAAAACATCTATCTCCAAGCCTTTCTGTGATTTTTTTCTCTCTAATGCAGCCAAAATTACCTTGTTTTAAATAGTTCAACTACTTGGTTGTTTATACTGTCTCTTCTCCCTTCATAGATTCTAAGTTCTGTAAAAGCAAGTATATATATATATATATATATATATGTTCTTTCTTATTCACTGGCTTATTGCCAGCCTTTAAAATGATGCTTGGAATTTATTGAACTGTCACAAAATATACTGTAGAATATAAATAAATAAATTAGCCAATTTATATTTATGCATGGTGTTCTTAGTTTAAAATATCAAACCAATTTTTTCAAAGAATTAATTATTTCACTCAGCATTAATGTATTGCTAAAAGTTATTCCAGATGGGAACAAACTAAGTTTCTCTATTTGACAGACTGATAAAGAGGCAAAAATAAGAGAAAAGACTCATTTCTGAGTGACTTGATGTCATCTAATCTTTTTCTTTTTTTAGCTTATAAATTGCATGATTATTAGAATTATGCCTACATATATAATAGACTTTCTTTCCATGTGCTTTGAGATATATTTAATTCAGGATTATAAATCACATAGGGAAATGATTTATGTAAATTTAGAATCCATTAGCATGTAATACATTATTTTCCTTACTACTCAAGCAATGTAATAAGTCAAATGGATCAAGTTGGTAAGGAACAGAAAAAAAGAAAGAAGAAAGGAAAGCAATTTGCTAATAATCTCATTGCTGTGTTGATAAATAACCAGAAATGGATAGGTTCCAAGGTGCAGAAATCTTGTTACCATCATTGTAACTCAAACTGAGTACAGGAGACCAGTCTTTCCTTTTTAGCAATAAATAGTAGACTTTATGCCTCAGCTTATAGTCATCTTGCTGATGACACTGGGTAAAATGCATTTGATCAACATAAAAACAACTTTTATTAACTACTCTAAAAGTCCTACTGCCATTTAATTATTTTAATAATTGGAAATGCCAAGTAACCTGTTGATGGAAACGAGGTGCAAGTAGGATAGTAAAGAGTCACACTATCTTCAAACCCTGATTCTGCCACTTGGCACCTTTGAGAGATTGTCTAATTTATCTAGACTCTTGAAAGGTTGTTTTTCCCAATATGAAATGGAATAAATAATTTCTATATGACATAGTTGTAATGAAGTTAAAGATGGTGCATATAGCTTTCATCTTTTCCATATACACACCTAGGAGTAGAATTGCTAACTTTGTCTTTAGTTTTTTAAGGAACCTCCATACTGTTCTCCATAGAAGCTGTACCAATTTATATTCCCATCAACAGTGGAGGAGGGTTCCCTTACATTTTTTTAATGATGGCCATTCTGACCAGTGTATGGTGGTACCTCACTGTAATTTTGATTTTAGTACAAGTACATGCATGCTCAGTGGTGTTCAACTCTTTTGTGACCCCATGGACTGTAGCCCACCAGGCTCCTCTATCCATGGGATTTCCCAGGCAAAAATACTGAAGTGGGTTACCATTTCCTTCTCCAAGGGATCTTCCCAAATCAGAGATTGAATCAGAATCTCCTGCATTGTGGGCTGATTCTTTACCACTAGTGCCACCTGGAAAGTTTTGATTTGCATTTCTCTAATGATTAGTGTAGCTTCCCTGGTGGCTCAGGTGGTAAAGAGTCTGCCTGCAGTGCAGGAGACCAGGGTTTGATCCCTGGGTTGGGAAGATTCCCCTGGAGAAGGAAATGGCAACCCACTCCAGTATTCTTGCCTGGAAAATCCCATGGATGAAGAAGCCTGGTGGGCTGCAGTCCATGGGGTCGCTAAGAGTCGGACACATGATTAGTGATGTTGAATGTCTTTTAATGGGCCTCTTGTCTATCTGCATGTCTTTAGAGAAAGGTCTATTTAGGACTTCTGCCCATTTTTTATTGGATTGTTTGTTGTATTTGATGTTGAGCTGCATGAATTGTTTGTATATTTTGGAGATTAAACTCTTGTCAGTTGCTTAATTTACAAATATTTTATCCCAACCTGAGGGCTGTCTTTTTGTCTTGCTAATGTTTTTTTTTTTTTTCCTTTTCTTTTCTTTTTCTTTCTTTCTTTCTTTCTTTTTTTTAATGAGGTTCCATTTGTTCATTTTTGTTTTTATTTTCAAAGCTCAGCATTCAGAAAACTAAGATCATGGCATTCGGTCCCATCACTTCATGGCAAATAGATGGGGAAACAGTGGAAACAGAGGCTGACTTTATTTTTCTGGGCTCCAAAATCACTGCAAATGGTGATTGTAGCCATGAAATTAAAAGACGCTTACTCCTTAAAAGGAAAGTTATGACCAACATGACAGCATATTAAAAAAACAGAGACATTACTTTGCCAACAAAGGTCCATCTAGTCAAGGCTATGATTTTTCCAGTGGTCATGTATGGATGTGAGAGTTGGACTATAAAGAAAGCTGAGCACAGAAGAATTGATGTTTTTGAACTGTGGTGTTGGAGAAGACTCTTGAGAGTCCCTTGGGCTGCAAGGAGATCCAACCAGTCCATCCTAAAGGAGATCAGTCCTGGGTGTTCATTGGAAGAACTGATGTTGAAGCCGAAACTCCAATACTTTGTCCACCTGATGGGACGAGCTGACTCATTTGAAAAGACCCTGATGCTGGAAAAGATTGAGGGTAGGAGTAGAAGGGGACGACAGAGGATAAGATTACTGGATGGCATCACCGACTCAATGGATATGGGTTTGGGTGGATTTTGGGAGTTGGTGATGGACAGGGAGGCCTGGCATGCTGCGGTTCATGGGGATGCAAAGAGTCAGACATGACTGAGCGACTGAACTGAACTCTAAGAGGTGAGGATCAAAAAAGATTTTGCTGTGATGTATGTCAAAGAGTGTTCTGCCTATGTTTTCCTCAAAGCGTTTTATAGTTTCTGGCCTTAAATTCAAGTCTTTAATCCATCTTGAGTTTATTTTTTGAACAGTGTTAGGGAGTTTTTGTTTTTCTGTTATTGAACTGTATGAGCTATTTGTATAATATATTTTGGATAGTAACCTCTTGCTGGTTGCATTATTTGCAAATATTTTCACCAATTCCATAGGTAACTTTTTTTCATTTTACAGGATGGTTTCCTTTGTGGTACAAAAGTTTCCTTAAAAACCTAAACATATAGCCATCATATGATCTAGCAATTTCATTCCTGGGCATATATCCATAAAAGATGAAAACTCTAATTTTAAAAGACTCACATATTCCAATGTTAATAGCAGCACTATATACAATAGGTAAGACATGGAAACAACTCAGGTTTCCATCAATAGAAGATTGGCTTAAAAAGATGAGGTAATATAATGACATTTTCAGTTTAGTTCAGTTCAGTTGCTCGGCCCTGTCTAACTCTTTGTGACCCCATGAACCGCAGCACTCCATGCCTCTCTGTCCATCATCAACTCTCAGAATCCACCCAAACCCATGTCCATTGAGTCAGTGATGCCATCCAACCATCTCATCCTCTGTCGTCCCCTTCTCCTCCTGCCCTCAATCTTTCCTAGCATCAGGGTCTTTTCAAATGAGTCAGCTCTTCGCATCAGGTGAACAAAGTATTGGAGTTTCGGCTGCAACATCAGTCCTTCCAATGAACACCCAGGACTGTTTTCCTTTAGGATGGACTGGTTGGATTTCCTTGCAGTCTGAGGGACTCTCAAGAGTCTTCTCCAACATCACAGTTCAAAAGCATCAATTTTCAGTGCTCAGCTTTCTTTATAGTCTAACTCTCACATCCATATATTTTACTCAGCCATAAAAACAGAATAAAATACTGACATTTGCAGCAACATGGATGGATCCAGAGAATATCATACTAAGTGAAAAATGTCAAACAGAAAAAAAAAAACCCAAAAAACAATATTATATGATATACTTATGTGTGAAATCTAAACAAATAATACAAAATAAATCTATACACAATATAGAAACAAACTCACATTGAAAACAAGCTTAATGATTACAAATTGAAAAGTGAGGTGGGGAGGAACAAATAAGGAGAATAGGATTAACAAATTCAAACTACTATGCATAAAATAGATAAACAACAAGGATTTACTGTATAGCACTGGGAACTATATCAGTATCTTGTAATAACTTATAGTGGAAACTTATCTGAAAAAGAAATATGTATGAATCACTACTGTATACCTGAAATGAGCACGATATTGTAAATCAACTATTTTTAATGTTTTTGGAAAGGTAATACATATAGTATGTCTGACACATCATGAGCACTGAATAAATAATCTTTTTATGTCTTGTCCAAGTCTGTCAATCTTCTGGTGACAAAGTATATCTTCAAACTTTATAATCCAGCTTCCTTATCTGTACTAAAATATTTATCCTAAAATGTCTTTTTAATTAATTAATTCTGCTGGCCAAAGATGATCTAGATACTCTCTGTTGGATATAGGAGGAGCTCAGATTCTTTACAATAATATTTGAGCTCTTCATGTTGTGATTCCATCATGTGCTTTTAGCCTCAAACCTCAATGCCAGGCTTAAAGTAACATGGTTTCCTTTTTTCAATTATGGCTATCACTCTTTCAGCCTTATTCACCTTCTACCCACTAGTTTCCAATAACGAATTTAAGATCAAAATTCTAAAATCAGTATTCAGATCTCTTTGTCCTAGAGACCTGGGGTTAATCAAAACCACTGCCTGATGACACAGTCCATTTGTAGTATCTCTGTAGGATAACGAGTTTATTTTTCTGTCCCTGAAATTTCCTTCCATTTAGAGATTTACACTGAATGGTGGATTTCTTCTCAAATTCTTTTTTCTTGTCAATAACTTTTAAAAATAATTTTTATGGTATAGTATAAAACTCTGAATGCATCATTTCAGTGAACAGCAAGAAGAGATAAGAAGGCCTTCTTAAATGAACAATGTAAAGAAGTAGAGGAAAACAATAGAATGGGAAAGACTAGAGATCTCTTCAAGAAAATAAGTTACCAAGGGAATTTTCATGCAAGGATGGGCATGATAAAGGACAGAAATGATAAGGACGTAACAGAAGCAGAAAAGATTAATAAGAGGTGGCAAGAATACACAAAAGAACTGTACAAAAACAGTTGACTGGGATAACCATGATGGTGTGGTCACTCACCTAGAGCCAAACATGCTGGAGTGTGAAGTCAACTGGGCCTTACAAATATTACTCAAACAAAGCTAGTGGAGGTGATGGAATTCCAAGTGAACTATTTAAAAACCTAAAAGAAGTTTCTTTTAAAGTGCTGGATTCAATATGTCAGCAAATTTGGAAAATTCAGCAGTGACCACAGGAATGGAAAATGTTAGTTTTCATCCTGATTCCAAAGAAGGGCTGTTTCAAAGAATATTCAAACTTCTGCACAACTGCACTCATTTCAAATGCTAGTAAGGTTATGTTCAAAATCCTTCAAGCTAGGTTTCAACAGCACATGAACTGAGAACTTCCAGATGTACAAACTGAGTTTATAAATGGCAGAAACACCAGAGATCAAATGGCCAGCATTTGTTGGGTCATAGAGAACACAAGGGAATTCCAAAAAAAAGAATATCTACTTCTGATTCTTTGACTATGCTAAAGCTTTGACTGCATGGATTACAACAAACTGTGGAATTTTCTTAAAGAGTTGGGAATACCAGGCCACCTTACCTGGCTTCTTAGAAACTTGGATGCAATTCAAGAAGCAACAGTTAGAAACAGACATGAAACAATTGACAGGTTCAAAATTTGGGAAAAGAATATGACAAGGCTGTTTGTCATCCTGTTCATTTAACATATACAGAGTGCATCATGCAATATGCCAGGCTGAATGACTCACAAACTGGAATCAAGATTGCTGGGAGAAATATCAACAGGCTTAGATATGAAGATGATATCATTCTAATGGAAAAAAAGTGAAGAGGAAATAAAGAGCCTCTTGATGAGGGTAAAAGATGACAGTGAAAAACCTGACTCAAAACACAACATTAAAAAAACTAAGATCGTGGCATCTGGTCACATCACTTCAGGGTGAATAGAAGGGGAAAAAGTGGAACCAGTGACAGATTTTATATTCCTGGGTTCCAAAATCACTGCACATGGTGACTGCAGCATGAAATTAAAAGACGATTGCTCCTTTGAAGAAAACCTATGACAAACCTAGACAACATATTAAAAAAGTAGAGACATCACTTTCTGACAAAGACCCATATTCAAAGCTACGGTTTTTCCAGTATTCATGTACCATAAAGAAGGCTGAGCACCAAAGAATTCATACTTTTGAACTGTGATGCTGGAGAAGACTCTTGAGAGTCCCTTTTACTGCAAGGAGATTGAACCAGTCAATCCTAAAGGACATTAACTCTGAATACTCAGTGGAAGCACTGATGCTGAAACTGAAGGTCCAGTATTTTGGCCACCTGATGTGAAGAGCCAATTCATTGGAAAAGACTCTAATGCTGGGAAATATTGAAAGAAAAAGAGGAGGGTGGCAGAGGATGGGATAGTTAGATAGCATCACCAACTCAGTGGACATGAACGTGAGCAAACTCTGGGGGCTAGTAAAAGACAGTGAAGCATGGCGTGGGGTCACAGAGTTGGAGATGACTTAGCAACTGAACAACAAAAGCATTAAGAATTGTAATTGGAGTTAACAAATCTGAATTTGGATATAATAGTGCTTGCAATTTATGTTGACTTGAGGATGCTAGCACTTTTATGTCAGTTTTATAATTTACAAGGTCTTCCCTGGTGGCTCAGTGATAAAGAATCCTCCTGCCTATGCAGGAGATGTGGGTTTGATCCCTGGGTCAGGAAGATCTCCTGGAGAAAAAAATGGCAACCCACTCCAGTATTCTTGCCTGGGAAATCCCATGGACAGAGGTGTCTTGCAGTCTACAGTCAATATAGTGTCAAAGAGTTGGACATGTCATAGGGATTAAACAATAACAGCATAATTTACAAAGTAAAATGAATCTAATAGATAATTTAGAGTGCCTAAGTACATAGAAAGCACATGTCAGTATCTTTTCCAATAAGACATAATATATTATTTCTCTACTTTTATATAAGGAAGATTAAGTTTATTCTACTATGTAATCATTCTTCTGTTTTTATACTTGGCTTTAGTCTATATTATAATATATGTATATCAGATCATCCTTTTTTCTTTTATTAACTTAATAAGAGTCAATATATTAAGTGAATATAATGCTGTTGTAAGTTATCACCAGAACTTTCCAGTTTTTATTTTATATTAGAGTATTATTGATTAGAAATATTGTATCGGTTTAAGATGTACAGCAAAATGATTCAGTTGTATGTACACATGTATCAATTCTTTTTCAAATTCTTTTGCTATTTAGATTGCCCAATCTTATTGGGCAGATTTCCCTGTGCTATAATCAATAGTAGGTACTTGTTGATTATCAATTTTTAAAATATAGCAGTGGGTACATGTCAATATCAAACTACCAATTTATCCCTCCCCCCTGGTAACCATAAGTTCATTCTCTACCTTTGTGAATCTTTCCATCTGTAAATACGTATATTTGTATCAATTTTTTAGACTCTGCATATAAGCGATATCATATTATATGTGTCTTTCTCAATCTGACGTACTTCACTTTGTATGATAACATTTAGGTCCACTCATGTTGTTACAAATGCATTATTTTATTATTCTTAATCATTGACTAATACTCTATTTATATATTTTCTACATCTTCTTTATCCATTCATCTATAGATGGATGTTTAGGTTGCTTGCATGTCTTGGCTATTATAAACACCATTGTGCTGTACACTGGGGTGTGTTTATCCTTTCAAATCATGTTTTTCTCCATATATTGACAACAAATGGGATTGCTGGTTTATAAAGTAACTCTATTTTTAATATTTTGAGGAAACTCCATATTGTTTTCCATAGTGGCTGGACCAGTTTACATTCTGACTAATAGCGTAGGAGGGCTCCCTATTTTTCACAACCTCTCCAGGATTCACTGTTTGTAGACTTTTTGATGATGGCCATTCTGACCAGTGTGAGGTGATATCTCATTTTCATTTTGATTTGCATTTCTCTAATAATTAGCTATGTTGCAAATCTTTTCATGTGTTTCTTGGCCATCTGTATGTCTCCTTTAAAGAAATGTCTATTTTAGTCTTCTGGTCATTTGTTGATTGTTTTTATATTGAGCCATTTAATCTTTGTCAGCAATTCAAATCAAATTATCAATGCATTTTTCATAGAACTAGAACAAAATATTTTTAAATTTCATGGAGATATTAAAGGTCCTAAATAGCCAAAGCAATCTTGAGACAGAAAAATGGAGCTGAAGGAGCAGCCTCCCTGACTTCAGACTATACTACAAAGCTACAGTTATCAGAATAGTCTGGGACTGGCACAAAAGTAGAAATATATATAAATGGAACAGGATAAAAAGTTCAGAAACAAACCCACATACCTATGGTTAATTAATCTATGACAAAAGAAGAAAGACTGTACAACAAAGAAAAGACAGTTTATTCAATAAATGGTGCAGGGAAAACAGAACAACTACATGTAAAAAGATGCATGAGACAGGGTGCTTAGGGCTGGTAAACTGGGATGACCCTGAGGGATGGGATGGGGAGAGAGGTAGGAGAGAGATTCAGGATGGGGAACACATGTACACCCATGGCTGATTCATGTGAATGTATGGCAAAAACCACCACAATATTGTAAAATAATTAGACTCCAATTAAAATAAATTTTAAAAAAATATTGCAGAAAAAAAAAATGAAATTAGGACATTTGTTAACGCAATCCACAAAAATAAACTCAAAATGAATTAAAGACCAAAGGTAAGACTGGATATTATATAACTCAGAGTAAAATGTGGAATGCTTTTTGATATCTCGATAATAACTTTGTTGTTTTGTCCCCTAGGGTAATGGAAATAAAAATGAAAATGAACAAATGGGGCCTAAATAAACTCAAGATTTTGCATGGTAAAGGAAACCATAAAGAAAATCAAAGACAACCCAGAGGATGGGAGAAATAACTTGCAAACCTTCTGACAGGGATTAATCTCATCAGATTTCTTACATTGAGCAGCTATTTTCAGTGAGTTTGCACAAGTTTTCAAAAGGGCTGTGGATGAATTGGCTGGAAGAATCCTCCTCTATCAGCATATCTACTGCATCGTACTAAATTTTCAAAGCATTTTGCCAAACTTAGCATTTATTATCCTAATGATGTTGATGTGAATGATATGACAACATAAGGCATGGAACACATAGTTCTTCACAGGATAACTTACATTAATTCAAGAAGTTCCTACCCAAACTGCTGGTGTATGTGTGTCAGGGGACCTCAAAGAGTTTTCCTAGACCTGAAATAAATAATAATAACTCTTCAGTAAGCCTTGATTTTGCATCACTATAATGAGTTTATAAAATATATGCTTTCAGTACCTCCATTTAAGTAAATCCTTATAAGCATTAGAATCATCTGGTTAATTATTCATTATTATCCATGAGGCAAAATCATGGCTACTACTTGAGTACCTTCTTTGTCTCCCACCTTTCAAATTAATGGAAAGTAGTTTTCTTAAAGCCAGAATTAAAGTATGAATAATCTTTTTCTCACATTTCATCTTTTACTCATGAAAAATTAATTTATTTTCTATTCTTTATGTTAAGCTAGAAATGAAATGAAGCAGAGTTTCATGTGTCCCTAGTTGTTGATCATGGCATTTTTTTCAGATGCTACAGTCTTCCAAGAATACATCAATTTTGCTTCAGAGTAATGGGAAAAAACTCAAACCTCTCAGTTGCTTTGTTGTTTAGTGTCTTAAGAGTGTTATTTCTTCTCCTTTGACAATGAACTGACCAATTGCCAGGTGATAATGCAACTGCTGACAGTGGCCGAGATCAAACACTTATACCTCTGTCAAGATTGTCTCTGGTATAGGAACTGCAGCCATTAGAGTCGTGTCACCAATAAAGACACAAAAGACAATGACAATGTAGCCAAAGAATCTTTAAGTTAGAAAAAATGAAAAGATGAAAACTCAGATCCTGTAGTAACCAGGAGAATAAAAGTTCTGGAGAAGAGAGATGACAATGTGAATAAAGCAGTTACGATGATGGTGATGCTGGTGATAATCTTGTACTAATCATTATCATCATCATAAGTTATGATTAAATTAGAAAATAATTGAAGAAATACTATATTTAAAATCTTGGATGTATTTAACAGAATAGTGATAAATTACTGAAGAAAGACGTAGATTCTAGCAAGATGCCAGTACATGGAGTTACGTTTCTTTGAGACTGATTATGTAAAAAATGAAGCTAAGAGTTTGATTTGTGTTTTTGATAGCTGACTGGGACTTAAAAGGACAAGAATCAGAGTCCAGGACCTGACAAGTGTGGGAATCTGGCAAGATCATTCATTGAGTTTATATTCCTAAGAGATGTTAAAAAATTGAAATGAGCTAGAAGTAAGTCAGCCACTGCATGATTTTCTGATCTATTTCATGTCATTTTCACAACTAATAAAAATTTCAAGACTTGAAAAAAGAGTGAAATAATTTTAATTATGTAAGTCCTCTGACACTGAGAAAAGCAAAGGAAGGTAAGATCATTTAATACTCAAAATATCTATTCAAATTATCATTTATATATATATATAATTCACTAAGATAAAATAAAGATGATCAGATATGTGAAGAAAAAAGAAAATATTAAATATCAACAGAAAGAATTAAAAAAATAGTTTCACAAGACTAGATGTATTTTGTCAGACATATTTGATGTATTTTGCCAGACATATTTCAAAACAGACAAATTACATTTACTACAAATGTGCATGGAGTTAGAAGCCAAGCTTAAACTGTCAGCAGAAACCAAAAATAATTTTGGTAAAATCACCCAAATTATTTGGAAAAAGTAAAAGTAGCAAAAATAAAATGACCCAAATTTACAAACTCAGTGGGCTAATTTAACACCAGATTAGATATAGCTGAAGGGTGACTAACAGAAGTCTCAAGCAAAATCATAGTTAAAAAAATATAAATATACTCTTTATAAGATGGCATAATTAAAGAAAGAATGCACAGCACAGAATTGGAGAATCTGACACAGAGAAGAAAAATAAATAAAAATTGTATAATTAAAATAGAAGAGCACAAATTCTGCCATTATTTGAAGATGATATATTCAGTTAAGTGGAAAAGCCAATAAAATCTACAAATATACTACAGTGTTTCATCATCTCTTTGGGCACAAAATCAATATACAAAACTAAGTGCAATTCTGTACTGGCTAAAATCAAAGAGAATGCATAATAGAAAATATATATGTTCACTCTAAGAGCATATAACATGAAAAGCAAAAGCTCTTAGAATGTATGGAAAAATTAGTGTTAAAATAGGCATACTATCTAAATCAATCTATAGATTTAGTATAATTCCATTAAAAATGCCCATGCCATTTTTCACAGAACTAGAATAAGTAATCCTAAAGTTTATATGATAACAACAAAAAGCCCCAAATTGCCTAAGTAATCTTCAGAAAGAAGACAAAAGCTGGAGATATCACTCTCTCAGATCTCAAACTATACTACAGTGCTAGAATAATCAAAACAACATAGTACTGGCACAAAGAAACAGACACAAAGATCAGTGGAGCAGAATAGAGAGCCCAGAAATAAACCCATGCAACTATAGTCAAGTAATCTATGATAGAAAGGAGGCAGAATTATACAGTGGAGAAAAGACAGTTTCTTCAATGCATGTTGTTTGGGAAGCTTGAAAGCTACATGTAAAAGGGTGAGATTAGAACATTTCCTCATACCATATATAAAAATAAACTTAAAATGGATTATAGACCTAAATGTAAGACCAGAAATTGTAAAACTCCTAGAAGAGAACATAGGCTGTCCATGTCACTCTCTGACATAAACGATAGCAATGTTTTTTTTCCTCTAGATCTGTCTCCTAAGGGAGAAGAAATAAAAATAAACTTACGGGGCCTATTTAAGTTTAAAAACTTATACACAGCAAAGAAAACCATCAACAAAGCAAGAAAGCCTATGGAATGGGAGAAAATATTTGCAAATGATATGAATGACAAATGGTTAATATCTAAAGTATATAAGCAGCCCTCTAGCAACTCCATATCATGAAAAAAGAAGAAAAAAAATGACCCAGTTCAAAAATGGGCAAAAAACCTAAATAGACATTTTTGCAAAGAAGAAATACAAATGGCTAACAGGCATATGAAAAAATGCTCAACATCACTAATTATTACAAAAACACAAATCAAAACAATGAAATATCACCTTACACCTGTCAAAATGACTATCATCAAAAGTCATAAATAGCTAATGTTAGGAAGGATGTGGAAGAAAGGGAATCTTAGAACACTATTAATGGGAATGTAAATTAGTGCAGCATCTATGGAAAACATTATGAAGGTTCCTCAAAACACCAAAAAGAGAACTATCATATGCTCTACCAATTCCACTCTTGGACACATATCTGGAAGAAAAAAAAAGGAAAAACTAAAAATTGAAAACCTGTATTATCAGAAGATTAATGTCCTCTATGTTTTCATATCCATTGCCATTAGTTTACTTGCTATTCTCTTACTGTAAAATACATTGAAAAGGAAGTTGAAATATAGCAAATAAAAGATATCAAAATCACATGAAACTACACCTGAATTCTATTTATCTTTGAAAGAGAGAAAGAAGTAGAAAGTAATTTTAATATTTTGTATCATAGTAAAAAAATGAAAAGTATCCCAATATATTCTATAAGAACAGTAGAAACTTTCATCTAACACTTGATTGAAACAATATTACCAATATAAAAAAAAATTCTCATATTCAAAAATGAGGCCAAGGACCTGAGTAGACAAGTTAAAATAATTAAGCTCTAAAAAGAATCTAACCTAATTTGAAATGCCCTCTTCAGGATAAATCCCACCATGGCCTTTCCTTCACTAACAGAGTAAGCAGCTGGGGAGAGCTGCACTCTAGAAATACCCTTGTGGAAAGAAAGTTAAAACATTCTCCTAGTAAGAAATTAGAATCTAACCTGTATAAAAGGGCTTAATCATACTTTTTCACAGCTTGCCATGAAATGATTTATTGATAATATTTGATTCCTTTTTTATTCATAGTTTTCCTGTGTTCCAATAAAATGTATTAATTATATGTCAACAAATAGACACTGATTTTTATATAATCAGACCCTGTTAGTCATCCAGATAGCTGGCTCCTTATCACAACAAATAAAACATATATCTGTAAAATATCACTATCACAATTTTAAATCTGCACTAATCATTGCTCTAATTTTTAATCAGTTGTGTATCTTTCTCCTTTGATCTTCACTCAAATGGTTCCCATTAGGGGATCCTTAGATTGTGAGTTTTGAATACAACTAATTCTGGGTATAAGCAGATGAAACCAAAAGAGTGTCAAGAAAAGACACTTTGCAAAGACACCAAGAAAAGAATGTAGTATAAATTTGTCCTATTTAAAGATTACTCTAACATAGCTTTGAAGATGCACAAATATTACTTATCATTTCAACGGGTGTCAACAGCTTCTCAACATATAGAAAAATCACAGTTACTTAATTGATACCATCACTGCAACTTTGCACATCCTACTTTTTTTAGCATTATAAATTTTGTAGTAAGTTTATTACCTTTTAATTAGAGCTAAAAAGTGGGCAGCATTGTATTATTGCCTATATTTTTTTATGTGTCTTATTTAATCTTAATTCAAAGAAAGTGTTTTCTACTGCCATTAGTGTTTTCAGCATTTTGTCTGAATAATATGACAGTTTCTTCTCTTTTTTAGTAATAATTCTGTGGTGACACTTCAGACAGAAAGTTCAATGCTTTACGTAGGTAAAAATTTTTCTCCAGATATATCCTCAAAGCAACCAGAAAATAAAACTTTACATAGGCCATCACACTCAGTCTTCCTTCCAATAAATAAGTGTAAAGAGGGAAAAAGCTGATAAGTGTTATTACAGTGGAATGTTGCATAAGTATGAAAGTGAATGTCTATATGGTCATAGACCACAGCAGTTGCCTAACCACATAAGAGAGTCTGGGGGAAAAAAAAAATCTACTGAGGCAAATAAAACAATGCATGTATTTTTTTTCTACAGCTGATCTCTTAGCACTGAAGCATAGTTTTAAAAAATGTGAAAGGCTTTGTTTTAAGATTGAAATTGAGAGTGCAGAAAACAAATATGTTCTATAATGTGTGTTTATATTGTTCCTAACCTGAGTAGCCACAGATTGTAGCCAGCTAGAGAACAAATATGAATGGGTTTATACACACCTTCTTGACTTGAAATGGAAAAATGCAAAACTGAGTTACTGAGCAGTGAGAAAAAAAAGTAGATTAATGTACTAGAGCATAGAGTACTTGAGTGTATTGATAGTATTCCATTTGATTTGGCATTATATGCATTAAAGCATTTCTAATTGGGTGCAAAGGGAAATCCATAATGAACTAAAACACTTTTTTTACCTTATGGTTAAATATCACATCAATAGTATTTTTAAATGTCTATAGTATATTATAGTATTATTTTTTAAATAGCTAAGTACATTTAATTCCATCGGGTGTCTTTATTATCCCTTGGGACTTCATGGGTGGAAATGACTGTGTCATAAGGTAGAACACATGAAAAAGACATGACTGAGACCTGAGGCACATAAACAGAGAGATGAAAAGGCTCTGGTTACTGGAGATACAAAGACATTCAGTAGTCAAGAAGTTAGAATGTCAGGAGGGAAGTTCAGAAAGGACATAAACTAGAAATAAGATATATGTCATATAGATCAGTTCACCAGAAATTTTTCTGAAAATAGTCACAATTTCAATTTGAATCTGTTATGTCAATATCCCAGTTGCAAGGGCCCAAACTGTGGGGAATTCTAGAAGAGACATCATCCTAAGAATAGAGATGGGCTGTGTCTTAGTCACTTACTTATTACTTGTAAGAAGGGAAGAAGATTGTGGAGAAGATTGAAATAGGTTTTTGATAGATCTGAGCTCATAGGGAAATCTAAGGGAAGAAATAACTAACATTGATTAGGAAGAGGTAAAGGGACCTTAGTTTTGGAAAACAAATTGTGAATTGTGAAACGTTTGTTCTGATAGGCTTCACTTGTCAAAATTGAGAAACAGAAATATTTTAAGTTGCTGTTTGACTTTATACCTTTCTTCCTTCTCTAAAATTTTTCCATCAGTGTCTAGGAGAAGAAGTTTTTTCAGTTTTGATTTTGGAAAAGCAATGCAAAATATGACTGTATTAGATGTGTTTATTTATTTAACTTCACTTCAGAATACAATTGCCTGAGATGTGGCAGAAATGCAGTAATGTGAAACAGCAGACTCAATGGTATAAGAACTGAGACTAAATTTCCTCATTCTTATAAGACAGTAAGTCTATCTGTCACCCAGTGTTATATATAATAATTATTATATGATAATTCCAAGCATTTTCAGTGTCTAGAAATTTTCTAGTTTTCTTATATTAATTTACTTGATTCTCACAACTACTCTATGACATTAATATTTTTATCATTCCTTCTTATATATCAGGAAACTGAAAACCAACACATTTAAGTAACAATTATAATCACAGGCTCATATATAATAAGAGATATTTGAGTCTAATCTAGCTTCTAAGTCTATAATCACATATATTATATCATTCTTACTATTTACGAACCCACAATACACATCATGGCTCTCCCAGGGAATTTGGGTTATGTCTTAGTTGAAATTTAGTTAGATGATTTAAAATTTTAGGGAGCAGATGGGCAAGAGATCATAGAAGAACTGCAGCTAGGTTTTGAAAATGGCTTAGGTTCCAAATCGGCAAAGAAAAGATTGCATGAATGTGTCTTGCCCCAGCCTGCTAAATGGTAAGACCTATATTAGGAAAACTAAGTTTAACAAGTAGAGTAGCTCTCATAAAGATACATATGATTATATTTTTACTTTTTGCTTGAGCACACAGGTAGATCCTCAACAAAATGTACAGAATGAAGCAGACAAAAGGATTAAAATTATTCCAATATAGGTATTCAGTCATCTCTTGTTGAAAGATTAGGTAGAAAACCAACAGAATTCACAGTGTTCCTAATCTGGATATAATGAAGCACTGGTCATCTTCCCATGTGGAACCCATGGATATGTAGAACCCATGGGAAGTACACTGTGTATATGACTATACTAGGAAAATAGAGAAAGACTGGTAGGGAGATATAGAAGAAGAAGGAAAGAAAGATAGAGAGTGAGAAGAAGAGGGAAAGAGAAGAGTGTTTGGTGTGGAAAAAGGGACTGATCAGTTGGAAAGGCACTGTCACAGTTCAGTTCAGTTCAGTCACTCACTCATGTCTGACTCTTTGTGACCCCATGAACCACAGCATGGCCAGGCCTCCCTGTACATCACCAACTCCCAGAGTCCACCCAAACCCATGCCCATTGAGTCAGTGATGCCATTCAACCATCTCATCCTCTGTCATCCCCTTCTCCTGCCTTCAATCTTCCCCAGAATCAGGGTCTTTTCAAATGAGTCAGCTCTTTGCATCAGGTGGTCAAACTATTGGAGTTTCAGCTTCAACATCAGTCTGTCCAATGAACACCAAGGACTGATCTCCTTTAGGATGGACTGATTGGATCTCCTTGCAGTCCAAGGGACTCTCAAGACTGTTCTCCAACACTGTCACAGGATGCTTAAATTTTCTGTTTTATTTTTTAAATTTTATATTTGAGACAAAAATTGGAAGATTATATGATTTGTATATGGCTTCAATAATCACGATGGTGTGATCACTCACCTAGAGCCAGACATCTGGAATGTGAAGTCAAGCGGGCCTTAGAAAGCATCACTACGAACAAAGCTAGTGGAGGTGATGGAATTCCAGTTGCGCTATGTCAAATCCTGAAAGATGATGCTGTGAAAGTGCTGCATTCAATATGTCAGCAAATTTGGAAAACTCAGCAGTGGCCACAGGACTGGAAAAGGTCAGTTTTCATTCCAATCCCAAAGTAAGGCAATGCTAAAGAATGCTCAAACTACCACACAATTGCACTCATCTCACAGGCTAGTAAAGTAATGCTCAAAATTCTCCAAGACAGGCTTCAAGAGTACACGAACCATGAACTTCCAAATGTTCAAGCTGGTTTTAGAAAAGGCAGAAGAACCAGAGATCAAACTGCCAACATCCACTGGATCATGGAAAAAGCAAGAGAGTTCCAGAAAAGCATCTATTTCTGCTTTATTGACTATGCCAAAGCCTTGGACTGTGTGGATCACAATAAACTGTGGAAAATTCTGAAAGAGATGGGAATACCAGACCACCTGACCTGCCTCTTGAGAAACCTATATGCAGGTCAGGCAGCAACAGTTAGAACTGGACATGGAACAACAGACTGGTTCCAAATAGGAAAAGGAGTACATCAAGGCTGTATATTGTCACCCTGCTTATTTAACTTATATGTAGAGTACATTATGAGAAACACTGGGCTGGAAGAAGCACAAGCTGGAATCAAGATTGCCGGGAGAAATATCAATAACCTCAGATATGCAGATGACACCACCCTTATGGCAGAAAGTGAAGAAGAACTAAAAAGCCTCTTGATGAAAGTGAAAGAGGAGAGTGAAAAAGTTGGCTTAAAGCTCAACATTCAGAAGACTAAGATCATAGCATCTGTTCCCATCACTTCATTGCAAATAGATTGGGAAACAGTGGAAACAGTGTCAGACTTTATTTTTATGGGTCCCAAAATCACTGCAGATGGTGATTGCAGCCATGAAATTAAAAGACAATTACTCCTTGGAAGGAAAGTTATGACCAACCTAGGCATCATATTGAAAAGCAGAGACATTACTTTGCCAACAAAGGTCCATCTAGTCAAGGCTGTTGTTTTTCCAGTGGTCATGTATGGATGTGAGAGTTGGACTGTGAAGAAAGCTGAGCACCGAAGAATTGATGCTTTTGAACTGTGGTGCTGGAGAAGACTCTTGAGAGTCCCTTGGACTGCAAGGAGATCCAACCAGTCCATTCTAAAGGAGATCAGTCCTGGGTGTTCATTGGAAGGACTGATGCTGAAGCTGAAACTCCGATACTTCGGCCACCTCATGTGAAAAGTTGACTCATTGGAAAAGACTCTGATGCTGGGAGGGATTGGGGGCAGGAGGAGAAGAGGACAACAGAGGATGAGATGGCTGGATGGCATAACTGACTTTATGTACATGAGTTTGAGTGAACTCCGGGAGTTGGTGATGGACAGGGAGGTCTGGTGTGCTGTGATTCATGGGGTCGCAAAGAGCCGGACACGACTGAGTGACTGAACTGAACTGATGTCTTCAAAACTATTAAGTAATATAACATTCTAAGCTAAGTACCATAAAGCCGGAACTGTTTTCTGCATTCTTCTAGACTGAAAAGATTGTTTAGGTAATCTTTTTAATGTTAAAATTTGCCTAACATTGCAAATGTATCATATCCCACACATGGAAATAAATCAATGATAGTGGTAAGCAAATCCCATTTTTGGTAATTTTGAAGGAATTCTTATAAGGTGTGTATTGCCATGCTTACAGAAATGTATGGAATTGAAAGGATGTTATATAAAATATCTTAATAGGAGACACTTTATCTACAAAAATTACTATGAAGGTCTCACTTCTGGCAAGGCAGAATGAAGACCTCCAGAAATGTAGTCCTTCGTAAAAGCAATAAGAGCACTAGCACAATTAATAAACCAACATTTTCAAAGCTATTTGAATTAATCAAAGATTTGCAACAATCTAAGTAAATTTACTCAAGAAAATGACCGAAACTTGCTTGACATGTGTACATCTTGTGGCATTTTAACTTGTACTACCCCCAGGGAACCAACAACTAAGTTACTATAAAACCATAAGCATAGCTGTTGGAGAGCCATATGAATTTGGAAGTCTTCAAAATGCCAGTCCCAAGAGAGGAGTCACTATTTGATGAGCCTGACAGTTTATTTAAAGGTTTCATTCTCGGAGATGCCTTTATTTGATATGACTCAGATCTTACTTGGTACAAACAGCATTTCCTACATATCATTTATTGAAAATTATCAGTGACAACTGCTAAATGTATCATTTGCTTGAGATAGGATTACAAATTATAGCCAACAAAAATTTGACCAAAAAATAAGGAATACAGAAAAATGGGGAATATATTGTTCATAAAGGACTTTAAAATGTTCAAATAACAATAACAATTAATTCTAAAGGAGGATTTGATTTCTGAAATCATCACATATGTTATTGCAAAGAATATGAGACATACAATGAAACAAGTCAGTGTGACTCACACACAGAACAAAAACAAAGCAGTCAATAGAAACCATTCCTGAGAAAGTTCAAACATTGGACAGAGTAAACAAAAACTAAATAAGCTATTCCAAGAATTAATGTAAAATGTGACTAAAGAATTGAAGTATGAAAACAATCTCTCATCAAAAAAAAAAATCAATAAAAAGAGAGATTATTTAAAAACTCCTAAACATAAAGTCTGTAGTTGAAAGGTATAATAATAAAAATGAACAAAAAAATTACTTGAAAGACTCAAAAGCAAATTTGAAGTGGGAAAAATAAACAATCTGTCAACTTGAATGACTTGAATGCAGGTCAATGGAGATTACCTAATATTATAGAAAAAAAGAAAAATTAGCAGGAACTCAGAAACCTATGGAACATCAACATACATATAATAGGAGTCCCAGAAGGAGAAGAGAGAAAGGCACAGAAAAAACTTTAAGGAGATAATAGCAAAAAACTTACCAAACAAGATCAAATACATTAATCAATACTTATTTCTCATCTAAAGGGGGTTAGAAGATAAGAATCACTTGTGAATGTCACAGCCCAAGAACGCATTTTCATTAAATGACTGAAATATAGTCAAGTTTATTGAATGTTTCCACTTCTTCTACAACTTACCACTATACCAACGAAACACCAATATAATATCAGTTAATAATTTTCAAAATAATTACAAATTTCTGAATTCAAAGTAGCCTAGGGAAAAATGAGGAGTCAAAAGAAAGGACTTTAGAGGATATTAATGTCTCTGACAATTATAATGACAAGAAATGTTAAAAATAGTCCAATTTCTAGCCAGACTAAAATGAAAGTTCACTGAAAAGACCTATTTGAATCAGTTCTTATTATCTGATACATCATGCCAGCTTTCAACCAAACTTGCAAAGTATAATATAAGGCAAGAAAAAACATAGTATTAAGAGACAAAGCAAGCATCAGAACTAGATGCATATACAACACGGAAATACAAGAAGAGATGGAAGTCCTTCAGAGAGAATTAAAATTCTTTGTCACCATCTTGAATTTACATAAAAAGAATGTTATTATGAGAAATGGAAATCAAAACTGCAATGATGTATCACCTCACACCAGTCAGAATGGCCATCATCAAAAAATCTACAAACCATAAATAATGAAGACGGTGGTGAAACAGGAGCCTTCCTACAACTGTTGGTGAGAATGTAAATTGGTGCAGTCATTGTGGAGAACAGAAAGGAGGTTCTTTAAAAGACAAAAAATAAACTACAATACAATGCAGTAAACTTGCTTCAGGGTATATACACAGAGAAAAACATAATTTGAAAAAAATACATGCACCCCAATGTTAATTTAGGCCAGGACATGAAAAACCCCTAAATGTCCACTGCTGAATGAATGGGTAAAGAAGACATGGTACATACATACATACAGCTACAAAGAAGAACAATATAATGCCAAGTTCATGAAAAGACCCTGATGATGGGAAAGATTGAAGGCAAGAGGAGAAGGGGAGGACAAGGGTGAGATGGTTGGATGGCATCACCGACTCAACGGACATGAGTTTGGGTAAACTCCGGGAGTTGGTGATGGACAGGGAAGCCTGGCGTGCTGCAGTTCATGGGGTTGCAAAGAGTCAGGCATGACTGAGTGACTGAACTGAACTGAATGAAGGCAGATGGACCTAGAGATTATCATACTCAGTGAAAAAAGTTAGAGAAGGACAAATATCATATGATATCACTTATATGTGGAATCTAATAAAAGGGAATGAAATGAAGTTATTTACAAAACAGAAATAGAATCATAGATGTAGCAAACAAACTTATAGTTACCAAGGAGGGGAAGGAATGAAGGATACATTTTGGAATTGGGACTGACAATATACAGTCCAGTTCCATTCAGTCACTTGGTCATGTCTGACTCTTTGCAACCCCATGGACTGCAGCATACCAGGCTTCCCTGACCATCACCAACTCTCAGAGTTTACTCAAATTTATGTCCAATCAGTTGGTGATGCCATCCAACCATTTCATCCTCTGCCATCCCCTTCTCCTCCCGCCTTCAATCTTTCCCAGCATCAAAGTCTTTTCCAAGGAGTCAGTTCTTTGCATCAGGTGGCCAAAGTATTGGAGTTTCAGCTTCAGCATCAGTCCTTCCAATGAATACTCAGGACTGATTTCCTTTAGGATGGACTGGTTGTATTTCCTTGCAGTCCAAGGAACTCTTTCTTTCTTTTTTTTTTTTTTTTTAAATTTTAAGTTGTATTTATTGCATTTTCACATTAGTACAGCAATCCCAAGGAAATCTTTTTTTTTATTTTATTTTTAAACTTTACAATATTGTATTAGTTTTGCCAAATATTGAAATGAATCCGCCACAGGTATACCTGTGTTCCCCATCCTGAAACCTCCTCCCTCCTCCCTCCCGATACCCTCTCTCTGGGTCGTCCCAGTGCACCAGCCCCAAGCATCCAGTATCGTGCATCGAACCTGGACTGGGACTCGTTAAGAGCCTTCTCTAGGTCCCCAGATCAAAAGCATCAATTCTTTGGCACTCAGCTTTCTTTATAGTCCAACTCTCACATCCATACACGACTACTGGAAAAAGCAAAGCTTAGACTAGACAGACTGTTGTTGGGAAAGTAATGTCTTTGCTTTTAAACATGACGCCTAAGTTGGTCATAACTTTTCTTCCAAGGAGCAAGTGTCTTTTAATTTCATGGCTGCAATCATCACGTGCAGTGATTTTGGAGCCCCCCAAAATAAAGTCTACCACAATTTCCACTGTTTCCCCATCTATTTGCCATAAGGTGATGTGACCAGATGCCATGATCTTAGTTTTCTGAATGTTGAGTTTTAAGCCAACTTTTTCACCCTCCTTTTTCACTTTCATCAAGAGGCTTTTTAGTTCCTCTTCACTTTCTGCCATAAGGGTGGTGTCATCTGCATATCTGAGGTTATTGATATGTCTGCCGGCAATCTTGATTCCAGCTGTGCTTCTTCCAGCCCAGCATTTCTCATGATGTACTCTGCATATAAGTTAAATAAGCACAGTGACAAAATACAGCCTTGCTGTATTCCTTTCCTTATTTGAAACCAGTCTGGTTTTCCATGGATGGAAGCAACAACAGGTCTAAGTGTTCCTTCTTGACCTGCATACAGATTTCTCAGAAGGCAGGTCAGGTGACCTGGTATTCCCATCCCTTTAAGAATTTCCCACCATTTGTTGTGATTCACACAGTCAAAGGCTCTGGTATAGTCAATAAAGCAGAAGTAGATGTTTCTCTGGAACTCTCTCAATTTTTCGATGCTCCAATAGATGTTAGCAATTTGGTCCCTGGTTACCCTGCCTTTTCTAAATCCAGCTTGATCATCTGTAAGTTCACAGTTGATGTACTGTTAAGGCCAGGCATGGAGAATTTTGAGCATTACTTTTCTAGCGTGTGAGATGAGTGCAATTGTGTGGTATTTTGAGCAATCTTTGGCATTGTCTTTCTTTGGAATTGGATTGAAAACTGACCTTTTCCAGTCCTGTGGCCATGGCTTGCTTTCCAAATTTGCTGGCTTACTGAATGCAGCACTTTCATAGCATCATCTTTTATGATTTGAAATAGCTCAACTGGAATTCCATCACCTCTACTAGCTTTGTTCTCAGTGATGCTTCCTAAGGCCCACTTGACTTTGCATTTCAGGATGTCTGGCTCTAGGTGAGTGATCACACCATCGTGATTATCTGGGTCATGAAGATCTTTTCTGTATAGTTCTCCTGTGTATTCTAGGCACCTCTTCTTAATATCTTTTGCTTCTGTTAGATCTTTTGCTTCTGTGTTCATCTTTGCATCAAATGTTTCCTTGGTATCTCTAATTTCCTTGAAGGGATCTCTAGTCTTTCCCATTCTATTGTTTTCCTCTATTTCTTTACATTGATCACTGAGGAAGGCTTTCTTATGTCTCCTTGCTATTCTTTGGAACTTTGCATTCCAATGTGTATATCTTTCATTTTCTCCTTTGCTTTTCACTTCTCTTCTTTTCACAGCTATTTGTAAGGCCCCTCAGACAGCCATTTTGCCTTTTTGCATTTCTTTTTCTTGGGGATGGTCTTGATCCCTGCCTCCTGTACAATGTCACAAACCTCTGTCCGTAGTTCCTCAGGCACTCTGTACACACGACTATATATAAAATATGTAACTAAGAGGACCTACTGTATCACACAGGAAGCTCTCCTCAGTATTTTGTAATGGCCTACATACAAAAAAAATCTAAAAAAGTGTGGATATGCGTATGTGTATAAATGATCTACTTTGCTGTACAGTAGAAACTAACACAACACTGAAAAACAACTATACTTCAATAAAAATTAATTCTAACAGTTCTTCAAATACAGAGCATAAATAGCATTATGACATTTCTGGAACAAAATATTCCTTTCATCTGTTTCTGATGGAATGATTTTATAGTCAATTATTTATTTTCAATCTCACTGACCTGTATATTTATAGAAAACAAAATATGCAAGTGATATTAGACATCAACTGATTTCATATCTTTATCAATTTATTTTAATTATATTATATATATATATATATATATATATATATATATATATATATATATATATTGATATATATTGAGCTTGAATCCACCTGCCAAGCAGGAGATGCAGGTTTGAGTCCTGGATCAGGAAGATCCTTTGGAGAAGGAAATGGCAACCCACCCCAGTACTCTTACCTATGGACAGAATATCCTATGGACAGAGGAGACTCGTGGGCCACAGTACATGGGGTTGCAAATGAGTTGAACAGGACCTAGTGACTAAACAGCAACAATATATATGTATTTAGAAACTATATTGTTAGAGGCATGAAATATTTATGCCTATATGATGGTTTATTCCTTTTATTTTCTTGATGTATCCTTTCTATCTGAAAATTATATATTGCTTTCTTAATACTTTTAACTATAACTTTTTCATTTGTTTCAAATTTTCTGTTACATTTTTTTTTGGTATAGCACTTTTAAGACCACAAAACTGCATCTAACTTAAATCCAGTTTAATTTTTCACTGTGAGTTTAGCAAATTTGTTTGCTGTATTGTTATATTAATACATTTAAGTTATTACTGTGATCTTATTTTGCATTTTTTTGTTAGCCAAGTGCTTTTCCTTCCTATATTTCATATACATTGCAATTTTGACAAACATTTTTCAACATTTCTTTAAAAAAGCTTTATTGACATTTGATATATGACATTGTGTAAATTTAAGGTATACAGTGTGATGAAACATTATCCAACCATAAAAAAGAATGAAATTTTACCTCTGTGTCAATATTTGTTACTCTTCATTGATTTGAATGCTATCGATTATTTTATATATTTTTGTTACATTGAACAGATTTAAAAGCACATAACATTTTCTAATGTAGCATAAAGTTCTTAGTAAGTTTTAGATATCAATTCCAGAATACTTTCTGTCCTTTATCCTTGTAGTTGCTCTCTGGAATATTAAATCAACTATTTATAGGTAATTACTTATTTGTGATTATATGGGGCTTCCCTGGTGGCTCAGACTATAAAGAATCTGCCTGCAATGTGGGAGATCTGGGTTCAATCCCTAGTCTTGGGAAGAACCCCTGGAGAAGGGAATGACTACACTCCAGTAATCTTGCTTGAAGAATTACATGGAGAGAAGAGCCTGACAGATTACAGTCCATGGGGTCACAAAGATCAGACATGCCTAAGCAAGTAACACTTTCACTTTCACTTCACTTCCATATAAGTATGTATTAAATATATATATATATATATAATATATATATATATATATAGAAGGCATTTTATGTGAAATCACACAGTTTCTTGGTCCAGGTGCTCATCACTCATTTATCCTCATATGATTTTTCTGCTGAAGTTGTTACTTCAGTAGTTCTTTCAGGAAAGAGTGGGCCTCAACAGAAATTTTGTCATCTAATATTTCTTACCGATGCTATTTTAACTTATTTATGCTTTGAGTATACATAATATTTATATTATATACATAGGCTTCTCTAGAGGTATATTTCATGTATTCTAAAGATATATTCTTCTTTTAAAATGCTTTACTATTTTCTGCTTTGAGATGAGATTTATATTTGATGCTGTCTTACCGTTTAATAGGTAGTAGGGGTAAAAATTTAATAGCCAGTATCTTAGTGGTAAGTTAAAATAATTGTATATCTGTTTTAAGTTCCACAAAACAAGGTATTGATATTTACTGAGGCCTTTCTTTATCCCTTATCTTTATCCCAGGTATTGTTTTTAAAGCTTTAAATAAAACAACTTTTTAAATTAGCCCCAAAATCAAATAACTGATAAGGGAACACTCTTTTAACAACCATAAAATAGTGGGAGTTTGTGAGCCCCTTTCTAAATTTTATAGAACCCCTTACTCCTTAGTTTTTTAGAGTCCTGGATAACTAATATCACCTGGAATAAATAATAACAATGCCAACTTTTGCCCTTGACTGATAATTACTGAAAAAAGAACCTCCAGAAGAAGGGCTTTGTTTGTTGTGTGTTATTGTATGTTCACAGTGAGTTACATATTCAAGCTAGCTAAAACACTGCCTTGGCACAGTTATTCTGAGTTAGTTCCTTTTTAGTGTTTATTACTTCTTACCAACAAGCAAAGTCTCAATATGCAAGCTACACTGGACCATTGGTGTTTAACTCAGCAGGAAGCAAGAGTTTTTAATATTAGTCATTTGCCTTTCTGAGATCTAAGCCAAACCCTACATAGGGAGCGTGTCCTTTACCATCAGGGAGGAACATTTCAATTTCAACATATTTTGAGACATCAGAACATCTCATGACTTATGTGCCACTTGGATCCCTGTTGAGTACTTCTGACTTACTAACAAGAATCAAAGAATGCTGTCTCTAAACCACTTGAGTTTTTAGTTTTTGAATTTGGAGCTTGTTTCTTTGCAAAAGTGTCATACAATTCTAGAACTATTTGATAAATATTTATCTTCAAATAGACTTCCATCTCCCCCACATCTCTCTCTCCTTCTCCTTTCCATCTCTCTCTCTTTCTCCTTTCCATCTGTCTCGCTCCCCACTACTCTCTGTGTTATGATTCTGTGGCTATGGGAGATAAAGCAGATTTTATATTTTGTAAGTTAGTTTCAGACTAGGCAATAATATTGATGGAAAGACTCTCAGGTCATTGCATTTTACTCTGTGCAACGGAATATTTTCCATTTTGGTGTATTTCTTAAATGAATACATGATAGCTTCCTCATTCAATTCCTTGTAGTATATTGGGCTAAATGTTATTAATGTGAAAGTCTCTATCAGGTGGAACTCAGATGAACTGTTAGGTTCAAATCAAATCAATTTGAATGAAATCAAGTTGAAAGTTTGATCTGACCTTGATGTCAAGCAAGATTCTCTCAATTTGGCTTGGAAATTGTACTTTCAAGAGCCAAAGTCATTTTCAAGCTTTATTTCATTCCCCTTTCTTTCAACTCTATTTCCCTGAAGTCAAAATGCATCAAACCTAGAAGTGTCTTTATTATTTTAATTGGATAATTTCAACTGACAGTCTTTCAAAATTCTAGTTCTAATCTCTTATAGTGGAAAAGCTTAGAGAACTTGGAAACAATGGTTTTGTAGAAAAGATTATTATTCCTTGAGTAGAGTGAAAAGGGTTTTGGAGAGGGTGCTACAGATTTGGCAGGATTAGAAATAAATAAATACAAATACAATAAAATAGTTAGTAATTAAGTGTCAAGGTCACAAACGTGCCCCCAAACCTCAAGAACTCTGTAAATCTGTATGTAAAATTGTTAGTCAACATAATCTCTTCAATAAACTTTAAAAAACAGATTAGAATATGGGCCTTCAAATATAAAAATGAATTAAAATATATGTCTTTTGCACCTAATATTGAACATAATTATTATATCAAACCAGGTTAATTCATTCTAAGTCTGTGAGGAATCTTGAGGTCAAAATTCCAGTTATTTATCAGGGAAGCTTGTAATCTAAATTACGATAATGAAGGAAGATTCAAATTTGTTGTATCTTTAGTATATTCACTTTGTTTCTCTCATTTTAAAATCTAAAATTATATTTCTACTCATCAGATCAGATCAGTTGCTCATTCGTGTCCAACTCTTTGCGACCCCATGAATCGCAGCACGCCAGGCCTCCCTGTCCATCACCAACTCGCAGAGTTCACTCAGACTCACGTCCATCAAGTCAGTGATGCCATCCAGCCAGCTCATCCTCTGTCGTCCCCTTCTCCTCTTGCCCCCAATCCCCCTCAGCATCAGAGTCTTTTCCAATGAGTCAACTCTTCACGTGAGGTGGCCAAAGTACTAGAGTTTTAACCTTAGCATCATTCCTTCCAAAGAAATCCCAGGGCTTGTCTCCTTCAGAATGGACTGGTTGGATCTCCTTGCAGTCCAAGGGACTCTCAGGAGTCTTCTCCAACACCACAGTTCAAAAGCATCAGTTCTTCGGTGCTCAGCCTTCTTCACAGTCCAACTCTCACATCCATACATGACCACAGGAAAAACCATAGCCTTGACTAGATGGACCTTTGTTGGCAAAGTAATGTCTCTGCTTTGGAATATGCTATCTAGGTTGGTCATAACTTTCCTTCCAAGGAGTAAGCGGCTTTTAATTTCATGGCTGCAGTCACCATCTGTAGTGATTTTGGAGCCCAGAAAAATAAAGTCTGACACAGTTTCCACTGTTTCCCCATCTATTTCCCATGAAGTGATGGAATCGGATGCATTGATCTTCATTTTCTGAATGTTGAGCTTTAAGACAACTTTTTCACTCTCCACTTTCACTTTCATCAAGAGGCTTTTGAGTTCCTCTTCACTTTCTGCCATAAGGGTGGTGTCATCTGCATATCTGAGGTTATTGATATTTCTCCTGGCAATCTTGATTCCAGCTTGTGTTTTTTCCAGTCCAGCATTTCTCATAATGTACTCTGCATATAAGTTAAATAAACAGGGTGACATATACAGCCTTGACGAACTCCTTTTCCTATTTGGAACCAATCTGTCGTTCCGTGTCCAGTTCTAACTGTTGCTTCCTGACCTGCATACAAATTTCTCAAGAGGCAGATCAGGTGGTCTGGTATTCCCATCTCTTTCAGAATTTTCCACAGTTTATTGTGATCCACACAGTCCAAGGCTTTGGCATAGTCAATAAAGCAGAAATAGATGCTTTTCTGGAACTCTCTTGCTTTTTCCATGATCCAGCACATGTTGGCAATTTGATCTCTGGTTCCTCTGCCTTTTCTAAAACCAGCTTGAACATCAGGAAGTTCACGGTTTGCATATTGCTGAAGCCTGGCTTAGAGAATTTTGAGCAATACTTTACTAGTGTGTGAGATGAGTGCAATTGTGCGGTAGTTTGAACATTCTTTGGCATTGCCTTTCTTTGGGATTGGAATGAAAACTGACCTTTCCAGTCCTGTGGCCACTACTGAGTTTTCCAAATTTGCAGGCATATTGAGTACAGCACTTTCACAGCATCATCTTTCAGGATTTGGAATAGCTCAACTGGAATTCTATCACCTCCACTAGCTTTGTTCATAGTGATGCTTTCTAAGTCCCACTTGACTTCACATTCCAGGATGTCTGGCTCTAGGTCAGTGATCACACCATCGTGATTATCTGGGTTGTGAAGATCTTTTTTGTATAGTTCTTCTGTGTATTCTTGCCACCTCTTCTTAATATCTTCTGCTTCTGCTAGGTCCATACCATTTCTGTCCTTTATCAAGCCCATCTTTCCACGAAATATTCCCTTGGTATCTCTAATTTTCTTGAAGAGATCTCTAGTCTTTCCCATTCTGTTGTTTTCCTCTGTTTCTTTGCATTGATCGCTGAGGAAGGCTTTCTTATCTCTCCTTGCTATTCTTTGGAACTCTGCATTCAGATGCTTATATCTATCCTTTTCTCCTTTGCTTTTCACTTCTCTTCTTTTCACGACTATTTGTAAGGTCTCCTCAGACACCCATTTTGCTTTATTGCATTTCTTTTCCATGGGGATCGTCTTGATCCCTGTCTCCTGTACAATGTCATGAACCTCTGTCCATAGTTCATCAGGCATTCTGTCTATCAGATCTAGTCCCTTAAATCTATTTCTAACTTCCACTGTATAATCATAAGGGATTTGGTTTAGGTCATACCTGAATGGTCTAGTGGTTTTCCCCACTTTCTGCAATTTAAGTCTGAATTTGGCAATAAGTATTTCATCATCTGAACCACAGTTAGCTCCCGGTCTTGTTTTTGGTGACTGTATAGAGCTTCTGCATCTTTGGCTGCAAAGGACATAATCAATCTGATTTCGGTGTTCACCATCTGGTGATGTCCATGTGTAGAGTCTTCTCTTGTGTTGTTGGAAGAGGGTGCTTGCTACAACCAGTGCGTTCTCTTGGAAAAACTCTATTGGTTTTGCCCTGCTTCATTCCGTATTCCAAGGCCAAATTTGCCTGTTACTCCAGGTGTTTCTTAACTTCCTACTTTTGCATTCCAGTCGCCTATAATAAAAAGGACATATTTTTTGGGTGTTAGTTGTAAAAGGTCTTATAAGTCTTCATAGAACTGTTCAAGTTCAGCTTCTTCAGTGTTACTGGTTAGGGCATAGGCTTGGATTACCATGATATTGAATTGTTTGCCTTGGAAACAAACAGAGATCATTCTGTCGTTTTTGAGATTGCATCCAAGTACTGTATTTCAGACTCTTTTGTTGACCTTGATGGCTACTCTATTTCTTCTAAGGGATTCCTACCCACAGTAGTAGATATAATGGTCATCTGAGTTAAATTCACCTGTTCCAGTCCATTTTAGTTCGCTGATTCCTAGAATGTCGACATTCAGTCTTGGTGTCTCCTGTTTGACCACTTCCAATTGGCCTTGATTCATGGACCTGACATTCCAGGTTCCTATGCAATATTACTCTTTACAGCATCAGACCTTGCTTCTATTACCAGTCACATCCACCACTGGGTATTGTTTTTGCTTTGACTCCATCCCTTCATTCTTTCTGGAGTTATATCTCCACTGATCTCCAGTAGCATATTGGGCACCTACTGACCCGAGGAGTTCCCCTTTCAGTTCCCCTGTGCTATATAGCAGGTTCTTATTAGTTATCTATTTTATATAGAGTAGTGTGTGTGTTTCCATCCCAAATTACCAATTTACTCCTCCCCTTATTCCTTGGTAACCATAAATTTGCTCTCTACATCTGTGGATGTAAGTTCATTTTCATCCTTTTTTTAAGGTTCCACATATCAGCAATATTATGTGGTATTTGTCTTTTTCTGTCTGACTTACTTCACTCAGAATAGCAATCGCTAGATCCATCCATGTTGCTGCAAATGGCATCATTTTTTTCTTTCTTATGTTTGAATAATGTTCCATTGTATATTTGTACTACATATTCTTTACCCATTCCTCTGTTGATGTACATTTAGATTGCTTCCATGTATGGCTATTGTAAAGAGTGTTGAAATGAACATTGGAGTGCATGTATCTTTTTGAATTATGATTTTCTCTGGGTATATGCCCAGGAGTGGAATTTCTGGGTAATATGTTATTTCTGTTTTGAGTTTTTAAGGAATCTCCATACTGTTCTCCATAGTGTCTGTACCAATTTACATTCCCACCAACAATGTGGGAGGTTTCCCTTTCTGCCCACCCTCTCTATCATTTATTGTTTATAGATTTTTTGATGATCGCCATTTTGACCTGTGTGGAGTGATACTTCATTGTAGTCTTGATTTGAATTTCTCTGATAATTAGTGATGCTGAACATCTTTTCATGTATTTGTTGGTCATCTGTATGTCTTCTTTGGAAAAATGTCTGTTTAGATCTTCAGCCATTTTTTGATTGGGTTGTTTATTTATTTATTTGATATTGAGCTGCAAGTGCTGTTTGTATATTTTTTAGATTAATCCCTTGTTGCTTTATTTGTGAATATTTTCTTTCATTCTGAGGACTGTCTTTTTGTTTCATTTATGATTTCCTTTGCTGTGCAAAATCTGTTAAGTTTAATTAGATTCTAATTGTTTATTTTTATTTTCGTTACACTAAGAGATGGACCATAAGAGATCTTACTGTGATTTATATCAGAGAGTGTTCAGTCTATGTTTTATACTATCTGGCCTTACATTTAGGTCTATAACGCATTTGTAATTTATTTTCTATATGATGTTGGGAAGTGTTCTAATTTCATCCATTTACATGTGGCTTTCCAGTTTTTCCAACACCACTTATTGAAGAGACTGCCTTTTCTCCATTGCATATTCTTGCCTCCTTTGTCATAGACTAGATGACCATAGGCAGATGAGTTTATCTCTGGGCTTTCTATTCTGTTCCACTGATCTATATTTCTGTTTCTGTGCCAGTGCCATACTGTCATGATTACTATTGCTTTGCATTATATTCTAAAGTCAGGAAACCTGAGTCCTCCATCTCTGTTTTTCTATCTCATGACCACTTTGGTTATTCATGGTCTTTTGTGTATCCATACAAATTGTAACATTTTTTTGTTGTTGTTTTAGTTCTGTGAAAACTTCCAATGGCAATTTGATATTATTGAATTGAATCTGTAGATTAGTTTGGATAGTACAGCAATTTTCAAAATGTTGACTCTTTCCTTCTGAGAACATGGCATATTTCTCCATCTGTTTGTGTCATCTGTGATTTCTTTTTTTGGTATCTTATAGATTTCTGACCACAAGTCTTTTGCCTTCTTAGATGGGTTTCTTTCAGGTATTTTATTCTTTCAGGTATTTTATTCTTTTGTTGTGATGATAAATGGCATTATTTCCTGAATTTTTTTTCTGATCTTTAATAGTAAAGGCCATATACAACATAGCAAATATCATTCTCAATAGTGAAAAATAGTGAAAGCATTTCCTCTAAGATCAGGAACACAATAAAGATGTCCACTCTCATCACTATTATTCAATATAGTTTTGGAAGTCCTAGCTATGACAATCAGAGAAGAAAAATAAATAAAAGGAATTCAAAGTGGAAAAGAACTAAAACTGCCACTGTTTGCAGATGACATGATGTTATATGTAGAAAATCCTGAAAATGCTACCACAAAAGCACTGCTGCTGCTGCTGCTAAGTTGCTTCAGTCGTGTCTGACTCTGTGTGACCCCCGAGATGGCAGCCCACCAGGCTCCCCTATCCCTGGGATTCTCCAGGCAAGAACACTGGAGTGGGCTGCCATTTCCTTCTCCAATGCATGAAAGTGAAAGTGAAAGTGAAGTCGCTCAGTTGTGTCCGACTGGTAGCGACCCCATGGACTGCAGCCTACCAGGCTCCCCTGTCCATGGGATTTTCCAGGCAAGAGTACTGGAGTGGGGTGCCATTGCCTTCTCCAACAAAAGCACTAGTGCTCCTCAATGAATATGGTAAATTTGCAGGATACAAAGTTGATACACAGAAACCTCTTGCATTCTTATACACTAACAAAGAAGCCAATATTTAAAGAATGTTCTAAACCCAATATACTTCAAGAACTTCCATATTAGAATAAACAGTTGAACAAACCTATCTATAATTTTTTTTTTTAACCAACAAATATGTATAAACACTTCTAGCCTAACTGGTATATTATTTTATATGTTTGAGTATCATTAAAAAGTTTAAAAAACATCTGAAATGAGCTAGTAAAACATTTTGTTCTTTGGGTTATATAAAAAGACTGAAACATTGTGATGAGGTGTCAGTATTGCTAGGTAAATAGTCACATGTAAAAACTCACCAGATCAGTCTCATTGGCACATTTTATGTAATTGCACGTATTGGTTGGGTATGGTGTTTTAATATTTCAAAAGGCCTTGTCAGTAGTTAAATACCAAAGGCATTTCCTTAAAAATCTAGTTTTTTAGATTCTAGGACTTCCATACTTATACATATAAATGCAATATAAAAGATTTGTCCTCTTATCATATGTGATTATAAAAAAGTGTAAAATACAATATCCTGTATGAATTAATATTGATTATAAGGAGGCTTCCAAGGTAGTGTTATTGGTAAAGTACCCACCTGCCAATGCAGGAATTGTAAGAGACTTGTGTTCAATCCTTATATTGGGAAGATCCCCTGGAGGAGGGTATGGCAACCGAATCCAGCATTCTTGCCTGGAAAATCCCATGGACAGAGGAGTGTGGTAGGCTATAGTGCATAGGGTCACAGAGTCAGGCACAACTGAAGTGACTTAGCATGCACATAGACAGATAATGAAGCAAGAAAATAAGCAATTCATAGGAACTGACACTGAGATAACAGGATGTTGGAATTAATGTAGAATAGCACAGCTATTGTATACATAGTCAAGAAGTTAAAAGAAACATGATTTTACAAATATTAAGAATTTATAGAAATGGAAACTATAAATAAAAGTCAAATAGAAATTCTAGAAGCAAAATATAAATATTTAAAATCAAAGTTTATTGGATAAGGTTAATAGAAGTATAGAAACATTAATCTGAAGAAAAATAGCAAGCTTGGGCAAAATGAACAGAATCTCATGTAACTGGGACTTTTCTGGTGTACAAGTGCTTAAGAATTCACCTTCCAATGCAGGAAAGGTGGTTTATATCTCTAGTGTGAGAACTAAGATCTCACAACCCACAAGGCAACTAAGGTCATGTGCTCTTGAGCCCTAGTGTTCCAACTAGAGAGAAATCTGTGCATTGCAATGAAAGATAAAGTGTACCAGATTCTTTACCATCTGAGTCATCAGGGTAACCCATAAGTCTTCTAGTTTGAAATATAATTTACCTTTCCTGAATTCTTATCACTTGAACCAGTGAATCTTTTTTTTTAACTTAACATTTCAATGTGCATGTTCCTTTTTGCTTTCTCCTTCATAAAATTGATCCAATTGCTAACAAATATTTAAGAGGGACTCTGGGGGTAAGACATGAACTGTGAACTTCCAGATGTTCAAGCTGGTTTTAGAAAAGGCAGAGGAACCAGAGATCAAATCTGCTGGATCACCGAAAAAGCAAGAGATCTCCAGAAAAACATTAATTTCTGCTTTATTGACTACGCCAAAGCCTTTGACTTTGTGGATCACAATAAACTGTGGAAAATTCTGAAAGAGATGGAAATACCAGACCACCTGACCTGCCTCTAGAGAAACCTTTATGCAGGTCAGGAAGCAACAGTTAGAACTGGACATGGAACAACAGACTGGTTCCAAATAAGAAAAGGAGTATGTCAAGACTGTATATTGTCACCCTGCTTATTTAACTTATATGCAGAGTACATCATGAAAAATGCCGGTCTGGAGGAAGCACAAGCTGGAATCAAGACTACCAGGAGAAATATCGATAACCTCAGATATGCAGATGACACCACCCTTATGGCAGAAAGTGAAGAAGAACTGAGCCTCTTGATGAAAGTGAAAGAGGAGAGTGAAAAAGTTGGCTTTAAGCTCAACATTCAGAAAACTAAGATCATGGCATCCAGTCCCATAACTTCATGAGAAATAGATGGGGAAACAGTGGAAACAGTGGCTGACTTTATTTTGGGGGGCTCCAAAATCACTGCAGATGGTGATTGTAGCCATGAAATTAAAAGATGCTTACTCCTTGGAAGGAAAGTTATGACCAACCTAGACAGCATATTAAAAAGCAGAGACATTACTTTGCCAGCAAAGGTCTGTCTAGTCAAGGCTATTGTTTTTCCAGTGGTCATGTATGGATGTGAGAGTTGGACTGTGAAGAAAGCTGAGTGCCAAAGAATTGATGCTTTTGAACTGTGGTGTTGGAGAAGACTCTTGAGAGTCCCTTGGACTGCAAGGAGATCACAGTCCATCCTAAAACAGATCAGTCCTGGGTGTTCATTGGAAGGACTGATGTTGAAGCTGAAACTCCAGTACTTGGCCACCCGATGCAAAGTGTTGACTCACTTGAAAAGTCCCTGATGCTGGGAAAGATTGAGGGCAGGAGGAGAAGGGGATGACAGAGGATGAGATGGTTGGATAGCATCACTGACTTGATGGACATGGGTTTGGGTAAACTCCAGGGGTTGTTGATGGACAGGGAGGCCTGGCGTGCTGTGATTCATGGGGTCACAAAGAGTCAGACATGACTGAGCAACTGAACTGAACTGAACTGATGGGGGTAATATGTTTTGTTTTTATTAATTCTCTTCACTCTATTAAAAACAAGCAAAAAAAAATTACAGACTAACCCTCATCTATTTGAATGGCAATTTTGGGTTGAAGGGACTTAAAGCAATCTACAGACCTGAGGTAATTTTCTCAATCAGTGGGACTATAATGTTTTTCCCTACCATCAGGGGTTAATGAGACACTGTCTTAAAAAAATAAATAAATAAGTAAGCTTGTCAGAAAATATCATGGCATTCAGCCAAGGCCCTGAAGGTAATAAATGCACTCATGTAAAATTCTGGTTGAATTTACTTTTTTTTTTTTTTTTGTATGCTGAGCTTCTTTGGATTTAGTTCCTCAATCAGACCAGTTGTCTTAGTATGGCATCCCAGTCATTGTAGTCGATAAATCACTTAGCTTCCTTTGTGGCCTAAATTACTTGTTTTTTTGTTTTATAAACTTTTGTTATGTTTTATCTCAGAGTTTCTTACTTTGTGTAATTTCAAAGTTAAATAACTAAATAATTCTGTCAAAGATTATAAATGGTTTATAACTTACCCTGGTTACTGGAGAACTAAATTAGCTTTCCACATTTTCATGGATGTTGGCAGAAGACATGATACTTGTGGGTCAGAAACAAAGAGGCTTCATTACTCATAGCACACCATGCTTCATGGACTTCACATTTACATTGATATCTTCTGCTTCTAAGTCCCAGGAGGCTGACAGATAGAAACCTCAAATGCTGGGACTTTTCTTCACAACTCAGAGAATCCAGAAGTAAGGGAGCTCAAATCTTTTATAATTTGCTTTAGGCAAAATTGCCTAAAATTTCCCTAGAGGGAAATATTATATTTCTCATATTAGACAGCAAAGATCCTTACCCTCTACTCTGAAAATAGGTATTATTACAATCTCCCAGAGTTGTTGACTCTATAAGCATTCTTGAAAAGACAGCTAGGAGAAAAATGTCAATGTCTCTGCTAACAAGATTAGGTAGATGTGAGATACCCAGGGAATATTTTCTCTCATCAAAAATTCTTAACCATATAGACTGTTTCAAGGATTAAAAAGGCATGATTAATAGCTTGAGATTTAAGACATTTTGCCCTAGCAAATGTAAATGTTCCCCCAATGAACTTATTTCATTTACCTGTTATTGGTCTCTAACACTGATGTGCAAACATTTATTGGATACACTACAGTTAAAATATACTAATGGATGGCTTTGTTGTGAAGTATCATTTATATTCCAAGTCAGTATCTCTACAAGATGGTTAAGGGCCAGCTGGAAAGCAAGGATATACTTAGTCTTTGTGGGAATGGACAGAAAGGAATGACTAAAAGTCAAAATTAAAGAAGAATTCAAACAATTTTAGCCACATTCTTGCCACTTTTACAACTTGTGTAATTTCTATTTATTCGTGGGACAATGCATTGAGAGTAACAACCTTTTTCTCTTTTCATAGTTCAGTTCAGTCTCTTAGTTATGTCCGACTCTTTGCGACCCCATGGACACCAGGCTTCTCCGTCCATGGGATTTTCTAGGCAAGAGTACTGGAGTGGGTTGCCTTATCCTTCTCCAGGGAACTTCCTGACCCAGGGATGGAACCCAGGTCTCCCGCATTGTAGACAGATGCTTTACCATTGGAGCCATCAATTCTTTATTGTATAAGGAAGCTCTAACTTTTCATCACAAATCAAAGTTTCTCATGAAACACCTCAAATTTTACTTTTAAACTAAAAATTAAAAGAAAGCATTCTTTTATTATCAAGTTGTTTCATCTTTTATAGCTCTTATACTTGGACTGGAAGGAGATCCAAACAGTCCATTCTGAAGGAGATCAGCCCTGGGATTTCTTTGGAAAGAATGATGCTAAAGCTGAAACTCCAGTACTTTGGCCACCTCATGCGAAGAGTTGACTCATTGGAAAAGACTCTGATGCTGGGAGGGATTGGGGGCAGGAGGAGAAGGGGACGATGGAGGATGAGATGGCTGGATGGCATCACCGACTCAATGGACATGGGTGTGGGTGAACTTCAGGAGTTGGTGATGGACAGGGAGGCCTGGTGTGCTCCATTTCATGGGGTGGCAAAGAATCAGACACAACTGAGCGACTGAACTGAATTGAACTGCACTGATACATGAAATGACAATTCATTGCAGAATCATATAAGTCCTCATTACAATATAAAGCTATCACTTTGAGACTTCATTATTAATTAATAAGTAGCAGATATGTCTTTTTCTTGTTGAAAATTTACATTGTTTTCTAGGAGCAGAGAAATTTAATAGATCAGAACTAAACATTGGCAAAAGGAAGCTTAATACATCAATAAATGCCAACACATATATTATTAACTGAAAATTTGGTTGAAATAACAATATATTGTATAGGAAGTATATTAATTATATATTGCTGAGTAAAATTATTATAGCAAGCATAAAAGCTTAAAATAACATACATTTGTTATCTCATAGTTTTGTCAGTTAAGGCTTAACTAGATTCTCTGCTTAGTTACTCAGAGTGCTATAATCAAAAAATTGCAGCTCTATGCTCTCAACTAATAGTTCCATTTGGGAAAAATCTACTTCCAAGCTCAGTCTGTTGTTGGCAGGGTTCATTTTCTTGCAAGTGTGGAAGAAAAAGCTTCAGCTTCTTGCAGAGTCTTGGGTAGAGACTGTCCTCAACTCTTAGAGATTTCTGAAGTTCCACTTCAGAAATATATCATACCATATAGACTTTCCCAACACTAACCCTTACTTCAGCTATCAGCAAGGAGTCTGTAACAAAAGTATGGAAGCAAAACAGAGTCTTGTTATAAAGTAGTATAATCACAGGAGTGATACCTCATCACCTCTGATATATTCTGTGAGTTGGACAAGAGTCACAGGTCCCACTTGAGGTTGAGGGCTTTAGATTTTATAAAGGAATTAACACCAGAAAGTGGGGGACAGGATGTGTGCATGAGGTGAGGGCTTAGAGTTCATTTATCACTAAAGTACAAGGCTGGAGAAATCACTATGGGATGAAGATTTCTGTGAAAGAAAGGATACTTATGGGTCTTGAATAATTGTAATGATTTAAAAAGTAGATTTAGAGGGTGGAGGGATGAATGATATTTTAAGCCCTGATATAACCCACTCCAGTGGTCTTGCCTGGAGAATCCCAGGCACGGGGGAGCCTGGTAGGAGACCGTCTATGGAATCGCACAGAGTCGGACATGACTTAAGCGACTTAGTAGCAGCAGCAGCATACCAGACAAGGACAATGGTTTTTGCTATGAAAAAAGATATGACTGAGTACGTTGATAATCAGGAAAACTTATAAAAAAATCAAGATCAGAGTGGTTATGTTCACGGGAAAGTGCCCTAGAAATCTGTTACACAAATGGTCCCAACCTGGTCTTGTCCATTAAATCAGGCAGGACTCAGAGACTGTAGAAACCAAACTAAAACCAGCTTAAACATAAAAGTTTATTAACATAACAATAGATGTTGATACATAGTTTATTGTGTCCACCAGTTTTCAGTGGTCTATCAAAAGCTGATAGTCTTATGATACATCTTGTTTATTATTTAACAATTTACTTTTCTTTTTGTAGTCCAACCTTAGATAATTCCATTATATGGGATAACAAAGATTATTTGCATATTCCTCTGCTTGGTTACATCAGAATCAAAAGAAGAATCTCACTCTCCGAGATCATAAAACCATCCGTGAAAACTTGCTGTGATTTCTTATTCATAGGTTAAATATCCCTGTATATAAATATTTAGCTTATGGGATGGAAAACTGTAATTGACTAGTCTTCATCATGTATTCTTTATGTGGCAGGATGTCACCTGATTATCAACTTCAAAAACAGAGAAAATGAGCAACCCTCACAGTTAAAAGAAAAAAATGGCAACAACACCTCTAATAATGTAGTAGATAAATTGCATTACAAAAAAAAAAAAAAAGTGATGCAGAGAATCAGTTCAGTTCAGTTCAGTTCAGTTACTAAGTTGTGTACAACTCTTTGCGACCCCATGAATCACAGCACACCAGGCCTCCCTGTCCATCACCAACTCCCGGAGTTCACTCAGACTCATGTCCATCGAGTCAGTGATGCCATCCAGCCATCTCATCCTCTGTCGTCCCCTTCTCCTCCTGCCCCCAATCCCTCCCAGCATCAGAGTCTTTTCCAATGAGTCAACTCTTCGCATGAGGTGGCCAAAGTACTAGAATTTTAACCTTAGCATCATTCCTTCCAAAGAAATCCCAGGGCTTGTCTCCTTCAGAATGGACTGGTTGGATCTCCTTGCAGTCCAAGGGACTCTCAAGAGTCTTCTCCAACACCACAGTTCAAAAGCATCCATTCTTCAGCGCTCAGCCTTCTTCACAGTCCAACTCTCATGTCCATACATGACCACTGGAAACACCATAGCCTTGACTAGACGGACCTTTATTGGCAACGTAATGTCTCTGCTTTTGAATATGCTATCTAGGTTGGTCATAACTTTCCTTCCAAGGAGTAAGCGTCTTTTAATTTCATGGCTGCAATCATCACGTGCAGTGATTTTGGAGCCCATAAAAATAAAGTCTGACACTGTTTCCACTGTTTCCCCATCTATTTCCCATGAAGTGATGGGACCACATGCCATGATCTTTGTTTTCTGAACGTTGAGCTTTAAGCCAACTTTTTCACTCTCCTCTTTGACTTTCATCAAGAGGTTTTTTAGTTCCTCTTCACTTTCTGCCATAAGGGTGGTGTCATATGCATATATGAGGTAATTGATATTTCTCCCTTCAATCTTGATTCCAGCTTGTGCTTCTTCCAGCCCAGCATTTCTCATGATGTACTTTGCATATAAGTTAAATAAGCAGGGTGACAATATACACCTTGATGTACTCCTTTTCCTATTTGGAACCAGTACTCCTTTTCCTATTTGGAACCAGTCTGTTTTTCCATGTTCAGTTCTAACTGTTGCTTCCTGACCTGCATATAGGTTACATATCCCTTAAACCATTTTAATCTCTGTTTTTCTACTCTGTTTTTTCTTACAGTTATGTCTTTCATTTAAACTGGAGTATATATCAAAATTTTGTTAAATTTGTTTATTTCTTCCCTTCTTTCATTCCTTACTTCTTCCCTCTTTTCTTTATCTATTTTTCTTCTTCCCTCCTTCTTTCCTTTCATTTGTATGAATATTACATATATTGTGTAATATGAGGTACATAATATCTGCTTATTTAACTTATATGCAGAGTACATCATGAGAAATGCTGGGCTGGAGGAAGCACACGGTAGAATCAAGATTGCTGTGAGAAATATCAATAACCTCAGATATGCAGATGACACCACCCTTATGGCAGAAAGTGAGGAAGAACTAAAGAACCTCTTGATGAAAGTGAAAGAGGAGAGTGGAAAAGTTGGCTTAAAGCTCAACATTCAGAAAACTAAGATCATAGCATCTGGTCCCATCACTTCATGGGAAATAGATGGGGAAACAGTGGAAATATGGCTGACTTTATTTTTCGGGGCTCCAAAATCACTGCAGATGGTGACTGCAGCCATGAAATTAAAAGACGCTTGCTTACTCCTTGCAAGGAAAGTTATGACCAACCTAGATAGCATACTGAAAAGCAGAGACATTGTCAACAAAGGTCCATCTATATAAGGCTATGGTTTTTCCAGTGGTCATGTATGGATGTGAGAGTTGGACTATAAAGAAAGAATTGATGTTTTTGAACTGTGGTGTGGAAGACTCTTGAGAGTCCCTTGGACTGCAAGGAGATCCAACCAGTCCATCCTAAAGGAGATCCAACCAGTCCATCCTAAAGGAGATCAGTCCTAAATATTCATTGAGAGGACAGATGCTGAAGCTGAAGCTCCAATACTTTGGCTACCTAATGCCAAGCACTGACTCTTTAGAAAAGCCCCTGATGCTGGGAAAGATTGAGGGAAGAAGGAGAAGGGAATTACAGAGGATGAGATGGGTGGATGGCATCACCGACTCAATGGACATGGGTTTGGGTGAACTCTTGGAGTTGGTGATGGACAGGGAGGCCTCGTGTGCTCTGTTTCATGTGGTTGCGAAGAGTCGGACATGACTGAGCGACTGAACTGAACTGAACTGAATATCTGGTTGTGCTTTTTTGACTAAGTATAGGGTTACCATTTAGTTGCTCAGCAGTAACCTTAATCTCTATTTATCTCCATAGATGCCTGGGGCCATAAAAAAGACTATTGATCCTCACAAGAAGGAAGTTCCCTAACTAGTTGGAATGCCTTAGCTAGAAAATAGTCAAACTATGTAATACTCCAGTACTCATCTGGAGGGACTTTATGCCCGTGTGCCAGTTTACTATAGTGAAAATTGGTGTATGTAGATTGATGATCTGTGATGGTTTATCTGGTTATTCTGCTTTAAAGATTCATCTGTAAACATGTGACTTAGCTTCCCTGAGACTAAAATGTCTCACATATATGTTGTTGACTCATAATCTAAAGAAATAAATCTCGTGCAACTGAGAAATGGCATTGAAACCTGAACTGCACCTGAACATGCACCTAGGCTTTCTTTCTCCAACTTTTTTGAATCCCCTGTACCATGGTAGGCTATTGTGAGCTTTCTTATGTATGTGGGATATAGTTATAAGAGCAACCAATGATGATTATTACTTAATTCCCTTGTATATATAATTAAAGAGACTATTATTAAAATTTGCACGTCTTATTTTCTGGATTATGAGTCTCTTGATCTATTATTTAGTCCCTTGACATACAATTGGCAATAAAAATAAATGCTTGATATTATCCCTTAATTAACAGTTTTCAAAATTATGCATTATTTCCCTCAGATCAGACCAGATCAGATCAGTCGCTCAGTCATGTCCGACTCTTTGCGACCCCATGAATCACAGCACGTCAGGCCTGCCTGTCCATCACCAACTCCCGGAGTTCACTCAGACTCACGTCCATTGAGTCAGCGATGCCATCCAGCCATCCCATCCTCTGTCGTCCCCTTCTCCTTCTGCCCCCAATCCCTCCCAGCATCAGAGTCTTTTCCAATGAGTCAACTCTTCGCACGAGGTGGCCAAAGTACTGGAGTTTCAGCTTCAGCATCATTCCTTCCAAAGAAATCCCAGGGCTGATCTCCTTCAGAATGGACTGGTTGGATCTCCTTGCAGTCCAAGGGACTCTCAAGAGTCTCCTCCAACACCACAGTTCAAAAGCATCAATTCTTTGGTGCTCAGCCTTCTTCACAGTCCAACTCTCACATCCATACATGACCACAGGAAAAACCATAGCCTTGACCAGACTAACCTTTGTTGGCAAAGTAATGTCTCTGCTTTTGAATATGCTATTTTTCCCTGTAAGTGTCCAAAATGACCAAGGATTCTGTATATGTGTTCATATATATGTTAATGTCTACTTACTTTTTAAATATTTCTATGTATTTAATCAATTTCAAGTACTATTCATTCTGATATTTAAGGCTTCTGACATTAAATAATGATATTTAGGGAAACTCCAGTGGAAACCTTTTCAGGTTGATACTGTTTAAATATTTACCTTGATGTTTGATGTCAAGAATGTTAGAGACATGCATATGGTAAAAACATTAACATTGAAGACCACAGTTCAGTTCAGTCTCAGTCATGTCCAAATCTTTGTGACCCCACAGACTGCAGCACTCCGGACTTCCCTGTCCATTACCATCTCCTGGAACTTGATCAAACTCATGTCCATCAAGTTGGTGATGTCATGCAACCATCTCATCTTCTGTTGTCCCCTTCTTCTCCTGCCTTCAATCTTTCCCAGCATTAGGGTCTTTTCCAATAAGTTAGTTCTTCAAATCAGGTGGCCAAAGTATTGGAGCTTCAGCTTCAACATCAGTCCTTCCAATGTATATCTAGGGTTGATTTCCTTTAGAATTGACTGGTTTGATCTCCTTGCTGTCCAAGGGACTCTCAAAAGTCTTCTTCAATACCACAGTTTAAAAGCATCAGTTCTTCAGCACTCAGCTCTCTTAATGGTACTCCTGGAAAATCCATAGCTTTGACTAGATGGACCTTTGTCAGCAAAGTAATGTCTTTGATTTTAATGTACTGTTTAATTTGGTTATAGCTTTTCTTCCTAGGAGCAAGTATCTTTTAATTTCATGGCTGATGTCAGCATCTGCAGTGATTTTGGTGCCCAAGAAAATAAAATCTGTCACTGTTTCCATTATTTCCCCATCTAATTGTCATGAAGTGTGGGACCAGATGACATGACCTTAGGTTTCTGAATGTTGAGTTTTAAGCCAGCTTTTCACTCTCCTCTTTGACTTTCATCAAGAGGCTCTTTAGTTTCTTAGCTTTCTGCCATAGGGGTGCTGAAGACAACAATATGAACTGTTTATTACACATGCAGATGGTTATATCTCAAAAAAGAAACAAACCAAATACAATCACAGAGATATGTCAAGAGGACCTGTGTCAACTGAAAGAGATTCCAGTGGCCAAAGCTGGAATATTTTGACCTACACAATAAATAAAATGTTATTGAATTAAAATCTAAATGATAGAATAAACATACTACATGAATCAATACTGATATAAATTAATGATTGAATTAATCAACAGGTAAGGGAAATTAAAAACCTATCCCATTTCATAGAAGAATTTAAAGCAATTTATATAAGTGTAATTCAAATAAGTGCAGTATAATTTCAGATTCCATAAATGTGTGCTGTTCATGGTGACTTCCTTCCTAAAACTATAGTTTTAGGAATATAGGGAGAATATAGCAATATAGGGAGAAAAGTGTAACTTTAGAATGTAGATAACTGACAAGCACTTTCTCAACATAGGTGGCCAAGTTATGCACCCAAAGTGAGAAGTCAAGGCTACAGTATATTCTCTTGATGTGAAAAAATTAAATTGTATTTGCTTCTATTGTTTTCCTCTTAAAAACACATTTCCTCAGTCTAATTTAAGAAAAAAATCAGGAAAACCTCAATTGAGGGACATTTTACCAAATATTTGACCAGTGTTCTTTAGACCTAAAAGTCATCAAGTCATCAAGACCTAAAAGACTTGAGAAACTGTCACGAGGAGCCTAAGAACACCTGACTGGTAAATGAATCTAGATACTGGTTCATTAATAATAAAAAAAGTATGGTTCATTAATAATAAAAAAATGTACCATAACAATGTAATAAGGGAAACTGGACACAGGTATATAGTAACTCTCTGTTCTCTCTTCACATATTTTGTGAATTTTAAGCTACTATATAAAAGTTTATTAAAAATATGTATTAGTGAGGAAAAGATACTACCAAAATTAAACTAGTGGAAAATTTGGAACTGAACACTTCACACATTGCAATTTTAAAAGTCTAGGAAAAGTTTAAATACCTGTTAAATTTTGGTAGAGAGAAAAATTATTAAATGAGAAGATAGCTCTGAAAATTTCAGAATTTTTTTTCAAAGGAGTAGAGGTATGGAGAATGACACAAAAAGAATGCTGGGTATACACAGAAGACAAAATATATATGCTGTGTCAGTTTTCTATTGCTAGATAACAAATTAACTTTATTGGCTACACACAACATTCATTTATCATTTCACAGTTCTGTGGATAAGGAGTCTGAGCAAGACTTAACTGAGTCATAAGTTTCTTTTACAAGCTACCATCAATATGTCAACAAGGCTGTCCCAAGGTTTGACCAGGACAGATACACTTTCAAGCTCACTTGTTTGTTGGCAAGAAGGTAGACTCTTAGTACCAAGGGTCTCAGCTCTTCAGTGGCCATTGTTCAGAAGTTTATCTCTGTTCCTTGCTACTGAACCTCTCTGGTTAGCCACCTTGGGTGATCAAAATGTGTCAGTGAGAAAGCAAAGGAGACTGTTTGCTAACAAGATCAGAGTCACAATCTTTTGTCACAGAAGTGATATCCCATTATCTTTACTGTACTCTCTTAATTAGAAGCAAATCATTAGAAGAAAGAAAGAAAAGAAAGTGAAGTTGCTCAGTCATGTCCGACTCTTTGCACCTCCATGGACTATAGCTTGCCAGGCTCCTCCGTCCATGGGATTTTCCAGACAAGAATACTGGAATGGGTTGTCATTCCCTTCTGTAGGAGATCTTCCTGACCCAGGGATCGAACACAGGTCTCCCACTGCAGGCAGACTCATTACCGTCTAAGCCACCAGGGAAGCCTAATCATCAGAATCAAGGCATACTTAATTAGTATTACACAAGGCTTAATTATCAGGAGATGGGTGGTATATTAGAAGTCTGCTTATCAAATATGCATGTGCATATAGTCTGATATTCAGAAGGAGTACTCTCTTTTTGAGTTGATCTTGACAATGAGAAGAGTTAATGTTCTGAGTTTATGAATAACTATCTTTCAGAATAAATGAACTAACATAAATTTGTACACTCAGAAAAATCAATATAAAACAAATAAGATAAATACACTGAAAAACATACACCACCAAAAGACACATTCAATGAAACTATAAAACACCAAAGAGTTTTATAAAACTTAAATATGGATCACCAGAAAAGATTAATATTTATGCTGACAACAGATTTAACATCAGCACAATGGAAGTTAGAGAAAAATAAAATAATACCTTCAAAGACACAAGCAAAATTTCAACTTCTTTTGAGATCCATGTATTTATTAGCTGGGAGAAAAGTTAAATACTAATTAACCTTAGATTTTGTTGCAAATATATGGTAAAAAATTAGAGTAGTCATTAAAATAATCAAAATAGAAATAAAACTGGTGTAAAAAAGAGAAGGCATTAAAAAAGAAAAAAAATGAGGAAAGTTAAAATGCATAATATCAAACAATCATTATTTATAAGACATTAAAGTACATTTAATGTCATTTAAGAGATCTTTTCAGATTTCATATAACAAATTCAGCTATGCTTTTGCAAAAGGAACATATAAAAATAAATAAAAGTGATAAAAATAGAAAAAAAGATTTTCCAGGAAAATATAATTATATTTTTAGGAAAATAAAAGAAAACACTGTTGTAGCTACCACACAAATTAGGCTTAATATGATAATGATTATTAGAATTAAAGATTTTTGTTCTGTGATAGTAAGTCATTCAAGTCCTAGACAATAAGCTATTACATTTCAAACTTGCAATTTCATGATGAAAACTTCATATTAATGTGAGAAACAGATACAAATTAATAAAGAAAATGTTATCCTAAATATTATCATAAAACATATATCTTAATTATTCATAAATCATAGATATGAAGTATTAGGAAAATATATACTTTAAAAATAGAAGTAATAAGGTTTATACTATGGATACATAGAACCTCCTGAAGTGAACAATTAGAAAGCACAGTCTTCCCAGACTTGTAGAGGTGGTTTATAATAATTGGTTTTGAATATTATTATAAAGCAAATAAAGCATATAATTAAAATTATTTTTATTTTATAACCTATATCTCTGATGATAAGGCTGTGTATTACATTAAAAGGGAATCACATTATGATATCTGAAAGCCCACCGCTATGACAAACGCTGATAAATTTCCACCAGTACCTCTTTTTCCCTTTCTATTGCAAATAATGAATTATCATGTAAATTTATAAAGGAAGATAGATGCCATGTTAAAGAATCATGGCCATATGAATAAGATACTGGCAGGGAATTTTAAATGGAAATGACATGCGCAACTTCTACATAGTTTCCTTAAAACTGATTGGCTCTTCTGTTGCTGCTGCTGCTGTCGCTTCAGTCGTGTCTGTCTCTGTGCGACCCCATAGACGGCAGCCCACCAGGCTCCCCTGTCCCTGGGATACTCCAGGCAAGAACACTGGAGTGGGTTGCCATTTCCTTCTCCAATGCATGGAAGTGAAAAGTGAAAGTGAAAGTGAAAGTGAAGTCGCGTCCGACTCTTAGCCACCCCATGGACTGTAGCCGACCAGGCTCCTCCGTCCATGGGATTTTCCAGGCAAGAGTACTGGAGTGGGGTGCCATTGCCTTCTACTCTTTCCTAATTTCCATGTGTGCTGGTGAACCACCCAATATTGATATTTCAGAGTAGGAAAACATTCAAGTAATGAGAGTGAAACAGTAGGACTCACAAAAAGACATGGATGCATGAATGACGAATGATGCAAAACTCTCTCCTGGCTCTGGACTTACTATTTATCCCTAAATCTTGGGTAAGAAGTAAACTTCTACTTCATTTAAGCCACTGATATGCACATTATTTATTATTGACATTGGCTAATTATATTCTAAGATATATGAGATTAAAGTAATTTCTCTTTGTAGCTTGTCTTTGTAGTTTTATGTTTTATTTTGATAAACAGAAATTTTCAATTTGAAATTAGATGAAAACATAAAAGGGCTTCCTTGGTGGCTCAGTGGTAAAGAATCCACCTGTCGATGCAGGAGACTCAGGAAACATGGGTTTGATCCCTGGGTCAGGAAGATAACCTGGAGAAGGAAATGGCAACTCACTCCAGTATCCTTACCTGAGAAATCCCGTGGACAGAGAAGTCTTAAAGAGTCAGACATGACTTAGTGACTAAACAGTAACGAGACACACAAATATTGTCTTCAGTTTAGTGTTTTTGTGTCATATTAATAAATTTATTTTCCTCTCAAAGTTATAAACTACATTGTGTAACAGTTCAATATTTCTAGCCTTTCAGCTTTTGCGTCCCCAGAAAGTTCTTGCAACTTTCCCATGCATATGTAGTTCAGAACTTAATCAAAGTTTTTTCACTGAAGTGTCTGCAAGGGCTTGGGGGTTTGCTTTTCTGCATTTTTTTTTAATTTCTAAAACTTACATCTTTACTTTCTGTGTGTTCTGAAAGCTCCAGTTGTATTCCTCAGTTCATTTTTACATGGCCTTACACCATCTTGAACCACCTAATCTGAAGAGAATCTTCCGAATAAAAGTCACAAAGCACAATTCCTAGTCATTACATTGCTTCTCATTCAGGCATCAACTGCCTTCAGTTTCTGCCGGCTTTTGGCAACTTTCCAGTGCCTTCATGTGGTTAATTTTATTTTTTTTTTCAGTTTTATTAATATTACTTGTTAACTGTAGCCTTGACCTAATATGAGCTAGCATTACTTGAAGCAGAACTCTGCTATTGACAATTTTTATTTAAATATAGGTACTGTGTTACTTTGCCTACAAAGGTCTGTTTAGTCAAAGCTGTGGTTTTTCTACTAGGTATGTACAGATGTGAGAGCTGAACAATAAGGCTAAACATCAAAGAATTGATGCCTTTGAACTGTGGTGCTGGAGAAGACTCTTGAGAGTTCCTTGGACTGCAAGGAGATCAAACCAGACAATCCTAAAGGAAATCATCCCTGAATATTCACTGGAAAGACTGATGCTGAAGCTGAAGCACCAATACTTTGGTCACCTGATGCGAAAAGCTGACTCATTGGAAAAGACCCTGATTCTGGGAAACACCAAAGGCATGAGGTGAAGGGGATGACAGAGGACGAGATTTTGGGGATGGCATCACTGACTCAATGGGCATGAGTTTGAGCAAACTTCGGGAGATGGTGAAGGACAGGGAAGCCTGATGTACTGAAATCTGTGGGATTGCAAAGAGTTGGACATGACTGGGCGACTGAACAACGACACTGCATTTGTGGGCTTTTCAGCTGATGCTAGTGGTAAAGAATCCACCTGACAATGCAGGACACATAAGAGATGAGGGTTATATCCCTGGGTTGGGAAGATATCCTGGAGGAGGGCGTGGCAACCCACTCCAGTGTCCTTGCAGTTTATAGGGTCACAAAGAGTTGACAATGACTAAAGCGACTCAGCAGACACACACTGTATTAGTATGTTTTTTTGCTTATTATAATTTCTAATACATATAAATAGTCCCTTTATTTCATGATAAAACATACATTTTTAACTACAGAGGAACAAAGAGACTTTGAAATGGCACTGATTATACTTTATTTTTAATTTTTAAGATAACTGTTTATTTGTATCTATACTATTCTATCCCTGGAATTATGTTTATTTCTTCTAAGACACTCCCATAACAGGGAAATTTTATTGTATCTTCTCGGAATTTGTGTCAGGTTTGAACTTGGAAATATTTATTTCAGAGTTAAAAGCAGACACCTCATCTTTAAACTGGGGATGACCTAATTCTAGCATGGGTGTACCTTACTCTAGGTATCCAAATTTCACTTTTTAAAGTTCTAATTCATTTTTTCTTTGAATATTAGCCCATATTTGATACTGTATGGTGTAATAATGCTATGGTTCTCTTTTATTCCCCTTAGGAATGGGTGAGGAAATGGTAGAGGTAAGAGAATAATGTAGTAATTGGGACTGGTGAATTAATTTAATAATCATTTCAACCAAACCCCTATTATAGCTTCCATTCTCACTTCATTTTGTGCCATCATTTTTGTTATTTTGCTGATCACCCAGAGAAGCTCTACCATCCACTGCAACTGTCACTTATTGGTACTGGTCTCTAGTTTCCTGAACCAACTTTATCTATGAATAGGCAGAAATTTCTCAATCACAGACAATCTAAATTCTCTCTCATTTGTTTCTATGTATTTATTTTATTATCATTTTATAAGATTCTCAAAGCGAAAAGAAGAAATCTTGGAGCTTTAGTTAGCCACCTTGAAATTACAACATTCACATGCATCATTTTATTAATTTAAACTGATATCATGGTCAGTAAAAATGTGGACTTTTTATATCAAAACTTTTCAAGTGAATTTTTCCTTTTTTAACCTTGAGGTATTGCTTTTAAAATCCAGATCAAAATATTTTAGCAGTAATTATACTTGATTTTATTTCAAAATTTTTAGACCCTCTTGTTACCCTTTAAATTGCTTTGACTTGATTTTGTTATCTGAAATATCACAGCTCCCTCCTGCCAGTAGACCATCTGTAATGACATATGGTGGTTTAACTTTTACAGCATGATTTAAAAAGGGTCACTGCATCACTATCAGCCTGACTCCTACCTTAGATAACTAACCTAAGGCCTATATCCAGGTGCAAAGGCAAATATTTTGGTCATTTTGAATTGTTTCCTTGATACAACTAAAGCTTTAGTGCATTATCTCTATTAAATCTCAAAGATGTAAGGCTATAATGTTCTAATAATATAGATGAAGATATGGAAGCAGAAGTTGCTTATTGATTTTTACTGGGGTTACTTAGACAGTCATTGAAAAGAATGAGCTTTGAACACACAGTTTATGTTTCCAAAACGCTCGATCTTTCCACTGCTGCACTTTCATTTTAATGTGATAAAATAGCAGAGCTCAGTAATTCCAATTCTTCCTATATGCTGATCCCAGGCTAGACTTTCCAAACAGTGTCTTATTCTGCCTTAGTTTGTTGTTTCAGAAAGAACTATGTTTGCTGCAATTAACAACCAACAAGATTTCTGAAGGTTGGCAGTTTAATTCATTTTCACAAAGTTGTCAAGTGCCTCTGAAATTCTCTATCATTCTCTCATGAACAACAACAACAAAAAATCACTCTAAACCACCAGGCATTTCATCTGCACTCCAAAGAGAGAAGGAGAATGACAAACAACACATGCCATAGATTACTATGCTTCCTTTTAAATTTTTTATTGAAATAGAATTAACTTCCCATGTTATTAATTTCACATATACAGCATAGTGATTCAACATCTTTACACATTATGAACCGATCAGCACAATTAGATGTCTAGTAAGCATCTGTCACCACACAAAATCATCACAATGTTATTGACTGTATTCCCCATGCTGTCCATTGCATCCTTGTGACTTATTCACTTTATAACAGGAAGTTTGTACCACTTATCATCTATTTTGCCCATTCTTCTTCCACTGTGGCAAACACAAGCTTGTTTTCTATATTGATTTAAAATCTGGAGATCCAGTAAAGCCAGTGGTATAATTCAGTCTAAGTCTGAAGTCCTGAACCAGGAGAGCCAATCTTGTAAATACTAGTCTAAGGGCCAGAAAAGATGAGTCTCAACTCCGGCAGACAAGCAGAACATTAATTCATTTTTTTCTGCTTTTGTTCTATTCTGCTTGTCAATAGATTGAATCATAACCACTCATAATAGAGAAGGCAATCTATTGAGTCCACCAGTTCAAATGTTAATCTCATTGAGAAGCATTTTCACAGATATATTCAGAAAACATCTTTAATCTGGGCACTCCATGACCAGTCAAGTCAACACATAAAATTAGCCATCAAATTATTTAAACTTATCATTATTTCCTCATATCTTCAATTTTCAATATCTGTTGACATTTGCTTTTCACTGGTAGTCTTGCCTTTTCTTTTCAATTTTTAAGAGATCTTTAAATTTTCAGATGCTATTCTTATGTCAAATTTAGAAATGGAAATGCAGGCATACCTTGAAGACATTGTGTGTTCTGTTCTAGATCACTGTGATAAAGTGAATTTTGCCATGAAGTGAGTCACACGACTTTTTCTTTTTCTTTTCCAGTGATATAAAAGTTATGGTTACACTATACTGTAGCCTACTAAGTGCACAAGGACATTATGTTTAAAAACAATGTACACACCTTAATTAAAAAATACTTATGGTTAAAAGGTGCTAACCATCATCTAAGCTTTCAGCGAGTCCCAGTAATTTTGATAATGGACTATCTTTCTTCAGTGTTGATGACTGCTGACTGATTAGGACAGTGGTTGCTGAAAACTGGGGTGGCTGTGGCAATTTCTTAAAATAAGACAGCAATAAAATTTTCTATATCAATTGACTCTTTCTTTAATCAATGCTATTTCAGTAGCATATAATGTTTTTAATAGTGTTTTACCAATAGTAGAACTTCTTTCATAATTGGAGTCAACCTTCTCCAAGCCTGTCACTGCTTTATCAACTAAGATTATATAATATTCTAAGTATTCTGTTGTCATTTCAATAATATCCCCAGCATCTTCACCAATAATAGATTCCACCTCAGGAAGCTACTTCCTTTGTTCATGTTGTTGTGCTCAGTCACTCAGTTGTGTCTGACTCTTTGCAACCCCATGGACTATAGCCTGCCGGGCTCCTCTGTCTATGGAATTTTCCAGGCAATAATACTGGAGTGAATCGACATTCCCTACACCAGAGGATCTTCCTGACCCAGGAATTGAACTCTGACCTCTTGTGTCTCCTGCATTGTCAGGGGTATTCTTTACCACTAGTGCCACTTGGGAAGTCCATCTTTGTTTATAAGAGGCAGCTTTTCATTCTTCAATTTGTATCATTAGATTGCAGCAATTCAGTCAGATATTCATGCTGCACTTTTAATTCTAGGTTTTTTTTCTGTTTTCACCACATCTGCATTTACTTCCTTCACCTTAACTCTTATTAATGTTGTTATTATGACCCTACTCATGATCATAAATGTTATTAGTGGCATCTAGAATGGTGAATCCTATTCAGAAAGTTTTCAGTTGACCTTGCATGTATACATCAGAGAAATCACTATCTATAGCAACCATGGCCTTACAAAATGTGTTTCTTGATGAATGAGACTTCAAAGTTTAAATTACCTCTTAATCCATAGGCTGCAAAATGGATATCATGTTCGTAAACAAGGAAACAACATGGAAACATTAATCTTGTACATCTTCAGAAGAGCTCTTGGATGCATTGTTAATGAGAAGTAATATTTTGAAAATAATTTTAGCTTCTGAGCAGTAGATCACAACAGTGGGCTTAAAATAGTCATTAAATTCAGTTCAGTCAGTCACTCAGTCATGTCTGACTCTTTGCAACCTCATGAACTGCAGCACACCAGGCCTCCCTGTCCATCACCAACTCCTGGAGTTTTCCCAGACTCTTGTCCATTGAGTAAGTGATGCCATCCAGCCATCTCATCCTCTGTCATCCCCTTCTCCTCCTGCCCCCAATCCCTCCTAGCATCAAGGTCTTTTCAAATGAGTCAACTCTTCGCATTAGGTGGCCAAAATATTGGAGTTTTAGCTTCAACATCAGTCCTTCCAGTGAACACCAAGGACTGATCTCCTTTAGGATGGAGTGGTTGAATCTCCTTGCAGTCCAAGGAACTCTCAAGAGTCTTCTCCAACACCACAGTTCAAAAGCATCAATTCTTCTTGCTCCCAGCTTTCTTTATAGTCCAATTGTCACATCCATACATGACCACTGGAAAAACCATAGCCTTAACTAGACAGACTTTTCTTGACAAAGTAAGTCTCTGCTTTTTAATATGCTGTCTAGGTTGGTCATAACTTTCCTTCCAAAGAGTAAGTGTCTTTTCATTTCATGGCTGCAATAACCATCTGCAGTGATTTTGGAACCCCCAAAAGTAAAGTCAGCCACTGTTTCCCCATCTATTTGCCATGAAGTGATGGGACCAGATGCCATGATCTTAGTTTTCTGAATGTTGAGCTTTAAGCCAACTTTGTCACTCTCCTCTTTCACTTTCATCAAGAGTCTCTTTAGTTCTTCTTCACTTTCTGCCGTAAGGGTGGTGTCATCTGCATATCTAAGGTTATTGATATGTCTGCCGGAAATCTTGATTCCAGCTTGTGCTTCATCCAGCCCAGCATTTCTCATGATGTACTCTGTATATAAGTTAAATAAGCAGGGTGACAATATACAGCCTTCACGTACTCCTTTCCCTGTTTGGAACCAGTCTGTTGTTCCATGTCCAGTTCTAATTGTTGCTTCCTGACCTGCATACAGGTTTCTCAAGAGGCATGTCAGGTGGTCTGGTATTCCCATCTCTTTCAGAATTTTCCACAGTTTACTGAAATCATGTTGTAAACATCTGTAAACATCTGTGCTGCTATCCATGTTTTGTTGCTCTCTTTGTAGTGCAGAAGCAGAATAGATTTAGCAGAATTCTTAAAGGCCCCAGAATTTTCAATAAATAACATTGGCTTTAACTTAAAATCACCAGCTGCATTAGCCCCTAACAGGAGTGTCAGCCTGTGCTTTGAATTTTTAAAGGCAGGCATTGGCTTCTCCTCTCTAGCTATGCAAGGTGGTATCTTCTTCCAATAGAAGATTGTTTTACTTACATTTAACATCTATTGTCTAGTGTAGTTACTTCCATAAATTATATTAGCAAGATTTTCTGGATAGCTTGCTGCAGTTTCTCCATCAGCATCTGCTGTTCTCCTTGCACTTTATGTTATGGGGATGACTTCTTTCCTTAAATCTTATGAACCAAACTCTGCTAGCTTTATTATTATCATTTTTTTTTTCCCTGAAGCTTTTTTAGCTCTCTCAGCTTTCATAGAATTAGAGAGAATTGGAACTTTCCTCTGGATTAATTCCTAAAACTTTCTCCAGATCAGCAATAAAGCTGTTTGTTTTCTTACCATCCATGTGTCCACTGAACTAGCACCATTAACTTCAAAAACGTTTCCTTTTTAGTCACAATCTGGTTCACTGTTTAGCACAAGAGGCTAGCTTTCAGCTTATCGTAACTTTTGACATGACTTTTACTAAGGTTAACAATTTGATTTAAAAATGAATGAAAGATATATGACCTTCCTTTCCATGAGCACTTAGATGTTATTAAAGGGTTATTAAATGACATAATTTCTATATTGTTATATCTCAGGAGACAGGCAGGCCCAAGGGAAGGGGGAGATGTTGGGAAAGAGTAAATTGATGGAGCAGTTGGAACACACACATTGATAAAGTTTGCCAATATATATGAGCTTGGTTTGTGGGGTCCAACAATAATTACAATAAAGACATAAAAAATCACTGATCACAAATCACTATAACAGATATAATAATAGACAGAAGATTGAAATAATGTTGAAATTACTAAAACGTGACACAGAGACAAGAAGTAAACAAATGCTGTTGCACAAATGGAACTGATAGACTTGTTTGAAGCAGGATTACCACAAATCTTCAACTTACAAAAAAGGAAATTGTAATGTCTGCAAAGTGCAAAACATAAAGGAGAATAAAATAAAGTATGCCTGTATATTGTTTTGGAATTTTTTTAACAATTAACTTCATGAATGAAATTATTTAATTTTAATACCACCAATTCAGTGAATGAAAGTACTTAATGGTAATAACATCAACCATATTTCTTTATTTTCCTTTACAAATTTTATTTTGAGTTTTTATTTAAAAAGTCTTTCTCTACCTTTGCTTTCTTCAGCTTCTAGAGTCTACTTGTGTTTCTTGTTCACTCTGCATCTTCCTTCTACAAAGCACAGTGATTCCATGTCTGTTTCCATTTACATATCTTTTATTTATTTATTTTTTTCTGAATTAGATTTCCTTGTGCCTGTTTTACAAGGAGTCTTGTGATTACATTGGACTGATTTGGATAATCCAAAATAATCTCATAATTTCAAGATTCTTAATTCACCAAATCCATACTATCACAATGTAAGGTATTAATATCATACTCATAGGTTCCAGGTATTAGAACACAGATGCAAATTTGTGAAGCACTCCATATTTTTTGGAGTAGCCACCCACTCCTTATTCTTGCCTGGGAAACCCCATGGACACAGGAGCCTGGTGGGCTACCACTCACTGGGTTGCAAAGAGTTGAATAAGACTGAACATATACCCCTTGCTTCTCATCATTTTGGAACCATTATTGATCTCGTGCTAAGATGCTTCAGTTGTGTCCAGTTCTTTGCGATCCTATGGACTGTAGCCCACCAGTCTCCTCTGTCCATGTGATTCTCCAGGCAAGAATACTGGAGTGGATTGACATGCCAGCCTCATTACTGATCTCACCACATAGTAAAAGTTTACAAAAAGATAAATTTAAAAATAACAAATCATAAAAAAATGTAAATTAATGCTTTGATATCATATAATAGACTTCAGGAAAAGAAATACTACCCAGGTAAAAAGATATTTTAATGCTAATAAATTCATGAAAAATGTATAGTCTAAATGTATATGCACACAATCATAGACCATTAGCAAACATATAGAACATGAACTGATCAAATAGAAATTATAAAGAAGCATAACACCAATTGTATTTGGAGATTTCAATATTTACTTCTCAATAATTGATATTACTATTAAACAAATTAAAATTAATAAGATATGATTTAAATATATGATTAATTTGCATTTAAGATTAATTTAAAGTTTGTTATTAAATTATAATTAAACTTAATTAAGAAAAATAGACCTGAACAACAATATTTATCAACTCAGCCTAAATAATATTTATATTGATATAATATCTGATCCAAAATATCGACATCAGATGAAAAGTTCACTAAGAACCTTTATAGTTGGTAGCATTGCAAATTTAAATTCTGCACATAACTGAAACACATCAAAATATAATATCTTTATGCAGTAAAATTAACACAGTGTTTAGAGGATAATCTATAGCTTTACATATATTTATTACAAAAACATAAGAAATATAATGATTTATATGTCTACCTTCAGAAGTTAGAAAAAGATAGTGAAATTAAAACCAAAGGAAGTATAAATAACTAACAGGGTAATAAAGATATAAACAAATAAATTAATTAGAAAACAAACTATAAAGAGAATCAATGGCTCAGCTGCTTCTTTAAACATATCAATAAAATTTATAAGCCTTAGCCAAATTAAGGGAATAAAGTAGAGAAGACATAAGTCATAAATTAGAAAAGAGAAAATTAAGAAAGAATTCCACTAGAATTGGTAAAATGAGAGACTGCCCATTTCAAATGCTGTTAAGGAAGATACAGTTACTTTGGAAAATATTTTCACGTTGTGTTGTAAAAGTAAATATCTCTTTTATTAAACATCATGATTCAGTAATTCCATTTTTATATATTTAGGTAAATAGCAAAACAATTTAATAGCACAAAGATTTTACATTAATACCCACTGAATATTCATTTCATGTTAAAATGAACTAAAATTTCAAATACAACATAGGTAAATGAATAAACATATTTTAGTATATCTATACAATAGGATAATATTCAGCAAAACAAACAAAAAACCCAAAAAAGAATGATATCTCAATATTCAAAGCACATGGAAGAATGTGAAAACAATTATTCTAAGGAACAAAGATAGACATTAAACACAAGTACTTCTATTTCCATTTATATGAAACTCTAGAAAAGCCAGTCTTAATATATAGTGACAATAAATATATGCATACACACATATAATGGAATATTGCTCAGGCACAAAAAGAAATTTCTACTTGCAACAACCCGACTAGACTTAAATGGTATTATCTTGTGTGCTGTGCTTAGTTTCTCAGTCATGTACAACTCTTTGGGATGCCATGGATTGAAGCCCATCAGGCTCCTCAGTCCATGAGATTCTCCAGGTAAGAATACTGGAGTGGGTTGCCATGCCTTCCTCCAAGGGATCTAATCCAGGGGTGGAACCAAGGTGTCTCGCATTGCAGGCAGATTCTTTACCATCTGAGCCACCAGGGAAGCTGGGTATTATCTTATCCTTGGTGAAATAAGTCAGACAGGGAAAAACAAATTGGAATCTAGAAACAAATGCAAATGAATGAATATAGCACAGTAGAAATCAATTCACAGGTATAAAGAACAGGCTGGGGCTTACCAGAAGGCAGAGGGAGGCTTACCAGAGGCAATAGGGAGACATGGAATGGGAGTAGAGGATTGAGAGCTAAAAAAAAAAAACAGTTTTAAAATGGATATACTACAAGGAAATATAGCCATCATTTTGTGGTGATTTTAAGTGGAGTAATCTATAACGAGGTTGCTATATTATAAACATAAAACTAATATAATGCTGTAAATCAACTACATTTTAATTAAATACAAACATACATACAAGGACTCTGGAAAAATTAAATAAAAATAAACCATCTAAATCCCCAAATTTTCACATGTTGCATGGTGAAATGAAAATTCCTGAACCATATTTAGTGATTGAAAAGGTTTATTTTGGCTCATGTCTGTCTTAGTGATTCAGAACTACCTAGGAATTTATGATTCAGTTTCAATGTGTTTGATACCCCTGGAGAGCTCTTCTAAATTAATCAGAACTCTAGCTTTGCCCTAGTAGTGTACAATTTTCAAATATGAACGTAGTTAAAAGTATAAGCTGCAATCAACTCCTTTGTATGTTTCTTGATTTCACCAACTATTGTATGATCAACTAGTTTGTGTTAAGGGAATAATGAACAAACACGGGGCCTGAGTGTCTCGAGAAAACACCTCACTCTTAACAGGTTTGCTGTGAGGGACAAAAACAAAAACTATAAAAGACTTGCTTATTTACTGGCACAGAGTGAGTATAGAATTCAGTTCTCTTCCAAATCTCCATCTCTATATTTTAAATACAAAATTGGGAAAATAATTGTTTTTTTTTTCCTTTTTTTACTGTTTTAAAGGTAGAGATGATATAATCTATATAAAAGCATATTACAGAGTCTTAACACATTTATAAACAGTAGATCTCAACTGTTAATGCCAACCAAATTCACATAGTTTAATAAATGAACCAATAGTGCAATAACTGGGGAGCAGTATTCTGAATGGCAAATAGTACTGCTAGATTTTAAAGCTTGCAGAAGAACATAAGACACAGACAAAACCTGAGCATGTATTATTTGTCACTTGAGGTGATTTTTAATACATTTATTTCACATATGCATGGTTGATTTCACACAAATTTGTGTTGAATTTGTGGATGTGTCAGTAGATTAAGAACTGTTTCCTGATCACCTGTCCACTCTTTGCTTTTGATGAGCTCTCTCAGAGATGTCTCAAACTCCCCCAGATTCTGTTTCTATGTTATTTTTCTCATGCCCTAACTACCATTCGTGATCACTAAATCCGTTCTTTAAGTCAGTCTCTTGGGCACAGGGGTGATCTCCTCAGATCAACTTGTTCACCTCTCCTTATTTATACCAACTCCACCAGATTCAGCCAGTCAAAGCTTCACAGATTACTTCCTATATTGATTTGAATAAAAGTTGGTAAGTTAGATCAATTCAACTAGGTTTCCCTCATCTTTTTTTCCCCAAATGATTAGCTGGCTAGGATAGGGGAAATATTCTTTGATCTTAAAGAATCTTACCTACTGATGTTTTTGTTTCCTCAATCATTCAGTTTATGACTGAAGGGCAGGGATACTACATGAAATCAGAAAGTTACTTAATCTCTCTGTACCTCAGTTTCCTCATATATAAAATGAGAATAAAAATAGCACTTAGGTCTTAGGGCAGTTTTAAGTAATAAATACTTATATACTTATAACATTTAAAATTATTCCTAGATTCTAGTAAGCCCTATAGAAGTGTGAGTAATTATTAATCTTTCTCCTTAGCATATTACTGACCAACCTTAGCATGCGTCCTAATATGTCTTCTCCCAGTTGCATCCATCCGTCTCTATACATTGTGTGAGTATGTGTATAAAAACCTCTATATACAAATAGAAAAGACTTGTTTTCAATTATTTATTTGAAAATGGGCTCAACAACCCTGCTCACATGAAGAAAGATATTGAAGGCTATTCAAAATCAATGTGTGTGCCAACATACTTAGACAAATGGCCAATTGGCCTTGTAATAAACACAATGAACAAATCAATGAAATCCATTAGAAAGTACTTAGGAATAATAAATTTTAAAGAGCCAAATAACACTTCAGCAGTGGTTTGGCCTCGAGACCTTGAATGGAAGATGTCAGGTTTAGAATCCACCTAAATATCCCCTGTATAACGTGCAAGGTGAAATATATAAAACGTTTTTAAAGAAGCAAAACTTCTCTATATAACAAAGTGTCTTCGTCAATTTGCATGTAAGTGTTTCTGTCTGTAAACTCTCCTTTGCTTGTGTCAGGTGCACTCTCCTCCCAGCCAGTGTGGTCTCCCTCCAACCCACCTCCTATTTTTAGTCACAAATGAGAAAACATTGGGTCAGAAGACCTAAGCCATCATTACCACAGATGCATAAGCAATACAGGAAATTGGTCCTGACCCAGTGATTGAGCAAAAGCTTATTATAGCATATGTGTTTACTCCTGGTTATTTTCCCATATCCATTATTATTAATGTAGCTTATAGTAAAATATCTGAGTCCGGGGTCAGTGGAGGATCAGCTATAACTGTAGTTAAGTGGAAAGCACCTAAATAGCTATTTATACTTAGCTTCTTAAAACCTCCAGGGGAAGTTCCATTTCAGCAAAGGATAAGACTTAAGTCGCAGAAATGAATCTATAATGTTAGAAGTTGAGGTGTCAGTTGAGCAAGTCAGGGAGGAATTAGGGCTATAGAAGGACTGGCCACTTTCCCTGAAATCACATATTCTATTCAGGTAGCACTTTTCTTCTCTCAGTAAGACCAGAGTCACCCTGGCTTTTGGATAAAAATGTTATCAATCTGCTTATAGCCTTCTGGAATTTTGTACCCAATTAAACCATCTGTTGGTGCCCTGGAGCACACCCACTTACAAATTTCTCAGCTAATGAGTTGCTCATTGGTTTCAGTAAGATTTCCTCCTCAAGGGCAATGCCTTATCCCATTAAAAAGCTTGAAAGAAACTGCTAGAGCAGAGAGAAGCACAAGAATATGTAGTTTTTATGCTGTAAAAAAGTCAGTGTCAGAACAAGTGTGAGAAAAGTTGATTTGTTCAGTTCAGCAAATGGATGTCCTCTTCATGGCATTTCCAAGTTTACCACTCTTTAGAAAGAAATTAACAGAGTCCTGAGACAAGATGATCCATTTATTGTAGAATCCGGCTTCTCTGACCGTCATGAAGAAGATATCATTCAAAAACATCCTCAGAACTGGCCAGGTGCTGCTTACTGATATAAATTGTGTTATGATCCATGGTAAGCAAGTGTATGATGGACATGTACATTGCTCAGGTTCTTTGTGTGTGAGGGTCCTGAAATAATTATTGACATATCACTGGGAGAAGAGGTGAGAAAGAGAAACAGAGAGATAGCAAGGCAGAGACAGACGCAGAGAGTGAGGTAGAGGGAGAGAGAGAGGGAGATGTAAAGAAAAAAATGAGTAAAGAGAGGAAGGAAGAAATTTAAAGATAAACTAGAAGATAAAGGGGGAAAGCCATAAAAAATAATAGCCTCTTTATCAAATTACTAATTTAAGTTTTTTCTAACTGAAGCATTTTAATATGTTTGTTCAGAAAATATTCATTTTATATTCAGTCTTAACTAATAGTGTATTTAATAAATGTTTACAGGTATTCTCTCCCAACACACAATTGTAGGAAATTAGTTTTTAGAGACAGCTTGCTGTGAATCAGTTATTTGATCTTATTTTCTTTTTTTGTTAAAACTGATGATATCTGAGAATCAGTTCATAGGATTAATGATTCACTACTGCTGTAGTTAAAGGAAAACTTCATGACCAAAGAAAAATTTTGTCTATTAGCTAGAAGTTTATATGGATATTGATATAGGCTCATCTTATATGTCACATATCAATAGTGGGTAGTAACTACATGGAGGTTGAATTGAGGAGATTGAGGTCAAGGACAGACACAGAAGAAATGAAAGAGAAGTCTTAACACTGGCACAAGATGGAGAATTGTGTCATATATCCCAGATATTTGTGACCTGTTCTAACACTGCACTATTTGAAAAAACTGGCCACAAACTACATGTTGCTATGGGGAACTTGAAATGTGGCTGGTCTGAAGTGAAACAAACTATATGAGTAAAATACTCACTGAATTTCAAAATTGTCCCCAAAACATGTGAAATATATTGTTAACAATTTTATATTGATTACAGGTTAAAATGATTTTTGATGTGAATATTGAAAAATTTAAAAGTACATGTATAGCACACATTGCATTTACATTGGGCAGGGCTGATTTAGAAAATCAACTCAAATGTTGGACTTGCTGATCATTTCAAAAATATGTAAGGTCAATATCCTTTTATTTTTTATATGATTCCCACATTATAATAGAGTCTGTTGACTTTTTAATGCTAAGAAGATCTGAGTACACAATACAAAAAGGTAGTATTAATAATATCCAACACTTGCCATTTATGATGTCCCCAAAATTATACACTGTAATCCTATTTATAGATGGGGAAACTGCTTAGTCTGTGTGCTTAAGGAACTAATGGAAGTTGACAGTTGGGAAGCAGTGAACATATGGCTAAATCCTGGCAGTTTTATATAATTATTGTGCTATTCTCCCTGTCGTAGGCTTATAAAATATGAACTACATTCAGTATTATAATTGACTCTAAGGTATTCTTAATTAAATATCACAGAATGACACATCTCAAGTAAATCATGATTTTCATCTTGTGGAAGCCGATTTGTAGAGGATTTAGAATGTGATATAAATCACTTCTTCTCAAAGAAATGTACGAAATAGATTTCTATTGTTTATATCACCCACTTTACAGTACTTTGTTATAACAGCCCACACTGACTAAGACGTCGTTAATGATTCTGGGTGAGCATGGGCCTCTGTGTGGGTACCACTACATATGACTAAGTATCACAGATGCAGTTAACATCTTACCTGTTCAAACTTGTTGAGGATCAAAGATAATATATAGCCTGAAGAATTAAAACTTTTTTTTAACGTTTTCTTCCCCTTAAACCTCATCCTTAACGTTTTCCCCTTAAAGCATGTGTCACTGACCATAATCTCTTGATAAGTAGGTTAAAACTTATAAGGATCATTTATTTAACTGTATTTGCATATAGGTAAACTTTCAAGGTCATTGAAATATAATAACATCACATTTGGGAGAGGGACAATTACCTTTGACTAATGGGAATGAAAGGAAATTTCAACACACAGAAGGAGCTACCTTTCTAACTTCTACCAGTGGAATAAATCGTCCCCACATTTCTTTTTTCATTAAACACACACATACCCTTGTAGTAATTGAGTTTGAATATCCTTTGTCTTTTCCTTACCTTGAACTTATTATGAGATGCTTGACATGTGGAGTCAAGCTCATGTTTCAATTATTTTTAGATTTTAGTGCTTGTATGTCAAAGCTACATAGGTTTAAAATCACAAATAAATTGTACCACATTTACTCCACTTACTTCAATGTGATGATGTGTAAACCAATAAGATGTAGTATTTTTTTATTTTAAAAAATGCAAAATTTTATTTATTTAGTTGTTTGATAGTATCAAGTCTTAGTTGAGGCACACAGTATCATTGATCTTCATTGCAACATGTGGGATCTTTAGTTGTAGTGTGTGAATTCTTAGTTGAGGCATAATGGAATCTAGTTCCCTGACAAGGATCAAACTCAGGCACCCCACATTGGGGTAGAGTCTTAACCTCTGGACCACCAGGAAAGTTCCTTTTATAAAATAGTCTTTTAAAATCACTTATTTACTTCACATTTATTCAGTACAACAAAACATTGTTTAAAATAAAATACATCTGTCTCAAATAATCTTCCTCTAACTAACCAATTAATTTGAGTTAGGGATGGAAGGCCACAGTAACTCTATTCCAGGGTGGGTCATCATGATGGTCCTGTAGACATGAATGATTACTGTCTCCCAGTGAGTGGCCTAGGAATTCACTGTGAGAGTAGGTCCTGTTCTGAGAAAGCTCAGACTTCCCCTTCAGAACATTCAGAAAACTGATAGGCTATCACTGCAGTAGGAGTAAATGTCAAAATCTTAAAAATTCAGAGATTTTATACTTGGAAATCTTGAATACGTTTGCCTCAGATTGATATTGACAAGGTCCTTCAGCTAGAGTTGGGAGTAGATTCAAGACTCATGTATACAAATACTCTGAAATGTCTAAAAGCTATTGACCCTCCTCTCCAAAGAAAACCTGTCTTCTTCCCTCCTCTCTTTACATTTTGCTATCTCTGCTATCATTTTCTCTCCTTTTTCAATGGAACTCACTACATTCTTTGAACACTTTCCCTCTTTAAAATCTATAATTTTTCTTATAACAACTTCCCTTACTCCATATAATTGTCACTTAGATTAGACTTAAAATATTGTAAAACAAACCAAAACAAAACAGAGTGAAACTTGAAAGTGTTAGTCTCTCAGTCATGTCCAACTCTTTGCAACCCCATGGACTGTAGCCTTCCAGGTTCCTTTGTCAGTGGAATTCTCTAGGCAAGAATATTGGAATAAGCTGCCATTCCCTTCTCCAGGAGATCTTCCTTACCCAGGGATCCAACCCAGTTCTCCTACATTCCAAGCAAATTCTTTACCATCTGAGCTACCAGAGAAGTCCTAGGGTGAAACTTAGTATTTGTATAATTGCAATAGATTGTATAAAAGGAAATTATTTAAATGGAATGAGTATTTGAAAATATGGTGATGTCTCCATTTCTTATTGATATTTATTTTCCTTAATCTTCATTGTGAAAGAATGTATGCATTTCTGATCTTAGAGATATTTATATATGACTATTAAGTTTCAACGTCCCCAGCAACTAGATTGCTTGAGCGTTCCATTGTAGTAAAACTAATCTCAATTTCCATGGAATTAAACTATAATTGGATTCACTGTGACTATTTTGCAAAAGGGGTATCTGGAGTTGACAGTATCCATACTGGGTAGTTTGAGAAATAACAGAAAAGAATGATCCACAGGAAAGTGCCATATGTTTGTCATAGTCTGTGAGATTACACCATCAGTGATCCCTTAACTTTCTGACATGTACTGCCTTCTGTGCACTAAAGCTCTGAAGTGAACAAAATAATAATAAATAAACTCAATTATATATCAATTGGTGTGAATTTACTATTTCCTGTAGAAGAAGGAGATTCTGAAACAGATGAAAGCACTGCCACATACCAGGAGGAAGAAGCTTGAATTCAATTTGGGGCCCCAGGGGTGTTCTAGACATTAAATACAATTTTCTCCATTTTATAGACAAAGCACATAAGAATAAGTGAGGAGATGGTTTGTCCTATACTTCATGTGTTTGTGTTATTACATGCCCAGCATATCCTGCTTTTGGGGGCATGTCTCCATTATTTTACCATCCCACATCCTAAAAAGACTGTCCAAATTCGGAATTCTAGTATAAAGACAAGGATGTCAGCTTCATCACCAGAACCAGTATTTCTAAAGGTCTTTCTCAAATGGCAAATTATAACTAATTGGGAAAATACATCACTTTATATTTTCTTGAGCAACTTCTGTTGATAAGTTGCTTTAACTCTCCTTTGAATGAATTGATTTATGCCTAAACTATGACTACAACCATCTGCTACTTTTCTTTTATTTGATGTATTTTCTCTTCAAAGCACCCTTATCTTATGTTCATCTCCTTGGTAAATGTAAAACATCCATCACATGTTGGCTACAACACTGCTACCTTATGCCTCAGCACCTAAAGAATTGTTGTGTCTATTTTCTTCAACTTTCATCTATGCTGGAGATGAGAGAGTAGAAGGAGGCAAGACAAGACAGTATTTATAACTGTGCTCCACTTCAAAAAAGCTCTGATCATAAAAGAAGGTAAGAGCTTTGCAAGTTGACTTTCTCTTCTTGCATACAATTAGCTTCAAATTAGCTAATTTACTCCATAATTACTATGAAACCAGATGGCCTCTAAAACGAGGGACACTCTTAACATGAATGATTTCAATTCAAATTTCTTTCCACTCAAAAATCTATATTGAATTATACTAGAGAATGGATACTGTAGTGGGAATCAAGACTGTAAAATTTTTAAAATCCAGTGCTTTTCCTCAGGTTTCACTGCCTACTCTGTGGCCCAAATATACAAAGTATCAGGCATAACTCTATAGCACCTTGGAGAAGGGAAAATGTATTTTAAAATTTTATGGATAGTATACAGTGAGGAAGTATTAAGAGGTAAATGTAAAAATGCAAAATTGAGAAAAGCCTAAATGTCTACCCTGGGTTTTTTTTGTATTTATTTATTTATATTTATTTTTGGCTGTGTGCGATCTTGCTTTAGTTGCGTATGGGGGTGTTACTCTCTAGTTGTGGTGTGCAGGCTTCTTGTTATGGTGGTTTTTTTCTTGTCTCCTATGTTGGTGAACATATTCTTAACCACTAAACCATTTTTAAAATATAATTCATTGAGTATTCTGACACGGACTTTCCTCCCTGCCCCTGATTCCTCACTCTCTATAGACAGGACTAAGCTGATCATTTTACCACAGATTATTTATCTTGACAAATGTAGTTATGAACCATCAAGTGACCAGTCGATTTCATTGGAAGTAAAATACAGGCAAACTGATTTTTTAAAATAATTGACCTTTCTCTACAGCATTTACCACAGATTATTTATCTTGACAAATGTAGTTATGAACCATCAAGTGACCAGTCGATTTCATTGGAAGTAAAATACAGGCAAACTGATTTTTTAAAATAATTGACCTTTCTCTACAGCATTGGGTGGTTTGTATGGTTCATGAGGACAGAACCTCATGAATGATAACCACGGTACCTTGAGCTCATCACATTGAGTTTTTATTATTTGTGAACTACTTACTGAAGGGAAATTTGGATTAAATTAATTTGTAGTATGCTAGGTAAGTAAAAAAATGCAGAATCTTTCATTTCCTATTTTTGAACACTACAAAGAGCACAAATGGTGTTTGAGACAGGAATTAAGAGAGAGGTTATGCTGCTTTACTATGTCTTTCTGACCCACAAATACACAATAAAATTCTGTGTTCAATGCAGCTCATGCAGAAAACTCATCTGTGTAGAGTAGCAGAGAAATCATGGTCTCTTTCTAGCACAATTAGTTGCAGTTGAAGTTTGGGTCATATCAGCTCTCAAGATGACCTAGTCTGCTGCTGCTGCTGCTGCTGCTGCTAAGTCGCTTCAATCGTGTCCAACTCCGTGCGACCCCATAGACGGCAGCCCACCAGGCTCCCCCATCCCTGGGATTTTCCAGGCAAGAACACTTGAGTGGGTTGCCATTTCCTTCTCCAATGCATGAAAGTGAAAAGTGAAAGTGAAGTCGTTCAGTCGTGCCCAACTCTTAGCGACCCCATGGGCTGCAGCCCACCAGGGCCCTCCGTCCATGGAATTTTCCAGGCTAAGAGTACTGGAGTGGGGTGCCATTGACTTCTCCAGACCTAGTCTTCTAGGGCTATTAAAATAGACTACCATAAACTGGATGGCTTAGAATACAGACATTTCTTTCCTACAATTCTAGAGGCAGGGAAGTCCAAGGTCAGGGTGCTGGGAGACTCCAGCCTTGATGAATGCCCACTTCTAACCTTGCTGAAGGTTAATTTCCAATAATATCATCACAGAGCAGAGACAGAGAAAGAGAGAGAGAGAAGGAAATGGCAACCCACTCCAGTATTCTTGCCTGGAGAAGTCCATGGACAGAGGAGTCTGGCAGGCTACAGTCCATGGGGTCACAAAGAGTTGAACATGAATGAGTGACTAACATGCACACACACACACACACACACACACACACACACACCCAGCAGAGAGAGAGAGAGCTTTTGTCTCTTCCTTATCTTATGAAAACACAAATCCCAGTGTGGTGGTCTCACCCTTATGACCTCATCCTAACCTAATACTTCCCAAGGGCTCCACCTCCAAATACTATTACAGTGTGGCTTAGACTCCAACACATAATTTTGGGGTTATGCAAACATTCAGTCCATAACACAAGAGTCTACCTACAACAATATAAAGCAGTCTTTATGTTGTCACTCCACAGTTTCATATGGAAAACATGTTTCTGTTGAGATTTAAAGACAATTGGGATGATATTAAAAAGGAAGTTTAAGAATACATGCCTCTCAACTCCCTTATCTATAACGATGAGTGTGTGCTCAGACATGTTCGACTCTGCAACCTCACCAGGTTCCTCTGTCCATGAGATTTTCCATGCAAAAATACTGGAGTGGGTTGACATTTCTTCCTCCAAGGGATATATTCTTGATCCAGGAATCGAACCAGTGTCTCCTACACTGTCAGGAAGATTCTTTACCATTGAGCCACCTGGGAAGCCCATCAATAATGAGGTGGAGGGTATAAGATAAATGATTGAAAGCTGAAAGTTTGAAGTGGAATTACCTTGCCACCTTCACTTGAAACTTAGGAAAATGAACTCTAAGCAACCACTGTGTATAGAGATTCATTGACCATTTCAAGGAAAATGCAGGAATATATGGGCTTCCCAGGTGGCACTAGTGGTAAAGAACCCACCTGCCAATGCAGGAGATATAAGAGATGCAAGTTTGATCCTTGGGTCAGGAAGATCCCCTGGAGGAGGCCATGGCAACCCACTCTAGTATTCTTGCCTGGAGAATCTCATGGATAGAGGAACATGGTGGGCTATGGTCCATAGGGTTGCAAAGAGTCAGACATGACTGAAGCAACTTAACATGCATGCATGCAGGAACATAAAGGAATATTTTTCTCAAGAACATGCAAAAGCACCAGATGGAGGTCATGTGGAAGAGCACTGATTGAAATGTCTGTAAGATTCAGAGAGAGCTCCAAATCTAGATAATTAGAATCAGCTTTTTAAAGACTTTCTTAAGAATATTCCTGCTCTCTTGAAGAGGTCATGGTCAGAGTTAACAAGATGTGGAAGGAGAAATGGAAGTGCTAGGTAAGAAAACTAATAAGCTAAATGTTTGACTTTTGCTGAGCTGAAGCTTTCTGTCTCCTGGTTTATTATCAAAAATTATTATATAGGGTATAAACGAGCATCTAGATGGGAGAAAAGCATAGGACAAGGTATGTGGGGAGGGGTGTAGAGCTTCCATGCTCTCTCTAGGTGCATTATTCTCCTAGCACCTCCACATATATGCCAATATGAAAGCACTCTGAACCTCACACTTTTGGGATATTTATGGAGGCTTTACCACATAGGCATAATCAATCATTAACTCTATTTCTAGCCCCTCCCTAGAGGATGGGGATGGTGCTGAAAAGTTCAAGCTTCTATTCATGACTTGGATAGAAGTTGACCAGCCCCCACCCAAGAAGAGTTACCTCATTAGAACAATGGAGATTCCTATTGCCTTGGAAGTCCAAGAATTTAGAAACTCCATGTCAGCAGCTAGTATTAAATATCAAATATTAAACAAAAGAGGCTCCTAGAGCTCTTATCTATTTTCACTTTCAGAGCTCTTATCACTCAGGGACAGAAATTAATATATGTATTTTTATCAATTATGACACAGCATCTTATCAAATTTTCAGAAAGGGAATGAGAAAAATCTGACCCTGTTGACTATACTTAAATGGAGAGAAGGAAATCATAACATATGCATTAATAATTATATCACATGTGGAGCCAGTTAAATGTAATGATTACTTGTTTACTACCGTATGATTAAGCCTAAAGCAGGCTAAACCGTAGCATACCATACTTGGCATAAGTGATTAATTGAAGGGTTGTAACTCCTCACAGGTTTAAATTAGCAATCGCAATGCACCAACCCTGAGCACCCTGCCTCATGCATCGAACCTGGACTGGTGATCTATTTCACATATAGGGTGGGGAGAAAAATGAACCAAAAAATAAAGTAAATTAAATTAGCAATCACCTTAATTTTTCCAATAATTGCTTAGCAATTTGATATAACCCCCTTTCCATTTGATCCCCTTTATAATTTGTGACTAAATGCCATACAGCCAGTCACTTCAGTTAATTCAAACTATATCATTTCAGTTTCAAAATTTATTCCTATTTATTTTAGAATTTCACTTAAAGTACTTCTCTCCACTTCCTGTACTGTAGACAACATCTATGTTGCTATAGCAGTTTGGAGTCTTGAGATAGGATTGAAGTGAATAAAATAATCTCTTCTTCACTTTCCTGACCTAATCTTTCTTCTATGCATCCTCTCTGCTATTAAGCAAAAAGATAGGAGAAGGAACAGAGGTCTAAATAACTGGGCACATTTCTTTCTCTATTTAACAAGAACTGTCTGAATTAACATATTGTGTGTTTGGCAGAATGTTTGTGAATTGTCTTGAGGGTACTATAAGTCCAGGTTTCTGATCTTGAACACCTAAGTTCATTATCATCCTGTTCTTTGTTTCTTTGTCAATGCTCTAAAAATAAATCCAATCCACAACACCATAGCATATATCAGCCAGATTCCCAGATATAACAGATAGACTCAGAAGGAGTGGTTAAAAAAAAAAAAAAAGCTTAATAAATAAGTTATTTACATAGGTGTGCACTGGATTCAGTGAACCAACAAAGGATAGTGATGCATCCAGGGATTAGAAATATCTGGAAACTGTTACTGCTACTAGTTCTGAAGAGCAAAATAAAGAAACAATTACTGAAGCTCATTGAGAGCTAGAGTTGTACAGATGGAATCATCTGGCAGGGCTATGACTTTTAGGCACTGGGAGAGACCCTCTAACAGAAGCCATGACAGAGGTAGACTAGCACAATCATTGCCAATTATCAGGTATGGAAGGCATGGTTCTGGGGAATAAATATTCCTCCTTTTCTCTCCTCCCATCTTCTTGTGCCCTTGGGATGCCTCTTATGGGAGGAACCCACCTGGAAACCAGAGGGCAGGAGAAGGTGTCTGTATGCCAATATGCCATCTCAAAGAGCAGAGAAGAGGAGATCACAGGTATACCTGTGACGGATTCATTTCAATGTTTGGCAAAACTAATACAATATTGTAAAATTTAAAAATAAAATAAAATTAAAAAAAAAAAAGAAAACACACATCTCTCTCTGTCTCTCTCTCTTTTTTCTCCTTTTGCTTATCTCCTTCGTTCAATGAGTAATCATTCTTTTTGCAATTTAAAAGAAAGGTGGTTCAAGTTCATCCATTCCAGTATGGTCAAACGGACTCTGAGGGAAATCCATATTTAAGTCACATCACATATTTATTGTTCTTTACCTATCATATCCTTTAAGTTCTTCCATGTCTCAATACTTCAGGAGCCTCAGGAACTCTGAGTACTCAGAGGTACAATGACTTTCACAGGAGGACATTTTAAAGTCCTTAATTCATCTCTATACATTACAAGTGATTCTGCTTTGTTATTGGGGAGTAAGAGCTCTGCCATTTCTCTCCAAAAGGAGGTATGATAATTTCTCTGGAAATGTACACACACAAACACACACAATAATTGTTTCTCTCAGAGAGCAGCCTTGACATGAATTAAAATATAATGGTAGAACCCATTATTTCTAAATTGGGATCACTCAGTAAAACTTGACAAAAGATGCTCCCTATTGCTAGTGATTGCACTCACAATGCAGGGAACAGTATCATTGTTCTTCAGGTAAAATTTTTAAACACCAGGAAAAAAAGAACATTCTGTAAGTTATCACAGATTTAGAGATAAGAGAAATCTATAGTCTGGAATCAAGATGTCAGGAGAAATATGAATAACCTCAGATAAGAAGATGACACTACGCTTATGGCAGAAAGTGAAGAAGAACTAAACAGTCTCTTGAAGAAAGTGAAAGAGAAGAGTGAAAAAGTTGGTTTAAAGCTCAACATTCAGAAAACTAAGATCATGGCATCTGGTCCCTTCACTTTAAGGCAAATAGATGGGGAAAGACTAGAAACCGTGACAGACTTTATTTTGGGGGCTCTAAAATCACTGCAGATGGTGATTGCAGCCATGAAATTAAAAGATGCTTGCTATTTGGAAGAAAAGTTATGACCAACATAGACAGCATATTAGAAAGCAGAGACACTACTTTGCCAATAAAAGTCCGTCTAGTCAAAGCTATGTTTTTTCCAATAGTCATGTATGGATGTGAGTGTTGGACTACAAAGAAAGCTGAGTTCTGAGAAATTGATGCTTTTGAACTGTGGTGTTGGAGAAGACTCTTGAGAGTCCTTTGGACTGCAAGGAGATCAGACCAGTTTATCCTAAAGGAAATCAGCCCTGAATATTCATTGGAAGGACTGATGTTGAAGCTGAAACTCCAATATTTTGGCCACCTGATGTGAAGAACTGACTCATCTGAAATGACCCTGATGCTGGGAAAGATTGAAGGCGGGAGGAAAAGGGGACGACAGAGGATGAGATCGTTGGATGGCATCACCGACTCAGTGGACATGAGTCTGAGCAGGCTCCAGGAGTTGGTGATACACAGGGAGGCCTGGCCTGCTGCAGTCCACGGGGTCACAAATAGTCGGACATCATTGAGTGACTGAACTGAACTGATAGGGTAGAAGGTAGCAGAAAAGAGAAAGATGTGTGAACTTAGAACTTTTAGCAGAAGCTAATCTTTTCTGCTGCATTCTATAATTCCTGCTGTGTTTGAGTTCTGATTGTTGTTGAGAGAATCATATAATGTTAATGCTTGAGTGGCCTAAAGGGATACTCCGGTATAAACCGTTTTTAAGATAGAATTATACATTTATTTTTTTTCTCTCTTTTTTGTTATTTTAATTGGAGGCTAATTACTTTACAATGTTGTATTGGTTTTGCCATACATCAACATGAATCCACCATGGGTGTACACATGTTCCCAATCCTTTATTTTTTAAGGCAGAGAAGTTTAAATGGAAGAGAGATAGAAGTTTATGCTTATGTGATTTTTTAATCGATACAGATTCCCAATATTACAGTAAGTAGTGAATACTTTTTCATGGAGATATATATATATATATGTGTGTGTGTGTATGTGTATGCCTATTATGAAGTTCTTGAAGGGAGAACTTTCTTCCATTTCTGTATTCTGTTGGCCTTAACCTCACTCTGCAGAATATAGTAAGTGTTCAACAAAAGTTGATCAACTGTATGTACTAGGCCATGAGTATATTATCGTTATTCCAGTTTATGGGACTTTAGAGGTATTTTTTAATTATCACATGTAATCATATTATTAATGATTCATCTTTTCATGCCTGGTTCTACAATATTTGCTCTTAACTTAAGGTCAGGAGACATCTATATTATATGTAGAACTTTGCTTATTTGTCTACTTTTGAGGGAAATGAATTTGTTTTGTTTTATAATGAAATTCCAAAGAAACAGGTAACCTAAAATATATAACAACTAAATTTTCTAGTGAATGAAAATTTTAGAGAAAAAAATAATCTCTATTAAAAGCTGAAAGATTGGAAGCCTAGGATTCTATACTGACACAGCAACTACTTAGCTGTCATTTTTGCAGATCTTTTATTAAATGATAGCATCTCTCTTGCTAATAATTTAAATCTCTCTATCTGTATCTCATTCTCTCAGGCATCACCAACAAATTTGCTGTGATGATAGCACATTCCTTGATAGCAAAAACATGAGCAGTGGCAAATTCATGCACTCTAAATGCGCTCACTCACAAAATGACTAAATAAGTGCTCTGAACTGAAACTTTACAAAGTCCATGATGTAGTAGAACCAAATTTCATCCTCTAAGGCCTAAATTATCAGTATTGGTCTTCCTCAATATAACTCAAAGGAATCAGTATTGTAGAAGTTTCAGGTTCTGGGACAGAGGAGCCTGGCAAGCTACCATCCATGGGGTCACAGAGTCAGATACGACTGAACGTGAGCACGCACACAGGACAGATTATTCTAGTAATGTGGGTTTTGAAGTCAGACAACTCCAACTCCTAGCTCTCCCCAAAGTATGATGGGAACATGAACGACACATTTAATGTATCTGCTTCAGTTTACCCTTCTGTAAAACTGACATAATATTATTATTTGATTTACTTTTAAAGAACGTATTAACATGTGAATATTTTTATATTTTATCAGACCTGTTACCTGGCTTGTATTAATTAACGTACTAATTAATCCACTCAGCTTTATTTATGTATAATTGACAAATAAAAAATGTAAATATTTAAAATATACAATGTGGAGTTTTATAAAATACACATTGTGAATTGATTACTACAGTCAAGCTAATTAATGTATACATCAGCTCACATTATTTTGTGTGCGGTAAGAAAGGTTAGCATCTGTTCTTTTAGCAAATTTCAATTACACAATACAGTATTACTGACTATAATTGTTATGCTGTACATTAGATCTCCAGAAGTTATTCATCTTGCATAAATGAAAACTTGTACCCTCTGAAACACATCTCATCATTCCCCTACTATTTAGACTCTGGCAGCCACCATTCTACTCTCGGTTTTATGAGCTTAGCTTTTTAATGAAGCATACATTGTTGACAGGAATGTAAATTGGTACAGCCATGTAAGAAAACAATATGGAAGTCCCTCAAAAAATTAAAAGTATCATTATCATATGTTCTAGAAGTCCAACTTTTGAACATATGAATATACAGTTGACTCTTATTAGCAACATGGAGGTTAGGACACTGACCCTTTGTAAAGTCAAAAATCACCATATAACTTGTAGTCAGCTCTCCTTACATGTGGTTGTTTAGTACCAGTAATTTCACATCCACAGATTCAACCAGTTTCAAATTGGTTAATATATTTAGTCAGTTCAGTTCAGTCACTCAGTCATGTCTGACCATTTGCGACCCCATGGACTGCATCACACCAGGTTTCCCTGTCCATCACCAACACCTGGAGCTTGCTCAAACTCATGTCCATCGAGTCCATGATGCCATCCAACCATTTCATCCACTACTCCCATTACTTTCAATCTTTCACAGCATCAGGGTCTTTTCAAATGAGTCAGTTCTTCACATCAGGTGGCCAAAATATTGAAGTTTCAGCTTCAGCATCAGTCCTTCCAGTGAATGTTCAGGACTGATTTCCTTTACAATGGACTGGTTGTATCTCCTTGCAGTCCAAAGGACTCTCAAGAGTCTTCTCCAACACCACAGTTCAAAGGCATCAATTCTTTGGTGCTCAACTTTATTTATAGTCCAACTCTCACATCTGTACATGACGACTGGAAAAACAATAGCTCTGACAAGACGGACCTTTACTGGCAAAGCAATGTCTCTGCTTTTTAATATGCTGTCTATGTTGGTCATAACTTTTCTTCCAAAGAGCAAGAGTCTTTTAATTCCATGGCTGCAATCACCATCTGCAGTGATTTTGGAGCTCCCAAAAATAAAGTCTGCCACTGTTTCCAATGTTTCCCCATCTATTTGCCTTTAAGTGAAGGGACCAGATGCCATGATCTTAGTTTTCTGAATGTTGAGCTTTAAGCCAACTTTTTCACTCTCCACTTTTACTTTCATCAAGAAGCTGTTTAGTTCTTCTTCACTTTCTGCCATAAGGGTGGTGTCATCTGCATATCTGAGGTTATTGATGTTTCTTCCAGCAATCTTGATTCCAGCTTCGGCTTCATCCAGACCAGCATTTCTCATGCTGTATTCTGCATATAAGATAAATAAGCAGGGTGACAATATTCAGCCTTGACGTACTCCTTTCCTTATTTGGAGCCAGTCTGTTGTACCACACCCAGTTCTAATTGTTGCTTCCTGACCTGCATACAGATTTCTCAGGTGGCAGGTCAGAGGGTCTAGTATTCCTATCTGTTTAAGAATTTTCCACAGTTTATTGTGATCTACACAGTCAAAGGCTTTGGCATAGTCAATAAAGCAGAAGTAGATGTTTTTCTGGAACTCCCTTGCTTTTTTTGATGAGCCAAAAGATGTTGGCAATTTGAGCCCTGGTTCCTCTACCTTTTCTAAATCCAGCTTGAAGATCTGAAGTTCATGTTTCACATACTGTTAAAGACTGGCATGGAGAATTTTGAGCATTCCTTTGCTAGAGTGTGACATGAGTGCAATTGTGTGGTAGTTTCAGTATATTTTGACATTGTCTTCCTTTGGGATTGAAATGAAAACTGAACTTTTTCAGTCCTATGGCCACAGTTATGTTTTCCAGATTTCCTGACATGTTGAGTGCAGCACGTTCACAGCATCATCTTTCAGGATTTGAAATAGCTCAACTGGAATTCCATCACCTCCACTAGCTTTGTTCATAGTGATGCTTCCTAAGGCCCACTTGACTTCACATTCCAGGATGTCTGGTTCTAGGTGAGTGATCACATCATCGTGGTTATCTGGGTCATGAAGACCTTTTTGTATAGTTCTTCTGTGTATTCTTGCCACCTCTTCTTAATATCTTCTGCTTCTTTTAGGTCCATACCATTTCTGTCCTTTACTGAACCCATCTTTGCATGAAATGTTCCCTTGATAGCTCTAATTTTCTTGGAGAGATTTCTGGTCTTTCCCATTCTATTGTTTTCCTCTATTTCTTTGCACTGATCTCTGAGGAAGGCTTTCTCATCTCTGCTTGGTATTCTTTGGAACTCTGCATTCAGATGCTTATATCTTTCCTTTTTTTTCCTTCGCCTTTTGCGTCTTTTCTTTTCTCAGCTATTTGTAAGGCCTTCTTTAGCAACCATTTTGGCTTTTTTCATTTCTTTTTCTTGGGATGGTGTTGGTTCCTGCTTCCTGTACAATGTTACCAACTTCCATCCATAGTTCATCAGGCAGTCTGTCTATCAGATCTAACCCCTTGAATCTATTTGTCACTTCCACTGTATAATCATTAAGGGATTTGATTTAGGTCATAAATGTATGGTCTAGTGGTTTCCCCTACTTTCTTCAATTTAAGTGTGAATTTGGAAATAGGGAGTTCATGATCGGAGCCACAGTCAGCTCCCAGTCTTGTTTTGCTGACTGTATAGAGCTTCTCCATCTTTGGCTACAAAGAATATAATCAATCTAATTTCAGTACTGACCATCTGGTGACGTCCATATGTAGAGTCTCCTCTTGTGTTGTTGGAAGCGGGTTCTTCTTATGGCCAGTGTGTTCTTTTGGCAAAACTCTGTTGGCCTTTGACCTGCTTCATTTTGTACTCCAATGCAAAATTTGCCTATTACTCTAGGTATCTCTTGACTTCCTACTTTTGCATTCCAGTCCCCTACAGTGAAAAGAATATATTTGTTGGGTGTTAGTTCTAGAAAGTCTTGTTGGTCTTCACAGAACCATTCAACTTCAGCTTCTTTAACATTACTGGTCGGGGTATAGACGTGGGTTACTATGATGTTTACCGGTTTGCCTTTAAAATGAACAAGATCATTCTGTCATTTTTGAGAATGCATCCAACCTTGTGCTCATATGATCCAGGAGAAAGGAACAGTGATCCTACAAGAGACTGACCCATATTTGCCTGTGAGTGTCCAGGAGTCTCCAGTGGAGGCATGGCTTAGCAGTAGCCTGCTGCAGGGTTATGGGCACTGAGTGTAACAGTGAGTGCATGGGACATTTTGAAGGAGGTCACCATTATCTTCATTACCTTCACTATAGGTTGGGCTCAGGTCAAACAACAGGGAGGGAACACAGCCCCACCCATCAACAGAAAATTGGATTAAAGGTTTACTGAGCTCAGCCCTGCCCATCAGAATATTTTCATAAGCCTCTAGTCCTTCTCCATCAGAGGGCAGACAGAATGAAAATCATAATACAGAAAACTAACCAATCTGGTCACATGGACCACAGTCCTATCTAACTCAATGAAACTATAAACCATGCCATCTAGGGCCATCCAAGAGAGATGGGTCATGGTGGAGAGTTTGACAAAATGTGGTCAACTGGAGAAGGGAATGGCAAACCACTTCAGTATTCTCGCCTTGAGAACTCCATGAACAGTTATGAAAATGCAAAAAGATAGGACCCTGAAATATGTACTCCCCAGGTTGGTAGGTGCCCAGTATGCTACTGGAGATCAGTGGAGAAATAAGTCCAGAAAAACTGAAGAGACGGAGCCAAAGCAAAAGCAATACCCAGTTGTGATGTAACTGGTGTAGTACCTTAGCATTTTCTATTGATAAAAGGCTCTTATAAGTGTATCTGCTCAAATGGCAACCCACTCCAGTAGTCTTGCCTAGAAAATTCCATGGATGGAGGAGCCTGGTGTGTTACAGTCCATGGGTCGCAAAGAGTCGGACAAGACTGAGTGAGAAGTCTTTCTGTCTATTACATCAAAACTACAATGAGACATCACTTCACACCAATAAGAATGGCCATCATCAAACAAACAAACAAAAATCTTCAAATAATAAATGCTTGAGAGGATGTGAGAAAAGGGAACCCTACTTCATTGTTGGTGGGAACATAAATTGATATAGCCACTATAGAGAACTGTATGGGCACTCCTTAACAAACTATGAATAAAACTACCATATGGCTCAGCGATGCCACAACTGGGCATATAATCTGAGAAAATCACTATTCAAAAAGACACTTGTACCCCCATTGCATTGTAACACAATTTACAACATCCAGGACATGGAAGCAACTCAAATGTCCATCAGTAAATGAATGGATAAAGAATATGTGGTACATATATGCAATAGAATATTGCTCAGTCATAAAAAGGAACAAATTTGAATCAGTTCTAATGAGGTGGATGAAACTTGAGTCTATTATACAGAGTGAAGTGAATCAGAAAGAGAAAAACAAATATCACATATTAATTCATATACATGAAATTAGAAAAATTGCACTGATAAAGCTATTTGTAGGGAAGGAATGGGGATGCAGATGTAGAGAATGGACATGTGGACACAGTGGTGGAAGGAGAGGGTAGGATGATTTGAGAAACTAGCATTGCAATATGTACTCTATCATGTATAAAATAGATAGCTGGTGGGAAGCTGCTATTAGCACACAAGGATCCAGATCTGGCATCTTGTGATGACAAAGAGGGGTGTGAGGGGAGGGAGCAGCAAGGCTCAAAGGGAGGGGATATAGCTGTATTGTGTGTAGTCTCTGTCATGTCTGATTTTTTGTGACCCCATGAACTGTAGCCAGCCAGGATCCTCTGTCCATGGGGATTCTCCAGGCATGAATACTGGAGTAGGTTGTATTGTTCTCTTCCTGAGCATCTTCCCAAACCAGGGATCGAGCCCAGGTCTCCCACATTGCAGGAAGATTCTTTACCATCTGAGCCACCAGGGAAGCCCAAGAATGCTGGAGTGGGTAGCCTATCCCTTCTCCAGGGGATCTTCCAGGACCAGGAATATAACTGGGTTCTCCTACATTGCAGGTGGATTCTTTACCAGCTGAGCAACCAGGGAAATCCAGTGGATATATTTGTGTATATGTATATATATATATATATATATATATATATATATATATATATATATATCATTCACATTGTTGTACAGCAGAAATCAGTATATTGTAAAGCAATTATCCTCCAGTTAAATTTTTATTTTTAAAATAAGAATCAAATTCCGCCCCACCAAAAAAAAAAAAAAGTGGATGTCTCCTGTTCAGTTCAGTTCGGTCATTCAGTCGTGTCCGACACTTTGTGACCACATGAATTGCAGCACGTCAGGCCTCCCTGTCCACCACCATCTCCCAGAGTTCACCCAGACTCATGTCCATCGAGCCAGTGATTCCATCCAGCCATCTCATCCTCTGTCGTTCCCTTCTCCTCCTGCCCCCAATCCCTCCCAGCATCAGGGTCTTTTCCAATAAGTCAACTCTTCGCATGAGGTGGCCAAAGTACTGGAGTTTCAGCTTTAGCATCATTCCTTCCAAAGAAATCCCAGGACTGATCTCCTTTAGAATGGACTGATTGGATCTCCTTGCAGTCCAAGGGACTCTCAAGAGTCTCCTCCAACACCACAGTTCAAAAGCAAGAATTCTTCGGTGCCCAGCCCTCTTCACAGTCCAACTCTCACATTCATACATAATCACAGGAAAAACCATAGCCTTGACTAGACGAACTTTTATTGCCAAAGTAATGTCTCTGCTTTTGAATATGCTATCTACGTTGGTCATAACTTTCCTTCCAAGGAGTAAGCGTCTTTCAATTTCATGGCTGCAGTCACCATCTGCAGTGATTTTGGAGCCCAGAAAAATAAAGTCTGACACTGTTTCCCCATCTATTTCCCATGAAGTGATGGGACCAGATGCCATGATCTTTGTTTTCTGAATGTTGAGTTTTAAGCCAACTTTTTCACTCTACACTTTCACTTTCATCAAGAGGCTTTTGAGTTCCTCTTTACTTTCTGCCATAAGGGTGGTGTCATCTGCATATCTGAGGTTATTGATATTTCTCCCCGCAATCTTGATTCGCTTGTGTTTCTTCCAGTTGAGCATTTCTCATGATGTACTCTGCATATAAACTAAATAAGCAAGGTGACAATATACAGCCTTGACGAACTCCTTTTCCTATTTGGAACCAGTCTGTTGTTCCATGTGCAGTTCTAACTTTTGCTTCCTGACCTGCATACAGATTTCTCAAGAGGCAGATCAGGTGTTCTGGTATTCCCATCTCTTGAAGAATTTTCCACAGTTTATTGTGATCCACACAGTCAAAGGCTTTGGCATAGTCAATAAAGCACAAATAGATATTTTTCTGAAACTCTCTTGCTTTTTCCATGATCCAGCAGATGTTGTCAATTTGATCTCTGATTCCTCTGCCTTTTCTAAAACCTGCTTGAACATCAGGAATTTCATGGTTCACATATTGCTGAAGCCTGGCTTGGAGAATTTTGAGCATTACTTCACTAGCGTGTGAGATGAGTGCAATTGTGTGGTACTTTGAGCATTTTTTGGCATTGCCTTTCTTTGGGATTGGAATGAAAACTGACTTTTTCCAGTCCTGTGGCCACTGCTGAGCTTTCCAAATTTGCTGGCATATTGAGCGCAGCACATTCACAGCATCATCTTTCAGGATTTGAAATAACTCAACTGGAATTCCATTGCCTCCACTAGCTTTGTTCGTACTGATGCTTTCTAAGGCCCACTTGACTTCACATTCCAAGATGTCTGGCTCTAGGTCAGTGATCACACCATCATGATTATCTGGGTCGTGAAGATCTTTTTTGTACAGTTCTTCTATGTATTCTTGCCACCTCTTCTTAATATCTTCTGCTTCTGTTAGGTCCATAACATTTCTGTCCTTTATCGAGCCCATCTTTGCATGAAATATTCCCTTGGTATCTCTAATTTTCTTGAAGGGATCTCTAGTCTTTCCCATTCTGTTGTTTTCCTCTATTTCTTTGCATTGATCACTGAGGAAGGCTTTCTTATCTCTTCTTGCTATTCTTTGGAACTCTGCATTCAGTTGCTTATATCTTTCCTTTTCTCCTTTGCTTTTTGCTTCTCTTCTTTTCACAGCTATTTATAAGGCCTCCCCAAACAGCCATTTTGCTTTTTTACTTTTCCATGTGGATGGTCTTTATCCCTGTCTCCTGTACAATGTCACGAACCTCATTCCATAGTTCATCAGGCTCTCTGTCTATCAGATCTAGGCCCTTAAATCTATTTCTCACTTCCACTGTATAATCAAAAGGGATTTGATTTAGGTCATACCTGAATGGTGTAGTGTTTTTCCCTACTTTCTTCAATTTAAGTCTGAATTTGCAATAAGGAGTTCATGATCTGAGCCACAGTCAGCTCCTGGTCTTGTTTTTGCTGACTGTATAGAGCTTCTCCATCTTTGGCTGCAAAGAATATAATCAATCTGATTTCAGTGTTGACCATATGGTGATGTCCATGTGTAGAGTCTTCTCTTGTGTTGTTGGAAGAGGGTGTTTGTTATGACCAGTGCATTTTCTTGGCAAAACTCTATTAGTTTTAACTTTATTAGCCGAACTCCTGTTCAGCACATGTTATTCAAAGGTCAACTGTATATCTGAAAGAAGCAAAATCAGTATCTCAAAGAAAAATCTACATTCCAATGTTGATTGAAGCATTATTCACAGTAGTAGATGCAGAAACAACCTAAGTGTATGTCAACAGATGATAAAGAAAATGTTATATACAAATGTGATGTCCATACACAGTGGAATATTATTCAGCTTTAAAAAAGAGGAAGATCCTGTCATTCTCAAGAACATAGGTTAACCTGAAAGACATTATGCTAGATGAAATAAGCCAGTCAAGACATATACTTGAGTATATAAATGAGTAAATCTCATTTATATATGGAATTTACTCATATAAATGAATAAATCTCATGTATATATGGAATCTAAAATATTTGAACATGTGAAATATTTTAAATGATGTCTTCCTATAGAAAATTCTTATATAATCTTAGTAATGATCATGTATAAGCATTATAGCTAATACTCATTTACAAGACTAATTTGAAGCATTCTAAGTTGCAGCAGTGCTAATGAGAAGAGGCACACTACAGGAGTAAATATCAGTAGTATGGATTCCATTTTTGAATTTACCCTGAGTTGCTATGTGTCCTTGGCTTTAATCTCTAATGGTTAGCATTAGGTTTCTGTCCTGCAGAGATCTGCATACTATACTTTTAATGAATCTCTATAATGAGTGGGTTTGATTTGGTGATATCTATACAGCAATTACTTTCCAGATTTATTTACAATTTTAAGTTGCTTTTTTTTAATCTTTTCTCTAAAATCAGAATGAGTATTTTCTACATACCAGACATTGTGTTGTCTGCCTTCTTACCATCAAAATAGTAACTTGACATCTTTCAAGTCTCATGAAGCTTCTCTTCTCTGAACAATGTTTTTATTTCCCTCCCTCCCTGTTTTATTCCCACCATTTTCCTTTCTCATGTCAGAAGACTATGCAAAAAGAGCATGTGTTTTTCTGCTTATATTTCTTTTCTGACAAATGGAAACACAATGCTACTTTGGTTCAAGGGTTCCTCAGCCCCAGCTAATGAAGTCCTTACACATAATATCACTTTGTCAATAAAATTATAAAGGTTCCTGAACTTATTTATCAGCTTCTTGCTCCCAAATGCATTTCTAAGCAAAATTGCATTAAAAAGTCCTCTCTTTGAAACTACTTGTTCCTCTATTTTTTTCCTTCAATCTTTTATTATTTGTCAGATATCTGCTTTTTGTAGCTTTCTCAAGGCTGCTTTTGATGAAAGACTATTTTGTCAGAGGATCATGCTTAACCTTAAATGTACCTGCAGAGGCATAAAGGAGAATGTGCACACAATACAGAGTCAAGAAATTTAACTAAGCTGCAGCTTGATCACAAAAAGGCTAGATAATTTTAACCAACTACTTCCTCTCTTTGGGTCAGTTTCCTGATCCTCAAGAAAGAAATAATATGGAGGGAACACTAGGGAAGAAACAATAGAAAGGTGCCCAATTTTTTTTAATGAACACCTTACTAATCATGCCATCAAGTTATGGTTCCATCCAGATACAGGGAAATGTGGAATTGTTAGGGGATAATTTCTTGGTCCCAGTTCTAACTCTTCTTTATATGTGCATATTCTATAAAATCTCTTCTTTGCATTCAGATCAGATCAGTTGCTCAGTCGTGTCCGACTCTTTGCGACCCCATGAATCGCAGCATGCCAGGCCTCCCTGTCCATCACCAACTCCTGGAGTTCACCCAGACTCACGTCCATCGAGTCAGTGATGCCATCCAGCCATCCATTCTCTGTCATTCCCTTCGCCTCCTGCCCCCAATCCCTCCGAGCATCAGGGTCTTTTCCAATGAATCAACTCTTTGCATGAGGTGGCCAAAGTACTGGAGTTTCAGCTTGAGCATCATTCCTTCCAAAGAAATCCCAGGGCTGATCTCCTTCAGAAATGGACTGGTTGGATCTCCTTGCAGTCCAAGGGACTCTCAAGAGTCTTCTCCAACATCACAGTTCAAAAGCATCAATTCTTCAGTGCTCAGCCTTCTTCACAGTTCAACTCTCACATCCATACATGACACAGGGAAAACCATAGCCTTGACTAGAGGAACCTTTGTTGGCAAAGTAATGTCTCTGCTTTTGAATATGCTATCTAGGTTGGTCATAACGTTCCTTCCAAGGAGTAAGCGTCTTTTAGTTTCATGGCTGCAGTCACCATCTGTAGTGATTTTGGAGCCCAGAAAAATAAAGTCTGACACTGTTTCCCCATCTATTTCCCATGAAGTGGTGGGACCAGATGCCATGATCTTCGTTTTCTGAATGTTGAGCTTTAAGCCAACTTTTTCACTCTCCACTCTCACTTTCATCAAGAGGCTTTTGAATTCCTCTTCACTTTCTGCCATAAGGGTGGTGTCATCTGCATATCTGAGGTTATTGATATTTCTCCCGGAAATCTTGATTCCAGCTTGTGTTTCTTCCAGTCCAGCATTTATCATGATGTACTCTGCATATAAGTTAAATAAACAGGGTGACAATATACAGCCTTGATGAACTCCTTTTCCTATTTGGAACCAGTCTGTTGTTCCATGTCCAGTTCTAACTGTTGCTTCCTGACCTGCATACAAATTTCTCAAGAGGCAGATCAGGTGTTCTGGTATTCCCATCTCTTTCAGAATATTCCATAGTTTATTGTGATCCACACAGTCCAAGGCTTTGGCATAGTCAATAAAGCAGAAATAGATGCTTTTCTGGAACTCTCTTGCTTTTTCCATGATCCAGTGGATGTTGGCAATTTGATCTCTGGTTCCTCTGTCTTTTCTAAAACCTGCTTGAACATCAGGAAGTTCACGGTTCACATATTGCTGAAGCCTGGCTTGGAGAATTTTGAGCATTACTTTACTAGCGTGTGAGATGACTGCAATTGTGCAGTAGTTTGAGCATTCTTTGGCATTGCCTTTCTTTGGGATTGAAATGAAAACTGACTTTTTCCAGTCCTGTGGCCACTGCTGAGTTTTCCAAATTTGCTGGCGTATTGAGTGCAGCACTTTCACAGCATCATTTTTCAGGATTTGAAATAGCTCAACTGGAATTCCATCACCTCCACTAGCTTTGTTCGTAGTGATGCTTTCTAACGCCCACTTGACTTCACATTCCAGGATGTCTGGCTCTAAGTCAGTCATCACACCATCGTGATTATCTGGGTCATGAAGATCTTTTTTGTACAGTTCTTCTGTGTATTCTTTGCATTAAGTCTGCTCATAGTTTGAATTACCCTGTTTATATTATCCTTTCCTGCAACCTACCCTCAAGACAAAACTGAGTAATATTATAATTTGGCAATTCAAAAGTAAATAAATGTGTGCACACATTATGTACATTTAAGGCATCTCTACTTCATATTCTAATTATTTTTATGGTTTTGCTTTATTAAGATGATCAGAACCTTGTTCAAATATTCTCTAGCTTATACTTTATATTTATATTTCAGGTAGTAAGCACTTTCTATCAACTATGGACTGTATTCTACTAGAAATCTATTGATCTCTAATAAGTCACAACTCTGGGTTCAGTATTTAAATAATATTTGTTTAGGATTAAAGATTACATCTTATGTATCTTTCATTTTTAAATATTGTTTTTAAATATTGTTTTAAATATTGTTTAAAATATTGTTTTTAAAAAAGTTTTTCAAAATTAAACATTTTAAAATTCTAAAAAAACCTGTGCAATTAAATAAATAAAATGAATGAATGAATGAATGAATGAAATTAATAGATTCTAAACTAATAATAATATAAGTAAAATATGATTAATGTCATGTGAATCAAATTCTGTTTTTTATCATATTTATAACATATAATCATATATAATATTCTAGTCATGTCACATTATTTAGATAATATGTATAATAACCCATAGAAATAATTTAAAATATACCAAACATTGAATTTTTAAAATGTAAAATTAATTAAATGGCAACCCACTCCAATGTTCTTGCCTGGAGAATCCCAGGGGCGGGGGAGCCTGGTGGGCTGTCATCTATGGGGTCGCACAGAGTTGGACATGACTGAAGTGACTTAGCAGCAGCAGTCTTATAGAAGAATTAGAACAAAGCTGAAGTATTTTCTGAATTTCACATAAATCTTTCTTTTTCTCAAGGCATGTTATATTATAAAATGCATTCCTAAAATTGAGAAAAATATTATAGAACACATCGAATATATGTTTTAATTTTGAGTAGAATTGACTCCTACTGTAGTAGGATAAAAGAGTGGCCCCTGTAAAGTTACCTTTTTGCTCCATTTTCCAAACTATTCTCTTTGGAAGGAAATTACCATGTGCAGCCCTTATTTAAGAAGTTGAAAGTTATTTTTCTTTCTTAAATGTGTGTAGTATCTATATAAATTGTTTGGAATACCACATGGAAGATGTTTATTATTTGCCACTTTATTCTTCACTCAATTATTTGTCACTATGGGCTCATGGGCAATTGTTTTATACTTTGAGCTTTAATACAACAGTAATTATTATGTCTAATGTTCTAGTTTTGGAGCTCTTCCAGTTGATTTTTTTGACATACTCTCATCAATGGGTGTTTTGTTTTGTTTTCTTAGCACTCCTTCAGTTCCTAGCACTACAAGGTGTTATAGTTTAATTTGTATTTTCTCTGACCCAGTTCTGGAATCAGCCATTTTCCCAGGAAATCATGTTTCAGTTTTTAAGAGAAGATATTAAAACTAGATACTGTGTTCGCTCAGTGCTCCTGAGAAGTCATTGATTATTTATTCTTTCAAGTGACAGAGTAAACTGTATGCAAGCACATATCTATACATTTGTGTGTGAGCAAAAGCAAATTGTGTGTGAACACATATCTATACATTTCTAGAAGTATCCATCTGTATACATGTATAAAGTTAAATCCAGTTTTACACTGATGTCTCAAACTCTAATCCAGGACCGCATGGGTCATTCTAGCCCTCCTATATTGCTTATCTATAACTTATCACTCCAACGATGAGAAAACTGGGTCCCATTGTCTATCATCCATTTGCTTAATGCAAAATTCCATACCAATGTATAGTGGTTTTAAATTTTATTGAATTGTACCCTAGTGGGAAAAATCTTTATCAACTAAAGTGCTTAAGTATAATACCTTTTGCCGTTAGTCTCGTAGTCTGAACTAATTTCCAAAATTGCTTAGGTGAGCAACTTGTCCCTAGGTGACATTGTTTCACATATCTATCATAAATTTGAATGCCATGGAGTATCTGAGGTCAGTTGAAATTACTCATGTGTTACTTTCTTTTTATGCAGCTGTTTAATATGTAGCCTCTTATCTTTTCACATGTCTGTCTTAAGCACAGTGTGCTTCACTGGTAATATCTGTATTGTTTTTACTTGAGATTTTTCTAAAATTCAGATTATTTGCACTCTTTATTTCAGGGAATTTTAATTGGTTTATTATTGCGTAACATGTGCTATGCATCTCATTTACCACAGTGTATTAAACTTTAGGAATTAAGGTACTGAAATGTTTAACAAATTTCATTTAAAGAACATTTCTTTAAATCATGATTTTATGGATTAATTTGGCTGTATTGGTTCTTATTTGTGGTATGTGGGATGTTCATTTTGTCATGCAGGATCTTTCATTGGGGCATGCAAACTTCCCGAGTTGCGGTTTAGTTGTCCTGCATCATGTGGGGTATTAGTCCCCGAACCAGGATCAAACCTATGTTACCTGCATTGCAAGGCAGGTTCTTAGCCACTGGACTATGAAGGAAGTCCCTTAAGTGGATTAATATATTAACTGCAGATCACTGACTTTTGTCCTCCTTCTTATCATTTTATTTTACATCTCATAACTATTCATAAATATTTATGCTGTTTTTTAACCAATATCTATATCAAAGTGTTCATCTTTTTGAATTGTTATCTAATGAAATTGCCACTCCTTTTCACTCATCAATGATTTAGGGAAGCTTGGGCAATGTTGTTTCTTGAACTCTTTGCATATTTTCAATATAATGGCTCTTGTTTTATGAGGCTTACAGCTTCATAGTTCAGCTAGATCAAACTGAAAGCTTATAAGCTCAAAGAAGGAGATCAACACATTCAAGTTTCACCTCCCTAAGCATTCGTTGCTGGTCTGGCATAACTTTATCTGTCACTCATTGTTCTGCTGCAGAATGCCTACCCTTGTTTAAAGAAACCTATATTAAGCTGTGGGTAAGATTGTTTCTGTGTCATTAAATGCAGTTCGGATGTTGTCCTAAGAAGTAACTTGCTCACCTGGAATGATTCCTATGGAGGTCTTACCCCAACAGAATATCTGGGAATCCTACCTCCAAGGGTCAATGATCAGCAGACTATCATCTTTCACAATATTTCAGGACTCACTTTCCTGTTTACATAAATTCTTATTCTAGCACATTTGGTTTACTTGGCTAAGGAACATTCTGAGAAATTACAAAAAAAATAGAACTTTAAATTACTCCAATTTAATATTCATATATATATATATAAAACACAGTGTAGCTAATATTCAATATACCTTAAACAATTAGGCACTAGTTTATATTCAAGAAACCAACATAAGCCATTCATTTTGAGAACTATGCTTAACCTATGGTGAAGAATATGAATAGTTCAGAAAAGGGAAAATTGGGTGAATATAATGAGAAAGAAAGAAGAGGTAAAGTGTATTATAAAGACAGGTAGAAAGGTTCATTTGGCTGGAGTAGAGAATTCATATGAGAAAAATCTACTCAATGTTCTGGAGTGACCTAAACTGGAAGGAAATTCAAAAAAGAAGGGATATATGTATATGTATAAATGATTTACTTTACTATAGAGTAGAAGCTAACACAACATTGTAAAGCAACTATACTCCGATAAAAATCAATTTAAAAAAAGAAATAATGGAAAGGTGAGAAAGTACAAGACATTGCACAAGTATAAGAAAGTACAAGGGGCATTGGAGGTTCTGGATTCACATCCACCCATGGACACAATAATATACTACAACTACATATAGAATTATTCCCTCTGAAAAAGACCTGAAACCTAGATGGACAGAGTAGCCTGCCAGAAGTTGGCTGAAGCTAAGTAAGGCTTGGCCCCACAGCTATTCTGGGATCCAGTCCCACCAAAAGTGCCTGCAAGCAGCTGCAACCAGAACCCACACTCATTTCAAGGGCTAGCTGTCTCTTATTACAATAAGAGGGCACACTCAGCCCACATAGGAAACACTGAGCTCCTGGATCTTGTGGCCAGGAAGCATTGCATTTATGAGCTCCAGGGCATCTTGGACTACTTAAAGTCACCACTATATTAGTACAGTTCAGTTCAGTTGCTCAGTCGTGTCCGACTCTTTGTGATCCCATGAATCGCAGCACGCCAGAACCTCCCTGTCCATCACCAACACCCGGAGTTCACTCAAACTCACATCTATCAGTTGGTGATGCCATCCAGCCATCTCATCCTCTGTCATCCCCTTTTCCTCCTGCCCCCAATCCCTCCCAGCATCAGAGTCTTTTCCAATGAGTCAATTCTTCTCATGAAGTGGCCAAAGCACTGGAGTTTCAGCTTTAGCATCAGTCCTTCCAAAGAGCACCCAGGGCTGATCTCCATTAGAATGGACTGGTTGGATCTCCTTGCAGTCCAAGGCGCTCTCAAGAGTCTTCTTCATCACCACAATTCAAAAGCATAAATTCTTCTGTGCTCAGCTTTCTTCACAGTCCAACTGTCACATCCATAATGAACACTGGAAAAACCATAGCCTTGACTAGACAGACCTTTGTTGGCAAAGTAATGTCTCTGCTTTTGAATATGCTATCTAGGTTGGTCATAACGTTCCTTCCAAGGAGTGAGCGTCTTTCAATTTCATGGCTACAGTCACCATCTGCAGTGATTTTGGAGCCCAAAAAAATAAAGTCTGACACTGTTTCCACTGTTTCCCCATATATTTCCCATGAAGTGATGTGACCAGATGCCATGATCTTAGTTTTCTGAATGTTGAGCTTTAAGCCAACTTTTTTCACTCTCCACTTTCACTTTCATCAATGGGCTTTTGAGTTTCTCTTCACTTGCTGCCATAAGGGTGGTGTCATCTGCATATCTGAGGTTATTGATATTTCTCCCAGCAATCTTGATTCCAGCTTGTGCTTCTTCTAGCCCAGCATTTCTCATGATGTACTCTGCATATAAACTAAATAAGCAGGGTGACAATGTACAGCCTTGACGTACTCCTTTTCCTATTTGGAACCAGTCTGTTGTTCCATGTCCAGTTCTAACTGTTGCCTCCTGACCTGCACATAGGTTTCTCCAGAGGCAGGTCAGGTGGTCTGGTATTCCCATCTCTTTCAGAATTTTCCACAGTTTATTGTGATCCACACAATCAAAGGCTTTGGCATAGTCAATAAAGCAGAAATATATGTTTTTCTGGAACTCTCTTGCTTTTTCCATGATCCAGCACATGTTGGCAATTTGATCTCTGGTTCTTCTGCCTTTTCTAAAACAAGCTTGAACATCTGGAAGTTCACGTTTCATGTATTGCTGAAGCCTGGCTTGGAGAATTTTGAGCATTACTTTACTAGTGTGTGCTATTGCTGCTGCTGCTGCTAAGTCGCTTCAGTCGTGTCCGACTCTGTACGACCCCATAGATGGCCTCCCACCAGGCTCCCCCATCCCTGGGCTTCTCCAGGCAAGAACGCTGGAGTGGGTTGCCATTTCCTTCTCCAATGCATGAAAGTGAAAAGTGAAAGTGAAGTCTCTCAGTTGTGTCCGACTCCTAGCGACCCATGGACTGCAGCCTACCAGGCTCCTCTGTCCATGGGATTCTCCAGGCAAGAGTACTGGAGTAGGTTGTGTGTGAGATGAGTGCAATTGTGCAGTAGTTTGAGCATTCTTTGGCATTGCCTTTCTTTGAGATTGGAATGAAAACTGATTGACTGCTATATCAGTCACTACTTAAAGCCTGGGAGAAGTAGCGTACATACCTTGTTGTTATTGTTGCTTTTTAGTCCCTAAGTTGTGTCCAGCTCTTTTGCAACCCCATGGACTGTAACCTGCCAGACTCCTCTGTCCATGGGATTTCCCAGGCAAGAATACTGGATTATGTTTCGTTTCCTTCTCTGGAAGATCTTCCTGACCCAGGGACTGAAGCCATGTCTCCTGCATTTGCAGGCAGATTCTTTACCACGGAGCCATCAGGAAAGCCCTATTAACATAGAAGCAAATGAGCAAGTAAGGTAAATTGGGGAGACAGAAGACTATGTTCCAATCAAAAGAATAAGATAAAACCTCAGAAAAAGGAAAAAAAATGAAACAGAGATAAGCAATTTACATAATATAATAAAGACTTAAAAGTATGGAATATAAAGATGCTCACTGGACTTAGAAGAATAGAAGAAACACAGTGAGATTTTCAACTAAGAGAAAATATAGGGAAATACTAAGCAGAAGTTAAAATTGAACTGGAAGTTACAACAGAGGTGTTCAATAGCAGAGGGATAAGGGAGAAAATAAATCAGTGAGCAAGAAGACAAGGAATAGAACTCACTAAGAGAAAGCAACAAAATTAAAAAGAAAAAGAAATAATTTTAAGAAGTAAAGTTACTTTATGGGATTTCTGGAACAGCATCAAGGATGTTAACATTTGCACTATAGGTGTTCCAGAAGCAGAAGAGAGAGAAGAACCAGAAAACTATTTGAAGAAATAATGGTTGAGGGACAGATCCAAGGCTGAATCTACAACTATATAGATGGTAATTCTCTTTAAGGAAACCCTAAGCCTGATTGAACAGCTTCTGCACATAGAGAAACCACATACAAAATAGTAGAAAATACAGAGATATGATATGCATGGGAACACCACCTCAAAGATGGTGATATGGAAGGATATCACTGAGGGACCTGAGCATAGACTCTGAAACACTGCAAAAACAAACAAAACAAGCAAACATAAACAATAGTTAAAAGGGCACCTACCATCTACAGGAAGGAGCTCTAATCACTAACCTGAGAGCATCTGTGATAGGGGTGGAGAATTGCTAGAACTCTCTCTAGGGTCAAAGGTGCCAGCACGCACCACTGTTTGAGTCCCCCAGGCAATCCCTACAGCATACACTTGCTATGGCTCCAGCTGTCCTGCCAAGGTGGTTTCATGAAGTGTGTCCCAGGATCAGTTCTAGCACAAGACCATTCTAGCTCCATGCTGCAGAAACGTGGCCTTGGCACAGCCTGTTTTGAGATTCCTCATGGCAGAGCCCACTCCAGTTTCAGCCATGTCACCATGATAGCCTTGGTGAGGGTCATCCCAGGCCTGATGACCTGTGCCCAATCCAGTTCCAGTTATTCCATGTAGGCTGCTATGATGGGGTATACCTTTGGACTCCCCTCAGCCCATGATCACATCAGATCCAGGTTTCTACTAAAACTTCAAAAGTACAGAATGCCTCAAGAGATACTCCAGCTTGCTCCAGCTACAGCCTTCCTGCCAAAGTCTCCTGACACACAGAGTTCACACAGGAGATGCACCTAAACAACACCACTACAAAATTGGAAAACATAGCTGATTTGTTTAATTAATAGAAATTAAAATGAAAGTCAAACAAAATGAGACAGAGGAATATGTTTCAAGTAAAGGGGGGCGGACAGAAAAAAACCCTAATGAAGTGGAGATAATTGATTTAACTGATAATGAAGCCAAAGCAATGCTCACTGAACTCAGCAGAAGAATGGATGAAGACAGGTCATACAGAAGAGTTCTGAGAAAATGTGGTCCACTGTAGAGAGAAATAGTAACCCACTTCAGTATTCTTCCTGGAAGAATCACATGGACAGTATGAATAGGCGACACTGGATGATAAGTCCTCCAGATCAGAAGGTGTTCAATATGCTACTAGGGAACAGAAGAGGGCAATTATTAATAGTTGCAGAAGGAATGAAGCAGCTGGGCCAAAGCAGAAATGACACTCATTTTTGGATTTGTCTGGTGATGAAAGTGAAGTCTGATACTATAAAGAACAATATTGAATAAAAACCTGGAATGTTAGGTCCATGAATCAAGGTAAATTGGAAATGGTCAAGGAAGAAATGGCAAGATTGAATATCAACATCTTAGGAATCAGTGAACTAAAATGGATGGGAAAGGGCAAATTTAACTCAGACGACCATTATATCTACTACTGTGGGCAAGAATCCCTTGGAAGAAATGGAGTAGCCCCATAGTCAATAAAACAGTTAAAAATGCAGTGTTTGGCTGCAATTTCAAAAATAACAGAATGAACTTGATCTGTTTCCAAGCCAAACTATTCACCATTACAGTAATCTAACTCTGTGCCCCAACAACTGACATCAAAGATGCTAAAGTTGACAGGTTCTTTGAAGACCTATAATACCTTCTAGAACTAACATTAAAAAAAAAAAAAAAAAAATCCTTTCCATCAGTAGGGAATTGGAATGCAAAAGTAGGAAGTCAAGAGATACTTGGAATAACAGGCCATTTTGGCCTTGAAGCACAAAATGAAGCAGGGAAAAGGCTAACAGAGTTTTGTAAAAAGAATATACTGGTCATAAAAACACCCCTGCCAATACTCCAAGAGACAATTCCACACATGGGCATCAATTGATGGTCAATACCGAAATCAAATTGACTATATTCCTTCAAGTCAAAGATGGAGAAGCTGTATACAGTGAGCAAAACAAGACCACGAGACAATTGTGGCTCAGATCATGAACTCCTTATTGCTAAATTCAAGCCTGAATTTAAGAAAGTAGGGACAACCACTAGGCAATTCAGGTATTACATAAATCAAGTCTTTATGATTGTACAGTGGAAGTGACAAATAGATTCAAGGGATTAGGTCTGATAGATAGAGTGCCTGAAGGACTATGGACAGAGGTTCATAACACTGTATAGGAGGCAATGACCAAAATCATCCCAAATAAAAAGAAATGCAAGCTGACAAAGTGGTGGTCTTGAGGAAGCTTTACAAATAGCTGAGGAAAGAAAGAAGCAAAAGACAATGCAGAAAGGTAAAGATATACCCAACTGAATGCAGAGTTACAGAGAATATCAAGGGAAGATAAGGCCTTTGTTAATGAGAAATGCAAAGAAATAGAGAAAAACAATAATAGAAACACTAGATATCTCTTCAAGAAAATTGGAGATACCAACAGAACAGTTCAAACAAGGATGGATATGATAAAGGATAAAAACAAGGACCTAAAAGAAACAAAGAGATGGCAAGAATACACAGAAGAACTATATGATAAAAATCTTAATAACCTGGATAACCACAATGATGTGGTTAGTCACCTAGAGCCAGACATCTTGGAGTGTGAAGTCAAGCAGGCCTTACGAACATCACTATGAACAAAGTTAGTGGAGGTGGTGAATTTCAGCTGAACTATTTAAACTCCTAAAATATGCTGCTGCTAAAGTGCTGCATTCAATACGTCAACAAATTTGGAAAGCTATACAGTGGCCACAGGACTAAAGATTGTCAGATTTCATTCCAATTCCAAAGAATGGCAATGCCAAAAAAAAGTTCAAGCTATCATACAATTGTGCTCATTTCATTTACTAGCAAGGTTATACTCAAAATTCTTTAAGCTAATCCTCAGCAGTACATAAATGGAGAACTTGAAAGTGTAAAAGATTTTTTTTTTTTTTTTAGTTTTTTAAATTTAAATTTATTTATTTTAATTGGAGGCTAATTACTTTACAAGATGGGTTTTTAAAAGGCAGAGGAACTAGGGATCAAATTGCCAACATTTGCTGAATCATGGAGAAAGTAAGGGAGTTCCAGAAGATTATCTACTTTTGCTTTATTTACTATGCTAAAGCTTTTGACTTTGTGAATCAAAACAAACTGTGGAAAATTCTTAAAGAGATGGGAGTAACAGACCACCTTACCTATCTCTTGAGAAATCTGTATGCAAGTCAAGAAGCAACAATTAGAACCAGACATGGAACAATGGACTTGTTCCAAATTGGGAAAATAGTATGACAAGGCTGTATTTTGTCACTCTGCTTCAGTCAGTCAGTTCAGTTGCTCAGTCATGTCTGACTCTTTGCAACACCATGGACTGCAGCATGCCAGGCTTCCCTGTCCATCACCAACTCCCAGAGCTTGCTCAAACTCATGTATATGGAGTCAGTGATGCCATCCAACCATCTCATCCTCTGTTGTCCCCTTGTCCTCTTGCCTTCAATCTCTCCCAACATCAGGGTCTTTTCCAATGAGTCAGTTCTTCACATCAGGTGGCCACAGTGTTGGAATTTCAGCTTCAGCATCACCTTTTTTATTTGACTTTAAAAGCAAACTGCAATTTGCTGTGCTGGATAAATCACAAGCTGGAATCAAGATTGCCAGGAGAAATACCAACAAGCTCAGATACGCAGATGATACCACTCTAAAGGCAGGAAGCAAAGATATGCTAAAAACCCTCCTGATGAGGGTGAAAGAGGAGAGTGAAAAAACTGGCTTGGAACTCCACATTAAAAAAAATGAAATCATGGCATCTGGTCCCATCACTTTATGGCAAATAGAAGGGGTAAATAGTGGAAACAGAGACAGATTTTGTTTTCTTGGGCTCCAAAATCACTGTGGATGGTGACTGCAGCCATGAAATTAAAAGATGCTTGCTCCTTGGAAAGAAAGCTATGAAAAACCTAGAAAGCATAGCAAAAAAGCAGAAACATCACTTTGCTGACAATGGTCCATATAGTCAAAGCTATCGTTTCTCCAGTAGTCACGTATAGTTGTGAGAGTCGAACCATAAAGAAGTCTGAGTACTGAAGAACTGATAGTTTTGAATTGTGGTGCTGGAGAAAACTCTTGAGTCCCTTGGACAGCAAGGAAATCAAATCAGTCAATTCTAAAGAAAATCAACCCTAAAACTTGAAAGGACTGATACTGAGGCTGAAGCTCCACATTTGGGTAGCCTCATATGAAGAGCTGGCTCATGGAACAAGACCCTGATGCTGGGAAAGATTGATAACAAGAGGAAAAAGGTGACAGATGAAATAATTTACCAGGTTGACAAACTTTTGGAAGGATTTTCAAGTAATGACTCCCCTTTTTTCACTACTTCTTCCTGCTTCCCCCCAAAAATATATTTTCATGACAATATACATTCTTGAACATTTTCTGGAGTTTTTATTGTCTATAAATTTGATCCTATTATCTAATGCCCTTGATCTTTATGTTCATTCTTTTTCTCCTCAGCCAGGTATCACATGGAATCAATTTTTCAGTAGTTCTAGTAGTACTGGAAAAATCCACCTCTCCTGTAAAACTGGACTGTCATGCAGAAAAATAGTTCATAATTACTGAGCATTTCATATATCCCAGGCATCTGTTCTGAGTATATTTTGTAGCTACCTATCAAGACTTCCTTACTCCTCTACACTGCTTACTGGAATTCCACAATTCCTTTCTTGTTAATTCAGTGTAGGGCAGTGTGTGTAATAATGTCAATACCATTGGGAGGGTTAATCTATTAAACACTGCCAGTCATTTAAACTTTTCCCTGACCTTATCTTGGAAACAGATGCAGATAAAGGGTAGAGAAGAGAGTGTGAATGTCCTAATCTAGCCTGAGTCTTCATGACCATTCTGCCCTCCAGCTTGTTAGGGGAAAGTAAGGGTGATTTTAATGCATGCTTGCTTAGAAATGCCATCTTGCTTCCTCCTCTCTACTGCTTGTTCCAGCTGTAGCCCAATTAAATTCAATAGTTCACAGGTGTTCAGTGAAATGCTTTCAGCATAAAATCTCAGTTGTCTTTAGGGCTCTTCACTCTTTTCAGTGCTCCTTAAATTTAAAATATCATTCCAAACAAATAAACCACATTTACAAATGAAGACAAAATACAAGAAATGGTAATGAGGATGCTAATAATTATTTTAAAAATATTTTCAATAGCCAAACTGAGAGATTCTTTTAGTACCAGCTGGAATTCTAATACATTTAATTCAAAAGTGAAGAAAATAACATTTTCTTGATTGAAGAGGATAAAGGGTGAGGGTGAGATACAGTTGTGCTACATTAAAAATAAAGGTAAAAAATACTGTAATTAATATTTCATCCTTTTGCACATTTAAATTATTCGCCCATCCAATGTCCCAAAATGTATGCATTCAGTCACTTAGATTATATCTCATGCCACTCATACCCTACTGTTTCTAGCTAGCAAATAAGCCAAACATTTCTCTGCCCAGGAAATCTCATCCTCAGTCCTAAGAGAGAAAAATATGGCAGCCAATAATTGTCCCTTGATTTGAAATTATGAATAGATTAACTTATTTCTAAGGCATGAAGTTGCTCAGTCATGTCCGACTCTTTGCAACCCCATGGGCTGAAGCCTACCAGGCTCCTCCATTCACGGAATTTTCCAGGCAAGAGTACTGGAGTGGGTTGCCATTGCATGCATGCATGCTAAGTCTCTTTAGTCATGTCAGACTCTTTGAGATCCTGTGGACCACATCCAGCCAGCTCCTCTGTCCATGGGATTCTGCAGGCAGAATACTGAAGTGGGTTTCTGTGCCTTTGTCCAGGGGATCTTCCTGGCCCAGGTGGGTTTGTTTGTTGTTTGTTTGTTTTTACTACCAGCGCCACCTGGGAAGTCCAAGGACTTTGGAATTATTACAGATAACTGAGGTCTGAAAAAATATGACACAAGGTATGTGGCCTTACTCTAAGTAACACCCTCTTCCAACAACACAAGAGATGATTCTACACATGTACATCACCAGAGATCAATACCAAAAACAGATTGATTATATTCTTTGCACCTGAAGATGGATAAGCTCCATACTGTCAGCAAAAAAACAAGACCAGGACCTGACTGCAGCCCAGGTCATGAACTCCTTATTGCAAAAGTTCAGACTTAAGTTTAAGAAAGTAGGTAAAACCACTAGGCCATTCAGGTGTGACCTAAATCTAATCCCTTATACAGTGGCAGTGACAAATAGATTTGAGGGATTAGATCTGATAGAGTGCTAGAGAACTATGGGTGGAGGTTCATAACATTGTACAGGAGGTGGTGATCAAAACCATCCCCAAGAAAAAGAAATGTCAAAGCAGTCATCTGAGGAGGCTATAGAAATAGCTGGATTTTAAAAAAGCAGAAGAACCAGAGATATCAAATTGCCAACATCAGTTGGATCATAGAAAAAGCAAAAGAATTCCAGAAAAAAAACATCTACTTCTGCTTCCTTGACTACACTAAAGCCTTTGATTGTGGGGATCGCAACAAGCTATGGAAACTTTTTAAAGAGATGGGAATACCAAACCACCTTACCTGCTCCTGAAAAACCTATATGCAGGTCATTTTTTGGGCTCCAAAATCACTGCAGATGGTGAATGCAGCCATGAAATTAAAAGATGTTTGCTCCTTGGAAGAAAATCTATGACCAACCTAGACAAGCATATTAAAAAGCAGAGACATTACTGTGCCTACAAAGTCCATGTACTCAAATCTATGGTTTTTCCAATATTCCTGTATGGATGTGAGAGTTGGACTATAGAGAATGTTGAGCACTGAAGAATTGATGCTTTTGAACTGTGGTGTTGGAGAAGACTCCTGAGAGTCCCTTGGACAGCAAGGAGATCAAACCAGTCCATCCTAAAGGAAATCAGTTCTGAATGTTCATTGGAAGATCTGATGCTTAAGCTGAAACTCCAATACTCTGGCCACCTGATGTGAAGAAACAACTCATTAAGAAAGACCCTGATGCTGGGAAAGATTAAAGGCAGGAGAAGGGGACAACAGAGTACAGATGCTTGGATGAATCACCGACTCAATGGACATGATTTTAAGCAAACTCAGGAGATGGTGAGGGACAGGAAAATCTGGTGTGCTGCAGTTCATGGGGTCACAAAGAGTTCAACATGACTGAGTGGATGAACAACAACAACAGTCTATATAAATCCAATTCTTAAGTATATGTCTAGTATTTGAAGCAGTCCTTTGTAAGGTCTGAATTTGAAGGGTCATTGTTGTATAGAAATTTAAGACATATGAATTTTGCAGGAGTAAACCAAGATTAAACCCATTTGCTTAGTCATTCACTCAGCAAATATTTACTGTGGGCCTACTATGTGTCAGGCACTGTTCTAGAAACTAGGGTATAGCAATGAACAAAAGGAACTAAAGACCCTACCTGAGAAAATCTTATAATATATAATAAACATTAATTGTATAAAATAAATTATCCAGTATGTTAAAAGGCAATGTTTTCTCGCATATTGAAAAAAAGAAGAAAACAAAAATAAAACAGGGAATGTGGAATCCAAATTTCAAAAAGAAGGGACAAAGATAGGCAAATTAACCCACTTCATTTTTCTGAAAAGTTCTTATTTCTTGAGTGAATCCTATATGTTTCAAGATTATTTATATTTACTGATATTAGAATTATGAAAGTGAAAGTATCACTTGGTAATGATAATGATGGCAATAATTAGACTTTCTTTTAAACTTATTTGTGTGACAACAGTGCTAAAATGCATGAATAGTTTATATAATATTCACAAAAGATCTGTGAGACACACTGCTACCCCATCAAATTTAAAGGTAAGGAAAATATGTTTAAAAGAGGAACATTAATTCATCCAATTCTAGACCTTTACAAAGCTGAGATCTAATCTGTGTTTGTGTTCCAAAATCCATGCTACCAATGATTATTGTATATCTAATGTCTTTCTTGTGTATTTTTGGAATATATTTTGAACTCATATTTATTTTTCTCTTCTGGATAGTTTATGTATTTTTATTGACTCATTTTTATCATGCAAATATTAGATGTATATTCTAGAAAATCTAGGAAAAATGCAAAAAAATGTGGGATTCTGCAGTGAGAGCATTCTTCATGTTTTCTTTGATGATTATCCTTTTTCAACTGTGTATCTTGAGGATTTCCCTCTATCATTAAATGCTTTCCAAGAAAATACTTAATGAGTACAGAGAAACTGCTCATATGAAACTATCACAATCTGTTTACCAATCCATAATAGATGGAAATTGAGGTAGATTTCCATTTTTTTATTTACTGAAAGCACAGCATTTATCAGGTTCTCACTGAAAATGAATAATTTTCATAACACTTAAGTATGAAATGTCTACATCAAGTGAAGTGAAACTCACTCGGTTGTGGCAAACTCTTTGCAACCCCATGGACTGCAGCATGTCTGCCTTTCCTGTCCCTGGCCTGTAAATCTCCAGGCCAGAATAGTGGAGTGGGTAGCCTTTCCCTTCTCTAGGAGGTCTTCTCAACCCAGGGAGCGAACCCAGGTCTCCCTCTTTGCAGGTAGATTCTTTACCAGCTGAACCACAAGGGAAGCCCAAGGGAAGAAAACATGCTACAGGTGAGGCTCAAACTCACAACCTCGGCATCACCCACACATATTAGAAGCATTGTATAGTGCTATGTCACTACCCCACTCCCAGAAAATTGGAATCATCTTACATTCCACAGGTAGCATGTCAGCTTGTTCATTTCCCAACATGCTAGTCAATACTGTGAATATATAAGTATGTATACAATATAACCTCTTATGTATTTATTGTTTTTTCAGGTTATTTTTCTGCAAATAGCTTGCTTATACAAACATGTTTTATTATAGAGCATGTATGACAGATCAGGAGCTTTTAAGTGCTTCAGATCATTTTAATTCTTGAAGTAATTTAATGGATAATAAATTAAATGTTTCTAGAACTTTGTGGTGGGCTAAAATAACAGGCCTCCACTGATATACTATATTCCTATTCCTGGAACCTATAAATGTGTTACTTTATGTGGCAAAAGGGACTTTGTGTGTGAGACTAAATTAAGGATCTTACTATTGTTCTGGATATTCTGAGTGGTTTCGGTGTAATCATGAAGGTCCTTTTAATAAAGTACAATAATGAAAGAGCATGATCAGAGTCATAGGAGACAATTTAGGAGACAATGTGAAGCTAGAAGCAGAAATTAAAGTAAAATGGACCATGAGACAACGAATACTTTCAATCTCTACAAAGTGAAAAACGCAAGTAAATGGATTCTCTCCTAGAACTTCCAGAAGGAGCCCAGTCTTGCCAGCCCTTTTTGGGCTTCTGACTTCCGTGTTTGTATGCACGCACTCAGTCATGTTTAACTCTTTGTGACCCCATGGACTGTAGCCCACCAAGTTCATCTGTCCATGGGATTTCCCAGGCAAGCATACTGGAGTAGGTTGTCATTTCCTGCTTCAGGCGATGTTCCCAATCCAGAGATCTAACTGATGTCTCTTGTGTCCCCTGCATTGGCAGGTGGATACTTTACCATTGTGTCACAAATCTGTATTGTCATACGCCACTGATTTTGTAGGTAATTTGTTAAAACCGCAATCAGAAATTAATATGGGTTTTCACACCTAGAAGAGGAATACTTGTATAACACATATCTAAACATGTGAAAATGGCACCAGAATACAGTAATGGGTAGAGGCTGAAAGGATTTTGACAGCATAACTGAAACTGCTGTTTGCCTTAAGCAGAGTGTTAGTAGAAATATGAATGTTAATGATTCTGCTAGTGATAATTTCAAAGAGTGAGAAGCAAAGCAGAGAAAAACCTATGTTGTCCTAATAATACTCAAGTCATCACAAAGAGACAGTTGGTAGAAATATGGACCTTAAATGCACTGTTTGTGAAGACTCAGAAGGAAGTAAAGAATATGTTACTGAAACATGGAGGAAAAAAAATACCTGTTGGTTTAAGACAGAAACTTAGTGAAATTGTGGCTACATGGAAAACACAACTTGAAGCAAAGGTCTTGAAGATATTTAGCTGAAGATATTCCCTAGCTAAGCATTGAAGGCACAGCCTGCTTTTAGGTTCCTACTTACAGTACATAAATTGAGGGAATAACTATTAAGCAATAGGAACAAAGACTTGGGGATTTGGAAAAGTATCAGCCTACCAAGACTGCAAAAGATGCTGAAATTAAGAGATACATTGTCTCAGGTAAGCATATTCTGGAGAGGAAACCAAGAGCCAAGTATAAATTTTGCCAAAGTGTTGGTTCAAAAGCTTAGAATATTCAGTCATATGGAGAATTCTTTATGACTTATGGGTCCCCACAGAAATCTCAATAGAAAAAATTGAGATGTAATTATTCCAGGAAAAACCTTTCCAGGCATGTCATGTTCTATGTTGCTGAGCTGACACCGTGTACCATATTGCAATCAAAAATCAGTCAATAGAATAGCTGGTATGTTTGGGATTCTTAGATTTAGTTTATTCTTGCATTTTATACTTTGGAAAGTAAGGAAGAATGGTAAACTTGATTGTTTTAAAAATTAAAAGCTCTAACTGGTCTATTGTATCGTTTAAAGTTTGTGTTTCCTTGTTAATTTTCTGTTTAGTTGATCTATCCATAGGTGTAAGTGGGGTATGTTTATAATAGCCAGGACATGGAAGCAACCTAGATGTCCATCAGCAGATGAATGGATAAGAAAGCTGTGGTACATATACACAATGGAGTATTACTCAGCCATTAAAAAGAATACATTTGAATCAGTTCTAATGAGGTGGATGAAACTGGAGCCTATTATACAGAGTGAAGTAAGCCAGAAGGAAAAACACCAATACAGTTTACTAACGCATATATATGGAATTTAGAAAGATGGTAACAATAACTCTGTATACGAGACAGCAAAAGAGACACTGATGTATAGAACAGTCTTATGGACTCTGTGGGAGAGGGAGAGGGTGGGAAGATTTGGGAGAATGGCATTGAAACGTGTAAAATATCATGTAGGAAACGAGTTGCCAGTCCAGGTTCGATGCACGATGCTGGATGCTTGGGGCTGGTGCACTGGACGGCCCAGAGGGATGGTATGGGAGGGAGGAGGAGGGAGGGTTCGGGATGGGGAACACATGTATACCTGTGGCGGATTCATTATGATATTTGGCAAAACTAATACAATTATGTAAAGTTTAAAAATAAAAAAATAAAAATAAAAAAAAATCACTCAAAAAAAAAAAAATTAAAAGCTCTTTGGAGATTTAAACATTTTTAAAACATGAGAAAAATAGAGAAAAGTAAAAAAATGAATGATTCACTGTGTGGTCTAATATTGTAGTGCTTGTGTACTAAGTCACTCAGTTGTGTCCAACTCTTTGAAACCCCATAGACTATAGATGGCCAGGTTCCTCTGTCCAGTAGATTCTCCAGGCAAGAATACTGGAATGGTTGCCCTGCCCTCCTCCAGGGGATCTCTAACGAACCCAAGGGTCGAACTCGTGTCTCCTATGTCTTCTGCATTGGCAAGTGGGTTCTTTACCACTAACATTGTAGTAGGGGTTGAGAAGGGAGGTAAATGTGTGGAGGATTTGAGTCTTTCATGAAAGAGTATTAGATTAAACTGAACTTTTAAGGATAGATATTATTTTCATGTCCAGCAGAGTGGGAGACAAGCAATGAGGAAAAAATAATTTCAAAATATAGGTATAGATTGGTGGCTCGGTGGTCAAGAATCTGCCAGGCAACACAGGAGATGAAGGTTGGATTTCTGAGTGGGGAAGATCCCCTAGAGAAGGAAATCATGACCCATGCAGGTATTCTTGCCTGGGAAATCCCACAGATAAAGGAGCTAGTCAGGCTACAGTCCATGGTGTGGCAAAGAGGTGGACACAAGTTAGTGACTAAACAACAACAACAAATAGGTATAGATAGACTTAATAGAGAAATATTTAGTTTGGGTATTGGGGGAGATTTTGTTAGATGGGTAAAATATGGTCAGAATATATTGAAGGTGAAGTTTAGATATTTCTCTTTTATTAGAGAAATGGTAGGTTACTATTGGAAGGATTAAATTACTAGAGATACTAAATTACTACTTGAATCAATCTGCCTTGTGCTAATTTGAATTAAAAAGCTTATTTTTTTCACAGCACATCAGATTTAGGAAACAAATGTGAAAATTATTAGGATGGGAAAAGAATAAACTGAAGAATGTAGTTTTTTTTATAATCACATTTAATTACTTGTATGTGTTGCATGTTTGTATTTGTGTCCATGTGTACTTGTGCTTATAAAATATTAACTGTAAAAGAATTTCAAGTCTGTTTATGATAGAGTGCAAATAATTATGTTCAACTTCCTGTAAATCAAACATCAAGCCAATGTTTACCTAAAGGTAGAATGTGAAATGTGTCACAATTACAGGTTTTATTTGCTCTTGTTAAGCTCTAATTAATTTTATTTCTAGTCTTTTCTTTTTTAATAAATTATTTCATCAAATTATATGTTTTATGGAAGACTTAACTTTGCCCAATTATTTTATAATTACTCTGACTTTTTATTAAAAAATAAAAAACAACCGTCTTAGATTCAGAGACATTTTGAAGTATTTGAAATCCAACTTGCTAAAAAGAAGCATATAATAACATCATTAAGCTTTGTTTCCCATTTGGGATAAATACTTATTATTGCTTTAAAATGTACTAATTAATCTAGTTTCAGATCCTTAAGGAGTTGGAATCTGAATAATCTGATTTCATGGTTTTTGGTTTTCTACTTTTTAGCCCACATCCACATAAAATGAAGCAAATCATGTCAAGCTTCATCTGCTGCTTTGACCTAATATGGTTGCTCTACTACAACTTTAGTTTTGTTATTCACATACTTATTACTATTCGTATTCCCACATCTATCCTGCTTTGATTTCACCATGTCTGGATTAGTCTCTACTTCCTTTCTTCTACGTGAAAACTGTTGAAATCTGGCAGACTCCCTAAATCGAGAAGACAGATCTGGGAGTCCCAAAAGATCAAAGTATTGAGAGCCCATAGGTCAGATTAATGAAGAAGAGGGAACATTAAGAAAGAGTAGGGGCTTTTGATACTTGCTAAAGGTTTCGCTTGATGCTGATGCTAAGCAATTATCAACCATGTATGTTAGGAAACTGCTCGAGGTCTGGAAAATAGCTACCCAAAAGTGTTGGTCTCTCAGTCATGCCTGACTCTGTGATCCCATTGACTGCAGACCACCAGGCTCTTCGGTCCATGAGATTTTCCAAGCAAGGATACTGGAGTGGTTTGCCATTGCCTTCTCCAAACTATCCAAAAGGAACAGATAAAACAATTCTCAAATATCACACAGCACTGGGACTATTTCATGAAAATAACCCACTGGGCCTTGGACTGATGATTATAAGGAAACTCCCACAGTAGTAGGACAAAGGCAGCTACAGATTAACTAGCCTGCAAGTTTAAAGGAAAACCTTGGAAAAAAGTAAACTGATCCTAAGTGACTGTAACAAAAACAAACTTAATTCTACAGAAATATGAAAATAAAACTCAAAAACAAAAATTCACAATATATGTCACCTTTATAGAAAAGGCAGAGGAACCAGAGATCAAATTGCCAACATCTGCTGGATCATTGAAAAAGCAAGAGAGTTCCAGAAAAATATCTACTTCTGTTTTATTGACTATGCCAAAGCCTTTGACTGTGTGGATCACAATAAACTGTGGAAAATTCTGAAAGACATGGGAATACCAGACCACCTGACCTGCCTCTTGAGAAACCTATAGGCAGGTCAGGAAGCAACAATTAGAACTGGACATGAAAAAACAGACTGTTTCCTAATAGGAAAAAGAGTACGTCAAGGCTGTATACTGTCACCCTGCTCGTTTAACTTATATGCAGAGTACCTCATGAGAAACACTGGGCTGGAAGAAGCACAAGCTGGGAGAAATACCAATAGCCTCAGATATGCAGATGACATCACCCTTATGGCAGAAAGTGAAGAGGAACTAAAGAGCCTCTTGATGAAAGTGAAAGAGGAGAGTGAAGAAGTTGGCTTAAAGCTCAACATTCAGAAAACTAAGATCATGGCATCTGGTCCCATCACTTCATGGCTAATAATTGTGGAAAGACTAGAAACAGTGACAGACTTTATTTTTTAGTGCTCCAAAGTCACTGCAAATGGTGACTGCAACCATAAAATTAAAAGACGCTTACTCCTTGGAAGAAAAGTTATGACCAACCTAGACATCATATTAAAAAGCAGAGACATTACTTTGTCATCAAAGGTCCATCTAGTCAAAGCTATGATTATTCCAGTAATCATGTATGGATGTGAGAGTTGGACTATAAAGAAAGCTAAGTGCCGAAGAATCGATGCTTTTGAACTGTGGTGTTGGAGAAGACTCTTGAGACTCCAAGGAGATCAAACCAGCCCATCCTAAAGGAAGTCAGTCCTGAATATTCATTGGAAAGACTCATGCTGAAGCTGAAACTCCAATACTTTGGCCACCTGATGCCAAGAACTGACTCATTGGAAAAGACCCTGATGCTGGGAAAGATTGAAGGTGGGAGGAGAAGGGGATGACAGAGGATGAGATGGTTGGATGGCATCACCGACTCAATAGACATGTGTCTGAGTAGGCTCCGGAGTTGGTTATGGACAGGGAAGCTGGGTGTGCTGCAGTCTATGGAGATGCAAAGAGTTGGACATGGCTGAGTGACTTAACTGAACTGAACTATCAAAAATTACCAGTGTGAGAAGAGGCAGAGAATGTGATCTTTGGTGAGGGGATAAACACATCTTTACAAAATGACACAGGAATGCCACAGGAATACCACAGATTCTGTAATTAGCACATAAGAAACCTAAACCAGTTATAACTTCATTCCATATCTTCAAGAAGGTGGAGGGAAAAGTAAGCTTATTAAGTAGGATGTAGAAGAAATTTAAAATGAGCCTCAAATTGAATTCCTATGTATTAAAACTATGATTTCTGACATGAAAAATATACTTGATCATATGAACAGCAGATGAGAATGTTATGTGTTCAGTTGACTAGTCATGTTCAACTAGTTGCAACCCCTTGGACTGTGCCCACCAGGCTCCTTCTGTCCATGGAGTGTCCCAGTCAAGAGTACTAGAATGGGTTGCCATTTCCTACTCCCATGTATTCCCAACCCAAGGATTGAACCAGCATCTCTTGTGTCTCCTGTACGGACGGGTGGATTCTTTACACTGTGCCACCTCGGAAGCCCCTGGGAAAATTAGTAGGTTAATGAACATGAAAACACGGTGTAGAAGTAACCAAAATAAAACATATTAATAAAATAAGACATTAAAATGCTAAATGGGGCATCAGTGAAATGTTGAACAATCTCAGGAGCCTAATATATGTATAATAGCAGTCACTGGAGAAGAGGAATGTAGGTCAGATAAAATTTTAAAGTAATGATGAATAAAACCTTTCCCAAATTTGATTAATACTACAAACACAGAGATCCAAGAAGTTCAAAGAATCCTAAGCAAACTCTTGTAGAAGAAAATTACAGAAAATTTACGTGATATTGACTTCACTGAATCCAGAAAAAAAAGCAAATATAAAATCAGCTGGAGGAAACAAAAGAGATTTTGCACACAGTAGAACAAATATTAGAATTACAGCAGAGTTCAATTGAAAAAATAAGAGTCAGAAGTCAAAGCAGTATTAACAGAAGTATTAACAGAACAAAGTAAACTTAGCAAGAATATATTTATACTTATATTTTTGAAAAAAAAATAAAGACCTTTTTAAATGTAGTAAAGCTAAAATAATTGTTACCAACATAATTCTACATTGAAAATGTTAAAGCCATTCTTTCAAACAGAATAAAAATAATATCAGATGGAAATCTATATCTAGTTCAGTGAATTCTGAGCACATACCCCCTAGAAAGCTAAATAGGTGGGCAAATAAGAAAAAAGTTTTTAGCATAATTTTGAAATCTCTTTACAGATATTGCTTAAAGCAAAAACAATAACACAACTTAAAGTTAATTAGACTCTATGACAATAACATAACAAATGCCTGAGGAGAAAATGGAAATGTACAGATAAGAGGTGGTTACATGAAATAGTATGTCATCAGTTGAAGGTTGACTGTAATATTATAGAAAAGAGTTATAGCTAGCAAGAATATTGGAGTGGGTAGCCTATCCTTTCTCTAGCTGATCTCCCTGACCCAGGAATTGAACCAGGGTCCCCTATATTGCTGGTGAGTTTTTTACACACTGAGCTATCAGAGAAGCCCATATAAATTAACTAAGAAGTTCAAATAGAATTATTAAGATATACACAATACATGGCAGAAAGGAAGAAATGGGGATGAAATAAAATGAAATGAAATAAATAGTAGTATACTGTATTTAAACTCAACTATATCAATAGCAAACTTAAATCAATATAGCTTAAGCACTCCAATTCAATATCAGAAATTTACTAAAGAAAAAATGACTTTAAATATAGCATTAAAGTTAGATAATTTAAAAGATTGGAAAAGATATACCATGCTAACACTAATGAAAAAAATAAAAAGGATAGTGCACTTGTTTATATATCAAATGAAATTTCATAGCAGAAAATATTACCACGGATGAAGAGGAATATTTATCATTGCTAATATAATTGATTCACCAAAAAGATAACAATCTTAGTGTTTATGTGTCTAACAATAGCACTTAGAAATACATGAAGCAAAATTTAATTGAATTAAAAATTAAAGAAATATAAAAAATCTGTAGTTTTATTTGAACATTATTATTTGAGGATTGATACAAGCAAATCAAAAATCAGTAAGGTATAAAAGACAACACTGTCAACCATAAAAAAGTCCTCAATAGATTCAAAAGAATGAAAGCTGTAATGAGAATCTTTTCTGATTACAATGTAATTAAACTAGAAAACAATAGTAAAAATACCTTTTGAAAAATCAAGTATGTTTGGAAACTAAATAACGTACTCCTAAAAAACAACTGAACAAAAGCAAAAACCAATAGGGAAATTAAAATCCATTATGAACTGAATTAAAAAATAGCACCAAAACCTATAAAAAATTTGAGATCAAAATATGGCAATGTTTTCTGGAAAATTTTTATCCATAAAGAACTATATTAGCATAAATAAAAGTCCTAATTACCAAAATTTCCAAATTAAAATTTAGATAAAAAAGAGCAACTTAACTGGTGGGCTGTCCCAGCTGGCACAGGTATCCTTCTAACTTTCTTTCTAGGGGTTTGCCCTGTCCCACCCAGTGGGTGGCCTTGCCAGCAGGAGTTCCCTTCAGAAGCAGCCAGGTGGCCAGCACTGCCCACCATCATTACCACAATAACTGTGGCCAGGCCTTGCAGGCAGTCATACTAGGGACGACCCTGAAAGTCAGTCACAGTTATAGCCAGAATTCTCATCCAGCTTGGCCACGGGCCAGTCCAGCCCACAATTGCTCTTGTAGTAGCCATTGCCAGTTTCCAGACCCTCTGATCACCCAAGTCCAGTTTGCAGGTCAACTGAGGGTCAATCGTTCTTGATGATCTCTGCCAGCATTAATCCACTAAAAATAAATATTAAAGTACCAGATTTCAAAAACTGTGGGTTTGATTGCTGCACAGAACATCTACTAATTGGCCAAAAAAAAAAAAAAAAATTGATGACATTAGCATATTAAATGATCTCTAATATTTATCAATAAATACTGCAATTAATTGATTGTGATGTACCCACACATCTAAATAGGCACTATCATTGTTGAAATTTGCTTATCTACTTTACCAATATTGTTTTCTTTCCAAAGGATAAAAACTATGTTTCTTTTAAACATGTTTACAGATGAAGAGCATGTTTTATTTAAAAAGTTTATAGATGGAAAGATTAAGTATATTTGTTAATAGTTTAATCTACATTAACCAAATTGTCATCTGTATAAGGAAAATATACATATTCAAATAACTATATTGTCATTTTAGTTGAAAAATTTTTAATGAATCTCTTTCCTTTAAAATAGATGGAAAAAAAATCCCACACACACTGGAGCGCATGCACACTCAGTCACTCAGTCCTGTCCAACTCTATGGGACTCCATGGACAATAGCCTGCCAGGCTCCCCTGTAAATGTTATTTTCCTAGCAAGAATACTGGAGTGGTTTGCCACACCCTCCTCCATGGGATCTTCCGAACCAAAGGATCAATCCTGTGTCTCCTGCTTCACAGGTGGTTTCTTTACTCGCTGAGCCACCTGTGAAGCCCCCATACACTGGAGACTTGGTACAAATTCCTAAAAACAGTCCAAGCTGAAGAGTAAGATTTTATCTTTGAAATCAAGGGAAAAAGGAAAGAAAATAAGGAATAAATGAAATGCACATTTATTTTGAAAAGATTAAATGTCCTGTTTACTCTAATCCTTTCTTTCTCATAAAGACTTTTGAAATTTCCTTGGACTGCATGGATATGAAACCAGGCAATCCTAAAGAAAGTCGGTCCTGAACATTCATTGGAAGGACTGATGCTGAATCTGAAGCTCCAATACTTTGGCCACCTGATGCAAAGGACTGACTCATTGGAAAAGACCCTGATGCTGGGAAACACTGAAGGCAGGAGGAGAAGTGGGCAACAGAGGATGAGATGGTTGGATGGCATCACCAACTCAAAGGACATGAGTTCGAGCAAACTCTGGGAAATGCTGATGGGCAGAGAAGCCTGGTGTACTGCAGTCCATGGGGTCCCTAGGAGTTGGGCATGACTAGCAACTGAACAACAGCAGAAAAAGTCTATGGGCATAGAACACCATGTATTCATGGCAGATTGAGAAATTAATATAATTTATTCAGAAGATGTCATCTGAAATCAGCTTATTGGAGCATAATTTCTGATCTTGCCTAGTTTTTTTGTCAAAGTAGAAAATAGTATTTTGGCAAATACATTTACTTTTGAGTCTATGTTATTTCATCAATAAAAAGAGATAAGAAATAAAGATTACTCCAAAAGTAGATTACAAGGATTAAAAATGCATGAATAACTAAAAAGAGTCCCTGGTATTTATATCTAAGCACTTAACAAACATTACTTGTGATTGTTGTCATCATGATGGTAAAGTATATTTGTACCTTGATTCCAGCTTTGAGTCTATGCTTCTTTCTTGCAGATCACTAGTCTATAAGTCTTATCTGATTAAATAGGTAATATCAAAGAATTAGAATCAAAAGCCAGCATTTCAAATCAAATTTTGGAGATTTCATTCAAAAGGTACATATTCTTGAACTGTTTAAATTCAATATGGGCTTAATATTCATATTGATTATTAAAATTATATGGAATTTCTCCAAAGTATCAGCACTCTTTTAGCTGAATCTCATGAAGATCAGGAGTTTATTATGATTCTGGGAAATGTGAAACCAACTTAGATGAAAATCAACTGAAACTCTTACTCAAGAGGTTTACAAATTAATTTGATTCATAAACAGCAGACAGTGCAACCTTTCTTTAATTAAGAAAATCTAGGTCAACAAACATATTCACACATATGATTTAATGTGACTTTATTTGAGGATTATACAGTTTACAAAACATATTTTATTATTATTTAATCCTTTCTAATTACCTACAAATTCCTTTGAGGGGCTTCTGCAGTTTTATGGTTTCTATGCAATTGGGGATAGATATATAACTTGCATTAAATGCTAAGTCAATTCTAAAATGTCTGTGTCCTTTGGATTGCATTCTTTTTATTAAACAGGTGTTTAAATGATATTAGGCTATTTATTTTAAAAGAAATGAGCAGCCATGATGGAGTAAATGGTATCTGAAATTTCCTCCTATTCTAACCAACTTTGAAATATATAAAATGATTTTTTCAGACAATATGTAACTGGCAGCATATCCTATGGTTCCTTAAACAAGACTGCAAATTATTTATGTCCTGTTATCACACTGGTTTCTGGATTGATCTTGCTTTCAAGACCATGGAGAAGCAAGTATGGAAGTCTTGTTGAGTTGAGGAAACAAGTAATAGTGCTGAGGAAAGTTGAGTGGGTAGATTTTACAGGGTAAATTATGAGGGCTTTGGAAATCTGCTTAGAGTTCCTCTTGAGGCATTGGTTTAATTCTAATGTATACGTGTTTAGGGTTAACTACCCAGGGACAAGCAAATAACAATTACCAGGGAAATAACTACTACTAAGGAGCTGTAAATTGACCAATTTTTAGGACTCACTAATTTATATTTCCTCTGAAAGTATATAACAGTCATGTTATTGTACATCTTTAATAGCATTTGTTATTTTGAAACTTAAAAAAGCGGAAGTTTGCTTGATGAGTGTGATATGGATACATTGTTTTGTCAACCTGAGAATAAAGATGCTATTAAACATCTGTGCCATTCAGTGGTAACTTTTGAAGAGCCATGCAAAAAAAGAACTATGAAATGTGTTTAAGGATTTATATAAAAATATGAACATAATATAGAAAGAAATGGAAATATTAAGAATAACCTAGTCAAGGCTATGGTTTTTCCTGTGATCATGTATGGATGTGAGAGTTGGACTGTGAAGAAGGCTGAGCGCCGAAGAATTGATGCTTTTGAACTGTGGTGTTGGAGAAGACTCTTGAGAGTCCCTTGGACTGCAAAGAGATCCAACCAGTCCATTTCTGAAGGAGATCAGCCCTGGGATTTCTTTGGAAGGAATGATGCTAAAGCTGAAACTCCGATACTTTGGCCACCTCATGCGAAGAGTTGACTCTTTGGAAAAGACTCTGATGCTGGGAGGGATTGGGGGCAGGAGGAGAAGGGGACAACAGAAAATGAGATGGCTGGATGGCATCACTGACTTGATGGACGTGAGTCTGAGTGAACTCCGGGAGTTGGTGATGGACAGGGAGGCCTGGCGTGCTGTGATTCATGTGGTCACAAAGAGTCGGACACTACTGAGCAACTGAACTGAACTGAACTGAAAGTAGCATCTAGATCTAAAAACAATTCAAAAACTAAAGTGAAGCCAGTTCACAGAATCGGCTTATATCTGCAGATTTGACACTTATTTTAGTTTTGACATGAAAATGAAGATTACTGCTCTTTAGGACACAGGGGAAAAAAACAAACTCTGAAAGTTTAAAGAAGAAAAAGCAGTTCAGCATGAAGAGGGAAGGTAAGAAACAGAACTTCAGTAATAAGTTGCCTAATACACTTATACCTGGAATTCCAGCAGAAAAAAAAAAAAAAAAAAAGAAGATGGAAAGGAAGAAAATTCATATTGAAAACAATATCACACATGTGCACATCCTTTTTCATGAAATATAGTGTTTCAAACTTAAATGCAGTTTTGATATAACAAACAGGAAGGGAATCAGCAATCATGTGCAAAACTACCAAGAAAGTTAAGATGAGGACTCATATTAGATTTTGATTTACAAATTTAAAGAACATTTGAACCTTGAATGTAATGTCAATATAAAGATGGGAACTAAACAGATTATGATAAAAAGTGGAAAATTTTAATTTCTCTTTTTTTAACTATGTGCATATTATGAAAAGTGAAAGTGTTAGTCACTCAGTTGTTTCTGACTCTTTGTGACCCCAAGAACTGTAGCCTGCCAGGCTCCTCTGTCCATGGAATTCTCCATGCAAGAATACTGGAATAGGAAGCCATTCCCTTCTCCAGGGGATCATCCCTGACCCAGGGATTGAACCTGGGTCTCCTGAAATGCAGGCATATTCTTTACTGTCTGAGCTACTAGGGAAGCCCTGTATATAATTTCCATGTACTTATTTTTAATGAAAATTGTATGCATTGTAATCTCTATTAAAGATAAATACTTGCAAATTATGCAATATATGCCAATATGTGTGTGTCAGTTACTCAGTCATGTCCGACTCTGCAACCCTATGGACTGCAGCCCACCAGGTTCCTTTGTCCAAGGGATTCTCTAGGCAAGAGTACTGAAGTGGGTTGCCATTTCCTTCCCCTATATACTAAAATAGTTAATCTAATTTAATAAATATTAAAATTTAATATAACTCCTCAATATTCGTTATTGTTTTCATTTTCCCTTTCTTGGATACTATTAATAGGTATAATTATATCATAACTCCTCCTTTCTTTTGGTTTATAATTTTATGACACATGTAATATAAAAAACAGACTATTTATGTATACTTTTAAAATGTGTGTAAAGCAAATACATTGCGTGAATTATTGTGAATTGTTTTCATTCAAATATATTCAATGAAGTGTACCAAAACTGACATGTGTAGCTATAGTTTATTAGTGTTAATTGTGGCCATGTAAAGGTGTGACAGTTTTTATCAATTCTTTTGTTGACTGATATTTTTGTCTTTTCTTATTTTTTTAATATTAGGAAAGATGATTTTTGTAAATGTCAGTTTGTGCACATGTATATTTGGATTACTGGGTCCACTTTTGACATGTTCTATTATTTGCTACACATTTTCACATTTACAATTTTTCTCAATTGTAAACTATTTTGATGATGGACGTTTAGTCACTCATTTGTGTCCAGCTCTTTGCTACCCTTTGGTCTGTAACTTGCCAGTCTTCTCTGCCCATGGGATTTTTCAGGCAAGAATACTGGAGTGGGCTGCTATTTTCCTACTCCAGGGGATCTTCCCAACCCAGGGATTGAACCTGCATCTCCTATGTCTCTTGAATTGCAGGTGGATTCTTTACCCCCTGAGACATCACGGAAGTCAAAGTGAAAGTGTCAGTCACCTCTGTCCATGGAATTCTCCAGGCAAGAATACTGGCTGCTGCTGCTGCTAAGTCGCTTCAGTAGTGTCCAATGTGTGACCAGGATGGCAGCCCACCAGGCTCCTCCATCCCTGGGATTCTCCAGGCAAGAATACTGGAGTGGGCTGCCATTTCCCTCTCCAAAGGATCTTCCCAATCCAGGAATCAAGCCCAGATCTCCCACATTGCAGGCAGATTCTTTACTGTCTGAGTATACCACTTTAGATTTCCTCTAGTAGCATATAGCTGTGTGTTACAACTTACCTTTGGCACCTCTTATTTTTATAACTTAAAAAATGTTTGATGGGTATTAAAAGATTTTTATGTTTCCTATTTGACAACTCTCTGTTAAATAGTCAAAGTGACCATCTTTAACAATATTTATAGGAAATTCAGTTATCCTCTTTGGTGGATTGTTATTTTCTTTTGGACATATTTTTTATACATTTTTTAATCTGTATATCATTGCTGTTAATTTTAATTAATAGTTAATTCTGATTAAAATTTATATTGATAAAACATGTTAAGTGTATTATAACTATATTTTCATGGAATATAGTTGTATTTTAATTTTTCTAGTTGCAGTTAAATACATTTTTATTTGAAATATAATCAAACTGCTAATACTTCAGTTTAGTTCAGTCGCTCAGTCGTGTCTGACTCTTTGTGACCCCATGGACTGTGGCACGCCAGAATTCCCTGTCCATCACCAACTCCTGGAGCATGCTCAAACTCAGGTCCATCAAGTCGAAGATGCCATCCAGCCATCTTGCCCTCTGCCGTCCCCTTCTCCTCCTGCCTTCAATCTTTCCCAGCATCAGGGTCTTTTCCAATGAGTCAGTTCTTCACATCAGGTGGCCAAATATTGCAGTTTCAGCTTTAGCATCAGTCCTTCCAGTGAATATTCAGGACAATTTCCTTTAGGATGGACTGCTTGGATCCCCTTGCAGTCCAAGGGACTCTCAAGTGTCTTCTCCAACACCACAGTTCAAAGGCATCAATTCTTCAGGACTCAACTTTCTTTATAGTCCAACTCTTACATCCATACATGACTACTGGAAGAAACCATAGCTCTGACAAGATGGACTTTATTTGGCAATGTCTCTGCTTTTTAATATGTGGTCTAAGTTGGTCATAGCTTTTCTTCCAAGAAGCAAGCGTCTTTTAATTTCATGGCCAAAGTCACCATCTGCAGTGATTTGGATCCCAAGAAAATAAAGTCTCTCACTGTTTCCAGTGTTTCCACATCTATTTGCTATAAAGTGATGGGACTGGATGCCATGATCTTAGTACTTAGAACATTGAATTTTAAGACAGTTTTTTCACTCTCCTCTTTCACTTTCATCAAGAGGCTCTTCAGTTCCTTCAGTTTCTCCCATAATGGTGGTGTCATTTGTGTATCTGAGGCTATTGATATTTTTCCTGGCATTCTAGATTCCAGGTTGTGCTTCATCCAGTCCGGCATTTTGCATGATGTACTCTGCATATAAGTTATATAAGCAGGGTGACAATATAGAGCCTTGATGTACTCCTTTCCCAATTTGAAACCAGTCTGTTGTTCCACGTCCAGTTCTAACTGTTGCTTCTTGACCTGCACACAGATTTCTCAAGAGGCAGGACAGGTGGTCGTGTATTTCCATCTCTTTAAGAATTTTCCACAGTTTGTTGTGATCCACACAATGAAAGGCTTTGGCATAGTCAATGAAGCAGAAATAGATGTTTTTCTGGAACTCTCTTGCTTTTTTGATGATCCAACGGATGTTAGCAATTTGATCTCTGGTTCCTCTCCCTTTTCTAAATCCAGCTTGAACATCTGGAAGTTAGTTCACCGTTCATATACTGTTGAAGCCTGATTTCAAGAATTTTGAGCATTACTTTGCTAGCATGTGAGATGAGTGTAATTGTGTGGTAGTTTGAATATTCTTTAGCATTGCCCATCTTTGGGATTGGAATGAAAACTGACCTTTTCCAGTCCTGTGGCCACTGCTGAGTTTTCCAAATTTGTTGGCATATTGAGTGCAGCACTTTCCCAGCATCATCTTTAAGGATTTGAAATAGCTCAACTGGAGTTCCATCACCTCCACTAGCTTTGTTTGTAGTAAGGCTTCCTAAGGCCTACTTGACTTTGCATTCCAGGATGTCTGGCTCTAGGTGAGTGATCACACCATCATGGTTATCTGGGTCATGAAGATCTTTTTTGTATAGTATTTCTGTGCATTCTTGCCACCTCTTCTTAATATCTTCTGCTTCTGTTAGGTCCATACCATTTCTGTCCTTTATTGTGCCCATGAAATGGTCCCTTAGTATCTCTAATTAACTTTAAGAGATCTTGAGTCTTTCCCATTCTATTGTTTTCCGCTATTTCTTTGAATTGATCACTGAGGAAGGCTTACGTATCACTCCTTGCTGTTCTTTGGAACTCTGTTAATACTTGCATGATTATTTATTTATTTTTTTTCTAGGATGAAGGCATTTATTTAACACCTTTCCTTGTTGAACCATGGGATTCTGACCTGGAAAGCTGATGGACTGCTGAAATCCTTGGCCAAGCAGATTATTCTGAGGTGTCCTTGTTCCCATACGCTGCTGAGTTTGGTTAACTGTTGAAGATTTTACAAGTCATATCCCTATTGGAAGGGGGAGCGGAGGATGCAGACTTGTTGTTGAGGTGAGGCTGTACGGGGGGTTGGGAACTTAAAAGGCCCTCCTTGCAAGTTCATCTGAGGAGCTGTTAAATGGCCTGGGTTGTTCATCTGAGGAGAGCTTCTCTGGGTTCCTGAAGCTTGCTGCTGCCAAAGGTATATGGAGGAGGAGAGCAGGAAGTTGTCTGTATGGTAGTTAAGGATGATCTTGCCTGGATTTGCTGTCGCATTGGGCCAGGCGGGGGAGCATTTCCTACCCTTGATTTGCAGTCATTGTGCCAGAGAACTCTAGGCTGGAGGAAGCTGAATGACTCCAGAAGGCAGCTTGTTCCAGCCTAGAGGAAGAGGAACTTGATTTGGGGCAGTAAACTGGAGTTGAATCCCCTGTGGCTGTTGCTGCTGATGTTGCTGTATGGTTCTTGCTTGCATCTATTGCTGCTGCTGCCGCTGGGGAAAAATTAGCTGGGTTTATTTGTCTCTTCACTGGGACAGGCTGTATTGGGTGGTGCAGAGGAACTAAAGATCCTCAGCGATGACTTCACTGCCGTATATGGAGCCCAGAGAAGAGTGGATCAGTTGTGTCTGACTAGAAGCACGACAACGAGTCTTGGGCTGCATTTTGAATTGGGGCTTGATGCCATCATGGAATACGGCACGTTTCTACCGTGGGATAGCATAATAGTTGCAGTGTTGGTCATCCTTATTATCATGGAGCACCTTTCATGGGAAATTCCATCTTCATCATAATTTAATTTCCGCTCCCATGGATCCTTTATTTCTCACATCTTGGCTTTGGTTCTGAGACAAAGCCAGGTTTCCCTTCCATCTGAACGAAGAGAATTCCCAGATCCTAAAGACACTGGTTGTTGCTCTGAATCAGGATCCATAGCCTCTCCGCTGCTTCCCAGAAGATGTTGAATGCCACATGTAGGATGTTCCACGGCTCTACCTTTCCATACCTTTAGCTTGCTGGATTCCATGTGTAATAAATTGAGTGTATTCTCCAACATTATATCCAAGTTCCATTTGAAGTCTTTATCATCTCTGTTTCGTTTGAAGGCCAAAAAATCCACCTCTAGGAAATATGTTGTTACTGTTTTTCAGTGGCTAAGTGGTGTCCTACTCTTTGTGACCCCATGGACCGTGGCATGCAAGGCTCCTCTGTCCTTCACTGTCTTCTAGAGTTTGCTTAAATTCATGTCCATTGAGTCAATGATGCCATTCAACCATCTCACCCTCTGTCGTCACCTTCTCCTCCTGCATTCAGTCTTCCCCAACACCAGGGTCTTTTCCAGTCAGTCAGTCTTTCACATTGGGTGCCAAATACTGGAGCTTCAGCTTCAGCATGAGTCCTTCCAATGAATATTCAGGGTTGATTTCCTTTAGGATGGTCTGGTTTGATATCCTTGCTGTCCAAGGGACTTTCAAGAGTTTTCTCCAGAACCACAGTTCAAAAGCATCGATTTTTACATACTCAGCCTTATTTATAGAATGTCTTTTAAATTTGGAAGGTTGTCCAAAACCATGGTGAATATTATTCCAGAAGCATGTGTGTGTGTTAGTTACTCAGCTGTGTCTGACTTTTTGCAATCCCAAACTCTGTCCATGATATTCTCCCAGAGAGAATACTGGAGTGGTTTGCCATTCCCTTCTCCAGGGGATCTTCCCAATCTAGCAACTGAACCCAGATCTCCTGCATTCCAGGCAGATTCTTTACTGCCTAAGCTAACAGAAGCATATGTCCACCATATTCCAGGTGGACAATACAGAAAAAAATGTTTTTCTTAATTTTTATCATTTATATAGATCATCTTCTAAATCCAAACAATCTTGCATTTTTAGGACCTGTATTTTAAGGTAGCAGTCAATTGCAAATACTGAGCTTGGCCTCAGCCCACCAGGGTGGACCTTGAGCAATGCCCTTTAAAGTAGATGCACTTGGCCCTCTGTGTATCCCTCCATCTGTTGGGGTCAACCTTAAGCAGTGCCCTTGACAGTGGATGCCCTTGGCCCTCAGTGTATACCTCCATCCATCCTTGCCTGCATCTATCTGTCCATCCATCAGCACCCAGCTACCCAAATCCAGACCCACCTGGGACTCAGGGAGCCAGTGGGGAGGGGCATGGACTAGACCAGGCTGGGGAGGAAGGGGAGATAATTTACTTTGTGTCAAGGAATCCTTTTCTTTCCAGAAGCTTTCAATATATCATTGCATGTTTTATTCTGAAAGTTTCATGGTGCCTTGTCTTAGCTAATATTTAATTCACCTATAATTGAACTGTCTAAATGGTGTGAGGTAAGAGTTCAACCCTTTTGTGTGATTACTCCCACAGCATTTATTGATCTGTTCCTTCTTTCCACAGTGGTCTCAATGTCAGACAAATAAACATTTGTCTCTTTTTCCAACATCTTTATTCTATTACTTCATATCATTTGTTTAATTAAGCATCACTTTTCATGTGTTTTTCCAAGTTAATATTTATCAAGAGGTATCAATGGCTACACAGAGAAGATAAATGCAAATTACAGATCTATTCTAGGGCACATATGGGTGTGTGCTCAGTTATATCTGACTCTTTGTGACCCCAGGAACTATGCCCACCAGGCTCCTCTGTCCATGGGATTTCTCCAGCAGGAATACTAGAATTGGAAGTCCGGAAAAGAATTTCTAAGATATTTGATATAAAGGACAGCAGAAAAGGAAGAATTGTTGGGCAGCATTTTTCAAGTAGAATATATTTTTATTTTTTACAATGGAGCATGAATCCTTTTAGATAAAGATGAGCTTTCCAGTTCTTTACAGTACCATATTATTCTCATTTTTTAACACTCTGCATGTCTCTCTAATTTGTTATCTCTCTGGTGTCTATAGGCATTAAACTGTGGAATAACAGATTTAAGGATCAATTCTTTCTTTTCTACATTTACCTCACTCTTAAGTTTGAAGAGCTTCTACTTAATGATGGAAATAGAAGAAAAATTATAGTAAAGAAGACTCTTTTTTTACTTCTTTGAAATAATATCACCTGCCTCAAACAGTTTGACCTCTCTTGCTCATTTGCCTTTCTCTGCAAACATTCCCTGAAGTCTCACTTATCTTATATTAAACATGTTCACAAGTCACAGCTCATTTTGAACTCAGATCTTCCTGATATGCTTTTTCTAAATTTTTGTCACACTCTTGTATTCTGCCTTGATTATGTGTGCCTCTTCTAATCTCTTACAATTATACAAAAAATTATTTAAAAAAATAAAAAGGGAGAAAAGAAGGAAGGATGTATGGAAAGGAAGAAGGAAGAACATATAACATCTTGCAAAAGGTCTTTGGGCTTGCTTATGATGCATTTTGAGATGGGCATGGAAACCCACTCCAGTATTCTTGCCTGGAGAATCTGCATGGAGAGAGGAACTTGGTGGGCTACAGTCCATGGGGTCATAAAGAGTCGGACACGACTGAGTGACTAAGTACACATGACACATTTTAGTTAATTATCATTTAATTTTCTCTTTTATGTTATTCATGGTTATGTGATTAGAATTTTAATTTTGAGGTGTCAATTCATTTTGAATTATATTCTTGTCTAAAGTTTCTGGTCATAAGATCAAGGTTATACTTTATACATAAAAAGTCTTTTTCCAGAGAAGTTTATGAGAACTCTCAAGCTATGCTTAGCACTTCTTTCCTTTATAACCAATACTCCAAAACAGTCTAGTTACACCTATGTCATAAAATACATCATTCTTTTTGTTAATTTATTTTCCTCTTATGGTTTCAAGTGATTAAATATATCAGAAATTTTTATTTAAACAAAACAATATTATTAGAAATTATCTGGATCAATGAAATTCTTTGAACTACTTTTTATTCTCTCAGTGGTGGAACTTTTAGAAAATTCTACATGTTTGATAAGGCTTCCCTCATGGTTCAATGATAAATAATCCATGTGCAGTGCAGGAGCTGCAAGTTTGATACCTGGGTTGGGAAGATCCCCTGGAGAAGGAAATGGCTACTTGCTCCAGTATTCTTGGCTGGGAAATCCCATGGACAGGATCCTAGCAGGCTACAGCCCATGGGGTCACAAAGAGTTAGATAATACTTAGCAACTAACCAACAGCAACAACAATGTGTTTGATAAATATCATTAATGAATTGAAACTAATCCAAATTGGGGGATTTGGTCTGAGAGATTCTTGACTTACTAAGAATAATACCATAGAACTCTACTGGGTACATATCCAGCTGTGTGTTAATATTAATTAGTGTTCAGAATGATGGCACCACAAACTAGCAGGATCTTAGTTCAGTAAGGAATTTCACTGCAGTGGAGCCATTAATCTGATCCCATGGCATTAGGCATTATTACATGAAGATTTTCTGTAATAAAGCTTGATGTTTTATAATCATTTTTGACTCCCCAGATAATCCAGTCTTCTGCCTACCTGGATTCCCTAGGCATTTGGACAAACCATTATCTTATCATTGTTGTTGTTGATGATAATGACATGCACACACACACATGTAATCTGTTTTGAAGTGTGAAAGTCCAGGACAACTGCAGAGCAGTCTTTATAAATCGAATTATCAAGGCAAATTATTTAACATTGCACATTAAACATTTCTATTTATCTCTAGTAAAAGACATTTTAAAAACAGTATTTCATATGAATGAATTTCCATCAAAAATATTTTAATGGTAGCTTTCCTTTTTATTTTTTATAATTTTTAATATAAATTTATTTATTTTAATTGGAGGTTAACCACTCTACAATATTGTATTGGTTCTCAAACTAGTACAAACACAATGGAGCTTTCCTTTTTAAAGTTTGAGGTTGAAAGGCTCATTCTCACCTTTTTGGTTTTTTTCTCTTCCTGTCTATTGAGCTTTATATCATTAGACTTTGATGTTCTGGATAAAAGTCACCAAGTGAGTGTTAGCAATTTGTTTATTATTTTTAATGTCAAAGAGTGAAGCTTTTCATAGTTGAGTAGTTGAGTTAAATAAACCATGCTTTTCACTCAATAGTTTAGAAAAGTAGTCTAAAACAAAAGAAATTTTAAAAAACTACATATGTTTATTAATAGTCTAGTTGGAGTTGTAGGAAAATCTTTCGAATTAATACTTTTTAACACTTCTTACAATGCAATATATATCTTGAGTTTTCTTGTGTATAACGCATTTCACTAAAGAATATATGAACAGCAAAACTAAAAAAAGTGTGAAGTTAAACTTTACTGACAGTTCTTTTACACTTTCCAATAAATTCTTAACTAGTAGTTTCAGCTTGGAGGGAACAGTTGCCTAGAGTAACAAATGAAGACCATGTAATAGCTACCCTGGGCAATAGTCATTACCTATATCTAAAATATCACATCGAAGCAGGGAAAACCAAAACCATAAACCCAGTAGTGTGCCTCCTACAGCAGCTGCCACTACTTACTTGAAGGAGTCAGATTTCAGGGTTAGCATAGAGGGAAAGCCAGGACGAAGTCTACTCTCAATAATTCTTTCCTGCTGCAGAGTTTTACAACAATAGAACAATTAGAAATCTTTGCTTATTAGATTTTCCACCATGTCGCACTTTCATTTTCAGGTCAATGTCTTCAGGGAGCATTGTTCACTTGAGGAGTTATTTCAGACCAAGATGATGACATTCTTGCAGAAAAGTCTATAGAATACATTCAGGCTATAATTAGAGACTGACAAGGTATTCTTTGGGAGAAGGCAATGGCACTCCACTCCAGTACTCTTGCCTGGAAAATCCCATGGACAGAGGAGCCTGGTAGGCTGTAGTTCATGGGGTCGCTAAGAGTCGGACACGACTGAGCAACTTCACTTTCACTTCTGCATTGGAGAAGGAAATGGAAACTCACTACAGTGTTCTTGCCTGGAGAATCCCAGGGACAGGGGAGCCTGGTGGGCTGCTGTCTATGGGATCGCACAGAGTCGGACACGACTGAAGTGACTTAGCAGTAAGTATTCTTTAAAGTTACAAGACATCCTTCAGTTCAGTCAGTTCAGTTCAGTCGCTCAGTCGTGTCCGACTCTCTGCAACCCCATGAATCACAGCACGCCAGGCCTCCCTGTCTATCACCAACTGCCGGAGTTCACTCAAACTCACATCCATCGAGTTGGTGATGCCATCCAGCCATCTGATCCTTTGTTGTCCCCTTTTCCTCTTGCCCCCAATCCCTCCCAGCATCAGAGTCATTTCCAATGAGTCAACTCTTCGCATGAGGTGGCCAAAGTACTGGAGTTTCAGCTTTAGCATCATTCCTTCCAAAGAAATCCCAAGGATGATCTCCTTTAGAATGGATTGGTTGGATCTCCTTGCAGTCCAAGGGACTCTCAGGAGTCTTCTCCGACACCACAGTTCAAAAGCATCAATTTTTCAGTGCTCAGCCTTCTTCACAGTCCAACTCTCACATCCATACATGACCACTAGAAAAACCATAGCCTTGACTAGGCAGACCTTTGCTGGCAAAGTAATGTCTCTGCTTTTCAATATGCTATCTAGGTTGGTCATAACTTTCCTTCCAAAGAGTAAGCGTCTTTTAATTTCATGGCTGCAGTCACCATCTGCAGTGATTTTGGAGCCCAAAAAAATAAAGTCTGACACTGTTTCCCCATCTATTTCCCATGAAGTGATGGGACCAGATGCCATGATCTTTGCTTTCTGAATGTTGAGCTTTAAGCCAACTTTTTCACTCTCCTCTTTCACTTTCATCAAGAGGCTTTTTGTTCCTCTTTACTTTCTGCCATAAGGGTGGTGTCATCTGCATATCTGAGCTTATTGATATTTCTCCTGGCAATCTTGATTCCAGCTTGTGCTTCATCCAGCCCAGCGTTTCTCATGATGTACTCTGCATGTAAGTTAAATAAGCAGCATGACAATATACAGCCTTGACGTACTCCTTTTCCTATTAGGAACCAGTCTGTTGTTCCATATCCAGTTCTAACTCTTACTTCCTGACCTGCATATAGGTTTCTCCAGAGGCAGATCAGGTGGTCTGGTATTCCCATCTCTTTCAGTACTTTCCACCATTTATTGTGATTCACACTGTCAAAGGCTTTGGCATAGTCAATAAAGCAGAAATAGATGTTTTTCTGGAACTCTCTTGCTTTTTCGATGATCCAGCAGATGTTGGCAATTTGATCTCTGGTTCCTCTGCCTTTTCTAAAACCAGCTTGAATATCTGGAAGTTCACGGTTCACATATTGGAAGACATCCTTAGGTTTTATAAATTGATAATTTTTGTTACAATTAGGTAGCTTTACAATTGAAGCTTTAATATCCATATAACTAAAAATATAAACCTTGGGATGCAGAGTGTTATCAGTACTGGATGCTCCAGAGTCATGTCAGACTTCTTCCTCCAAAACCTGCTTATCCATATCTGTTCACAATATTGGTGGGTCTCAACAAAATTTGCTGTAATTTCTGTGATATTTCTCTTGTTACCAAGTTCAACCTCACTCTGCTCACTGCACCATATGCTGACCAATAAATCTGAGAGACAAAATGTTGAAGCAAGAAACAAGACTTTATTTTGAAAGCCAGATGACTGAGAAGATGGCAGACTAATGTCTCAAAAAGACTGTTCTTACTGGGGTCTGGATATCAGGTTCTTTTCTGGATCCGAGATGGGGGAGGTGAGGTAATAGCATAAAAGACCATTTTATTCTTGCAGATATCTCCTAGAATGGCACATATAGGGTGGGGGTGGTGGTGGCTGTGTTAGTTTAATTTCCTTACAGATATTTCACAGGTGGTGTGAAATGGAATATCTCCTTGTGAGCTAAACAAAGGCACTTTAATTTAAGGGTCAGGCAGAGGGGGTCAGGGTTCCCTGAGACAGGCCATTATGTATGCCTAATATAACGAAGGTGGAAAAACAAGAGTTAACATCACAGAAGCATATGCAGTATGGAATCAGAATTAACCTTTCCCTGTTACAGTGAGTCTCACCAGCAAGTGCTGTAATTTTTGTAATCTTTCTCTTGCTCTCTCTACACCCGATATTCACAATTCTACTTCATAAATCAAACTCAAATTTCTTCAATTCTCTTCACCTTATGCTCATTATTTCAGAATAGCCAACATGATTTGTTAATAGAATACTAATTTCAACTGAAAAAAATGCACAATTTAAAAGCGGAGAATTATGCTTAATTTGGTACACAAAACTGAAGACTTAAGCCCAGGATGGAATCTCTCACCCTTGAGAGACTGTTCAGAAAAGCTACGGGAGAAGCCAGGACACAAAGGGATTTTTGCAACAAAGACTAGTAAGTCAGAGCATCAGAAGATTACTGTTATTTAAAGAAAATCAGATATCTCAAGTTAAAGAATTTAGCACTTTTATATGTATAGGAAGATGCAAAAGTCTGGGCTCACTGAAATCATTATTTTGATATGACCTTAGCTATCCGGGCCACTACCCTGTGTTTTCACATCTTGAGTCTCTTCAGGATACACCCCACTGGGAGTTGCTGCAGAGGTTGACTACTTGATGGCAGGCATCCTATTTCTGTCCTGGGTTCTCTGAGGGCACATCACTGAGGGGGTTGTAATGTGATGACTTGATGACTGTAACATCCTTTATTTACTGATATAGCAAGCATCATTTTTTCACTGGCACTCCAAATGCCTAAATGGTCTGTTGGTCTCCAGTCTTATTCCTCTTAAATTCTCTTTTCCACAGTTAAGCCAGAATGACCTGTTTTAGAAACACACAGCAGGTCATGTCACTCACCAGCTTATAGCTACCCAGTCACTTTAACTAAATTGTAAATACACTCACATGGCACACTGGGTGTTGAAGCTCTAGTCTTCGTTTAATTCACCAGTGCTCATCTGTCTTCTGCCCATCAAGCATTCCATTCACATGACTATTATTTCCACTCCTAGTTTTCAAAAAGACTATCATCTCATCTGCCTTCACATTTGCCTTTCTTTGACATGAAACATCCTTGCATTTTAGTACTTTACTCTTTCATCCTGTTCATATTCTTCTTCCTTAGGTTGATTCCTTCTTGCTTCACAGTTTTTGGTTTAAAAGTTTCTTCTTCCAATTGTTCTCTCTGGATTCTATCAACAGGACAGCAACATTTTGCTGTAAAAGACCAATAGTAAATATTTTAGTTTTGCAGACCATGTACGACTTTTGTCACATATTTTTTGTTGTTGTTTTACATTGCTTGCAATTCTTTTAAATATTAAAAATGTTCTTAGCTTTCAGACCATCCTAAAATTGGCCAGGACAGAAATTGACTAGCAGAGTATATTTTGCTCACCTCTATTCTAGATAACTTTCATATGTATTCTCAAGAGCAGCTTTCTCTTTACTTAAATTAGAACTTATCAACATTGTAGTTAAGCGATTTTTAATTTATGCAGATTTTAGTACCTGTTTACATTTTACCTAGCTTCCCTCTCTACTAATATATGACCATAATATTTTATTAAAACTAAGAGACTTAAATTGGCACAACATTGGCAACTAAATTAAAAATTTTATTGGATTTCACTCCTAAGTATTTTTCTTCCTGTGGTTTCAGGCTCTAACAATAACAACAACAAAAGAAATGTTCTTTTAGTTATTGTCTCTTTTGTCTCTTCTAATCTGTGAGATTTTCTCAATATTTATTTTTTATAACTTTGATACTTTTCAAGAACACTGGTCATATTTTTATGTCTCTCAATTTGACTTTTTTTCTGATGTTTTCTCATTCTTAGACTGTGCTGATGAATTTTCAAGAAGGATACCACAAAGAAAGTTTCCTTCTTCTGACCTCATGTCAGTAGGTATATTACATTAATGTACTTTGTTCCCAAGGATGTTAGTCTTGATCACATGGTTAAGGTAGTGTCTGCCAGGTTTACCCTCTATAAAGTGACTATTTTTCTCTTCCCCTTTCATCCATTTTTTCTTTGGAAGCAACTAACTTGATCACCAGCTCTCCCTTAAAGAGGATGGAAATTGCATATGTTGTCTTTTGAAATCAATGCTGAACCTAAAGTCTTCCCTGATGGTTCAGATGGTAAAGAATTTGCCTATAATGAGGGAGACCTCAGTTTGATCCCTGGGTTGGGAAGTTCCTCTGGAGGAGGGATGCAGCCCACTCCAGTGTTCTTGCCTAGAGAATCCTCATGGACAGAGGAGCCTGGTGGGCTACAGTCCATGCGGTCACAAAGAGTCAGACACGACTGAGTGACTAATAAGAGCACAGATCAGATCAGATCAGATCAGTTGCTCAGTCATGTCCGACTCTTTTCAACCCCATGAATCACAGCATGCCAGGCCTCCTTGTCCATCACCAACTCCCAGAGTTCACTCAGACTCAGATCCATCAAGTCAGTAATGCCATCCAGCCATCTCATCCTCTGTCGTCCCCTTCTCCTCTTGTCCCCAATCCCTCCCAGTATCAGAGTCTTTTCCAATGAGTCAACTCTTCACATAAGGTGGCCAAAGTACTGGAGTTTCAGCTTTAGCATCATTCCTTCCAAAGAAAGCCCAGGGCTCAGCTCCTTCAGAATGGACTGGTTGGATCTCCTTGCAGTCCAAGGGACTCTCAAGAGCCTTCTCCAACACCACAGTTCAAAAGCATCAATTCTTCAGCGCTCAGCCTTCTTCACAGTCCAACTCTCACATCCATACATGACCACAGGAAAAACCATAGCCTTGACTAGACGAACCTTTGTTGGCAAAGTAATGTCTCTGCCTTTGAATATGCTCTCTATGTTGGTCATAACTTTCCTTCCAAGGAGTAAGTGTCTTTTAATTTCATGGCCACAGTCTCCATCTGTAGTGATTTTGGAGCCCAGAAAAATAAAGTCTGACACTGCTTCCACTGTTTCCCCATCTATTTCCCATGAAGTGATAGGACCAGATGCCATGATCTTTGCTTTCTGAATGTTGAGCTTTAAGCCAATTTTTTAACTCTCCTCTTTCACTTTCATCAAGAGGCTTTTTAGTTCCTCTTTACTTTCTGCCATAAGGGTGGTGTCATCTGCATATCTGAGGTTATTGATATTTCTCTTGGCAATCTTGATTCCAGCTTGTGCTTCATCCAGCCCAGCATTTCTCATGATGTACTCTGCATGTAAGTTAAATAAGCAGGGTGACAATATACAGCCTTGATGTACTCCTTTTCCTATTTGGAACCAGTCTGTTGTTCCATGTCCAGTTCTAACTGTTGCTTCCTGACCTTCATACAAATTTCTCAAGAGGCAGATCAGGTGTTCTGATATTCCCATGTCTTTCAGAATTTTCCACAGTTTATTGTGATCCACACAGTCAAAGGCTTTGGCATAGTCAATAAAGATACCCCTCATCCAAGGTAAGGAGCAATGGCTGTGCTTTGCTGGAGCAGCCGTAAAGAGATACCCCACGCCCAAGGTAAGAGAAACCCAGGTAAGATGGTAGGTGTTGCAAGAGGGCATCAGAGGGCAAACACACTGAGACCATACTCACAGAAAACTAGTCAATCTAATCACACTAGGACCACAGCCTTGTCTAACTTAATGAAACTAAGCCATGCCCGTGGGGCAACCCAAGATGGGTGGGTCATGGTGGAGAGATCTGACAGAATATGGTCCACTGGAGAAGGGAATGGCAAACCACTTCAGTATTCTTGCCTTAAGAACCCCATGAACAGTATGAAAAGGCAAAATGATAGGATATTGAAAGAGAAACTCCCCAGGTCAGTAGGTGCCCAATATGCTACTGGAGATCAGTGGAGAAATAACTCCAGAAAGAATGAAGGGATGGAGCCAAAGCAAAAAGAATACCCATCTGTGGATGTGACTGGTGATAGAAGCAAGATCCGATGCTGTAAAGAGCAATATCGCATAGGAAGCTGGAATGTGAGGTCCATGAATCAAGGCAAATTGGAAGTGATCAAACAAGAGATGGCAAGAGTGAATGTTGACATTCTAGGAATCAGTGAACTGAAATGGTCTGGAATGGGTGAATTTAACTCAGATGACCATTATATCTACTACTGTGGGCAGGAATCCCTCAGAAGAAATGGAGTGGCCATCATGGTCAACAAAAGAGTCCAAAATCAGAGCATGACACAGCATTAATCCTAAAGAGTAGGAAACATTTTTTGATCTTGTTTATTTTTAAGTACCCTCATGCTATCAGACACTTGTTGATTAATTTATGTGGAATAATATCTTGGAATATTAGCATTTATTTTCTAAACTATTTTCTCTCTCATGGCTAAAAAAATAATATTATAAATATAATAAAATATTTTAAAAGCTTCCATTATTCTTCTTGGGATGACTCATTATTGAGATAGTGCTATTTTAATAAACCATATCAAATGTACCATAGGAAGAGGGAGATTTCATTTAGAATACCTTCAGAATTTAATATGTGAATCTGAAAATGGAAGCTAAGAATAGAGTTGAACACATTCAAATAGAGAGTGATTATATATATCTAGCAGGAATATGGAGGGAAAAAAGAGCCTTCAGCAAGACTGGGCATTTTATGAGAGCAAGAATCACAGGGAAAATGAAATAAATCATGGTTCATTCTATTAGATAACTTTAGAGAATTTTTTTTCCCCCTAACTAGCATTATGTGACCTAATACCTCCTTTGTTGTGTTTAGTCATTTAAGCCATGTCTGACACTTTTGTGACTCTATGGACTGTAGCCCACCAGGCTTCTCTGTCCATGGGATTTTCCAGGCAAAAATACTGGAGTGGGTTACCATTTTCTTCTCCAGAATATCTTCCTGATCCAGGGATCAAACTCACATCTCCTGTGTCTCCAGCTTGACAGGTGGATTCTTTACCATTGAGACATCTGAGTGTATCTCTCTTTGGTCTTCAGGAAATCCTACCTTTCTCAATAATGATTACACAAAAGTGTATCTTTTAATGGTAATTTTAAGAAATGCTAAATTATGTGTTCAAATAGTTGCTAGGAGAAAGTGACCAAAAATAGTAAATAAAGAGATAGATGATTTCTCATTTACAAAATACTAAAAATGCATCCAGACTAACAGGCCAGGAGCCTGAGAACTGATTTATTTCTTTTTGCCACTTCAGCTTCCCTATTCAACAAGATCATTGAGATGTCAACATAAACATTCAAATCCATTCCACAGCCATAATCATGAGGTAGAGTCTTATATCTCCAGCTGCCTTATTGTGACATCTTATGGAGGCCCATTTGGTATTGAACATTGAGTGAGTTACTGCTATCAGACATGGTAAATAATGATACACAGGGAGTATTATATCAAGCCAATGAGGGCCAATTTCTATCTTGAGTCCCAACTAGAAGTAGAAGTAGGTTTCTCTCAATGTGATTTAAAGTTTTCTTCCACTCTGCTGTTTCCAGAGTAGATATAAATTTGTATAGTAAAGAGAACTTGAGGAACAGAAATAATCTAGACATATGACATTAAAATTGTATTTATGGGGAAAAATATCAATCTTTGTCAAGCAAAGTAGGCCAATGACTTTGGCTGATTATATGCAGAATTAAAACACTGCTTAGAAATTAATCTTTAGAAATGCCCTTAATTAAAAGGCTTAAGCATAAGTTATTATGCATCTATTTTTGTCACTGACTTTACTTCAGAAGCTTAGCATGTGCTATTTCCTACAATTTTTGCAAAACTTTATGAAACTACTGTTATTACCCATTTTGTGTTAGTCGCTCAGCTGTGTCCGACTCTTTGTGATCCCATGGATTGTAGCCCACCAGGCTCCTCTGTCCATGAAATTCTCCAGACAGGAATACTGGAGTGGGTCGCCATTTCCTTCTCCAATTACCCTTTTACTTGAATGAAAAATAAGAAGTGAAGTAATTTGCTTAAGGTCTCACAACTGGCACGTTCTAGAGTTAGAATTTGCAGCTAAGCTTACTAAGCTATACATTTATCCTACAGCACTTCTCATAAAATGAGACAAGGCTCAAATCCATACACTTTACAGAAGTTTGCCTTACCAAGACTTATATTGAATGAATACACTTTAGTCATTGACATTTTAATATCTTTTGAACATCTCCAAAATTGATAAGTCTTGTACAGTGTTACCTGATTTGTCTTCAAATAACAAATGCCATCACATCTCTTTCCTCTTGGAAAACTTCCCATTAACTATAGCATATCTACACTTTCAACTCTGGGCATTTACACTCTTTCATGATGTGGCTCCATGTACTCTTCAGGTTATTCCTGTGTCATGATATAGCTACATTTAATTTCTCATACTTCCTCATCATAGTATCCTTTCATAACTCTGTGGGTTGCACATTATGCAAAGTTTTTGTTCTTAAAACTTCCTATTGTAAACTAGAGGGGTGGATTGGAGGAGAGGATAAAGGTTCAAGAGGGAGGTGATTTATGTATAATTATGGCTGATTTTTGCAAAAAAGCAAAATGGCTGTCTGAGGAGGCCTTACAAATACCTGTGAAAAGAAGAGAAGCGAAAAGCAAAGGAGAAAAGGAAAGATATAAATATCTGAATGCAGAGTTCCAAAGAATAGCAAGAAGAGATAAGAAAGCCTTCTTCAGTGATCAATGCAAAGAAATAGAGGAAAACAACAGAATGGGAAAGACTAGGGATCTCTTCAAGAAAATCAGAGATACCCAAGGAACATTTCATGCAAAGATGAGCTCGATAAAGGACAGAAATGGTATGGACCTAACAGAAGCAGAAGATATTAAGAAGAGATGGCAAAAATACCCAGAAGAACTGTACAAAAAAGATCTTCACGGCCCAGATAATCTCGATAGTGTGATCACTGACCTAGAGCCAGACATCCTGGAATGTGAAGTCAAGGGGGTCTTAAAAGCATTTGGGGCTGATGCACTGGGATGACCCAGAGGGATGGTATGAGGAGGGAGGAGGGAGGAGGGTTCAGGATGGGGAACACATGTATACCTGTGGTGGATTCATTTTGATATTTGGCAAACCAATACAATACTGTAAAGTTTAAAAATAAAATAAAATTTAAAAAATAAATAAAAATATGTATATATATATAAAGCATCACTATGAACAAAGCTAGTGCAGGTGATGGAATTCCAGTTGAGCTATTCCAAAACCTGAAAGATGATGCTGTGAAAGTGCTGCACTCAATATGCCAGCAAATTTGGAGAACTCAGCAGTGGCCACAGGACTGGAAAAGGTCAGTTTTCATTCCAATCCCAAAGAAAGGCAATGCCAAAGAATGCTCAAACTACCACATGATTGCACTCATCTCACACGCTACTAAAGTAATTCTCAAAATTCTCCAAGCCAGGCTTCAGCAATATGTGAACAGTGAACTTCCTGATGTTCAAGCTGGTTTTAGAAAAGGCAGAGGAAACAGAGATCAAATTGCCAACATCCACTGGATCATAGAAAAAGCAAGAGAGTTCCAGAAAAACATCTATTTCTGCTTTATTGACTATGCCAAAGCCTTTGACTGTGTGGATCACAATAAACTGTGGAAAATTCTGAAAGAGATGGGAATACCAGACCATCTGATCTGCCTCTTGAGAAATTTGTTTGCTGGTCAGGAAGCAACAGTTAGAACTGGACATGGAATAACAGACTGGTTCCAAATAGGAAAAGGAGTTCATCGAGGCTGTATATTGTCACCCTGCTTATTTAACTTCTATGCAGAGTACATCATGAGAAACGCTGGACTGGAAGAAATGCAAGCTGGAATCAAGACTGCCAGAAGAAATATCAATCACCTCAGATATGCAGATGACACCACCCTTATGGCAGAAAGTGAAGAGAAACTCAAAAGCCTCTTGATGAAAGTGAAAGAGGAGAGTGAAAAAGTTGGCTTAAAGCTCAACATTCAGAAAATGAAGATCATGGCATGAGGTCCCACCACTTCATGGGAAATAGATGATGAAACAGTGGAAACAGTGTCAGATTTTATTTTTCTGAGCTCCAAAATCACTACAGATGGTGACTGCCGCCATGAAATTAAAAGACGCTTACTCCTTAGAAGGAAAGTTATGACCAACCTAGACAGCATATTGAAAAGCAGAGACATTACTTTGCCAGCAAAGGTTCGTCTAGTCAAGGCTATGGTTTTTCCTGTGGTCATGTATGGATGTGAGAGTTGGACTGTGAAGAAGGCTGAGTGCCGAAGAATTGATGCTTTTGAACTGTGGTGTTGGAGAAGACTCTTGAGAGTCCCTTGGACTGCAAGGAGATCCAACCAGTCCATTCTGAAGGAGATCAGCCCTGGGATTTCTTTGGAAGGAAGGATGCTAAAGCTGAAACTCCAGTACTTTGGCCACCTCATGCGAAGAGTTGACTCTTTGGAAAAGACCCTGATGCTGGGAGGGATTGAGGGCAGGAGGAGAAGGGGGAAGACAGAGGATGAGATGGCTGGATGGCATCACTGACTCAATGGACGTGAGTCTGAGTGAACTCCGGGATTTGGTGATGGACAGGGAGGCCTGGCGTGCTGGGATTCATGGGGTCGCAAAGAGTCGGACACGACTGAGCGACTGATCTGATCTGATCTGATCTGATGGCTGATTTGCTCAGCCACCTCCTGAGGTTAACCTCAAACTTGGTCTCACAAACAGATACTATCAGAGACTCTGTGTACCACTCTACCTATGTTTTCTTCTTCCTAAGAGACCCAGAATCTGTTATAACCAAAAAGTTAACTAGCTCTGTGTAAACACAGTGGGTAATAGGTTTGAACTTTATACATTACAATATCATATTTTCAGCTTCTCAGTGGCGGGGCAGGCGATGGCACCCCACTCCAGTACTCTTGCCTAGAGAATCCCATGGATGGAGGAGCCTGGTAGGCTGCAGTCCATGGGGTCTCGAAGAGTCGGACATGACTGAGCGACTTCACTTTCACTTTTCACTTTCATGCATTGTAGAAGGAAATGGCAACCCACTCTAGTATTCTTGCCTGGAGAATCCCAGGGATGGGGGAGCCTGGTGGGCTGCCGTCTATAGGGTCACGCAGAGTTGGACACGACTGGAGTGACTTAGCAGTAGCAGCAGCAGCTTCTCAGTGAAAGCCTCTGAGAAAACAGTCAACCAGAAAAATAGATGGAAGACAAGCAATGAAGATTTACATACTGAAAAAAAGGAACTCACAGTTCAGTTCCTTCAAATGAAAACTGTGACAAGACAGATTCAAATACCAGACCATACTGCCATGTTTCAGAAACCTCATCGTTTCAGAGTATCAGGAAACTAAGAGAAGATCTGGGGGAAGTTCTTAAGCAAACTGCAATGAAAAGAGCATAAAGTAATCTGAAGTAGTCGAGTATTTACAGGAAAGGGCTATAAGCAAAACAATGATAATTTAAAACGGAATAATATTAAAGACCAAATTCTCAGGACTCAATTTATAAAATCTAGAATACAACAAGTAGAGAAACAATTATACTGCCGTAGGAAACAGGAAGAATAAAAGAAAAGCAGGCCCTGGCAAGGGCTGCAAAATAAATTTATAATTATTGATAAACTGGATGCTATAAGGCATGAGACTCTTGAAACAAGTCCAGAAGGAACAGTTTATAATCTTGAAAACAAGGTATGATCCTGGGGTCGGAAAACCAACTCCAGACTGTTTCTCAACTGGCATCTCAGAGTCACATGTTTTACATATCTGGTGGAAAATCTATAGATGAGAATATTAGTTTTAGTTACTGATTTGTTATTGATTACTGTTTCCTAATTACTCAGTGGTTAATGACCATTTTGTTCTTCGGCCCTGAAGGCCACATGAGTGATAGTTTAACTCCCCGCGCATTCTTTCATTCACAGCTGAAAGTGTAATAAAGCTGGCTTGGATTCAGTTTCAGCACCTTCACCCTGGAGCAGCGTTGGTCCTCTTAGTCTCCCTTTTCTCTGAATTCTTGTGTCTCGTTTCTCATTTTCTCACCGTATCACGCTTTCAGAAACCCTGCTTGTCGAGCTGGCCTCGACATACTGCAAAAGCTAGAAACATAGGCAAACTCTTCTCACACGTGTTTGCCTTCTAATTAAGAGGTAAAAGAAGAAAGTAAAACACGTCTCACAGAATAATTAGGAAACAAATTAATGAAGGCTCTTAAAAACATAACCTGGACAAGAGGTCTAAATATGCACATTCATAACATTAAATACCTTCATGATTATTAGGCAAAAATTAATGCTAAGTAAGCTGTTAAACATAACAGAAGTTAATTTGTTCACAGGGAGTGATGATACATTTGGGAAGCTTGTCCTCAATATATCCAGTTTTGCAATCAACACTAAGCAAATTGTACTTGTGTTTGTTTGCACCAGATTTCTGGATCTGATAAGTACACAAGAACAAGGCCAGCATCTTCAGAACGCTTACACTTAAGGAAGGAGGAGAATATAAAATTCTTTGTGAAGATGTAAAAGTCAAGCCTCTTACGTCTGTGTTTAGCAGAGTTCCTGAAATAACTATGTGTTAGACAAGAACGTGGAAAAATAAAATTATTTAAGAGAAACATAAAAGCCTGATTGAGAAAAGCATGGAGGAAGAGATAGTTTGCTGAAAATCTTCTCCACTACACTGAAATGGTATCACCATTCCACATCAAAAGACTATGTTTGCGTTTGATTCTGAGTTTCTATTTTATTCCATTGCTCTATTTATCTATCCTTGCACTAATATGCTATTTTATATTATGACTAAAATTATCCTTGGTATCCAGTAGATGCCTCCATCTTTATTGTCAGCTTGCATTGGATATTTTCCGTATATGTCTCCATAAGTCTCAAACAAGCTTATGAATTCACACCTCCACCCTCCCAATATGCCTTCCCCCAAACTCTCAAGATTCTGAGTAAGTTTTATTGCTATTGCATTCAATTTATAGATTTAGGACCTATCTTTATAACTTTCACTCTTATGCATCTATAATGGCCTTTTAGTTATTTCAATTATCTTTAATTTCTCTCAGTAGCATTAACTAATGTTCTGAGGAGATATTGAATGTCTTTTATAAAACTTATTTTTCTGTATTGGGCACATTTTGATGTTATTATAAATGATACCATATAAGCCTTCACATTCTATTTTTATCACTAATGTATGTAAATATATGTTTTTTTGTGCACAGGTCTTGAATCTATAAACCTTTAAGAATTTTCAACCAATTATTTTGGAGCGTCCATGTACACAACATGTAATTTATTTTAAAATGGAATGTTTTTTCTTTCTTATCTATTGTACATTCACTTAATTTGTTCCTTGCTTGTGGCACTAGGGAGAATTCCTGCGCCCCATTCCTATTCACAAGTAGAAAGAATTAATATGAACAATTAAATAAAATCTTTGTAGATTTTTGAATATATTCTTGTTCAGATAAAGGAACTTTCCTTTAATCAAATTTTCTAAGCATTTTAACATGAATAATCATGGATTTCAGCTCCATCTCCTGGAGAGGGCAGTATTTACTTACATTTTATTTAATTCTTCCATGAAGAGGATTTGTCCCTTCTCCCCCATTGATTTACTTGTTCAATTATTCATTTGTATCAGTATGGACTCATTTTTATTTGTTTTATACATTGGTTTTAATCCAGTATCACACTATGAAATTTATTGCTAAAAGTTTTACAGCTTTGACCATCAGTAGCTCTTTCAATTTGGTTTCTATATTCTTTTGACACATCCACCCCCTTAGCTTTTTGAATAGTTATTTGCTTTCTGAAACTAAAAAGTGCTCCAGCCTCGTTGGGTACATTACCTGATCTGGCCTTACCATCAGCCATTTCTATAATGATCCCTTGTTCTTTTCATTGAGTGAAAGTGAAAATGAAGTCTCTCTGTCATGTCCAACTCTTTGCGACCCCACGGACTGTAGCCTACCAGGCTCCTCCCTGCATGGGATTCTCCAGGCAAGAGTACTGGAGTGGGTTGCCATTTCCTTCTCCAGGGCATCTTTCCGACCCAGGGATCGAACCTGGGTCTCCCTCATTCCAGGCAGATGCTTTAACCTCTAAGCCACCATGACATTTAAAAACCACAGAACTAGGTACCGGGTGTGCTCTTAGCTATTGGATTATTATTGCTTCTAGTGTCTCTTACCAAACTATCTAGGATGTATATGCATGTAACATGAGTTTGAGCAAGCTCCAGGAGATTGTGAAGGACAGGGAAGCCTGGCTTGCTGCAGTCCATGGGGTCGCAAAGAGTCGGTCACAACTGAGTGACTGAACAAAAACAATAAGCTTATGTACACACACATATCTATTATTATTTCTGTATCTATCCATCTGAACCTATATTAAACTAAAGCTAAGTTCATAATGATGTCTCCTTCTCCATTTCAGTACCATTTCATTCTAGTGTTTCTCTCTTGTTTCTCTATATTTACCCTGTTCCACAGTACGAAATTTGACCTCACAATCCACTATCTGCTTATATACTTGGTTAACCTGTATAGACATAAAGCAGATTCAGAACTGTTATACTGTACCTCAGTATGGCACACAATTACCAACAAGAATACAGTGTTTATCATGGTTACATTTCTCTTTAACTTTACAGTTTTCAGTCTAAATATTGTCTTTCAGTGTTAATTAGATCAAGTTCTTTTTTGCTCTCCATTCCCTGCAGTAAGGTTATGTAATAAAGTTTTTATTCAGTTAGATTCATCTATCCCAGTCTGTATTACATTTTAGGATGCCAGGTCCATGATGCATTTTTTATTTACATACTTTGCAACTCATCCTTTGTGATGTGCAATTTTATGGGCTCTGATAAATGCATAAAACCATGTATCCACCACTCTAGTACCATTCAAAACAGTTCCATTATGTTAAAAATGCTGTGGATCCTTTCATAAGTTAGCCACCACCTCCTCCACCACTGACAAACATTTCTGCCTTCTATTCCTTAGTTTTGGTTTTTTAAAATGCTATATAATTAGAAGAATATAATATATAGTCTTCTGAGTCTGCATTCTTCCACTCAACAAAATACATTTCATCCATGAGTTCAAAAACTGGGCCTGAATATATCCAAATGAGTCTGAAATATCTTCATGAAGAAAGAATGATTTCAAAAAAGGCTGGGATAGCATTTAAAAAATATTAAGAGATTATCCTGAAGAAAAGACCAGAAATGAAAAACTGTATATTAAGTAAATATTTATCATTAATTAGAACCAACAAAGTTTATAAGGAAACATAGCTCAATAATGATAAAAAATGATTAATAATTTAAAATGAATACCTGGTAGCTCAGCTGGTAAAGAACCCACCTGCCAATGCAGGAGGCACAAGAGACATGGGTTCAATCTCTGGGTCAGGAAGATCCTCTGGAGTAGAAAATGGCAACCCAATCCGGAATTCTTGCCTGGGAAAATCCCATGGACAGAGGAGTCTAGCAGGGTACAGTTCATGGGATCACAAATAGTCAGACACGACTGAATGTGCATGCACAGACTTAAGTCGTGCTGGCCAATAAATAGACATCAAAGTAGTTATGCTCACTCTTTGCCAAAAAGTGAATTAATTAAATTTAAATAAAATAGTTTGTTTAATTCATATACTTTTTTTTTTTTTGAGTGCTTAATCGTTCAGTCCTGTTCAACTCTTTGTGACACCATGGACTGTAGCCTGCCAGGCTCCTTTGTTCATGGAACTTCCCAAGCAAGAATACTGGAGCAGGTTGCCATTTCCACCTCCAGGAGATCTTCCCTGACCCAGTGATCAAACCCATGTCTCCTGCATTGCAGATGGATTCTTTACCCATTGAACCATTGGGGAAGCACCATATACCTCATATTTCCCAGTAAATTGTTCAAACACTTGCTATAGTAATAATAGTAAATTCGAGTTTCTCTCATTTTGTCTGAAAAATATAGACCTACTCAGTTTTCATAGAGTTAGTTTTTCCTAATGAGTTCAGAATCAGTCACAACCTCAAGAATGATTATATTCAGAGGGTACTTTATTTAGAAAATAAAAAGAACACACCTTGAGCAAAGGTCAGAAGGGCTGGCACTGGGGTTAATCGTACCCCTGTTGGCAGTGTCAGCATCCGTGTGTCTCTGTGACAGGTTTTCACGTTCGTAAGAAGCTTTTACCCCTTTTAAGTTTTTGCTATGTAGTTTCTTCCTTTAGAAAATCATTTTCATAAGTCTCCATATTGTCTATGAAAGTAACTTTACATCATTTTCAAATTTTTACCTTGTATTTTTCTTTCTTCTTCTTTTTAATCTTTGCATTAATCAAACCAGAGATCATTTTTGGTTACCACTCAAACATTATTTTCAAAAAAAATAAAATAAGTATAAAAACAAATTAAAGAATGAAGTCCAAAAGATACATTAATAACATAGGAATCCTCCATATGCAACAGGCCCATATTGATGGACAGGTGAGTTACTTTCAACTATTATTTCTTAAATATGGTCTTAAATTAACATCAAAATTGGATTTAATTGTGGGCATCAGAATCACTACTATCAATATTAGGAAAAAAAACTTTCCTGCCTTCAATATATCTATTTAACATTCTCTGGCAGTGACTGACTTAAATAGGAAGGAACAATTTGATGACTTGTTCCATTAATGTCTTTAGAACTACTTGTTCATCTATTTAAAGAGAGTTAACCTGGTTTCTGCTTTTATTCTGTAACCAAAATGAAGTTAAGATGAAGAAATGAGAGAAAAGAGAGAAAAGAAAAAACAGAGGAGATTTTAGTGATTTGATTTTAAAAGTATTATTTTATAAAAACAAATAAGCAGAAGAAAATATGTCAAAGCTTTTATTTTTTTATTTTTTTAAATTTAATTTTATTTTTAAACTTTACAATATTGTATTAGTTTTGCCAAATATTGAAATGAATCCGCCACAGGTATACCCACATTCCCCATCCTGAACCCTCCTCCCTCCTCCCTCCCCTGCCCTCCCTCTGGGTCATCCCAGTGCACCAGCCCCAAGCATTCAGTACCGTGCATCGAACCTGGACTGGTGACTCATTTCATACATGATATTATACATGTTTCAATGCTATTCTCCCAAATCTCCCCACCCTCTCCCTCTCCCACAGAGTCCATAAGACTGATCTATACATCGGTGTCTCTTTTGCAGTCTCGTACACAGGGTTATTGTTACCATCTTTCTAAATTCCATATATATGCATTAGTATACTGTATTGGTGTTTTTCTTTCTGGCTTACTTCACTCTGTATAATAAAGAGATGGGATTTAAAGTAAGTGACATGACATCATCAGTTATGACTTTAAAAAAGATAGAAACTCAAACCTATTCAATATCCTTGAACAATTTGAATTTTTTAAACACAAGATTCCTTCAAATGCAACAGGCCCATACTGATTCCTAGGTGTTACTTTCAACTACTGAGTACTAATAAATTCAATTTTAAGTTCAGTTCAGTTCAATCGCTCAGTCGTGTCCGACTCTTTGAGACCCCATGAATCGCAGCATGCCAGGCCTCCCTGTCCATCACCAACTCCTGGAGTTCACTCAGATTCACATCCATCGAGTCAGTGATGCCATCCAGCCATCTCGTCCTCTGTCGTCCCCTTCTCCTCCTTCCCCCAATCCCTCCCAGCATCAGAGTCTTTTCCAAAGAGTCAACCCTTCGCATGAGGTGGCCAAAGTATTGGAGTTTCAGCTTTAGCATCGTTCCTTCCAAAGAAATCTCAGGGCTGATCTCCTTCAGAATGGACTGGTTGGATCTCCTTGCAGTTCAAGGGACTCTCAAGAGTCTTCTCCAATACCACAGTTCAAAAGCATCAATTCTTCGGTGCTCAACTTTCTTCACAGTCCAACTCTCACATCCATACATGACCACTGGAAACATCATAGCCTTGACTAGACGGACATTTATTGGCAAAGTAATGTGTCTGCTTTTGAATATGCTATCTAGGTTGGTCATAACTTTTCTTCCAAGCGGTAATCGTCTTTTAATTTCATGGCTGCAGACACCATCTGCAGTGATTTTGGAGCCCCAAAAAATAAAGTATGACACGGTTTCCACTGTTTCCCCATCTATTTCCCATGAAGTGATGGGACCAGATGCCATGATCTTCATTTTCTGAATGTTGAGGTGTTTTTTTTTTTTTTAATTTTATTTTATTTTTAAACTTTAAAATATTGTATTAGTTTTGCCAAATATTGAAATGAATCTGCCACAGGTATACATGTGTTCCCCATCCTGAACCCTCCTCCCTCCTCCCTCCCTATACAGTAGCAATAACCTTGTGTACGAGACAGCAAAAGAGACACTGATGTATAGAACAGTCTTATGGACTCTGTGGGAGAGGGAGAGGGTGGGGAGATTTGGGAGAATAGCATTGAAACATGTATAATATCATGTATGAAATGAGTCGCCAGTCCAGGTTCGATACTGGATGCTTGGGGCTGGTGCACTGAATGTTGAGTTTTAAGCCAACTTTTTCACTCTCCTCTTTCACCTTCATCAAGAGGCTTTTTAGTTCCTCTTCAGTTTCTGCCATAAGGGTGGCGTCATCTGCATATCTGAGGTTACTGATATTTCTCCCGGCAATCTTGATTTCAGCTTGTGCTTCTTCCAGCCCAGCGTTTCTCATGATGTACTCTGCATAGAAGTTAAATAAGCAGGGGGACAATATACAGCCTTGACATATTCCTTTTCCTATTTGGAACCAGTCTGTTGTTCCATGCCCAGTTCTAACTGTTGCTTCCTGACCTGCAAACAAATTTCTCAAGAGGCAGGTCAGGTGGTCTGGTATTCCCATCTCTCGAAGAATTTTCCACAGTTTATTGTGATCCACACAGTCAAAGGCTTTGGCATAGTCAATAAATCAGAAATAGATGTTTTTCTGGAACTCTCTTGCTTTTCCTATGATCCAGTGGATGTTGGCAGTTTGGTCTCTAGTTCCTCTGCCTTTTCTAAAACCAGCTTGAACATCTGAAAGTTCACGGTTCATGTATTGCTGAAGTCTGGCTTGGAGAATTTTGAGCATTACTTTACTAGCGTGTGAGATGAGTGCAATTGTGTGGTAGTCTGAGCATTCTTTGGCATTGCCTTTCTTTGGGATTGGAATGAAAACTGACTTTTTCCAGTCCTGTGGCCACTGCTGAGTTTTCCAAATTTGCTGGCATATTGAGTGCAGCACTTTCACAGCATCATCTTTCAGGATTTGGAATAGCTCAACTGGAATTCCATCACCTGCACTAGCCTTGTTCATAGTGATGATTTCTAAGGCCCACTTGACTTCACATTCCAGGATATCTGGCTCTAGGTCAGTGACCACACCATCGTGATTATCTGGGTCGTGAAGATCTTTTTTTGTAGAGTTTTCCTGTGTATTCTTGCCACCTCTTCTTAATACCTTCTGCTTCTGTTAGGTCCATACTATTTCTGTCCTTTATCGAGCCTATTTACCCCCAAAAGAGGGAAATTTCCTATATTATGCCAGCATAAAATGCATCACAATAATTGCAAAATGAAGAATGTTTACAAATATCATTTATTGAATATTAATATAATATCTGAAAAAGATTGGAAATTGAAATCAAATGTACATTAATTTACTGTGATGTCTATTTTGCCAATACAAGAACAGAATCTGATTGTCTATTAGTACAATTCAAAATTGAAAATAAATTTTCCTTAACATAAACTGAGTATATAATATGTTTTCTTTTCATAAAAAAATATTATTTTATGTGCTGATAAGTTTCTTCAGTCGTGTCAGACTCTGTGCAACACCATAGACAGCAGTCCAGCAGTCTCCCTTGTCCCTGGGATTCTCCAGGCAAGAACACTGGAGTGGGTTGCCATTTCCTTCTCCAATGCATGAAAGTGAAAAGTGAAAGTGAAGTTGCTCAGTCATGTCAACTCTGTGCGACCCCACGGACTGCAGCCCCCCAGGCTCCTCCGTCCATGGGATTTTCCAGGCAAGAGTACTGGAGTGGGGTGCCATTGCCTTCTCCACTATTTTATGTAGACAGAGGCAGATATTTTTCTTTTTTTTTTAACTATCCATTTATCCTAATTTTATTACTTTATAATTTTAAGTATTATAACTTTTTTTTTTTCTTTGCTTTGGACTCAATTGTTATTTGTTTTGTTTTGTTTTTAATATAAATTTATTTATTTAAATTGGAGGCTAATTACTTTACAAAACTGGTGAAGAGTGAAGTAAGCCAGGAAGAAAAACACCGATACAGTATACTAATGCATATATATGGAATTTAGAAAGATGGTAATGATAACCCTATATGCGAGACAGTAAAAGAGACACAGATGTGTAGAACAGTCTTTTGGACTCTGTGGAAGAGGGCAAGGGTAGGATGATCTGGGAGAATGGCACTGAAACATGTATACTTTCTAATTAAGAAAAGTTAACTAGCAAATAATATGCGCTTTATTAATAAATACTATGAACACAATTGGAGAAGGCAATGGCACCCCTCTCCAGTACTCTTGCCTGGAAACTCCCATGGATGGAGGAGTCTGGTAGGCTGCAGTCCATGGGGTCACTAAGAGTCGGACATGACTGAGTGACTTCACTTTCACTTTTCATGCATTGGAGAAGGAAACGGCAACCCACTCCAGTGTTCTTGCCTAGAGAATCCCAGGGACAGGGGAGCCTGGTGGGCTGCCGTCTATGGGGTCGCACAGAGTCGGACACGACTGAAGCGACTTAGCAGCAGCAGCAGCATGAACACAATATTTTTATTGATGAATATAGAGAATCTTGAAGAAAATAAATAAATGCAAGGATTTTAACAACGGTGTAAGGTACAATTGGAGATGTGGCAAAGTGAAATTTTCTTTTTGCCTTTAGAAGTGATCAGATAACTACTTAAGGAAAATTAATATAGGATATATTTATAGGACATATTGAAAAATGGGACACTTCAGATGGTGAAGATGTCTTCATAGCTGGAAAGCAGCTATATAAAGAAGGGAGAAAGCATGAAACACAATTTTAATTCATATTTAGAGCATACTTAGTAGTCTGCTTAAAAGTAAAAGTTTTGGTTTTATTTCAGTGCCCACATTACATTTATTTTGACAACGTTTTATAGTTCCTCCAAAATAATGAGCAAAAAAAGAAGTTGGTTTTTAAAATGCCTAGATCTTCATTTTTATTTGGGTTTGTAGGCATCTATATTGGGGAAAAAATAATAACCTGGCCATTATTAATAACTTCTCTCATTAGCTACAAAACCTACAAAAGAATATCAAGTAAATTTACATTGGCCAATATACACATATATATATATATATATATATATATATATTTTATTTCCCCCCCCCCAGCACTTTTTAAAAGCACAGCCCTTGTTGCTTTTTGCAGAACTCTGTCAGCCATATAACTCTCGGGTATGGTTTACAACTAAATATTCTTCTTTTCATTTGTAAATATGAGTAATAGTCCTCTACACTTGGTACCATGAGAATCATAGAAACAAAGAAATATAAAACATGGAAAACAGGTAAAGAATCCACCTGTCACGCATGAGCCGCAGGAGACATGGGTTAGATCCCTGGGTCAGGAAAATCCCCTGGAGGAGGACATGGCAGCCACTCCAGTATTCTTGCTTGGAGAATCCCATAGACAGAGGAGCCTGGTGGGCTACAGTCTATGGGGTCACAAAGAGCTGGACTGAACTGACTTAGCATGCAGACACATCTGAATTTTGCTTAAGATACTTGAAAGTGATTTCTGTGAAAATGTGTAAAATTGTTATTACATACTAATAGAGATAATTCTTCCATTATATATAGACTTAGAAATAATTATTAATTATATTTTATCAAAATGGTGCTAGCTGTATATAAGGAAAAATGGAAATCGTATGTACAGGTTGGAGATCAAAACTTAAAAAAAAAAAAAAATCCCAGAGAAGAATCATCAAGAAAAGAAGAAATAATTATAAATGTAAGAAGAGGACCAACAGAGTACAAATCATAAAAGTGAAATGAGCTGACAAGTATGATGGTTGTCAGTTAAAGATATCCAAAAGATGGGGCAATTTATAAGGCAGAGACAAAGTGAATGTAAGCAGTTGATTAGAATAGAGAGAAATAATTGATTTGAAGAGGGAAGGAGGGAGAAAATCTGTTGCACATTACTTTGGGATATCTTGACAAACCATAAGTCCTGATAAAGGATTGATGAGTTATAGGCCAGATGTAGACTAAGTTGCATGTGCAATACAGTAGTTCATAAATATGCACCAGTACAAAGGAGTGACTTTCAAGAGATAAACAGGTCTTGAGGAGGAAAGAAGCATCCAGGGAGCAATTTTCAGAGAAAGATAAGGAAACAGAGACCTCTGGATCTGAAGGATAGGCACAAACCTGATTTACTCAGAGAGTAAGAGATAATATGTGCTTAAAGGCCAGAGGAAGCAAGGCTAGAGAAAACTTGAAAGGCTATACAATGGAGGTTGATGAAATGCTGTCAAAAATTATAATTCTGATGATGAAGAAGTCTTTCATTCCATTTTCTGAAAATATCAATTTAAAAAGTAAAATTGCTCAAAAATATCACTGTATACTAAAATGTTTACCAGTTCTGCTTTTACTACAACCATATGTTAAAGTATTCTTTATTCACTTAACTGAGTTTTTAATGGATTAAATTGTTCAAAATATCACTATTATGCTTTTGGGCCTTTTAGTCATCACATAACTGCTATGTACTGTCTTCCAGCTGTGTATTAACATAAAAAGGCAAGTTTTTTATTTCACAAATATTGCATACCAAAGTCAGAAATTTGATTTGATAATATAAAAGTATGACAAAATGCTTTAGAATTATGTACAGTTCACAGGATCTGATAGTTATTTGCATTTTAAATGTAACACCCCAATTTAATCCTGAATATTTAGCATTTGCTAACTAAAATATTTAAGGCTAAGATTTAGATTATATAGTGTTAGTCACTCAGTTGTGTCTGAGTCTTTGTGACCTCATGGGTTGCAGCCTACCAGGCTCCTCTGTCCATGGAATTCTCCAGGCAAAAATACTGGAATGCCTCACCATTTCCTTCTCCATTATAGATAAGTTAACGTGAAAAAAATAGAGCTATAATTTGACCAATTTACTTCAGTTGTCATGGAATGCATCAGTTTAAGTACTTTTTTTAGGTCTGATAGACTCCCCATAGTAAAGAATTTCTAGAACTAGAAGCAGACAAGTGTCCAACAGAATACCACCTGGATGTTGTTAAGATGCCACATCTAGTCCATTTTTCAGTTATACATAGGTTCCCAATATCTCTTTGTGTTTCATCCCAGTGTACATGTAATCAACTTGGTTTCTTCTCTTTTGGTAAATAGCTTCTCATCTCCAGTTTCTTTTCTGCCTCTGGGAAAAAAAAAAAAAATTAATCACAGAGTTAAAGGTAGATTTAGTTACCACTTTTCTTAATCCCCAAGGACAAATACATTGACAGATTCTACTTTTAAGAACTTTAAATCTATGTTTCTATGGGAAAGCCAACAGAGAGAAAGTAAACCAATTATGGTTAATAAGAGACAATTATTCCCTTTTTTGTGTTCCAGTCATTTCACATGGTCATGCAAACTTTGCCACCACCTGTGGGACAGGACCTTTTAAAATTCTTATTGTGCAATAAATCAAAAGCAGAATAAATACAAATAAAAACTTGGACATATCATAGTGAAATCAAATAACTAGGTCAAAGAGAACAAAAATTACCTAAAATAGATGAAAGAGAGACCCCATATTCATGGATTGGAAGCTTCAATATTGTAAAATCCTCCCCAAATTGATCTATAGATTTATTTCAACCCCAATCAAAATCCAGATAGGTGTTTTCACAGGACTTGACAGACTGATTGAAATTCAAAGGGCCAAGAATAATGGAAACAATCTCAAAGGAGAACAAAATTGAAGGATTTAAACTGCTAACTATTAAGGCTTATTTTAAAGCTATTAATTAAGCATATGGTTTTAGTGTGAGGAAAGACTAAATTCAAATGAAACAATACAGTCTACAGACCCACACACATATTTATGATATGTTTATGGTCCACACTTGATTTATGAAAGAAGTGCCACCGAAATACAGTAGAGGAACAATGTTTTCATTTAATGTGCTTACGTGCTCAGTCGTGTCTAATTCTTTGTGAACCCATAGACTGTAGTCCTTCAGGATCCTCTGTCTATGGGATTTTCCAGGCAAGAATACTGGACTGGGTTGTCATTTCCTCTTCCAGAGGATCTTACCAATCCAGGGATCGAACCTGTGTCTCCTACATCTCCTGCATGGGCAGGAGGATTCTTTACCACTGAACCTTCTGAGAAGCTTTCACTTAATAGTGCTAGCTGATTGAACTATCTTATAGAAAAGTAGGAATTTTGACCATTTCTCAGCATACACATTTGCACACACACATACCTACACACACAAAAACAAACAACCCCCCCCCAACACACACACACATTCCAGATGTCTATTAGTCCTTAATGTGAAATATCAAAGACTAAAGCTTGTAGAAGATCATGTAAGAGGATATCTTCATGACATAGGACACAAAAAAACATAAGCTGAAAGGAAAAGATTCACAATATGGACTTCATTACAATTAATAAATCATATTCATAGAGAAGCAGATATGGACATAAACACTGTATACTTTCAGCATATATACTGTTCTGTATACATGTAATATTTTATAAAAACCATGAAATTTAAAATGAAGTCTAATTTTGCAAGTTAGAAAATTGAGTTTTGGGCAAGATACTTGCTCAAAGCTACAGAGAAGTAAAGGAACTAAAAGTAAAAACTAGGATATCTGATTTCAGAGTCTTAAATCTTAACTTCAGGATCATAACACATCAAAAAATAATTTAAATTAAAAAAAAATCCTAGCTAGTTCTTATACATATGCTTTATAACTTTCTCTAAGGTGTTAACAATAAATCTATCCCATGAAACTACCATGCTTTTGATTATTCCCTTCAGTTCAGTTCAGTCGCTCAGTCGAGTTCTACTCCTTGTGACCCCATGGACCACAGTACACCAGGCCTCCTTGTCCATGACCAGCTCCCGGAGTTTACTCAAAATCATGTCCATTGAGTCGGTGATGCCATCCAACCATCTCATTCTCTGTCGTCCCCTTTTCCTCCTGCCCTCAATCTTTCCAGGCATCAGGGTCTTTTCAAATGAGTCAGCTCTTCGCATCAGGTGGCCAAAGTATTGGAGTTTCAGCTTCAACATTGGTCCATCGAAAGAACATTAAGGACTGATTTCTTTTAGGATGGACTATTTGGATCTTCTTGCAGTCCAAGGGACTCTCAAGAGTCTTTTCCAACACCACAGTTCAAAAGAATCAATTCTTCAGCACTCATCGTTTTTACAGTCCAACTCTCACAGCCATACATGACTTCTGAAAAAACCATAGTCTTGTCTAAATGGACCTTTGTTGGTAAAAGTAATGTCTCTGATTTTTAATATGCTGTCTAGGTTTGTCACAACTTTCTTCCAAGGAGTAAGCATCTTTTAATTTCATGGCTGCAGTCACCATCTGCAGTGATTTTGGAGCCCAAAAAGAAAGTCTGCCACTGTTTCCCCATCTATTTCCCATGAAGTGATGGGACCAGATGCCATGATCTTAGTTTTCTGAATGTTGAGCTTTAAGCCAACCTTTTCACTCTCCTCTTTCACTTTCATCAAGAGGCTTTTTAGTTCCTCTTCACTTTCTGCCATAAGGGTGGTGTCATCTGCATATCTGAGGTTATTGATATTTCTCCTGGCAATCTTGATTCCAGCTTGTGCTTCTTCCAGCCCAGTGTTTCTCATGATGTACTCTGCATATGAGTTAAATAAGCAGGGTGACAATATCCAGCCTTGACGTACTCCTTTCCTGATTAGGAACCAGTCTGTTGCTCCATGTCCAGTTCTAACTGTTACTTCCTGACCTGCATACAGATTTCTCAAGAGGTAGGTCAAGTGGTCTGGTATTCCCATCTCTTGAAGAATTTTCCACAGTTTATTGTGATTCACACAGTTAAAGGCTTTGGCATAATCAATAAAGCAGAAATAGATGTTTTTCTGGAATTCTCTTGCTTTTTTGATGATCCAGAAGATGTTGTCAATTTGATCTCTGGCTCCTCTGCCTTTTCTAAAACCAGCTTGAACATCAGGAAGTTCACGGTTCTTGTATTGGTGAAGCCTGGCTTGGAGAATTTTGAGCATTACTCTACTAGCACATGAGATGAGTGCAATTGTGCACTAGTTTGAGCATTCTTTGGCCTTGCCTTTCTTTCAGATTGTAATGAAAACTGACCTTGTCCAGTCCTGTGGCCACTGCTGAGTTTTCCTAATTTGTTGGCGCATTGAGTGCACCACTTTCACAGCATCATCTTTTATGATTTGAAATAGCTCAAGTGGAATTCCATCACCTCCACTAGCTTTGTTTGTAGTGATGCTTCCTAAGACCCACTTGACTTCACATTCCAGGATGTCTGGGTCTAGGTGAGTGATCACACTGACTATTCCCTTAGATTATATAAAATCCTGAAGATGAAAATGATTTACCCTGTGCCTGAAGATTTCAAAGTATAATAATATCTTTCTTAGTTTCTTTAAGATTTTTGTTTTCAGGGTAAAATTCCTCTTATTTTTGCATGGAGGCAATTTCATCCTCATTCCACCTCATCAAGAATTGTCAGCAAAATGGAGAGGATATCACTGGATATTGGACATTGACATTGAATATTTTCTCAGCCATCAAATAGCAGATGAAGGTATTATCATTTTATTATTATTTATGGGTCTCAAATTCACACAAGCCCATTGATATTAAAATATCTCAATAACATATAAATGACAGTAACTTTTTCCAATAATTGAGCAATAGTTGCTTAAATCAATTTTACATTCTGTACATGCCAATGCCCTTTTTAATGTGAAGTTTGTCTAAAAATTTATGATTTTTATTTCACTAAATTTTTAGATATACCTTCATGATTTCTGTAATAGATGTTAACTCCTATAATCTTTATAATAATTAAATATTCATAGCTACTGTATCAGTCAGGAAAGCTGGGTTATGATGCAGTAATAAAACATTCAAAATTCTTGTTCATAATTTATATTTAGGAATTTGCTCATTTTAGGAAGAGTAGGAGGAAGAAGAATCTCAAATGGTTATGGGCTGAAGAAAGTAAACTGCAAAATAAACAATCAAAATTTGGTGAAATCATAGAAAGCCAGGAAAAAATATTGTTGGACCAAAAACTTAAAACTTATTTGTTTGCATTTAAAATTTCAGTTTGGGGGAATTTTTACCAAGAGGATTTGGGAAAAGGAATAAGGAAAATAAAAATAGTCAGATTTGATCACCTTTCAAAAATTGATCACCTTTCAAAAATTTAGCTGTCAATGACATGAATGGAATAAATAGAAAATTCAAAATAAACAGAGAAATCTCATATACTCAGGGACACAGAAGTGAGCCAGTGTAAGAAAGCAGATTAAGATAGGGAAGACTAAATAGGTAATAGTAGCACAATATAATTTTTCCTGAAATCAGAGAGCTCTCCAGAGAAATGGAGATACATGTAGTTAAAGGTCACATTTGGAGAAAAATAAATTGCTTAATTCCACTAAAAGAAACTCTGAGAAACAAGCAATCGTATGGGATTGGAAGGGGATGATGGTGAATGACTTGCTAGGAGAGGGAATAATTAAAGAAATATATATAAGCCAAATTTTAAAACAATCAAAAACAGAAAATGTATTAAAGGGGTGGTACAATAAACAGTTGAACATGACTGAAGCAACAACATGCAGGTATGCACAGCATGAATGAAGTTTGGGAGCCTTGTTGTAATATGCTTCTCCTAAGTAAGCATGAGAGTAAACTGGATTAAAAAAATGGTTTCTCAGTTTGTCCAGCCTTTGCTAAGAGTACCACTTTCAATTAGTCCCTTGATTTCTTTTTATCTAATATGAAAATCAAATTGTTAAATTCTTACTTTTTAAAACTCAACAATAGAATTTGTATATTATATCCCCAAGATCTCATAGTTCTTCTTATCAAGTTGCTTCTCATATCTAGACTGCTATAGTCTTCTGGCATTGAGAAAAGTCCAAATACACTGATATAAAACTGGTTACTTAACTGACTCCAAACACAGATCATTGATATTTATTTCTACCTCTATTTTCCCAATTTTGTGAATTGTTTACTCATATAGATGTGTCCAAACCTGGATAAAACAACAGATATGGATAATTTCAGGCAAAATTTCATGTTCTTTGATGAGAATCACCTCCAAGACTTAGTCTGGTTAAACATTGTTAGTTCTAGGGTAGACAAAGAGGTGAATTTCAGGGATTATAATAATCTTCAGCTTTGTTCTTTTTTTTTTTTTTTCCTCAGGATTAATTTGGCTATCATGGTCTTTTACTTGTCCTTATACATTTTATAATTTTTTTGTCTATTTCTTTCACAAATGTCCTCAGGATTTTGACAGAGATGGCATTGAATTTGTAAACTGCTTTAGGTAGCATGGACATTTTAACATAGTTAATTCTTTCAATACATGAGCACAAAATTAAATCTTTCCCTCTGCCTCCTCTCCAATTTGTTTCAACAATGTCTTATAGTTTTCAATGTACAGGACTTTCACCTCCTTGGTTAAATTCAATCCTAAGCATTTTATTCCTTTTGTTGAAATTATAAATGTGATTTTTTTTCTCTCTTTCCGCTGTCTCATTGTTAGCACATATGATAGAAACACGACAGATTTTTCTATGTTGTTTTTGTAATCTTTGGCTTTACTTTCATTTATTATTTCTAATAGTTTTTGATGGCATCTTTAGAGTTTTCTAAATAAAAAAATAATTATGTAATCTGCAAATATTTTCAGTTTTTCTTCTTTTTTTCCAATCTGGATGATTTTCATTTCTTTTTCTAGCCTAACTGTTCTGGCTAGGTACTCCAATACTAGATTGAATAAGAGCGGCAAGAGTGGGCAGAGTGTCTTTTTCCTGATTTTTAGAGGGCTAACTTTCAGTTTTTCATTACTGAGTATGTTATCAGTAGATTTGTCATATATGGCTTTTGTTTTTTTAAGATATCTTCCTTCCATATCTATTTTATAAAGAGTTTTTATCACAAATGATTGATGAGTCTTGTCAAATTTGTTTTGTGTGTATATTGAGAAAATCATGTGGATTTTACCCTTCATTTTGTTTTTGGTGTATTACGTTGATTGGCAGTTGTTGAATTATCCTTGTATCTCTGGGATAAATCCCATCTACTCATGGTATATGATGCTTTTGATGTATCATTATATTCAATAACAAAAAAAAATTTTTGCTAATATTTTGTTGAAGACTTTTGTGTGTGGTCATCAGAAATATTAGCCTGTAACATTCTTGTCTGTTTAACATTCTTGACTTTAATATTTGCAGATTTGGGTAACACTAGCTTTGTAAAATGAGTTGGAAAGTATTCCCTTCTCTTCAAATGTTTGGAAGGATTTGAGGATAGGTATTATCTCTTCTTTGAATGTTTGGTAGAATTCATCAATGAAGCCAGGTGGTCCTAGAATTTTATTTATTTATTTATTTTGGAGGTTCTTCAATCTCTTTGTTGCTGTTTGGTCTTTCAGTCTTGTCCGACTCTTTGTAACCCCATGAACTGCAGCACACCAGGCTTCCCTATCCTTCACTATCTCCCAGAGTTTGTTCAAACTCATGTCCATTAAGTTGCTAATGCCATCCAATCATCTCATCCTCTGTTGTCCCTTCTCCTGCCCTTAGTCTTTCCCAGCATCAATGTCTTTTCCAATGAGTCAATTGCTTTACTAGTGACCAATCTACTCAGAATTTCTGTTTCATAATGATTTAGTCTTGGAAAGTTGCATTAGAATTTATACATTTCTTCTAGGCTGCCAAATTCGTTAGTATACAGCATAATCTTCTCTTCTAATCCTTTGTATTTCTGTGGTATCTATTTTTGTTTCTTCTCTTTTGTTTTTATCAGAGTCTTCTTTTTTCTTAGTGAGTCTCCCTAAATGGTTTTCAATTTTGTTTATCTTTTCAAAGAATCAGCTCTTAGTTTCATTGGTCTATTGTCTTTTTATTCTTAATTTCATTTATTTCTACTCTAATCTGTATTATTATTATTATTCTTTTCTGCTGACTTTTGATTCTGTTTGCTCTTCTTTTTCTAATTCCTTTAGGTGAAAGATTAGGTTATTTATTTAGGATTTTTGGTTTGTTTGTTTCTTGTATTGCTATCAACTTCTTAGCACTGCTTTTTCTAGATCTGATATCTTTGGCATATAATTTTTTATTTTCATTTGGCTTTGTGTACTTTTTTAATTCTTTTTATTTCTTCATCGGCCCAATAGTTGTTCAGTAGTGTGCCATTCAATCTCCACATATCTTTTTCCAGCTTTCTTCTTGTAGTTGATTTCTAGTTTCATATCATTGTGATAGAAAAAGAAGCTTGATTTAATTTTAATCTTTTTAAATTTATTGAGACTTGTTTTGAGTCCTAATATATGGTACATACTTGAAAAAGTTCCATGTGTCCTATAGAAGAATATGTATTCTGCTGCATTTGGATGGAATGCTTTGTACAAATCTATAAAATCCATCTGGTCTAATGTTTAATTTAAAGCTTGTATCCTTCTTGACTTTCTGTCTGCATGATCTATCCATTGACATAACTGGAGAGTTAAAGTCCCCTACAGTTGTGTTGTGGTCCATTTCTTCCTTCAGGTTTATTATGTATTTTATATCTTTGTATGTTTTGGTGCTCCTATGTTAGATGTATATGTATTAATAACTGCTATATCTTCTTGATTAGCTTCTATGAATATTCTTGAGGTTTGTTTTAGAGTGTTACTAAGATATTTAAAAAACGATTAAGTCTTTTGTATTAAAAGTCTAACTTTTAATTTACGTCAGGTGATGCCAGAGGTGTGTGACCACTGAGGCTAAGTCTTCTGAATAGTCTATTCGGTGCACCATGGATTATGAGGCTTACAGTTCTGGATAATGGGAGTAGGCAATTTTCTCCACTCTATGTTAGCATTTGACACTGTCCTTTATCCTTCCAGGAGGCTCTTTACTTGGGTTTCAGATACTTTTCTCACATACTTGTAACCACTACTCTGTTGAATATTGAGGAATCTTCTGTGTATCTCTGGAATTATATCTCTGCAGATCTCCAGACTTCTCTTTCTATGCTGCTATTTATTTTCTCTTGCACTGTTCATCCAAGTATATTCTCCTGATTCTATCTGGATTTGCATTTCCATTTTCATTGTTATTGGGTTCCATTTTCTTTTCCTGTACCTGAAAACTCTAAAAGCATAGAATCTAGACAAGCTTAGGGATCTCCTTCTTTGTTTACTGTACCACAGGGAACATGGCCCTTTAGTTTCCTGATATCTCTTGACTTGAAAATTATTGTTTCATATATATATTTTCTCATTTTGTCTTTGTATCATGCTGCTGCTGCTGCGTCGCTTCAGTGGTGTCCAACTCTGTGCGACCCCATAGCCTCCTACCAGGCTCCCCCGTCCCTGGGATTCTCCAGGCAAGAAAACTGGAGTGGGTTGCTATTGCCTTCTCCAGTGCATGAGAGTGAAAAGTGAAAGTGAAATCGCTCTTCAGTCGTGTCTGACTCTTAGCGACCCGTAGACTGCAGCCAACCAGGCTCCTCCATCCATGGGATTTTCCAGGCAAGAGTACTGGAGTGGGGTGCCATTGCCTTTCATCTTAGATAAAATCTCCATCTATCTTTTAAATTTGAAAATAATTTCTACCATTCTCTCTGTGATAGGATGTTGTTTCTGATTTACTATTTGAATGGCTTTGAAGAGATGTAGCTATAGATGCTTCCACTTTATACATACCTCTCACTCAGGCCACGTAGCCAATTTTTGAGTTCTGCTAACATCTTCAAATTCTCTTTTCACATTGACCTTTGGGAACATGGTGCATAATTACTCACTGATTTTGTAGAAATACCAGACACAGTAAGACCCCAACTGTGCCCAAAATTCATTTATTATCTGGCTTCTCATATGCTTCTATTAGTGGCATGACTCTTTTGGTCCCTGGATAAAAATGTTCAGCTTGATTTCTTTGTCCAGAAATCTTCATAATGATGTGTATTCCTCTTTTCCAGTATGCAGTTAGCTAAGTAAACAGCCATAGACACATTTGGGAAATGACTGGGAGAATCATTACAAAATATATATTACCTACCTATTGCATTGCAATGGCTTTCCCCCAGAACACCCAAAGTTTCCTATGGTCAAAGTGTTCTGGATATGGAAAACTGGACTTAATCTGGAAATTAATCCAGGATTTATGGCTTGTTTGGTAATGACTGCCCTCAATCTCTTCATGAGTCATCTTTGATTTATTTTTATTCTATTTTCCTTCTACCTATGGAAAGGTTTCTCAACCTCACGATTATGGAGATATTGAATGGTCCTGCATTTAACAGGGGGTAGTGAATCTCTTATATGAGCCCTAAGTCTTCAGAAGTATTTGAGTATTTAACATGTTGGGGAGAATTTATCCAGGTAACCCTATCATATACTCCTGAGTCTCACTCCTTCCTAATTAGGAACCTGATCTTAGTAAGAAAGATATTCCAAGTTTAAGAATTCAATCTCGTCTAAGTTTTACTTCTATTATATTTAAATCCTAAGCTTGATCCTTAGAAGGAAATTTATGACCAACCTAGATAACATATTCAAAAGCAGAGACATTACTTTGCCAACAAAGGTCTGTCTAGTCAAGGCTATGGTTTTTCCTGTGGTCATGTATGGATGTGAGAGTTGGACTGTGAAGAAGGCTGAACGCTGAAGAATTGATGCTTTTGAACTGTGGTGTTGGAGAAGACTCTTGAGAGTCCCTTGGACTGCAAGGAGATCCAAGCAGTCCATTCTGAAGGAGATTAGCCCTGGGATTTCTTTGGAAGAAATGATGCTAAAGCTGAAACTCCAGTACTTTGGCCACCTGATGCGAAGAGTTGACTCATTGGAAAAGACTCTGAGGCTGGGAGGGATTGGGGGCAGGAGGAGAAGGGAATGACAGAGGATGAGATGGCTGGATGGCATCACTGACTTGATGGACATGAGTCTGAGTGAACTCCGGGAGTTGTTGATGGACAGGGAGGCCTGGCATGCTACGATTCATGGGGTCGCAAACAGTCGGACATGACTGAGTGACTGAAGTGAACTGAACTGAACTGAAGATTCCAAGCTTTTCTTTTTTTTTTCCTGTTTCTCAGCTGTTGGGAAAAAAAAAAAGAAAAAAAACTTTAGTATATATACTACCAAAGAGACCTTCTAACTTTCACTCTTAGCCTTCAACTGGTGATTAATCAACCTCTACCTTGAATTTATTTTCTTTATTTAATACATCATAGCCCCTAGTAAGAACCATTCAGTCCCACTATCCTAATGATTAATTCTTACAAATAATTCCTTAAATACATGAGAGATAGCCCATCTTGGTTTTCCAAGGCTAAGATCTCAACAACTGAGATGCTAGTACATGCAAGGCACTAACAATGTTCCACAATCTACCAATGATGAAATTCTCATTGTCAGCCGGCTGGTAGCCAATTCTGCTCCAAATTTCCAACTTAACATCAATCTTCCTCAGGAATTATTGGCACCATCTGAGGTCAGGTTTCCCTAGAAATATTCTGAAGTTGAGATTTGTGGACAAAAGCTACCTCAGGAGTACCTCTGGGATCAACAGCAGAAGAGTAAAAGAATCAAGACTAGGCAGAGGGACATGCAGTCACCGCAAAGCCTTTGCCTGGTCCTGTGAAGAATTCTGGAGTTGGGGTAAACTTACAATGTCGCTTACTTAAAGCCAAGAAGCCAAGTCTTTACATCCCTGCATTGACTCATCATTGGATGTAAGCTGTTGCTTATCAAAGAGGTATAACCTTAAGCAAGTCAGTAGTCTTCTGAACAATGCAATTTCTAGAGAGAGACTCAGTTGAAATTTTACCAAGCCAACATTTCCTGAAACTGGAAGAATGAGTGTCTCAGTCCTGAGGTGGGCAGTGACATCTCTATGGTAACCACTGCATCCAGTATGCTCATTAAACAAACAAACAAACAAAAAATGGTTAACAGGCTTTAGTTAACTAGATAGAAGAGGTATTTCTGACGTGGTATGGATAGTTTCTTGGTATCTAGAAATATGTCTTTTTTAATACTTCGGGCTCAATCTTTAAAGACAATTTCCAGGCATGAACGACTCTGGGATAGTGCTAGGAAGGCCACGGGCTGCCCTCTCACCCTCCTGCATTAATTTTGTTGTTTACTGCATTCCAGAGAGTGCAATTAATCTGCGATGTTTTTTCAGCAACGTTTGAATAGTGACTTTCCTAAGTAGCAGCTCAGAAACTTTTCTCTCTGAAGTGACCCAAAAGGCAGTAAAGGTAGCTTGAGAAATATATTCTGTACTGTTATGTCCCTGAGCATTTGCTATCATAAATAATATATGATAACATCTTCCACATTGTCTGTAAATTATTAAGTGGTGTGTGATGCTTCTGAATTTAAATAGTACTGCTAACTAGCTGCAATAAACTCTGCATTCATGCACACCCATGTGCGTTGTGTACACTCACACATACACTTCCATGATAACAGGTAGTCTCTGCAGTAGAAAACAATGTAATAGTAGTAGATGATAAGACTTTTAAAATGTCTAATTGTATCAAGAGAAACACTTTTTTAAAATATGAAATTTCTCTTAAATGGCACGTCACCATTTGTAATTTTATTGACATTTCTTGCGTGTTCAATGAAAATTAATGCCTATTTTCATTTTCTTTTAAGACACTCATATTTTCAACCACATTTGGTAAGCAAACATTATGTTTCATGGCAATTTTTTCAGTTCTGTCTTAGTGGGCCAGGTCACGGATAATTACAAATTGTTTTTGTTATTTTGTATCTTATACTTTCTCTTCTGTTGAGTCCACATTTTTCTCTCACTTCTGTCCCTTCATTCTCTTTTTCACAATACTTCTCCTATTTGTTCATTTGGTTTAATAGATTGAATGTCAGGTGAAAATATACAACACATTTGTATCACTGTGGTAAAATTATTTATTGTGTATAAGTATTTTTGTTAACACAAATATTTCATATACTTCATGGGTTATGCTCACCAAGTGCACCAGGCACAAGTTCTTTGAAATTCTAAAAAGTGAAAAATTTACTATTCAATAGCTGCCTTTCATTTCCACAAAATTGCTGAATTTAGATAAAAATTAATTACACTGTAATTCTGGAACACTGGAATATTTTCTCATCTGAGAGATTTTTTTTCTTTTTTCTTTTATGGCATCTGTTCAATGAAACAACAAGAAGCAGATCATTCAGGTTCCCTGATACAATGTCATCGTATAATGGTATCTGAGTTTCATATTTTTTCTCAGTTCCTCCAAATGCCTATACCCTTCCCTGGCAAATTATATGAATTATTATTTTATACATGTACCATGCCCAAGAGAGTATCACACCATACTCATCTGTTTTGCTTAAATTTCCTTCCTCTTCCTTTCTCCCTAAAGAAAAGTTAAGTAGTTTATGAGAATAATAGATGTCATCTCTTACAATCTGGAGACTAATTGTCCCTTTCTCTGTGTTTCTACAGCCATGTCTTGTGCTCCCTCAACTTGGCAGTTACTAGTTTTTATTGTATTATTTTTATTATCTTCATTTCTTCATGTGTCTGGCTTCAGCACAAGGAATGTGTTATTTCATCATCACATTTCTCATAGTATTTAGTGAAAACTGTTGGCAAATGGAGTTTTGTCTTTAAATGAGAGATGGATAGTAGATGGAAGTGGGAAACTCTGTTGAAATGATGCTTTTATCTCAAGAGATGCATGCTGTACAAGAAGAGTCTGGAGTGGTGGAGCACGTGGGAAAAGCTCTGTACCTGAAAATGAAAGTGAAGTCGTGTCCTACTCTTTGCAACCCCATGGACTGTAGCCTACCAGGCTCCTCTGTCCATGGGATTTTCCAGGCAAGAGTACTGGAGTGGGTTGCCATTTCCTTCTCCAGGGGATCTTCCTGACCCAGGGATCAAACCCAGGTCTCTTGCATTGCAGGCAGATGTTTTACCGTCTGAGCTACCAGGGAAGTCCCTGCTCTGTACCTGAGATTCATAGAAATCAGTTAGAGTGGTTTTTCCAATGTCCTCATGTTGCATAATGCTGGGGTTTGTGCCTGAGTTCTTTGACCTTCATTCTCTTTATCTGTTTATCATAAACGGGGACCCTAATCTTATCTTCCTGCTTCATGGACTCATGACTCAGAGTAACAATTATGAAATTATACTCACAAGTAAAGTTTATGAGAAGAAACTAGCACAGTGGCTCAGAGCACAGGCTTCAGAGACTCACCTGAGTTTATATCCATTCTCTGTGACCTGCCTAGGGAAATAACCCTGGGTAATTTTTATTAATCTTACTAAATTCTAATTTCTTCAAAGTACAAATAATATGCTCTTCATTTTTATATTGTTTTCATATTGTTCTAAGAATTAAATGAAACAATGCATGCAAGACACAAAAAGCACTTCTGTATGTACTAGCAAGAACATAGTAAGTGCTCAATAAATGATAATGGTGATTATAGGGGGTGGTACTAAGGAGATGATGTTTCAGATGATATTTGGCTTCAAATAGAAAATATAGGAACACTTATTAGTGTCAGCAGCACCCTATTTACACAGTATCATGTAAAAAATATCCACATTTTATTAATAATGATGTTTATGAAAAAAACTTTCTTTTGCTTTAATTTCATTTTAATTAATTTTAAAATAAATTTAATAAAATTTAATAAATAAAAACCGTGTCTTTTTTCCTACCACTCGACATCCTTCCACCTATACCCATTATCATCCTTTCCAGACCCTTATTTTTTCATTATTCTGTTGTTCTAATTGATTTTATTTTAATTGATAGAATTTTATTAAATGCATGCATACTAAAAATAACAGTCATAAAGTATATCTTAACAAAGTTTAAAAGAATAATTAGGTGCATTTTCACAAAACTTGAAACATGATCAAATTTTCTTAACCGTTTTTGATTCAGAGTGAAACTACTGGCTTTCCACACATTATTTCTCTTCATATAAACACTGAGGTTCCATTTCTGAAGTGTTCTTCACAAATGATGTCTCTCCACTATCAGAGATTGATCTCAAATCAGAGAAACAGAATGGTATAAAATCATATTTCCTGTTTGTTTGATGGGGCTACCTGTTATTTACTCTTAATCATCCTGTATTTTTCACTAACATCAAAAATTGAATAGGATGTATTTTATTTCAATTTGCTTTTACATAGGACTCATAAACTCTGTTTTTTTCTTTATCCAATGTGAAGAAAATATTACATGTGAGGGAAATATCAGGTTGGTGAAATTCTTTATAGAAAGTAGATCACTTTATAATTTAGAGCCATGAATGTATAAAAACTCTTACCTTATTATTTTGTTTATTGGGATGAACTCGGAACTGATATTGATACCCATGGTATATTATAACTGTTACCAATGTTCAAAACTAGGCTGGTAAAGCAAAACTAAAAGTAAAGACTCCATACCTTATGTACTAAGCTTAGGGATTCCTATTCAGATAATGAACAGGTGAGAGGCCAGTGAATTGATACAGGGAAATTTAAGGCATAAAGTCAATAATTTTCTTGGGCTCCAAAATGTCACTACAGTGGATGGTGACTACAGCCATAAAATCAGAAGACACTAGCTCCTTAGAAGGAAAGTTGTGACCAACCTAGATAGCATACTGAAAAGCAGAGACATCACTTTGCCAACAAAGGTTTGTCTAGTCAAAGCTATGTTTTTTCTAGTAGTCATGTACAGATGTGATAATTGGACCATAAAGAAGGCTGAGCCCCAAAGAATTGATGCTTTTGAACTGTGTGTTGGAGAAGATATTTGAGAGTCCCTTGGACTGCAAGGTGATCAAACCAGTCAATCCCAAAGGGAATCAGTCCTGAATATTCAATACAATGACTGATGCTAAAGCTGAAACTCCAATACTTTGGCCACCTGATGTGAAAAACTGACTCATTGGAAAAGATCCTGTTCCTGGGAAACATTGAAGGGGAGGAGGGGCAACAGAGGATGAGATGGTTGGATGGCATCATTGACTCAACTGACATAAGTTTGAGCAAACTCCAGGAGATAGTGAAGGAGAGGGAAGCCTGAGTGCTGCAGTCCATGGGGGTCACAAAGAGTTGGGCAGGACTGAGTGGAAAAAAAATAAATCAACCTATTTGAGGAGGTAAATTGATATGAAATTTGTTTTTCAAAATCCTTAGCTAGGTGCTACATAGGTAATTATCATTTCTACATAAACTGTAATCATGAACAAAAATGTAAAAAACCTATCATGCCTTTCTCATCTGAATAATCTTAATTTAAATGGGTGTTGGTTTAGGATAATTATAGCCTTGTCCATACGTATTATCTCCAGTTTCTAGCTAAGCTTCTATATCATTTTTAGGTATGTTCATCTCCAAAGGAGAAGAAAATCAATATGAGCTTTCAGTGTGGAATAAACATTGTATTTTAGGTGGTACAATATTATTTGCGGCCTTTGACATATTTATATGACTATGTGGGAGTCATGTTTACATTTCATTTCCCAAGATATCCTTAAATTTCAACATGCATTAGAGTTCCTAAGGAAGTATCATATCAGTTTACCCATTACTTCCTAACAGTTCCCTTTAGACACATTCACTAGGCAGAACTTTATATTTATCTATATTTCCATAATTATATATTTAAAAAGTAAAGTTGAGTGCTTTCTACTGGGTGATGCATTTTAATATTAACTGAAGTAGGAGAAGGAAACCTGAGCTGGCATGAAAATGCACGGGGCCATTAGTGGGTTGGATGGAAAAGAAATTGTTTAAAATTAATGACATATTTGCTAGCTTATTTTTTCACTACATATTCAGCCATTGACTTAAGTGTCATAAATACAGCATCCATAGAAGTCAAAATAATACCTTATAACTCTTATAGTTTTCTCATTATTCAAGGATGGACATAAAAGGACAAGATCTACCACGTATTTACAATGTGTCTTATATTGTTTTAATAAATTAATTTTACTATATCATTTTCTGTTTAATTTGCAAATGGAGGCAGTTACTTGGACTTCTTTGCACTTACTTTTTTAGTAGTATAGAGTTCTTATTCCCTATTGCTCACTTTGCTTCTAAAGTAATTTGTGAGTAGACTGGACCTTTTTTCTGTCTTCTGTTACATCTTCTTCTACCTTTTGATTTGCACAGACAATTGCACAGGTAGAATTTAAATATGAGTACCTAAGAAAGTGAAAAAGTGAAAGTCTATCAGTTGTGTCTGACTCTTTGTGTCTGACTCTCTTCTGTCTTTTCCAGGACAGAATTCTGGAGTGGGTAGCTTTTCCCTTCTCTAGGGGATTTTCCCAACCAGAGTACCCAGGAAAGTGTTAACTGTACAGGCCTGGTTGCTCAAACCCTGTGCATTCCTTTGTTGTTGTTCAGTCACTAAGCCTTGTCTTACTCTTTCCAATCCCATGGACTGCATAATGCCAGGCTCTGCTGTCCACTATCTCCCAGAATTTGCTCAAGTTCAGGTCCACTGAGTTGGTGATGCTATCTAATCATCTCATTCTCTGCCACCCTCTTCTTCTTTTGCCTTCAGTCTTTCCCAGGATTAGGGTATTTTCCAATGAGTTAACTCTCTGGAAGTCTGTTTTTAGGGTTAGCAGTTGACTGTTTCCTGGGAATTAAGCTCTGGCAATATTCCATTTCATAAGACAAATTTTGCATGCCTGAGGCCTGTGGCCACAATTCACTTGTTATTCCAGATAGTGTATACTATTTAATAACAATATGATTTATCATGAACATCTGATTTTTCTCTGAGGGTCTGGAATTTGAATCACTGAAGCCAGTCACACAGTGCTGCATACGTATCTAACTGACCCTACGTTCTTGAGTAAAACATCTGATTGTGTAGAAAAGGCTGAAGTCCCTGGTTGGCAACATTTTTTGTATGTTGTCATACAACATACTTGTGGGGATTAAATGCAACCCATATGCTTCACTTGGAGGGGGGACTTGGATGTTTGCAACTGGTTTCCTCCAGAATTGGCCTCATGCATCTTTCCTCTTTTCTGATTTTAATGAATGTTCTTTTGCTCTAATAAACAGTGAACATGAATAAAACAACTTCTGAGTCTTTCTAGAAAACCATATAACTTGAAGGGTTTTTTGGGGACCCCAACATAGTAGGCTACTCCCCAGTTAACTATGGCAGTGAGAATACAATATGAGCATCACAGACCCTCAGTTTCTGGTTGCTAATCTTTTTGTGTCACCTATTCCCTTTCTCATTTTCTTATCTTGAATCAAAAATGCTTCTTCTTAGCCTCTTACTTTTCATTATTCTCTTCTCTTCTAGATGGAGAGAAATCAGTTAAGGCTACAGAAGAGAATTTTGAGAGGAAATAGACTGAAATCAATGAAATACCCCACATTGTTGCATGCTTAGTCACTCAGTCGTGTCAACTCTTTGTGACCCCATGGACTATAGCCCACCAGGCTCTTCTGTCCATGGGATTCTCCAGGTAGGCATACTAGAGTGGATAGCCATTTCCTTCTCCAGGGAATATTCCCAACACAGGGATCAAACCAGGGTTTCCTGCATTGCAGACAGATTCTTTACTGTCTTTTTAATAATCTCAACTTTTGTCCCTCAGTTCATCCTTGCCATCCTCTCTACTGACTCTTTATTTCCATCAAATCAAATTGAAACCTTTTTGCCTAGCTCTCAAGATAACAAAAATCTAGTTTGCTATCATCCCAATTGCCTTTTCTAGAACTATTTTTCAATTAGGAATTTTTCCCCTGAGTAAGCTTGATTTCACAGGTGGCTTCCATAAGCCAGATTTCCCAGGTGGCTCAGAGATAAAGAATCTGCCTGCCAATGCAGGAGACACAAAAGATACAGGTTTGATCCCTGAGTCAGGAATATCCCCTGGTAAAGGAAATGGTAACTCACTCCTATGTTCTTGCCTGGAAAATTCCATAGACAGAGGATCCTGGTGGGCTACAGTCCATGGAGTCACAAAGAGTGAGAAGTTACAGGAGCCTATTATACAGAGTGAAGTAAGCCAGAATGAAAAACACCAATACAGTATACTAATGCATATATATGGAATTTAGAAAGATGGTAACAATAACCCTGTATGCTGCTACTGCTGCTAAGTCACTTTAGTCGTGTCCGACTCTGTGAGACCCCATAGACAGCAGCCCACCAGGCTCCCCCGTCCCTGGGATTCTCCAGGCAAAAACACTGGAGTGGGTTGCCATTTCCTTCTCCAATGCATGAAAGTGAAAAGTGAAGGTGAAGTCGCTCAGTCGTGTCCGACCCTCAGCAACTCCATGGACTGCAGCCTTTCAGGCTCCTCAATCCATGGAATATTCCAGGCAAGAGTACTGGAGTGGGGTGCCATTGCCTTCTCCGAATAACCCTGTATACGAGACAGCAAAAGAGACTCAGATGTATAGAACAGTCTTTTGGACTCTGTGGGAGAGGGAGAGGGTGGGATGATTTGGGAGAATGGCATTGAAACATGTATAATATCATATAGGAAACGAGTCGCCAGTCCAGGTTCGATGCACGGTACTGGATGCTTGGGGCTGGTGCACTGGGACAACCCAGAGGGATGGTACGGGGAGGGAGGAGGGAGGAGGGTTCAAGATGGGGAACACGTGTATACCTGTGTCGGATTCATGTTGATATATGGAAAAACCAATACAATATTGTAAAGTTAAAAAATTAAAAAAAAAAGGAAAATAAATAAAATAAATAACCAAAGAAAAAAAGAAGTTACTGAGCACATAAGCTTGGTCTGTCCACTTTTCCATTCCCAGACTACATTAATTAATTTACTCAATTACACACTCAACTAGTCTCCTAATGAAAGTCCATTTATTAGGTAACACCTATGTGCTATACATTGTAAGTATATAAATGAAAAGACAGATATCTTTTCTGCTTTTTATGGAATTTAGAGGCACTTAATGAACACATAAATATTTAACTCCTTACAATTGTAGAATTCTTTAAAAATAAGAACAACCTTTCTTAAACTTCTTTATCTTAAGTAAGTATTATATACTTACATGTATATTTTTTCCAAACAATCAACATCCTTTCACCTACACCCATGCAATTACCAGCTCTTGATAGATATGATATTTGAAATTATTCTAAGAAATGCCAGAAAATTCAGACACTTCTGGGCAATGTAATTTACAGTGAGCTCTCATAAATTTGCCAATTTGGGGAATAAAGTAAAAGTCTTTTAAAGAAGCACAGGTATCTTTTAAGACATCTTATTCACTGTGGGGTATCTCCTCTCAATTTTCTCCCACATCACATTTAGCAACAGGCTGGAAAAGGCTCCCACCAATGACCCTCTTAGAAATAGTACATGTCTTGCTCCATGTGTATTTACTAAAGCAATTAAAAACATTTTTTTGTGATTGTTTTTTATTGCATACTTGAAACAAAGTACCCTTTGTATTGTTTTACTGTTTGTGTTTATAGTTTTGTCCTTATATTTAATAACATCTTACTTTTGTATAAGATCAAAATTATTAAATATGTATGATTCCCCAATTCAAATTCTGCTAAACACACACACACACAAATATAATCTGGTTAAACAATTCTTCTTTGATGTCCATTTAAATAGAGTCAATATAGCTGTTGCATCATATGCCTCATTTGCTCCCCAAAATTTGTTATATTTTACATATTCCAGGAATTATAACATTGGCAAGACTTTGATATTTGGCAAGCTTTCTGTGGAGTTTAATTTTCTGTGGAACACGTAGAGCCGGTTGAAGTAGGATAAATTTAAAATTCAGATTAGGACCCACACTCCTAATATGTGAATACTATAGAGAACCTCAAAGTTGTTTAAATACAATATCCAAAACAGCAATATAGTCAAGAGGGACTTCCCTAATGACTCAGTGGTAAAGAATTCACCTGCCAATGCAGGAGATGCAGTTTCAATCCCTGGGTGGGGAAGGTTCCCTGAAGAAAGAAATGAAAACCCACTCTAATATTTTTGCCTGGGAAATCCCATGGACAGAGGAGCCTGGTGGGCTACAGCCCATGAGGTTGCAAAACAGTCAGACACGACTTAGTGACTGACTGATAAAGGGAAAAAAGACAATTTTTTTCCCTATATTCCTTCATCTTAGTCACATTAGATGTTTTTTCTTAAGCTCTGAGTTGTTAAGGCAGCAATGTATTTATTCTAAGACTAACTTTCTTTAAGCCCAGGGCTAATGATTACACAACAAAACAACTCATCTTGCTCAAGGGTATGTTTCTTCTTAAATTCTGTACTAATGATTATATAACAACCATGTATCTTGCTGAAGGACTGGTTTATCCTTTTTAACAGGAACCTTCTGACTAATCTTGTTATCTTGAGATGTATATTGTGGAAGTTGGTCTGGTAAGACCTTTCTATTGTGAATAACCAACTGAAAAAGTGTATAAGGCCTTGATAAGGCTAACAGGTAGGGCACTCTCTGTCCCCTTCTGATGTCATATGTCAGAAGATTTTACTATCCCTTTTAAGTTCAGTTCAGTCATTCAGTCAGGTCTGACACTTTGTGACCCCACGGACTGCAGCATGTCAGGCTTCCCTGTCCATCACCAACACCCAGAGCTTGCTTAAACTCATGCCCATCGAGTCGGTGATGCCATCTAACCATCTCACCCTCAGACATCCCCTTCTCCTCCTGCTTTCAATCTTTCCAAGCATCAGGGTCTTTTCCAGTGAGTCAATTCTTTGCATCAGGTGGCCAAAGTACTGAAGTTTCAGCTTCAAAATAATTCCTCCAATGAATATTCAGGACTGATTTCCTTTGGGATTGACTGGTTGGATCTCCTTGCAGTCCAAGGAATGCTCCAGAGTCTTCTCCAACACCACAGTTCAAAAGCATCAATTCCTCAGTGCTCAGCTTTCTTTATAGTCCAACTCTCACATCCATACATGACTACTGGAAAAACCATAGCTTTCAGTAGACAGATGTTTGTTGGCAAAGTAATGTCTTTGCTTTTTAATATGTTGTCTATGTTGGTCATACCTTTTCTTCCAAGGGGTATGTGTCTTTTTCATGGCTGCTGTCACCATCTGCAGTGATTTTGGAGCTCCCCAAAAATAAAGTCAGCCACTGTTTCCATTGTTTCCCTATCTATTTGCCATGAAGTGATGGGACGGGATGCCATGATCTTAGTTTTCTGAATGTTGAGCTTTAAGCCAACTTTTCCACCCTCCTCTTTCACTTTCATCAAGAGGCTCTTTAGTCCTTCACTTTCTCCCGTAAGGGTAGTATCATCTGCATATCTGAAGTTATTGATATTTCAATCCGATGTTGAAATATTGGGATATTTCAATTCAATCTGGGCTTCATCCAGCCTAGCATTTCTCGTGATGTACTCTGAATATAAGTTAAACAAGCAGGGTGACAATATACAGCCTGGACGTACTCCTTTCCCTATTTGGAACCAGTCTGTTGTTCCATGTCCAGTTATAACTGTTGCTTCCTGACCTGCATACAGATTTCTCAAGAGGCAGGTCAGGTGAACTGATATTCCCATCTCTTGAAGAATTTTCCAGTTTGTGGTGATCTACCCAATCAAATGCTTTGGTGTAGTCAGTAAAGCAGAAATAGTTGTTTTTCTGGAAGTCTGTTGCTTTTTCAATAGTCCAACGGATGCTGACAATTTGACCTCTGGTTCCTCTGCCTTTTCTAAAACCAGTTTGAACATCTGAAATTTCACAGTTCATGTACTGTTGAAGTCTGGCTTGGAGAATTTTGAGCATTACTTTATTAGCATGTGAGATGAGTGCAATTGAATGGTAGTTTGAGCATTCTTTGCCATTGCCTTTCTTTTTCTTTTTTTTAATAAATAGATCAAAGCCTCTAACTCTGGTCTCACTAATTTTTGCTTTGCAAATCACTACCTTTTTTTGAGGGTGGGGGTCTTTTATTTTTCATAAAGACATAGTTCCATCTTTTTATTTCTTATACTAATTATCCATTGATGTGCATATCTAGCTTTGCTATAGGAGTATTGACTAAAGAAGCTGTTATCAATTTCTTATAGAATTTTCTCAGTGCATTGAACAACTGTATCAGTAAATATTCATGGGGTGACTATTTAAATTCTGAAAGAAATAATACAAATAAGGTTTTTCCTGTGGTCATGTATGGATGTGAGAGTTGGACTGTGAAGAAGGCTGAACGCTGAAGAATTGATGCTTTTGAACTGTGGTGTTGGAGAAGACTCTTGAGAGTCCCTTGGACTGCAAGGAGATCCAACCAGTCCATTCTGAAGGAGATCAGCCCTGGGATTTCTTTGGAAGGAATGATGCTAAAGCTGAAACTCCAGTACTTTGGCCACCTCATGCAAAGAGTGGACTCATTGGAAAAGACTCTGATGCTGGGAGGGATTGGAGGCAGGAGGAGAAGGGGACGACAGAGGATGAGATGGCTGGATGGCATCACTGACTCAATGGATGTGAGTCTGAGTGAACTCCGGGAGTTGATGATGGACAGGGAGGCCTGGTGTGCTGTGATTCATGGGGTCGCAAAGAGTTGGACATGACTGAGCGACTGATCTGATCTCTATACATAATTTGAGATGGCTTAAAGAAACAGACAATAGCTTTAGAAGACAGGAATAAAAGAGTAGTTTATAAATTGCTAATAGATAAAAGAAACTCTACTTATAAGTTTCCTAGCTACTCAAGTAAGAACAATGTAGTTAATGGATTTTCTTTAATAAATTGATTCTAAGGTATAATATTTACTCATATGCATATAATACAGTTGTTAAGGACTTAGGTTTGGAGTCAGATAACTTGTTTCCAAAGCAAAATGTCAATCACTCCTTAATTCAGGGATTTTAGGAAGCTACTAAATATATGTAACCTGCAGTGAGGTATCCAAACGGGAAATATAATAATATACTTTGAGGATAAAATGAGAAGATGAATGTAAAAAACTATACCCATCACCTAAATAACTCAATAAAGATTAAGTACTTAAAAAAATCACATAGAATCAACCTTAATAAAAGTACTTAACATGTAAAAATCTTTTAATTATTATCTCTTTAACATTCCACAACCACACTATAAAGGATTTACTATTAAGGAGTCAAAATAACCTATAGAAGCCCTGTGGATAATACTTGCCAAGGCTGGTCACTAAACTTGGGCTTCAAAGCTTATTCTTAACTCCTCTGCTCAGTTTATCTTTCATACATGGGCAATAAAATAGCACATCCATCAATTCCTAGTTTTTATTAGTACCCATTTAGAGATATATGGCTCAGACAGTAAAGCGTCTGCCTACAATGTGGGAGACCTGGGTTCGATCCCTGGGTTGGGAAGTTGCCCTGGAGAAGGAAATGGCAACACACTCCAGTATTCTTGCCTAGAAAATCCCATGGATGGAGGAGCGCAGTTGGCTACAGTCCATGGGGTCGCAAAGAGTGGAACACAATGAGTGACTTCACTTCACACTTCACTTCAGAGACATATATCAGAGAAGGAAATGGCAACCCACTCCAGTTTCTTGCCTGGAAAATCCCATGGATGGAGGAACCTGACAGGCTATAGGCCATAGTGTATCAAAGAGTTGGACATGACTGAGTGACATCACTTCACTTCACTTCACTTCAGAGACATATATGAGAATTGATGCTTTTGAACTGTGGTGTTGGAGAAAACTCTTGAGAGTCCCTTGGACTGCAAGATCAATCCTAAAGGAAATCAGTCCTGAATATTCATTGGAAGGACTGATGCTGAAGCTCCAATACTTTGGCCACCTGATGCGAAGAACTAACTCTTTGGAAAAGACCCTGATTCTGGGAAAGATTGAAGGCAGGAGGAGAAGGAGATGACAGGATGAGATGATTGGATGACATCACTGACTCAATGGACACGAATTTGAGCTGGCTCTGGGAGTTGGTGATGGACAGGGAGCCCTGGGATGTTGCAGCCTATGGGGTCACAAAGAGTTGGACACAACTGAGTGACTGAACTAACTAATTGGAGATGTATACATTTCTATTTACCATGCTAAACTTACATTTAGTGTTCATTTCTGGCCAATTTAACTGCCACAAAACTAATGCTGACAGTAGTTAGGCAACAGTCTACTACATGTTTTATGATGGTTTCTAATCACTTTGTGAAGAGCCAAAGTGGAAGGAAACCTACTTGCAAATGATAGAATTTGGTGAGAGATTATGCTTAGTTATGTAAAGCACAACTATTGTTTTCAGAACATGCTGAGATTTGTTGCTTTGATGTACCGAAATCAAGAGTGACCATAGTGGACCAAGATCAGGTTTTAGGATTAGCTGGTCAATTATTATTGATTGACTGGAATCTCACCTGTAGTATTTCTCAGAGATAGAAACTGGCCTTTTCATATTGCCAAGTCTCAAGTTTTGCACATGCTAAATACACTATCACTTCACAAACTCCTTTAAAAAAAAAAAGATTGAAAAATAAAAGATGTAATCTGGTACTATCTGCCCTTGTGATGGGCAAAGTTAATCAACTAATGAGACTCAATAGAAAATTATTTTAAGAATTATTTTTGGGGTTCTTATTACATGAAATCAAGAAAACAATTTTTGCTTTACCTATATATACATGCATATATACAGGTAAAGCACAATTTGTTATATATACACATGAAAGTGAAAGTGTTAGACATTCAGTTTCATCAGAGTTTTTGTGACTCATTGGACTATAGCCTGCCAGGCTTCTTGGTCCATGGGATTCTTCAGGCAAGAATCCTGGAGTAGGTGGCCATTCCCTTCTCCAGGGGATCTTCCTTACCCAGGTATCAAACCCAAATCTCCTGCCTTGCAAGCAGATTCTTTACAGTCTGAGTCACCAGGGAAATGTATAAATTATACTTTTGTATGTATATATATATTATATATATATATATATATATATATATATATATATATATATATATATATATATATATATTATATTCCTGGTAGCTCAGATGGTAAAGAATCTGCCTGCAATGCAGAAGACTCAGATTCAATCCCTGGGTTAGGAAAATCTCCTGGAGGAGGAAATGGCAACCTACTCAAGTATGTTTGCTTGGAGAATCCCATGGAGGAGCCTGGTGGCTATGGTCCATAGGGTCACCAAGAGTTGAACATGACTGAGTGACTGGGCACACATATTTATGTATATATACATATATATGTAATACTTTTCTACTTATTGGTGGTATACAAAGGCTTATACTAAACTTAGTGCATTTGGATATAAATTAAGCAAGATTTAAAATTTAAGGTGCTTGTAGTCTTGTAAGAGATAAATAGAATAAAAAACAATACCAGTGTAATAAGTCCAGGGATAGGGCACTCATATTCTGCATAGGCAGTGGTATAGATAGGTCTTATAATCATGTAAGTGTAGCAAAAGATAATGATACATTTTGGTGAAAATGATAGAAAGGTAATAGAGGAATTATGACAAAGAAGGGCACTCAGTCCAAAGGAGAAGTTTGAAGAATGGAAGTACTTCAAAGAATGCTAAAGAACTCTTCCTGGCTGAGAGAGAAGTATTCAAGCTCATAGCAACCATTTATGTTGCAAACATTTATGTCACTGCAAAGATTTATGTTGCTGATCCAATGCATTTTTTTTCCAGGATCTTATTCAAAGTTTGGGACAATTTCTGATGAGCTCACAAACTTCCAATTTTTTTTTTTTTTCTAATTCTAATAGGGTATCTCAATGCAAGTGTGCAATGTAAACCTACCCTGCTTCAATTTAATACAATGAATGTACTGGTAATAAATAGTTTAAACCTCCCCCAACACCATTTAGCACATCAGATTATTAGAGGCATGGGTGACACTACCACAAAGAGAGCACATGAGTGAAACGGTCAAGGACAGAGATAGACATGGGAAGTGGTTTATTTGTGTTGTTTTTCTGAAATTAAAACCTGCATACTCTCTAAGCAGCTTTTCTTTTTAATTTAGGGTCTAGTGTTCACTTTGCAAGTTATTCTATACATCTATAAGTTGTTTTTCTCTGTCATGCTCACTAATATAATGCTTTTACAAGAATAGTTGTGGAAACATGCAGTTCTCAGGTGCAATGACATCTCCCTATGCTGGATCTTACATAGAAAGAGCATATAATTACTCTTATTCTGGTGTAAATGTTAAAATGATGCACAGTAAATGACTTGACCTGACAAACTCCCCTGTGGAGATCCACTCCTCAGAGTACTCATTAGCTGTGCAGACTTCTGCAATATTTTAGCTCCTTCTCTTTCTGAATAGCAGCTCTCCTAGGATTCAACTATTTTGTTTTCACTCTTAAATTGCTTTAACAAGATTTGTAGATGATAACTATTGAGAGTACAGCCCATTGAGCAAGTAGAGGCTTACAGTGTTAACTTACTGGTTCTCCAAGACTGAGGCATGACATGTACTATTGTAACTAAGACACTGAAAGTTTCCTCCCTAGAACTTTTCTCATCCTTGAGAGAAACTGTCTTTCTATTCATCTCATTCACTTATTGTTTTTATTCATTATCCTGATTTCTCTCAACAATAAATATCTGCTATATATTTCTTCTCTACTATTAGTCATATCACTAAACAGAATGTTTTAAATGATCCTCTTTATTACATTTTGACCTCATATTTACTGGAGTTTATGCCAATACTTGTAGGCATTTAAAGGTGATACATTACAGGGAGTATAAGCACTTTTAATCTAATATTAAAGGTGATGTTAAAGGTGATAGAGCATGACTTTGTTACAAATCAGGTGAAGTAAGCAGAATAAAATGTGAATTATAAATCATCTCTTCTTTAGAATAAATAGGATATACTTTAAAAATCCTTCATATTTTAGGGGGCCAGACAACATCAAATATACAAATGTTGTTTCTGGCCTTTCATTGCTAAGTTAACAAGTTGCACATTCCAGAGATTCAAAAATAAATGAAATACAAAAGGCTCCAGAAACAAGAATTCTCAAATAAAAGGAGATAATGAACTAAAAAATCAATGTCTCCATCTACTAAAAGCCCCATAAGTGGCCCACATATGTCCTTAATCATTTAACAGCTCATTCAAGGAACACCAGACCTTGGATTTGAGGAAGGAATTTAAGGTGTACTACTAATATTTTCTAACTCCTATGTAAAAACTTGACTGCACCATCACAATATGCCTCCAGAATATTTAGAAGATCCTTCAGTAGTTGAGTGATTATAATGTAGAAGCCAAAAACTACAACAAAAAAAGCAATAACATGGATCGATCAGAAATATAACTTTGAAACAATATTTCATAGCAAGCCTACTCTAGAGAACCTTAAATCACTTAAATATTACTGTAATCTATATCATTTAATAATTACATCAGTTCAGTTCAGTTCAGTCGCTCAGTCATGTCCAACTCTTACATATGTTTATATACACACACACATACACATATACATATATCAACTTTCAATGCCAGATCTTACACTTGGATATATATGCATTATCACACAGAATCATAACAGTTGAACTTCACAAGTTCTGCACAGCAGAAAATATTATCATTTTTACTTTATAGGTGAAGACATTGAGACTTGGAAGAAAAAATTATTTGCTAACGGTGAAGACAGTTCTAAAGAATGAGTTGTAGACTTTCAGATTTTCTTATGAGGAAGTATCTCAGTCATTTACTTCTACATATATTGCCAGTGGCTCTTCAAATGTCATTGTATCTAAAGGAAGCATAGTGTGTGTGCGGTTGCTGCAGGGGCACTTCCTCAGAGAGATCATGATTTAAAAACTCTGCCATCTTATTTTTCATCTTGTATATATTTAATTTTCCACATCATTATTGGTTTGAAATACTTCATAAATCAATGTAGGTATGTTTTTTCTTTTTATAATTTTATGACTATTAATCATGTCTATGCTTACCTAAATAATAGAAAGTTATCCATCAACTAATCTTAGAATGGACTTTTATTCCTAACAAGATAAATTTCTATCAAATTATTGGACCCAAGGGTAGAGCAAATTGACTTGGACTGACATGTAACTGAACTGTAGTTTAGTCAAAAAAAGTTAAATTTTCATATACTGGTATTAAAGATGCCTATTAGAGGCCTCCTATGATTTGAATTAATTGAATAAAAATATTTATAATTTTCAGTGTTTTTGTAAGTGATAAATTATGTGCATGCATACACACACACACACACACACACATATATATATATATGTGAAGGAGAAGGAAATGGCAAACCACTCCAGTGTTCTTGCCTGGAGAATCCCAGGGATGGGAGAGCCTGGTGGGCTGCTGTCTATGGGGTTGCACAGAGTCGGACACAACTGAAGTGACTTAGCAATAGCAATATATATATATATATTTCTGGGGAAGTATCCAAGACAGGTCTGATCTTTGAAACATTATTATACGTTCATTGAATATGAGTCTCTGTGTTCCTCTCCATGGCTTATAAATCAAAAGCATCTATTGATATTTTTTCCTTGATTGACTGACAACAAAATTTCTAAGATAGACAGAAGAAGAAGCTATAAAATACTCTGCATTTGATTCCTTGATATAGATCCATTTTATAAGGAAAAAGCAAATAGTTTGCCTTTTTTTCCTTGGTGGGTCAAATATTTTTGAATTACAACATAAACAAATGCATTGCAGTCTTCTGTCTTAAAGGAATGTGAAGATGGCAAGGATTTATTCTATCAACTTAGGCAAAAAAAAAAAAGGAAATTTACTCAGTTCCTTACCTAATTGTCACGGCAAGGAAGTTGCATTCATTACAAAAGTCATGCACAGAGATAGAAATAAACTTCCAGAACCTTAGACTTACTCCGATCATAAGGAAAGTCTAAGTCTAATTTCCCTTGCTCATAATTGAATGCAAAACTCCTTAATAGTAGCTGTCATCTGCAGGAAAGAGGAAAAATCTACATTCCTGAGAAGATCAACTTTGTACAGAAGACAGCAAATGAAAATTGCAGACAAGGATGCTGATGCTGAAGGGACAATAGCAGAAAACACTGAAGTAAAAGGTTGATATGAGGAAAAAATTGGAAACCATGAAAGCAGGATTATCATTGTTTTCTCTTGTTTGTTATCCACAAACAAGCCAGGATAGCAAGACATATAAGCCCTCTGCTGTGATTTTTTTTTTTTCCTTTAGACTATCTCTCAACTGTCTCTTGATTGTCTTTGTCAGGATAACCATGATTAGTGGGTATGGTTATAGAGTGACATTGAAATCAGGTGGAGTTAGGGATGTATAACCAGCACCTTTAAAAGAGAATATAAAGACAGCTTTGGTTATCCCCAGGAAGTAAAGTGGACTGGGAAGTTACCATCAATATAAGGAATATTTTAAATGTGATCCTAAGATAAGTTCAACTTCAGAATTTTGACTGTACTAAAGAAATAAACATAACAGAAATCCTGGTATAAGGAGACTCAGAGAAACAAAGGGCAACTCTTAGGGCACTGGTTGCTGTTGTTCAATTGCTAAGTTGTGTCCCACTCTTTGCCACCCCATGAACTGCAGCATACCAGGTTCCCCTGTCCTTAACTGTCTCTAAGAGTTTGCTCAAACTCATGTCCATTGAGTCACAGATGCCATCCAACAATCTCATCCTATGTCACCCTCTTCTCCTGTTGCCCTCAAACTTTCCTAGCATCAGAGTTGACTCTTTGCATCATGTGGTCAAAGTACTGGAGCTTCAGCTTCAGCATCAGTCCTTTCAATGAATATTCAGAGTTGATTTCCTTTAAGAGTGACTTGTGTGATGTCCTTGCAGTTCAAGGGATTCTCAAGAGTCTTCTTCAGCACCACAATTTGAAAGTGTCAATTCTTCGGTGCTCAGCTTTATTTAGGGCCCAACTCTCACATCCATGTATGACTACTGGAAAAACCAAAGCTTTTATTATATGGACCTTTGCTGACAAAGTGATACCTCTGCTTTTCAATATGCTGTCTATGTTTGTCAAAGCTTTTCTTCATAGGAGCAAGCGTCTTTTAATTTCGTGACTGCAGTCATCCTCTACAATGATTTTGGAGCCCAATAAAACAAGATCTGTCACTGTTTCCACTTTTTCTCTATCTATTCAGCATGAAATAATGGGACCAGATACCATGATCTTAGTTTTTTGAATGAGTATTAAGCTAGCTTTTAATTCTACCCTTTCACCTATATCAAGAGGCTGTTTAGTTTTTCTTCACTTTCTACCATTAGAGTGGTAACATCTGCATATCTGAGGTTGCTAATATTTCTCCTAGCAATCTTGATCCCAGTTTGTGAGTCATCCAGCCTGGCATTTCACATGATGTACTCTGCATAGAAGTTAAATAAACAAGGTGACAATATACAGCTCTGACATACTTCTTTCCCAATTTTGAAACAGTCTGTTGTTCCATGTCCATTTCTAACTGTTGCTTCTTGTCCTGCATACAGGCTTCTCAAGAGACAAATAAGGTAGTCTGTTATTCCCATCTCTTTAAGAATTTTCCACAGTTTGTTGTAATCCACACATTCAAAGGCTTTAGCACAGTCAATGAAGAAGTAGATGTTTTTTCAGTATTCCTTTGATTTTTCTGTGATCCAGAAGATGATGGCAATTTGATCTCTGGTTTCTTTGCTTTTTCTAAATCCAGTTTGAACATCTGGAAATTCTCAGTTCATGTACTGATGAAGCCTAACTTGAAGGACATTGAGCATAGTCTACTAGCATGTAAATTGAGTACAATTGTACTGTGATTTGAACATTCTTGTGGCTCAGCTGGTAAAGAATCTGCCTGCAATGCAGGAGACCTGCATTCGATCTTTGGTTTGGGAAGATTCCCTGGAGTAGGGAAAGGCTACCCACTCTACTATTCTGGCCTGGAGAATTCTGTGGACTGTATAGTCCATGGGGTTGCAAAGAGTCGGACTCGACTGAGTCGCTTTCACTTTCACTTTTTCACTTTCACTTTCCTTGGTATTGCCTTTCTTTGAGATTGGAATCGAAAAAAAGACATTTTCCACTCATGTGTCCACTGCTGACTTTTCCAAATTTGCTGCCATATTGAGTGCAGTACTTGAGCAGCATCATCTTTTAGGATTTGAAATAGCTCAGCTGGAATTGCATCACCTATACTATCTTTGTTAATAGTAATGCTTCCTAAGGCCCACTTTACTTCATATTTCAGGATGTCTGGTTTTAGGTGAGTGACCAAACCATCGTGGTTATTCAGGTTGTTAAACCTTTCTTGTACAGTACTTCTGTGTATTCTTGCCAGCTTTTCTTAATCTCATCTACTTCATTAGGTTCTTGCTGCTTCTGTCCTTTGTTGAGCCCATCTTTGCATGAAATATTCCCTTGGTATCTCCAATTTTCTTGAAGAGATCTCTAGTCTTTCCCATTCTATTGTTTTCCTCTATTTCTTTGCATTGTTCACTTAAGAAGGCTTTCTTATCTCTCCTTGTTATTCTCTGGAAATCTTCTTTCAGTTGGGTATATCTTTCCCTTTTTCTTTTGCCTTTCATGTCTCTTTCTTTTCTCAGCTATTTGTAAGGCCTCCTCAGACAACCACTTTGCCTTCTTGCATTTCTTTTTCTTGGGGGTGATTTTGGTCACCATCTCCTATACCCTGGGATTGGTGATACATTCCAACCATAGACTTGTGAAATGGAAAACATGTGTTATACCAATCTGTTAAGCACAATTTTGTGTCAAGTCGTGTGAGGAAAAACCAGAATGCAAGTGCAATGTGTTTGTGGGTCCTGGTTTTTTTTTTGTTTGTTTGTTTTTGTTGTTGCTTGTTGTTTTCTGTTTAACTTTGGAAGAAAATGCTTTTGTCTACAGGATTCTTTGTATCCCAAGTTGAATCCCTTCAGTGTGCTTTTGCCGGGACACCCAGGAATATCAACAATTTAGGAAGGCTATTCTTGCTAACATATCTGATTATGATTTTCTGCTCAAGGTAACAGAATAAATTTAAATCTCCACTTCTGTGACATGTGGGGTTCTAAATTTTCAGAGAAGATCACCTCCAACAGCAGCATCAAACTTGGCTGCACTTTGGAGTTACCCATGGAGCTCTAAATAAATATGAATGTTCAGTTATTCTGATTTAATTAGTCCCCATGATATAACCTTGGCATCCTTGCTTTTTGCTCTTTTGTTGTGCATTTGTTTGTTTTTCCTCCCCAGCAGGTGATGCTAGTATGCAGCCAAGTCTGAGAATCACTGCCTTAGAGACAGTGCTTGATTGACTCTCTCTGCAAAGTCAGACACCTTTCATAGAGGGTTAAGCCCTTTTCTTTAGGATGCTGGTTTTATGGACACCTCTGTTTCTACTCCTATGACCTTGTCTGATATCCTGAGGAGATTTCAAACCCCAAGTTTCTAGACCATAAAGAGCAATAACCTCCAGAGTCAATATAGTTCAGCTGCAGTATTAGTACACGTATTTACTAATCTAGTTGTCAGTTCTCTTTCCTTTTTAAAAGCTGGAAAGTTCTTTTTCTTATTTCTTTTTCTCTTATAGGCATAAAACTATCTTGTTTTATTTTATCCAGAAATTCTAAATGTTCATTGATGACAATTTTTCTGTTGATTGTATCCCATTCTTTCTTTTTTTTTTTTCTTATTTCTTGGACTCAGTTCAAATGTCATGTCTTTGAGGAAGCATTTCCTTTTAGTCAGATGTAAATTCTTTTTTCTGTATTCCAGGAGTACTCTGTGCTCTCCTGTATCAAGCAACACATGAGTATCATAGGATCTTTCGTAAATATCCCTGTCATTTTTAGTAGTCAGTGTGTTACCCGAGGACCATGGGCCATGTCTTAAATAACATATTGTTGTTGTTGTTCAGTCCCCCAGTCGCATCTGACTCTGCAACCCAATAGACAGCAGCACACCAGGCCTCTTTTTCCTCTACCATCTCCCGAAATTTGCCCAAATTTGCATCCATTGCATCGGTGGTGCCATCCAGCTGTCTCATCCTCTGATGCCCTCTTCTCCTTCTGCCCTCAATCTTCCCCAGCATCAGGGACTTTTTCAATGATCCTACTGTTCACATCAGATGACCAATTCAGCTTCAGTATCAATCCTTCCAACAAGTATTTAAGGTTGACTTCCCTTAAGATTGACTGATTTGATCTCCTTGCTGTCCAAATAACATACTATATAAAGTCATTACCATAATCCCTGGCATATAGAGATGCTAAACAACAATAAGAAGATAGAGTAAAATATTAAGAGTTGTTTTTTTTTTTTTTTTTAAACTATGGCTGAGTAAATACTATACAACAGGTATAGTATAATAACATATAGTGTCAATATTTTTAGGTTTGAGAGGGAGGGGATATATGTATACATATAGCTGATTCACTTAGTTGTACAGCAGAAACTAATACAACATTGTAAAGCAATTATACCCCAATTAAAAAAAATAAAAGATTTTTAAGAGGTAAAGCCTAGAATCTGTGGTATTCAACACTGACCACATGTGGCTATTTCAATTTTCATTATTTAACACTAAAAATCAGTTTTTCATTCACAGTAACCACCTTTCAAGGACTTATTAGCCACAGGTGCTAGTATCCACTGTATTGCACAAAATCAGTATAGAATATCTACTCAACAATATAGGAAGTTCTATGGCATGCAGTGAGAGAGAATACCTTTTCGAGGCTATCAGCTCCACTATACTGTGAAAATTATGCCAAAGGACCTTGCTATCCATTCTCACCAGTAAGTTTCAAATTAAATTATGATTAAATTATTTGAAACACAAGTGTTAGCACATTTCTCAGGTCATAGATCAGTTACACAAGGTTTTACCTGCATTTCAGCTTTAAATAGAAAGAGCGTCATTGTGAAGTTTCTCAGTTTACAACTAAACAACCTAAGATTTATAGTTTAGCAGCTTTCTCAAATCCACACAGTTCAAATAAAACAGGGTAAACTGCAATGGAGAGAAACTAACCCAGAGAGGGACTCATCTAAGGCACAGATAAATTTACTAAGTTGTGCCAAGGCACTTGCAAAGCACCTAACTTCACCTGTTACTACAGACTTGGAGGGGCTGCATTTGTGCCTCCAAAACCCCAGCATGGTATTCAATTATATGCGGATGCAGGAATTATAGAAAACAAGGTAGTATCAAACATTCTGTCTATGCTTGCAGCTAGAGTACAATCCTCAGAAGTCTCTCCCTTAGATTAGCTCTGTATTTCCAGAGCCAGATCACAGACACCTCTGGTAAACTACTTAGCATTATAATAAATCAGTGCTCCCTTTCAGTTCCATCAGCCCTCCCTAGCCTCCAAGGACTGAAGCTGCCCAAGATGTTTATAATGCATTCCAAATATACATGCTTTTACACAGCTCATGGTTATGAGAATGCCTTTGGATATTCATAAGGCTATTTGTCAAATAAGAGAAGACAAATTATGCTTGGTAATTAATTTCATATGAATTCAAGTAAATGCCAGAATGGAGTTTTTTGTGTGTTTTTTTTAAATACATTCCTTCTGCAAACACTCCCTTCAATTATCTGAGTCTTAGGCAAAAGCATTTCTTTTGGAACTCACATTTTTATTAACCTAGTCACTTTAGTGATTTTTTTTGAAAAAGCTCACATCAGAGACTTTTAATTTAATAGGTATAGCTCATACTTAACCCTATACACACTGATGCATATATATTTCTCCCTCATGATAGAAAAATAGACTAGTAGTATCCATCAGTAGCAAACTATTTGAACTTAAAAAAAAAAAAAAAAAGCTTAACAAGTTTGGTACTGATTTTCCAAACTTCGTGCCAAAGCATGGGCAGCTGTAAATCCATTGATTGATAATGTCTGTATTTTTTTGTTATTTTTCGTTTTGATTTGGCTTTGAGTGTGAAAGATCCTGTCTTATCTAGCTCAAAACTTTCTTTCATTCTATGAGCCCCAGAATCATTTTAAGAAACATATCTTTTCTCAGGGATCCTGCAGAGTTAAGACAATGGCTGACATCAATGGCTACTACATCATTTTTTAGAAGAAAAGATGAGGATTTTGATATAGACTAGAGTAAAATGTTTCTACTGAGTCTTCAAAAGTTGGTACAAAATGACTGGTTGAAGATAACATTCCACAATTGTTACACTATCCCACTTTTTCTAATAACTTTCTTATAAAACACAGGGAAAAAGAATTATTTGAAATATATGTTTTAGCTACCCTTATGTGAGAAAATAAAAAGTTCCAGAGTTGTGGTAGAAGTAGAGAGATGCTTAGGAAGGCAAGTGCATTCCAAAAATAATGAGAAAGCGAAGAAGAAAGGCAGAACAGCAGAAGGAAGGCAGGGAGGGTGGAAGGAAGGAGAGAAGGGAGGAAGGAGTTGGGGAGAAGAGTGAGAAAGAGATGGTGACAGAGAAGAAGAAGGTAAAAAGAAAGAAGAAACAGAGGGAGGTAGGAAGGAAGTAAAGAAGTTAGTTGTAGTCAAAGATAACAGAAGAAACTGGTCACGATTTAATGATGTATTGAGAGGTAAAAGAAAAAAATTGAGGGAGACAGTTTGCTGTTCAACTTTTTTAAATTTTATTCATTTTTAATTGAAAGATAATTGCTTTACAATATTGGTTTGGTTTCTGCCATACATCATCATAGATTAGCCATAAGTGTACATATGTCCCCTCCCTCTTGACCCTACCTCCCACCCTTTTCCACTCCTCTAAGCTGTTACAGAGCCCCAGTATGAGGTCCCTGAGTTATACAGAAAATTTCCATTGGCTCTCTATTTTACATATGGTAGTGTATATGCTTCCATGATACTCTCTCCATTTATCTCATCCTCTCCTTCCTCTCCCCAACTCTTGTCCATAAATCTGTTCTCTATATCTGCATCTCCAATGCTGCCTTGCAAATACCATCCTTCTAGATTCCATATATATATGTTAATATGTAATACTTGTTTTTCTCTTTCTGACTTACTTCACTCTGTATAAAAAGCTCTAGGTTCATCCACCTCATTAAAAATGACTCGAATGCATTCCTTTTTATGGCTCAGTAGTATCCCATTGTGTATATGTACCACTACTTCTTTATCCATTCATGTGTAGGTGGACATCTAGATTGCTTCCATTTCCTAGCTATTGTAAATAGTGCTGCAATCAATACTAGGGTACATGTGTCTTTTTCAGTTTTGGTTTCTTCAGAGTCTATGCTTAGAAATAGTATTACTGGGTCATATGGTGGTTTTATTCCTAGTTTTTTAAGGAATCTAGATATTGTCTTCCATAGTGACTATATCAATTCATACTCCCACTGCTGCTCACCTTTTTTAAAAACAAATTCACTGCATCGAACCTGGACTGGCAATTCATTTCATACCTGCGGTGGATTCATGTTGATGTATGGCAAAACCAATACAATATTGCAATTAACCTCCAATTAAAATAAATAAATTTATATTAAAAAACTAAAAAATAAGAAAAACAAATCATTACTCTTAATGATTAAAAAAAAAATTCACTGACTATTTTATCTTTCATGTGTCAATGCCTGCTCTCTCACCAAGTTTAGAGTCAGAGAGTTTGCACAAAACAAAGTCCTACAAAGCAAGAAAAGGAAGAATTACAGAAAAAAAAATGCAAACAAAAAACTGGGAGACACTGAGTTGGTCAGCAAAGCCAGAGAAGAATGGGGGATCTTGAAGAAAGAATCAGGGCATGATGGGAAAGCATTCTTAATTATACCCCTGATATTGACAATATTCATTGATCTTTAGCATCTAAAATTTAGCACTGCTTGATCATCTGCATAGTTCAAAAGGAAACTTGTTTTCCTGATCTTAGTTTCATATTTGTCAGACTCCTAGTACATAAAAGCCAAAGTAATAGCAGATCATAATAAGCTAGAAAAGGTATGGAGAAAGTGAAATGTAAGCATTTACAAGCATTTTAATCCATATCCTCTTTTTCATATAAATTCTAAGCTTTCCTTGAAGGTGGATTTCAGTTCCCACCTTACCCATAATTTTGGCTTACTATACCTTTCTATTATCTGACTATAATTTTTAAAATATGAACAGCAAACTTTGGTATTCAGCTATATATTATCTTGTGTTTATATTTTAATTTATTTTTTATAGTTTTCCCAAAAAGACAGAGATTAGGTTTTCATTTCTTTTTCTTTTTACACAACTTTAATTTTTAAACAAGTACTGTGCATATAAAAGTGCATATAAAATCACCTCACACTTCCTGATTTCAAAATTTACTAGAAATCTGTAAAAACCAAAATGGTGTGGTACTGGCATAAAATAGATGTATAGACCTATGGAATAGAATCAAAAGCCCAGAAACAGACCTATATATCTCTGGACAATTTAATGTTGACAAAGATGTCATCTATCTAATGAGAAAAGAATAGTATTTTCAACTGCTGGAAACATATCCATACACAAAAGGATACAGTTGGATCCCTACTAGTCCTGTATACAAAATTTAACAAAGATAGATAAAGACCAAAACATAAGATCTGAAACCATGAAAATATCATAAAGACACATGGCATAAATGATTATGGCTTTGGGTTTGGTGACGGATCTTAGATATGATACCAAAAGCATAAGCAACAAAAGGAAAAATAGATGAACTGGGCTTCTTCATATTAAAAATACATATATTTATAAAAGAATGTTAAAAAGAAAGTGAATAGACAACCTACATAAAGGCACACAATATTTGCAATTTATGTATCTGATAAGTGTATAATATCCAGACTGTATAAAGAAAACTTACAAATCAAGGATAAAAATAAAACTATGAACAAAGAACTTGAATATATGTTTTTCCAAAGAAGATGTACAAATTGTCAGCAAACACATGAAAAGCTGTTCAACGTCATTAGTCATTTGAAAAATACAAATCAAAACATAATGTGGAATACCCACCAGGATGGGTACAGTCAAAATAACAGAGAATTAAAAGTGTTAGCAATAATGTGGAAAATTGAAACCCTCAAAAATTACTAGTGGGAATGAATGGTTTTGTCCCAGTAGAAAACAATCTGTTTCTCAGAAAGTTAAATATAAATGTTTCATATGGCTGAATAATTCCACATAAGAAAAAGAATCAAAAACAAATTCTCAAAAAAATACATGTATATGCATGTTTATCAAAACATGATTCACAATTGCCAAAAAGTGTGAGTAGCCCAATTTTTTATCAATGGATGAATGGATATTATGTGTTATAATCATAAAGTGTTAGTTGCCAACTCTTTGTGACCCCATGGACTGTATCCTGCCAGGCTCCTCTGTCCATGGAATTCTCCAGGCAAGGATATTGGAATGGGTAGCCATTATCTTCTCCACAGGATCTTCCCAACCCAGGGACTGAACCCAGGTCTCCTGCATTGTAGGCAGACTCTTTACCATCAGAGCCACTAGGGGAGCCCTGCTTATAACCATAAAATATAATATTATTCAGCTATACAAAATAATGATATACTGATATACGTGACAATGTGAATAAACCTAAAAGACATGGTAATTGAAATAAGCCATAGGCAGAAGGTCATATATTATGATTCCATTTGAATGACATATCCACAATAGAGGAAGAATGCAGGTTGTTTACTTGAGGCTGGTGGAGGGAGAAGAGGGCATGGTGAATGACTACTTATTTGGATACAGGTTCTGCTTTGGAGGTCATAGATGTTTTGGAACTAGATAAAGGTAGTGATGGCCTTATATTGTTAATTTACTATACACTACTGAATTGTTCACTTTTTAAGATGGTTAGCTTTTGTTATGTGAATTTCACTTCAATACTGTAAAAATATTCAATTATTTTTCATTATTATTCCATTTATTCAATAATTGTTTCAATTATTCTATATTTTAGATTTATAATTTTAAGATAATTTGTGTGCACATATGATATTTAAAAGATACCTTCATCATTTTATTCCTAAACTTACAGTTGCAATGTTTTCTTGGTTTTGGTGTGTTTTTAAATATCAGTGGATAATTTTATCATAAGCCCAGTGAAAGTATGAGAATGCTGTAGCAGATAAGAAAGGTGATGTAGTGGAGTGACTGGAGATTAGTGACCTGGGGGGAAACAGGGAAGGGAACAAATGCCAGCAGCTAACTGCTCCTGAAATCTGTACTGACTTTAACCTTGGCTGTCAGTGAAGGACCAATTCTGCATAAGCAAATTTTCAACCTCAGCCTGTTGTCCTTTTGGGTCTGATGATTCTTTGGTTAAGCGGGAGTATTGTTCTCTGCAATGCAGGGAAATTAGCACAAGCTCTGACATCTACCATGTTAGAAGTAGATGGCCCTAGTATCCTTTTTCCTCCGCACTTCTCAAATTTCACTGAAAGGGGGAAAGGCAAAACTGTCTTTCATTGAGAAAAAATGTCAATCTGGAGCAAGATCTTTGGACACTTAAAAGTGGATATTTCTAAATAGCTATGGTGTCTAAATTGTCATTAGCCTATGGCAAAAATATAAGGAAAAGAAATGAGGAAATGATTGGAAATTTTTGTTGTGATCACTGTTAAGAATCCCCACTTTTAAATTCAAAGAACTGCTCTTTTTTTAATGAAAGGTATTTAAAACCTTTTATTTCATCATGGTAATTGTATTTGACATTTTAATTAGTTTTTGTTTTGTTTTAATGTTCTTGACATTATCAAGTCCTCAAAATTTATTTTGAAAATGGTTGGTTTGATAACAAAGAAAACCTAAAACTCAGGACTTATTGCTTTAGACCAGAGTAACTCTACCTTTTTCTCTTTCAGTCAGTTTGGAATGGTATAATTCAGGGATCTGTACATACCTGGAGAAGGCAATGGCAACCCACTCCAGTACTCTTGCCTGGTAAATCCCATGGATGGAGGAGCCTGGTAGGCTGCCATCTCTGGGGTCGCACAGACTCAGACATGACTGAACCGACTTACCAGCAATAGCAGGAATATCTACCTATTGTCATGTACCTAATTCAAATTAGGTAGAAACTTGCAAGAGCCAAGATGAAGCAAAAATAAAGCAAAAAGTTTTTTCAGGGTTTTCCATAAAATGTTCTAGAAAATAGGACTCTTTGGCCAGGCCAATATTTTCTTAACAAATAAGAACTGGTAGCTTACAGTCCTTACATGGGCCCCAGGTATACTTTATACAATAGCATTAGTGATTTTAAAGCTGTATCTAATTCCCAATACTTTTAAATGTAAGATTTTAGATGAGTATTGCTGGCTCATTTTTAATAATGGTAGACCCACATTCAGTTCAGTTCAGTTCAGTCACTCAGACCCACATTATGTCATGGAAAAAGCAGCTGGAACTTAGAAACTCCATCCAAATTAGTTATGCATTCACCGTTGGGCTCATTTTTTCTCCATTTTCTATCATTTCCTAAATTTGTCCTGCTTGACTCACTTGTGTTATCCTGAGAACAAATTGTGAAGAATAACAAATCATTATTGTGCTGTTCTTTGTTTTCATACAAACCAGAATGAGATGGTTTGTGCATCAGTTAATAAAAACTATCTCTTTTTCATTCATTTTAAAACTTTTAAAGCTAGTCTTACAAATTCATTGATATGGAAAAGTATTCAATGAAAAAATGAAATCAAACCAATTATTTGGAAGTTTTATAATTTTGTTGGGTTTTGCTTCTTTGTTTTAATGTTGAATTCAGGAAAAAAGCTTCAATTTTGTGTAATTAAGCTAGGTTTCAAGTACATTTTTTTTCTTCTCTGATATAAAGGCCTTATCTACTTCCACAGGCAACAGTAGATCATCTGGGAAGGAAGTGAGAGCCACTGACAAAGGGAGGGGTTAATCAGGAGGAGGCTTTCAGGATTTGCTGTGGAAGAAATGCTAAATAAATTAAAAAAAATAATCTCAGCAGGTAATTCTAAGAAACTGTTCCTCCAATACCAAAATTACTCCCATAGAGAGTCATTTATTTTGAACCTTTCTAAACTTGTCTGAGAAAGCTTGGAAGCCCCTCCTGATTGTTTAAAAATACATGAATGGATGCATATAAGGAATGGCTAATAAAAAGCCATATTACTGAGCTCTGATGAATGAAGAATTAAATTAGCCTCAGAAATGGAATCAAGAGTCATAATAAAAAATCTTTTTTCTCATCTCTTCCTGATGATTTTGTCTACCTTCCATTTCCTTTAACTCAGAAGCAAATAAGAAATGGAATGATACACTAAAAATGAATTAATTCATTCATTAATAAATTAATTAATTCACATAACTGTGAATAAAATATTTCATATCCAGAGCCATTATGTCTTTTAGATCTATCCTGCTTATGATAGTAGAATTGCTCTTCTTATTTCTTGCTTTCCTTTATGCCTAATGAACTGTTTTGCTGTTTAGTTGCCAAGTCCTTTCCTTCTCTTTTGAGACCCCATGAACTGTAGTCCACCAGGTTCCTCTGTAAGTGAAATTCAAAGGTCAAGAATACTGGAGTGGGTTGCCATTCAATTCTCCAGGGGATCTTCCTAAACCAGAGATCACACTAGTGTCTCCTGTACTGCAGGTGGATTCTTTACTGTTGAGCTTTATTGCATTTGGGACTTCCCCTGTAGCTCAGAAGGTAAAGAAACTGCCTACAGTGTGGGAGACCTGGGTTCGATCCCGAAGTGGGCAAGACCCCCTGGAGAAGGGAAGAGCAACTCACTCCAGTATTCCTACCTGGAGAATTCCATAGACAGAAGAGCCCAGTGGGAAACAGGCCATGGGTCACAAAGATCTGGATATAATTGAGCAATTAATACTTCACTTACCCCATTTTAATCCACCCTTTATACATTCTGTCTCTTAATACACTGCATATCAATCACTTTCATGAAAAAAGGAAAAAAAAAGACCTTAAAAATAAATAGGCCAATCATATTTTCCCTCCAACCCAACTCAGTGTTTTGTTGTATCATCCAAACATTACTTCTTTTAATTCCATTCTCCCCAAACCCAAATAATTTTCTCTCTCATCTATGGCCTGAAATTCAACAGATCAGTTTCCTGCTGCCAATCTTGCCTTTGTATCAGCTGGATCTCATCTCTGAGCCTCAGTTTCCTCATCTGTAATCCCTAAGTTTCATGCCATTACTGATTCTTTTCCAGAATCCCATACTTCAGGTTCAGATGCCTCCCTTATATCCATGATGCTTTGCGTTGGTGGACCAAAGCAGGAACCACTGGCCTATGCAAGTTATATGGTGCATAGTTTATGGTTTTCCTATCTTTTCCTTTGGACCGTTCATCCTTTCATTTATCATTTCATCCTTTAAGCATCCAATCTTTAAGCATCCAGGAAATGAGCAGACAAACGAATACAATGTTTGTTAGAAAATCCATTTGATTTTACTGAATGAATTGGCTTTCCAGATGAAAAATAATATAAATCAGATATATTGTCTACTTTATAGACTAATTGATAAATAAATCCTTTTTTTTTTTTTTTTTTTCCTGTGATTTTGTACTGAAGATGAGTTTGGTTCAGTCCTTCAGTCATGTCTGACTCTTTGTGATCCCATGGACTGCAGCATCCCAGGCCTCTCTGTCTATCACCAACTCCTGGAGTTTACTCAAATTCACATCCATTGAGTCAGTGATGCCATCCAACCATCTCATCCTCTCTCATCCCCTTCTCCTCCCACTCTCAATCTTTCCCAGTATCAGGGTCTTTTCAAATGAGTCAGTTCTTCGCATCAGATGGCCAAAGTATTGAAGTTTCAGCTTCAGCATCAGTCCTTCCAGTGAATATTCAGGACTGATTTCCTTTAGGATGGACTGGTTGGATTGCCTTGCAGTCCAAGGGACCCTCAAGAGTTTTCTCTAACACCACAGTTCAAAAGCAATTCTTCAGCACTCAGCTTTCTTTATAGTCCAACTCTCACATCCATTCAGGACTACTGGAAAAACCATAGCTTTGACTAGATGGACCTTTGCTGGCAAAGTAATGTCTCTGCTTTTTAATATGCTGTCTAGATTGGTCATAACTTTTCTTCCAAGGCGTAAGCATCTTTTAATTTCATGGCTAAGAATTCTTTTAATTTCAAACTAAGAATTACACTAGTTTTATAGAGAATGTTCCACAGTATAAACACAGGAGAAAAAAATATTTCCTCCCATTGTACATGTGATTGGTAAATATTGAGGGACAGACACAAATGGATCTTTTTGTATTTCTTTAAGGAAAACAGCTGTAGTAAGAACACAGCATGAGATCTACCCTCTTAACAAAGTTTTCAGGGCTACAATAGAATATCACTAACTATAGGTACACGTGGTATGGTAGATCTCTAGAATTTATTCATCTTCTTTAGTTTAATTGAACTAAAATGATTCCCTGCTTCACATAGGTGATGCTTAGAGCTTAGATTTTCACAACAGTATCAGTTTTCCTTTCACAATCCTTTGGATACTTAAACTTATTTTTAGCTGGCAGGTTACTAATATCACAAATCATCTACAGAGAGGGAAAAGAATGGTTGCTGCTATGGGAACAATATCTCTTTGCATTCCTGACTTTTAAACTGGAACCAGCTTAATGTTGCATTAATGCAAAGGACTGTTTAATTTCACAGAACCTAGAGCTCCTTCAGCTGTCATTTAGCAAGATTTAAACATTTTACACAACATGATTTTAGAAAACTTTTGACCTTTTTATATTTTATCTTATTTTTTAAAAAATATTTGTCCAAATGTCAGGAACCATCAAGGAACTTGTCTTAAAGGAAAAGGTCACCCCAAAGAAGAAAGTTAATCCTTGGTTGAGTGACAGTGTTTCTCTGGTGTCTAATCCAGAGTGTCAAGCACTAATTGCGGAGTGCCTGAATGATAGCTTACTTTTTGTATTGGTCCTAGATGTACAATGATGTTTTAGGAATTTCTGTAGCTATTTCCAATGCAAATCTGGTAAAATGTGACAATTAATCCAAATCCAACTGTCACAGTAAATGTAAGTCAGTATTTTCAAGTGTACAGCTTTTGTGAAAGCCGGTTATATATACTCTAAATAGAGGCAGTATTTATTTGAAAATGATTCATCACTACTCTAAGTTATCATTATGGAAGGAGCTCTATGAACTAATTGCCATGTAGGAATATCGTTTTTGTTTACAACCAAGTATCCTTGATTGAATATCAGTGGTACTTTCAATTTTAAAATAGAATCAGTATGTAACAGCTCTGATTTATTCCAATAAAATAGAATCACATTCAAGACTTTTCTTAAAAGCAAGCTGATCCTAAAAGTAAACGAAGCCACACCAAGTGAATATTACAAAATTATTATAGGTGCTATAAAATGCTATAGTTGTGTTGGAACTTCCCATCTATTGTTGAAAAGCAGTTTTGTGTTGCAGACACTGAGACCAAATGAAGCTGCAGTTAATCACATTGCCCAGGAACTACAGCTCATTAGTGACAAACTTGAGGCTAGAATCTTGTCTCAGTTATTCTTCTCCAGGGCAGTCAGTGCCCATGAAATTTGTGCTGGCTAGAATAAACCAGACTTGGGACTTTGTAATTTGTATAAATTTTAATGATTGACTGGCTTCAGGTAATGTCACTGTCAAGCCAAATTTTTATTCCAGGCATTATGATCATACAAGAATAATACAACCTAAGAAATTGAGACCCTAAGATAAGAAAGTTTATGATCTAGTTCTTAATTTTGAGACTTAAATAGTCTATAATTTGAAATATCAAAATATGTACTATTGTACTCTATCCACTAGGCTAGATTTGTTCCCCCCCCTTTTTTTTTTTTTTTGGCCACACCATGTAACATGTGGGATCTAGTTCCCTGACCAGGGATTGAATCTGTCCTCTCTGCATTGAAAACTGGAGTCTTAACCACTGGACCACCAGGAAAGATCCAGGATCCTAGATTTAATAGTATCTAAAATAGATGTCCTTTATCGAGCCCATTTTTGCATGAAATGTTCCCTTGGTATCTCTAATTTTCTTGAAGAGATCTCTAGTCTTTCCCATTCTGTTTTCCTCTATTTTGCATTGGTCGCTGAGGAAGGCTTTCTTATCTCTCCTTGCTATTCTTTGGAACTCTGCATTCAGTTGCTTATATCTTTCCTTTTCTCCTTTGCTTTTCACTTCTCTTCTTTTCACAGCTATTTGTAAGGCCTCCTCAGACAGCCATTTTGCTTTTTTGCATTTTCTTTTCCATGGGAATGGTCTTGATCCCTGTCTCCTGTACAATGTCACAAACCTCTGTCCATAGTTCATCAGGCACTCTATCTATCAGGTCTAGTCCCTTAAATCTATTTCTCACTTCCACTGTATAATCATAAGGGATTTGATTTAGGTCATACCTGAATGGTCTAGTGGTTTTCCCCACTTTCTTCAGTTTAAGTCTGAATTTGGCAATAAGGATTTCATGATCTGAGCCACAGTCAGCTCCTGGTCTTGTTTTTGCTGACTGTATAGAGCTTCTACTTTGCCAATAAAGGTCCATCTAGTCAAGGCTATGGTTTTTCCAGTGGTCATGTATGGATGTGAGAGTTGGACTGTGAAGAAAGCTGAGTGGATACATTCCCAAGTTTTATCTCTAGTTTATTTATCCACAAGTACATATCAGTCATTAAGCTGAGTTGATAGACAGAAACTTTTTAAATTGGAAACACAGTTGCAAAGTAGAAAGAGTCCAAGTTATATATGATTTATTTGTCACTGAAAATCTTAAAAACAAATGAATACTTTATTATTGATTATTTATTTCAAAAAGTATGAAATATTTTATTATTCATGTCACCAGGACTACAATGAGCTTTAAACATTACTAAAATCAAATATATATACTATTTTATGGGTGTATAGCTGTCTTTCATTGACATGTGATATCAATAAGGAGAATCCCTTAATATCTTATCTGCAATAGACTCTACCGTCAGATGTATGACATAAAATCTGAAAGATTAAAAAATGACCTGAAACAACCATGAGAATGTATGGAAGACTCTGCTCATGTGTAGAAATTCAGAAAATGATAGACAAAAGCAAGGAGAAATAATGGTAAAATGTTAACAGACAATATAGCACTTTTTTTTTTTTTTTTTTTTTTTTGTAGAGAAAAATGCAGCTCAAAGCAAGCATCCATATTCTTTATGACCTTTGCCCCTCTATTTTGGGAATGTTTCTGTTACATAAATGGAATTCAGTCTTATACTGTTGGAAGTTGGAGGTTGATTTCTTCAAGGGAGATCTCCATCTTGGCCTCATTACTTTCTAATTTTGGCCTGGGGCATGAGCAAAGACAGGTAGTTGCATATTGCCTGATATTATTGACAGGTATTATCAGCAGGGAGACTCCTTTAATATCTTATCTGTAGTAGACTCTACAGTCAAATGTATGACATAAAATCTGAAAGATTAAAAAAAAATGATCTGCAACAGCCACTAGAAGGTATGGAAGACTCTGCTCATGTGTAGGAATTAAGAAAATGCTAGATATCTTACCTGCTTGAAGCATCAAATTGAGTGAAAACAGAAAATGTTACAAATTCCCTCCATCCAGGCACACACACCTGCCCTGCACACACATGCCTGTTCTCAGTGGCATGGAATCAATTTTTTTCTTGTGGAGACAATTGTCCAGGATTAAATGATTGAATAATGTTTAACTTCTAAAATATTCTACCTCAGAGATTTACATACTGTGAATTAATTTTCTAAAATGCAGAAAAGTCTGTGCAGCTGGATACATGGAATCTTCTTTGGAAATGCATCTTTCAGTTGGACCTGGGAGTGGTTTTATGCTGATTTCATAGCAACAACACTTACTTTGTAGCAGTTGTCCTCTGATCAGTAACATTAGCATCACATGAAAATATGCTAGAAATACAAATTCTCTGGTCCTTTTCCACAGCTAGTGAATTAAGCCTCTGGAAAGGGCCCAAATATTTGTATTTTTAAAAGCTCTCAAGTAATTCTAAGCCAACTTGACAACTACAGACTTGTATTTTGAAAAATTCACTTCAAGATCTGCATTTGATCCAGGAAAACTTAATGAGAGTTTTGTGGAGGTGACTGTGCTTAAGGTGTTATAAAGAATCATTACTGAAGACCCAAAATTTAGTATAATCAGAACAAAGACTCCACTAATCTCTATTTTTCCTTTTTGTTTCTCTTTTCTTTATTGATTCTCTCTCAAATTACAGATGCTAGCACTTAAGTTGAGGTGGCTTTTGTGATTAATATTCTCCAACAAGCTGCCTTTGATGTACTTCTCAACCTGCATTTCCAGGTATAAAGATAAAATTTTAATTTAATTTATTTTATTTTATTTCTAACATCTACTTTCAAACTCATCTTTGAGGTATTTCCTCCCATCCCAACATGGCTGCAAAATGTAAAACTTACCTTCACACCCTACTTTTTCTCAGTGTTTATTCTTATTTCTTCACTAAACCTGAAAGTCAGTAAGCAGGGAATTATTTAATAGATTCATATATAACATATGGACAGAATAAAGGAACAAAGTAGGTAAGTAAATAGGTAATTCCAATAGGGTTGTAAGCAAAGAAAAACATATAGGAGGCCTCTGTAAGTTAATGATCACTAAATAAAGCAGGTTTCTTTAACCACAAAACCAAGCAGGCTTATAACATGATAATTAGTCACTCAGTTGTGTCTGACTCTTTGAGACCCCATGGACTGTAGCCTGCCAGACTCTTCTTTCCATGGAATTCTCCAGGCAAAAATACTGGAATGGGTAGTCATTCTCTTCCCTAGGGGATTTTCCTGACCCAGGATCAAACCTGGGTCCCCTGCATTGCAGGCAAATTCTTTACTGTCTGATTCACCAGGGACACCCAAGCAGGTTTGCTTAGCTATGAAACATGCAGTAGAAGCATGAGACAAGCCCCAAAATACTAAAACAGTCATGGCATGAGATTCACATTCTGCCCAGTGAGCTCAGTAAATTAATACTTCCTAGGACACACTTCTCTGCATGCACTAAAGACAAAAATTTAAGGAAAAGGTGACCTGAGATGATTTATGATTTTTTGGTATATATTGCTGTCTTTTATGCTCATGTGCATGTGCCATGACAAACCCAGCTTTATGGTGTAGAGACAAAAAAACTCCACTCCCCCAGGTGGAGGAAGAACTGAGGAGGGAAGCCTGATGTCTACTCAAGAATGAGGAAGAAAGTGGTCTTTTTCTCTCTTCCTACTTTTCCTTTGATTGCAAAACTGTAGCCCAGTACTCTTGCCTGGAAAATCCCATGGACGGAGGAGCCTGGTAGGCTGCAGTCCATGGGGTCGCTAAGAGTTGGACACGACTGAGCGACTTCACTTTCACTTTTCACTTTCATGCATTGGAGAAGGAAATAGCATCCCACTCCAGTATTCTTGCCTGGAGAATCCCAGGGACAGGGGAGCCTGCTGGGCTGCCGTCTATGGGTCGCAGAGAGTCGGACACGACTGAAGCGACTTAGCAGCAGCAGCAGCAGCAGCAGCAGCCCATTAGGTTCTCTAGGCATGGCACCCTCTCATCCATCTGCTTCTAAGCTACACAAGTGTCCTATTCTAATAAATCTCTTTATATATCGTTTTGCCTCTAGTTGAATTTTTTTCTGCACTTAGACATGAAGAATCAGAGATCCCTGAAGCTCCCCAAATCGCCACCTAGTGGTTTCATAACTTCTGGTGGTTGGTGGAGGAGTTACAAAATTAGAAATGTGAACAGGATATAAAAGCTAACATCCATTCTTTTCAACCTGAGTTTCCATGTACTCTTTTAACCATGGTGCTCAAAAAATAAGGAAAGTATTTTTAATTTTTCTGTTCCCTTTCTCTCTCATATTCTTTTTCTTTCTTTCTCTCTGTCTACCCCTAAGACACACAGCTATGTACCATGCGGAAGATTATGTGCAATCATTCTGTGCTATCACTGGTAATCTGGTTAAAAAAAATGAGAAGTGCTGCAGTGAACACTCAGAAAACTAAAGGCAAATTAAGGCTACTTGCTTGTTTGTTGTTAGTCTTCTATTTCCAAATGGATTGTAAGTTTATTAAAAGCAGTGTTCACCTCTTCTATACTATTGCTTTTGTTACTTATACAATTTATTATCATGCATGTCAGTTCTAGCACAGTGCTACCACCTAAGAACAGTTCATAAATACATGTTTCTGGTCTTTTTAATTTTTTTTTTTGAAGGATAGTTGTTTTACAGAATTTTGTGGTTTTCTGTCATACATCAGCAAGAATCAGCCATAGGTACACCCATGTCTCTTCCCTCCCAGACCTCCCTCCCATCTCCCTCCCCACCCCACCCTTCAGCCTGCCACAGAGCCCCTGTTTGAGTTCCCTGACTCATACAGCAAATTACCAATGACTATCTGTTTTACACATGATATTGTAAATTTCTACGTTACTCTCTCCATGCATTTGCCCATCTCCCTCTTCTCTTTCCATCTTGTCCATAGGTCTATTCTCTATGTCTGTTTCTCCATTGCTACCCTGAAAATATATTCATCAGTGCTCTGTCTCAGATTCCCTATATATGTGTCAGTATAGAGTTGGACACGACTGAGCGACTGAACTGATGATACTTATATTTCTCTTTCTGACTTATTTCATTCTGTATAATGGGCTCTAGTTTCATCCACCTCATTAGAACAGATTCAAATGCATTTATTTTTATGGCTGAGTAGTATTTCATTCCGGAGAAGACAATGGCACCCCATTCCAGTACTCTTGCCTGGAAAATCCCATGGATGGAGGAGCCTGGAAGGCTGCAGTCCTTGGGGTTGCTAAGAGTCGGGCACGACAGAGCGACTTCACTTTCACTTTTCTCTTTCATGCATTGGAGAAAGAAATGTCAACCCACTCCAGTGTTCTTGTCTGGAGAATCCCAGGGACGGGGGAGCCTGGTGGGCTGCCATCTCTGGGGTCGCTCAGAGTTGGATGCGACTGAAGCGACTTAGCAGCAGCAGTATTTCATTCAGAGAAGGCAATGGCACCCCACTCCAGTACTCTTGCCTGGACAATCCCATGGATGGAGGAGCCTGGTGGGCTGCAGTCCATGGGGTCGCTAAGAGTCGGACACAACTGAAGCGACTTAGCAGCAGCAGCAGCAGCGTTTCATTGTATATATATATCACAGCTTCTTTATATATTCATCTGTTGATGGACATCTAGGTTGCTTCCATGTTCTAGCTATTGTAAATAGTGCTGCAGTGAACACTGGGGTACATGTGCCTTTTTTAGTTTTGATTTCCTCAAGGCATATGCCTAAGAGTGGGATTGCTGGGTCATATGATGATTTTATTCCTAGATTTTTAAGGAGTCTCCATACTATCTTCCATAGTGGATGTATCAGTTTACATTCCCACCAGCAATGCAAGAGTATTCCCTTTTCTCCACACCCTCTCCAACATTTATTGTTTGTACACCTTTGATGATGGCCATTCTGATTGGTGTGAGGTGGTATCTCATTGTAGTTTTGATTTGCATTTCTCTGATAATGAGTGATGTTGAGCATCTTTTCATATGCTTGTTAGCCATCTGTATGTCTTCTCTGGAGAAATGTCTCTTCAGGTCCCTTTCCCACTTTTTGGTTGGGTTGTTTTCTTTTCTGGTGTTAAGTTGTATAAGCTGCTTGTATATTTAGGAAATTAATTCTTTATCAGTTGTTTCCCTTGCTATACTTTTCTCCCATTCTGAGGGTTGTCTTTTCCTGTTGTTTGTAGTTTCCTTTGCTGTGCAAAAGCTTTTAAGTTTAATTAGGTCCCACTTGTTTATTTTTGTTTTTATTTCCACAACTCTAGGAGATGGATCATAGAAGATTTTGTTTTGATTTACATCATTGAATGTTCTATGTTCTCTTCTAAGAGTTTAATAGTTTCTGGTCTTACATTTAGTCTTTAATCCATTTTGAGTTTATCTTTCTGTATGGCATTAGGTAGTGATCTGATTTCATTAGTTTGTACATAACTGTCCAGTTTTCCCAGCACCACTTATTGAAGAGGCTCTATTTGCCCCATTGTGTATTTTTGCCTCCTTTGTCAAAAATAAGGTAACCATAGGTGCATGGGTTTATCTCTGGGTCTCTTATCTTGTTCCATTGGTCTATATGTCTGTTTTTGGGCCAGTACCATACTGTTTTGATGACCCTAGCTTTGTAGTGTAGTCTGAAGTCAGGAAGGTTGATTCCTCCAGCTCCATTCTTTTTTCTCAAGACTGCTTTGGCTACTCGGGGTCTTTTGTGTTTTCATATAAATTGTGACATTTGTTGTTCTAGTTCTGTGAAAAAATCCATTGGTAATTTGATAGGGATCACATTGAATCTGTAGATTGCATTTGGTAGTATAGTCGTATTCACAGTGTTGATTCTTCTGACCCAGGAACATGGAATATCTCTCCATCTGTTTATGTCGTCTTTTATCTCTTTCATCAGTGTCTTATATTTTTCCATATACAGGTCTTTTGTTTCCTTAGGTAGGTTTATTCCTAAATATTTTATTTATTTATTTATTTTGCAGTGGTGAATGATATTGACTCCTTAATTTCTCTTTCTGATTTTTCATAGTTAGTGTATAGGAGTGCTAGTGATTTCTGTGCATTGACCTTATATCCTGCAACTTTGCTGAATTAGCTGATTAGCACTAGTAATTTTCTGATAGTTTCTTTTGGGTTTTCTATGTACAGTATCATGTCATCTGCAAACAGTGAGAGCTTTACTTCTTCTTTTCTGATATGGATTCTTTTTATTTCATTTTCTTCTCTGATTGCTGTAGCTAGGACTTCCGAAACTATGTTGAATAATAGTGGTGAGAGTGGACACTCTTTTCTTGTTACTGTCCTTAGAGGGAAATTTTTTAGCTTTTCACCATTGAGAATAAAATTTACTGTGGGCTTTTCATATATGGCCTTTACTATGTTGATATAGGTTCCCTCTATGCCCAATTTTTGAAGCGTTTTTATCATAAATGGATGTTGGATTTTGTTGAAGGCTTTTTCTGCATCTTTTGAGATGATCATATGATTTCTATCTTTCAATTTGTTGATAAGGTATATCACGTTGATTGTTTTGCATATATTGAAGATCCCTGCATCTTCCCTTGCATCCCTGAAATAAACCTGACTTGATTATGGTGTTTGAGCTTTTTAATGTGTTGTTGGATTCTGTTTGCTAGAATTTTGTTGAGGATTTTTGCTTCTATGTTCATCACTGAGATTGGCCTGTAGTTTTCTTTTTTCATGCTGTATTTTGCTAGTTTTGGTATCACGGTGATGGTGGCCTTGTAGAATGAGTTTGGAAGTATACCTTCCTCTGCAATTTTTTGGAAGAGTTTCAGAAAAGTAGGCATTAGCTCTTCTCTAAATGTTTTATAGAATTCCCCTTTGAATCCCTCTGGCCCTGGACTTTTGTTTTTGGGGAGACTTTTGACCATGGATTCAATTTCAGTGTTTGTAATTGGGTCATTCACAGTTTCTATTTCTTCCTGGTTCAGTCCTGGGAGGCTGATCTTTTCTAAGTATCTGTCCATTTCTTCTAGGTTGCCCTTTTTATTAGCATATAGTTGCTCATAATATTCTCTTATGATCCTTTGAATTTCTGTGTTGTCTGCTGTAAGCTCTCTGTTTTCATTTCTAATTTTATTGATCTGATTGTTCTCCCTTTTTTTGATGAGTCTGGCTAGTGGTTTGTCAATTTTGTTTATCTTCTCAAAGAACCAGGTTTTAGCTTTGCTAATCTTTGCTATTGTTCCCTTCATTTCTTTTTCAATTGTTTCTGCTCTGATTTCTATGATCTCCTTCCTTCTACTGACTTTGGGGGTTTTTATTCCTCTTTTTCCAGCTGCTTTACATGTAGAGTTAGGCTATCTATTTGATGCTTTTCTTGCTTCTTGAGATATGACTATATCACTATAAATCTCCCTCTTAGAACTGCTTTTGCTGAGCCCCATAGTTTTTGAGTTGTCATGTTTTCATTGCCATTTGTTTCTAGAAATCTTTTTATTTCTTTTCTTATTTCTTCAATAACCTCTTTGTTATTAGTAATGTATTGTTTAATCTCCATGAGCTTGTGTTTTCTGTTTTTTTTTTTTTTCCTGTAGTTGATATCTAGTCTCATAGCATTGAGGTCAGAGAAGATACTTGATACAATTTCAATTTTCTTAACTTTACTGAGGCTTATTTTGTGGCCCAAGTTATGATCTATCCTTGAGAATGTTCCATGTGCACTTGAGAAGAAAGTGTATTCTTCTCCACTTGAAATAAAAGTGCTGAAGATATCAATTAGGTCCATTTGGTCTGATGTTTCATTTAAGGTTTGTTTCCTTATTAATTCTGTTTTGATGATATGTCCATTGGCTACCCACTCCAGTACTCTTGGGCTTCCCTTGTGGTTCAGCTGGTAAAGAATCTGCCTACAATGTAAGACACCTGGGTTCGATCCCTGGGTTGAGAAGATCTCCTGGAGAAGGGAAAGGCTACCTGCTCCAGTATTTTGGCCTGGAGAATTCCATGGACTGAATAGCCAATGAGGTCGCAAAGAGTCGGACATGACTGAGTGACTCACTTCACTTCACTTCACCATTGGTGAAAGCGGGTTTTTAAAGTTCCCTACTATTTTTGTGTTGCTGTCAATTTCTCCTCTTATGCCTGTTAATGTTTGCCTTATGTATTGAGGTGCTCCTATATTGGGTACATGCTGCTGCTGCTGCTAAGTCGCTTCAGTTGTGTCTGACTCTGTGTGACCCCATAGACGGCAACCCACCAGGCTCCCCCGTCCCTGGGATTCTCCAGGCAAGAACACTGGAGTGGGTTGCCATTTCCGTCTCCAATGCATGCAAGTGAAAAGTGAATGTGACGTTTCTCAGTCGTGTCCGATTCTTAGCGACCCCATGGACTGCAGCCCACCAGGCTCCTCCATCCATGGGATTTTCCAGGCAAGAGTACTGGAGTGGGGTGATATTGGGTACATAGACACTTGCAATTATTATGTCTTCTTCTTGGATTGATCCCTTGATCATTATATAGTGTCCTTCTTTGTGTCTTATGATATTCTTTATTTTAAAGTCTATTTTCTCTGAAATAAGTATTGCCACTCAGGCTTTATTTTGGTTTCCATTCACATGGAATATCTTTTTCCATCCTTTTACTTTCAGTCTGTATGTGTCTAGGTCTGAGATGGGCCTCCTGTAGGCAGCATATATATGGTTGTTTTTTTTTTTTTTTTGTATCCATTCAGTTAGTCTGTATCTTTTGGTTGGTGCATTTAATCCACTTACATTTAAGGTGATTATTGATACTTATATTTCCATTGGCATTTTCTTGTTTGTTTTGGGTTTGTTTTTGTATTTCCTTTCTCTTATGTTTACTGGCTATGTAAGTCTTTAATATTTGTTGCAAGGCTGGTTTGGTGGTGCGGAATTCTCTTAACTTCTGCTTGTCTGTAAAGGTGAAAGTTTGTTGCTGAACCACAAAAAGACACTGGGATTCTTGGCCTCTGGAGGAAGAATTCAATCCAGGGCCAGAGAAGAGGCTTGATCGCTCAGAGCTTTAGTGTAATAAAATTTTATTAAAGTATAAAGGAGATAGAGAAATCTTCTGACATAGGCATCAAAAGGGGGCAGAAATAGTACCCCCTTGCTAGTGTTAGCAGTGGAGTTATATACTCTCCAATGAATCAAAAGAATTTCTGGAGGTTGTAAAGACCTCACCAGAATTTTTCCCATAATTTATATTTTAAGATAACAGGGTTAGTCAGAAGGTTTAATCCAGAGACTGTCCTCAGGCAGGATACATTATTGTTATATAATCCTGAGGAATGTAGAGGAAAAAACTTTTGTCCTTTCTTCCTTCTTGAGAATTCCAGACCCCTCTCTCCTTGGAGACCCCTAAACTTCTTATCAACTTGCCTAGGAAATGACTCTCTCAAAGGTTTTGATTTCTCCATCAATTTTTAATGAGATCTTTGCCAGCTATAGCAGTTGTGGCTGTAGGTTTTTCTCTTTCAATACTTTAAATATATCCTGCCATCTCCTTCTGGCCTGTAGAGTTTCTGCTGAAACATCTGCTGTTAGTGGTGTGGGTTTTCCCTTGTGGGTTACTTGTTGCTTTTCCCTTGCTTCTTTTAATATTATTTCTTTTTGCTTAATCTCTATTACCTTGACTAATACGTGTCTCGATGTGTTTCTCCTTGGGTTTAACCTGTATGGGACTCTCTGTGCTTCTTGGACTTGATCGACTATCTCCTTTCCCATGTTGGGGAAGTTTTCAACAATAATTTATTCAAAAATTTTCTCAGTGTCTTTCCTTTATTCTTCTTCCTCTGGGACCCCTATAACTCAAATGTTGGTGCTTTTAATATTGTCCCAAAGGTCTTTGAGGCTTTCCCAAATGTCTTTGAGGCTTTCCTCAATTCTTTTCATTCCTTTCTTTTTATTCTGCTCTTCAGCAGTTATTTCCACCATTCTGTCCTCTAGCTCACTTATCCATTCCTCTGCCTCAGTTATTTTGCTGCTGGTTCCTTCTAGTGTATTTTTAATTTCAGTAATTGTGTTATTCATCTCTGTTTGCTTATTCTTCATTTCTTCTATGTCTTGCTGATTGTATTAACTGTGTTAAAAGCTTCTTGCATTTTCTCCATTCTATTTTCAAGTCTTTGGAGCATCTTTGCTATCCTTATTCTGAATTCACTTTCAGGGAGATTACTTATTTTCTCTTTGTTTATTTGATCTTGTGAGTTTCTACCTTGATCTTTCATTTATAATGTATTTCTCTGTCTTTTCATTTTCTTTTTCCTCCTAACTTGCTCCACTTGAGGTCTCCTTTCCCCAGGCTTTAGGGTTGCATTACTTCTTCCTTTTGATTTTTGCCCTTGGAGGGAAATGTTGGTTTGGTGGTTTGTGTTGATTTCTTGTTGAGGGTGACTTGTGCCTGTGTTCCCATTTCAGGGAGCTTAGCCTATCCCCCTGGAGGCCTGGAATCTTCTCCTATCACCTAGAGGTTGCTTTGTAGGAACTGGTCCATATTTTGATGCATTTTTAATGTATTTGGGGGGAGGCTGGCAATCTCCCCGTCTTACTCTTCTTCTTCTGTCTTCCCCATGTTTGCTGTCTTCTTCTGTCTTCCCCGTGTTTCTGAATACCTTTGTGCCAGAGAGGCTTCCATCATTTGTTTATGGCCATCTGAGCTTCTGGTGGAGCTAGTTCTCTACAGTATAACTCCATCTCTAGTTGAGATATTGTGTTTGGAACAGGTTATTATTATTTTCTTTTTACCATCAGAGGGAATTGTTGACTGAAAAAAAATAATAAATGAGAATGAAGCATGATTTCATGGACAGAACTGAATCTGAGGTACAGCATCTTAGATAGATCTAAGAGACAGACTGCTCAGAGAGGTAGAGGAGAAACTTTTGCTACAAAGGCCCAGTGGTTGGAACTTCAAAAGATTACTATTAATTAAAGAAGGTCAGATATCTCAAGTTAAAGATGTTAGTGCTTTTTTATGTATGGGAAAATGCAAGAATCTGGGCTCATTGAAATTACTACTTTTATGTGATTTCAGTTATGTGGGGCCAGTATCCTGTGCTTTCTCATCTTGAGCTCCTGAGGGTGCACTGCTGGGAAGTGGTTGCAGTAGTTGACTGCTTGATAGTACACATTATATTTCCATCCTAAGTTTCCCTGAGGCTTACTGTAGGGGGCAGCTATCATGTGATGGTTTGATGGCTGAAATATTCTTTATTTATTGATATAAGTTCAGTTCAGTCAGTCAGTCATGTCCGACTCTTTGTGAGCCCATGGATAGCAGTATGCCAGGGCTGCCTGTCCATCACCAACTCCGGAAGTTTACTCAGACTCATGTCCACTGAGTCCGTGATGTCATCCAACCATCTCATCCTCTATTATCCCCTTCTCCTCCCACCTTCAATCTTTCAGAGCATCAGGGTCTTTTCAAATGAGTCAGTTCTTCACATCAGGTGGCCAAAGATTTGCAGTTTCAGCTTCAACATCAGTCCATCCAATGGACACTCAGACTGATCTCCTTTAGGATGGACTGGTTGGACCTCCTTGCTGTCCAGGGGACTCTCAAGAGTCTTCTCCAACACCACAGTTCAAAAGCATCAATTCCTTGGCACTCAGCTTTCTTTATAGTCCAACTCTCACATTCATACATGATTACTGCAAACACCATAGCTTTGACTACACAGACCTTTATTTGTAAAGTAATGTTTATGCTTTTTAATATGCTGTCTAGGCTGGTCATAATTTTTCTTCCAAGGAGCAAGTGTCTTTTAATTTCATGGCTTCAGTCACCATCTGCAGTGATTTTGGAGCCCCAGAAATGAAGTCTGTCATTGTTTCCACTGTTTCCCCATCTGTTTGTCATGAAGTGATGGGACCGGATGCCATGATCTTTGTTTTCTGAATGTTGAGCTTTAGGCCAACTTCTTCACTCTCCTCTTTCAATTTCATCAAGAGGCTCTTTAGTTCTTCACTTTCTGTCATAAGGGTGGTGTCATCTGCATATTGGAGGTTATTGGTATTTCTCCTGGCAATCTTGATTCCAGCTTGTGCTTCATCCAGCCCAGTGTTTCTCATGATGTACTCTCTATATATGTTAAATAAGCATGGTGACATTATACAGCCTTGACATACTCCTTTCCAGATTTGGAACCAGTCTGTTTTTCCATGTCCAGTTCTAACTGTTCCTTCTTGACCTGCATATAGATTTCTCAGGAGGCAGATCAGGTGGTCTGGTATTCCCATCTCTATAAGAATTTTCCACAGTTTGTTGTGATCCACATAGTCAAAGGTTTTGGCATAGTCAGTAAAGCAGAAATATATGTTTCTCTGGAACTTTCTTGTTTTCAATGATCCAACAGATGTTGGCAATTTGATGTCTGCTTCCTCTGCCTTTTCTAAATCCAACTTGAATATCTGGAATTTCATCGTTCATGTACTGTTGAAGCCTGGCTTGGAGAATTTTGAGCATAACTTTACTAGTATGTTGCTGCTGCTGCTGCTAAGTTGCTTCAGTCGTGTCCGACTCTCTGTGACCCCATAGACAGCAGCCCACCAGGCTCTGCCATCCCTGGGATTCTCCAGGCAAGAACACTGGAGTGGGTTGTCATTTCCTTCTCCACACTAGCATGTTGCTGCTGCTGCTAAGTCGCTTCAGTCATGTCTGACTCTGTGTGACCCCAGAGACGGCAGCCCACCAGGCTCCCCCGTCCCTGGGATTCTCCAGGCAAGAACACTGGAGTGGGTTGCCATTTCCTTCTCCAAGGCATGAAAGTGAAAGTGAAGTTGCTCAGTCGTGTCTGACTCCTAGCGACCCCATGGACTGCAGCCTACCAGGCTCCTCCGTCCATGGGATTTTCCAGGCAAGAGTACTGGAGTGGGGTGCCGTTAGATGGATGCAATTGTGTGGTAGTTTGAGCATTCTTTGGCATTGCCTTTCTTTGGGGTTGGAATGAAAACTGACCTTTTCCAGTCCTGTGGCCACTGCTGAGTTTTCCAAATTTGCTGGCATATTGAGTGCAGCACTTTCACAGCATCATCTTTTAAGATTGGAAATAGCTCAACTGAGATTCCATCACCTCCACTAGCTTTGTTCATAATGATGCTTTCTAAGGCCCACTTGACTTCACTTTCCATTTACTGATATGGCAGGCAACATTTTTCACTGACAAAATAAACACACATTTCACCCTTACACATGTAACAAACTGAGCCAGAAATAATCATGAAAATAACTATTGTTGTGTGTTGTGTGTGGTGGGGGTTAAATATTAACAGACATAAATATCAATTAAATTTTAGAGTCCCAAAAGAGGAGCTTTCATGCCTTAAGATGATAGCAGATCCCAATGGGAAAAGTCTTTTTTTTTTCTTCCTAGCAAGAACTCTGCCAAAGAGAGGCTCTCAAGACTCAGTCAGTGGAAAGCCACAGGCTCTGTTTACTATGGAATTCCCATCTCCCTATGCCCTATAAAATAGTTCTCCTCTTCCTACTGGGGCCTTGCAAGTGGCTCAATGCAATGGTTGCAGACCACAAATGCAATTCTTTGCTGATCCTGAATAATTCCATTTTTACTGGAGAAATAATTGACATTCTATTTGTTTTAGAGAAACAATATGTATAAAATATTGCTATAACTGTTAATTTTATGCTTCTCAACACAGTTCTGAGAATTTGTTTGATGAGTCCTTTCATTTATAAAAGTATTCAACAGCATTCATTCATTCATTTTACTCCTTTAATAAACCAGTTTTGATACTATTTTTAAATATTCAGTAGCATACATAGAATGCTGCCAGAACAGTTTACTACAATAATTCTCTGTGCTTATAACCAATCATTTATTCAACCTGGCTGATTTGTACTGCACAATAATGTGGGAACACCATCCTATTATTTTTCTGAATAGCATATATCTTAAATGGGCATGTGTATATATATGTTGAGTGTGTATGTGTTTAGATGTGTTATATGTTTTATATATACAGAGAAGCATCTTACATAAAACTGAGGGCATAAAATCAAAATTAAACAATGGGAAAATAAAAAGTGATATAATATGCTGTGAACCTTAGACTAATTCAAAGTTTTGGTGGCTACACAATTCCACATATATGTTTATTTAGTGCTGTATCATAGAACTTGACTATAATACAACACCTATGTATATCTTAGCACTATTCATATATTCCTGCGGTATAGAAATCTCCTTGTTTTTCTGTGTCTTCTACAACTAGCTCATCACCTGCCACATAATACACACTCCAGAAATAATTGTTGAAGGCTTAGTTTCATGTCTGTCAAGGAACATTTCCTTGGGCCCTTTAATCAATGTTGTTTAGTTTATCTAAATCATCAAAAAAACATTTTTAATGCCTTCAATATTCTATACATAGGTGGTTACAGATGAATTTTCAAGGACCTAATAAGATCATTACATATACACTAAATTAAAATATGTGAATAAAGTAAATAATTTGAGATTCTGCAGTGTTTAAGAATAATTAGGATGATAAAGGGAAAATAAGATGTTAGGAAAGAACTCAATAAATGTAAAACATTAAACAATTATAGTATATTGCCATTTCAAACATAGGGAGATTACTTGACCATTGTTTGAAAATTATGTCCATTTGTGCAACAATAAGGTTGTAAATTCCTGTCATAAACTATAATATGTAATCATATATTGAAAATGAACTTACCACTGGACCAAAACCACTAAGAAGTAGGAGATAGAAATGTGGGAAATTTCAGTGTTTAGAGAGGAGGCCAGAGGTTTTAAGAAAAGGTTAAAAGGGCAATGAAAGATGCAAAGATGTGAGAAAAAAAAAAGTAGGGGAGGAGGAATGACTGATTTTTTCAGAAAGAAGACAAAAGGTAAAAAAGAATTTCACTGGCAAATTTCTGTGTCAGCAGTGCACTGTGAGAAACAGTTTGAGTATAGACAATGGGGATAAAGCTAGATTTCAAACACTCTAGAAACTACCATCAAGTGGGTTCAAGCAGAGGCAGTGGATTAAGGAATATCATAGAGAAAGTTCTCTTTCAGAAAAAGGAAACCTTGAATGCATGTTAGATGTGATGAGAAATATAAGAAGTGAGGGGAAAATTGAATATCAGTTATAAAGAATAATTGATGTGGCAAGTTTTCAGGTTATTAAGAAATAGGTAAGATGTAAGAAATGTTCAGGTAATGGATTTTTCAAAAAGAAGCACAGATGATTATTCTGAGACAAAGGAAAATAAGTCAATATGATAAACATTCTGAAAAACACTGAGATAGAAAGAAGGTAAGGTGGTTTTTAAGGAGGAGGTTACAAGCATTGTCTAAATAGGAAACTATTAAAGAGGTTTCCTTTTTATTTTATTTTTTTAAGTTCTGAAGAGGAAGCTTGGAGTATTGGTAAGAGCTGTAGACTTGGAATCCACAAGTTCTCTTGTGGTTTCTGGGTCTATCATTTGGAAAGAGATCGCATACACATTAATTTCTTTTAATGTCTCCCCTATTTTAAAAAAGATGTTATAATGAACACAGAGAAATGGTGCCCAGATTCTCCTTCAAAGAAAGACTTGTTACCCTGGTTGATGGTAGTGTTAAGTACAGGCAGCCTTCAGCCATCAGTCTCTTCAAGGATTGCCTCAGGTGCCACCTCCCCTAAGGCCAGAATCTTCTGCGGACAGCTAATATGAGCAACTGATGCAAACAGTGATATAAAGGTTTGGCCATTTCAGGCCATATAAGACAATTCTCAAGGGATAGCATAGCCTCAGTCCTGTCTTGGGGCTGGTCTCAGTGGTTGTTTGAGTCTGCTATGCAACCAGACTTCTCTTTTGTCGTGCTGAGATGTATTCATGTTTATCCTATTAACTCCTCTCTATTAAACTCTGCCTCAGAGTTGCATTTGAAAAAATCTAACTTATCACTGATGTTGCTGTGAAGACTAAAGGAGGAAGTGAATGTAAAAATATTTCAAACTGGGTAGGTGTTCCTAGATACTATAAGATAGCATTTTACATACAGCTTTTATTTCATAAAGAAACAGGATAGTCTTCTGAATATTCTAAAATAACTCATCTTAACTAAATATTTTTTGAAGTTATTTTGCAGTGTCTACTTTGCAACACACTCCTGGGTTTTCAGGGTCTTTTCTGGGAGTAGTTTTGGAGGGATTCCTATACATTCACTGTGTTACCAGTTTTCATGAAAATGTTACCAAATTCAGATCTGCCTGCTCATCACTTGAAAATCAATATTTGAGAAGGAAGTGTTGGTAGAAGTGGGGGAAAAAAATTGCTTTTAATCAGAAAACCAGCAATCTGGGGAGAAGGTGGACTGATGTCTCAAAACCAACTCTGAAGAATCTACTTGGCCATGGAAGGTTTTAAAAGGAAAGGGAATGTAATTTCAAGTTAATCATTGAGAGAAGGGGTAGAGTCACTGCCATCTCCCATCATGTGCAGGCTTGTCTACTCCTTGTGATCTTTCTTTAAATGCTATCTCATTCACATGATTTGTTTGTAAGACTATTGAAGAAGCCAGGGATCTGTTAATTGCCTATTATTTATTTTTACATCTTAGATCTACAGAAAGAAACAACTGGTATTGTTGTAAAGAAACAACAGCAAGATATTGTGTGACCAAAAAATCTAAAAAGTGTGCTTGGGCCAGTGATGAGTAGAACGTGGGGTGGGAGGGTGTCTGGTTTAAGGTTAGTTACAATATTCTTTTGTTAAAGTGACAAGACAAACAAGGCATCTTGCAGAAAACTCATTCCATAAGAGCTCTCTCCTGCAAAAAGCTGCTTACAAGCCCCCACTTACAAGAACATCATTCTATTTCTATGAGATAATGAGTGAAAGACCCATCTTCTGTAAATTCTTCTTGCTAACATTCAGTTCATTTCAGTTGTTCAGTCGTGTCTGACTCTTTGTGACTCCATGAATTGCAGCACACCAGGCCTCCCTGCCCATCACCAACTCCCAGAGTTCACCCAAACTCACGTCCATCGAGTCGGTGATGCCATCCAGCCATCTCATCCTCTGTTTTCCCCTTCTCCTCCTGCCTCCAATCCTTCCCAGCATCAGAGTCTTTTCTAATGAGTCAACTCTTTGCACGAGGTGGCCAAAGTATCAGAGTTTCAGCATTAGCATCAGTACTTCCAAACAACACCCAGGACTGATCTCCCTTAGAATGGACTGGTTGGATCTCCTTGCAGTCCAAGGGACTCTCAAGAGTCTTCTCCAACACCACAGTTCAAAAGCACCAATTCTTCGGCCCTCGGCCTTCTTCACAGTCCAACTCTCACATCCATACATGACCACAGGAAAAACCATAGCCTTGACTAGATGGAACTTTGTTGGCAAAGTAATGTCTCTGCTTTTCAATATGCTATCTAGGTTGGTCATATCTTGCCTTCCAAGGAGTAAGAGTCTTTTAATTTCATGGCTGTAGTCACCATCTGCAGTGATTTTGGAGCCCCCCAAAAATAAAGACTGACACTGTTTCCACTGTTTCCCCAATGCTAACATTAGGGCATTTTATTTTGGGAGTGGAAGATGCCAACCTGGGTCTGTAGCATCTCTTCACTGACAATTTTAGATGCCTGCTTATCTATACAGAGAACGCAAACTACATTTATTTTCATGCCCACAAAGATATAGATTACTATGAGCAATAGTGCTAATTCCATTCTCTTATGGCCAGTTCTTCAAATTGCCCTAGCCATACATTCAGTATTGATCAGGATGGAGCAGTTTATGCCATGGCTGTAGTCTGGTCATCATGCAGTTAGTTTTTTTCTTCTGGTGGCAATTATAGTATCTGTAAAATAACTCTAGAATGTACATCAGACATTGAATCTGCGACTCAATTGTCCTAATCATTGACTGCTTGAATTCTCTCTTTTGTGACTCAGGGAGGCTTGGGCGATGTCAGCTTTTCTACAAAAAAGGCAAGGGACATGGAGGAAGCTTTTTATTTGGGGAGAAGGGAGACACAGGGTTCTGCTTAGTTTCAAGAGGGCATTATTAAGGTGGCCATGTTTAAGGTTTCATCTGTGTAATTAGAGTTCAGGCTTAGCTAACAGTTAGGAATCTAGAAAAATGGTACTGATGCACCTTCTTGCAGGGCAAGAATAGAGACACAGATGTAAAGATCAGACTTATGGGCATGTGGGGTGGGTGCGGAAGGTGCACCAAACTGAGTGTAACAATGACATACATACACTACCATTTATAAAATAGATAACTATTGGAAAGCAGCATTATAGCATAAGGAGCTTGTCTCAGTGGTCTGTGATGACCTAGAGGGATGGGATAGGGTGGGGGGAAATGGGAGGGAGGTTTAAGAAGGAAGGGATATATGACTGTATATAGCTGATTCACTTTGTCATAAAATAAAAACTAATACAACATTGTAAAGCAATTATACTCTAATTAAAAAAAGAAAAAGAAATCATGCTGTATCTGGTATTTGGAGCCGCTCTGAGACATAACAGATCAGTTTAGAGCTAGATTTGTAGGGGAAGCCTGTGGCTAAGGAGAAATGTGAGAAGCAAAAGAAAGTTTCACTCAAGAAGTGTCATTAAGTTTTTTCTATCTGGAAAGGAGTGTTAAGGAACCCAACCATTCAACCTACTATACTGACTGCAATGTTATATTTGGTTTAAGCTGCAGGTATTATGACTAGGAGAGTTTTCTTTCTTTCTTTGACTCCTATTGCTAAAGATTTGTTGTCAATAGAAGCCATTCGGGTGCAGCGTCTAAGTGCTTCGAGAACTACAGCTTCCCCGAAGTGAATGGAGATTCATAGCTGATAGCAAACCATTGTAGAGAATGAGTTCACACCAGCAAAGCTATAACTCCATTCAAAAGACCAGCAGTTCAGTCTGATAGTGTCCTCTTGAGAAGAATAGGTTCCCATTTAAGCAGTAGGATGTGATGAAAGGGTAGGGAATGGTTGCTTTGTCAATATTTCTCAATGGATTTACTTTGGATAGCTATGACCTATCTCTGCTTTATAAATCATCTCAAAAGTTAACTTTTGATTTCTGAAATATGCCTCTGCTGGGAACAATCTGCCACTGATAGAAGAGTTAGCAAAAAACATTTTATTTCTTTTGTCAGGGTAATCTTGCTTCTTTTTGACATTTCCCACTATCTTGCTTTGGTTTAATTTCACCAAGTGGATGAAGAACTTGAGAAAAGCAATGGCTTGAGTAATGAACGTTATGAAGAAAAAAGATCATTTATGTTTGTGTGTCTGTACAAATTATGAACCAATGATTTTGCTTTATCATTGGTAAAGATGAAACCATGAACTCTGCATATGTGATGATAGAACATTTTCTCAAATGAGTAAATTTAGTTGGTTCACAAAGGAAAAATCAGCAAAACAGGCCTATTTGTTTTGTTTAGACAGCCTAGTGGTCCTGTTAAAAATGAAATATGAATGTATCTAAAATTCTTCATGGTGGATGCAAATTTTGGGTGATTCAGCTCAAAAACATGCAAAAATTTATCCATCATTTGATGCTTTTTTTTAAATTTTCTATGTTCAACATAATTTGGCTGATCATATTTCCTTACTCAATGTTTGTTGTACAGTCACCAAGTTTTTTCCAACCCTTTGTGATCACATGAACCACAGCACACCATGCTTCTCTGTCCCTTACCATCTCCTGGAGTTTGTCCAGGTTCATGCCCAGTGAATCAGTAATGCCATCCAACATCTAATCCTCTGTTTCCCTCTTCATCTTCTGCCTTCAATCATTCTCAGCATCAGGGTCTTTTCCAATGAGTCAGCTGTTTACATCAGGTAGCCGAAGTATGGAGCCTAAGCTTCAGCATCAGTCCTTCCCAAAGAGTGTTCAGGGTTGATTCCCTTGGGGCTGGTGCACTGGGACGACTCAGAGGGATGGTACGGGGAGGGAGGAGGGAGGAGGGTTCAGGATGGGGACCACGTGTATACCTGTGGTGGATTCATGTTGATATATGGCAAAACCAATACAATATTGTAAAGTTAAAAAATAAAATAAAATAAAAAGATTGATTGATTTGATCTCCTTGCTGTCCAAGGAATATTTGAGTCTTCTCCAGCACTGCAGTTCGAAAGCATCAACTCTTCAGCACTCTGCCTTCTTTATTGTCTAGCTCTCACACCAGTATATGAATACTGGAAGGACCACAGCCTTGACTATATAGAATTTTGTCAACAAAGTGGTATCTTTGATTTTTAACACAATGTCTATGTTTGTCACAACTTTCATGCCAAGAAGAAATTGTCTTCTAATTTCATGGCTGCAGTAATTTTGGAACTGAAGAAGAGGAAACCTGTCACTACTGCCACATTTGCCCCTTCTAATTGACATGAAGTGATAGGACAGGATGCCATAATCTTAGTTCTTTTTTTTTTTTTTTAAATATTGAGTTTCCAGCCTATATTTTTCACTCTCCTCTATCACCCTCATCAAGAGGCTCTTTAGTTCCTCTTTGTTTTCTGTCATTAGAGGGGTATTACCCTCATATATGAGGCTGTTGATATTTCTCCTGGTAATCTTAATTCCATCTTATAACTCATCTAGCCTGGCATTTCACATGATGTGCTCTGTGTACAAGTTAAATAAGCAGGATGACAACATTCAGCCGTGCTGTATTCCTTTGTCAATTCTGAACCAGTCAGTTGTTCCATACAAGGTTCTAACTGTTGCTTCTTGACCTGCATACAGGTTTCTCAGGAGACAGGTAAGCTGATCTTCTATTCCCATCTCTTTGAGAGTTTTCACAGTTTGTTATGATCCACATAGTCAAAGGCTTTAGCATAGTCAGTGAAATAGAGATAGATGTCTTTCTGGAATTAACCTCAATGTTTAATTCTGGAAATATTTGCATGGAATAAAACTAACAAATTAGAAAAAAAGTAAACTGTGAAATTTGTATAAATTACACATGTCACCTAGGCCACATAGTATTCTTATCAAAGATAACCACTGTTCAGAGCTATTCTTCTGGTAGCCATTCTACTGCAGAGCTATTCTACTAATATACAAATTAACACATGTGCACATACAGATATATATTTTGTTTATCTTTATATAAATAATAGCACACAGTTGTTCCTATTTTGAATTTTTATTTTTCTTTTTCTTAGCAAAATATATTTGATCACAAGATGAATATATATATATATATATATATTCATTAAATGCTGCTGTGTTGTCCAGAATTGCATTAAAACCATCATGGAGTCTATAAATTTCTGACAATACTTCCCACCCAAAATAAAGAAGTTTGTGATAAACAGAATCATTTTGGGGTAGATAAAAGTTTAACTGTAGTTGTACTGACATTGACTTCATTTACAAGCTTGTTGAGCTACTCTACTTAAAAAATTCACTGTTAAAATAGGGTTTGCACCTTTTATCTCCACTTCATTCTTTCTTTTCATCTTTCTATTGGTCTATACATTTATTAACTTTTGGGAGCAAATTAATCATGTATCAGACATTTAATTAAGCATTGGTTTCATAGAGGTAGTTCAAATGGTAAGAGGCAGAAAGGGACCAGATTAAAAAGTAATACAACATAACAACATACAGTCCACAGTGACCCATATCATAAAGTATTCATAGGCTGGGTCAAGGGCTTCCCAGGTGGCTCAATGGTAAAGAATCAACCTGCCAATGCAGGGGATGCAAGAAGCATGGGTATGAACCCTGGATTGGGAAGATCTCCTGTATTAGGAAGTAGCACCCCACTCTACTATTCTTTATAGAAATTCCATGAGCAGGGGAGCCTGGTGGGCTACAGTCCATGGGGTTGCAAAGAATCTGACACAAGTGAGCACAAACACACACACACACACACACACACACACATACACACACACAAACACATTGGTGGAACAAAGGGAAGATCGTTTATATTTCCTGAGTAAGTCAGAAAAATCTTGTCAAAATAAGCAACACTTGAGTAGAGTTTTGGAGAAGGACTTTTTTTTTTTTTTTTTTTTTAACAAAAGTAGAGAAACTGGGATTCAGTGGAAGAGTTTCTCAGATTTTTTTCTGCTGTATCAAGATGGTCATCCCTGCTTTAGTCATCATAGAAAGAAGAAAGGACTAGATTACAAAAAGTGTTTGTATGAGAGTTGGACTATAAAGAAGGAAGAGTGTTGAAAAATTGATGCTTTCAAACTGGGGTGATGGAGAAGACTCTTGAAAATCCTTTGGACTGCATGGTGGTCAAACCAGTCAATCTTAAAGGAAATCAACCCTGAATACACTTTGGAAGCACTGATGCTAAAGCTGAAGCTCCAAATCTTTAGCCTTTTGATGCAAAGAATCCACTCATTGGAAAAGACCCTGATTCTGGGAAAGATTGCAGGCTAAAGGAAAAGGGAGTGGCTGAGGATGAGATGGTTATATAGCATGACTGACTCAACAGACATGAATTTAAGAAAATTCCAGCGGGTAGTGAAGGACAGGGTTGCCTGGTGTGTTGCAATCATTGGGTCACAAAGAGTTGGACTTGACTTAGCAACTGAATACAACAATATATACTACTTTGCTTCTGCTCATCCCAAACTCCAAAGAAACTCTCAGACTTCAGCCCTGTTTCCCTTAAGTCACTGAATCAAGGCCAGAAACCACTTGAATTAAGACTTCGAATATAATAAAAATAAAACAAATCTCAATTAATCACTACTATTTGATTTATCTACAATAGATCAATGTTATGAAGTGGAGTACAAACACTATGTAATAAATGTACTGTCCAAGTGTTTTATCCATCCCAGTCTGTAACTGACTCCACTGACCAGTGAAAGGAAATCTCTCCATATAATGGTAGGTTGGGTTTTCAATGTCTCAGGTCAAAGGACTGAGCCTCAGAGACCAGGATTTCATCATTGACTGCTGGGTGAAGTTCGAATGGACTAGGGCTGGAAAGAAAGTGCAAAACTTGGAATTATGGCATATCCTAAAATCAGAGACTTGAAATCAAAAGCAAAAATATTCCACTACTTTGAGGGAAATGAATATATGCTAAAATAATTGAAGTGAAATATGAACTTCCCAAATTACAAATCAATAAATCATCAAAGATACTAATGTATTGCTATATTTGAAGAATCTGTCTAGCCAAGAAATATTCAGTACATATTCAGTAAAAAGGAAATTTAAAAGTGAGAGAGAAATTGAAGTTGGAGACTTCAGCTCATTTCAGTTGCTCAATCGTGTCTGACTCTTTGTGACCCCATGGACAGCAGCACGACAGACTTCCTTGTCCATTACCAACTCCCAGAGCTTACTCAAACTCATGTTCATTGAGTCAGTGATGCCATCCAACCATTTCATCCTCTGTTGTCCCCTTCTCCTCCCACCTTCAATCTTTCCCAGCATCAGAGTCTTTTCTAGTGAGTCACTTCTTCACATCAGGCAGCCAAAGTATTGGAGTTTCAGCTTCAGCATAAGTCCTTCCAATGAGTATTCAGGACTGATTTTCTTTAAGGCAGACTGGTTGGATCTCCTTGCAGTCCAAGGGACTCTCAAGAGTCTTCTCCAACACCACAGTTCAAAAGCATCAATTCTTTGATCCTTAGCTTTTTTTTATAGTCTAACTCTCACATCCAACATGAATACTGAAAAAAATCATAGCTCTGACAAGACAGACCTTTGTTGGAAAAGTAATGTCTCTACTTTTTAATATGCTGTCTAGGTTGATCATAGCTTTCCTTCCAAGAAACAAGTGTATTTTAATTTTATGGCTTCAGTCACCATCTGCCGTGACTTTGGATCCCCCCAAAATAAAGTCAGCCACTATTTCCATTGTTTCCCCATCTATTTGCCATGAAGTGATTGGCCCAGATGAATGATCTTAGTTTTCTGAATGCTGAGTTTTAAGCCAACTTTTTCACTCTCCTCTTTCACTTTCATCAAGAGGCTCTTTAATTCTTTTTCACTTTCTGCCATAAGGGTGGTATCATCTGCATATCTGAGGTTATTGAAATTTCTCCCAGCACTCTTGAATCCAGCTTGTGCTTCATCCAGTCCAGCATTTCACATGATATACTCTGCATAGAAGTTAAATAAGCAGGGTGACAATATACAACCTTGATGTACTCCTTTCCCTATTTGGAAACATTCTGTTGTTCCATGTCCAGTTCTAACTGTTGCTTCCTGACTTGCATATAGATTTCTTAGGAGACAGGTCAGGTGGTCTGGTATTCACATCTCTTTAAGAATTTTCCACAGTTTGTTGTGATCCACACAGTCACATGCTTTAGCATAGTCAATAAAGCAGAAGTGGATGTTTTACTGGAACTCTCTTGCTTCTTTGATGATCTGGTGGATGTTTGCAATTTGATCTCTGGTTCCTTTGCCTTTTCTAAATCCAGCTTGAACTTCTAGATGTTCACAGTTCATGTACTGTTGAAGCCTGGCTTGGAAAATTTTGAGCATTAGCTTGCTAGTGTGGTTGGAGACTTAGTTACAAGAAAACTGGGATTTAATGGAAGAAACCTAGCCATTGAGAAAGTTTAGCTTATAGGATAGAAGCAAAAACGACCAAGTGTAAGTTAGGAATTCTCTCTATGGCAGAAGTCCATAGAACAGACATATTAACACCAAAAACCTTGGGGATTATAACAGAATCCAGTCAGTATGGACTGAGACAGTAGATTACAAGACTTAATAGTAAGCTCTTAAGCTTATGCTATACAACTCCATACAATACTTCCTGAGTACCAATGCAGGTTCAATAATTTGGGACAAAACAGAAATAAACCCTACAGTAGAGGTCAAGTGACTTACTGATGTGGATATGAGGAATTCAGCAACACAAAGTCTAAGTAGGCCATTAAACTTGGGCATAATTTTAAGACTGATAAGATGTTCAGGTATATAACAACCAAACAGTTTATAATGCCTATAATGAGTTCTATTTTAAGTTAGCATAGGATGCATTTGGGAAGAGGAGAGTGAAAAAGTTGGCTTAAAGCTCAACATTTAGAAAACTAAGATCATGGCATCCGGTCCCATCACTTCATGGCAAATAGACGGAGAAACAGTGGAAACAGTTGCTGACTTTATTTTTCTGGGTTCCAAAATCACTGCAGATGGTGATTGCAGTCATGAACTTAAAAGATGCTTATTTCTTGGAAGGAAAGTTATGACCAACCTAGACAGCATATTGAAAATCAGAGACATTACTTTGCCAACAAAAGTCCATCTAGTCAAGGCTATGGTTTTTCCAATGGTCATGTATGGATGGAGAGTTGGACTATAAAGAAAGCTGAGTGCCAAAAAAATGAGGCTTTTGAACTGTGGTGTTGGAGAAGACTCTTGAGAGTCCCTTGGACTGCAAGGAGATTCAACCAGTCCATCCTAAAGGAGATCAGTTCTGGGTCATTGGTAGGACTGATGTTGAAGCTGAAACTCCAATACTTTGGCCACCCGATGCGAAGAGCTGATTCGTTTGAAAAGACCCTGATGCTGGAAAAGATTCAGGGCAGGAGGAGAAGGGGCCAACAGAGGATGAGATGGTCAGATGGCATCACTGACTCAATGGACATGGATTTGGGTGGACCCTGGGAGTTGCTGATGCACAGGGAGGCTTGGTGTGCTGCAGTTCATGGGGTTGCAGAATCGGACACTACTGAGAGACTGAACTGAACTGAAACTGAAGGATGAAGTTGTATGTAAACTGAAAGATGCAGGAGTTCATATTAGTATGAAAAGCCTTAATGAGAAAGTGCTACTATACTGTATTGCTATTATCATTGAATTTCAGTTTAATTTCTTTTTAATACCATTTTAACAGTATTCATTAAGGCAAATAAAACAGTAGAAATTGATCCTGTTAAGGGGTAATCAGAATTGATAATAGCAACAAATACAGGTCATAAAAAGATATGGCACAGAACCTGTTTTCATGCTTTGCTTTATAGCAATAAAAGAAATTATTAGAGATCAAGAAAGAATAGAAAGATATCGGCATTTTACTATGGTTAGAAAGAGACTTATAGAAACAAATATGAGATACAATTAATATATAAAAAGTCAGTGACCTCTTACCTTTATAGTTTTAGGCTTTGTTATCTTTAAACATGTTTTTTAAAAAAATTGAATATGACCTTGAAAATTTCACATTTTAAATTGTCACCTACTAATAGAAACATATGAAGTACATTGGTTCAATTAAGCAAGCATGCACTTATCACTATCAAGTTAACCAGGTATACAATCCCAACTAAATCCTTCTTGGTAGACTTCTAAGATGCCCCCAGTGATAACTGTCTGGTATTCATTTCTGCCCCTTTGTATGTAGGCGGGACCAAATGATTCACTTTTAACTATTAATAACAGAATGTGGCAAAGGTGATGGAGTATCACGTCTATTATTAGGTTAATAAGAATAGTGACTCGTGTTAGCACTCTGTCTCTATTGTCTTGGCTTACACACTTCAATAAGCAAATGGCCATGTTGGAGAAGTCCCCAAGGTCTATGTAGACATGAGGGCAACCTCTAGTCCAGAAGTTCTTGATAGGCTAACCTCTGCTAATAATCATGTGCTCTTAGAAGCAGATACTTTTTGATGACTCATCCCCAACATGTGGATTGCCCACTGTGTGAGAAAAAATACACACACACACACACACATATATATATAAATTTACATTGTATAATGTATATGTATAAATACACATATGGGGATAGGGGTTCCCTGGTGGCTCAGTGATAAATAACCATCCTGCCAACTCAAGAGACATGGGTTCGATCCCTGTGTTGGGAAGATCCCCTGGAGAAGGGAATAGCAACCCACTCCAGTATTCTTGCCTGGGAAATCCCACAGATAGGAGATCCCACAGAGGAGCCTGGCATGCAATCCATAAAATTTCAAAGAGTTGGACACAAGTTAGTGGCTAAACAACAACCATAGATATATTAGATAGATAAGGTGCTTTTTGAAAGCACTGGGAAGCAAGAATAGAGAAAAAGAATAAAATAGTTTGAATAGGGTTTTATCAATCATATTTAGACTTGTTCTAGAGAGAATGAATGTGGTCATATCAAATGGGTGGAAATGCACACTCTTAGAGCTAGGGAAAGCACTTTTGGCTACAGTGTGGGGCATACAGAGGGATGAGATATTTGGATATGAATGTAGGATAGAGAAATTCCTTAGATAAAAGTGATAGAAAACCTTCAATGCAAAACTGAATATTTTTGGTTCTACTTCTCAAGAGAAGATTGCTTTCCTTTAGATTTCTGTGTGCAGCCTGATCAAGAGAAGAGGGCTAAATAAATAATAGGCATTATCTAGACAACAAAATTCATGCATATCAGCATTTGAAATGAAAAGCTCTTGTTGGAAATGAGAAATTGGAAATTGGTATAAAGGGAGGACACGAGTACCAAAAGATAAATATATCTTAAAGGAGAAGGAATTTGAAATTCATAAGAAAACGGTTTAATAGGGACAAAGTGAAAGAAATAGGGCACTCCTTCTCATCAAGATTTTTAGCTTTTTCATCTGCCTGTGAGAATAAGATACCCATACATAGGATTAGAGTCAAACACATTTATGGGAAAGAGAATTTGGTGGTACATCCCTCTCAGCTAATCTTCCCCTCAGGGGGTGTCACACTTTAACAGAAACACTAAAAACAAAGCTGTCAACGTGATAAACAAATGCAATATTATGCCATAAGTAAAATGAGTGAAATAACAGATGTAAGTATCAAAAAGCAAAAGATTAATTACAGGGGACATTTTAGGTGTTTCATGTATATAAAAACTGTCATGTGGAAACAGGATTAGAGTTGTTCATGTGAACCCAATGGGCAATGTAAGAGCCAATGACATGGGTGCTGCAACTCAATTCACAAAGTTAAAAAAACCTGTGACATATTATGCACTCTGATAGATACTTGGAATAAAAATGTGAATGAGATAAAATTCTCAGCCTTAAGGAATTTACAATTTAGCTGAAAAGACAGAATAAGAGCTGATGAGACTATATGATGAATGGGAAGGAGAGATTAGAAATTTACTGCAGGGAGAGAACAGGGTGGAGTTAGAGGACATACCTCCACGTATGGAAGAAAACAGTATGCAGATGTTAAAAGCATGTTTTCTGCTTTGTTAGTCAAAGAAATGTGAAGCAGAGGTAGTAATCATGATCTAATCTTTGTCCTAAACAGTGCTGACACTTCCTTGGAGTAGACTCTCTGATATAAATTGAGGGATGTGTGGAAGAAGCCCAGAGATTCCTTCCTTCCAGTGGGCATCAGAAATCTGGAACAACATTGAGCTACTAAGACTGCTGTACTCAGACTGATCACTTATAAAGACCTCAGCAATGGTAAGAATGGAGTGTGATACATCAAACTTTGCATATTTCTCCAAGGCAACTAATATTAAGACTCTAGTCTAATTTACCCAATCACCACTTTTTATCTTAGAATATTTGACTGTGTTGATTGCACTGCATACATTTGGCAGGAAATACTGAAGCCATGTATCAAGTGAGCCTTTTTCCAAAGCTCTTTTCCCTAAAGTAACCAGTACTCAGTTATAATAAAACACTGTTTTATTTGTTATTCCTCTATTGTTCCCTGGAATGAGTGATGGTTGTCCACAAAAGACTAAAGCATTCTTGAAAGATCATAAAATTAATTTCAAAATCTCACAGTGATTCCTGACACCTAACCATCTTGACTCCATACCTGCTTACCCACTTTTGAGTCACATACTAGTAAATTCTGGACTGCATCTATTCCTGTGTTTCTAATATTGTTACCAGCTTCCAGCCCATTCCCAATCCACCCTATCACTTCTTTCTGTCACTTTCTGATCTTATTTCATTGCTTCTGCTTTTTGGGTCATAATCCTGTGCCCTTTCCCCACTGTCTGTCTGTCTGCTCCAAGAGGCCTTCATTTCTACCACGGGAACAAAGAACCCACTGGGCTTCACAAAATGACCTAGACCTATTTTAGCTTTGGCTTTCTATGTTGAAAGTGGTGCCACTTTAAGCCAATCATGTACATCCTAAATCTCCATTTCCTCCTGTGGAGATGTTAAAAATAAATGCATACAAAGTGTCTAGTACACAGTAGGCACTTTATAAATGTGATTTATTTTCCTTCCTTTTTTCCTCAATCTTATATAAATTGTTTTGAAGGAAATGCTCAACTGTGAGAGAGGGGGAAAGAAATTAACCCTACAGATTTTCTGAAGAGAATTCACCATTCTCAACAGATTTTCTGTTAGAATAAAGAACTGTTTTCACCACATTCTTTTATTCTTAGAAGTGGTTACACTCTAGGAGATGTGGTGATGAAAGGAACATACCTTCTTATTCACTTGCACAGTATGGCATACTGCTGTCTGGTGAATGTTTCCATAGAAACAGAAGAACAGCTGCTGGTGCAGGGGTACATGGGACTCTCTTTATGGGGCCTGTTTCTTGCCTCTAGCAGTCAGCAGCAGCCCTAGGTTTGGCTGAGCCTCTAAGTAGGCAGACATTTATTTGAAGCTGCATGAATTTCAGAGGAATCAAGCTCAAAGCAAACCTTGTCCATGGAGTCTTCTGAGTCTAGGCAAAAAAGGGTGCTTTGGACATATGTTGTGCTGACAATAAATCAATGAAAATGTTGATCACCCATTATTCAGTTAAAGTAATACTTGAGCCTTGCAAAATCAGCAGAAATGCCATGCATTGGTGGTTTTTGATTTACATTCTTTGGAATAAAGAGGTAGACAATAGGTCTATCAACCTATGAAAGATTCACCTCTACATTCTAACTAATACTTGGTCATGTGGGCTTCATAATTTCTAGGATTAGGGACCTCTCTACTGCTATAAACAGTCTGTTCCGCTATTGGATAGCTTTAACTATATTTCTTAATTTCATGGAAACTTGCTTCCTTCTATTTTCCAGGCAAAAGAATAACAGTAAGTTTGATACCCTTGGCAATATTGGATTAAGAGGTGTGTATAAGAGTGGCTGCTGCTAAGTTGCTTCAGTCGTGTCTGACTCTGTGCGACCCCATAGACGGCAGCCCACCAGGCTCCCCCATCCCTGGGATTCTCCAGGCAAGAATACTGGAGTGGGTTGCCATTTCCTTCTCCAATACATGAAAGTGAAAAGTGAAAGTGAAGTCACTCAGTCCTGTCTGACTCTTAGCGACCCCATGGACTGCAGCCCACCAGGCTCCTCCGTCCATGGGATTTTCCAGGCAAGAGTATTGGAGTGGGGTGCCACTGCCTTCTCCATAAGACTGGCAGAGAGAACTAGCTTCAATTTTATAGATGCTGGTCATAAATTTTCTTGGTTGTTAGTTTCCACCATGAAAGTTTTGGGAATTTGTGTTTTTTTGTGTATTTTCACAAAAATGCAAAACATATATACATAGGCTTTTTTTTTTAATGTCTCATATTTATCTTCACTTTAATATCACTCATGTCTAAAATAGCTTACTGGAATATGTCCTGGGTTCTATCAAATTTTTTACAGTCCCTATTTTTCACCATTACCCTTGACTTTTGAGGAAGAGAAATATATTGAAGAATTTTTTTCTGTAGTACTACAGATCAAGTGATTTTTAGGAGTTTGAAAATCTTATTTGAGTAATCAATGGCAATTTCATCTTGAGAGGAAATTTTTGGTATCCATACCCCCTCACCTATAACAAACACATTAAATTCTTAGCTTTTTTTGTCTAAGGCTGTGTATAGAAAATGTGTGTGTGTACTTGAGAGAGAGAGAGAGAAATGTGAATAAGGTGGAGTGAGTAATACATATCATAGAACAAAATCTTATTATTCAAGAAAATCCTCTATCCTCTTTTCTTGAATAACAAGGATGGGATGGTTGGAAGGCCTCACTGATTCAATGGACATGAGTTTGAGTAAGCTCTGGGAGTTGGTGACAGATAGGGAAGCCTGGCATGCTGCAGTCCATGGAGGTCACAAAGAGTTGGACACAACTGAGCGAATGAACTGAACTGATTCAAGAAAACAATAGACTTCAAATAATCGTATTGACTTTCCTTTATATTGTTATTTTAACACAGACAACATAGATATATGTCCAGAAATATTCTATAATTGGTCAGGAAATATAAAGAAATTGAGAATATAATAATTCACTTGCAGAAAATCTGCAGACTAGATAAAGAGGCAAAAAGGAATAAAAAGTTGAAACAGAAAAAACTAATCACAGAAGAAATTTATATTTTATTTCCTGTATGTTTATTTTCAATGTAGTTTTCTTTCTCTAACATGTTTCTATGGTATTTCAGACTGCTACTTTGGTTACAGAGTTCAGAGTTATTGATTAATTCATATTCCCTGAAATCTCATCCACATAATGATCCACGCATATAATGTCTCTTCACCTGATCCCATCATAGCCTTTTCTCCTACGTTTTACCACTTCACTGGCTTGTGCATATTCAAGTTCCCTAGTAGTCTCAGATTTTTTTCTGGAACATTTCTCTAACTGTTTTGCCTTAACTAATATCTGACTCTCTTCTGATGTATTATCAAATCCCTTCTCCAGAAGATGCATTACATCCTCTCACACCCAAAGTATCTCAAGATAGGAGGTGGGAATATCTTCATTCTCATTCCTTAGTGTCTCCTCCAGATCATAAATTTCTTCATTTTCTAAAATTCTCAAGTTTATTCATATACTTATAACCTACTCTTCCCTCTTTTCTTGCAAAAATTGACATTCTTCATTTAAATGTTCATCTGTTCTTAGTAACTTATAGATTTATCCCCAAAGTTCTTTGCATCATCTCTATCTCAACCACACAGTGCCAGGGTCATTTTTTGTGGTTAACAATCACTTCAAGTTATCAACAAAATGAATCAAGCATTCCATAGGCTTCTCTGATGGCTCAGTGGTAAAAGAATTCACCTGCAATGCAGGAGACATAAGAGTTGTAGGTTCAATTCCTGGGTTGGAAAGATCTGCTGGAGAAGGAAATGGCAACCCACTCCAGTATTCTTGCCTGGGAAAACCTCACGGACAAAGGATCCTTGCTGTCTACAGTAGAATCAGACACGACTGAGCATGCATGCATAACAACAGCATAGCTTTCTGTATTTCCAGTTTATGTAATTAATGTTGATATTGAAAGTAAACTTTGGGCTCAGAATCCTAGAAATTATTTGTCAAATAACTCATACAACACACTCCCTTAGAGCAATTCAATGCATGTAGTTAATTCTGGGTAAAGTATAGATAATGAGAGGATGTGCATTTTCTACTTCTTGCTTTTTTTTTTCCCTAATTTTATTTTATTTTTAAACTTTACATAATTGTATTAGTTTTGCCAAATATCAAAATGAATCCGCCACAGGTATACATGTGTTCCCCATCCCGAACCCTCCTCCCTCCTCCCTCCCCATACCATCCCCCTGGGTCGTCCCAGTGCACCAGCCCCAAGCATCCAGCATCGTGCATCGAACCTGGACTGGCAACTCGTTTCCTACATGATATTTTACATGTTTCATTGCCATTCTCCCAAATCTTCCCACCCTCTCCCTCTCCCACAGAGTCCATAAGACTGTTCTATACATCAGTGTCTCTTTTGCTGTCTCGTACACTGGGTTATTGTTACCATCTTTCTAAATTCCATATATATGCGTTAGTATACTGTATTTATGTTTTTCTTTCTGGCTTACTTCACTCTGTATAATAGGCTCCAGTTTCATCCACCTCATTAGAACTGATTCAAATGTATTCTTTTTAATGGCTGAGTAATACTCCATTGTGTATATGTACCACAGCTTACTTATCCATTCATCTGCTGATGGGCATCTAGGTTGCTTCCATGTCCTGGCTATTATAAACAGTGCTGCGATGAACATTGGGGTACACGTGTCTCTTTCCCTTCTGGTTTCCTCAGTGTATATGCCCAGCAGTGGGGTTGCTGGATCATAAGGCAGTTCTATTTCCAGTTTTTTAAGGAATCTCCACGCTGTTCTCCATAGTGGCTGTACTACTTTGCATTCCCACCAACAGTGTAAGAGGGTTCCCTTTTCTCCACACCCTCTCCAGCATTTATTATTTGTAGACTTTTGGATCGCAGCCATTCTGACTGGTGTGAAATGGTACCTCATAGTGGTTTTGATTTGCATTTCTCTGATAATGAGTGATGTTGAGCATCTTTTCATGTGTTTGTTAGCCCTCTGTATGTCTTCTTTGGAGAAATGTCTATTTAGTTCTTTGGCCCATTTTTTGATTGGGTCATTTATTTCTCTGGAGTTGAGCTGTAGGAGTTGCTTGTATATTTTTGAGATTAGTTGTTTGTCGGTTGCTTCATTTGCTAACTAAAATGACTTTGGAAGACATAGGTTGAGATGATAGGACAACTAAATGGAGGGATTCTAAACCAACCAGTTGCTAGATGGAATAAAGTCCTCACTAGTATATTTCAAGCCTTTCTTGCCTCAGAAACTACCTTTTCTTGTATTGTCAATGAGAATCTGAGGATTTGTTTGTTGAGGCAAACAGTGCTACTTATTCCTACTAATACAATCTGCTGTCACTTACAATCTATTGATTCCCTGACTTTTTATGCAGTATTTAGTACATTTATTGTGCTTCTACTTTCCTTTATATCCAGCTGGTATTTTATGCCCCATACTTATATTTATCATTCTTATTAATTCACCCATCTCTACTAGTCCTTTCTACTTCGTTAAAACTTTCACCTAAGAAGCAAGAAACCAATTGCGTTCTCTATTCTTCACCAACCTACCTGATTTTGATTGTCTCTATGATGTCACAATTATCTACTTCAAAAAGTACTTGGCACTAGAAGATGGTTAATTATATTTCTCTAGTATGTTTACTCTAAAAGATATCTATTGGATGACTGAATCATAATTCTAAAAAATAGTATTTCTCTTCTGCTTTAATTTTCAGCCAATTAATATCCCTTAATGTGTATTGAGAAGGTAGAAAGAACTAAAAGAAGATTTTAGTTAGATTTAGACGATTTAGTTAGATTTAGAAGATTCCCTCTCCTTCTACCACAAGATATTTTAAAAGTATTAATTTTTGCACAAATCATTGTCTTCTCCTTCCATCCACTTCCTCTCACCTCATGATGATGAAGGAAGTCTTTCCATGAAATGCAAAAATCTCCACCTCTGTTCCACATTCTATCACCTCTCATTTTCCTAAGGAATCCAGTTCTATCCAACATGAAATATCTCTAAAAATATCTCTCATCTATTTCATATATCCTCCCAGCTACTGATCTATGTACTGTTCTATATCACACTCAAACTCTCTGAAGGAAACATTTCAACATGTGCTATATCAACTCCCTCACCTTCCAATCTTCAGTGCTTTATTCCTGTGCAGACTATTATCTGAAAATTACTCTTAAGAAATGAAAGTGTTAGTGAAAGTGTTAGTCGCTCAGTCATGCCCAACTCTTTGTGACCCCATGGACTGTTGTCCACCAGGCTCCTCTGTCCATGGAATTCACCAGGCAAGAATGCTGGACTGGTTAGCCCTTCTTCAGGAGATCTTCCCAACCTAGGAATTGAACCCAGGTCTCTTACATTGCAAGCAGATTCTTTACCATCTGAGACATCAGGGAAGCCCAAGGATATGAAAATGAGCACTATATGCCTGCGTTCAAAAGAGCATTTTCTCTTCTCATCTTTTTGGAACTCATGGCAGCATAAAATAGAGTTGAGAACTTGCCCCTCTTGAAAAACATTTCTGTGTTCCCAGACTATGTGTCTCGTTATCTTTTCCACTAGCTCCTAGTAAGCTAACCAATGCTTAAGTTTTCCGTGGTTCCATCTTTCTTGTTTTGTAATGTTTCTTTCTAGATGACTTCATCCATTTCAAAGTTTGTGAATATCATCTACAATGCATTAACTATCAAATTTTATTTCTTATTTTGACCTTTCTTCTGAGCAGACTGTTGACTGCTAGATATTAATATCTTCACTTTCATGGCTTAAAGCTTCCCAAACTGAACATATCCAAAACAAAATTCTACATACTTTTATCCATGCACTTGCCCTTGGTTCTACACATCTCTGTAAATTTTCTCCTACCAGAATGCTAGAAATCTATGCCATCATTTATTCCATCTCAACCCAACTACAAGCTATAAGCAAGTTTTCCCATTCTATATTCAAAATATACTTCAAATTCATGTACTTCCACCCAAATATTCCCAGTTACCATCATTTTTTATCTGTACTGTTACAAGAACTTCTGTAGTGTTGCCCCTGTTTTAATCCTTACATCCTTGCCCTCTCCACTTTCAATTACAATCCATTCTTCACAGCTACTAGAATTCTATCACTATTTTTAAATCATAAATGAATTATATCACACCCCAGATTTAAACAGATCAAGTTGCTTCCCACTGCAGTGAGAAGAATTTCCAAAGATATTTTCATGGCCTACAAAGCCCTTTGTGACCTGACCTTTACATAGCTTTCCATGTTCCCAGTGTCTCATTTTTTAAAAAATAAATTTTAGTTTTTAGAACAGTTTTACATTTACATAAAAACTGAGAAGAGTATGAGAGTTCCCATAAGCTCCACAGCCAGTTTTCCCTAACAGTAACATCTTATATTAATATGGTATATTTTTTATAATTAATGAGCTTATCTTGATATATTATTAATAGTCAAAGTTCATATCTTGTTAGCATTTTCTTAGTGTTTGACCAAAGGACTCTTTCTCTGGTCCAGAGCTTCATCCAGGATACTACATTAGACATAATCATCATGTTTTCTTATGCTCCTTATAGCTATGATAGTTTTTCAGACTTTGTTTATGATAATAACCCTGATGATTCTGAGAAATATTGGTTAGATATTTTGTAAAACTGGCCCCTATGGGATTTGTCAGATTTTTTTTTTTTTCATGATCACACTTGAGATTTGGAGGGAAAGACCACAGGGATAAAATGTTCTTCTGACTGCATTATATAAAAGGTATCTACTTTCAACATGAGTCATCACTGTTGATGTTGACTTTGATAATCTGGCTAAGGTAGTGTTTGTCAAAGTTCTCCACTGTAAATTTACTCTTCTTTTACTCACTTTTTTTACTCTCCTCTTTGGAAGAAAGTGACTATGCACAAACTACACATGAGGAGTAAGGAATTGTGTACCACATTTTTCAGGACAGAGTATTTACAAACATTATTTGGTCTCTGACTGGGAGATTTGTCTCTTCTCTTCCATTTGCCAGTTTTGATTATTAGTAGCTTTTTGTTGTTGGGTCCAGTTCCCCTTTGATATGTATTCATTAATTTGTTTTTGCTTTTGCCTTTTTTTTTTTTTTTTTGTCTATTTCCTTTCTTCTTTGTACTACCAGATGGTCCAAGTCCATCTTATTTGTTTATGGTCTCTGTCTTTTTTTTTTAATATAAATTTATTTATTTTAATTGGAGGCTAGTTTGCAATATTGTATTGGTTTTACCATACATCAACATGCATCCACCACGGGTGTACACATATTCCCCGTCCTGAACCCCTCTCCCACTTCCCTCCCCATACGTTCCCTCTGGGTCATCCCAGCACATCAGCCCGGAGCGTCCTGTATCATGCATTGAACCTGAACTGGCGATTCGTTTCACATATGATATTATACATGTTTCAATGCCATTCTCCCAAATCATCCCACCCTCACCCTCTCCCACAGAGTCCATAAGACTATTCTATACATCTGTGTCTCTTTTGCTGTCTCGAACGCAGGGTTATCATTACCATAGAACCAGCAATTTCTCCAAAGACTTCTAATTCCATTTATTACAGAATGCTATTAGAAACCAAACCTGGTGGTAGGTGTGCTCATAGCTACTGGGATAACATTAGTTTTAGGCTTTGCCAGCTTACAGAGAATGAAAATACATACGCATATGCTAATACTTACGTCCATACATATTTATATAGTAGCAGTATGCATCCATGTTAAGCTGGAAATGAGTCTACACTGATGTGTCAATTCTAATCTATTATCGTACTGATTTTTATGACTTCCTCCCTTGCTCATAAGTAACCTTCTACTACAACAGTGAAAAAGTTAACTACAACAAATACTATCCATTTACTTAATTTTTCATTTCCAGTATACATGAATAAAAGCATCTGAATTGTTAACATATTCCCTTGAGACATAATTTTGCCAGTTAGAGTACAGTGTTTGTGGAAAGCATCTTTTGCCTTTAGCTTTATAGATTCTACTTTCTAAAGTTACTTAGGTCAGCAAATTTTTCCCACCCCATTCAAGGAGTTTGTTTACACATTCATAATTCAGATTATTTTTTCCCCTGGAAAATCCCATAGATGGAGGAGCCTGGTAGGCTGCAGTCCATGGGGCTGTGAAGAGTCGGACACGACTGAGCGACTTCACTTTCACTTTTCACTTTCATGCATTGGAGAAGGAAATGGCAACCCACTCCAGTGTTCCTGCCTGGAGAATCCCAGGGACAGGGGAGCCTGATGGGCTGCCGTCTATGGGGTGGCACAGAGTCAGACACGACTGAAGTGACTTAACAGCAACAGCAACAGCAATCACATGCTGGATTTTTCACTGAACTTCTGAATACTTTTTAATTTGCATATATTAAATTTCATTCTTTTTATGTAAAGTTCAATGAGTTTTGACAAATATGTAATGTAATATATTCACAATTATAGTATCATACAGGGTAGTTTCACCACCCTAAAAATTCACTGTTGGTTTAGTGAAACTGCCTTATCTCTCTTCCCCTTAACCCTTGGAAACCACTGATTTTTTTTATTGTTTCTATAGCTTTGTCTTCTCCAAAATGTCAAATAATTGGAATTATGTTGTTTGTAACCTTTCAGACTGGCTTCTGCAACTTAGAAATATACATTTAAAATTTATCCATATCTTTTGTGGCTTGATAGCTCATTTCTTATTATCACTGCATGATATTCCATTGTAGAGATGCACTACAGTTAGCTTATCCAGTCATCTACTGAGGAATATTTTAATTGCCTCCACTTATTTCTCCCTTTAATTTTTTTTCTTACTTTAGTTACCATCTGGCTTGCCTCAGAGGCTTTATATCCCCCCTTTTTTCCCAGAAATCTCTTAATATTGTTCAGATCTCAGCTTACGTATCATTAGCTTTTCTTCTACCTTACAGTATATACCATCAAATTCTTTCTCATAACTTCTTGTTTTGAATCTTAACAGTGACTACCACTATTTCCATGACATATTAAAGTATTTCTATTCTGCATGTCTGTAACCTCATGCTGACTGATTCAACACTGGCACCTACTAATGTTTTAACACATAATAGATTCACAATACGTGTTTGTTGAATATATTTATTAGTAAACAATCTCTGTACACTTTTACACTATGACATAGATATTCACATTTTAGTTTCAGAAACTGAGACTAGGAAAGTTAACATATTTGCTTGAATTTATGTAGATAATAACACAGCTAAGATTTAAACTACAATATCCTAATTTGAAAGTGAGATGTTCCTTCCACTTAAACGTGCTGCAAGTAAAGATGTTACACAAATGACGGTAAGTATTTTACTATCAGAAGAAAGCTATTTCAGAAATCTACTGCTTTGAGGACATGGAGGTAAATGATCTAATCAAAATCTTAAAGAATTTAAGTTCTTTTTGAAAAGTTTACCTTATATTTAATTATTAATTGATTGGTTAAGGGAAAAGTACTTATTTGAATGTCAAATATAATGTCATGTTTAAAGCTATTTTGTAGATTATCTTTGCCTGCTATTGCTACTGCTAAGTCACTTCAGTCGTGTCCGACTCTGTGCGACCCCATAGACGGCAGCCCACCAGGCTTCCCCATTCCTGGGATTCTCCAGGCAAGAACATGGAGTGGGTTGCCATTTCCTTCTCCAATGCATGAAAGTGAAAAGTGAAAGTGAAGTTCTTCAGTCATGTCTGACTCTTAGTGACCCCATGGACTGCAGCCCACCAGGCTCCTCCATCCATGGGATTTTCCAGGCAAGAGTACTGGAGTGGGGTGCCATTGCCTTCTCCGTATCTTTGCCTAGAGAATGGTTATAATGTTACCCCTGAATATTTTTTCTACTGGCAACAAAAGTAAACATTCATGAGTCTCTACCTGTTAGGCGTTGAGGGTAGAGTCCCAGTGACTTTCAAATAAAATTTTTTTCTGCTCTATAGGTGAAATTGAGTCCTTTGTCATTGAAGTCCAGCCTGGACCCTGTGATCTATTTTCTTAGCTTTATCTTTTCAGCATGGAATAGTTTGAAAGCCTTTGCCATGGGTTTTTAATCCATTTTAAACACGGGCAAAATATACTCACTAAAAGTGTCCTAAGCTTACAAAAATACACTACCTCCATCTCAGCATAGTAACACCAATCTTTCAACAAATGTCACTTTATAGAAACCTTCTAAAATCACTGAAAATCAGGGATTGTGCAATTAAAAGATTACTCATGAATCAGTTCAGTTGCTAAATTAATTCTCAGTCACTTTTCTGTTCAGAATGGTTAAGCCCCATAGCACTACAAGGACTATTTTTTCTACTAGAATTAAAAAGATTAAGAAGAGCAATAAAGAATCATTAGTTCATCAAGTCCATTTATCTCAATAGTAGAGCAATCTTTGGAACAACGGACTGGTTCCAAATTGGGAAAAGAGTACATCAAGACTGCATATTGTCACCTTGCTTATTTAACTTCTATCCTATGCAGAGTACATCATGTGAAATTCTGGGTTGGATGAAACTCAAGCTGGAATCAAGATTGCATGGAGAAAAATCAATAACCTCAGATATGCAGATGACACCACCCTTATGGCAGAAAGTGAAGAGAAACTAAAGAACCTCTTGATGAAGGGGAAAGAGGGGAGTGAAAAAGCTGGCTTAAAATTCACTATTTAGAAAACTAAGATCATGGTATCCAGTCCCATCACTTTATGGCAAATAAATGGGGAAATAATGGAAGCAGTGAGAGAGTTTTATTTTCTTGGGTTCCAAAATCACTGCAGATGGTGACTGCAGCCGTGAAATTAAAAGACGCTTACTCCTTGAAAGAAAAGTTGTGACAAACCTAGACAGCATATTAAAAAGCAGAGACATTACTTTACAGACAAAGGTCCATATAGTCAAAGTTATGGTTTTTCCAGTAGTTATGCATGGGTGTGAGAGTTGGACCATAAAGAAAACTGAGCACTGAAGAACTGATGCTTTTGAACTGTGGTGTTGGAGAAGGCTCTTGAGAGTCTCTTGGACTGCAAGATCAAACCAGTCAATCCTAAAGGAAATCAGTCTTGAATATTCACTGGAAGGACTGATTCTGAAGCTGAAGCTCCAATACTTTGGCCACTTGATGAGAGGAACTGACTCACTGGAAAAGACCCTGATGCTGAGAAAGACCTAAGGCAAAAGGAGAAGAGGGTGGTAGAGGATGAGATGTTTAGACAGCATCACCGACTCAATAAACATGAATTTGAGCAAACTCTGGGAGATGGTGAAGGACAGGGAAGCCTGGCATGCTGCAGTTTATGGGGTCACAAAGAGTCAGACGTGATTTAGCAACTGAACAACAACAACAACATTCGTGAAATATGCAAAGAAACAAAGAAAGGTAACCCTTTGTTTACCTTTACCACCAAAGAGTGGGACATGACTGAGTGACTGAACTGGATTGAATTTTGTTAATGAGGTTCCACTTAAAATTTATTGTTTTTGTCTGTCATCCTTATATTTAACATTTTCTTAAACCACATACTTGGAAAGTGATTACATCACTGAATACAGTGCATTTCTTTTATCTATTTTTTTTTTTTTCACTGTTTTTTTATTTTCTGCACACAACACTAGAACACAATTTCTGTACTTTTTAGTTTGGGGAGATCACAGTCTACAGACTCATTTACTTATTATTAGACAAGATTAACCCCATTCAAAAGTTTTTAAATGAAAAAATACATTGATGCAATTAAACAAAATCTTCATTTATTTCTTAAATTCTTAGATTGTAATTTTTTTCTGATTAATTACCACCAATTTATCAACCTTTTATATCCTTAAAGATAACGTAAGAAAATCACAATTTCTTATCAAAAGATTTAGGGTTCTCCAAATTTCAGATATTTGCTTCCCCTCCTCCCCCCACCTTAAGACATTTCAAATAAACTAAAAATAACCACATCTCACCTGCAATCTTTTATCTATTTAGTTTTTAACACATAGATTTCTATATCAAGGAATTACCTAAAATAATGAAAAAACATGCTGCTGTCATTATTCTTCTCCTGGTATGATATCTCCTTTTCCCTCTTTACCATAGTCAGACCCATTGAAATAAGTTGAAATAATTCTTTATGTGACACATGGATGAAAAATAATATGCTAAATTGCTTCAGTGGTATCCATCTGACTCTTTGCAACCTTATGGACCCTATGGTAGCCCACCAGGTTCCTCTGTCTGTGGGATTCTCCAGGCAAGAATACTGGAGTGGATAGTCATTCTCTTCTCCAGGGGATCTCCAGACCCATGGATCAACCCCAAGTCTCTTATGGCTCCTGCATTGGCAGGCGGCTTCTCCTGATCTGATATCTTTTTCTCTCTCCTCATCATAGTCAGACCCATAGTCACCATAGTCAGAAATGATTCTTTATTTGACACATGGATGCAAAATAATGTATGTCATACCTCATAATATTTGAACTTGGTTCCACTGTTCTCACTGGTTTACACTCTTGAATAAAGTCATCATTTTTTGTTTTGTTTTCTTTTTTTAACCACACAAAAAAATCAATAAAATTTAAACTGTTTAGTTTTAAATGTGCAGTCTCTATCCTGACTTACAGAGCACCTGTACATGACTCAGTTAATATGTACAGGAATATTATCTTATTATGAAGATAGTACATGGTCATTTAAGAAAAAGATTAAATGAATTAAGCAAACATTTTAGTTATATATAAGCATGAAGGTAGGAGAAGAAGGGAATGACAGAGGGTGAGATGGTTGGATGGCATCACTGACTCAATGGACATGAGTTTGGGTAAGCTCCAGGAGTCAGTGATGAACAGGGAGGCTTGGGGTGCTGCAGTCCATGGAGTCACAGAGAGTTGGACACAACAGAGCGACTGAACTGAACTGAACTGACTGATGTATCCACACTGCCTGCGTATAATGTTACAATTATTTTGATAGCTAACCAATGTGATGTGTTAGTATTATTATATTCTATAAAACTTAGTTGACTGCCTCACAAATGGGACAATATATATATATATTTTTTTTTCCATATATATGACCAACATTATATCTAAATTTATATCTATCAAAATGCTACACCATATTTTATTTAGTATCTGTAAGTAGCTACCTACATTTTGCCTCATTTTTCACAACTTCAAATAACAGTGATATAAATCCTTATACACATATTATTTTCTATTACATTTTCTTCAAGACTATTTATTATAAGTGGAGTTTTTGAGTCAACACAAGCATATTTTTTATATCCAATATTTCTATTAAATATACTGGAAGCATTTTAGTAATTTGCATGCAGTGCATGAGATTCCCCATCATTTATAACTTTTAAAATCTTGACCAGTCTAAAAAGCAAAGCATGTTTAACAAACCTTATTTTTGAGTTTTATTTCTGGGTATGTTGACTTTTTATAGTATTAATTGAACATTTCTATTTCTTCTACACCACAGATAAAGCCTAAGGAGTCAGAATACTGAAAGGAAGACATGACATACGTTACCTACAATTTGCCACAAATTATCTCCCTATCTTAGTAAGAAAACTGATATGAGCAAATTACTAAGTATGTAATGAATCTGTTCCAAGAAGTAAAATAAATGACATCTCAGACCTGGCTGCCTTTATGGATGCTGCCTACAACATCCCTTTGAGTCATTTTGAACTTACTATCCAACATATCTCACATTTTTTCAGCCACTGCATATATTTTCATGATTACTTTTAAGTATACTAAAAGTAAGTTATTAGATAAGAAAGTTCACAAAATAATGTAAGTAGGAGTACACTCTACATCATTATTGGTATGGAGATCTTTATTATGCTGCATAGAATATAACATCAAAGACACTGGCTAAATTGAAGTCCATTTTTACAGTAGATCTTCAATCAGGAATTATGCTTTCTGACAAAAAATATATTTTAATATTACTGTTTTGACTGATGAGTGATTTTTGAGTTCATGCAGGAGAGGTGCATAAATTTACTTTCCAGTTATGGTTCTTCCTAGTAAAAAGCTGAATAATTAAGTTCTACTACAAATACCTTGCTTATATTACGTTTCTTCATTTTGTAGGTTAATGTGGCCCAAATCCATTTAAAATCAATAATGTCTTTCATAACACAGTCATGTTTCTTAGATATATAAATTCATACCAGTAAAGAGGATGATGTTGCAAGCAACAAATATTCTTTCAGATATTCATCATCTACTAGTAAATGTAACTGCTCACAGTCTGATGAGTTTCAGGTCATTGACAACATCAAAAATGTAAGTCACTAGTATTACAAGCTAAATGTCTTTAGTATCAAAAATTTGCTTCAGTATTGTAGATTGAGATATTTTCTCATTGTTTAAGATGGCACCATTTTAAGGCATATTTCCCTGGTGGCTCAGATGGTAAAATGTCTGCCTGCAACGTGGGTGACCTGGGTTTGATCCCTGGCTCAGGAAGATCTCCTGGAGAAGGAAATGGCAAACCATTCCAGTACTCTTGCCTGGAAAATTTCATGGACGGAGGAGCCTGGTAGGCTACAGCCCATGGGATCACAAAGAGTCGCACATGACTGAGCGACTTCCCTTCCTTTCCCTTTTCTTTTTCATTTAAGTACAGAATATCACATGCACACACATATGCTACTGTTGTGTCATGTAGTATAGGCTAGTTCACACTACAGCAATGAATATTCCCAATAACAAATGGTATATGTTTCTGACTAATTCTGCATGCCTGCCATGGGTTGGTTAGAATCTTAGATTGATGAACACTTTATCTCAAAATAGATTCTACCATCATTCTAACAAAGGGAAAGGATTTGACCAATGGATTCTGGCACTGAATGTTCCTACCAGAAAGTGATCTTGATGGTTAATTTTATGTGTCAAAGGAGTTAGGTTATGGTGCCCAGTTGTTCAATCAACAATGAAATTTTCTGAAGGAGAAAAATTCTGTCTCCAGATTATAACACAGAAATCTTTTTTGAGTTTCCAGCCTTCTCCCACACAGAATTTGGACTCAAAATTGAAATATCAACTCTTGCTTAAATTTCCAGACTTCCAATGTGCTGGCCTACCATTCAAAATGGAGACTTTCTAGCCCCCACAATTGCTTAATTCTGTGTTTAACTTTTTGAGGAATCAACAGAAAGTTTCCCATGATGACTACACCATTGTACATTTCAACAGCAATGTACGAGAAACCCAATTTTTCCACATTCTCATGAACACACTTGTCATTTTCCTTTTTTCCTCCTATAATTTTAGCTGTCTTAGTGGGAATGAAGTAGTAGATGGTTATTTTAAAATCAAATCAACTTGATATTTTGTTATTAATCTTGTCCATTTTTATGTTTTCCATTTTAAACATTTGGATCACATATTTATAGTCTTTCTAATAATTTTATTAAATTATATCCATGATTGCTTTGATTTGGCTTATACTGTCATATGATGCAGAGAAGGCAATGGCTCCCCACTCCAGTACCCTTGCCTGGAGAATCCCATGGATGGAGTAGCCTGGTAGGCTGTAGTCCATGGGGTTGCTAAGAGTCAGACACAACTGAGCGATTTCACTTTCACTTTCACTTTTCACTTTCCTGCATTGGAGAAGGAAATGGCAACCCACTCCAGCGTTCTTGCCTGGAGAATCCCAGGGATGGGGGAGCCTGGTGGGCTGCTGTCTATGGGGTCGCACAGAGTCAGACATGACTGAAGCGACTTAGCAGCAGCAGCAGTAGTCATATGATGAATTTTCTTCTATTTGAGCTCATATTTTCTGGGAGAGAAATAATTCTGTGAGAATTCTTAAAGTCCTGGATTGAGCACATTTTTTCTTCAAAAAAGATTTCCTGAAGAATGACCAAAATGGTGGAGCATGAAGACTCTGATCCCAACTCTTCTCACAGGCACACCAAAATTACAACTGTTTACAAAACAACTATTAATAAAAAACTAAAACCTATCAAAAAATTGTCTACAACCAAATATATAAAAAAAGAAGCACACAAAATGGGCAGGAGTATGGATTCGAAGTAGAGTCAAGACCAAAAACCTTGGTTGCTGCTGCTGCTGCTGCTAAGTCACTTCAGTCGTGTCCGACTCTGTGCGACCCCATAGACGGCAGCCCACCAGGCTCCCCCATCCCTGGAATTCTCCAGGCAAGAACACTGGAGTGGGTTGCCATTTCCTTCTCCAATGCATGAAAGTGAAAAGTGAAAGTCAAGTCGCTCAGTCTTGTCTGACTCTTAGCGACCCCATGGACTGCAGCCCACCAGGCTCTTCCATCCGTGGGATTTTCCAGGCAAGAGTGCTGGAGTGGGGTGCCATTGCCTTCTCCATAACCCTTGGTGGTGACCCACAAACAGGAGGATAATTACAACTTCAGAAGTTCTCTCCAAGGAGTAATTGGTCTGAGCCCCACATTGGACTCCTCAGCCCTGTGTTTCTGTACTGGAAAGATGAGCTCATAGAAAGTTTGACTTTGAAGGCTATCAGGGCTTGCTTTCAGGGGATCCAGAGGACTGTCACAAACAAATATTCTACTCTTAAAGGATGCACACAAAATCTCTCATGCTCTGAAACCCAGGGCAGAAGCAGTAATTCGAAAGGAGTCTGGGTTAGACTCATCTGCTGGTTTTAGAGACTCTCCCAAAGAGGCAGAACACAACTGGAGCTCACCCTGGAGACATAGACACTGGCAGCAGCCATTTTTGAAAGCTTATTCTATGGCACAGACACTGGTGCAGACAAATGCTATTTTTTAATCTTTCTTGCAGCTTATTAGCACTGGACACCACCTGACCTACCAGCATGCAGTATGCTTTGAGACTCCCTGATCCCTGTGACATGGCCCTATTCACCAAAGTAAGCAGGACAAGACTTTCTCCACAAGTGAGCAGGTATTAGACCCAGGACTAACAAGACTTGGGCATAGAGGTCCCAGGAATTATCTCTACCCACCAGTGAGGCAGCTCTAGCCTTGGAAACAGCCTCACCCACCAGTGGGTAGGCATCTGCCCTAGGGCCTAACTGGGCCTCAACTCTGACCACCTGTGAGATGACACACCAACTATGGGACTTCTGGAGCCCAATAGCAGAGATTCTGGGGCCCCACTCTGCCTAACAGTGAGCTGTCATCAGCCTACAACTCCCTGGGCCCAAGTCTAACACACCAGTAGTATGACAACCAACTCAGGTACCTTCAGGGAACTGTAGGCAGAAACACTAGGACCTGGCTTTCCCCACAAGAGAGACAGAATTAGCCCAGGGCTCAACCTCACACATCAATGGGCTGGCATCAGTCTCAGAATACCAAGTGCCCTGGTAGTGCCCACCATGGGTGGACACCAGGCTCAAGCCACTGCAGCCCCTCAGCCTGCTGTGGCAAAACCCAGTCTACTCACCAGCAGGCTAGCACTGGTCTTGGACCCCCTGGTCCCTGACCTGGTCCACTACTAGACCAACACCAGCTCTGAGAGATTTGGGCCTCTCAGCCAACATCTCTGGGATTCAGTTACACCAAGCAGTGGGCACACACAAGCTTCAGGGCACCCTGGATACTGCAGTCACCTGTGTCAGAAACAGGCCCCACTTATCAAGGTTCCACTATGCCTGCCAGTGGGTCCCAAGACAAATTAGCCCCAAATATAGCTTCACACAACAATGAATGTGTGTGAAGCCCCAGGAACCAGCCTCACCCTCCATCAGGCTAAAACCAGCTTCAGGAACCCCAGGGCCCTGCAATCAGGGATACCAGTATCCAGCTCTGCCTACCAGTGAGCCCCAAAAGAGAGCCCCGACTCTCTGAGCCTTGGCTCCTCCCACTAGGAAGCTGACTCTAGACTCAAGAGGCCTGGAACCACAACCACACATGCCAAAACTTGGCTCTGCCCACCACTGAGCTAGCTCCAGCCCCAAACACCCCTGGGGTTCTGCAGCCAGCCAACTCATGATCCCACCAACCAGTGGCAACCACCTGGGAAGAGGCCAGCCATGCCCACCAGATTGCACATAGGAGAGAGTCCACCACAGTAGAAGGACACATGGAGCCCAAATAGGGGGCATCCTTAGAACACGTAGTTCTGGTGACCACAGGAAATGTGATGCTGGGAAACATAGGGTATTTCTTATAAGAGACCACTTCTTCAAGGTCAGGAAACATAACCAGCCTACCAACTACATAGAAATAAATATAGCAAATGAGGCAACAGAGGAACATGTTCCAGACAAGAACATGATAAAACCCCATAAGGACTAAGTGAATTGGAGATAGGCAATCTACCCAATGGGCTTTCAAGGTGGAGTCAGTGATAAAGAACCTGCCTGCAATGCAGGGGATGTAAGAGAGACTTGGGTGTAAGAGATTCTCCAATCTCTTGAATGTGAGACATTCCTGGGTCAGGAAGATTCCCCTGGGGAATGGAATGTCAACCCATTCCAGTATTCTTGACTGGAAAATCCCATGGACAGAGGAGCCTGGTGGGCTACAGTCCATAATATCACAAAGAGTTGGACATGACCGAAGTGACTTAGCACTTATGTACACAATCTATCAGATAGAGTTCAAAGTAATGATCATAAAGATACTTAAAGAACTGGAGAGAAGAATGGACGAGCAGAGTGAGAAGTTAGACACTTTCAATAAAGAACAAATATAAAGAAGAACCAATGAGAGATCAAGAATTCAACAACTGAAACAAAAAATACACTAGAAGGAATTAACAGTGGATGATACAGAAGAACAGCTCAGCGAGGCTAGTAGATACTGTAGTGGAAATAACTGCAGTCAAACAAAGAGAAAGAAAAAAAGAATAAAAAGAAATTAGTACAGCTTCAGAGGCCTCTGGGACAACATCAAGCATACTAGCATTTGCATTATAAATGTGCAGGAAGGAGAAGAGAGAGAGGGCGAAAGGAGCAGAGAGCATATCTGATGTAATAATAGTTAAAGACTTCCCTCACTAAGAAAGGAAACAGATATCTATGTCCAAGAATTACAGAGAGTCTCAAACAGAATTAACCCAAAGAGGACCACACCAAGATAAATTTTAACTAAAATGGAAAATATTAGAGATAAAAAGAAATTATTGCCAGATGTGGTGGCACGTGCCTGTAGTCCCACCTGCTTGGGAGGTTGAGGCTGGAGGATTGCTTGACCTCAGGAGTTCTGGGCTGTAGTGCACCGACCGATCAGGTGTCTGCACTAAGTTTGGCGTATGGACACCTCCCAGGAGCAGGAGACCACTAGGTTGCCTAAGTAGGGGTGAACTGGCCCAGGTCGGAAATGGAACAGGTCAAAACTCCCATGCTGATCAGTAGTGGGGTCATGCCTGTGAATAGCCACTGCATTCCAGCCTGGGAAACATAGAGAGACTCTGTCTCTAGAAAAAAAAACAAAAACAAAAAAGAGAGAGAGAGAGAGAAAATATTAAAAGTATCAAGGAAAAGCAGTAATTTACATACAAGGGAAATCCCATAATGCTATTGGCTGACTTTTCAGCAGTTTATTTACTTTATTATTATTTTTTTTTTACTTTACTTTACTTTCAAAATGGAGAGAATAGCAGCACTTCCTTTCCCTTTCAAATAACTGCCCAGTCCCTAATTTCTCTATCTCATTTTTAATTAACTGCCAGTTATATTTTTTACCTCTTATTTTTGCATGATCAAGGTTGTATGGGGCCCCAAAACACTTAATCTAGTGAAACCTGTCTTAGTAATTTTAATAGAGAATCAAAGTCATTGCTATAGGTGTTACTATTGCTATTGGTCCTTACTATTGGTTCTTGGTGGGTGTGTGGGTTGAGGGTGACAGTGGAATTTATCTACAAAGTAAATTTTTGTGCTCATTAAGATGCTTATGATTATTTCTCCTCACCTAACTGCAATAATCTCCATAAAACTCTTGCTTTACGGTTCATATTCCCCAGTAACTTAGACATTTCTGTAAATCAAATAACAATGTTAAAGAGATACAATCCAAGAGTGATTCTGAAACTTAAAATTAAGTCTAAGAGACTATATTATTCATGGGAGCAAAGCCTGCAGAACCCAAAATCATGGTAGCTATATTGCCACCATGTCTATGTGCATGATTTGTTACAGTTATATGTAAAACTGTAAAAAGCAATATTTAAATAGCACTGATAATACTAATAGAGAGCTTGTTTTGAGCCTTGCTCTGTTTTAGGTGCTGGACTTTAGAGCTAGAGAGGTTCTAAATTCAGGTCCAGTATTTGATAATTGTGTGACTTGACACAGATTTCTAACTGCACTGATTTTCTGTTTATTTCTGTTTATTTCTATGTAAGTTGCCTAACAGGATTGTCGTGCAGGTTAAATACATGATGAACTTAACGTCTTTAGCAAAGACCATGTACAAAGTGACCATTTGCTAGTATTTAAATTATTTCCCACAAACGAACCTCAGTATGTGGGGTGTGTGTGTGTGTGTGTGTGTGTGTGTGTGTGTATTGTTGCCTATGACTTAGAAAATCCAGCAAATTAGTTGTTCCACTTTGGTCAAAGGATAAGCTAATGAATTTTTATTTTCACACCTTCTTTAAAGCAATTATGTTTAACTTACATTTCTTTCATTTTCCCAGTTCCTTATATAGTCCTTCACTGGCTTTGAAGTCATAGAGTTTGACACCAAGGTGATGAGATTTCCACTTCAAAACAGAAAAAGCCATGTAATTTTTAAGTGGTTTAAAGCATAAAGTTCTCAATTTTGTTACGCCAGAAAACATAAAATTACTTTTACTTGTTTCTTTGTTTTAGATGAATGCTGTGGTTCCAAAGACTAAATATTTAGCTCATCCTCAAACCCTCTTTCATAGCAAAATAAATGTGGATATATGTATAGTAAATAGATTTATACATATTTATAGAGATAGATTTTTATTCATTGAATTTTCAATAAAAGCACTGTTGCTGCTGCTAAGTCATTTCAGTTGTGTCTGACTCTGTGCGACCCCATAGATGGCAGCCCACCAGGCTCCTCTGTCCATTCAAATCTCTAGGCAAAAACACTGGAGTGCGTTGCCATTTCCTTCTTCCAATAAAAGCACATCAACTCACAAACAAAGCAGAGGAGGGAAAATTATTGATAACCTATAGTCTTTAAGATACCTGCTAAAGTGGGCTGTATAAACAGGAAGAGTAAGTGACTGCCTTTATTGAGTGAACCAGAGGGTGCTGTTTAGACTAAAAATGCCACCCCATCTAGGACTTTTTAAGGTCACTATATGAATGCAAAACTACTTTCTGGGGGAAGGTGTCACATAAAAAGAAGTGAAAATAATGTGAGGGAGAAAATGTTTCCAGATCATCAAGGTCAGAATTTTTTGACATCTTAAAAGCTTTTATTTTAATTTTTAATTAGTGTGTAATTTCAATATTGTGATGGTTTCTGCCATACAACGCCATGAATCAGCCATAAGTATACACATGTCCCATCCCTCCTAAATCTCCCTCCTGCCTCCCTCCTCAACCCACCCCTCTAGGTTTTCTTAGAGCACCAGTTTGGGGTTCCTTGCATCATACAGCAAATTACCACTGGCTATCTATTTAAAATATGGTAATGTATATATTTCAATGCTATTCTCTGAAATTATCTCACCCTCTCCTTTACACCTTCAATTTTAATATTTTTTTTAAAGAAATCAAGTCTTTCAGAGCCAGAAGATATATGTATGGTGTGAATTAAAGACTGAGATGAGAGAAATGTGATGAGCAATGAAGAATGACCTGAAACCCCCGCCACCTTGTTAGGATTACTGTCCCCTCTTCATTTCTATATGAATGATGAAGAGGTTACAAGATGGGGCAGGCATGTCATAATTGGAAATACATATTTACAAAAACTTCTTTTCTATTTGAATGAAGGGATTCCAGTTTCTCTATGGCATGTTTTGACCTATTGCCATGTTTTGTATGACCAGAAATTAAATACACTAAGTAAGGTCTGGAGTACTTGAGAAGTTTCTTTTTATAAATCTGAAGGCTTCTTACATGGTGATGGCTGAGTTAGAATTGATGGCATCTGTTTCATATAATCCTATCACCACTCAAGTGAAGCAAGGCTGGATGATAGGAGTGGCTTTACAAAATGTATCTGCCTGTGAGGGTACAACTGGGATCTGAAAAGCAGATCTCAAGTTCTAATTATTTAATAAAGCTTTGTAACTGAATAGAACAAGAGTCTACATGCAAGCAGAATAGTCTTCACAGTTGGTGCTAAATACTTCTTTGTTATGTAAATTAATGAATAAGTAAATAGCATTTTTCCTCAGCTCAATGGGATATTTTGTAGTGTGTTAAGACCATAGTATAATTCTATTTGTTCTTGGGATGCACAGGAGATTTTTAATAAAGACCCAGATTATATGAGATAGAGTAGGCAGTTGCCCTGTCCTTTCTATTTTGAGGATTTCATGTAGTTCATCTACAAAAATCAAGAGAAAAAAGGTTTTCTTAAATGATTAACCTTATCACTAACATTATATTTTTAGAGGTACATACATTTGAGCCTTTAGAGTTCTTAAGCATCTTTCAAATAATAAATTTTAGGTTTCATTCAGCCTCTAATTTTAGTAAAGTGCTAAATCACACTTAGATATTGGAAAATATTACTAACATTTATTGTTTCTGAAGAATCAGCCGAGAAAACTATATTGTCTATATTATAGCTTTGATGAGGAAAAGAAAGGATAAGGGCATATAATGTTCAGATAACTGGGCATTTAAGGCCTACATAAAAAGGAGATTATTTACAAAATGACAAGACTTTATCATTCAATCAGATCAGATCAATCGCTCAGTCATGTCTGACTCTTTGCGACCCCATGATCGCAGCACGCCAGGCCTCCCTGTCCATCACCAACTCCCGGAGTTCACTCAGACTCACGTCCAGCGAGTCAGTGATGCCAATCAGCCATCTCATCCTCCGTCGTCCCCTTCTCCTTTTGCCCCCAATCCCTCCCAGCATCAGAGTTTTTTCCAATGAGTCAACTCTTTGCATGAGGTGGCCAAAGTACTGAAGTTTCAGCTTTAGCATCATTACTTCCAAAGAACTCCCAGGGCTGATCTCCTTCAGAATGGACTGGTTGGATCTCCTTGCAGTCCAAGGGACTCTCAAGAGTCTTCTCCAACACCACAGTTCAAAAGCATCAATTCTTCGGCACTCAGCCTTCTTCACAGTCCAACTCTCACATCCATACATGACCACAGGAAAAACCATAGCCTTGACTAGATGAACCTTTGTTGGCAAAGTAATGTCTCTGCTTTTGAATATGCTATCTAGGTTGGTCATAACTTGCCTTCCAAGGACTAAGCGTCTTTTAATTTCATGGCTGCAGTCACCATCTGCAGTGATTTTGGAGCCCAGAAAAATAAAGTCTGACACTGTTTCCACTGTTTCCCCATCTATTTCCCATGAAGTGGTGGGACCGGATGCCATGATCTTCGTTTTCTGAATGTTGAGCTTTAAGCCAACTTTTTCACTTTCCACTTTCACTTTCATCAAGAGGCTTTTGAGTTCCTCTTCACTTTCTGCCGTAAGGGTGGTATCATCTGCATATCTGAGGTTATTGATATTTCTCCCGGCAATCTTGATTCCAGTTTGTGTTTCTTCCAGTCCAGCGTTTCTCATGATGTACTCTGCATATAAATTAAATAAACAGGGTGACAATATACAGCCTTGACAAACTCCTTTTCCTATTTGGAACCAGTCTGTTGTTCCATGTCCAGTTCTAACTGTTGCTTCCTGACCTGCATACAAATTTCTCAAGAGGCAGATCAGGTGGTCTGGTATTCCCATCTCTTTCAGAATTTTTCACAGTATTGTGATCCACACAGTCAAAGGCTTTGGCATAGTCAATAAAGCAGAAATAGATGTTTTTCTGGAACTCTCTTGCTTTTTTGATTATCCAGCGGATGTTGGCAATTTGATCTCTGGTTCCTCTGCCTTTTCTAAAACCAGCTTGAACATCAGGAAGTTCACGATTCACATATTGCTGAAGCCTGGCTTGGAGAATTTTGAGCATTACTTTACTAGTGTGTGAGATGAGTGCTATTGTCCATATTTACATCTATATCAATTTAAGTGGATTAATATTTGCACAATAACTCCAAGTGATCGATAATGAGTGCTGACAGTTTTGTTCTTTGGAATAATAATGGAGTCACCACTGGATATATCTTCAGTGTCAATTATAACTGATTGATAAATGGGAAAATGGCAGCATAAGACTTTGTAGTTGTTCTAAGGAATGCCAAAGTTGTTGTTGCTGTTTAGTCACTAAGTCATGTCCATCTCTTTGCTGCTCCATGGACTGCATCATGCCAGGCTTCCCTGTCCTTCACTGTCTCACAGAATTTGTTCAAACTCATGTCCATTGAGTCAGTGATGCCTTCCAACCATCTCATCCTCTGTCACCTCCTTCTTCTCTTGTCCTCAATCTTTCCCAGCATCAGGGTGTTTTCCAATGCCTAAATAATAGTAACAAAAATATGATACACCCCCAAGGCAATACAATCAAAATGGTACAGAAAAGATAGAATAGTGAGGCTTAGTTTACTTTTCTGTCAGCTCTAACCTCTGTGTATCTCCTTAAGCAAACAGTAACATCATAGATGACACCAGCCCATAGCCCAGGTAATTTCTGTGATGAATTGGCAGCAGAGGGACAGTGATCATCACATTTTTACTTTTACCCTTTATATTCAGTTGCAAAACTTAAGGACAAGGATTCAGCTTTTTATCTGTATTTGTGTTGGGGTTTGTTAAGTGAAATGTCTTCAATATTCTCAAATAGCCTCTCCTCTGAATATAGAAACTGTCACCCTCAACAAAACACAGCAATCCAAAGAGACCAACACTTAGTCTCTTTTTCCTGATGTTTTAAAGAAATGAATGAGTTACCAAAATGCCCTGGATTCATTTCACTGTGAGATGTAAAAGAAATACATGTTTTCTCACTCCAGTCAGAAACATGTTAAAGCTCTGAAGCATAACACCAGATATTTCTTGCACAGTGGTTTTGTCCTATTGATTATCATGTACACGCTAGTCTTATTCTCATTTAACCAGCCAACAAGTATTCCCTATAGAACTTCAAAATGGCTAATACCTTATGGTGAATTGTTCACCCCTGGAAAAATGTTTGTTTTGATCTATTTCAACAATTGCTGTACATCTATAAAATAGGTGACAATTATAACTTGATGAGGGAATATATCTTTTCTGCATCTGTAACTTCACAACCAACTGCATCTTCTTTAGAGGCAGAGATCAGATATGATGTGTCTGTCCTGTGGTATAATTACCCTATACCAGAGTCCCAATGGCTCAGTGGGAAAAGAATCCGACTGAAATGTAGAAAACACCGGAGATGCAAGTCCAATCCCTGGGTCAGGAAGATTCCCTGAAGAAGGACATGGCAACCCACTCTAGTATTCTTGCCTGGAAAATGCCATGGACAGAGAAACCTGGAAAGCTACAGTCCATGGGGTCACAAGAGTTGGACATGACAGAGCAACTAAACAGCAGCAGAAGAGTCCCAATATTAGTGCCAAGAAAGACCTTGACAGTTATTGAAATATGAAGAGGTTATATTACTCTTAGGCTCTTATGTAGCTACATTAAATTTAATTGTAGATTGAGAATTATTTGCAAGTATTCTTGACCTATTTAATAGCAAAACAGTTTCCAAAATCCAAATCCACAAATCAAATGTTCTTTTTATGCTATAACCACCATTAACCCAAATCTTATCACTCAGTCTCTGTTTTTAAGTACAGAAGGTGAAAGAAAAGGAGAAACTATGATTTGCATGTGTGTATATGTATTTGTGATGAATAAAACATTGGGTTAAATATTACCACATATATATACCCTAATGTTTGACCATCGCCAATTTTTTTTACTATTATTATTTTAGAAAAGTAAAATTAGACCGTTCAATTGCTTTTTTCCAATGACCCAAGGTTACTAAATAGCCAGTATTCTACCTTGGACAATTCTATTACCAAAGTTCAACTGCAAAAAACTGGAAATTCTTTTGAATTTCTTTCAGGGACGTCTTTAGGGTGTTCTGATTAAATAGTGAATATAAACACTGGGGTTTGTTAATCTTCTTTATTGTTCTTATTAATCTTTCATGATTTTCCTGCACACACTGCTTAAGAAGAGAACACGAAGAGAGTTTGGGAAAGCCAGCAATGAGAGGGAGTGTGCTTTGCCTTTGTGCCAGCACTCTGTATCTTTCCTTCTGTTTTGCTCTCATTCCCCTTTGCAGTGGAGCTCACCTCTTCTCTCTGCTAGTGCCATCCAGGTAGCCCAGCTTCTGGCTTGTTTTCCAGTATGTATGGTTCTGCTGCAGAACCATGTGGTTTCACTATTTGTCACTACTCATGGCCAGGATGTTCCAGATCAAGTCACTATCAACACAATGTTATTCCTGCCTCCTGGGTCAAATCTTGCCAGAGTTGAACTTTTCATAATGCCTACCTTTGTTGTCATCATTGCATCTGTTTCTGCTGATGTCAACTTTACCAGTTCCCTCAGAACTACAAGATTGCTCACAGAAGTAGGAGAGTATTCTCTAATCCTTTAATCAGAATTCAAAAATACCCATCTCCTTCTCCATTCCAGTAGAAATGCTGGCATCATAAATGACATATTAAGCTTGATCTTTCACTTTTGAGTAAACATTGATGGATAAATTTTTAGTATTTATCTCAACATAGCAAAGACCATTCAATTGGTACCATATTCTGTCCCAAAGAAACACTTTTTCTCCTTGTCTGGTGTTGGCACACCTTTCACTTCACTCTCCTAGGATGACTTACATGCTTTCCAAGGGCACCATTTCTGAAGACTGGAAAGTGGTGTGTGTCCCAAATTTTATTTGAGAATGACTTTGTCTAGAGACTCACTTTGCATTCCTAATATAATTCTTCAAAATGTTTTTCTTAAATATCCATCAAAAGCTCATGAAAAGAGAATTCCTGTTTTATCATCTGATTTCTCAGCACCCACTTAGAGAATACGTCAATAACAATTCCGTCTGTGAGTCTCTAGATGCTTATTCTCACCAAGTGAAATAGGTTCTGGGTAGTTTGACTCTTCCTTGGTGCTATTAATACATACATTTCCAGAAAAGTTTGATTCAACCCGTAGCTATAATCACATCTTATGGTAACACAGTGACCTAACCTAGCAGTCACAAACAATTTGTTGTTGATAAAATTTGAAGTGGTCCTAGAAAAGAGGTTGCTAAGAAATTATTTTGATTCTGTGGAAAGGTCAACACATGGGGCTCTTCTAAGAGCAGCTATTTAGCACAGTGACAAAAAGGTGCCATAGGGCTTAGAAGGAAACCATATGAAAGAGTCCAGCCAAATTTAGTGAAACAATAATGAAAAAAGACATTGCAAGTAAAAGATAAATTGCACAAATAGAACCCCTAAATCTGGATCAAAATGTGTATGAGTTTTAATCACAGGATAATATTGCTCTGATGTGGGAATGGTATTGGTCAAGGGACAAACAGTTGTAATTTTGATGAAGAGACAAGATAACATTTTATTTACCATTGGAAAATAAAACAAAGCAATATTCTGAGGTTACCTCAAGTTCCTGGCTTATTTTTTTTTATTTAATATTTATTTATTTTGGCTGTGCTGGGTCTTAGTTGTGGCATATGCAGTCAATCCCCTGACCAGGTTGAACCTGGGCCCCCTGTATTAGGAGCATGAAATCTTAGCCACTGGACCACCAGGGAAGTCCCCTCTGCTTATTTTGCTTCTTCCTTTTCCCCTAGTGTTTGTCACTAGTTTTCCTTTCTGAATTTTTCTTATTTTGGTTTATCTTTTGCAAGATAACTTTTGGTTTATCTTTGGTTGTGGGCTAGATCCAGAGTGTCACCCCCAAATGGGCTTATACATATATTTTTGTTTCATTTACTTAAATTTCTATCCCAAGTGCCAGTTGCACTCAGGGCCCAATGTCATTCAGACTGTAAATATTTCTTCTTTAATTAATTTATTTTTTAATTGAAGGATAATTGTTTTATGGAATTGTGTTGGTTTCTGCCAAACATCAACATGAATCAGCCATAGGTATACATATTTAATGATTATTCACTAGCAATGATTCTCTTACATGTCATAGAGAAGGTATAATCCCAGCTGACATAGACAATAAGGGCTCAGCTCTTACCCTACATCCTCCCTAGATGCAACATCATGTATTTAAGTACTGGTCTATAATATTTCTTGTTGCCCTTCTGTCTTGGTGATGGTAGAGAAGATGAATCCTGTCTCCATACCCTGATAACAAATTAAATCTCAGGGACAGAGTTTGGAGTGAAGTAGAAAATAGCTTTACTGTTTTTCCAGGCAGAGGGGGCCACAGAGGAATAGAGCCCTCAACACTGTGTCTCAACCTGGATGGAGTAGTGAGGAGTTTTATAGTAATGGTTCAAAGAGGCTGTGATCAGATTGTGGACATTCTTTTGACTGGTTGGTGGTGAAGTAATTGGAAGTCAGAATCATCCCTTCTGGTTCCAACCAGTCTGGGGTCTGCATGTTTGTGGGCAGGTACTGTTGTTAACTATTAATTTCTCCCGCCTGATAGGGGTTTCAGTTTCTGTAAAACAAAGATATATTTGTGTATATCCCTTGAGGGGGAACCATGACCCTTCTCTGAGACTGCATAATTGTTTCTCTTGACTATATCTCCCTTATCTTGCATCCTCTCCTTTCCCTGATTAACAACCACTTTAACCTGCCATTAGAACTCAGGGGAAGTCATGAAGGTTGAATGAAGCCTGTTTCCTAATGAAAGAAATGGGGGACATAGAAGGCTTTTGTGCCCAGGAGTCCCACACACAGGGTCCTGCTGATATTAGTAGTAACACAAGTGACAGCAGATGCAGCCTGTCCAGTTCCTGACTCCTGATGAGAATTTCCACCAAGTCAGCCAACTTAATTGCACTTCTGACAAACATATTTCAGCTTTGACTGATCTTGGAATCCTACCTGACAAATAAACTAGTTTACATGCTTATCTGTTAATCCTTTGCTATATCAGTAACTTTAAGTAATGGTATTCTCAAACTACTTGAGAAGGTTCAGTATTTCCTAGGAGCAAGATATAGAACAATACCCTGGATCATTATTAGGTTTAAACACAGTGTAGACCAAACAGAAAGGAATGGAAATGATTAAAGAAGGGAAAAGGTCTGAATTCAAATCCTGTGCTTTTAATTTCCTACTGGGTAGTGTGACTTAGGTTTTGAGAGCCTCATTTTGAGAGAGTCATTTCCTAGGCAGGTTGATAGGGAGTCTATGGGTCCCCAAGAGAGAGGGGTCTGGAATTCTCAAGGAGGAAGAAAGGACAAACTTTTTTTCTTTCTCCACATTCCTTAGGATTATATAACAATAATGTATCCTGCCTAAGGACAGTCTTTGAATTCAACCTTCTGTTATCTTAAAATGTTAATTATGGGAGTAGACTCGGTCTTTACAAGGATGTATCTTGCCTGAGGACAGTGTTATCTTAAAATGTAAATTATGAGAGTAGGTCTGATGAGGTCTTTACAACCTCCAGACATTCTTTGGATTATATAACCTCATTGTTAACACTAGCAAGTGGGTACTCTTTCTGCCCTCTTCTGATGCCTATGTCAGAAGCTTTCTCTATCTCCTTTATACTTTAATAAAACTTTATTACACAAAAGCTCTGAACGATCAAGCCTCGTCTCTGGCCCCGGATTGAATTCTTCTCCTCTGGGGGCCAAGAATCCCGGTATATTCACGTGATTCAACAACAATCTTTCATCTTGGGGGCTCATCTGGGATCCTTCAGGACAAGGTAAGGATGCTTGGAGCTTTAGTTCTTTGTTCTCTTAGCGAACACGTTTTCTGCTGTGCTTTACTAACTCTACTGTCTTTGTGTGAATGAATGGCATGCCCTGCATGAAGCAAGTAAGGAGCCCTGCTCTGCGGTTCCACGGTGATCTCATACGGCTTATGGCAAAAACCTGTCGGGGCGTTATACCGACCTGCCAATGCCAAGAAGCACCCAATGTCTCCTTCGGGAACCGACCAGAAATGGGCAAAGCGTGTGGACCGAACTCTCCTTTCTTGGTCAAACTTTTTGGTCTCTTTGACCATTTCATAACTCCTTGGGAATTAGAAGTACTAATCTAATCTATCGGATCATAGACTTTCAAGGGACTTGTGATCTATACTGTTATTGTGTACTGTGGCTTAGGTCCCAAACTTGGATTGGTAGCCAATAAAGCGCCTAGCCTAGCTAGGAATCAAAAGTTCGGAAGCTCGATGGAGCTCTGGCTCCTAGAACATCTCTGAGGTTAAAGGTTACTCAGATTGGGACTGCAATGGGTTTTTTTGGTTGCTAACGCTGGCTCTTAGTGGATCAGAGGAGGTTGTTATACTGGTGTGGAAATGCTTGGAAAGAACATCTCAGTTTTATGTTCGCGTCGGTCTTATTGTAGTCAGGAAATACTCAGGGTCGTGCACAGGCACTCAGGTGACACATGTTTTCCCCAGCGGTCTTAGCTTGGGAGGTATTCCGGAAGGTTACTCTGATTCACCCCGGGTGATATCAGAGGCAAGCAAGGTTAAAGGTGAAGAGCTGGATGTGAAGTAGGGATGCTATCAAGTCTACCCCTGGTACATCCCCACCCCATCTCGGTGGTAGAACCGGGAGGGACGAGTACGGCGCCTGAATCGATAGGGGACAGACTAAGTCCGACCAGGAAGGAAAAGCTTTTGGTGTATCATCTGTCTACACCCCCATCCAGAGCAGGGAGGGACGCCTCTGGTAGAAAAATGGCCTTGGTCGCTTTTTTCTCTCTTACAGATGGGAGCTAACAATTCCAGCCTCACTCCTTTGAACTGTATCCTGAAAAACTGGGATAGATTTGATCCCCAGGGCTTAAAGAAGACACACTTGGTCTTCCTATGTGATACTGCATGGCCACGGTATCCATTGGAGGACAGCGAACGGTGGCCAGTTGGAGGGTCTCTTAAGTATAATACTGTTCTACAATAGACCGGTTCTGTAAGGAACAAGGGAAATGGGGAGAAGTAGCATATATGTTGCCCTTTTTCTCTCTGCGAAATATGTCAGACTTATGTCCTAAGGGTATAGATTTGGGCGTGAAACCTTCAGCTCCCTCCTGTCCTCTTACTTTGCCCCCATACCGGGGACTCCAAACTGGGATTCAAACTGCCCACATGGAGGTCCAAACAACTTCTGTCTCAGTACGACCTCAGACTACTCTGGTTTCAGTAGAAACTCAGGCCATCGAAGTAAGAGATGAGATGGAGGACAGGAGACAAAGAGAAAAAGAAAAACAAGTTTCTCCAATCTATCCCTAGGATCATATGTGCAGAACAGCCAGAGAGACTGAGGAACAGCCACACAAGCTGTTGCCTCTTTATGAAACACCCACCGGGAGAAATAATCAGTCTGTGAGAGTTAATAAGCCTTTCTCTTATCAAGAAATACAAAGAATCAAGGAGGATCTGGGAGACTATTTAAAGGACCCAGAAAAATATATTAGAGCTTTTAAAGGTGTTACTCTCCTTTATGACCTCACTTGGAAGGATGTGATGTATATCTTGGGACAAACGCCGACTCCTGAGTCAAAGACTTGAGTTTTGGGAAAAGCGGTTGCTTATGGAGATGAATGGCTTGGTAATGAATCAGTAGGGAAGAGGGAGAACGAGATAGCGGCCCTCCCCACTGGGTATCAGGGAGTCCCAACTATAGAACCAGACTGGGACTACAACACAGCTAAAGGAAGATGGGATCAGAGTCATTTTGTTAGATGTATTCTTGAAGGACTTAGGCAGGCGTGTTCTAAGCCTTTAAACTATGGCAAATTGGCAGACATAGAACAGGAGAAGGAAGCTCCTGGTAAATTCCTAGATAGACTGAGAGAAGGCCTTCGCAGATTCACTGAGATTGATCCCGAAAGTGAAGAGGGAAAAGTGATCTTAAAGGATAGATTTCTCATTCAATTGGCTCCAGATATCCGCCGTAAGCTATTAAAACAGGCGTATGGACCAAATCAGTCTTTAGATACTCTGTTACAACTGGCTCAGACAGTCTATTATGGTAGGGAATATGAGGAAAAGAAAGAAAGGCAAAAAAAGACAAAGGAAAAGGCAGAAGCCTTCGCCATGGCTATGAAAAACGTTCTTAAACAGCCTGAGAAAAATGCCCAGAGGGGCCCAGGTGTAAAGGAGCAGGGACTATTAATTCCCTGTAACAGTCCTTGCAACACTCCTATTTTGGGTATAAAGAAATCGAATGCTAAATGGAGACTAGTTCAAGATTTATGAATAATAAATGAGGCTGTAGTTCCTTTACACCCCGTGGTGCCTAATCCTTATATCTATTGTCTGAAATTCCTGAACGGGCCAAATATTTCTCAGTAATTGATTTAAAGGATGCCTTCTATTCAGTGCCTTTGGCAGAAGAAAGTCAATTTCTATTTGCCTTTGAAGACCCTACACAGCCAGCTTCTCAGTTAACCTGGACAGTTTTGCCCCAGGGATTTTGTGACAGTCCTCACTTATTCGGACAAAGTTTGTCACGGGATCTACAAAACTTTAATAGCTCTGAAGGAGTGGTGTTACAATATGTAGATGATATTTTGCTCTGTGCTGAGACAGAGGAAGCTTGTTCACGAGCCTCAGAAGATTTCTTAAACTTTCTGGCAGACTGTGGTTACAAGGCATCAAGAGAAAAGGCTCAGCTTTGTCAACAGTCGGTTAGATATCTGGGCCTAATCATATCAGAAGGGACTAGGGCCATAGGCCCTGAGAGAATTAAACCTATACTAAATCATCCCCTACCTATGACTTTAAGACAATTGAGAGGATTTTTGGGAATCACAGGTTACTGTTGCATTTGGATTCCCGGTTATGGGGAACTTGCCCGGCCTTTATATAAACTTATAGCTGAAACTCAGCAGGCCCAAACCGACAAACTGGTTTGGTCTCCAGAAACTCAAAAGGCTTTTAAGGTTCTTCAGACTTCTCTCCTGCAAGCTCCAGCTTTGACCTTGCCCACAGGGTCAGAATTTAATTTGTTTGTCACTGAAAGAAAAGGTGTGGCATTGGGAGTTTTGACACAACCCTGAGGGCCTCACCAGCAACCTATTGCTTATCTAAGCAGAGAATTAGATGTAGTTTCACGTGGGTGGCCCCACTGCCTAAGAGTAATTGGGGCACCGGCTTTATTAGCACCTGAAGCTTTACAAATAATTAATGGATGAAACCTTACTGTACTGACTTCTCATGATGTGAGTGGAATCTTAAATTCTAAGGTTAATATTTGGATGACAGACAGTAGGCTTCTTAAGTATCAGTCATTGTTGTTAGAAGGACCAGTAACTAAGCTTAAAGTTTGTGGAAATTTAAATCCTGCCACTTTCTTTCCTGAGAAGGAAAATGAAACACCTGATCACGATTGTTCTCAATTCCTAACTTTAAACTATGCAGCTCGGGAGGATCTAAAGGATACCCCATTAGCCAATCCTGACATGGAAATATTTACAGATGGCAGTTCTTTTGTTCATGATGGAAAGCATAAAGCAGGTTACGCCATGGTGACTGCTGAACAGGTTTTGGAAGCAAAATCTCTCCCCCAGAGAACCAGTGCTCTGTTAGCGGAGCTTGTGGCTCTGACCCGAGCTCTAGAGTTAAGCAAAGGGCAGCGGATGGGCCTGATAATCTATGTGAGTCTACTTCTGCTGACTCCAAAAATCCTGAGTCTGCCGTTTGATCCTCAAGACAATGCCTTCCTGTCCTGGGCTCACTCCTATGCTGCATTCCACAATCGGTCTAACTGCTGGGTCTGTGGAGCACTCCCCTCTTCATCAGTGGAAGGCTTCCCGTGGTGGACATCCCCACTTCAAGGAAAAGACTTTCTCCAAGTCTATGAATACCTTCGACAACAATCACATGCGATGCCTCTTCTTCATCTGATGACATCTACCAACCCTAAAACGGACTGGTGCAATACTTTGCACTTTAACTATGGACATGATGTGACTTTTAATTTTGATTCTGATTGTTTTGTTCTTGCTGTTTGCTCCCTGCATCTGTAATTGTGTAACTGGATTTGTTTCTAGCCGCATGAAAGCTTTTAAGTTACAAATGGTTGCTCAAACTCCTGTTACTGCTGTAGCTTCCTCCAACTACTATTTGGGGCCCCTGGATCAGATATCCTCAATATGAGGATTAGGAGAATATGTTGCCTCACCAATTTAGGGACAACGCCCCTTGTCAGCTCGGAAGTAGTTATGGAAAGAGAATGATGCCCCTTTTCCCTAGGCAACATAATTCTCCTAAAAGAAAAGGGGGGAATGAGAGAGTCATTTCCTAGGCAGGTTGGTAGGGAGTCTAGGGGTCCCCAAGGAGAGAGGGGTCTGGAATTCTCAAGGAGGAAGAAAGGACAAACTTTCTTTCTCCACATTCCTTAGGATTATATAACAATAATGTATCCTGCCTAAGGACAGTCTTTGGATTCAACCTTCTGTTATCTTAAAATGTTAATTATGAGAGTAGGTCTGATGAGGTCTTTACAACCTCCAGACATTCTTTGGATTATATAACCTCATTGTTAACACTAGCAAGTGGGTACTCTTTCTGCCCCCTTCTGATGCCTATGTCAGAAGCTTTCTCTATCTCCTTTATACTTTAATAAAACTTTATTACACAAAAGCTCTGAGCGATCAAGCCTCGTCTCTGGCCCCGGATTGAATTCTTCTCCTCCGGGGGCCAAGAATCCTGGTGTATTCACGTGATTCAACAACAACCTTTCAATTTTCCACTTATGAATACAGAAGTGCATGTGTATAGGGAAATTGTGAAGACGGCTTGAGACACTATACTGAGTGCAGGCCCAGTACAGGTCAGCACTCTTTAAATCAAATCATTAGTATGATGATGATTAAGAATTACAAGCATCATATTTCGGGTTGCAGCATCTCTCTGAATATTACTCTTCTTTAAATACTTCCTGGAATGTTTGTTCTTCTTTGTAGTTGGTATAGTCTGAACAGGATTGAGGTTTTCTCTTGAGAAATGGAATATCTCCTGCCTTATCAGTAAACAAGGATGTCATAGTCATCAGCGATTGCAGCCCTCTAGTGTGAGCCAGCAAGCTATAAGGGAACTCAAGGAGAAGAATACTTGCTACCTAGAAAAGCTAAGACTGCAGCCACTCCCTATGGTGAGCCCAAAGGAGTTCAGGATGTGAAAAGCACTGTCCCCAGATAGCTGGGATGCATATGAAAGGAATAATTTCAGTGAGCCCAGATTCTTGCATCTTCCCATACATAGAACACTAAATTCCTTAACTTGGGATATCTGGTTTTCTTTAATTAACAATAATCTTTTGATGTTCAAACGACTTGCCCTTTGTTGTAAAGCTTCTAAAAAACCTGGCTGCTCCCCTTGCCTCCTCAGAGCAGTTCTCTCATAGTCATTTGAGATGCTGTCTCCCAAGCCCAAAGTCCTACAAATCCCCACCACATAAAACATAGCTCTCAACTTTTAGGTTGTGAATATCTTTTAAGTCAATACTCCTGACTGGGGAGTTACCAGTCTTGTCAGTTCAGTTCAGTCGCTCAGTCGTGTCTGACTCTTTGGGACCCCATGAATCACAGCACGCCAGGCCTTCCTGTCCATCACCAACTCCCTGGAGTGAACTCCTGGAGTTCACTCAGACTCACGTCCATCAAGTCAGTGATGCCATCCAGCCATCTCATCCTCTGTCGTCCCCTTCTCATCCTGCCCCAAATCCCTCCCAGCATCAGAGTTTTTTCCAATGAATTAACTCTTCGCATGAGGTGGCCAAAGTATCAGTCTTAGGGTTGACTAAACTCTTGTGTACATATGAGAGAGTCATTTTATTTTCCCTTTGGTAGGATTTTGTTCAAGTTCTTCTTTTACTGTCTCTTCTTTCCACAGGATAAATAAGCATAGAAAGATAAGAATGAGTACAGCCTAGAAGTAAAGGGCCAGAGGATTGCTTATGCTGGATTTCAGGCAAATTTCTTTCTAGTGCTTTAGCAAGAGTTTATAATATCCATGGAGATTTTATACAGTTTACTAGCCTACACTGAAATTTACACAGTTTTCACTTTAAGCAAAGGTATAACAAAGTTATTAGAGAATTGCCTTTGTGTTTTCTTTGTATGATCATTATGTGTATTTCAGTAAAAATTTAGAATTTTGGACTCTTGTCTAGATATAATTTCAACTGTCCATGATCAACACATAAAAGAAAGTTCTCACTGAGTAAAATAAATAATAGTGTGTTAAGAACTGTGCATATTAATCATTGGAAATATCTTGTGAGTTTAAAATCAAAGCAGACATCCATCATTGCCATAAATTATTATATTCACAGTTTTTTTTTCCTTCATTTTTTTAAGCTGAAACATTTTAATTTGGTTTTAAATAAATATCCTTTGGAAAAAGTAACAGGCATTATCTAAGAAGGTCTTAAAATAAACAGAAGCATTTAAGCTTAGCATATGGTTTGAGATCCAGGAGGGAGAAAATCATTATCAGGGCACACAGAAAATGCCAATTAAATTAAGGTTACCACCTGCCTGGTTTCAATTAGGATATTTCAAAATAAAAGTTTGTGTTCAATGCCTTGATTGACTTCATCTCTGAACCAATATTTTTATTTTTTTAATTTGAAACCTTAATTTTCAGTCTTATAATTTCTCTTTAGGATTATTATAACAGGATTCTAATGGGACATCCTGAATATAGTTTTGTCCTCTTCTCATCTATCTACATTTCTTACAGAACAATCTTTCCAATTGCATACATAATCATATTACTCTTCTGTTTAATTTGATGAACCAAATTTTCTTTATAAAAATTTTAAACCTTTTGAAATATTGTTAATCTAAGGCCTCCATTGATCTTCTTAATGTCCTGACCCTGTAACCCAGATACTCCAGATCATCTGTAATTCATCACAGCTTGCAGGCAATTTCTTTTGCTATATTCTCTGAACAAAATGTGAATGGCCACCTTCTGTTCTTCACAAGCCTCTACTAATTCCTTAGACCACTAAGCAGTATAGGGCAATGACACTGTCAATTGAGCTCACTTTTATATTCCCAGCATTAATTATGGTGATAGCTACACAATAAATATTTTCCGAATAAATGCAAGTTACCCAGTTTAAACATGTATGTCTTAAACTCAGTATTTTAGTGAAAGGTAACAATTTATATATTTATGAATTAATTATAAATTAATTAGATACTAACTGATTGATTATAATTGATTATAATTTTGATTCAGTTTGCATGTCACCACTCTTGATCATGAAATACTTGAAGATGAACTACATTTTTTCTGTACCTCATTATCTAGCTTGTGGTTGGTTCTTGGTCCAAATATTCTTGTTCTTTGTTTCATCCTTCATGTTCTATCAAAGTTCAGGGGAGAAAAAAAAAATTAAGGGAATTATGGCCATACTGTGCAAAGTGATTTGGTAGACAGAAAGAATTGAAAAAATAGTTCAGAAATGAAGTGCTAGAGCAGCATGGGGCAGAAGCTGAAGTCAGATTGTGAGCTGAAACAAGTTTGATCAGGAACAAAGGGATCAGGGAATGGAGAGGCACTTGGATAAACTCATTTATCTACCAATCTGTGAAAAATGGCAGACACTATTCCAGGTGCTAGGAAGAAGCCATGATAAGTAGATAAAAATCTCTACTGTTGATTCTGACATTAACATGCCTCTCCTAATCCCTTAGGCCTCCAGGCTATAAGAGGACAGTGACAATGTGGAGGAGATAGGTGATGACAAAATAAATAACTGAATAATCTTAAGTGCCAAAAAATACAGATGGTGAAGGCTGACACTGAGAATGGAAAAAAGAAATAAACCAAGGCAAGAGGGAAATTTATTTTCATGGCAATTTTTATAGAAGTACAGTTAATTTAGAATATTAGTATCAAGTGTCCAACATCATGATTTGATATATTTGTAGACTGTACACCTTTTAAATTTATTTAAAAATAAAAGCTATATTCCCTGTGCTGTACAATGTATCCTTGTTGCTTATTTGTTTTATACATTGTAGCTTGTATTTCTTAATCCTATACCCTGATCTTGCCCCCACATTCCCTCTACTCACTGAGAACCAGTGAATCTGTTTCTATTTTGTTATATATATTCATCTGTTTTCTTTTTTAGATTCCACGTATAAGTGATAACAGAATATTTGCCTTTCTTTGGCTCACTTATTTCATTAAACATAATGCTCTCTAGGTCCATCCATATTGTGGCAAATGGCAAAATTTCATAGTTTTCTATGGCTAATAACATTCTTCCTTTGTATGTGTGTGTGTATATACACACCATGTCTTCTTTATCTGTTGATTAGCACTTAGACTGCTTCCATATCTTGGCTCTTCTAAATAATATTACTGTGAACACTGGGGTGTAGATATCTCTTAGATTTGTTGGTTTTATTTTCTTCAGATATATATCCAGAAATGGAATTGGTAAACCAAATGGTAAGTCTATTTTTCGTTTCTTTAAGGAACTTTATACTGTTTTAAATAGGAGCTGCACCAATTTACCTTCCCAATTACATGTACAAGGGTTACTTTTTCTATGCATCCTGCCCAATATTTGTTTATGTTCTTTTTGATAATAAGCATTTTGACAGATGTAAGTTGATATCTCATTGTGGTTTTCATTTGCATATCTTTGATGTTTAGCCTGTTGAGCATCTGTGTGTGTGTGTGTGTATTTTAAGTGGTCAGGGGATTTCTTTCTGAGAATGTGACTGTTGGCAAAAGAACTGAAGGAGATGAGTACTATTCACAGCAGTGCTAGTCTAAACTTCAGTAAAAATTTGACTCCAAAACTCCAGTGAAATAATGCAACTAGAGACAATTTCTTGCTTTTGTTGTATATTCAGTGAGAGTGGGTAGTATGCTCTGCTCCACACAGTCTTTGAGGCAATAAGGCTGATGGCAGCTCTAACTTGTATGGGCTGCACAGGAGAACACAACCTTGGATGTCTCTGTGCTGTGGGAAGAATGATGAGAGGACCTTATATCAACCTGTCAGTACTTTAGCTCTACCTTGGTGGCTTAGTGGTAAAGAATCCACCTGCCAAGCAGGAGACAAGGGTTCAATTCCTAGGTCACGAAGATCCCCTGGAGAAGGAAATGTCAACTCACTCTGGTATTCTTCCCCAGAAATCAATCCCATAGAGACAAATCTGCCAGGATAGAGTCCATGGGGTCACAAAGAGTCAGATACTACTGAGTGGCTAAAAAACAACTTTAGCTTCAAAGTCATGCAAATGTATTCTCACAGCCTACTGGGCAGAACCAATCATATGGCTCAATCCTGCATTAAAGGAGGCTAATAAGCTATGGTTTTCCTGTGGTCAAGTATGGATGTGAGAGTTGACTGTGAATAAGGCTGAGCGCCGAAGAATTGATACTTTTGAACTGTGGTGTTGGAGAAGACTCTTGAGGGTCCCTTGGACTGCAAGGAGATCCAACCAGTCCATTGTGAAGGAGATCAGCCCTGGGATTTCTTTGGAAGGAATGATGCTAAAGCTGAAACTCCAGTACTTTGGCCACCTCATTCGAAGAGTTGACTAATTGGAAAAGACTCTGATGCTGGGAGGGATTGGGGGCAGGAGGAGAAGGGGACGACAGAGGATGAGATGGCTGGATGGCATCACTGATTTGATGGACGTGAGTCTGAGTGAACTCTGGGAGTTGGTAATGGACAGGGAGGCCTGGCGTGCTGCGATTCATGGGGTCGCAAAGAGTTGGACACGACTCAGCGACTGAACTGAACTGAATAAGGTAAACTTGATATGTTCAATTTCTCTTATTACTGTAACAAATTAACACAAACTCTGTGGCTTAAAGCAGCACAAGTTCATTTTATTTCACTTTTGAAGTCAGAAACTCAAAAAATGGTTGTTGGTAGCTGTGTTCTTTCTGGAGGCTCTTGGGAGTTCATTAACTTTACTAACTTCTAGCATCACTCCTGCTCTTCCATTTATGGCTCCAAATCACATAGCATTTTCTCCCTCTGTTTTCATAATCACATTGCCTTCTCTCCAAATCTGACCCTCTTGCCTCTCTCTTAAAGTACCCTTACAATTATATTGGGCCCTCCTGGGTAACCCAGAATACTACCCATTGCAAACAGTTAACCTAATCATCCTGCAAAGTCAAGTTTCTTTTACCATGTTAGGTAACACACACAGATTCGAGGAGTTAAAATATTGATACTTTGGGTACAGGCATTATTCTGTTTTCCATACTCGATATGCCTAGTAAAGTAAAAGTCACTCAGTCGTGTCTGACTCTTTGCGACCCCATGGACTATAGAGTCGGACATAACTGAGTGACTTTTACTTTACTAGCCACAACCGAGGCCAGGGGCAGTGACTGGGAGGACCAACCCCACGTCCAAGGAGCCGTGCCTGTGCGGGTGCAGGAGGGCCTAGAGGAGCTATCTCACGTTGAAGGTCAGGAAGGGCGGTGGTGAGGAGATACCCCTCGTCCAAGGTAAGGAGCAATGGCTGCGCTTTGCTGGAGCAGCCATAAAGAGATACCCCACTCCCAAGGTAAGAGAAACCCAAGTAAGACGGTAGGTGTTGCAAGAGGGCATCAGAGTGCAAACACACTGAAACCATACTCACAGAAATCTAGTCAATCTAATCACACTAGGACCACAGCCTTGTCTAACTCAATGAAACTAAGCCATGCCCGTGGGGCAACCCAAGATGGGCTGGTCATGGTGGAGAGATTTGGCGGAATGTGGTCCACTGGAGAAGGGAATGGCAAATCACTTCAGTATTCTTGCCTTGAGAACCCCACAAACAGTATGAAAAGGCAAAATGATAGGATACTGAAAGAGAAACTCCCCAGGTCAATAGGTGCCCAATATGCTACTGGAGATCAGTGGAGAAATAACTCCAGGAAGAATGAAGGGATGGAGCCAAAGCAAAAAGAATACCCAGCTGTGGATGTGACTGGTGATAGAAGCAAGGTCCGATGCTGTAAAGAGCAATATCGCATAGGAACCTGGAATGTCAGGTCCATGAATCAAGCCAAATTGGAAGTGGTCAAACAAGAGATGGCAAGAGTGAATGTCGACCTTCAAGGAATCAGCAAACTGAAATGGACCGGAATGGGTGAATTTAACTCAGATGACCATTATATCTACTACTGTGGGCAGGAATCCTTCAGAAGAGATGGAGTGGCCATCATGGTCAACAAAAGAATCTGAAATGCAGTACTTGGATGCAATCTCAAAAACGACAGAATGATCTCTGTTCGTTTCCAAGGCAAACCATTCAATATCACAGTAATCCAAGTCTATGCCCCAACCAGTAACACTGAAGAAGCTGAAGTTGAATGGTTCTATGAAGACCTCCACGACCTTTTAGAGCGAACACCTAAAAAAGATGTCCTTTTCATTATAGGGGACTGGAATGCAAAAGTAGGAAGTCAAGAAACACCTGGAGTAACAGGCAAATTTGGCCTTGGAATACGGAATGAAGCAGGGCAAAGACTAATAGAGTTTTGCCAAGAAAATGCACTGGTCATAAAAAACACCCTCTTCCAACAACACAAGAGAAGACTGTGCACATGGACATCACCAGATGGTCAACACCGAAATCAGATTGATTATATTCTTTGAAGCCAAAGATGGAGAAGCTTTATACAGTCAGCAAAAACAAGACCAGGAGCTGACTGTAGCTCAGACCATGAACTCCTTATTGCCAAATTCAGACTGAAATTGAAGAAAGTACGGAAAACCACTAGACCATTCAGGTATGACCTAAATCAAATCCCTTATGATTATACAATGGAAGTGGGAAATAGATTTAAGGGCCTAGATCTGATAGATAGAGTGCCTGATGAACTATGGACTGAGGTTTATGACACTGTACAAGAGACAGGGATCAAGACCATTCCCATAGAAAAGAAATGCAAAAAAGCAAAGTGGCTCTCTGGGGAGGCCTTACAAATAGCTGTGAAAAAAAGACAAGTGAGAAGCAAAGGAGAAAAGGAAAGATATAAACATCTGAATGCAGAGTTCCAAAGAATAGCAAGAAGAGATAAGAAAGCCTTCTTCAGTGATCCATGCAAAGAAAGAGGAAAACAACAGAATGGGAAAGACTAGGGATCTCTTCAAGAAAATAAGAGATATGAAAGGAATATTTCATGCAAAGATGGGCTCGATAAAGGACAGAAATGGTATGGATCTAACAGAAGCAGAAGATATTAAGAAGAGATGGCAAGAATACACGGAAGAACTGTATAAAAAATATCTTCAGACCCAGATAATCACGATGGTGTGATCACTGACCTAAAGTCCGACATCCTGGAATGTGAAGTCAAGTGGGCCTTAGAAAGCATCACTACGAACAAAGCTAGTGGAGGTGATGGAATTCCAGTTGAGCTATTCCAAATCCTGGAAGATGATGTTGTGAAAGTGCTGCACTCAATATGCCAGCAAATTTGGAAAACAGCAGTGGCCACAGGACTGGAAAAGGTCAGTTTTCATTCCAATCCCAAAGAAAGGCAATGCCAAAGAATGTTCAAACTACCACACAATTGCACTCATCTCACACGCTAGTAAAGTAATGCTCAAAATTCTTCAAGCCAGGCTTCAGCAATATGTGAACCGTGAACTTCCTGATGTTCAAGCTGGTTTTAAAAAAGGCAGAGGAACCAGAGATCAAATTGCCAACATCCGCTGGATCATGGAAAAAGCAAGAGAGTTCCAGAAAAACACCTATTTCTGCTTTATTGACTATGCCAAAGCCTTTGACTGTGTGGATCACAATAAACTGGAAAATTCTGAAAGAGATGGAAATACCAGACCACCTCATCTGCCTCTTGAGAAACTTGTATGCAGGTCAGGAAGCAACAGTTAGAACTGGACATGGAACAACAGACTGGTTCCAAATAGGAAAAGGAGTTCGTCAAGGCTGTATATTGTCACTCTGTTTATTTAACTTATATGCAGAGTACATCATGAGAAACGCTGGACTGGAAGAAACACAGGCTGGAATCAAGATTGCTGGGAGAAATATCAATAACCTCAGATATGCAGATGACACCACCCTTATGGCAGAAAGTGAAGAGGAACTCAAAAGCCTCTTGATGAAAGAGAAAGTGGAGAGTGTAAAAGTTGGCTTAAAGCTCAACATTCAGAAAACCAAGATCATGACGTCCAGTCCCACCACTTCATGGGAAATAGATGGGGAAGCAGTGGATACAGTGTCAGACTGTATTTTTCTGGGCTCCAAAATCACTGCAGATGGTGACTACAGCCATGAAATTAAAAGACGCTTACTCCTTGGAAGAAAAGTTATGACCAACCTAGATAGCATATTCAAAGGCAGAGACATTACTTTGCCAACAAAGATTTGTCTAGTGAAGGCTATGGTTTTTCCTGTGGTCATGTATGGATGTGAGAGTTGGACTGTGAAGAAGGCTCAGCGCTGAAGAATTGATGCTTTTGAACTGTGGTGTTGGAGAAAACTCTTGAGAGTCCCTTGGACTATTAGGAGATCCAACTAGTCCATTCTGAAAGAGATCAGCCATGGGATTTCTTTGGATGGAATGATGCTAAAGCTGAAACTCCAGTACTTTGGCCACCTCATGCGAAGGTTTGACTAATTGGAAAAGACTCTGATGCTGGGAGGAATTGGGGGCAGGAGGAGAAGGGGACGACAGAGGATGAGATGGCTGGATGGCATCACTGACTGGATGGACGTGAATCTGAGTGAACTCTGGGAGTTGGTGATGGACAGGGAGGCCTGGCGTGCTGTGATTCATGGGGTCGCAAAGAGTTGGACACGACTGAGTGACTGATCTGATCTGATCTGAGGCATATCGAGTGTGGAAAACAGAATAATGCCTGTACCCAAAGTATCAATATTTTAATTCCTAGAATCTGTGTGTGCTACCTAACATGGTAAAAGCCACTTGACTTTGCAGGATGATTAGGTTAACTATTTGCAATGGGCAGTATTCTGGGTTACCCAGGAGGGCCCAATATAATTGTAAGGGTACTTTAAGAGAGAGGCAAGAGGGTCAGATTTGGAGAGAAGGCAATGTGATTATGAAAACAGAGGGAGAAAATGCTATGTGATTTGGAGCCATAAACGAAAGAGCAAGGAGTGATGCTAGAAGTTAGTAAAGTTGATTAGCTCTCAAGAGCCTTCAGAAAGAACACAGCTACCAACAACCATTTTTTGAGTTCCTGACTTCAAAAGTGAAATAAAATGAACTTGTGCTGCTTTAAGCCACAGAGTGTGTGTTGATTTAACATTGCAGATATTTACTTCCAATCTATAGATATCTTTTCATTTTGCTTATTGTTTCCCTGCTCTGCAAAAGCTTTTACGCAGGTACCATTTATTTATTTTTATTTCCATTATTGTGGGAGACAAATTGAACAAGATATTTCTGTAATTTATGTCAGAGATTGTTCTGCCTATGTTTTCCTCTATGAGTTTTATAGCATCCAGTCTCATATTTTGGAGAAGGCAATGGCACCCCACTCCAGTACTCTTGCCTGGAAAATCCCATGGATGGAGGAGCCTGGAAGGTTGCAGTCCATGGGGTCGCTGAAGGTCGGAGCAACTTCACTTTCATTTTTCACTTTCATGCATTGGAGAAGGAAATGGCAACCCACTCCAGTGTTCTTGCCTGGAGAATCCCAGAGACGGGGGAGCCTGGTGGGCTGCCGTCTATGGGGTCGCGCAGAGTCAGACAGGACTGAAGCGACTTAGCAGTCTCATGTTTAGGCTTTTAATCCATTTTGAGCTTATTTTCATGTATGGAGTTAAAGAATGAACTAATTTTTTTTTTTCTTGCATGTAACTATTTCGTTTTCCCAGCAACATTTGTTGAAGAGAAATGTCTTCACTAAGTAGTCAACAATGTGTAGTGTTGCCTCCTTTATCATAAATTAATTAACCATAGATTCATTTTTATTTCTGGGTTTTCTATCCTGTTCCATTGATCTATATTTCTATTTTTGTGTCAGTACCATACGTTTTTGATGACTGTAGCTTTGTAGTGTATTCTGAATTCAGGGTGCCTGATTCTTCCACTCCATTTTTCTTTCTCAAGATTTCTTTGGCTATTTGGGTTTTTTTGTTTCTCCATAAAAATTTGAGATTTTTGTCGTTATTGTTGCTCTATTTCTGTGAAAAAAATGCCACTAATAGTTTGATAGGGATTCATTGAATCTGTAGATTGCCTTGGGAAGTATAATCATTCTGATAGTTTTGATTCTTCCAATGTAGGAATATGGTATATCTTTCCATCTGTTTATGTTTTCTTTGACTTCTTTCATCAGTATCTTATAGTTTCAGAGACAAGAGAGTATTGTACTCTTTTGTATCCTGACAAAAATTTATTCCTAGGTATTTTGTTTTTTGATGCAATGATAAATAGAATTGTTTCTTGAATTTCCCTTTTTGATCTTCTGTTGTTAGTGTATAGAAATGATGTAACTGATAAAGAACTAGTCTCAAAAATGTTCAACTAGCTCTTGACACTTAACAGTATTAAAATAAACAACACTCTCAAAAAATGAGCAGAAGACCTAAATAGATACTTGTCCAAAGGAGACATACAGATGGCCAAGAGCCATGTAAAAAGCTATTCATTATCACTGATTATTAAAGAAATGTAAATCAAAACTATGAGATGTCACCTCACAGCAATCAGAATGACTATCATCAAAAACATCACAAACAAAAAATGCTGGAGAAGATCCATAGGGAAGGGAACCTTCCTACACTGTTGGTGGGAATGTAAATTGGTATGGCCACCATGGAGAACTCTATGGAAGTTCCCTAAAAACAATTAAAAATAGAACTATTATATGATGTGCATTCCTACTCCTGGGCATACATTCAGAGGGAAAAAATGATCCGAAAGTATATGTACACCCCAATATTCATTGAAGCACTTTTTACAATACCCAAGGCTTGAAAGCAACCTAAATGTGCATCAAAATAGGAATGGATAAAGATGTGGTACATTTATACAATGGAATATTACTCAGTCGTTGAAAGAATGAAATAATGTCATTTGCAGCAACATTGATGGACCTAGAAAATGTCTTAGTGAGTGAAGTAAGTCAGACAGAGAAGACTATCCTATGACATCCTATGACATGTGGAATCTAAAAAGAAATAATACAAATGAACTTAAAAAACTGAAAGAGACTCACAGACTTAGAGAACAGACTTATGATTGCTGGTGGGAGGGCTGGTGGGAAAGGATAATTAGGGAGTTTGGGAGGGGCATAAGCACTCTGTTACGTTTAAAATGGATAACAAACAAGGACATACTATAGAGCGCATGAAACTCTGTTCAATGTTATGTGGCAGTGTGGATGGGAGGGGAGTTTGGAGAAGAATGGATACATGTACATGTATGGCTGAGTCCCTTTACTGTTCAGCTGAAACAATCACAACATTGTTAAATGGTTATACCCCAATACAAAATAAACAGTTTTGAAAAAATAAAATAAAAATAAAGCTGTTTTTTTAAAAAAAAGTTAATTAGAAAAGCATCACAGATAAAAATAAACAAACAAACCCAGCAATTCTCTGTGTTTAGAATATAGTCAGGGATTAGTAGGAATGCCAGCATGGATGGAATGAGCAAAGAGAAGTGACAAGAAACAAAGTCAGAAAGATAAAGGAGGAGTGGGTGGGAGGAGTTTATGAAGGGCCTTTCTTGTGGCCCACAAAGAGGATTTGGGCCTTTACCCCAAATAAGTTGGGAAGCCCATTTGAAGGTATCAACAAATGAATAACATCATTTGAGATTAGACCGTAAAGTTGAAATGAAAAACTGGAAGGAGAACACCAAAGTAATAAAAAAGACAGAAGAATACTGGAAATGATAAGAGGAGCAGAGCACAGCTAACCATGTCCCTTATCTAATTCACCCTACCCCGCTGAGTATGCGTGTGTGTGTTCTCAGTCATTTCAGTCGTGTCCAACTCTTTGAGACCCTATGGACTGTAGTCTTCCCCGCTCTTCTGTCCATGGGATTCTCCAAACAAGAATACTGGAGTGGGTTGCCATGCCCTCCTCCAAGGGATCTTCCTGACCCAGGGATCGAACCCACATATTCTATATCTCCTGCATTGCAAGCAAAGTCTTTACCACTGAGCCACTGGTTAAGTCCATATGCAGGCTAAATTGTATAAAATTCATGTTTTCTTAGGAACCCAGCAGGTTCTGGGAGCAAAGTAATTATGTAAGAAAGAATTGAGATGGTTTGTCTACTAAGCTATGTATTCACAGTATTGGGTCACACTTATTCCCCATCTTGTCATAATAATTATATATACAAAATGATTTATACTAGAATAAGTTTTTTTATTATTCTAAGTATATGTTTAATGTAGACTGTAAGTGAAGGAAGGTTAAAGCAACACTATCATAAGGAGGATTTTGTGAGTGTGTGTGATATTTTTATGTACTAGAATTTAATTTAACAGACTAAAAACAAGTTTTTCTCTCCTATGACTTAATATTTGTTCAACAGAGAAAGTAAGCTAGGGGAAAATAAATAACTTCTCTAAAAAAGGCCAGCTTCTAGGGATGATTATGTTATTAAGCACATAATAGTTGTGAATTACTGTGCTGAATAGGAAATGTGTGAGGAGTAGTCTTACCATCAAACTTTACAGATGAGAAAACTCAGGTCAGAGAGGTTAAGAATATTCTCAATTTTTACATATCACTGCAAATAAGTGATATTTATACACTTATAAATATCAGGGTATAAATATAAGTGTATATATACACTTATATCAGGATACAGCCAAGGTTAAAAACAGTCTGACTCTTTTACATTGGGAACAGACTTGTGGTTTCCAAGGGGGATGCAGGTTATGGAAGATTGGATTGGGGGATTGGGAATAGCAGACGCAAACTATTACATATAGAATGGATAAATAACAATGCCCTACTATACAGCACAGGAAACTATGTTCACTATCCTGTGATAAATTATAATGGAAAAGAATATGAAAAAGAATATATATATGTGTGTATATATATATGCGTATATATATATCTATATACACACACACATATAACTGAATCACTTTGCTGTATGATAGAAATTAACACAACATTGTAAATTAACTATATTTCAGTAAAAGTACATTGTAGAAAACTTTAGTCTGACTCTAAAGTGAAGTGAGTGAAGTCGCTCAGTCATATCTGACTCTTTGCAACCCCATGGACTGTAGCCTGCCAGGTTCCTCTGTCCATGGGATTTTCCAGGCAAGGATACTGGAGTGGGTTGCCATTTCCCTCTCCAGGGGATCTTCCCAACTCAGGGATTGAACCCAGGTCTCCTGCACTGCAGACAGACTCTAAAGCCTATCTTCTAATCAGTACACTGAATACTTCCATTAGCTAAGCTCTGTTCCCAATCCAACTAGATGTGTACAACTATTTTCAAAATAACAAACAAATTAGCAAATTAATTTAAAATTAATCAAATTAATTATCTAATTAGTTAATTATTAATTCTGTAGTCATGAATTATGATCCTCATTTGATAACCCTAAGTTTGTGAGAAAGGATTCAACTAATGCAGATCACTACAATCTCTGATATAAAAACCTAAGATTATAAAGTAAATCATATTTTATGATTTATCAGTAAATCTGATAAGCTGTAATGAAAAGGTAAAAGTGCTTTTGAATTAAAACTTATTGAAACTTTTAATCTATAATTTTTGTTTAAGTCATTTTTGAAGGTATTTTTCTACCTAGGCTCTTCAACCTTGTGGGGGTAGCAAGCACCTTAGTTTTGCTTTCCACTGTTTAAGATATTCAATTTATTTGAACAAATTTAAAGGAAATTTAAGCATTTTTGGATTTTTGTGGTCAAGTTTATGCTATAACTCCATTTCTCTCTCTTGATTTTATTGGATTAATCATATCCCACTGGCCTTCTTGCTTTCAGAATTTGGTGTCTATGTTTATTTAATCAAGTATATATATTTAATGTATGCATATATATAGTATTATTATTATTTCTCTATATAGTACATATAAATGGAATATATACATATATATGTACACAATATAAATTAGGTGGAACATTATATATATATGTAGGTATATATGTATATATATATATGTATATGTATATATGCATTATATATATATGGTGGAACATTATATATATGTATATACATATATATATATGTATATTCAATACTATATGGTAGTTACCATAACCTGTTTAAAATGCTTAGAACCCATATTCACATACATGTGCATAGATGAACAGCCATTAACACTATTATTAAATATGTGAGTGAAATGCATATCTGTAGATGTGATTGTTTTCATAATACAGTGGATTTTGTATCTAAGAAGTGCCCTAACTGAGGAAAAATGACCCTTATTGAGAAAATATTTCAATCAGAAACAAAGAACAAGGATGTAAGAATTAACCAAGGAGGCAAAAGCCCTTTAATTTTTCTGTGTGTGCATGTGTGTGTATGTATGTGTGCACCTGTGTGTTACCTCACACCATTTTATTCAGTGTATAAAATAAGATTTAGGAAATATTTTTTTTTATTTCTAAAATAAAATGAGAAGTCTAGTGAGAAAAGGGAAGAATGCGTTTTCAAATCTGAAAAATGTTTAGGTAATTTTTATAAAAGTACTTTTAAACATGTAATTTCTCTTAGGGTATAATTATAGCAACTGCCTTTTATTATGCAGAATTCCTCATCACCATTTTCACATACAGAAATACATTCTAAACTACTTCTTATTTTCATTTTTGCTTTTGAGAAATGATGTTCTTTGATATCAACTGTTTCAGCTTCTGTACCCTTTCTCATACTGGTGGTGGTGGTTTAGTCATTCAGTTGTATCCGACTCTTTGCGACCTTATGGACTGTAGCCTGTCAGGCTTCTCTGTCCATGGGATTCTCCAGACAAGAATACTGGAGTGGGTTGCCATTTCCTTCTCCAGGGGATCTTCCGGACCCAGGAATTGAACCCGGGTCTCTTGCATTGCAGACGGATTCTTTACCAACTGAGCTATGAGGGAACAATTAAATCACAGACATACCCTTTCTCTGAATCCCTTCCTATCATTTGTAGAATTTAAGGAAACAATTGTATCCTATACTCAGGTCAGTATTCAGTTGCTTAATTGAGTCTTTCTTGTTTTGTAAATGTTTTAGAAATCTTCTGAACAAAAAAGAAGATTACCTCAAGGATATAGAACCTTATATCTTTCATCTTATGACTATTCTGTCTTCTGGTAATGGGCATCATAATACCAAAAAGATACAGAACCACTGACTATAGACCAGTGGAAAGAAGATGAAATTACAAATTGAAGCAACTTTTTGTGAAAGTATGTACAGTAATCTGAACGTTTGTGTTCCCCTAGAATTCATATGTTGAGATTCTGATCCCCACCAGGGCTTCCGGTGGCTCAGATTATAAAAAGTCTGCCTGCAATACAGGAGACCCAGGTTCAGTCCCAGGGTTGGGAAGATCCCCTGGAGAAGGGAATGGCTGCCCACTCCAGTATCCTTTCCTGGAGAATTCCATGAACAAAGGAGTCAGGCAGGCTACATTCCATGGGGTCGCAAAGAGTGGACATGACTGAGCAAGTAACACTAAAATTCTTATGTTAAGATCCTGAGTCACAAAGGTGATAGTCTTAGTAGGAGGGCATTTGAGAGGTGATTAAGTCTAGAGGATGGAGCCTCATTAATGGGATTCTTGCTTTTATAAAAGAGACCTCAGAGACCTCCCTAGCCCCTTCCACCATGTGAGGATACAAGGGAAAGTCTGTGATCCAAAAGAAGATCCTTACCTGACTAGCTGACACCTTGATCTCAGACTTCCGTTATTCAGAACTATAAGCAGTACGTTTCTATTGTTTATAAACTAGCCAATCTGGTATTTTTTTATAGCTGCCTGAATGAACAAAGATGCTAGGAGAAACATGGTTCCTATTGGATTTAAACTAGTATATTTTTCTTACTTGAACAGCATAAGCCTTGAATAGTTATGTTTCCTTTCAGCAATCTAATATTAAGGAGAAGCAAGGAACTGTCCAAACATAGAAGAAATTAGAGATGGCAAATATACAAATGACAACTATGACTGGACACTGGGATAAAGAAACTTTGGCAGGTCCAGAGAGTAAAGGATCAATTGCCCTTGGTTTATGACTGAGAGACAGAGAGGGATAAGTTGAGAAATAAAAATAAATCCCATGCTCTGAATTAACTATACAAAGCTCAGGGCTGAAGATGAATAAATGCCATGATGAAAAGCAAAAGAAAATTGCTATGGCTAAGCTACAGCATTCTTTTGCAAAGACATTAGAGAGAATTAAAAGTAATCAGGAAGAGGAAATGGGAGAAAATTACTGGTATATTCATAACTTGTAAGATAAACATTTCTGTGAAAGAGTAAACAAAAAGGACTTAGCAAATGTACAGTTGTGTGTGTGTGTGTGCTAAGTTGCTTCCATTGTGTCCAACTCTGTGCAACCCTATGTACTATAGCCTGCCAGGCTCCACTGTCCCTGGGATTCTCCAGGCAAGAATACTAGTGGGTTGCCATGCCTTCCTCTAGGGGATCTTCTTGATCCAGGGATTGAACCCAACACTCTTAAGTCGCCTGCATTGACAGGCAGATTCTTTACCACTACCACCACCTGGGAAACCCTCTAATTGTATGGCAGGTTGGACGAAAAGGTAATCTTAATATATTATATATATATATATATATATATATATATATATAAAAGAAAGATATACTCATTTGAATGCAGCATTCCAAAGAAAGGCAAGGAGAGATAAGAATGCCTTTCTCAGTAATCAATGCAAAGAAACAGGAAAACAATAGAATGGGAAAGATTAGAGATGTTGTCAAGAAAATTAGAGATACCAAGGGAATATTTCATGTAAAGATGAGCAAAATAAAGGACAGAAATGGTATGGACCTAACAGAAGCAGAAGATATTAAGAAGAAGTGGCAAGAATATACAGAAGAACTATACAAAAAAGATCTTCATGACACAGATAACCACAATGGTGTGATCACTCACCTAGAACCAGATATCCTGGAATGTGAAGTCAAGTAGGCCTTAGGAAGCATCACTATGAATGAAGCTAGTGGAGGTTATGGAATTCCAGTTGAGCTATTTCAAATCTGAAAAGATGATGCTGTGAAAGTGTTACACTCAATATAGCAGAAAATTTGGAAAACTCGGCAATGGCTTCAGGACTGGAAAAGGTCAGATTTCATTCAAATCCCAAAGAAAGGCAATGCCAACAAATGTGCAAACTACAGCACAGTTGCACTCATCTCACATGCTAGCTAAGTAATGCTCAAAATTCTACAAGTCAGACTTCAACAATACATGAACCGTGAACTTCCAGATGTTCAAGCTGTATTTAGAAAAGGCAGAGGAGCCAGAGGTCAAGTTGCTAATATCCATTGGATTATTGAAAAAGCAAGAGAATTCCAGAAAAACATCTACTTCTGCTTTATTGACTACTCCAAAACTTTTGACTGTGTGGATCACAAAAAACTGTAGAAAATTCTTAAAGAGATGGGAATACCTGATCACCTGATCTGCCTCCTGAGAAATTTGTATACAGGTCAAGAAGCAACAGTTAGAACTGGACATGGAACAACAGACTGGTTCCAAATCACAAAAGGAGTACGTCAAGGCTGTATATTGTTACCCTGCTTGTTTAACTTATATACAAAGTACAGCAGGAGAAATGCTGGACTGGATGAAGCAGAATAGAATCAAGATTACTGGGAGAAACATCAATAACCTCAGATATGCAAGTGATACCACACTTACAGCAAAAAGTGAAGAAGAACTAAAGAGCCTCATGATGAAAGTAAAAAAGTAGAGTGAAAAAATTGGCTTAAAACTCTCAACATTCGGAAGACTAAGATCATGATATCTGGTCCCATCACTTTAAGGCAAGTAAATGGGGAAACATTGGAAATGGTGGCAGACTTTATTTTGGGGGCTCCAAAATCACTGCAGATGGTGACTGCAGCCATAAAATTAAAGGACGCTTATTCCTTTGAAGAAAACTTAGGACCAACCTAGACAGAATATTAAAAAGCAGAGACATTACTTTTCAACAAAGTCTGTCTAGTCAAAGCTATGGTTTTTCCAGTGGTCATGTATGGATGTGAGAGTTGGACTATAAAGAAAGCTGAGGGCCAAAGAATTGACGCTTTTGAATTGTGGTGTTGGAGAAACCTCTTGAGAGTCTCTTGGACTGTAAGGAGATCCAACCAGTCCATCCTAAAGGAAATCAGTCCTGTATATTCATTGGAAGGACTGATGCTAAAGCTGAAACTCCAGTACTTTGGCCATGTGATGCTAAAAGCTGACTCATGTGAAAAGTCCCTGATGCTGGGAAAGATTGAAGTGGGGAGGGGAAGGGGATGACAAGGATGAGATGGTTGGATGGCATCAGCGACTCAATGGACATGAATTTGAGTAAGCTCTAGGAGTTGGTGATGGACAGGTAGGCCTGGCATGCTGCAATCCATGGGGTCCCAAAGAGTCAGACATGACTAGCAACTGAACTGATATATATATATATATATATATATGTATATAATTATATATATATATATAATTATATACAATAATATATAATATATATTATATATGTATATAATCTTGAAGGGGAAAACACGGAAGTTCTGATAGTTCTCCTCTTCTTGGGCTCCAAAATCACTGCAGAGAGTGACTGCAGCCATGAAATCAGAAGAGGATTGATTCTTGACAAGAGAGAGATGACAAACATAAACAGTGTGTTGAAAAGCAGAAACATTACTCTGCTAACAAAGGTCCGTATGGTCAAGGCTAAGTCCCAGTGGTCAGGTATGGTTGTGAGAGCTGGACCAGAAGGAAGGCAGAGCATGGAAGATTTGATGCCTTCAAACTGTGATGCTTGAGAGGACTCCTGAGAGCCCCTTGGACAGCAAGTAGATTAAACCAGTCAATCTTCAGGGAGATCAACCCTGAATATTCACTGGAAGGACTGAGGCTGAAGCTGAAGCTCCAGTATTTTGGCCATCTGATGCAAACAGATGACTCATTGGAAAAGTCCCTGATGCTGGGAAAGATTGAGGGCAGAAGAAGAAGAGAGTGTCAGAGCATGAGATGATTGGATGACATCACCAATGCAATGAACATGAACTTTTGCAAACTCCAGGAGATGATGAGGGACAGGGAAGCCTGGCATGCTGCAGTCCATGGGGTTGCAAAGAGTCAGAATCATTGGGCAACTGAACAACAATAACAACAAAAGTTATATATAAATTATATGTTAGAATGTGTGTTATAGGGGAGAAATAACATATTTAATTTTGAATTGTAAATTTGTAAATTAATCAAGTTTCTCCTATAAAACTAATAGAACTAATAAGAGGTAGGGATGTGTGTGTATGTGTGTGTGTGTGTGTATAGATATTTATTATAAGGCATTGATTGACATGATTATGGAATCTGACAAAAGCCAAGACCTATAGAATGAGTAGGTAAACTGGAGACCCAGGAGAGTTGATGGTGTAGTTTCAACCTGAATCCAAAGATATAAGAATCAGGAGAACTGATGTTCAGTTTGAGTACAAAGGTACTTACTTGATGGTGGGTCAGATTTTTTTCCCCCTATGGAAACCTATAATTGATTCGATGAGGCCCACTCATTTTAGAGAGGTCCATCTACTAACTCATTCTATCAATTAACATGTTAATCTCATCCAGAAACAACCTCACACACCCAGAATGATGAATAACCAAATAACTAAGCACTGCGTGGTTCAGGCCAGTTGACACAAACAATTAACCACTACAATGTATTTCAGAAATAAACATTATGAATTAACTGATTCACAACTTTCAGATAAGAAACTTGCCAATTTGTTTTTGCTGTCTCTTTTCTATATATTATCCACTATTATTTTTGCTTTAGAGTTGTTAATATATGTCAGAGCAAAGCAACTTCAAATTCCACTGAAAATGTCAAACAGCCTGTTAATTATTAAAAATAGCTATTATCTTAGATTTCTCTATCTTTAAGTTTTCCAGTTGTTGGGATTTTAATTCATTTTCTTACCTAAGAGTCTTCCCTAGTGATAAAAAAATCTGCCTGCCAATACAAGAGGCACACAAGACTTGAGTTCAATCCCTGGGTTGTGAAGACCTGATGGAGAAGGAAATGGCAACCCACTTCATTATTCTTGCCTGGAAAATTTCATGGACAGAGGAGACTGGCAGGCCACAGTCCCTGGGATCACAAAGAGTCAGACAAGACTGAGCGACAGAGCACACACATACGTCTACACCTTCTTAAAAATGCAGCTTTAGACACACCTCACACATGATTCAGCTGCTGGCAGGATGACATTGATGATCTGGTTTTTTTTTTTTTTTTCCAAATTAAATGTATTCCAAATGCTGACAAGTTGTGGTGAATATAGGGAAACACTATAAACACTGAACTCAAGACACAGAAAACTAAGCAGTTGTTTGACTGAAGAAAAAGTTGATAATGAATTCTTTTAGCCCTGAGTTACATGGACCATTCATTTGTATATTTGGCACTTAGTATATTTGGTACTTCCAACAGTGGCACAGGAGCTGTGAGCGGTGGTTGCATGGCTCTGCAGTGGAAAGCAGCTGAGAGGAGATACTCCACGTCCAAGGTGAGGAGCAGTGCCTGCGCTTCGCTGGACCAGCTGTGTGGATATACCCTACGTCCAAGGGCAAAAGAGAAGCTCCAGCAAGATGGTAGGGGGGGGGCAAATTCAAGTTTAGAATCAAACCCCATTCCCACCAGAAACACTCAGAGGGCTCAAACAAACCTTGTGCACACCAGGATGCAGGGACTCCACAGAGACTGAGATAGAACTGTGTTTGAGCATCTCCTGTGGAGGTACAGGTCGGCAGTGGTCTGTCACAGGGACAGGGGCTCTGGGTGTGGGTATGGCATAAGTCCTCTTGGAGGAGGTCACCATTAATGCCGCTATAGAGCTGCCAGAACTAACATAGGACTGGGAAATAGACTACTGGAGGGCACAACAAAACTTTGTGCAACAGGATCCAGGGGAAAGGGACAGTGACCCCACAGGAGACTTGCCTGTGGGTGTCTGGGAGTCTCTGGTGAAGGCGTGGGTCAGTGATGGCCTGCTGCAGAGTTGGGGCATGGACTGTAGCAGTACATGCATGGGATCTTTTGAGGGAGATCACCATTATCTTCATTACATCCACCATAGTTTGGCCCCAGGTAAATAGCTAGGAAGATGCTGAAGCTGATACTCCAATACTTTGGCTACCTGATGTGAAGAGCTGACTCATTAGAAAAGACCCTGATGCTTGGAAAGACTGATGGCGGGAGAAGGGGACGACAGAGGATCAGATGGTTGGATGGCAATACCAACTCAATGGACATAAGTTTGAGTAAGTTCTAGGAGTTGGTGATGGACAGGGATACCTGGCATGCTGCAGTTGCAAAGAGATGCAAAGAGTCGGACACAACTGAGTGACTGAACTGAACAATGGAATATTACCCAGCCATAAAAAAAAGTGAAATAATGCCTTTTACATCAACCTGGATAGGCCTAGAGGTTACCATACTAAGTGAAGTAACTCAGGGAAATATCCTAATCATATTACTTATATTTTATCTGGAATCTAAAAATAATCATGTGAATGAACTTATAGAAAATAGAGATAAACTCACAGACATTAAATACAAAGTTATGGTTACCAAAGAGGAAAGTGGGTAAGGTATAAATTAGGAGTTTGAGATTAAAATGTATACAGTACTATATATATTATAGATAACCAACAATGGCCTACTGTGTATATTAGAAAACTATACTCAATATTCTGTAATAATGTATGAAAAAGTAATCTGAAAAAAAAAATATATATATATATATGCTTGTGTCCAACTCTTTGTAAACACATGGACTATAGCCTGCCAGGCTCCTTTGTCTATGGTGATTCTCCAGACAAGAATACTGGAGTGGGTTGCCATGCCCTCCTCCAGGGGAATCTTCCCAACCCAGGAATCGAACCCAGGTCTCCCGCATTGCAGACAGATTCTTTACCATCTGACCCACCAGGAAAGCCCAAGAATATTGAAGTGGGTAGCCTATCCCTTTTCAAAGGGAACTTCCCAACCCAGGAAACAAACCGGCTTCTCCTGCACTGCCGTAGATTTTTTACCAGCTGAGCTACCCAGGAAGCCCACATATATGTATAAAGCTCAACATTCAGAAAACTAAGATCATGGCATCCAGTCCCATCACTTCATGGCAAATAGATGGGGAAACAGTTGAAACAGTGGCAGACTTTTTTTTGAGGGTTCCCAAATCACAGCAGATGGTGACTGCAGCCATGAAATTAAAAGACAGTTACTTGGAAGGAAAGTTATAACCAACCTAGACAGCATATTAAAAATCAGAGACATTATTTACAGACAAAGGCCATGGAGTCAAGGTTATGGTTTTTCCAGTAGTCATATATGGATGTGAGAATTGAACTGTAAAGAAAGCTGAGCACTGAAGAATTGATGCTTTTGAACTGTGGTGTTGGAGAAGACTCTTGAGAGTCCCTTGGACTGCAAGGAGATCCAACCAGTCCATTCAAAAGGAAATAAGTCCTGAATATTCATTGGAAGGACTGATGTTGAATCTGAAACTCCAATACTTTGGCCACCTGATGTGAAGAGCTGATTCATTTGAAAAGACCCTGATGCTGGGAAAGATTGAAGGCAGGAGGAGAAGGGGACAACAAGGATGAGATAGTTGGTTGGCATCACTGACTCAGTGGATATGAATTTGAGTAAGTTCTAGGAGTTGGTGATGGACAGGGAGGCCTAGTGTGCTTCAGTCCATGGGGTCGCAAAGAGTCAGACACGACTGAGAGACTGAACTGAACTGATCACATATTATGCACTACTCACTTTGGAGTACACCTGAAATAGCAAAACATTATAAATCAGCTGTACTTCAATTAAAAAGAGATTGCTTTGCATATTAAAAAATAAAATAGACTGTGTAACTTAGCTCATTGAACTTTGTGATTTCTATAAATTTTAGAATTATTTGTTCTAGTTCTATGAAAAATGCCACTTAAAATTTTGATAGGGATTACACTGAATCTTTAGATTGCTTTGGGTAATATACACATATTAACAATATTAAATTTTTCCAATCTATGAGTACAGTGTTATCTCTCATTCACTTGTGTCTTATTCAAGTTCTTTCATCAATGTAATAATTTTCAGTGTAGGGGGTCTTTCACATCATTGGTTAAATTTATTGCTAAGTATTTTATTCTTCTGTGATTTTTATACATGAGATTGTTTAATTTCTCTTTCTGATCAGTTCTTTTTTATTGTATAGAAACAGAAAAATGTGACCATTTCACAACATATACAAATGTTGACTAACTATGCTATACACCTAAAACTAATATAACATTGTTTGCCAATTACAGCTCAACAAATAAATGTAACTTACTTCAAATTTAAAATATAATCATGAACCTGTAGAATATGAATGTGAATAATTTTCCCTTATGGAGAAAATGAACAGTATTGAGAAGGGATGGCAATAAAAGACAAGGTATTTCACAACCAAGAACAGGATGATTATATTTGATAAATGTCAGTTCTTCCTAAATTCTCTATAAATTCAGTGTTATTGCAACCAAAGGAAACTGAAAAAAAAACTAGTTTTAAATAATAAATGAAAACGCAAAATATTAATAAAAATGTGATTTTAAATAAAAACTGTGTGTGTCCCACTTTGCATGTGTGCATGCTAAGTCGCTTCAATTGTGTCTGACTCTTTGCAACCTCATGAACCCTAACCCATCTGGCTCCTCTGTCCATGGAATTGTCCAAGCAAGACTATTATATATATTATAATGGCCAACAAGGATCGACTCTATATATCAGAGAACTATACTCAATATTTTGTAATAATGTATAAGAGAAAATAATTTGAAAAAAATATATATATGTGTGTGTATGTGTGCAGTGCTGTGTTTAGTCACTCAGTTTAGTCATCCAGCTCTTTGTGACCACATGGACTGTAGCCTGCCAGGCTCCTTTGTTCATGGTGATCCTCAAGACAAAACTACTAGAATGGGTTGCCATGCCCTTTTCCAGGGGATCTTCCCAACCTAGGGATCGAATCCACCTCTCTTATGTCTCTGCATTAGCTGGCAGGTTCTTTACTGCTAGTGCCACCTGGGAAGCCCCATGTCCCACTTGCTAGAAGTCAAAATTTATATTAGTAAATGATAGAAATTAAAATAATATAGTAAAGGAAAATGATAGACCAAAGTTACTATAATGAAATCAAGTCCAGACACATTATTTTGGATGCCTGAAAACAATGTGAAAATGAACTAGCAAATGAGATTAAAGAAAGATGTTCAAGTAACAGTGCTAGCACAATTGTTTCCCATATGAAAATAAATTAGATTAAGTCATATTCACCATACAATGAAAAAATCCAAGTGAATTAAATAATATATAGAAAAACAAACTTTAAATAGAAAAGTATATGCCAATTTATTTGAGATAAAGATGGATTTCTCAAAAAAGAGGCAAAAACACTTAATATAAAGTAAAATTAATTGAATTTAACAGTGAAAAAAGATCACCAATGAAATGATAAATAAACATAAGAAGACAAATCAGAATGGAGAGAAAATATAACAAAGATGAGAAAGATACCAATCAGAAAATATTGTCTACAGATCAAAAGAAATACACAATCCAATAGAAAATAAATAATTCATAGAAGAAATATAATAAACCAATAAACACTTGTCAAGATTCAGAACTTCAATAGTAATCATGGAAATGTAAAATAATCCAATTATTCAGGGAAATAAAATTATTATTACACAGAATTTAATTTCCTTCTCACTAGAGTTATAGGTTTTTGGGTTTTTAAAATGTGTCAGTTGCAAGTAAAGGGGAAAATTTAAAGCACCATGTACCCTTAGACACTGCTGAAGTGTAAATTGTATGACATTTTCCAGGGAACAAATTGGTAACATTTACCAGTATTGAGGATGTATATACTCTATGGCCAGCAATTCTGTTTCAAGTTGTAAAACTTAACAAAATCCTCCTACATGCGCATCAGGAGATACAGAACTTCATACACATGTATTTTTTTTCTTTTTTCCCAAAGATCTTGAATCTTTATTTTTTCTTTAAAATTTTATGGAGTATACATGTGTGTGGCTGATTCATTTCGATGTTTGGCAAAACCAATACTATATTGTAAAGTTTAAAAATAAAATAAAATTATTAAAAATTAATAATTTACAAAAAAATTTATGGAGTAGAGCTGATTTACAATTTTATGTCACTTTCTACTAGATAGCAAAGTGAATCAGTTATACATATACATACATCCACTCTTTTTTAGATTTTTTTTTTGCATATAGGCCATTACAGAATATTGAATAGAGTTCCCAGTGCTGTACAGTAGGTCTTTATTCGTTATCTATTTTATATTCATGGGCTTCCCTTGTGGTTCAGCTTGTAAAGAATCTGCCTACAATGCAGGAAACCTGGGTTTGATCCCTAGATTGGGAAGATACCCTGGAGAAGGGAAAGGCTACCCACTCCAGTATTCTGGCCTGGAGAATTCCTGATCTTAACTGATCTTTATGCACCTATTTACAATCCCTTCCAATCGGTTTCCCATACTTGGTTGCAGATGAAGGAATACTGTACCTTAAAAAGTCCATGCTTAGACGCTTGTATCATTTTAATGATAAGATTAAAATATGTAGTTTGATCTCAATATTTTGCAGAACCATGCTTTTGTCCATCTCTCTTGCTCATAATACTCCAGTCATTAACAGTCCTTTAATGTTTATAATTCCCACATTCCCTCCTATACCAGGGCCTTTATACATCTGTTCCTTTTAATTTAAGCATACTTTCACCCCGTTTGCTTAATAAACTTCTATTGCTTCATTTCTCCATTCAGGTTTACTGTGAAGAGAGCCCTCTTTGAATCTCCAGACTGTATGTTTCCACGGTAATATGTTTTCATGGTTCCTTATCAGTTCCTTCATAGCATTAATCTCAGTTTGTAATAATGATCCAAATGAATACTTTATAATCAAATTAGTATCTCTCTTTTCCACCATGTTAAGACCCCACATGAGTAATTATGTCTGCTATGCTCCTCCTTGGGTCTTCCCTGATGGCTCAGTGGGTAAAGAATCGTCTTGCAATGTAAGAGACACAGGAGATGCTGGTTCAACCCATGGATTGGGAATAGCCTCCTGGAGAAGGAAATGGCAACCCACTCCAGTATCCTTGCCTGAAAAATCCCATGGACAGAGTAGCCTGGAGGGCTATAGTCCAAAGGGTCACAGACATTGGACACAACTCAGCAACTAAACATGTTCCTCCTGGTAGCTCCTTATCTAGTATAGCACTGAAATAGAGCTTAACAAATATTTGCTGCACAAGTGGTAGAGAAAATTGTCTTTATGAAAATTTTATTTAGAGGAACCCATGACTTTCTTTTAAGAAGACAGAGTAGAAAAATCGTATAAGTGCCTTTTGTGGTGGTGAGTATTCTAAGAATGCGCTATGCTTTGCTGTGCTAAGTCGCTTCAGTCCTGTTAAACTCTGTGTGACCCTATGGACTGTAGCCCATCAGGATACTCTGTTTATGGGGTTTCTCCAGGCAAAAATACTGGAGTGGGTTGCCATGCCATCCTCCAGGGAATCTTCCCCATCCAGGGATTTAATCCACATCTCTTAAGTCTCCTGCATTGGTAGGCAGGTTCTTTACAACTAGTGCCACCTGGGAAGCCCATTCTAAGGATACCTGAAATAAAAGACATTTCTTTGGAGGAAGAAAACAAAGAGGAAAAGGAAAAAAAGTAGAAAGAGGTGACAGGAAAGAGGAGAAGAGCAAAGATGAGAGGTAGGGAGAAGAGTGAGTGAAAGTTGCTCAGTCATGTCCGACTCTTTGTGACCCCATGGACTGTAGCCTGCCAGGCTCCTCTGTCTATAGAATTCTCCAGGCAAGAATTCTGGAGTGGGTAGGAGTTTAGAAAAGTGTTGGGAAGATAAGTGAGGGAAAGAGTAGAAGTGAAAACATGTACTATTATTCAATTATGAATTTACCCATCCACTTATTCAGTTGGCTACTCAACATGTTAACATTTATTGCATATTTACTATGTGCCTGGTACAAGGTCTACAGTAATAAAATAGAATAAGACTGCTCTCCTTGCTTATAATTCAGTGATGAAACTATGTAATGGAAAAGGGAAAATCTGACTCCATATTGGGTCTCTTTTTTCCACTTTAACCTTTATATTCTATTGCTTTTGCTTTGCATTAAGAATGATACCCATAGCTTGAAATACATGGGAAAGCCCATTCTCAAGGTTCTGATCTTTAAGGGTATAACACTTTTTACTTCATATAGAAATAAAAAGATGAAAAAGAGTGAATACTATTTTCTTTTTAGAGATTTATAGGATCATTGTTACCTGACCTATGTGGACAGTTTCAAAAACAAAAGAACCCTACACCCAAGAAGTTTCCAATAATCAAATACTCTCCTCCCTCAGTTTGCCTTTAAAAATGTCTTGCTGCAATCTCACTACTGGGTATATACCTTGAGAAAACCACAACTGAAAAAGACACATGTATCCCAGTGTCCATTGGAGAACTATTTAGAAATAGCTAAGACCTGCAAGCAACCTAGATGTCTATCAACAGATAAATGGATAAAGAAGTTGTATTACATGTATCAGTTCAGTTCAGTTCAGTTCAGTCACTCAGTCATGTCCAACTCTTTGCGACCCATGAATTGCAGCACACCAGGCCTCCCTGTCCATCACCAACTCCTGTCCATCGAGTCCGTGATGCCATCCAGCCACCTCATCCTCTGTTGTCCCCTTCTCCTCCTGCCCCCAATCCCTCCCAGCATCAGAGTCTTTTCCAATGAGTCAACTCTTCGCATGAGGTGGCCAAAGTACTGGAGTTTCAACTTTAGCATCATTCCTTCCAAAGAACACCCAGGACTGATGTCCTTCAGAATGGACTGGTTGGATCTCCTTGCAGTCCAAGGGACTCTCAAGAGTCTTCTCCAACACCACAGTTCAAAAGCATCAATTCTTTGGCACTCAGCTTTCTTCACAGTCCAACTCTCACATCCATACATGACTACTGAAAAACCATAGCCTTGACTCAATGGACCTTTGTTGGCAAAGTAATGTCTCTGTTTTTGAATATGCTGTCAAGGTTGGTCATAACTTTCCTTCCAAGGAGTAAGTGTCTTTTAATTTCATGGCTGCAATCCCAATCTGCTGTGATTTTGGAGCCCAAAAAAATAAAGTCTGACACTGTTTCTACTCTACAATGAGATATTACTCAGTCGTGAAAAGAAATGAATTTGAGTCCGTTGTAGTGAGGTGGATGAACCTAGACCCTGATATACAGAGTGAAGTGAATCAGAAAAAGAAAAAAAAAAATATTGTATATATTAATGCATATATATGGAATCTAGAAAAAGGGTATTGATGAACCTATTTTCAGGGCAAGGATAGAGAACAGACTTATGTACACAGAGGGGCAAAGGAAAAGGTGGGACAAACTGAGAGGGTGCCATTGAAATATAGACAATACCATGTGTAAAACCGATAGCGAATGGGAAGTTGCTGTATAGTGCAGGGATCTCAGTCTGATGCTCAGTAACAACCCGGGTGGGATGGAGTGGGAGGTGGGAGGGAGGTTCAAGAGGGAGGGGACATGTGTATACCTTTGGCTGATTCATGTTGATGTAGGGCAGAAACCAACACAACATTGTAAATCAATTATCCTCCATTTAAATATAATTTTTTAAAATAAAAAATAGTCTTGCTAAAATCCTTCAGATTTTTTAGGGGGTTGGGGGTATAAACTACCCATTTTCCTTGCATAGCCCTGCAATAAACCTTTCTGTGCTCTAAAATCAGACATTTAAATATTGTTTGGCCTCTCTGTTAGGCATACGAATTTGTATTTGGTAAGAAATATTGAAAAATAATTGGGAAAATTAACAATATCATTTTAGATAGTGCTGTGTCCTATAAAATAAAACAGAATGTACTGTGACAAGGCTACACATTATGGGAAAAAGAATATGTGATGTACTAGCTTCTCAATATTGAGTAAAAGTTTACTGTTACAATAGTAAGTAAAAAATTGAAGAAGCAGAGTTCTGCACCTAAGGTTATTATCAGTTGAACTGAGCATAAACACAAAATGTATGAGGTAAATAAGATGAGAGAGCAAATCATGGGGATATACAGAAAAATGTGGGCAATAATCTGGATTGATATAATGTTAGAAAATGGAGCTTGGGCCAAGTTCACCTGCATTTCTGAGGGAGAAAGAAGCTATATCTGATATCAAGTCTACATTTAAAGGAACAAATGTATCTCAATCATCTTAAAAAAACTTAAATCAAAAAACATTTCGGTTACTAACTCAACTCCACGAAAAGAATTAGGCATTTCTAGTACAGAGATTATGATCTCATGCCTCCTTTCATAAAATAATATGAAATTTCCTACCTAGGTTTTTAGATCAGAGTTAAAATGGGACACATTTAGTGCAAAAGAAGTACATTTTGGGAGACTATGTATCTTCTTTTAATTTTATTTGTTTATTTTTTGGCTGTGCTGGGTCTTTGCTGCTCTGGGTAGGCTTTCTCTAATTGCACTGAGGAAGGGCTGCTCTCTAGTTGAAGTGTGCAGGCTTCTCACTGATGTGGCCTACTGTTGCAGAGCACAGGCTCTAGGGTGTGTAGGCTTCAGTAGTTGTGGCACATGGGCTCAGTAACTGGTACACAGGCTCAGTTGACCATAAGCATGTGGAATCTTCCCAGACCAGGGATCCAACCTGAGTCCTCTGCATTGGTGGGTGAATTCTTAACCGCTGGACCACAGGGAAATCCAACACTTTGTTATCTTGATCCTGACTCAATTTCTCAATTTCATAAGTGAAAGGACCAAAGGAACTCAGTGGAAACTTCAGACATGAATAATTTGCTATCTGTGGAAAAGGAAGCATATCTATCAAGGTCTCAATAGGAGAACAAATTAAAACATTAAGTAATAAATAAATGAATATATTATTTGTTTTCTCTGAAATCAGTAAAGGAAAACCAAATACCAGGTGTGACCAACAGCTTCCATTTGCTATTCCATTTTTCACCATTCTCTAATATGCTTTATGTCTTTTCAAATTGACCTGTGAATTACAGCCACAGAGTTCATATGCCACTGAGGCTTCCAAAGGGTTTGGGCACTGAAGATCATGCTGAAAGATGAGAGGGTAGGAGGACAGAAAGTCTGTATTTCCCCAGCTTTCTTGAAACACAACTTAGCTTGGGATAACTGCACAATTTTTCTTCCAAATGAGGACATATCTGAGAGTGAAAGAAGTGCTACTAATGGTTACACTTGTACAAAAGGTTTTAAATCTTACCTGGCCCAGGCAAATCTGTACTTACATTCAGCCTAATTTGGGCTATCTTCCTCAGTTGAATATTAGTGCTCCTCTCAAGTTGTTCAATGTGATTCTCTCCTTTTCTGAGCACCAGGTGTCTCTGTTTCTCCTAGCCCACTGTTTCTCAAATACTAGCATGTATCAGAATCACCTATTAAAGTAGGGATTGGTGGAGACTGGACTCAGAGTTTTAGGTTCAGGGATGGAGGCTGAGTATTTTCATGTCTAACAGATTCCAAGTAATGCTAATGCTTCTGGTTCCTGATTTGTACTTTGAGACACACTATCTTGATCATTTTGGGTTAAGCTTGATAAGAACATTGATACTGTTAACCTTAAGTCTCTGTACTATACTAAGGGGTCCTTTTATACTTGTCCACACTTTTGTATATAGCCTGTCTGTAACTATTTCTCCTTGAATTATGCAGGATACTATATAATGATGAAAGTCAAGGATTATAAATTATAATCTCATTATAAATCCTTAAAGTTTACTTTAAATAAAATGGATTCAGAGCTGGTTCTTGTGTCATGGTGAGAAAGTTGATTGATTTTGTAAGGCAGTACAAGACATGTGCTTCAATTATCTCCTTATCACATTTCTTGCTTTGAAACAGACACTAATGAAGAATCTATGTCCTCTTGCCTTTCTGATTGTCTCTAGCAAGTCAAGGTTTATGACACAATGATAAGAAGTAATGGGGAAAACATAGAGTTGTGTAAGTGGATCCATATTGAGAAAATGACCTACAGTCTTTATTTCAGCAAAGCGCATCCTCAGCAACTGTCATATTCATTTGGGGAAAAGTAAATAATATCATCTGATCTAGGGTTGTCAGTCATCTTAATGTTCAACAGAACACCTTAAGAAACATTTTATTGATGTATATTCAAATGAATAATTAAAAGTTGAAAGCATCTGCAGCTGAACCAGTGGCACTCTAATCTATATAGAAAAGGATTGAAAGTTTATGCCCAGAAGGAAAAGAAAAGGGAAAGGAATACAAATGAAAGGTTGTACAATGATTTGCGCTTTTGAAGGGGCCCTACTCTTTGCCACTTCACAGATGCGATTTTCATATCAGCCATGGTAAGCAAGAGACTAAAATCCTGTTGAGTTTGGTGGTTGGCTGAGGTGGAAGAGGGGATTTTAAAAAGTCGAGTTCATTCCTTTAAGGAAAAAAAAAAAAAAAAAAATTAACACCAAAATGTAATAATGTCAAATGAATTAAAACTAAATGCCCCCTCAAAAAAAAACTAAATGCCCGTATGCAGGAATCTAAGTTTATTTTTTTAGCATTGTGTTGCAATCTTTGAATGATGGAAATATCTTAATCTGTCATATATCAGTGAGATTTTTTACTAATACCAACATTTTCCTAGTTTTCAAAAAATCATTTTACAATTTGACTGTATTTATTTAGTCCTGTCAGTGTCAGCCTCTGCCTATAATTCTTTATATCTAATATACTTGTGTAGCTTAAATTCACATAGCCAGCAATACATGGCAGAGTTGAATTCCAAACCTAGGTATGTGCAACTCCAAAGCCAGGGCTCCTAACCAGCAAACAGTTCTGCATCCTAGCCCCCATGTCTTTCCAGATCTCTTTCTTTTCTGTTTCCATGAAATATCCATTCGTTCATTCACTGAAATAACATTGATAGTTGTGAAAGTTACTCAGTCATGTCTGACTCTTTGAGACCCTGTGGACTATATATAGTCCATGGAATGCTCCAGGCCAGAATACTGAAGTGGGTAGCCTCTCCCTTCTCCATGGGATCTTCCCAACCCAGGCATTGAATTCAGGTCTCCTGCATTGCAGATGGATTCTTTACCAGCTAGCTGAGCCACAAGGGAAGCCCAATATTGATAGTATTGATGGTTGCTAAACTCTAAAAGTGTGTGTGTGCTCAGTTGCTTCAGTTGTGTCCAGCTCTTTGTGACCCTATGGACTGCACCCTGCCAGGTTCCTCTGTTCATGAGATTCTCCCGGCAAGAATACTGGATTGGGTTGCCATGCCCTCTTCCAGGGGATTTTCCCAATCCAGGGATTGAACACATATTTCTTGCATTGCAGGCAGATTCTTACACACTGTGCCACTTGTGTAGCCCCAAAATAAAATTTGTTAAACTCTAGTATCAGGAAGTATGTTGTGACTGTATGATTCAATATTCTAAGCAAAAACAGGCAACAACCTGTCTGAGGCAATACATTCCTTGAGATCAGAGATATGTCTTTTCTATATCTACATTCCTAGGATGAGCAAAATGAAAAAGTGAAAGTCGTTCAGTCGTGTCTGACTCTTTGCGAATCCATGGGCCATAGAGTTCATGGAATTCTTCTGGCCAGAGTACTGGAGTGGGTAACCATTCCCTTCTCCAGGAGATCTTCCAAACCAAGGGTTGAACCCAGGTCTCCTGCATTGCAGGTGGACTCTTTACCATCTGAGCCACCAGGGAAGCCCAGGCTTCATAGAATTGAGGCTAACCTCCCTCATGGAAGTACAAGCAGAAATCATTGGTAGTGCTTTTCATTAGTCATGGGCCTGGGAGAAAGTCTCACAGAGGATGTGTCATTGAAGTTGCAAATTTGATTAAAGAAGGATAGTGTAAGGCAGAAAACAAAAGGAACAAAACACTGTACCTGGGTGGTTCATTGATTTCTCACAGGGGCCAAGGTTAGGAATCCTGATACTGTTTTATTTGCACACACAGATAAAGAATTACATATAGATGTATATATGCATGCATATAACATCTATGTGAAATACATACATATGCATGATTATGCATATATACATCTATATGTAATTCTTTATCTGTGTGTGCAAATAAAACAGTATCAGGATTCCTAACCTTGGCCCCTGTGAGAAATCAATGAACCACCCAGGTACAGTGTTTTGTTCCTTTTGTTTTCTGCCTTACACTATCCTTCCTTAATCAAATTTGCAACGTCAATGACACATCCTCTGTAAGACTTTCTCCCAGGCCCATGACTAATGAAAAGCACTACCAATGACTTCTGCTTGTACTTCCATGAGGGAGGGTAGCCTCAATTCTATGAAGCCTGGCCCATAACCATATATATATACTTACTTATGGGCTTCCCTGGTGGCTCAGAGGTTAAAGCATCTGCCTGGAATGAGGGCGACCCGGGCTTGATCCCTAGGTCAGGAAGATCCCCTGAAGAAGGAAATGGCAACCCACTCCAGTACTATTGCCTGGAGAATCCCATGGAGGAAGGAGCCTGGTAGGCTACAGTCCATGGAGTCATGAAGAGTCAGACACAACTGAGTGACTTCACTTTCACTTTCATATATACTTCTATATTTTCTCAGTGCTATCCACTGAGAGTTACCAGAAGCAGTGATATTTGTTAACAATGAGCACACTCAGCACATCTTAGTTTCTAAGTCCATCCACTAGTACAAGTGGAGAAAACACTCTTTACACAATACAGTGAAGTTCTGTAGCTCTTTAATAAACTGGCTGACTCCAGGGCTTAGGTGAAGGAAAGAAAAGTAAGTCTGGCATCATGCATACAAGAGTGTAAGGAAGTACTCTGAAAATAATAATAACACAAACAAATATCTGCAAGTTCATACTTATCCTAATGACTAAGTAAATAAATAAATAGGGATGGAGAGATGTGTCAAATATTTCTTGCAGAATAATTCAAGTCAATAAAGATAATGAGAAAAAAATAGAAAATTGCCATTTATTGTATCATAGTAATAATTTTCTAGGCAAGATTCATGCATGAATGCAGAAACAAGCAGGTGAAAATTTAAGCAGAAACAGAATATTTGCATAATGTCAAGGTAATTAACACACAACCTCAATGAAATAATGAGAGAACATCAGACGATCTCAAGTTAAAGGACAGTCTACATGTTAACTGATCTTCAAAAGTGACATGAAAATATGAAAGAGAAAGCATGAAAAATATCTAAAAAGACAAGAAAGGTTGAGGGGCTCTCACAGATAAGGGGAGACTGCAGACATAAGACAATTAAATCCACATGGAGTCCTGAGTTAGATTTTGCAACAAGAAAAACAAAAAAAAAATTGTGTACAAAATGGTTACATTAGTTAATATATTTCAATAAGGTAAATAAATATTTTATGATAATGTAAGTTACTAAATAAAGGAAACTGGAGGAAGGGTATATGGAAAATCTTTGTGCTTGATTTTATTTGTGAATTTAAAATTATGCCCCAAAAAAAGAAAATTGGAAAAATATCACTCAGTTTGCTAATCTTGGAGGAAGGCTGCATCCAGACTCTTGCCTGCTGCCCTGCCTCACAGAAAGGTTAGAGCCAGGAACAGTAGGGCACAGAGAGTTTGATGCTGTTTCTTCCCTTTTAAAGGATATCAAGGAAGCATGAGCCAGTTTCTCCATGGGAAGATGATAACTTACAGTAAAATGGGACAAACATAGTGCTTGGAGATGCCTGTAAATGTGGTTTAGCCGCTTGATGGAGGAAATGAAATCATAAAACCGTGTTTATCAAGTCCTTGTGAAAACACAGAAAAATACCCAATCTAATGTAACAAGAAAGCAAATATAAAATATATACTAAATCATAATTGTGTAAAAAACAAACCCACTCAGAAGGAGGGATAAAAGAATAAACTCAATAGCCACTGTTAAGATTTTAGTGCATGTCTAGATGATAAGAATAGCTTATTTTTTTCTTTTTTCAAATACCTCTATATTTTCTTTATCGATTCTTTCACCTTTTTCCAAAAACTGATTTAAGGTAGCTTAGTCTGAATTTTGCATTAATAAACATTATTGTTAACAATACAAAAAAAGAATAAAGTTGAAGATTTTTCTTATGCAGGGGAAGGCATTTCAGGCAAAGAGAACTGTATCAACAAGGATTTGAAAACACATGCCATGCATTTGAGAAACTGTGAAGAAGTCTATTAGGCTTCCATGGTGACTCAGACAGTAAAAATAGAAACCAGGAGACCAGGATACCCAGGAGACCAGGGTTCAGTCCTTGGGTTGGGAAGATCCCCTGGAAAAGAAGTCTAGTGTAACTAGACTAAGAGTTATATGGGGTGACCAACAGTAGATAACAAGGCTCATGTGTAGGTTAACAAAATAAAATTGTGACCCAGCTTCCATGGATCTCTTGAGGAATTTCTATAAAGATACACTGGCATAGATTTCACAGTGGAGAAGTGGTAAGTGAGTATATTAGAAAGGAAAGCTGAGATGGGAGAAGGACAGAGTAGGGGATATGGTCCACAGGCTGAGAGAGCAATTAGGGGTGGCCTTAGATTGCCTTCTGGGACCCTGAATGCGTGCATGTGCTTGTCATGGAAACAGAATTAATTAGTGTGAAGTACATTTTCTTCTGGTCAAACCTATTTAGATTTCATGCTAGAAAAGGTGTGATAAACATATTCACATCACAGTGTTAATGTATTCCATTGTACTGAAATTTCAGTTATCTCTTCCAAGACTTGAGTACCAAGATAACTTCACCAAATCTATTTTAAAAATTTGAGAATTAAGTTGTTGATATTGACATAATGGCAATGTAAAATATAACTGTTACCCTTAGTAGGAAAAGCAATCGCAGGAGTTTCCTGGTTGTCCAGTGGTTAAGAATCCATTTGCCAATGTAGGGGACATGGATTCAATCCTGGTTATTTAACTTATATGCAGAGTACATCATGAGAAACGCTGGACTGGAAGAAACACAAGCTGGAATCAAGATTACCGGGAGAAATATCAATAACCTCAGATATGCAGATGACACCACCCTTATGGCAGAAAGTGAAGAGGAACTAAAAAGCCTCTTGATGAAAGTGAAAGAGGAGAGTGAAAAAGTTGGCTTAAAGCTCAACATTCAGAAAACCAAGATCATGGCATCCAATCCCACCACTTCATGGGAAATAGATGGGGAAACAGTGGAAACAGTGTCAGACTTTATTTTTCTGAGCTCCAAAATCACTACAGATGGTGACTGCAACCATGAAATTAAAAGACACTTACTCCTTGGAAGGAAAGTTATGACCAACCTAGATAGCATATTCAAAAGCAGAGACATTACTTTGCCAACAAAGGTTCGTCTAGTCAAGGGTATGGTTTTTCCTGTGGTCATGTATGGATGTGAGAGTTGGACTATGAAGAAGGCTGAGCACCGAAGAATTGATGCTTTTGAGCTGTGGTGTTGGAGAAGACTCTTGAGAGTCCCTTGGACTGCAAGGAGATCCAACCAGTCCATTCTGAAGGAGATCAGCCCTGGGATTTCTTTGGAAGGAATGATGCTAAAGCTGAAACTCCAGTACTTTGACCACCTCATGCGAAGAGTTGACTCATTGGAAAAGACCCTGATGCTGGGAGGGATTGGGGGCAGGAGGAGAAGGGGATGATGGAGGATGAGATGGCTGGATGGCATCACTGACTCGCTGGACGTGAGTCTGAGTGAACTCCGGGAGTTGGTGATGGACAGGGAGGCCTGGCGTGCTGCGATTCATGGGGTCGCAAAGAGTCAGACACGACTAAACGACTGATCTGATCTGATCTGATAGGAAGATTCCAAATGTTTGGGGGCAGCTAAGCTACTGTCACAACTACTGAAGCCCATGCTCCTAGAGACTGTGATCTGCGATGAGAGGCCACTGCAATGAGAAGCCCGTACACTTCAAAGAAGAGTAGCCCTCACTGTCCGCAACTAAAGAAAATCTGTATGCAGCAAGAAGACTCAGAACAGCCAAAAATGAATGGATAAATAAATAAATAAATAATTTTTCATGTTTCTCACCATGGAGCTCCCTGCTCCTCAGGCTATATGACTTGGGCTGAGAGCTTGTCATTTAAAATAAAGAAAAGAAAGTGCAATTGCATTTTCCTATTTTTTTTTTTTAATTGGAGAGATGTGGACTAAATGTTTTACTTTATGTTATGTATTAGACATAATGATTTCTATTGTCTCTACTACATTTATAGTATTTCTCCCAAAAAATATTAGTAAGATATTTTAAAATAGTTTTTTTTTTTTTTTTTAAGTATTATAGGTTGCCTGAATTAAACCAAACTATCATCAATGGGAATACTTATGGCTAATAACAGGAAGGAACCATGGCTTGTAAAAGGATTTAAAGATTAACATGGTTCTATGTATATATTTTACATTCACATTGTATGAGGATGAATTGAGGCCAATATTTTTGTGTTTTATATATTTGCTACAGCTTATTTGTATAAGTCAAAAGACTCAGTCTTTGTATCTGCTGAAAGTCAAATATAGTTCACTGCTATGAAGGATAAGTCAACATACCACTTATGTACCCAGAGAAAATAATTTTCTTATCTGGAGCTAAAACATGCTGTTACTAAAAGACAACCAAAATCTCAGGGAGGAGAAAAAACTTAAGCTGAACCTATCCCTGAGAAGGGGCTGGAGTTGGGAAAAAGAGTCATGGTGAAGAGTTAAGAGATTTTTGTAATAATTCAGGTGAGAGCTGACAGAGGTTTGAACCAGAGTGTTTTTGTTGGTGATTATGAAAAGTGGTAAAAACATGAGTGCAATGGTAAAGCTGGCAAGATTTGCTGATAGATGGGACATGAAATGTGGAAGAAACTAAGTAATATCAATAAATTACTACTGAATGCAACTGGCTAAATTAAGAAAATGCTATGTCTTAGAAGAATACTCTCCAATAGAACCATTGTATTCAAGTGATTTTCCTAAGGCTCAAATTTAATAAAATTTTGTTTTAAAGGAGTTGATAAAATTTAAAGAATAAAGAAGCTTGCTACTAACAGGAAAAGGTAGACACTCGAAATTAACTCCATGTTTTAAAATTTTGCATAGGCCTAGCTTTATCAAAGATGATATGTATTTACATATCTTGGAAAATGAAACAATGTTAAACAGTTTCAAATAAGCAATGACCAGCTGTTGAGAATGTTAAAAATAGTTGTCCTTTATAGTCCCGGTAATAAACAGATACTTAAAAATATTTTTCACATTAATTTGCTTCCTATCTTTTATTAATTCTTTGTTACTTTTTAAATTATATTTATTATTATTTAAGTCCCACTGTAAATTTTGTTACCTAAATTTTTCATCATAAAATTCTCTATTCATTTGATTTATGAAATCTACTTTTTTTGTTTTCTAGAAACTTTTCAGTCTCTTCCAGGGGTTATTGTCTCTACTTTCACCCAAATGCTCTTCATAAGAAATATTTTATTTATGATTCATCTCTTTCATAATGACAAAGATTAAGTCTCTCACACACTAAACTTCTGACAATGTATGATATATGTATTATTATGTTCTCAAAAAAATGTTTGTTGCATAAACAAATCAGTGAGTATAGCAGTGACTCTCAAAGGAAATAGCATATGTAGGTGGGATAAGTTCACACAGAATCTCTGGAAGTGCCTTTTTAAATGATAACAAAGATTAGGTGGCTCAGTAGTAAAGAACCCTCCTGCAATGCAGAAGACGTGGGTTCAATCTCTGGGTCAGGAAGATCCCCTGGAGAAGGAAATGGCTATCTACTCCAATATTCTTGCCTGGGAAATCCCATGAGTAGAGGATCCTGGCAGGTTACAGTCCATGAGGTCATGAAGTGTTGAATGTGACTGAGCGATTGAGCACACACATACAACGATTTTGGAAATTAAGTGCTGCCCTCCCACTCCTACCCATCCAGGCTGATCTTGATGCTGAATGTGACCCACATGTACTCCTAGGACAATGATAGGTCTACAACTCTGACTTAGACCTCTTGTTTCCTCCCAGCACTTCAGCTGCTACCCATCTGCTAAAAATATTCAAATCTCCGTCTCTAACCCTGTCCCCCTCTTTTCAATACCTTGGCTGTTCACGAAATCTGGTGTGCTTAGTCACTCAGTCATGTCTGACTCTTTGCCACCCCATGGACTGTAGCCCACCAGGCTCCTCTGTCCATGGGATTCTCCAGGCAAGAGTACTGGAGTTTGTTGCCATGCCCTCCTCCAGAGGATCCTGCCAACCCAGGAATTGAACCCAGGTCTTCCACATTGCAGGTGGATTCTTTCACAGGGAAGCCAAACCTGGTAAGTATCCTCTAAGATGATCCTTACCTTTTGAAATACTCATTTGTGTGCAGTACCCTTGAACATCATACTGGAATTGGTCTTTGTGATCAATAAACAGCATATGGCACAAGTGGTGCCATGTCATTTCCGAAAGGAGGTTATAGAAAAGACTGTGAGTTCTCTCTTAAGTTCTTTCTTCTTTTCTCTCTTTATCTGATGATTTTCTCTAGAAGAAATCATGTCATGACCAGCCTTATGGAGAGTCCTTCATAAAGAACAAAGGCCTTCAGCCAATAGCCACATGAATTAGCTTTGAACTGATTTTACCTAATATGAGTACTGCTACTGCTGCTGCTAAGTTGCTGAAGCCTGGCTTGGAGAATTTTGAGCATTACTTTACTAGCGTGTGGGATGAGTGCAACTGTGTGGTAGTTTGAGCATTCTTTGGCATTGCCTTTCTTAATTCATATTAATTGTATATTAATATAATAACTCATATTAATTATAACAAGAGTGATCTTGTTAATTATAATTAATTCATATTAATTGTACTTTCTATAACATTAAAATATTTTGTGTTTATAGTGAACATAAAACTCAGTAAAGCTTCATGTTTTAAGCAGGTTATCTTAAATATACTTTATAATTCAGAATACTAACCTTCTGAGAGTTTATAAACAGAGGTTACCTAAAAATAAACATTTCAGCAAACTCATGGTGAAATTCAATAATCAATCAAATTTTTTTGAAGATATCTAAAATGTGAGTCCCATGTCTCTCTTATACTGTCCATATTATTATTCCTGACACACAATCTAGTATAGAGAAGGAGTTAAATATTTGTTGGATGAGTAATTGCTCAATATAAAAGTTTGTGCTGAGACTAAATTTTAATTTTGGATGATAGATCTACCTCAATACTTTTTTCTAAATAAATTGTGTTGAACAACAGGATAATCAAGAAGATTGTTTTGCTCATGGAAAGAACAAATTGTCTTGCTCTTGCAAATCATCATCCAGTAAGATCCTTATGTAATGCATTGACATAAGAAGAACAAAAGAAAACTCTAGGACTCCCTTAGCAAGGGCCACTTCACTAGAGAACTGTGTGACTCATGGAAGCTAGACTACAACACAGACAGTGGTGCTTAAAGAAGTTCATTTCCAAACACTTGAGTGCAAGGTCACAGAGCAAGGATGAAGGGGAAGGGAGGCAGAGTATAGAAAACAAGTTTTCCCTAGGCACCAGGTGGCCCAGAGTCTTTTCCCTTTATTTTCTTCCATAAATCATCCATATGGACTATTCTGTGTTCCTCAAATATGCACTTAAAATCTTTTGTGCTTCTATTTATAATTTTCATTCCTCTTGGAGTATTCTTTACCTCACATCATTTCTCTACTTACCACAGTCTTTCCTTCTTTCCATTTTTGTTAAAATCCTTACTAGACATTCTCAATTAAAAATACTATTTTCCTCAGTATACCCAAGTCTTTTCTATACTGAAGAATTTATTTAATCAAGTATGATTATATTATTATAAATTTATATATTAATATAGATTAACACAGTACTGAGCTATAGAGATACATAATTTGTTTAAATTTGACACAATCACAAAGTTGGCTAATCCAACTTCCTCACCAAATTTCACTGAGTGGATGAAGAGAATAGTGTATACAAACCAGTGATATTGGATATCATCAAATCCTTTCCTCTGTAGATATGACAATACCATGTATGTGCTCAATCACTTAGTCATGTCTGATTCTTTGCAGCCCCATGGCCTGCCAGATGTGTTCTATTATAAGGATTATATTATAAAAATTATATTAAGATCATTATATGGATTATGCTTATATTGCAATTATTTACATCACTCTTTCCCCTACTAGAAGATAGTATCTCAAAGGCAGTAGCTATGCTTTCTTTATATTTTTAGTCTTTAAGTAACCACCATGGTATTTGACATAACAAAAAATGTCCAGTAATTGCTGGGTTGAATGGAGCTGAATATTGAGTAACTTCCCAGTTCAGGGACCTCCTTGTTTCAAAAGAAAAAAGAGAAGAAAAAAAGAAGAAAAAGAAGAGGAAGAAGCACAATTCTTATAACAAAGCCAGCCCTTATTCCTGGAAAACCCCATGAAAGAAACTTGGTTTGAAAAGCCTTCTTAAGGACAATAATGCTGGCCTTTTCTCTCCATCACATCCATCCTTTTATGGGAGGATGGCACTTTTCAGTGACAGCAAGGAAAGAGTAGCCATATTTTGTGAATTATCTCCTCTCTCTTGTGTTTAGTTCTAACAGTGACTCAGTGTAGGCAGCCTGGGAAAAACACTTGAACAAACACTAGAAGGTGGGATGGTGAAAGAGGACGGTGGTCATAATTTAGAGAGGGGTTACTTTTTTGTGGGCCACACCACACACAAATACCACACAAATCTCCAGCAAAACCTATAGCACTGAAGTGGAAAAAAAAAACCTGAATCTGCTTTGATGTTTCAGAATCAAAAGAACCAACAGCAAACAAGGAAAGTTATGTCTGAATCACATGTAGTGAGTTGCTGCATCCTACACATCAGATTTACAGTAGTGGAATGATCTGGTCACAGAAAAATTGTGAATCAAGCAAGTAGTCACTGTGCCTTTGCATTTGGATATCAGACATGAAAGCTCATGGCTACAACTCTGTCTTTTTTTAACTATTGTTACTCTGAAGTCAGTGGTGGAAGTGGGGCATGCTTTCCTCTTCACTTTGAGAAAATCTGAATTTGTTTACAAAACCTTTTGTTTTCATTTTTCTAGATTGTTTCTGGAGGTTCAGCCACTCCCTTTTACTCAGGCTTTAGGGTTATGACAGTCTTGTACTCTCCAGGAACCTGGCACAGTCTCCAGGTAGCTGGTCAGGAAAAATATGATTGGCCTGGGCTAAGACCAGGTCTGCACCAAAATGGTCATCTTCATACCCACAGGTTCAGCAATAAGGTTTCCTTTCTAGAATGTTTTCTGCTTCCATTGCCTCAAGTATTTCTCTATTTAAAAAATCAAATCTTTCCACTTTCATCTTTCTTTTTATAGCCTTTGTGCCCTCTGCCTCAGTCAGTAGGGATTTGCTATTTTAGATGATTTCCTGTTTACCAAGACTGTCTTACTGTGCAGTTGTATAGTGGATTTGTCTGTCTTATGCTTCAAATCACTTTCTCTTTTTATAACCCAGCCTATGCTTCATCCTGAGGACCCAATGGGAATGTCAGCATCTTACCTGAAATTCCCTAATTTATATAATGTAAAGATGCTGAGCATAGCACCTTGTTACATTTAAACATGTGATTCCTTGATGCACCTGAAAGAGGCTTATGTGCATGGACTCTTTAGAAGGCTTATTTCTTTCCTCATATATGCATTCCCTGAGAATTTAATATATGGCTGATTTTCTCCAAAATTGATACCCAACCCAGAGGCCAAGTGTCATGTCTACTGTAGCCACTCACTTCTCCTGGATTGCAGGGAAAAGCTCTCACAGATCCCTGCCAAGAATAAGCACTGTGATGTTCAAAGTGTGCCCAAGTGGTAAGTACACAGCTCGAGTGGTCATTTCTCCGGGACTTCACTTTAATGTATATACATGTGCTCACTTTCTTAATATACAATAGGCTGTATACACTAATATGTTTGCATGTGTGTGTGCATGCTAAGTCACTTGAGTCATGTCTGAATCTCTGTGACCCCATGGACTGTAGCCCACCAGGCTCTTCTGTCCATGGGATTCTCCAGGCAAGAATACTGGAGTGGGTTGCCATTTCCTTTTCCAGGGGATCTTCCTGACCCAGGGATCAAACCTGTGTCTCTTATGTCTCCTGCATTGGCAGGCAGTTTCTTTACCACTAATGCCACCTGGAAAGCCCAATACATGTGATGAACCTATAATAACATAGACTTGGAACTGGATTCCCTGGTTCATTGCCCAGCACTACCACTGTCTACTCTTGTATAGTTAGGCAAATTATTTAACTTTTCTGTGTCCATTTCAGTAACTTCTGCTCTGTGACAGAGAAAGGCAAAAAATCAAACATCAATCTTGGTCCCTCTAGGTGAATGAAAAGATAAAGAATGGTACGAAATTTAGGACAGAGAAGCCTAGGCATGTAAGGAAGAATGCCTCTGGTAAAGGGGTTAAACTACCAGAAAATAGCAAACTGCAAGGAGCTAAGTAGATCAAGGTCTACAGGAAAAAATCTGAAGTATTTCTTGACATGAGCTGTGTGCCTGGGAGGAAGGGGTGGAGAAGGACATCAAGAATAGCTGACTTTAATTCTTTCCCTCCATAACACTTTTGTAAGACTCTAATCCCATCCAGTCCAAAGGACTATCTGGACTGTTCCTAATGATATTCGTGTGAAAGTGTAACCTGCACTGAATCTTCTAAGGCAAGTCCAGGAGCTGTAAGAGCTGAACTTGCATGTTTTCCTCCAATCCCCACTTCTACTCTTTCCTCTAGAACTTAGCTACAGACATGCCTTTCCATCTCAACTTCAGAATATTTACTAAGTCAGGGCAGCATTCAACTGTTTTGTTGTTGTTGTTGTTGTTGTTGTTTTTCTTTAACTTATATAGTTTGTTAAATATAAGCTTCTGTTTTCCTTCTTTAGTTTCATTAGAGTTGACTGAGAGAGGAGCCACCAACATATACTATTTTTTTTTTTCATCTTGACAAGAAATTGCAGCTAGCTCTCCTCATTCCATGCACTTACTATTGCCTATCCTAGCTTATCTGACACCTTCCTCCCTTTTGCTTAGAAAATTACTGCTCATTTACAATCCTCAGGTCATTTGTATCCTAGTCTCTAAGTGTCTTTCTGCCTGAAGATAGAAAAGTCTGTTCCTTTTGTGTGCAAATGTAGTACTTAGCACATGACTCCATCATTGTTCTTTTGCATTATGCTGGCATCCTTTCTACAATTCGGTGGCATTAGTTCAGGGAACAGATAGGTATTTTATCTTTGTATCCTAAACTCTAAGTTAGGGCTTGGTTCATTATATGTATTAAGTGTTGTTAAAGTGAATTTGAAAAAAAAACAAGACACCAAAATAATCTGTGATGTAAAAACTTGGAATAAAACCTAGGTCTCCTGATTATCCTGGCTATCACTTTTCTCAGCATAATTTATAAAGTCTGCAATATGCAATCTTGAAACAATACCAGTTGCTTAATAGAGAATAAATCAACAATTATCATAAGAGCGCTTGAGTGAATGGGCAAGCTGTGCCACATAGTATAATTAGATAAAACATCTTTAATATAAACAAGTGTCCTGAAGAACTTTAACAACTTGTAATGAAATTGCAAATGTAAATAAATTACAGTAGAAGGGAGGAAGAAATTAAAGAACAGTAACCAAGATGAAGAGGGTAGAGGTAAATGGCTTGATTACAAATTCAAATATAGTGGAGCAGTAGAAAGGGAACCATGGTTTTAGAAAGATCATTACAGAGTACAGTGGTTTAAAAGAAAAGGCAGTCATTCTAAGTGCAGAGAAAAAAATAAATTGTGTTAGATGGAGAAGAGCTGAGTGCAAAGAAAAGAGACAGGATGAGAAATGTATTTGGGAGGCAAAACCAGAGAGCTAAATTTATTCTGATTTTGATCTCTGTTTATTTTAAGGTCAAGTATAATATCAAGTATCGGGAAGCTAGTTTAAGAGGAAAAACCTTGTGTGTATTTTTTCAAGGTTCTTAGACTTTACTACAATGTAAACAAATTCCTGTATACTCAGGAAAATAGGAAACAGACAATACTTTCCCTCGACTCTTATTTGGAGTAGTGGCTTGTCCCTTCTGGGCCTAGATTATTTTCAGTTTACATTTAGTCATTCAGAATTTGTACACTATTAAGAATGAATTTTATGAATTCCTTGTAAATCCACTTATCAGGTGGGTCAGAGAAGATTCATCCTTACTTTGACTTTGCTGGGGTGTATGTATGGATGTGAGAGTTGGACTGTGAAGAAAGCTGAGTGCCCAAGAATTGATGCTTTTGAACTGTGGTGTTGGAGAAGACTCCTGAGAGTCCCTTGGACTGCAAGGAGATCCAACCAGTCCATTCTGAAGGAGATCAGCCCTGGGTGTTCTTTGGAGGGAATGATGCTAAAGCTGAAGCTCCGGTACTTTGGCCACCTCATGCCAAGCGTTGACTCATTGGAAAAGACTCTGATGCTGGGCGGGATTTGGGACAGGAGGAAAAGGGGATGACAGAGGATGAGATGGCTGGATGGCATCACTGTCGGGAGCCATACATCACCGACTCAATGGACGTGAGTTTGAGTGAACTCCGGGAGTTGGTGATGGACTGGAGGCCTGGCGTGCTGCAATTCATGGAGTTGCAGAGTCGGATATGATTGAGTGACTGAACTGAACTGAACTGAAGGGTGACTCAGACAGTAAAGAATCTGTCTGCAATAAAGGAGACCTGGACTAAATCCTTGAGTCAGGAAGATCCCCTGGAGAAGGAAATGGCAACCCACTCCAATATTCTTGCCTGGAGAGTTCTATGGACAGAGGAACCTGGCAGGCTATAGTCCACGTGGTCGCAAAGTGTCGGATGTGACTGAATGACTAACACTTTAAATGAGTGTAGATTTTGCATAATCTTGAACATAGAAATAATTTCTATGTGACTTAGTCTGCTGATATTTTGTAATGTGTTCATTGACATAATGTAAATCTATCTTTTGACATATTTTGACATTGATGAAATGGAAATTCAGTGCCCCAAAACCATATTGCACTGAAGGGAATTTAGGTAGAAATGTCATCTTAAGAGGTAGTTATATTGAAGTCATTAGTTAAAGATGAGGAAACTAATTCACTAAAATTTAAATAAGTTTATAAAGTTTAATAAAGCTTATAAAGTTTATAATTTACAAGTAAATACATAAATAAAACATTATAACTAGTATCAGGGTCAATTTCTGGTACAGTTAGGAGTATAATCCCAAAACAGCTGATTTCCAGTTCTGTTTTCTGTCATAGAAACAATACTACCTCCTGTTCTAGTTAAATAAATGATAACCTATGTTGGGGCTTCCCAGGTGGCACAGTGGTAAAGAATCTGACTGTAATGCTGGAGACCTGAGTTCAATCCCTGGGTAGGGAGGATTCCCTGGAGAAAAGAACGGCAACCCACTCCAGTATTCTTGTCTGGAGAATTCCATGTAGAGAGGAGCTTGGTAGGCTATAGCCCATGGGGTCCAAAGAGTTGGACACAACTGAGCAACTACAACTAATACTACTACTATTACTATGTTGCAACTAACACTCATGATCCTCTAACATGACAAAGCCAGTATTAACCTAGGCAAACTGGTTTGTAATGAGGAGTATAAAAGTATGCTTCCACTACAAAATAGAATAAGTAATAGACAAAAAATAGTACAATACAATAAAATAATGATCTATCATTTTTATAAGATTTGGTTTAAGTCTTTAAAGAACTCCTCAAAAATAGCCCCTTCAATTATTTTTTTTTTCCCTAGAGAAAGAACACATTATGAACTTAGGACAAATTCATTAATCACATCTCAGTCACTGACCCCAAAAAAGACTAGGAAGATGACATTTAGCATTTAGTGGAGGAGTGGAATCAAGAAATAGAAGGCATTGTTGAAGAATTAGGATTTCATTCCCTTATCTATGTCATAAGTATATTCAGTGTTCTGGTTTCTTTTCCATTAAAAAAAATTATCTGGATGTCAATTTTCTGGCTTCCAGTAATATTAATATAGCTTGAATATTATATTGAATTCTATTTCATGAATCTCTTATTCTAGACTGCAAAGATAACTATCATAGCATTGAGAGATGTAGTCATAAGCTTTTAATATAGCCCCCAATATTGCCACCTCTTACTTTCCATAATCTTTACTCCTCGGTTATCTTGTATCCAACTATACAAGGTTGTTTGTGCAACCAATAGACTGTGGCAGAAGTGAGGGTGTGTCTTTTTTGAGTGTAGGTGTTTAAAGCATAGAGCTTTCATCTTGGGTTCTGTCTCTTCCTCCTCCCCTCCTCCAATCTCCTTCCTCTTCTCCTTTTATCTCCTTTCTCCCTGCTTTCCTCCCCCTCCCTATTCATCCTGCCTCTCTTTCTCTTAGTCTGAGGAATGGAATGGCCATGTTATGAGGACCCTTACACAGTTCTGTGAGCTCTGAGAAGAGGCAGTATATAGAGGATCTGAGAATTCTACCCAACAGGCAGTGAGGAGTTGAGGACTCCATCCAATTGCTATGTACCAGTGCATCTTAAAAGTATATGCCTCATAAGTAAAAGCTTTAGAGATATTATAGGTCTAGCCAATGACTTGACTGTAACCTCAAGAGAAGCCTTGAACCAGAACCACCCAGGTCCTGGATTCCTGCTGCTCAGGAAATGTTAATAAGTTGTGTTGTCTTAATCCAGTAAGTTGGGGTTACTTTTTTAATGCAGCCATTGATATCTACTACATATGCATAGTGAGTTTTAGGAAATCATTAATATAAAAAGAATTATTTACATAAATAAATGTGGTAAAGACTGCTTGTTGGCCAATAACATCTGTTCTATCCTTGTTCTATAGCAATTGAATTGCAGAAGGAAATCTGACTTACCAGGAAAAGACACTATTTCCTTGACTTCCACTAGATTTAGATTGGGATATTTGACTAAATGTTAGTCAATGGGATGCAAGCAGACTTAATATTTGCAACTTCGGATTCATCATCAGCTTAAAAGGTATGAATGTGGCCTCATCCATACTCTATTTTCTTACTCAGGAGATACAATACTTTTGTGAATAGCAGAATTATAAAATGAAGGAAAATGCACCCTTAGGTTGTGATTAGAATCAGGACTGACCTTGGGTTTGTCTGTAAGAAAGAAAGAAACAGTTTTGTAACTCACTTGTATTGTTGAGTTTACTTACAGCTCTTTAGTCTACTTTTATTAAAAGAAGTTATTGAAGACTATCATATGGAAGGTCAGTTTTTTATATGCATAAGGAAATGAGAGAGAGAGCAGATAGAAAAGAAACATGAGGAAATTTGTTTCCATGGGTAATTGAAAAAGGGAAACTGAAAATAAGAATGAAATTCAAGAAAAACTGGGTACCATGGAAACCTTACTGAAAAGCAGGACAAAGATAATGCAAGCACATACTTTATTGAGGATATTTATCACTTCAGACAAGGGTGGACCCTCTATTAGGTGTTTACTCAGAATATAAGTATTAACTGTTTCTTGCCACCAAGCACCAGAGATAATTTCTAGACTCACCTTATTTAATTTGAGAAGTACCAGTTTCTCTCAAAGCTTCTCTCCTTTTCCCTCCTTTGATATTCTGTTAACTTACTGTCACCTTACCTTATACAGTACATCAAAAATGATACTTATTGTTTTTGTTCATCTCTCAGTTTATTCTATCAAGGTTGGCTAGACTGCTGGCTGGATAGTATAGGTGAGTGTAGAATGAAATTAGAAAGTACATTTTTGTCCTCATAAACCAACAGTTCTATTTCTCAGTTTTATTTTTCGGTCAAGGTAGAAATAGACATAGGGGTGGGTAATGAAAAATAGAAAGCAACTGATAACTAAGAAATGGTGAAAGATTCAGGAGAAAAAAGTGATAACAGCAATTTGAAGTTGACAATCAAAAGCATAGATCCTATATAAAATATTAATTAGTATTTTTTCCTCAATTAATTCCTTGATTCCTAAAATCTGCTTATAAAGGAATAACCCCAGGATTCATTTAATCACCATGTGGTCAGGTAATACTGCCCTCTTCTCATTGATTGAAATAATAAGATCAAATCTATATCTGTAACTGACAAGTAAAATACTGAGTTAATGATTTAAAAACTTTACCATCACCTGAGAACTGGACATGGAACAACAGACTGGTTCCAAATAGGAAAAGGAGTTCATCAAGGCTGGATATTGTCACCCTGTTTATTTAACTTATATGCGGAGCACATCATGAGAAATGCTGGGCTGGAAGAAACACAAGCTGGAATCAAGATTGCTGGGAGAAATATCAATCACCTCAGATATGCAGATGACACCACCCTTATGGCAGAAAGTGAACAGGAACTCAAAAGCCTCTTGATGAAAGTGAAAGTGGAGAGTGAAAAAGTTGGCTTAAAGCTCAACATTCAGAAAATGAAGATCATGGCACCTGGTCCCATCACTTCATGGGAAATAGATGGGGAAACAGTGGAAACAGTGTCAGACTTTATTTTTCTGAGCTCCAAAATCACTACAGATGGTGACTGCAGCCATGAAATTAAAAGATGCCTACTCCTTGGAAGGAAAGTTATGACCAACCTAGATAGCATATTCAAAAGCAGAGACACTACTTTGCCAACAAAGGTTCGTCTAGTCAAGGGTATGGTTTTTCCTGTGGTCATGTATGGATGTGAGAGTTGGACTGTGAAGAAGGCTGAGTGCCGAAGAATTGATGCTTTTGAACTGTGGTGTTGGAGAAGACTCTTGAGAGTCCCTTGGACTGCAAGGAGGTCTAACCAGTCCATTCTGAAGGAGATCAGCCCTGGGATTTCTTTGGAAGGAATGATGCTAAAGCTGAAACTCCAGTACTTTGGCCACCTCATGCGAAGAGTTGACCCATTGGAAAAGACTCTGATGCTGGGAGGGATTGGGGGCAGGAGGAAAAGGGGATGACAGAGGATGAGATGGCTGGATGGCATCAAAGACTCGATGGACGTGAGTCTGAGTGAACTCTGGGAGTTGGTGATGGACAGGGAGGCCTGGTGTGCTGCGATTCATGGGGTCGCAAAGAGTCGGACACAACTGAGTGACTGATCTGATCTGATCTGATCTGATGGACTGCTCAGAAATGTTATGGATCTAACAGAAGCAGAAGATATCAAGAAGAGGTGGCAAGAATACACAGAAGAACTGTACAAAAAAGATCTTCACAATCCAGATAATCACGATGGTGTGATCACTCACCTAGAGCCAGACATCCTGGAATGTGAAGTCAAGTGAACCTTAGAAAGCATCACTATGAACAAAGCTAGTGGAGGTGATGGAATTCCAGTTGAGCTATTCCAAATCCTGAAAGATGATGCTGTGAAAGTGCTGCACTCAATATGCCAGCAAATTTGGAAAACTCAGCAGTGGCCACAGGACTGGAACAGGTCAGTTTTCATTCCAATCCCAAAGAAAGGCAATGCCAAAGAATGCTCAAACTACAGCACAATTGCACTCATCTCACAGGCTAGTAAAGTAGTGCTCAAAATTCTCCAAGCCAGGCTCCAGCAATACGTTAAACATGAACTTCCTGATGTTCAAGTTGGTTTTAGAAAAGCCAGAGGAACCAGAGATCAAATTGCCAACATGTGCTGGATCATGCAGAAATGTTATGGATCTAACAGAAGCAGAAGATATCAAGAAGAGGTGGCAAGAATACACAGAAGAACTGTACAAAAAAGATCTTCACAATCCAGATAATCACGATGGTGTGATCACTCACCTAGAGCCAGACATCCTGGAATGTGAAGTCAAGTGAACCTTAGAAAGCATCACTATGAACAAAGCTAGTGGAGGTGATGGAATTCCAGTTGAGCTATTCCAAATCCTGAAAGATGATGCTGTGAAAGTGCTGCACTCAATATGCCAGCAAATTTGGAAAACTCAGCAGTGGCCACAGGACTGGAACAGGTCAGTTTTCATTCCAATCCCAAAGAAAGGCAATGCCAAAGAATGCTCAAACTACAGCACAATTGCACTCATCTCACAGGCTAGTAAAGTAGTGCTCAAAATTCTCCAAGCCAGGCTCCAGCAATACGTGAAACATGAACTTCCTGATGTTCAAGTTGGTTTTAGAAAAGCCAGAGGAACCAGAGATCAAATTGCCAACATGTGCTGGATCATGGAAAAAGCAAGAGAGTTCCAGAAAAGCATCTATTTCTGCTTTATTGACTATGCCAAGCCTTTGACTGTGTGGATCACAATAAACTGGAAAATTCTGAAAGAGATGGGAATACCAGACCACCTGATCTGCCTCTTGAGAAATCTGTATGCAGGTCAGAAAGCAACAGTTAGAACAGGACATGGAAAAACAGACTGGTTCCAAATAGGAAAAGGAGTGCGTCAAGGCTGTATATTATCACCCTGCTTATTTAGCTTATATGCAGAGTACATCATGAGAAATGCTGGACTGGAAGAAACACAAGCTGGAATCAAGACTGCTGAGAGAAATATCAATCACCTCAGATATGCAGATGACACCACCCTTATGGCAGAAAGTGAAGAGGAACTCAAAAGCCTCTTGATGAAAGTGAAAGAGGAGAGTGAAAAAATTGGCTTAAAGCTCAACATTCAGAAAACGAAGATCATGGCATCCGGTTCCACCACTTCATGGGAAATAGATGGGGAAACAGTGGAAACAGTGCCAGACTTTATTTTTCTGGGCTCCAAAATCACTGCAGATGGTGACTGCAGCCACAAAATTAAAAGACGCTTACTCCTTGGAAGGAAAGTTATGTCCAACCTAGATAACATATTAAAAAGCAGAGACATTACTTTGCCAACAAAGGTCCATCTAGTCAAGGATATGGTTTTTTCCTGTGGTCATGTATGGATGTGAGAGTTGGACTGTGAAGAAGGCTGAGCGCCGAAGAATTCATGCTTTTGAACTGTGGTGTTGGAGAAGACTCTTGAGAGTCCCTTGGATTGCAAGGAGATCCAGCCAGTCCATTCTGAAGGAGATCAGCCCTGAGATTTCTTTGGAAGAAATGATGCTAAAGCTGAAACTCCCGTACTTTGGCCACATTATGTGAAGTGTTGTCTCATTGGAAAAGACTCTGATACTGGGAGGGATTGGGGGCAGGAGGAAAGGGGACGGCAGAGGATGAGATGGCTGGATGGCATCACTGATTCGATCGACGTGAGTCTGAGTGAACTCTGGGAGCTGGTGATGGACAGGGAGGCCTGGCATGCTGCGATTCCTGGGGTCGCAAAGAGTCGGACACGACTGAGTGACTGAACTGAACTGAACTGATGAACTCCTATTTCTTTAGCTATTTCTGTCTCCTATTCAGTGTTTTTAATATTTCAATCTTTTCTTCCCTTAGCAACAGGGTAGACACAACTGTCTTATAAAGATTGGCTTACAGTAAATAGAGGTCATGCTTACATCTGTCTCAGTTGTGCAGTGCTGTTTTAGGAGTGCCAATCAAATCAATTCAACTATAAGCATCTTAGGCAATTAGCAGAATCTTTTTCTTTCTTTCCTTTTTTTTAAACTCAAGTTTATGATTTTTAATTTCAAATGTATTTTAATATCTTGCATTTGTACTCTTCTCCCCTCATGAGTAGTCTTTTTATTTATTATTTATTGAAATATACTTGTTTTATATTTATAAGTATAGTTGTTTTATACTTATAACTATAGTTGAAATATAGTTGGAGAAGTAAATGGTAAACCGCTCCAGTATTCTTGCCTGGAGAATCCCATGGACAGAGATACAGTCGATGAAGTCGCAAAGAGTCAGACACGACTGAGCAACTATCACTAACTCACTTATAGCTGTTTTACAGTGTTATATTAGTTTCAGATGTACAGTAAAATGATTCAGTTATACATATACATATATGTTTTTTTTTTTTTTTTTACATTCTCTTCCATTATAGATTATTATAAGAAATTGAGTATAGGTCCCTAGGCTATTCAGTAGCCCCTTGCTGATTACCTATTTTATATATAATAGTGTATTAATCCCAAATTTTTAATTTGTCCCTGTCCTCTCTCCTCTATTTATATTTTCATTTGTATCCTATTTTAAAATATGACTCTGCAGATAATCAATATCATATAATATTTGTCTTTCTGTCTGATTTACTTCCCTTAATATGATAATCTCTATTTATTTTTCTATCTTTATAAAAATCTTTATTGTAGGTTGTTCAAGAATCTTGACCACAATCTAAATATAATTCAGATGCTGAGTTAACATCTTTATTTGTTTTTTTAAACTCTTTATTTTGTATTGGGGCATAGTTTCAGGTGAACAAGGAAGGGACTCAGCCATACAGATCCATGTATCCATTCTCCCTCAAACTCCCCTCTCTGCCTTCCAGGCTGCCATATAACAGTGAGCAGAGTTCCATACAGTGGTTCCTTGTTGGTTATCCATTTTAAATATAGCAATGTATACACATCCATCACAAACTCCTTAACTGTCCCTTCCTCCTGGCAATCACTAAGTTCATTCTCTAAGTCTGTGTGTCTCTTTCCACTTTGTGAGTAAGTTAATTTGTATCATTTCTTTTTAGATTCCACATATAAGGGATGTCATACAATATTCCTCCTTCTCTGTCTGACTTACTTCATTCAGTATGACACTCTCTAGGTCCATCCATGTTGCAGCAAATGGCATTTATTTCATTCTTTTCAATGGCTGAGTAATATTTCTTTGTGTGTGTGTGTGTGTATACCGCATCTTCTTTATCCATTCCTTTGTTAATGGGTATTTAGATTGCTTCCATGTCTTGGCTATTGTATACAATATTTCAATAAACAGATAGCTGCATGTACCCTTTCAAATAATGTTTTTGTCTGGATATATGCCCAGGAGTGGGATTGTAGGGTCATATGGTAGCTCTGGTCTTCCCTAGTGGTAGAGATGGTAAAGAATCCCCCTGTAATGTGGGAGACATGGGCTGATCTCTGGACTGGGAAGATCTCCCGGAGGAGGGCATGACAACTTACTCCAGTATTCTTGCCTGGAGAATCCCGTGGACAGAGGATCCTGGCAAGCTACAATCCATAGGTCATAACAGTCAGACATGACTGAGCCACTAAGCACAGCACATGGTAGCTCTATTTTTAGGTTTGCTTTTTTTTAAAAGTATAGTTGATTTACAATGATTCAGGTAAATTTCCCCCAGCTACTCAATGTTCGTCCATTTATTTCACAGTTAGATGCAAGCTAACTCAGTGGCATTTGTCTCAACTTATTTTATTTCCCACTTGTATTTTTGTTGGGCTGATGACTTTTTAAAAATGTTTGGATGGTATAATTAATTAGCTTAAGGTCACCTCTCATTTTCCTTTCACCCATTCTATGATTGAAAGTGACAATGCCTTCTCCTCGTATTTAATCTTTTTTTGTGAGAAGCTTTAAAGACAGTTGACTAGGATGAGGATTACAAATAAGACTTTAGGATAGGATGAAGCTGATTATCTCATATTCAGGTGGGAGAAAAGCCACCATTAGAATAAAAAATTCAGGTATTGGTCTCATTGGCTCTGATTTTTAAGGAATAGCTCCACTAGTTAAGGGCTCAACTTACAAGGTGAGTACGGAAGAAGAGGTTCTTAGAAACTCAAGAGAACTATTGTTTCCCCCCAACCCCCACTGAGGGCTGAGTAATTCTCAAGCGAAAGAGGAGAATATCTATCCTCTGAGATCTCATATGCTCTGGAGAATTGGGATGCTCACTTTTACTCTCTGACACACTTATTTAAAACTATGAATCTATAATGAAAATAACTTATGATATAGTGTCCAAGCTCATCTTATATCCACTGATAACTACTTTAAATTGCACACCAAGTTACGGAACTGTAATGTGCGCAAGTACATCTACACACTCTCATTTCATCCTGTTACAACCAAATATATTCATTCTAATTGAGTAGGGCAAGAGAGTCAGCCTATGACAGTACCAACTCAGCGAGCTCTTGTGGTTACTTGATAACGTTAGCTTTACCAGCTTAATAACTGGGCTAACCAGTCATAAAGAAACAGGACTTTCCAATTGTGAGGTTACATCAATACTTCCCATTTCTCGAGAAAATAGTATGCTACCCAAACAAGTAATTACAAGATGAGAAAATCATTTTAATTAAGAGCACATTAACAATAAAAATAAAAATACATGTTTAGGATAGCATCTAAAACACCAGACAGGTCCATAGGTAAATAGCAACGGTGCTTAGTCACCGGTCAGTCTTGTCTTTGGCTATGGCTTATTTTATTTTCCAGAACCACCTCTAATTAGACTTCTGAAATGAAACCCCCACAAACAAGCTCTAAACTACATTTGACAAACTAGAGATTCAATTTCAAATATCCAAATATTCTGTATGTTGTGATACACAGTTGAGAGTCCAGGGAAACATGTCCAGCATAGCAAGTGATGTCAGAGAACATGAACAGAATGTGTAATGCAGAATTCCATACTAAGTGGTTATCTTTTTTGTTTTTCTTTTCTAATGAATTAATACTTGAAAATTCTGTTTGTGAAGAAGTTGGAGTAAAACCATAAATTGTTATCAAAGCAGGTAGGTACAGGTTTGACATTATCAGGCACAGGGAGAGGTGCTAAAGCATTCCACTATTTGAGGTGCATCACTAATAGTTTGATTTTTCTATGCATATTTGAAAGGTCCAGATGAATCCGAGTTTTTCTTTGGAATCTACACTTGTATAATATTTTATATATCCCTGAATCATTTCAAGTATTATGTTTATAGTACTTGAATTCCCAGCTTCTACGTTTCTGCTTCTTAAGCATTCTTGGGCTCTGACTACAAGCCGTGACTGCCTTAAGATTCTGATGTTGTAGAGATTTTGAGAGATGGTGCCTCAAGCCAACAGTGAGTGTTTTAAGCCTGGAGGTAACATGGTTGAGGTGGAACTTTCAGGATGTTTCATACTACATCATGTAAACAAATGGATTCTTCACTGGCTCACCTGCTCTATTCATTGAATTTGATTTTCCCATGGAAAATGAGATTTGATCAGATCAGGAAAAATGTTACCTGGATTATGGGATTTCATGATTCTTTATGCACCTTACAAAGTCAGTGCATGTTGGCATATTGGTTAGAAAACTAAAATCATCAAATTTTTAAAGCTTTATTTTAGAACTTGCAACTTCTCTCTTTCTTTTCACAAATGCTCAGTATATACTTACTATATGCCAGTGTTTAATTAACCAGGGGTAAAGTAGTAAGCAAGGATGATAAAGTCTTTGTGCTTATGCAGTGTCTACTATGAAGGGTAAGATCGATAATAAATAAGAAAGCAAGAAAAAATATTATATTTTTTTACTTGTAATGCTATAAGGGAAAAAAAAACCTCAAACAAGCTAAGGAAATGGAAGAAGTAGAGGTCTCTATTTTATAGAAGATATACAGATAATATGGAGAGGGAAATTGCAATCCACTCCAGTATTCTTGCCAAGAAAATCCCATGGACAAAGGAGACTGGTGGGTTACAGTCCATGGGGTTGCAAAGAGTTGGATACGACTGAGGGACTGAGCATACTCAAGTAAAGATAGTAATTTACAGAAGTGATACTTAAGAAGAGATCTAGCAATTAACAAGATAAACATGACTAATTTATATAGCTAGTTTTTGTACTTTCTAAGCACCTTACACAAATAAATCATTTAATCTTTATCACAACTTTCAGAAGTAGGTGCAAAGAGTATCCTCCTTTTTCAGATATACTGTGAGTGTCAGGGGTGAGCTGACTGTTTTCCCATGGTCATGCACCTAGCAAGTAAGTGTGAAAGCTAGGGCTTTAGCCAGGACATCAGACTTCACTATCCATATTCTTAACCACTGCACTGCCTTATTGACAGATGTCTCTAGACAGAAAGAACAGCAGTTGTAAGACTGTAAAGATGTAAGAGCCATAGGAGGTCAGGATATTCAAGGAACAACGAGCATCTCGGTGTAGTTGTGTAATAAAAAGTGAGGTGAAGAGAGGCATCAGAGAAAGTCAGAGAAGGAGATAGTTTATACTGTTTATAAAATTAATATGACTATCATTATTGACACTATACATTGTATTGTTCCTGTAGACTGGATTGTGGTAAACAGTTTGGGGTTTATTATGAACAATGAGAATGCTTTCAGGTTTTGAGCGAGGGAAGCAACATGACTTCATGTTTTGAGACAGTCACTTTTGCTGTTTCTTTGTAAATAGATTTTAGGTTAGCATGTCTGAAAACTCAGAACAATTTGAGTATCATTGCTGTATCCTAGGGATGATGGGGGTTGTTTTGTCAGTGCAACAGTGTTAGAAGCTGGAAAATGTGATGACATTGGGATGTAATTGAAGGCTGAGCGATTGTGATTGCATAGATCATATATGAGAAGGAGGCAGGAAAAAAGATATCAATGTGTAGTACTTTAGAGTCATTAATATGCAAGTTGAACTTTAAGACCATGTGCTAAATTGATGCTTTAATATACTGAAAAAGACATATTGAGAAATGTTACAACACAAATACTAATACATAATATTTCATTAATTCCAACATGCACACTTTTCATATTTAACATACCTAAAATTGTTATGTTTCTTATATGTGATCATAACTTAGGTTTAACAAAATATTATTCATTGAATTTGATTTTTCCATGGAAGAAAATATAAGCATTTGGTGATTTGTTAAACAGTTTTATGTTATTCTTTACACTTCATTGTATGCCATGCTTTCATAAATATGCAAACTATTTTAAAGCAGGAGGTTTTCTCTGGTGTAGTTTTGGTATTTCATAGAGTACTCAGCCTAGAGTTAGGAATGAAGTAACTACTCAATAGATAACTTTTGAGTTGATTTAACAGGTTAATTTCTTTTATAATTTAAAATTTAGTTAAATATTTATTTCTTCAACATCATTTTTTGTTGGCTAACTAGCTATGAGAGTAAACAGAAATATCATCTTTGTAATCAAAGTTCCAAAATGACAGCAGGAAGCAAGGGGGAGCATACTTTAAGGAAATGATGAATAAAGACCAAAATGGTTACAGGAGAAAGCGATATGGAGTAGAAATCCTTTAAGTAGAAGCACAAATCTTTCTTATATACTGGCAGGGGCAAAAATTGCCTAAATAAGCTTTATTGTTTACCTTCTTCCAGACAAGCTCTTTCCTTTTTCTTCTCCATTTTAGCATTAATTTATTGCATAATAAGGTGAAACAGGAAAAAATAACAAAGATGAGGAAATTCAAAACACTCACATTATATAAATGAGTTAAAAATACATCTGCAAAGGTAAAACAAACTTAGCAAGATGTTATGATGACAGTGTTTCTACAAATAAATCACATATGCATGCTAATTTAAATATATATACATGAGATTTAAATATATATTGTCCTAAACACAATATCATCATGATAAAATCAGTATTAGGAAGCAGAATTTTTGGAGAGGTGAGTACGTGTTTTTCCCAAAGTGGCATGGCAGTCAATTAAGGTCTTTGGTGAAAGAAATTAGAATAGATAGAAATTAATAAATCAAGAAAGAACAGAATATGGTCACAGTGAAGGAGCAGTAAAATATTTATAGGAATGAAACAACAGAGTTCATTAGGCTGCATACTTAGCAAGTTGATTTAAAAATTTAGACCCTATGACTTTGATCTGCAGTGGAGTGTTCTAGTGCTAGGCATTCAAATGTAACCACACTGTGATGTGTTCTGAGCCTGGGTAATCACAGTTAGCTCAAAGTATAGTCTATCTTTACAACAATCAGGTTCACAGTTACCTTCACTCCGTTAAAGCACAAGACAATCATGAATTATCTTGAAATAATGGGTGCCCTTTCTATTCATAAAAATGCAAGAAATCCAAATATGACATTTCCCCACAGCCCTTCACTGTTAAACCAATACATCTTTGGTTCAAAGACCACTGTGAAATTTTAAGAATACCAAATATAAACATATCTGATACTATTTAAGATGAGATATAAAATACAGTATATTAAAAAGATAAGAATATGATGTGGATATTATCAAATGGAATAATTACAATGCCTAACATAATTCAGAGCAAAAAGAAAACATGGAATAAATAGTGAGTCACACATTTTTCTTGTTCTGAATTTATCTTTCAAAAGCCTCAACAAAGACACAAACTCTCTAAGTCACACAGTGCCTGGAATTTTTATTGAATAATTATACATGTCATAGTTTATTCTAGAGATTAGTGCATGGAGCAAAATACAAAGTAAAAGTACAGGCTTCTGTGCCTGGAGCTCTGTAGGCTCAAGAATGTCACATTAAAGGAATTTCATGACAACTGTCTGATATCTTGCCTCAACAATACCCAAACCAGTCAGTAATAACACAAATGTCATACATGGAGACTATCTGAGGAACCTGGACAAGAAGAACACAATTGGGCAAAGTAGAAACCAAAAGACTCAGGGGAAAAAAAAATGAACAAAGTACCAGGAGGACCTGCAAACCAGGGAAATAGAGGAGTGACCACATAATCAGTAGGTATAAAGGCAGAGGATGAGATACATCCCCTGATGCTGTCACTGATTCACTGGACATGAATGTGAGCAAACTCCAGGAGCCAGTGGAGGACAGAGGAGTCTGGCATCCTGCAGTCACTAAGTCATATCCAACAAAGAGTTGAATATGACTTAGTGACTGAACAACAACAATATACAAGGCATACTCTCTGGGAGTCAATTCAAGATAAGACTCAGAAATAAGATAAATTATTTCCAATATTCTGGGAGGTGGGTCATAGGGGATCCTGCTGTGATTTATGTCAGAGAGTGTTTTGCCTATGTTCTCCTCTAGGAGTTTTATAGTTTCTGGTCTTATGTTTAGATTTTTAATTCATTTTGAGTTTATTTTTGTGTATGGTGTTAGAAAGTGTTCTAGTTTCATTCTTTTACAAGTGGTTGACCAGTTTTCCCAGCACCACTTGTTAAAGAGATTGTCTTTAATCCATTGTATATTTTTGCCTCCTTTGTCAAAGATAAGGTGTCCATAGGTGCATGGATTTATCTCTGGGCTTTCTATTTTGTTCCATTGATCTATATTTCTGTCTTTGTGCCAATGCTATACTGTCTTGATGACTATGGCTTTGTAGTAGAGCCTGAAGTCAGGCAGTTTGATTACTCCAGCTCTGTTCTTCTTTCTCAAGATTGCTTTGGCAGAGGAGAACATAGGCAAAACACTCTCTGACATACATCACAGCAGGATCCTCTACGACCCACCAGAATATCAGAAATAAGAGCAAAAATAAACAAATGGGACCTAATTAAAATTAAAAGCTTCTGCACAACAAAGGAAACTATAAGCAAGGTAAAAAGACAGCCTTCAGAATGGGAGAAAATAATAGCAAATGAAGCAACTGACAAACAACTAATCTCAAAAATATACAACTAACTCCCGCAGCTCAATTCCAGAAAAATAAACGGCCCAATCAAAAAATGGACCAAAGAACTAAATAGACATTTCTCCAAAGAAGACATATAGATGGCTAACAAACACATGAAAAGATGCTCAACATCACTCATTATCAGAGAAATGCAAATCAAAACCACAATGAGATACCATTTCACGCCAGTCAGAATGGCTGCTATCCAAAAGTCTACAAGCAATAAATGCTGGAGAGGGTGTGGAGAAAAGGGAACCCTCTTACACTGTTGGTGGGAATGCAAACTAGTACAGCCACAATGGAGAACAGTGTGGAGATTCCTTAAAAAACTGGAAATAGAATTGCCTTATGATCCAGCAATCCCACTGCTGGGCATACACACTGAGGAAACCAGAAGGGAAAGAGACACGTGTACCCCAATGTTCATCGCAGCCCTGTTTATAATAGCCAGGACATGGAAGCAACCTAGATGCCCATCAGCAGATGAATGGATAAGAAAGCTGTGGTACATATACATAATGGAGTATTACTCAGCCATTAAAAAGAATGCATTTGAATCAGTTCTAATGAGGTGGATGAAACTGGAGCCTATTATACAGAGTGAAGTAAGCCAGAAAGAAAAACACCAATACAGTATACTAACACATATATATGGAATTTAGAAAGATGGTAATGATAACCCTGTATGAGAGACAGCAAACGAGACACAGATGTATAGAACAGTCTTTTGGACTCTGTGGAAGAGGGAGAGCGTGGGATGATTTGGGAGAATAGCATTGAAACATGTATAATATCATATATGAAATGAGTTGCCAGTCCAGATTCAATGCACGATACTGGATGCTTGGAGCTGGTGCACTGGGATGAACCAGAGGGATGGTATGGGGAGGGAGGAGGGAGGTGGGTTCAGGATGGGGAACACATGTATGCCTATGGTGGATTCATTTTGATATATGGCAGAACCAATACAATATTGTAAAGTTTAAAAATAAAATAAAAAAAAAAAAAAGAAAGCTGTGGTACATATACACAATGGAATATTACTCAGCCATTAAAAAGAATACATTTGAATCAGTTCTAATGAGGTGGATGAAACTGGAGCCTATTATACAGAGTGAAGTAAGCCAGAAAGAAAAACACCAATACAGTATACTAATGCATATATATGGAATTTAGAAAGATGGTAATGATAACCCTGTATGAGAGACAGCAAACGAGACACAGATGTATAGAACAGTCTTTTGGACTCTGTGGGAGAGGGAGAGGGTGGAATGATTTGGGAGAATGGCATTGAAACATGTATAATATCATATATGAAATGAATCACCAGTCCAGGTTCAGTGCATGATACTGGATGTTTGGGGCTGGTGCACTGAGATGACCCAGAGGGATGGTATGGGGAAGGAGGAGGGAGGAGGGTTCAGGATGGGGAACACGTGTATACCTGTGGTGGATTCATGTTGATATATGGCAAAACCAATACAATATTGTAATTAACCTCCAATTAAAATAAATAAATTTATATTAAAAAAAAGAAGATAAATTAGATAGCCACTGGAAATTTGCTATATGACATAGGGAACTTAAATCTAGTGCTCTGTGACAACCTAGAGGGTTAGGAGGTGGGAGGGAGGTTCAGGGAGGGGACATATGCATACCTATGGCTGATTCACTTTTATATATGGCAGAAATGAACACAATATTGTAAAGCAATTATTCTCCAGTTAAATAGAAATACATTTTTTAAAGAAATAAGATGCATAAAGACTTCAGGAAGTCACTACTTTGAATTTAGCCTTCCCTGAGGGTCATGGAAATGGGTAAAAAATAAATAAAATCAGACATTATCTGTACTATATCATAAATTTTCACAGTTAAAAAAGTATTACCTAGCAGATATAATAAAATGTAATACATGAATTAAAGGCATCTTTAACTTCCATGTAGGCAGGGCTAGGTTGTTGAGTTCACAGTTCACTGACTGCTTGACATACCAGGGACCATGAATCCTTATTTGTTGAGTGAAGGGCAGCATTATTAGATTTGGATCATCCATAATTCCAGAACACTGCAACATTTTATAAAGGTCCTTATAAATACCTTAATTTGGGTGTTGCAAGGAAGAGTCAATTTTGACCCTATGTTGGAACTGTTTCTTTGACTTGTTTTTCATTGCTTTTGTTATTATAATCATATATATTGGCATGCCTCAGAACACCCTGTCTGTCTGCCTGACTATTAAACCAAAGTGCCTTTATTTAGGACCCTGTCCATCTGTGGATGGCAGGAAGGAAGAAATTAACACATCCCCAGCCTGAGGCTTACCATTCTAGGAGATATTTACAAGATGAATGCCCCTTTTACTTTGTTTCCTCATCCCACCCCACCCCATCTCTGTTCTTTAAAAGAATCTGACATTCAGGCCCCAATACGATGATTATTTTGAGACATTAGTTTGCCATCTTCTTGGTCAGTCAGCTTTCCTAATAGTCGTACTCCTTGCCTACACACTTCATCTTTCAGAGATTTATTGGCCTGACTTGCATGGAGCTGAGTGAGCTTGGACTGAGTAACAAATTCGACTTAGTCAGCCTGGAACCTTGCTGCTTGTGGGCTAACCAGTCCCAGTCAGGGAATATTGAGCCAAGGCCTCAGTAGCTGCCAGACCATTTGTCCTGAGAATCTTTCTGTCAAAATTCCCTAAAGTGGCAAAAGCTTCCCCAGCACTTGGCTGTTGAAGCAAGGAGCCAACAAATTTCTGTGAATCCACGGACTCAATTTCGTAGGGTAAGTTGCTCCATTGTGTACACAGGGAAATTATCCCCCTCCCTCCAATTTGGGCTTTTACTTTACAGAACAAGCCAATTTGTTTGGGGTAACTCGTTGGAGAGGAGAATTGTTGTTGGACTCTACCTGAGTCAAAACTGTTTCATTGGGAGAGCTAGTTCCCCAATGTGGTGTAAGCCTATCCTAATTGGAATTAGTTCATTTATTTGTTTTTTAGGGTAATTTTATTTACCTGAATTGGGAACTGGTTCTTCTGTGAATCAACTTTGGAATTTGTGCCTTTCTTTTTGGAATTTGCCTACATCTTTGTGTTTTGGTATTATCACATGTATAGAAATGGGAAGTACTTCACCTAACACAAGAAAAGCTCTTTGGGGTGTATATTAAATATATTAAGATTAGAAGAGCAAAGGCCCCTGCATGTCTCACAATTGTTATATGATCTTGCAGTTAAAAGTATTTTGCAAGGAAGAGGAACACCCTGATAATAAATGAAGAGGCCCATGGACTCCTTGGACTTGAGATGTCCAATTCTAATTTACCCACAAAAGCCCATGGTAACTGTGGCAGTAGGGAACAAGTTTATTGACTTTCTAATAGAAACCATTCTCCTTTGCAAATGAAATGCTTAAGTAACATTTTCCCTAGAATAGTTTGACATCAGGGTCCCACCAGGGCCTTTTTGGGGAGCTCTTTCTGACTTGGGAAGCTTCAGCTTTAACTTGAAGAGCTCCCCCTGTGAAGGAAAACTCCATTTATAAGGTGCTTTAGAAAAAAAGATCACAGGCCTAATGGGACCAGGAAGTTACATTTGGGGCACTTTTGCCATTTGACTTTGAATGTGACTTTATGGCTGGCTAGTTACTTTGGTAATGCTCAAACATCTGGTATTAACTGCTTGAGCTAAATGTGAAGCGCTTCCTCTAAGGTTTTACCTCCACCTGGGGGGCTCTTAGAAATTTTTAAATAATTAGTTGCCTCAAAAGTGTTTCTAAATAGATTATCAAAATGGGTGGCCATGGGTCTTACTAAAAACCATTTCACATGTTGGCAAGGAAATGCTCAAAATCCTTCAAGCTAAGCTTCAACTGTACATGAATAGAGAACTTTAAGATATAAGCTGGATTTAGAAAAGGCAGAGGAACCAGAGATAAAATTGCCAACATCTATTGGATCATAGAGAAAACAAGGGAATTCCAGGAAAACATCTACTTCTGCTTCATTGACTGTGCTAAATCCTTTGATTGTGTGGATCACAACAAAATGTGAAAAATACTTAAAGAGATGGGAATACCAGACCCATCCCTTCCTCCTTTATAACCTGTATGCAGGTAAAGAAGCAAAAATTAGAACTTGATGTTCTAGTTGGACTGGTTCAAAATTGTGAAAGGAGTACATCAAGGTTGTATATTGTCACCCTGCTTATTTAACTTATAGGTAGAGTACATCATGTGAAATGCCAGGCTGGATGAAGCACAAGCCGGAATCAAGATTTCCTGGAGAAATATCAACAACCTCAGATATGAAGATGATACCACTCTAATGGCAAAAGGTGAGCAGGAATTAAAGAGCCTCTTGTTGAGGGTGAAAGAGGAGATTGAAAAAAAAAAAAAAAAACTGGCTTAAAACTCAACATTCAAAAAACTAAGATCATGACATCTGGTCCAATAACTTCATGGCAAATAGAAGGAAAAAAGTGGAAACCGTGAGAGATTTTATTTTCTTGGTGTCTGAAATCATTGTGGATTGAGACTGCAGCCATGAAATTAAAAGATGCTTGCTCCTTGGAAGGAAAACTATGACAAACCTAGACAGCATATTAAAAAGCAGAGATATCATTTTGCTAACAAAGTTCCGTATAGTCAGAACACAGTTTTTCCAGTAGTCATGATAAGAGAGTTGGACCATTAAAGAAGGCTGAGAACTGAAGAACAGATGCTTTTGAATTGTGATGCTAGAGAAGACTCTGCAGAGTCCCTTGGACTGCAAGGAGATCAAGCTAGCTAATCCTAAAGGAAATCAATCCTGAATATTTATTGGAAGGGCTGATGCTAAAGCTGAAGCTCCAGTACTTTGACCACCTAATGTGAAGAGCTGAGAGCTGAGTCATTGGAAAAGACCCTGATACTGGGAAAGATTGAAGGCAAAAGGAGAAGAGGGTGGCACAGGATGGGAGGGTTAGACAGCATCACCTACTCTATCAATATAAGTTTGAGCAAACTTCAGGAGATAGTGAAGGGAGAGGAAAGCCTAGTGAGCTGCAGTCCATGGGGTGGCAAAGAGTCAACCACGACTTAGCAACTCACCAACAACAATAACAAATTAATTACAGCTGATCAGATCAGATCAGATCAGTCCCTCAGTCATGTCCGACTCTTTGTGATCCCATGAATCGCAGCACACCAGGCCTCCCTGACCATCACCAACTCCCAGAGTTCACTCAGACTCACGTCCATCGAGTCAGTGATGCCATCCAGCCATCTCAGCCTCTGTCGTCCCCTTCTCCTCTTGCCCCCAGTCCTCCCAGCATCAGAGTTATAGCAGCATTATAGCTGATATTGTGAGCCTAATAGGAATTTTGGATGAAGCTTTCTCCCCAAAGCTAAATGAGGAAAAGTAAAGCTTTCCAATGTAGGTAACTGGAAGTGTCAGTTCTTCAATATCATTGAGGTAGCCATACAGTGCTTTCAAAAAGCAAAACAAAGCTGTCCTTGGTTAATCAGTGTAGTCTTTACAGGAGCAGAAGTGTATTTCCAAAATAATCTGAAGCCCACGAATCCTTTTACCACTCTGCAAACCTCTGTTTATCTTAAGCAATTTGTACACATTAAAGTAAATTGCCTTTGTCCGTGCTTAGTCGTGTTCAACTCTTTGCAGTCTAGTCCAGTCCATAGATAAGCTCCTCTGTCCATGGCACTTTCCAGGCAAGAATAGTGAAGTTGGTTTCCATTTTCTACTCCAGGGGAACTTCCTGACCCATTGATCGAACCTGCATCTCTTGCATCTTCCTGAGTTGGCAGGTGGATTTTTTTTTTTTTTAATCAACTATGCCACCTGAGAATCTGCAGTATTAAACAAAGGGGAAATAAAGTCATCCTATGGGCTTCCCTGGTAGCTCAGATGGTAAAGCATCTGCTTAAAATGCAGGAGACCCGGGTTTGATCCCTGGGTCAGGAAGATCCCCTGGAGAAGGAAATGGCAACCCACTCCAGTATTCTTGCCTGGAGAATCTCATGGATGGAGGAGCCTGGTGGACTACAGTCCATGGGGTCGCAAAGAGTTGGACACAACTGAGCGACTTCATTTCACTTCACTTCACTTCTTCATGGAAAATTTACCTGAATTTTTGACATGCAAATATCATATCTAGTCTTCTCTGAAACCATTATCTCTACCATTTTTTTAAAATTCAGATTTTAAAGAGGGTAATGTAATTCAGATGTTGGCTTGTTCAGGGTATAAATAAATCCTTATTGAATTTTCTGAAAATATTTAGCCACATAGCCCAGTGAGCATGACTTGTTCCATCTGTGAGAAATCCAATTCTAATCCAACCTCTTTTGTAAGTTTGGGATTTTATATTACCTATCTGACTCAGGTTGAAGTTTTGAAATGAAAACAAAGCGTCACTGTTTGTTTGTATGTTTGTATGAGTCTTTGACTTTAGATAACATTGCTGAGGTTGATTTGTAAAAGAGCTCTATTTAATTGGCTTAATGAAAGTAAGAGCTTGTAAACCAAACAATTCTAAATATAATAGAAATTAAGCTAAATGAGATTCAGGTTCCAACCATCTGGGTAATATTTAATATTATGTTAATACTTGATAATAATATTTATTTTTTGTCTTTCAGCAAGGAAAGTAACTTGATATGAAGAAACTTTTAAGGAGGGAAAATGCAAATGAGATAGAGTTTTGGGTGAACTTTTCCCTCCAGATGTTCTACATCTAGAAAGTTAAAGTTAAAATTGTGCTAAAATAAGTGATGAAAGTTTATAGAAAATAGGCCCCCCCCAAAAAAGGGGGGCTTTATACATAATAGGTCAGGATTGACTAGGATTAAAGTAAATTTAATTGAGTAAATGATCCTTGAAAATAAGCTGGTGCAAAATTCAAATTTGGCTTTTCTGTCTGTTAAAAAAGACAAATTTTCTCAAAAAAGGCAATCTACAGATTGGGAGAAAATATTTGCAAATGATGTGACTAGTAAGGGATTAGTCTCCAAAACTTACAAAGAGATCATTATGTTTAAGAGCATCAAAACAAACAACCCACTCAAAAAATGGGCAGCAGACTCAAATAAATATTTCTCCAAAGGAGACATACAGATGGCCAAAAGGCACATGAAAAGATGTGCATCATCATTATTTATTAGAGACATGCAAATCACAAGAGCTATGAAATATCACCTCACCAGGTAGAATGGCTATCATCAAAAAAATCCACAAACAAAAATGCTGAGAGGATATGGAGAGAAGGGAAACCCCCCACACTGTTGGTAGGGGTATAAGTTAGTACAGCCACTATAAAGAACAATATTGAAATTCCTTTAAAAAGTAACCATATGACTCTGCAATCCCACTCCTGTGCATACACCCAGAGAAAAACAAGATCTGAAAGGATACATGATCCCCAATTTTCATTGCAGCACTGTTTACAATAGTCAAGACATGAAAGCAACCCAAATGTCCACTGACAGATGAATGGATAGAGAAAATATGGTACATATATAAAATGGAATATAACTCAGCCATTAAAAAGAATGAAATAATGCCATTTGCAGCAACATGGATGGACCTTGAGAGTATCATACTAAGTTAAGTCAGACAGAGAAGGAGAAATATTGTATGAGATCCCTTATATGTGGAATCTAAAAAAAGAAATTATACAGATGTACTTACTTACAAAGCAGAGAATGAAATTATAGTTCCCAAGGGGAAGGGATAGTTAGGAATTTGGGGATGAACATGGACTGCTGCTACTGCTGCTAAGTCGCTTCAGTCGTGTCTGACTCTGTGCAACCCCATAGACAGCAGCCCACCAGGTTCCCCCGTCCCTGGGATTCTCCAGGCAAGAACATTGGAGTGGGTTGCCATTTCTTTCTCCAATGCATGAAAGTGAAAAGTGAAAGTGAAGTCGCTCAGTAGTGTCCAACTCTTCGCGACCCCATGGACTGCAGCCTACCAGGCTCCGCCGTCCATGGGATTTTCCAGGCAAGAGTACTGGAGTGGCGTGCCATTGCCTTCTCCTATGAACATGGACACACGGCCATATTTAAAAGGATAGCCAATAAAGATCTACTGTATAACACATGGGACTCTGCTTAGTGCTATTTGGCAACCTGATGAGATGAAGGTTTGGGGGAAAATGGATATATGTATATGTATGGATATACATACATATACATACATACATATATACATACAAATGGATATATGTATGGCTGAGTCTTGACTGTTCACCTGAAACTATCACAACATTGTTAACTGGGTATAAAAAATAGTGTCAGTCGCTCAGTCATTTCCAACTCTTCGTGACCCCATGGACTGTAGCTTGCCAGGCTTACTGTCCATGAAATTCTCTATGCAGGAATACTGGAGTGGGTATCCATTCCCTTCTTCAGGGGGATCTTCCTCCAGGAATCAAACCCAGGTCTCCCACACTGCTATATCCCAGTATAAAATAAAAAGGTAAATAAACAATTAGTGTCCCATTGTTAAAAATAAAAAGCAAATATTATGAATAAACTGTCTTTGATAACAGATTTTAACTATCTTTTAAGTGATCTGTTCTACATTTTCCTTTTAAATCTTTTGTTACTTTGCCTAAGTTAACAACTAATGCTTCACAGTGACCTAAAATCCTATATATTTTAAAAGCTATTTTTATGTTCTTTTGGCAAAACGTCCCAAATGAAATTATAATAAACTTCCCTTTACCTCTAGCTAAGTTTGTGATGCTTCAAAGGGCCCCTAAGGCACCCCAAAGGGAGATATTAAACTAATTAGGTTCACTTGGTATGTTAAATTACATAGAAATTGTTATCAAATGAATAATAAATATTCAGGTTATATTGTACAGTAAAGGATATAGATATTCTAGAGATTATATGGAGTTCTGATATGTCCTGGTATTATATTATCAGTTTTAATTCTAGTTATTATCTGAAAGTTATGTGTCATGGTAGTGATCATTGCTTTGTCAACTGCAATGTAATCAGATTTAAACGTGCATTCTTTAGTCTTGTGTTATTACAAACAGTTATGGTTTCACTCTAATGCCTTTAAAAAATGCCTCCTATTCAAGAAGATTTATAAAAAGGATTTTTAGATAAATACAAGTTTCTTACTTGTGATCATAAAGCTAAAACCGGTAACATACTGAAAAAAAATGTAATTGGAAACCTAACTACTTCATAAAGCTGTTGACATAAAGGATTAGTTATATAGGACTGAGTAAACTGGTAAATATGGCTATAATTTTTATGGGTTCCAAATAAAAAGACTATTGGTTTAAAACTGTGTTTTCCAGGTATAAGACATTCTCCTTAAACTAATTATGACTTATAGTAACTTGGTAAATTATACCTTAGCCAGACATCCTGGAATGTGAAGTCAAGTGGGTCTTAGAAAGCATATCTATGAACAAAGCTAGTGGAGGTGATGGAATTCCAGTTGAGCTATTTCAAATCCTGAAAGATGATGCTGTGAAAGTGCTGCACTCAATATGCCAGCAAATTTGGAAAACTCAGCAGTGGCCACAGGACTGGAAAAGGTCAGTTTTCATTCTGGTCCCAAAGAAAGGCAACATCAAAGAATGTTCAAACTACTGCACAATTGCACTCATCTCACATGCTAGTAAAGTAATGCTCAAAATTCTCCAAGCCAGGCTTCAGCAATACGTGAACCGTGAACTTCCAGATGTTCAAGCTGGTTTAGAAAAGGCAGAGGAGCCAGAGATCAAATTGCCAACATCTGCTGGATCATCACAAAAGCAAGAGAGTTTTAGAAAAACATCTATTTATGCTTTACTGACTATGCCAAAGCCTTTGATTGTGTGGATACTAATAAACTGTGGAAAATTCTGAAAGAGATGGGAATACCAGACCACCTGACCTCCCTGTTGAGAAAACTGTATGCAGGTGAGGAAGCAACAGCTAGAACTGGACATGGAACAACAGACTGGTTCCAAATAGGAAAAGGAGTTCGTCAAGGCTGTATATTGTCATCATGCTTATTTAACTTATATGCAGAATACATCATGAGAAATGCTGGACTGGAAGAAGCACAAGCTGGAATCAAGATTGCTGGGAGAACTATCAATAATCTCAGATATGCAAATGACACCACCCTTATGGCAGAAAGTGAAGAGGAACTCAAAAGCCTTTGGTAAAAGTAAAAAAGGAGAATGAAAAAGTTGGCTTAAAGCTCAACATTCAGAAAACAAAGATCATGGCATCTGGTCCCATCACTTCATGGGAAATAGATGGGGAAACAGTGGAAACAATGTCAGACTTTATTTTTTTGGGCTCCAAAATCACTGTAGATGGTGACTGCAGCCATGAAATTAAAAGACACTTACTCCTTGGAAGGGAAGTTATGACCAACCTAGATAGCATATTCAAAAGCAGAGACAATACTTTGCCAACAAAGGTCCATCTAGTCAAGGCTATGGTTTTTCCAGTAGTCATATATGGATTTGAGATTTGGACTGTGAAGAAAGCTGAGTGCTGAAGAATTGATACTTTTGAACTGTGGTGTTGAAAAAGACTCCTGAGAGTCCCTGGGACTGCAAGCAGATCCAACAAGTCCATTCTAAAGGAGATTAGTCCTGAGTGTTCTTTATAAGGAATGATGCTGAAGCTGAAACTTCAGTACTTTGGCCACCTCATGCGAAGAGTTGACTCATTGGAAAAGACTCTGATGCTGGGAGGAATTGGGGGCAGGAGGAGAAGGGCACAACAGAGTATGAGATGGCTGGATGGCATCACTGACTCAATGGAAGTGAGTCTGAGTGAACTCCAGGGGTTGGTGATGGACAGGGAGGCCTGGAGTGCTGCGATTCACGGGGTTGCAAAGAGTTCGACACGACTGAGTGACAAAACTGAACTGAGCTAAAGCAGAATTAAAGCATTTATCTTTTTCTCTTTATGTTGATCCTGCCAGTAACGTATGCTTTTCTCTAAGATTGAGTCAGGCATAAATTGTGCATAGGCTGTACAATAAAAACTGTGGATAGCTCATTAAATCAGTTATGGCTCTTTGGTCACTAGATTATTACAACTGGATTACAACTAATTATACTAATCGATGTTTTGATTTCTTCTTAGTTTTGAAATTAAGCTTTGTGTCTCTCTCCTGCACTATGTCACTGTCAATGTTACTGTCTTCATTACTTAATATCCTCTATGAGATTGTTGTTTCTTACAGTATCCTTTGTGTAACCAAGTCTCCAAAAAAATTTCTATGGCTAAAGAACTTAAGGAAATAGTTCACTTTTATAACATAAAATAATTGTAATAATGTGATTCTAGGTAAGGAAAAGGCAACAAGAGAAAATGTCTCCTGGATCACAATCAGAAGATCTAGAGAATATTTATTGATGGGGCCAAGTCCAATATTTAGCACTTGGAGTGGCATATCAAGAATTTCCACTTGACCCTGCCAGCACCATGGGACACAATTTGATCACAAAATGTCTCCCAAATATTGGTCAAATTCCTGACCATGAAAGAAGGACCTGAGAAATTTAATCAGTGATTGCAGGCCTCTAACATGAGCCACTCACTATGGTGAGCCTTGACAACACTTGGGATATGAAAACATAGGATTAAAGGCCCCAGATAACTGAGGTCATATCAAGGAAATGATTTAAACAAACCCTGACTCTTGTATCTTCCCATACATAGCAAAATACTAATTCCTTAACTTGAGGTGCTGCCTCCTAGATTTGAAGTCCTAAAAAAAAAAAAAAATCCTGCTGAATAAGACAGAACTCTTAATTTTCAGATTATAAATACCTTTTAAGTATACAGGTGTAAAGTAGAACTTTCCAGGGCGAGAGTTCAGTTCAGTCGCTCAGTCGTGTCCAACTCTTTGCGACCCCATGAATCACAGCACGCCAGGCCTCCCTGTCCATCACCATCTCCTGGAGTTCACTGAGACTCACGTCCATCGAGTCAGTGATGCCATCCAGCCATTTCATCCTTTGTCGTCCCCTCCTCCTCTTGCCCCCAATCCCTCCCAGCATCAGAGTCTTTTCCAATGAATCAACTCTTCACATCAGGTAGCCAAAGTACTGGAGTTTCAGCTTTAGCATCATTCCTTCCAAAGAAATCGCAGGGCTGATCTCCTTCAGAATGGACTGGTTGGATCTCCTTGCAGTCCAAGGGACTCTCAAGAGTCTTCTCCAACACCACAGCTCAAAAGGATCAATTCTTCAGTGCTCAGCCTTCTTCACAGTCCAACTCTCACATCCATACATGACCTCAGGAAAAACCATAGCCTTGACTAGACGAACCTTTGTTGGCAAAGTAGTGTCTCTGCTTTTGAACATGCTATCTAGGTTGGTCATAACTTTCCTTCCAAGGAGTAAGTGTCTTTTAATTTCGTGGCTGCAGTCACCATCTGCAGTGATTTTGGAGCCCAAAAGAAAAAAGTTTGACACTGTTTCCACTGTTTCCCCATCTATTTCCCATGAAGTGGTGGGACCAGATGCCATGATCTTCGTTTTCTGAATGTTGAGCTTTAAGCCAACTTTTTCACTCTCCACTATCACTTTCATCAAGAGGCTTTTGAGTTCCTCTTCACTTTCTGCCATAAGGATGGTGTCATCTGCATATCTGAGGTTATTGATATTTCTCCTGGCAATCTTGATTCCAGCTTGTGTTTCTTCCAGTCCAGCGTTTCTCATGATGTACTCTGCATATAAGTTGAATCAACAGGGTGACAGTATACAGCCTTGACGAACTCCTTTTCCTATTTGGAACCAGTCTGTTGTTCCATGTCCAGTTCTAACTGTTGCTTCCTGACCTGCATACAGATTTCTCAAGAGGCAGATCAGGTGGTCTGGTATTCCCATCTCTTTCAGAATTTTCCACAGTTTCTTGTGATCTACACAGTCAAAGGCTTTGGCATAGTCAATAAAGCAGAAATAGATGTTTTTCTAAAACTCTCTTGCTTTTTCCATGATCCAGCGGATGTTGGCAATTTGATCTCTGCTTCCTCTGCCTTTTCTAAAACCAGCTTGAACATCAGGAAGTTCACGGTTCACATATTGCTGAAGCCTGACTTGGAGAATTTTGAGCATTACTTTACTAGCCTGTAAGATGAGTGCAATTGTGCTGTAGTTTGAGCATTCTTTGGCATTGCCTTTCTTTGGGATTGGAATGAAAACTGATCTTTTCCAGTCCTGTGGCCACTGCTGAGTTTTCCAAATTTGCTGGCATATTGAGTGCAGCATTTTCACAGCATCATCTTTCAGGATTTGGAATAGCTCAACTGAAATTCTATCACCTCCACTAGCTTTGTTCATAGTGATGCTTTCTAAGGCCCACTTGACTTCACATTCCAGGTTGTCTGGCTGTAGGTCAGTGATCACACCATAGTGATTATCTGGGTCGTGAAGATCCTTTTTGTACAGTTCTGTGTATTCTTATCATCTCTTCTTAATATCTTCTGTTTCTGTTAGGTCCATACCATTTCTGTTCTTTATCGAGCCCATCTTTGCATGAAATATTCCTTTGATATCTCTGAACATACCTAGTATCAAATTTAAGTACAACTCTTCTCTGGCCATAAGAAAGAAATAAACAAAGTCTGGCTTTGTTCTTGAAAATGATTTGTATTTCAAAGGATTTGATAATTTGCAATTTTCCCTAAATTCATTTATTCTCTCAGAAATATTCACCACAAAATCCTACAGTGTGTAAGGAAGAGTATTTTAGAGGTACAGAGGAACAATCAGTGAAATAATTATCTTATATCTAAATTATAAGTAAAAGATGTCAATGTTTAAAAGTCAAATAATACAGTAAATCTATAATTTAAATGGACAAGTTTTGTCCCTGTATCTCCAATGCTGTTTCCCAGAGACAATCATTTCCCAAATAATTACTTTTATAATTACTGAAGTAAAATAAACCATCATTCTTAAACAATGGACTTGTATTAGTGTAAATTGATCTATCTTCTTACAACTATTGACCTCCTAAATGATGACTGAGTGGTTTTTGGTTTTTTACCTTTCCCAATATTGCTAAAATCTTAGCTTTACTTATTATATTGATTATCGTTGTGTTGCTGATGTGATTAGTTTCATAGCCAACATCAATTTTTATTTCTTCCCTAAAAATAAATAAACTGCAGTAGTAATGTGACCAGACAAAAAAAATGAATTTTTAGCTTGATGAGGGATAAAGAAATGTGAGCTGAAATTGTCATATAGAGCTTAGGGCAGTCTCTTAATTGAGGAGGGCAACAGATACCCGTTTTACTGTTATGCAGGCAACAGATACCTGTTTTACTGTTATGCCTCCCTCCTACTCCAGGCTCAGTTGATTGCTAGAGAGTCAGCGGTCAGCCTGTGACTGGCCTGAAAGTACTCCTTAGGACAGTCCAAAAAAGGGCAGGACAGAGAGAAAGAAGGACTCTGAACATGAACGACATTCTGATCCACACTAACTGTGTGTGTGTGTTTGCTCAGTCACACAAACTAATCTTGGATCATTATCATCGGGATTTAGTGGATGTAAGAGAGAAGAAGCATCAATAGTGTGTTACCAAAAATATTCTGGATTTCTGTTTCAGTAGACTAACACAGTTAACAATATTGTGCAACTTTCAGTAATGCTCTTATAGCCTTATATCTGCTTCATTCATCCATACTTGGTATTCCTTCAACTCCCAGTTTTTAAGCAAAGAGATCAGTTGTGGTGTTATCTTTTCTGAGACCTCTCATCCTGTCTGGCTTTAAGCCTCCTAACGTCTATGCTAAGTCACTTTAGTCATGTCCGATTCTGTGCGACCCCATAGACAGCAGCCCACCAGGCTCCCCCATCCCTGGGATTCTCCAGGCAAGAACACTGGAGTGGGTTGCCATTTCCTTCTCCAATGCATAAAAGTTAAAAGTGAAAGTTAAGTCGCTTCAGTCGTGTCTGACTCTGTGCAACCCCGTAGACGGTAGCCCACGAGGCTCCCTCGTCCCTGGGATTCTCCAGGCAAGAACACTGGAGTGGGTTGCCATTTCCTTCTCCAATGCATGAAAGTGAAAAGTGAAGTTGCTTAGTCACGTCCGACTCTTGGCGACCCCATGGACTGCAGCCTACCAGGCTCCTCCGTCCATGGGACTTCCCAGGCAAGGGTACTGGAGTGGGGTGCCATTGCCTTCTCCCCTAACTTCTATAAAATTGCATAATTATTTTCATATTTCAAGGTCAATTATATCTATATACTGTCTGTAACCATAGTTGATTATGTTATGCTTCATCTATATTTTGAATTTAAGTGAAAAAAATCAATAATTAGTATTTATATTTTTATAAATCTACTAACACTGTTCACTACAGTCAAGTAGAACACTAAATTTATCTATCATTTTTGTGTAGTTATTTTATATTTTTTCCTAGCACAATTGTTGACTCTTTTTTCTTTTCCCATTGTTTCCTAATCATAACCCAAAATTCTTCAAAATTCTTAAACATCCCCTTTAGCTTATTTAATACTTTTTTTTGGTTCCCAATACATCCTGTTTGAAGTTCTTCTCAGTGTGTCTGGATGTACTGCTTGTTAAGTCCAGCTGTGCAGATGGCATCTTGTGTTCTCACTTATCCTGTGTCTGAATTATTCTTTACTGTATCACTTATTATATTTTTCCTTGATTTATATTCTTCTTCTATGACTTTCTAAGCAATTTTGTCTGTTAGGTAAATTTTCTGACATTTTGCTTCTTGGTAAATGTCATTTTGTTGCTTTCACACTGATCATTTCACTTGGGTAACCAATTTCAGAATTAAAATGTTTCTTCTCAAAATTATAATGGAATTCCCCTATTGTTTATGCCAATCAAAGTAGTCAATCAAATATCTGACTGCTGTCTTCATTTTGTTTTTCTAAGACCTTCTCTGTTTTCCTCCACAGGGAGAAAATTTTCAACACATACCTAAGTTTGAAATATGGCACTTTTATTATTTGCCTTACTTGGAAATTGGTAAGATCTTTTGATTTTTAGATGTATACATAAATTTTAGTTTGGAAAATCATTTCATATTGTTTCTTTGACAAATTTTTCCTCATTGTTTCCTTTGTTCCCTCTTTCTGAAACTCCCATAAATACAATTTTGGGCATTCTGAATTAATGTTTCTTTTATTATCTATCCCTCTACATTTTTGTTTCCTGGATATTTGTTTTACTCTGGGGAAATATTCCTAAATTTACTACTTAGGATTCGTATGCTTCTACTTGTGATCATATTGAAAACCAAACTTACATTTCCAAGAACTCTTATTTTTTATCCTCTTCTTTCTTAGTATTGCATTTTTGTCTTGAGGAGATTCTATGTTTTTTTCTAATTTCTTTGCAAACAAAAATCCAAACTCTAAAAATTGATTTTCAGTTCTCTCAATTTTTTCTGTTTCTTTTGAAGTGTTTTATGTTGATCTTTCCTTCTTATGGTAAATTTTACTCACATTTTTTTAAATTTATGTTTGGTTGTTTGCATATAAATATGATACAGTAGGAAGCTGGAATAGAAAAAAAAATGATATATGAAATTGTATTTTTAAGATGAAAAAGGAGAAGCAAAACACAATGTAAGGCCCCACAAATTCCAGAATATAAAGGGTTTTATTCTGAGACATATATTGACTTGATATCAGAGATGAACTATTACATCTATATGAAAGATACTATTTTGTTGCTATTATTTTCAAAATAGATTAAACAAATATTTATGGAGTTTTTTTAATGTGCTAGATGCCATTATAGGTGTTGAAGACACAGCTGTGAACATAACACACATAAACTCTTGTGATTCTGTGAGTAATAAAGAAATAAATAATAAGAAGGATAAGAAATGAGTATGTGCATTGGAAAATCAAGCAAATGCTGTATTTTCTTTTATTTTGTCGTCCCACTATTTATTTTACATATATATTTTTGCTTAGGGAGTAACTGCTTGACTATAAGAATTAATAACTAAGTAGAAGTGGACAGTTTTCTATTAAAATAAGCCTTTAATTTCTTTTTTTTTTGTAAAAAATGGCATAGTTAAAAATAGCTAGAACACACAGAACTATGGGCCATACACAATTTTAATTCTATTACATATATGAAAAGTTTACATTATATTATTCATTTGCTCTTCATACTAACTTATGAGCAGGTTCTAACATTACTACTTTTTAAAAAGACAAACCTTACCTTAACAAATTGTGATGAGGATAAGTCTTGAGTCTTATACATTAATCACCCTCCCCTATAATTAAAAGAATAAATCATATTCATAAATGTGAATTAGTTCATAAATTGTATATTTATACCATTGTAATTAATCCATACATTAACTGTTTCTGGTTTTGTTAGATTCTAACTAAAATAGAAGATTTCTTCCCTCACTTCAGGAATTCCACCTGATTACCTTGTACACATGCTCTACCGCTATCTAGCAGTTTAGAAAAGAGAAATATATTCCAGAAAAGTTCAATGTAGAGAATCCCTGCAATCCAAAGAGTGATTTCAGTTTTATCCTCAGGAATTTGTGGTATTTCAGTGCATGGAGATTAGCAAAATGCCTTCTGTATTCCATATATGTCACTAAAATACTAGGAGGTAGGAAAATCAAATAGTCATTTGAGAAACACTAAGTCAAGCTTCCCAGGTATCGCTAGTGCTAAATGAAGGAGACATAAGAGATGTGGCTCCATCCCTGGTTTGGGACGACCTCCTGAAGTAGAAAATGGCAATCCACTCCAGGATTCTTGCCTGTGAAATCCCATTGACAGAGGAGCCTGTTGAGGCTGAAGCCCATGGGGCTGCAAAGAGTTGCATAAGACTGAATGATTGAGCAGAAGCAGAAGGGGACAATAGTGGATGAGATGGTTGGATGTCATCACCCATTCAATGGACATGAGTTTGAGCAAACTCCAGGAGATAGTGAAGGATGAGGAAGTCTGGTGTGCTGCAATCCATGGGGTCAGAAAAAGTTGGACACGACTAAGCAAGAAGTCATTCTGAAGGGAGCAGGTTTCAAAGAGGAGATTAAAGGGAGAGATCTGAAAGACGGATTAGAGCTTTATCAAGACTTTATTCAATTAAGTGTGTGGACCTTATCCTTTAACAATGGGAGTTAAGGAAATGCTTTGAAACTGGCTAGTGAGGGGGTAACGGGTATTTTTAGAATGCTACGTCCTTGCTGCCCTTGAATTGTAGCCCATCAGGCTCTTTGTCTATGGGATTTCCCAGACAACCATAGGATTACAAGAGTCAGACACAATTTAGTGACTAAACTTTGGCCACCTCATGCGAAGAGTTGACTCACTGGAAAAGACTCTGATGCTGGGAGGGATTGGGGGCAGGAGGAGAAGGGGACGAAAGAGGATGAGATGGCTGGATGGCATCACTGACTCGATGGACATGAGTCTGAGTGAACTCCGGGAGTTGGTGATGGACAGGGAGCCTGCGTGCTGTGATTCATGGGGTCGCAAAGAGTCGGACAGGACTGAGCGATTGAACTGAACTGAAACCACCACCATCTCACTGCCCATGTTAAAAATACCAGTTAAAAAGCAACAATGTAGAAAAAGATCTTAAATTTTCCTTTTCACAAAAGCAGCCAAAATATTTTAGATACCCTGAAATGAATGCCTTTTTCTTTCTTGATCCTCTTCAATTCTGTTCAGTCGCTCAGTCGTGTCCGACTCTTTGCGACCCCATGAACTGCAGCACATCAGGCCTCTCTGTTCATCACCAACTCCTGGAGTTTACCCAAACTCACGTCCATTGAGTCAGTGATGCCATCCAACCATCTCATCCTCTGTCGTCACCTTCTCCTCCAGCCCTCAATCTTTCCCAGCATCAGGGTCTTTTCAAATGAGTCAGCTCTTCACATCAGGTAGCCACCTAATATCATAATTTCTTTTGGTGACTCCAAAATAAAATAGTTAATATCCTAGATAAACTTCCAATGACTGAAGTAGATATTCACAGCTAGTAAGGCATAGCCTGGAAATCTGGTTTCCTCACCATCTTCAAATCTTGCTCCCAATTAGCTTTACAAAATTGAGTAGTAAATGCCTATGACCAGTTTGATATATAACTATGAAAATGACATTAGTGCATTTTCCACCTATTATGAGAAATAAAAATTTATTGCTCTAGAATTACCTGCATGACTGATCTAGAGCGGTAGTTTTCATTCCTGCCTCCTAGGAAATGCAAGTTTAGTATTAAAAATATTTTAATAAAATATTAAAAGTAATTAATTATTTTTATTTTATAAGTTTATGATATATGCTTTACAGAAATACAAATCATGATATATTATTCATATATTGCTATATACAATTTGATAATTTTACTTCTATGTACATAAATTTATTTTTCCTCATACTACTTATAATTTTGGTGTCCTTTTTAGGGCATCTTCCCAACCCAGGGATCAAGCCTGGATTGCCAACTTCGTGCGCAGATTCTTTACCATTTGAGCAATCAGGGAAGCCTGTCAACATTTTTACTGGCATAATAATATGTATTTAGTATTTATTTCCATTCATATTCTCTAGATTTTGTCTAAAATTGGAATTACCTGTGAATATTTAATTACACCTAACTACCAATCAACCTGTCTTGATAGTTGCTTTTCAGAAATATTTTCTTTTTCTGAGTGCATTTTTTTTCTCCTTATGTCAGTAGTAGTAAGGTTTATTCTTCTGAAAATATTAATTTTATCTAAGCTTTAAAATAAATTAGCATAGAGTTTTGATGTTTGGCTCTTCTTTTAAATTGTTAATGTTATTTGTCTAAATTAATCTAACCAACTGCATTCAATGTTATTATTTTTTAAAAAGGTGATTCTTGACTGTGTTCATTTCCTATTTGAGTTCTATTTTAATAGAGTCTATTAACATTATCCTTTTTTCTGCTTCATTAAAATCATTCTAAAACATCTCCTTTCTAATATTTAAAATTGCGGGTTTTGTTTTAGATTTCATCATTGTGAATATAAATACTTGATCCTATACATTTCATTTTTTGCCACCTTAGTATTATTTCTAAATCTTAAGTATACAATTTTCTTTATTCTGTTTTAAATATTTTAATATGAATTATGATTTTTTATTTATAGGTTGTTAATTACTTTTACATTTCTAACCATAATTCTTGTAATTACTAATTGAATTGCATTGTGGTTGAAGTCCTGATCAGTTGAGTTCTAAACCTTTGAAATTTCTGAGACTTGGTCTACAGTCTAACACACTGTAGATTTTAACAGGTTTCATGTATTTTTCAATTATTTGTGCAATTTTCATATCCTCCCATTAGATCAAGCTTGTGAAGTGAATATTTTTAAAACTTCTAAGTCACTCTTTGTATTTTTCCTTGAAATTTACTAAATACAAAATGAGGTAAAAGATTTATTACTTCCTCCTTTATATCCTGTCCATTTGTGTTCAAGATATTTTAAGATGCTGTTTTCAGGTGTATAAGAGTTAAGGTTTGTTCAGTATTTTTTAATCATTCTGATTAATTAAAGTTTTTAACGTATTGAAGTAATTATTTTCATCTTTATTGTTTAGATAAGTTTATGTTATTTGCTATTAACAACTATTGTACTCTCCCAACCAGTGTCTGCCTGATAAATCTTTTTCTATTTTCTTTCTTATAACTTATCCTATGTTTCTCTGTCCTTCTATTTTAGGTATATTCCAGTTGAGAGATTAAAAAGTTAATTTTTATAATATAGCCTGCTGCTTTTGTCTTTTAAATTAAGATTTTAGTCTATTACTACTTTATAAATACAGTCACACTATAGCAGTAAGAATATGAATACTGGAGGCAGACTACTTTGCTTGAATTCTGGATTTGTCTTTTACTAGATATGCATGACCCTGGGCAAGTCATTGAAACTTTCTGTGCCTCCTCATTATTTGCTAATTTAGATTTTTACCAGCAATTCTTTCATGAGACTCTTGTAAAAATTAAATGAGCTAGTATTTGTAAATTCTTTCTAATACTGTCTGAAATATAACTGATACTATATAATTGTTTGCTATTATTATATTTTAATTAAATTCCCCATCTTTTCCCCTCAGTTCAGTTCAGTTCAGTTCAGTCACTCAGTCGTGTCCGACTCTTTGCGACCCCATGAATCGCAGCACGCCAGGCCTCCCTGTCCATCACCAACTCCTGGAGTTTACTCAGACTCACGTCCATCGAGTCAGTGATGTCATCCAGCCATCTCATCCTCTGTCATCCCCTTCTCCTCCTGCCTGCAATCCCTCCCAGCATCAGAGTCTTTTCCAATGAGTCAACTCTTCACATGAGGTGGCCATAGTACTGGAGTTTCAGCTTTAGCATCAGTCCTTCCAAAGAAATCCCCGGGGCTGATCTCCTTCAGAATGGACTGGTTGGATCTCCTTGCAGTCCAAGGGACTCTCAAGAGTCTTCTCCAACACCACAGTTCAAAAGCATCAATTCTTCGGTGCTCAGCTTTCTTCACAGTCCACTCTAACATCCATACATCTTTTCCCCTATGTATGCACAATATTTTTATGGTTTTATTTGTCATTTTGCTCTTTTCTCCTTCTTACCATTTATTGATTCATTAAGCAATTTTAATCACATTTTATTTGCTTAATTATCTTTTAAAAACCCCATCATAATTTTCCCAGAAAACAGTAAAAAGCTATTCAAAAATTAAATATTTCCATAGATGAAATAAGGAACTCTAACAGAACACACAGCTAACAAATATTTTGTCTAGTAATTTCCAAAAACTAAGAATTTGTGTTTCTGTTTTAGCAAAACAGAATCCTTTATGTTTTGCTAAAATTTGATATAAATATTCTGTCAACTGAATACTAGTGTATCTAAAATATGTGCTAGGAAATTGGAGAAAAGGAACATACTTGCATGGTAAGGGAAGATACAATTACTTGGGCTGAAACTGACAGCTGATGAATTTTTAAGAGAACTTCAGGCAATTTTTAAGAGGTTGTTTTTCAATTGAAAATTTTAAATTTTATAATTTTAAAAAGCATTAAACTAAGGCAAAATAAAAGGCTAACTGGTCGCCTTTTTGTGATTGACATCTTGGGCTCTTTGATTTTAAGATCAAAGAGTTTTCTTTTTTTGATTTTTCACATGCCATTAATACATTCTATTCTGTGAATCACTTCATCCTCTGTGCAGTCTCTATGCTATTTCCTGTGCTTTAGTTTACCACTAAGCATAATAGGCTACTTTCTGGAAGTTTCTCCACATTCACATTCTCTGGGTGAAAATAAATGTACTTTCAATCTGCAAAACCAAATGCTGAATGTGTGCAGATTCAGACGTAAAATTAGTATATTCTGCATCTCAAAATGGAGAAACAGATTGGCAAGCATCATCCCTGTGGATAAAATCTAAAGACAGAAACGACTTTACCTGAGTGCATTTTCTAATTTTGAACTACAGTTTCCCAGAATTTGTGGGAACCTCAGATATTCTGTAGTTCAATTTCATTTTACAAATACAGAACCTGAGATTCCAAAAAAAGTGATTTGTCTACTACATTAAAGATCTAAGTCTCTGTTCAGAGAAACATGGATTCCATGCTATTTCTCCTTTAGCTACCTTACCAGTTGGACATATTTGCATATATCAATTACTGTTGTTCTGTTTTTTTTGAGGGGGAGGGTTTATAGTTTCACTTTCCAACTAGATTGTAAACTATTGAGGAGGAGAGCTCTCCCTTGTTAAAATCTGCACTGTAGCCCCAAATCCCTTCTTAAATTGAAGCCTAATCCAAGGTCTCACACTTACTAGGAATTTAATAAATCGTTAAATAATTTATTACTGGAGGAACAATTGTAGAAGCTTTCCTTTTTGTAAATCAAAAAGCAGTAGAAATGGACAGTAATTTTACAAATGCTGGAGACAGAGATGAGAGACTAGGAATATCATCTCAGAGAATAATGTAGAAATCACCCATAAAATCATTTGGCATGTGGGTGACACCTCTTAAGACTTATATTAAGAGGCATCAGTTCAGTTGCTTAGCCGTGTCCGACTCTTTGCAGCACCATGGACTACAGCACATCAGGCTTCCCTCAGTTCAGTTCAGTCACTCAGTCATGTCTGACTCTTGCAACCCAATGAGCTGCAGGAAGCCAGACCTCCCTGCTGCTGCTGCTGCTAAGTCGCTTCAGTCATGTCCGACTCTGTGCAACCCCATAGACGGCAGGCCTCCCTATCTGTCACCAAATCCCAGAGCTTGCTTAAACTTATGACCATCAAGTTGGTGATGCCATCCAACCATCTCATTCTTGTCGTCCCCTTCTCCTCCTGCCTTCAACCTTTCCCAGCATCAAGGTCTTTTCAAATGAGTTAGTTTTTTGCATCAGGTGGACAAAGTATTGAAGTTTCAGCTTTAGCATCAATTCTTCCAATGAATATTCAGGACTGATTCCCTTTAGGATGGGCTGGTTGGATATCCCTGCAGTCCAAGGGACTCTCAAAAGTTTTCTCCAATACTACAATTCAAAAGCATCAATTCTTTGGTGCTCAGCTTTCTTTATAGTCCAACTCTCACATCCATACATGACTACTGGAGAAACCATAGCTTTGGCTAGACGGATTTTTGTTGGCAAAGTAATGTCTCTGCTTTTTAATATGCTGTCTAGGTTTGTCATAGCTTTTATTCCAAGGAGCAAGTATCTTTTAATTTCATGGCTGCAGTCACCATCTGCAGTGATTTTGGAGCCCAAGAAAATAAAGTCTGTCACTGTTTCCATTTTTTCCCCATCTATTTGCCACAAAGTGATGGGACCGGATACAATACACCAAAATTTAGGGAACAAGCATGCTTGATCTGTATTATTTATTATAAACAGAATTCTAGCTAAGGAAATCTGAGGCTTCAGTTAAGTAATTTTCTGGTAAAAGCATATTAAACACCAACTCTGTGTTTTTAACAATAATCCTTTAAAAAAATCTTTTAAACCAGCTCTTTTAGAACAATGGAATATAGAAGGACAAAGAACAATTAGATCCACTTAGTTTGAAAGGCTTAATGCAAGTATGAGTCATTAATCACCCTTTCTTGAAGAAAGACTATAGGTAAGAGGAGGATGAAATTAAAAGACTCTTCTTACTCCTTGGAAGGAAAGTTATGACCAACCTAGATAGCATATTCAAAAGCAGAGACATTACTTTGCCAACAAAGGTCCGTCTAGTCAAGGCTATGGTTTTTCTTTTCTTTTTTTTTTAATTTTATTTTATTTTTAAACTTTACATAATTGTATTAGTTTTGCCAAATATCAAAATGAATCCATCACAGGTATACATGTGCTCCCCATCCTGAACCCTCCTCCCTCCCCATACCATCTCTCTGGGTCGTCCCAGTGCACTAGCCCCAAGCATCCAGTATTGTGCATTGAACCTGGACTGGCATCTCATTTCATACATGATATTTTACATGTTAAGGCTATGGTTTTTCCTGTGGTCATGTATGAATGTGAGAGTTGAACTGTGAAAAAGGCTGAGCGCTGAAGAATTGATGCTTTTGAACTGTGGTGTTGGAGAAGACTCTTGAGAGTCCCTTGGACTGCAAGGAGATCCAACCAGTCCATTCTGAAGGAGATCAGCCCTGGGATTTCTTTAGAAGGACTGATGCTAAAGCTGAAACTCCAGTACTTTGGCCATCTCATGTGAAGAGTTGACTCATTGGAAAAGACTCTGATGCTGGGAAGGATTGGGGGCAGGAGGAGAAGGGGACGATAGAGAATGAGATGGTTGGATGGCTTCACTGACTCGATGGACGTGAGTTTGAGTAAACTCCGGGAGTTGGTAATGGACAGGGAGGCCTGGTATGCTGCGATTCATGGGGTCGTAAAGAGTCGGACACGACTGAGAAACTGAACTGAACTGAACTGAAGATGAGGATAACTCTGGAAACTGCTGGAGAAAGGGAATAGATGTCAGACAGTTTATCTGTACATAGAAACAAGCCACCTTCAAAATTGTGGTGACTCATAAACAATAGTTCATTTCTTTGTTCATAGTAGACGTTAAAGGTGACTGTGCAGTCAGCCATCTGTCCAGGGAGGCTCTCCTGCAGGGGAAGATACAGCAGTTTACCTCCACATCAATACACACTTCCTTAATCCCAGTCGCCCTCTCACTAAATGCAGGAAGTAACACAGTCACATTTCCATTCATGTTTCACTGGTTGAACCAAGTTATAGGACTACACCCATTTTGAAGGTGGAAGGAAGTATCTTTATTCCTGTGCACTGAAAAAGAAGAAAACACTTATCAATGAACAATGTTTTATCTGTGAAAGAGATGCAGGTTGATCACTGATTTTATATTTGCTCATACTCAAGGCAAGACAATGACATTTATTATACTCCTTAAAGATAACTAAAGCCTTCACATAAATAAATAAGAACTTTACCTTCACAGCCACCTGAAATTTATTTTGAAATAAAGAAGATAGCCTTTTGGTCCCCAGTCTCAATTTAAGCATGGCTATAATTTTGTGACATTTCCCATGATGTTAAAAGTTACTCATTGCACATCGAAGACAGGGACTCTTAGTCCTCCTCTGCTCTGGACACTCTGAACAAATTAGAAAATGACAAAAGTAGCTTCTTCTGCAATGTTTTAAAAATTAAGTTTCTTAGATTTTCTAATTCAAGGCCAGTAGAGCTAGAAATAAGTATACTGCTAGACGTCAAATGAAGAAGTGGTAGTTTCAAAGTATGTGTGTATGTGTATGTTTGTGTGTGTGTATGTACAACCCTGGTTAAAAAAAAAAAAAAAAGTGGAAAAAAAGGGAGGAGGGCTTCTTTTTTCACTTTTGGAAGGCATCTTTTTTTTTTTTTTTTTACCATGCTTGTCTGACTGTCTGGCTCTAATGGAATCAATATTTACAATGAACTACTGATAAATGGAGCCTATGGTGCACCTATAACTTTTAGTTTCTTATTTTTGCTATGGTTTTCTCCTATCACTCTGTCAATTTCTGTCTTTATATGGCACTGAATACTTTCTATGGTCTCAAATACAAGTGCATTATCCATAGCTATAATAGGGTGGATAATGCACTTGTATAATAGGGTGGTCTAGGGTTTCTCTCTTTTGGGTCTCAGCTCATGGTATAAATTAATACAAAGAATGAGTGAAGTATTAACAAAACACTATGTTAAATTTGAGTCTCTGAGGAATTAAACAATGTCACAAAAGAGCATAGAAAGGAAGTTACAGATTTAGAATTCAAAGTCAGTTTCCTCAGTCAGAATCTGGGAAATATATCTTCAAGGAATAACCATTTAAACTTGTTTTAAACTTTTTTTTTTTGGTTATGTCTCTAACCAAAAACTGATACTTTCCTTCTTTAAAATAAAAGTGATATATTTAAGAATCTTTAAAAGATATTTCTTTTGTAGAATTGGATGGTTATGTTTTTGAGCTGCATCATTTCAGATCTCTTATGTACATAATAAAAGTAATTTTATTTCTTTTTATACTAAGAATAAATGACTCCAAAAACTATGCATAAAAAATATACATGATGTGAATGTCTTCAAATTCCTTACTGATAGTCACCAGGGAGTTTTAAATTTGAAGAATAAAAGCATCTTAAATTACTAAAATTTTCTATCCAATTGAACGATTGTCCTAAAGAAGCATAATAATGTCTTTCAAATATTACACTTGCTTCAATTAAGTAAAAATGGAACACTAAATATGCTTACATGCTCTACTCCACTCATTACTTAATAAAGTAATTAAAAGAGACCTGAATTAAATTTTTAGGTTATTTAATTAAAAGAAAATATTATGGCTGTTTTTGGGCAGCAAAAAAAATTTGACGAGCGAAAGGAACACTGCTTCATAGTTATTTTATATGTTCTCTGAGTGGAAAAAAACTTTGCAATGTATTTAAAATTGCATCTTATTTCTCACCTCAGGTATCTCTCCATAGGTGCCAACTGTAATATATCAATAGCTGAACAGCTCACTGCCCTAAAGTGTTCCTGCACATGCCCGACTGAGCTATCAAAAAGGCTGCTCAGATTTTAAACTCTTGTAAGATCACTGGCTCTGGCAGATTTTATTAGTTTGATTTCTTCTCAACTCCTGCTTTCTTCAATCAAAGGGCCACTGTCAGAGATTTCAGTAAAAACTAGTGAATCAGACAAGTAATAGTCTTTACAGTCTGAACAGAGTAAAAAAAAAAAATTAATAAGAATTCTTATTATTCCAGAGCAAAAATACTTTACCATTCATTTGAACTGAGTGATTGAAGATCCTTGATAAGTTAGAGTATGATATTTCTGAAGGAAAGCAGTGTTATACTACCCTTAATTTCTGACCTGACACCTTGTTGCCTCAGAAAAGACTGTAAAATCTCCTAGGATTTTGTGCCATGTTTCTCCTGTGTGTGACAGTCCTTTGTGCTCATCATCATATATTTCCAGGCATTATATCATTTTGAAGGCAAGCATGATCATATGACTTTCTTTGGCCAACAAAAGTGATGTGCGTGTTGATTACCTTGTATTTCCAGGCATCACAACATTTGATTTCTCTGCTCCCTTTGAAGGTAAGCATGACCAACCACATGACTTTGGCCAATAGAAGTGGTGGTGTATCTTACCCTGGAATGGAAGATAAAAGCTGTTATGCAATTTTCCAAATTATTTCCTCCTGCTTCAATAATTTTGGAAATGAATATTTAAATGAAGACTCTGGTTTTCTTGATTCTAGAGTATCTATGATGAGCAAAATCCTTAGCTGGGTGTGTATGTGTGAGGAAAGTACTTTTTTGTTGTATTCAAGCACTATTTTTTTTTCCCCTTTACCCAGCTTAACCTACTGTCTTGACAGATACACTCTGTTCTCCCAGAGATAGCTCAATTACAAATGAATTAAAGGGTCAGAAAGATGCACTGGAACTCTACTGAAATGTAGCACTGCATGTGGCTTGGCTTTTATTTATGTAAAATTAAATTCAGAGAAATTGGTTGTTGCTACTAGCAACCTGCTTTTTCATTAACCACTCAAATGATGTTAAGAACCCAAATTATGCTCACTAGATAGAACCAGTCTGTTAAATATGCCTGCTGCTCCTGTCTTCTCCAAGTCCTCCCATACCTCTGACTACTCTCTCTCACTGAAAGCTTCATAGCTCCAGAGCCTGCATGCACACTTTTCAAGCAGCATTGGTATTTTCTTGATGGTTTCTGGTGAATTCTGACCCTACTTTTTCAAATTCACTTTCTCATACTGTTAAGTGGCATTTCAATCATCATGTTTTCCTGTTTTGGGGGGTAGTTTTCTTTTGACCTTTTATTAACACACTTCCTTTGACCCAGAAATGAATTCAAATGCAGTTTTAAAATAGCTGACTCTGGAGTCACATGGGCTAGGTCCAAATCATGGTTGTGCTATTTGATAACTTTAGGGCACTGGGCAATTTAAGAAAACATTGCTCTTTTTCATCTTTCCATGAGAAAAAGGGAATGCTACTCTAAGGGCTACACTGAAGATTGAGATAGTCAGCATTAACAGTTTTAACCATTGTGTGCTGTGCTCTGCTCAGTTGTTCAGTTGTGTCCTACTCTTTGGTCCCAGGGACTGTAGCCCTCCAGGTTCCTCTGTTCATGGAATTTTCCAGGCAAGAATACTGGAGCAGATTACCATTTTCTACTCCAGGAGATTGCCTGACTCAGACATGGAACTTGCATCTCTCGCATCTCCTGTATTGGCAGGCAGATTTTTTACCTCTAGCACCACCTGGGAAGCCCATTTTACACATTAAGTGTTATAATTACCACCAACACCGACACTGGCAATTCTTCATATCAGCTACTAGGTCCTATGATTACATTCTGAGAACACCCCATCTTACAAAATTTAAACAATTGGAAACATGCATTAATTTCTCTTTTACAAACCTTTGAGTGAGAGCTCCTTAATATACCAAATAGGGCTTTTTCAATTCTGCTTCACAACTTTTGTTACACAGGCCCTTTCTTATAGTTACTAAATGATAAAACAGACTAGCTTAGGCTTCTTTTATTCTGAAAACTCAGACCTAGTGGTGTTATTGTATATAAACAATTGCTAAAGTATTAAACAAAATTAATAAATTATTTTATTATTATTAGGGTCTCTGCTTATGGCAAAGTAGTATCTCCAATTTTTGGTTTTCTAATCATTATTAATTTCAGTGGAGTAAGCCAGTCCACATCACTGCAGTGATAGTTAAGAAATCTAATAGGATATCCTAAAAGGGAAATCAATTTTTCTGGGTTTATTTTTGCAATTCCTAACTCATAAATTTTAAAAATATTTTTTTATTTATAAGTACTATTTTGCCCAGTTAAATCACATTCAAGTCACTGGTCTGGAATGAGATAAACAAAAGTTCAAATAAAGATTGTCCACAAATCTCATATATTTTGATCTTTGAAGATATAATTCCCTAAATGGACTAATTTTAAAATTTTTATGTGACTGATGTACATATAATAGCTCCATTAATTTTAACAAATTTTGAGTTTTATAACTATAGCATAAATTTTTCTAAGATGTAGAATAGGAGACATTAGCAGCATACAGGAATCTGACATAAATTGTAGAAGTCCTTTGTCTGCATAAGAAAGGACACTGTGATATAGCAGGTATTTTTAAAACAAAATTCTACTTTTCTTTCAGGGGCAAAATTGTAATGAAGTTACATTAATACTCTTGTGTCAAAACCATAGTGGCAATGTTAGAATGCTTCTTCCATGACTCATTATCTTTTCAAGAGATATTACCTCTCCACTTGGAGATGCAATAAGTAATAGAATCTATCTGAAATAAAAGCATCCACTTGAATATTTTCATCATCAAGTAGGTCATATGCTTGAAAGGTTTTAGATTATAATTACTGTGGGAAAGACTGGGAAGGGTGTGATCATTGGTAATGCCTTTTTCCTAGCTATAGACATTACAAAGGTATCCCATAATTCAACATACTTTGCTCATCAACCAGCATAATTTCATGCAATTTGTGCTCCAGGTACGGAGTGAACTTGGTTTAGCAGAACAGTGCCTAAGTTTTTGTTTTGTTTTAGTTAAATTTCCAATATTACAATGTCATAATTAAGCAGAAGGCAAAAGACAAGCTTCCAGATTCCTGAACAGTGCTTTTGGAGCTGTTGTTTCTCGGTGATAATTTGGTAATGCAGAAGGGTTGAGAGGATTTGCTTTTGACCTCATGTGATTAGGGAATAGAAAATTTGAGTCTAAGATCACTTATATGTGGTCTTTATGCTGTTGTCAAGTCACTCAGTCGTGTCAGACTCTTTGCAACCCACGGACTGCAGCATACTAGGCTTCCCTGTCTTTCACTATCTCCCAGAGTTTATTCCAGCTCATTCAGTGCTCCATTGAATTGGTGATGCCATCCAGCCTCTGTTGCCCTTTTCTCCTCCTGCCCTCAATCTTTCCCTGCATCAGAGTTTTTTTCTAGTAAGTTGGCTTTTCACATCAGGTGATCAAAGAATTGGAGCTTCAGCTTCAGCATCAGTCCTTCCAATGAATATTCAAGACTGATTTCCTTTAGGATTGACTAATTTGATCTCCTTGCTGTCCAAGGGACTCTCAAGAGTCTTCTTCAGCATGACAATTTGAAAGCATCAATTCTTGACACTCAGCCTCCTTTATGGTTCATGTACATCCATATGTGACTACTGGGAAAAAACTACTTTGACTCTATAGACCTCTGCATATTAAAAAGCAGAGACGTCTCTTGGTGTAGGTGTAGGTCTGTCAGAGCTTTTCTTCTAAGGAGAAACTGACTTATAATTTCATGGTTGCAGTCACTGTCCATAGTGATTTTGGAGCCCAAGTAAATAAATTCTATCACTGTTTTCATTCCCCCCAACTCCATTTATCTGCCACAAAGTGATGGGACTGGATGCAAATGTAGTCTTGTTAGAACACAAATAGTTTGGGTTCAGATTCAAAGCACTACATCCTTGAAACTAGGATTAAATGACAATAAACCAGAATTTGCACAAATTACAGCCTAGTACTGAATAACCTAGAGCACCCTGGAAACATATAAATTTCCCAAATTGAAGTACACTATAAGTTCTTAGTATACCTGGGTATAAGAGAGAAACAAAAATACTCAGTGGGATAGATAATATCTTTGGTCACAATTTTTTGTTACTTTTTTCAAACGTAACCAAAAATAACCAGGGACACAAGGAGACAAACTGACATGAATAAGAATTATACACAATTAGACAATAACTACAGGAAATCAGAAGTTGGAACTACTCTACCCAGAATTTGTAACAACTCTGATTACTATGCTTGCAAAGTAAAAATATAATATCAAAGTGATTTTTAAGGTTTCTCTAAATTAGTTTAAAAGCTGCACAGTGGATTTTAAAGAAAAACAAATAGGAAAATACATAAGTATATACTAGTTGATTAAAAGCAATAAATTAGACAACCATGAAGAGGAAACTAGCAAACTGAATTACAGGTGAGGTGAAAATACACAAAATAAATCTGAAAGAAACAAACACATGTAAGGGAGAAGGTTTAAGAGAATACAGTATATATTAGGAATGTTAAACTTTTAATTATTTGGAGTGCTACAATGAGAAGAGAGCATGGATTTAAAAAAATAGATTTGAAGATGTAACATCCAATATTTTTCAGGATTTATTATAAAAATTCTAAACATAGATTTAAGAAAATTTAAAAAACCCTCAAAGATGATAACTAAAAAGGAAACCACATGCACAGACACATTGGTAAAAAGCTTCAGAATATCTTAGAGAAGAAGCAGGTTTTAACCTCAAGAAAGCTAGAAAGAAATGTAGACTGTCTTCAGAGAAAAAATATTGAACTGCCAAATTAATTTTATAACAGAGAAACTAAAACTCAACTTGAAAATGTGTTGATAGAAAATGACTGCCAACCTAGAATTATATTTAGGAAAGGCATCCTTCAAATATAAGGGTGACAAAAACTAATGGGACCTTGCCACAAGAAGAGTTTTATTATAGGAAATGATAAAAGGTCCACTTAAATAGAAAGGATAACACAATATGGAAGTTTAGGAATGGAGAAAGACATTGAGAATGGAAATAAATACATGAATGCATGTATATAAGTATGTATGTATGTATATACATAACCGATATATGCATACAAATACTTACATATGTGTGCATGTTCACATTTGCCAAGTTTTGTATAGACATCACTGAAACTATAAAAATAATATTTTGTGAAATTAATATATATATATAATTCTTATATGTATATAAATTCATATAATTTAGGAACAAAGTAGTACATGAATTTAAAGTTTCTGAAATACTGTATATCAACAGTGAGTAAGCAAAAGGAACTAAATAGTGCTAAGCTTTATATGTAAAGGATCCAGTTTGCAATTTCTATGCTATTTCTTCTAATACTGTAGGCACTATCTATTTAAACTTCCCTAGTGGCTCACTGGTAAAGAATCTGCCTGAAAAGCAGGAAATGTAGGTTCCTGCTACTTTTGAAAATGTATACAGGGATTGAAATACAGGGATTGAAAAGCAGGTTCAATCCCTGAGTCAGGAAGGTTCCCTAAAAAAGGAAATGGTAACCCACTGCAGTTTTCTTTCCTGGGAAATCCCATGGATAGAGGAGTCTGGTGAACTACAGTCCGTGGGGTCATAAGAGTCAGGCACAACTTGACAACAAAACAACAACAAAGCTGTTTATAACTACAATTAATAAAAATTAATTAAAATCAATTTAAAAGGCAGTGCTTCAGTCACACTAGCCAACATTACAAGGGCTCAATAATCATAAGTGGCTAATAGATATCTAAATGGACAACACAGATACAAAATACTTTCATATGACCAAAAGCTCTGTTGGAAAGTCTTGCATGCAAAGCACCATATAAAATAATGGAAGATTATGTGGTGATATAAATACATGACAAAAATGTAGTAATTTTAAAAATGCACAATCCTTAAGAGGTCAAGAAATTAAAGTATATATAGAAGTGAAAGTAGAAGTAAAAAGAATACATTAAGGTGGTAAATTTAAAGTCATAATATTTAGAATAATTTTAATATAAATGGATTAAGATCTAATTAAAACACAAAAATAGTAGTTTGAATATAAACAAAGCTCAATAATATATCAGTGTTTCTCACAAGATAGCCATCTAAAACATTAGAATATGAAACCTTGAAAATAAAGGTTAACTAATTCTATTACACTAACCAGAAAAAGAAAGCAGCTGTGGCTATACTAACATTAAAAAAAATAAATATAAAGGGATAAAGCATTGTCAGAGATGAAGAAGGACTCTTCTTAATCATAAAACAAAGTCTTATGTCACTACCTAAAAGAATTTTAAATGTGTATGCATTTTATAACCTAAATTGAAATAGAAAGCATAACTTCACAGAACTATAAAAATAATTTTAAAGATAACTTCTAAATTATAATGGAGAATTTTAATGTCTCACTAATTTATATAACATCAGATAGTGAAGTAAAAATGATAGATTTGAACTATGAAATTAACACATTTAACTTAATAAAAAATGCAGAGGACTTCTCCCTACAACTATAGAAGATAAATAATTTCAGGAAAACATAGAAAATCTATCTAAAAAACCTATATAATAGGGTATAAATAAAATCTCAAAGCATTTCAAGGATTTAAGCCAGAGAGAACTTTTCCTGACCTAATTCCATTAAACCAAATATCAGATTGCAAGTATCCCTATGACCCTTATGTAATTTAAAGTTAAGAAATGTACACTTCAAGAAAATCCCTCTACCAAAGGAGATATGATATTGAAAAAATGTCAATAGATACATACATATAGATCATTACCTTAAATGTAAATGAATTAAAGGCTTCAACCAAAACACACAGACTGACTGAGAGTATACAAAAACAAGACCCCAAAATATACTATCTACAAGAGACCTACTTCTGACCTACAGATGCATACAAACTGGAAGTTCAGTTCAGTTCAGTCGCTCAGTCGTTTCCGACTCTTTGCAACTCCATGAGGTGGAAAAAGATATTCCATGCAAGTGGAAATCAAAAGAAAACTGGAGTAGCAATATGTATATCAGACACAATAGACTTTACAGTAAAGACTGCTACAAGAGACAAAGAAGGACATTACATAATGTTCAAGGATCACTCCAAGAAGATATAACAGTTTTAAATATATATGTACCCAACACAGGTGCACCCCAACATATACGGGAAATACTAACAATCAAAAGAGGAGAAATTAACAGCAGCACAATAATAGTGGGGCAATTTAACCCCCATTTCTATCAATGGATAGATTGAAATATCAATCTGGAATATCAATAAGGAAACAAAATATCAATAAGGAAACTCAGGCCTTAAGTGACATATTAGACCAGGTAGAATTAATTGATATTTACACAGCATTCCTTCCAAAAGCAGCAGACTACACATTCTTCTTAAGTGTATATAGACTATTCTTCAGGATTGACCACATACTGCGCCACAATACTTCAATCTAGGCTTCAACAGAACATGAACTGAGAACTTGCAGATGTTCAAGCTGGATTTAGAAATGGCAGAGGAATCAGAGATCAAATTGTCAACATCCATTGGATCATAGAAAAAGGAAGGGAATTCCAGAAAAAAACATCTACTTCTGCTTCACTGACTAGATAAAGCCTTTGACTGTGTAGATCTCAACAAACTGTGGAAGATTCTTACGGAGACAGGAACATCAGACCACCGTATCCGCCTCCTAAGAAACCTGCATGCAGGTCAACAAGCAATAGTTAGAACTGGAAATAGAGCAATAGACCATTCAAAATTGGGAAAGGAGTATGTCAAGGCTTTATATTATCACACAACTTATTTAATTTATATGCAGAGTACATCTTGTGAAATGCTGGGCTGGATGAAGCACAAGCTGGAATCAAGATTGCCAGGAGAAACATCAATAACTTCAAATATGCAGATGACATCACCCTAATGGCAGAAAGCAAAGAGGAACTAAAGAACCTCGTGATGAAGGTGAAAGAGGAAAGTGAAAGACTGACTTAAACCTCAACATTCAAAAAACGAAGTTCATGGCATCTAGTCCCATCACTTCATAACAAATAGATGGGGGGAAAAAATGGAAACAGTGACAGACTTTATTTTTGGGGGCTCCACAATCACTGCAGATTGTGATTGCAACCATGAAATGAAAAGATGCTTGCTTCTTGGAAGAAAAATTCTGATAAACCTAGACAGCATATTCAAAAGCAGAGACATTACTTTGCAGACAATGGTCCAAGTATGGTTTTTCCAATAGTCATGTAAGGATGTGAGTGTTGGTTGCTCAAACTCATGTCCTTGAGTCGGTGATGCCATCTAACCATCTTGTCCTTTGCTGTCCCCTTCTTCTGCCTTTAATCTTTCCTAGCATCTGTAATATGCTATGCAGAAAAGAAAATGAAGAAATTACATTTTCATGCAATAACCCTATTGAAACTAAAGTTATATTAATAACATTGAGAAAAGAAAGCTCAATGCAAGAATTGTTTACCCTTTGATTGCATTTGTATGTTTTAAAATAGATGAATGTAAAAGAGAACATTTAGAAAGATGTAATCATGCAAACACTATTAATAAAAACAAAGATTGAATTATCAGAAAAATCAATATAATCATTAACATCAGAAAACATATAGGAGTTCTGTTATGCTATAGGAACTTTCTAGTTATTAGTGTGTTTGCCTACAGTGGCATTAGCCTTATAAAAGATATTTAGTCTACAAATAATAAATGTTGGAGAGGGTGTGGAGAAAAGGGAACCCTCTTACACTGTTGGTGGGAATGCAAACTAGTACAGCCACTATGGAGAACAGTGTGGAGATTCCTTAAGAAACTGGAAATAGAACTGACTTATGATCCAGCAATCCCACTGCTGGGCATACACACTGAGGAAACCAGAAGGGAAAGAGACACGTGTACCCCAGTGTTCATCGCAGCACTGTTTATAATAGCCAGGACATGGAAGCAACCTAGATGTCCATCAGCAGATGAATGGATAAGAAAGCTGTGGTACATATACACAATGGAGTATTACTCAGCCATTAAAAAGAATTCATTTGAATCAGTTCTAATGAGGTGGATGAAACTGGAGCCTATTATACAGAGTGAAGTAAGCCAGAAGGAAAAACACCAATACAGTTTACTAATGCATATATATGGCATTTAGAAAGATGGTAACAATAACCCTGTGTATGAGACAGCAAAAGAGACACTGATGTATGGAACAGTCTTATGACTCTGTGGGAGAGGGAGAGGGTGGGAAGATTTGGGAGAATGGCATTGAAACATGTAAAATATCATGTATGAAATGAGATGCCAGTCTAGGTTCGATGCACGATACTGGATGCCTGGGGCTAGGGCACTGGGACAGCCCAGAGGGATGGTATGGGGAGGGAGGAGGGTTCAGGATGGGGAGCACATGTATACCTGTGATGGATTCATTTTGATATTTGGCAAAACTAATACAATTATGTAAAGTTTAAAAATAAAATAAAATTAAAAAAAGATATTTAGTTGAATATTTATGCTTTGTACACTTTTCTCTGTGTTTCTTATGTTCCACAATAAACAGTTTTTTAAAAAGGCAAAAATCCATGAGAGCAAGCATGTTATCCTATGCATTCACTGATCAATTATTTCCTATTAAATGTCCATGATATGCTAGTCTCTCTAGGTGGTGCAATTACAATAAACAGTAATGAAAAGAAGTGCTCATGTGAAATTCTACAGTCTAGTAATAAGATACTGCTGGGTTTCTCTCAATTTACCTCTGAGTTTAAAGCACCAGACTTAAAATAATCATAGTAAAACTATTAAAGGGTGAGATATAAATTTAATTTCAGTACCATCTAACATTACTTTTCTATCATAGTATCTCACCAAGATTTGGAGCTTGATGTGATAAATAAATAGGAAAACAATCTGGGAATACTTCCAGCTAAATCCATGGTAAGTTTGAGTAGTGGGAAAGGGACTGAGAGCAAATACTCTGGGCAGTAATAAAAGCAAAAGGAAGTTGACCTATTCAGGGACTAGCAGGCTTACAAATACCTCTGTTTATCACACCTGTTGGTCCTAATTGGTTTCCAGGCAGTTTGGTTGGAAAAAGTACAGAGGAAAAGATCTGTTTATTCAAGTACTGCCATGTTAAAAGAAGAAAAAGTCATTGAGTGTTTATTGAACCACCCTAAATCTTGACTTTTAAAAAATTGATAAGTATATATTATTTAATGTAAAATTTATGGTAAAAAGTTTTATCTTTTAGAAATCATTTTGAAGCAAAATATTTGTATAACCACAGGTTACATAAATATATACATACATTTAAATATGCCTACATATATATGGGCTTTCCTGGTGTTTCAGTGGTAAAAAATCTGCCTGCAGTGGAGGAGCTGCAGGAGATGTAGGTTTGATCCCTGGTTTGGGAAGATTCCCTGGAAGAGGGAATAGCAAGCCACTCCAATATTCTTGCCTGGATAATCACATGAACAGAGGAGCCTGGCAGGCTACAGTCCATGGTGTTGCAAGAGTTGGACACAATTGAGCTACTGAGCACACACACACACACAAACATATACATTAACACTTATACATATTTATACTGTAAAAAGTGTTGACTGGTGAGAAATAGAATAAAAACACTATATATAATCCTAGTTAAAGGCTATTGGAAAGGAAATATTTGATGAATATTTAGGAAAGCTTTACTTCTTTATAGGAAAATATATAACAGAATTTACCTTGGAATTCACTGGAACAACCTTCTTTCCATATAGTTTACTGATCCAGAATTCATGATTGACTTTCATTAATTGTCATGCAAGCATTTGCCACAGATAGCCCCCAATATGGGTGTATGAATACATGTATACACATATACATACCTATGTTTTTACTATATACATGTACAAATATATGTGTATTACATGTATACACAAACATATATACTATATACACGGTACAATGTACTGTATATCCACATCCATATATGCATTCTAAAGTGAAGCGAAATCGCTCAGTCGTGTCCGACTCTTTGCGACCCCATGGACTGTAGCCTACCAGTCTCCTCTGTCCATGGGATTTTCCAGGCAATAGTACTGGCGTGGATTGCCATTTCCTTCTCCAGGGGATCTTCCCAACCCAGGGATTGAACCCGTATCTCCCGCATTGTAGACAAATGCTTTACTGTCTGAGCCACCAGGGAAGTGCATTCTAAAAACACAGTATGCTGCATACAGAGAATGTTTCTATAGTTAAAAGAATCATGGCTCCTTCCCTTATGGAAAAAGCCAGTAAGTAAACAAATGATTATTAAATAATTAAGTAGCTACTTCTATGATGAGAGTTAAGAGGGACAAATACAGAATTATATTAAATTATAGAATCTCTTTGAAGAAAACAAATGGAAACTTAGAAGTATTAGTCACAAAAATGTTCATCTCAGGGAAACTGCAGTGGCAACAAAAGAGAAATAACAGCCGTTAGTATAATAATAAATATAATAAAAATATCAATTATCCAAAGCTTTAATGGAATTATATTACATAAAATTTGAATAAAGTAAGAAATATTACATGAAATTTGAATGAAGTAAGAAATACATATGATATTTACCTCAGCTACATAGAAATATATAACAATTTTAAAGCTATCATCTATGGTGAAGTATAAATACTTTAAGAAAATGTAACATTATAACCAAACTGACATCCTGGGATATCATATATCTCAGCTAGAAATACAAGTTGGAAAATTCATCATATATTATTTTGTTGCTTCTCAATCCTTTTCATCATTGGAGTTTAAGCACCATTATCTCCACAGTGTGCTCAGTCACTCAGTCATGTCCAGCTCTTTGCAACCGCATGGACTAGGGCCCACCAGGCTTCTCTGTTCATGGAATTTTTCAGGCAAGCATACTGGAATGAGTTGCCATTTCCTTCTCAAACTCCACAGTAGGTAATAGCAAAGACCTCCTAAAATGTTTTATCTCCAAACCTTTCCACCTTCCTTTACCTGGACATTCTCCACATTGCTGATTTTGCACTTCCTAAGATGGAAATGCAATATTTATTTTTCTCCCAGACTTTTAGTGGACATTATTAATTGTAGATTCTTCATTTCCTCTCTACAGCATAAGGCTAATGGAGACATTTTCCTCCAGTACTTTACTTGTCAATAAGAGGTTAAATTGATTGATCTAAGATTAATTCTATTCCCTTTATGATTAATCACTAGTTTCCTAAGATTTGGCTCATAAACACAGTGTTTTTTGGTAAAGGGATCAGCTCAGTAGATGGAACCACAGTCAGGTCAATGGGGTATAAGGGATTTTTAAAATAAACATGAAAAAAAGAAGTTTTGTTGAGTCTACAAGAAAGCCACTAGATGAGACACTTATTTTGAATACTGTGGAGCATGAGAGCCACTTATCCATCATAAATAAATCACAAATCACAAAGAAACAACCTAACTAACAGACTACAAAAAAAGGAATTCTTAGAGAAACTGCACCAGAGACATGGGGTTGAGTCTTTCCCAAAGCCCCTTCAACATCTGGATTTACATTGATACCGGCACATATATTTCCAGATGGATTTTCCTGTTTGAATGGAGTTGCCAGCTTTTTGTATGAATAGCTTCTAAACTAAATTACAACTCTTCTAACATCTTCTTTTGATTTTAAGTAAAACTTCATTATCTATTTTGTTTGTAAGTCCCAAAATTTCTCAGGTTCTCTCTCAACTCATGACTTTTGGAAATGCCACTGCTTGCCTGGATGCCCCTCGCTACCAACCTACTCTCTACTAGGTTCCACTGGACCTTCTGGTTTCATCTAAGATACGTCTTCCTAAAGCTCCACTCACTTCCTCCTTTTCCACAGACTCTAATGGTATACTAAGATTCTCCTTATCAAAATATCTAACAAATGAGTCATATAGACTTGCAGTTTTACTTTGAAGATCCTGCAACACATCAACACTAAGTACTGTCATTATCCACCCTTGGAATATCCCTTATTCCAAGCACAGGGGCTAGAATGGTATAGCATCTCAATAAAGGATGTTGATAGAAAGATGTGTAAATGCATGAACTGATTATATGCATATCAGAAATTATAAGTTTTTTGAGTTGTTGAAACTTGAATTTATAAATCTGTGTTATTATTAATTAGTCAAACTCAGAAGGAGAATGGTTTCTTATATACAATTTTACACACTATGTTCCCTCTATCCATGCTGATGATGCTTTGAACATCAGGGAAACCAATGTAATACTTCATTCTGAGACTTTTGTTTATCTATGTCTCCAATGACAAAAGGAGTGCTCCAAAGTTCTTAGGACAGTGTGCAAAACTGTGTGATGGTGAGGTGTTCAGGAAGACATCACCACTGTCTCCAGGATCTTCAACAGTGACAGACAAATGCTTAAAACACAAAATAAGATGTGTGTGTGTGTGTATAACTATGTATATGTATGTTATTTAACTTAGATATCTTTAAACATCACCTTTGTTCATTTTACAATATATACTTTCATTTCTAGGAGTTAATGAGCCCATTAGTCTAATGGGCTCCTTCATAACCACATGTATCTTCTGGGTAATTTGATAAGGCAGAATATTCCAAGTGCTGAAAAGGATAGTGCAAATAATCATTTCCAGAGTAAGTTAGAAAAGTAAGATATTATTTTGGGTTAACATTTTCATAGAGGTCATCCCAAAAGTGAGGTCACTTGAACTGACCTTGGATAATGTTAGATACATTCAAAGGGTTATCAATATTTCCCTAATCAAAAAATAAATAAGAGCTTCATTATCTCTATTCCACAGTATTATAAACCTAGCAATGACCTCTCTTCAACTTTATTTCAAAGTAAAATTATTCAATTTATCATACTATTAGCCAACCGGTAAAACATTTTGTCATTACTTTCTTCAAAGTGCAATTATTGTGACTAGTTTTGTATAGGTATTAAATTAGGGAAAAAGAACACAGTTGTGGGCTAGACAAACTAGCTTCTCTCTTAATGAAGTGACAGTCTATCAGTAAATATATGATTTAAATAGGTTATTAGCTCAAAGCATAACTTTCAATTCTAATAAGAACTAGGGAAGAGAGATCCAGGTGGATAAAATGACATAAGAAAAATCCCAGTTCCTTGGCATAGAACACACAGATCATATACTCCACAACTTTAGAGGCATCTTTCACACACACACAAAATGCAGTGTATAGAGACGAGCTTTATTTTAACTGGATGGGAATTTATTCCTGGATGTGACAATTAACTATGCATCTATAGAAGAGGCTCTGCTTAAAGGGTAAAGACTGGATTTGGGGTTGAGAACAAGAGCTGGCATGAAGAAAAAAAAGACTTTTTTTCAGTGGCTCATGGGACAAATAATAATGGTGATGGGAATGGAGTCAGAGGGAAATGGACAAATAAATTTAGGAAACATAATTAATAGGACTTGCCATATGCCTTTGTAGGTTACAAAGGGGGATGCAGAGTTCTTGAGGTGTTATTTGCTAACTAAGGCCACCAGTTAAACAAAACTGGAGGTAATATTAAATAATTTTTCCTTATACTTTATACTTTGTACGACTTACTATGAAACCCTTAAGTAGAAATATGGACTAGATGTTCCGGTATGTGTGTGTGTTCAGTTGTGTCTGACTCTTTTGTGACCCCCATGGTCTGTAGTCCTCCGGATTCCTCTGTCCAAGGAATTTTCCAGGTAAGAATACTAGAATGGGTTGCCATTTCCTAATCCGGGGGTCTTCCTGACTCAGGTATCAAAAGAGATCAAACTGTTGTGCCTCCTGCATTGCAAGCGGAGTTTTCACCATTGAACACCTGGGAAGTCCAGATATATATATAAAAATACATATATATATATTTTTTATGTATTTAAATACATATATTTATGTATTTCTATATATGTATAGAATATATATATATAAATATATATGTATTTAAATACATATATATATATTTCTATATGTATGGAATATATATATAAATATATATATGTATTTAAATTACATATATATATTTATGTATTTCTATATATATATAGAAATACATAAAAAAATGGGCTGGAAATTTTTATTTAGATTCTAGTGTCTGAGTGCTAATTTGCTCAGTTGTGTCCAGCTCTTTTTAACCCCAGCTCCTCTGTCAATGGAATTTTCCAGGCAAGAATACTAGAGTGGGTTGCCATTTCCCACTCCAGGGGATCTTCTCAAGTCAGAGATGGAACCCACGTCTCTTGTGTCTCCTGCATTGGCAGGCAGATTCTTTACCACTGAGCCACTTGGGAAGCCCATATTCTAGTGTATAAGGTATACTAAAGGGAAGTGATATTGATATTAGAAAGTAAGATAAATTTCATGTGTTTAAGTGCCAGCTTTCCAAAAATCACAGCAGGAAAAGTAAACTTAACCAGTCTCAAAGCATTACAATTGGACTTCTCAGTTCACATTCAGCAACCTTGTTCTGGTGTGAAAATCTTTCCCCATTCTCAGGGCTTTAGTTTTGGCTCCTGGTAAAGGACTAGGGTAGGCTTCTGGCACAATCATTAAGGTCATCCATCATTATCAAGTTCCTCAATTTTCCCTTAGGAAGTACTTGTCAGAATCTGATGAATTTTTATATTCTCTATATATTTAGCCCAGGAAAAGTTCCAGTGATCTTCTGAAAACTCTGGCTCTGATTTCTTTTATCTGCAATGATAAATCAAGAGCCACTATGGAGTAGTAAAAAGAACAGGTATTCAATAAACAGACAGACCAGTTTAAATCATGGCTCTACTTGTTTTGGATGAGTTACTCCACCAATCTTACTTATCTACCTTGTGAACATTAAGTGTAAGTATGTATGTAAGTATATCTAGCATATATTAGGTGCAAAACAACTATTACTTCCCATTTTCCTGTAATGAACAACACTGACTGACTTTGTTTTATTTCTCTCTAGTCTGTATTTCTGGTCACTGTCTTCCTTTCCTTCAAGTCCTAGGATGTGTATTGCTCCAGGTTGGTACATTCCCTGCATCTAACTCTGGCTGATTTAATATTGGGGAAAATCCACTGTGAGAGTAGAGTGTGCACATAGATTGCTGTCTGTTTACCACTTAAATAATTACAATTTACAAGGGACTTCCTAGGTAGCTCAGTGGTAAAAAGCCACCTGTCAATGCAGGAGATGTGGGTTCAATCCCTGGGTCGGAAAGATCTCATGGAGTAGGAAATGGCAACCCACTCCAGCATTCTTGCCTGGAAAATCCAATAGACAGAGGAGCCTGGTGGGCTACAGTTCATAGGGTTTCAAAGAGTCAGACATGACTGAGTGACAAAGCATGTATGCACGCACAGTGTATAAAGTATTGGGGAGGGTTTAATAACCAAAATTCAATTTAAGAAAATAAAATGAAATCATGAAAAATCTGTGATTCCACGGTGCGGCGGGGGAGGGAATCAAGAAGGTCTTACACTAATAATATTGCATGTTAGCATGGACACTTTTGCTTATTAGAATGTTTTACATCTATGATGTTGTTTCTTACAATAGAGTTATGATGCAAGACTTGATGATATGACTCTCATTTTAATGATAAGAAAACAAAGGCTCAGCAAATTCTATAGGCTTAGAGGTAACCTGTGGTAGTTCCAAGAGATCTAAATTTCAAGTCAGGGTTTTATTAGACCAGCTGTTCCAGCAAATTATTCTTACTCTCTGAGGTGCTTAGTCTTCTTATTGGTAAGAATAGGACTTCTTTAAGATCTATTTTATACTGAAAAGTATGAGACGTTATATCCTATCCACTGTAAAGAGATACTTGGCAGAACTGGAATGAGAATCCTATTCTCTAATTCAAAGCCTATCCACTGCATCACTTTGCTCAATGCACTATTTTGGACCCTGAATGCACAGCAATGCTGATTTGGCCCAAATAAAACATCTTAACAATGGAATGGAAAAGACTGAAGAGAGAAGACAAGGCTGTTGTCAAGTCATAAAATATTCTTATGGCTTCCTACAAACGCAGAAGTTAGTGATCAAGATATTGTTTCAATAGAATTAAAGTTCCAAGTGAACCATGGCTTGTATATAAATTATAATGGATATAAGAGTAGCCAATATCAATAATTTAGAAATAGCTGAAACTGGCATCCTGAAGTTGACTATATATGGCTTTTTATATAACTAGAAATAGAGATTAGAAGAGCAGTGGGGATGGCTAAAAGGAAGTTTGTAGAGATGTGGAGTTTATAGAGATGTAGAGATGTTGTAGAGATGTAAGATCATGTAAGGACTGGACTGGATGTGAAGGGATTACAGGCTGAGCCTCAGTTTTCTGAACTGGTTAAAAGGTAAATATTGGTGTCATTCTGCAAGGTGCTCTCAGCAGGTAATGCCTCTGCAACTTCCACATGGCATCTGTTGAAAATAAGCAAATCGTTTGTTCTCAAGTTTGGATCACTGAGGTCAGGTGAGTGACCTAGTTATGGTGCAATTTAGTGACTAGGAAGCTGGTCAGCATGTCAGCTCATTTAGGGATAACTTTTGCCTATTTTTTTCTTTTTAGTAGATGCTATTGATATATAAATGTATACATAACACACACATGCACATGTATGCCAATAATATATTCCTTTGTGTTACATGAATGGATGAAGTTATGATAGGCATAAAATGGTAAAATGTTTTTTCCATCCACTAAAAAACTGTCAAAATAACAAAAGATATATATGGTTTTATACAAAAACTGGGAAAGCTGAGGAAAGTATCAACATAGGCAATAAGTTCAATAAAATAACTACAACTGCTATCTAACTTACTCAATAATGTTTTAATAAAACATTAGGTCTTATATACCCTAAGAATTATGCTTGGCATTAAAAAAAAAATATATATATATATATATATATATAAACATATTTAACCTATAATAAATATATAATTACTTATATATAATAGACTGAAGGTATTGCAGTCTAGTGAAGAGTCAGACATATAAACCATAAGATAAAGTCATTCTGTAAGAAATTTTTACCTGCAAAATTCTCCTTAAAATAAATGTGTAAAAGAATTTAATGGTGCCTAGGGAAGTCAGGGAAGATCTCACAAAGTGCTGGCTTCAAGTGACTATTTGAAGAACGAGCTGAAGTTTTGCAAACTACAAACGTATATATCTCACAGGTTACACAGAAAAACAGAACATGTGTCAGAGTGTTCAAGAAACTATAAGGATTTCAGTGTTCCTGGAGGCTGGAACAAGAGTTAGATTGGTAGGAGAAAAGTATTAAAAGGCATACAAGTCAGACCCAGAGGTATAGGATCTTATAACATGTGCAAATACACTTAAATCATATCCTGGAAGCCATAGGGAGACAATGATAAAATTTAAGAACAGGAATAACTGGATCAGAGTTTATGGAAAGTACATTTTTATCGTGCTGTTTATGGCTTAGTTTGGGAGTGAGGAAAGTGAGGTTAACCTGTTTTTCATTCTTATCCAGATAAGTGAAAATAAGTGCCTGAATTGAGAACCTGGCCACGAAGCTACAAAGACGGACAATATAGGATCAGATCAGATCAGATCAGATCAGTCGCCCAGTCTTGTCCGACTCTTTGCGACCCCATGAATCGCAACACGCCAGGCCTCCCTGTCCATCACCAATGCGCGGAGTTCACTGAGACTCACGTCCATCAAATCAGCGATGCCATCCAGCCATCTCATCCCCTGTCGTCCCCTTCTCCTTCTGCCCCCAATCCCTCCCAGCATCAGAGTCTTTTCCAACTAAACACTTCCCATGAGGTGGCCAAAGTACTGGAGTTTCAGCTTTAGAATCATTTCTTCCAAAGAAATCCCAGGGGCCACTTGACCACCTGAAGGTCCCCAATCAAATATGGTGATCAGATTCTTCGACTCTTGGAGGCAGTCCATCTGCCCACTGAGGTTTCATTCTCCCACTGTAAAGGACACCAAAAAGGGAACACGGAAGTGGCACGAGGGAACCAAGCAGCTGATCAGGCAGCTAGGAGAGCAGCATTACAGAACCATGACCTAAGAGGGATTGCCACCTTAGTTCCACAGACTAATTTGCCAGAAACTCCTTCATATACTGAAAGTGAGACTCTTAAAGCTAAGAGCAAGGGCTTTCAAGAAGATCATATGGGGTGGTTCCAAAAGGAGGGACTCCTTTTTCTGCCTGGAAACCTCCAATGGAAGTTGGTTACCTCCTTACATGCCACTACTCATTTAGGAGAAAAGGCCCTCCAAAGATTACTAGAAAGGTCCTTCAGAGGAACAGGCTTCCAAACAACTATAATACAGGTGGTCTTCTCTTGTCTCACTTGCCAATTAAACAACCCCCAAGGAGCTCGAAGACCCCAGCTGGCCCAGCCCATCCAACGATGTGGGGCCTACCCAGGAGAGGACTGGCAGATGGACTTCACCCAGATGCCAGTTTCTCAAGGGTATAAATACCTATTAGTTATGATAGATACATTCACAAGATGGATTGAAGGCTTTCCCACCTGGACCAAAAAGGCTGAGGAGGTAGTTAAAAAACTGCTCCATGAAATCATTCCAAGATTTGGTCTGCCCAGGTCATTACAAAGTGACAATGGGACATCATTTACTTCTAAGGTCACCCAAGGAGTCTCGAAAGCATTGGGCATTACTTATTATCTCCATTGTGCCTGGAGGCCTCAATCTTCAGGAAAAGTGGAAAGAGCCAATCAATTCTTAAAATCAGCAATAAAAAATATAACTCAGGAGACCTCCCTGGGATGGAAGGAGGCTTTACCAATAGCTCTCCTCCGCACCTGCATTGCCCCTAAGGAACAGGTTGGTCTTAGTCCTTTTGAGATGCTATATGGGAGACCTTTTGTTTATGTCAATGACCTCTTCCTAGATCCAGAGGTTCAGACCCTCCAGTCTTATACCATAGCCATTGGGCAATTCCAAAAGGATATACGCTTGTGGGGTATGAACCAGGACCCAAAAGATTCTAAAGAGTCACCACTATATGCTCCAGGAACTCAAGTCCTAATTAAAGTCTGGAATGATAGGTCCCCAAAGGCTCAACTCCAGCCCACATGGAAGGGCCCCCACCCTGTAATACTTTCTACCCCCACAGCAGTCAAGGTACCAGGACATGACTCCTGGATTCACTACTCACGAGTCAAGCCATGGAAGAAAACAGAAGAGGACACTCAATACACCTGTGAGCCCCTGGGAGATCTCAGATACCTATTCAGAACTACAAATGGGTGCCATTCTAATGAACACCCCCAAAATCTGGTTTCTGGGGATAAGATTTCTCAGGATAACTCTAAGGAGCCAACACAGCTTGACAGAGACTATACTCCAAAACAGACAGGAGATAGATCTTCTGATCCCTGAACAAGGAGGGACTTGAGCCATCCTGGCCATGTGAATTTAAAATTGACCAATGTCCCTACTAGTCCTTGTTATGCTATATTGATGATGCCTATGATTATTCCATGTACTGTCAATTGTCTGACCTGTTTTGTCTCTGTCCAGGTCAACCAGCTACAACATGCAGTGCCAGTTCCACAAAGATATAGAACTACAGCTGACCACGGAAAATATCACACACCCTTGGACACCGCTATAAGGCCTCTGAGGATTGAGACTAGCAAGAGGGGGAGGCCCAATACCAGCAAACCTGGGTCTCCTGCATTGCAGGCAGATTCTAACGGCACCATACATGTCACGCGAGTGTATGTTCCTCGGTTCTTTGTTTTGTCACAACAAAGAATTGGAGCGACGGACATTAAAGCCCTCGGCGCATCACAGCTCTCGGGTCTTGGACAAACTATGTTACAGGTCTTAGGCAAATCAGTGTTACAGCTCCATTTTATTTAGAAGATAGCAGGAGAGAGAGAGAAAGAAAAGAGTGCACGCATGCGGGAGAGAGAGTCCAAGAGAAAGTGCTTTGGCTCCTCCTTTTATATGTTTTTTCCTCCACCTGGGCCTGCCCTATGCAAATTGGGCTTAGCCAGGAGTGCTGTTTGTTCTGTTTGTTCTGCTTGAAGTCTTCACTCTGGTCCTTGAACCTTCCTTGTCTTTTAGCCACCACCATTTTGGACTCCTTTTCCCTATTCTACCTACCTAACAATACCATTCAATGGAGTCAGAGCACTTGAGGGAGATATGGAAGAGAGATGAGGTATTTGGATTTGTAACTGTGGATCCTCCCCAATGACTCAGTAGATAAAGAATCCACCTGCAATCCAGGAAATGCGGGAGATGTGGGTTCTATCCCTGGGTCAGGAAGACTCCCTGGAGGAGGAAATGGCAACCCACTCTAGTATTTTTGCCTGGAAAATTTCATGGGCAGAAGAGCCCAAAGGCTACATTTCATGGGGTCACAAAAAGTCAGACATGACTGAGCATACAGCATACAGCATATAATCTGGACCACCCTTCTTGGTTTTCAGAAGCCTAAATCTGAAATTGAACTCCTGAGTGGCGAGGACTTTGAAGAAGAAAATTAGATCCATTATTTACTATGGGCAATTGCTGATTTTAGTTTAAGGACAATCAATTAATCAATTTAAACGTCATTTAAATTACTTTACTCAATTATTAGGATATCATTGTAAATGCAAAAGTTCCATTTCACAATGTTGGTAAACACATTTTTGTGTCTTAAAAATGCATAATTTCTGTGATATGAATCCCTTAATTTTTTGGGAAATATATATTGCTATTGGTATTCCAGGTGGCTCAGTGGTAAAAAGTCTGCCTACCAATGCAGGAGACACAGGTTTAATCCCTGGGTTGGGAAGATCCCTTGGAGTAGGAAATGTCAACTCACTGGAGTATTCTTCCCTGAAAAGTTCCATGGACAGAGGAGCCTGGTGGCCTATCATCTATCGGGTTGCTATAGTTACTCAGACACAACTGAGTGACTGAGCATACAGATACTGCTGTTATTAACAATTATTGGAATACAAGTCAAAACGGGAGGAAGGGGGAGGGTTCAGGATGGGGAACACATGTATACCTGTGGCAGATTCATTTTGATATATGGCAAAACCAATACAATATTGTAAAGTTAAATAAAATAAAATAAAAAACATAGATAAACATATAGATATTACTATCAGGGAAGAAAAACAGAAACAAAGTCCCTAATGATTTTTGAGATCCCTAATCCCAAAATCCCTAATCCCATAATGATCTGAAAGGGTCTGAAAAGCAAGAACAAGAGGAATTTAACTGAGTTGCCACAAAGCTAAAGAAGCTTAAGTTTTGGGATCTTTCATTGGCCTGAGCCCCCTCTCGAGTGTTAGCAATGTGTTCACTTGGATATCAGTTGTCCTAAAACTTAAACAAATATATTTTAACCACAAGCAGTTAAGAATGGGCCCCCACCATACTGAGTCCCCCATCATACTTGTTTTCCTATCAGGAGGTAGGTGGCTACTGTTATTAAGGAATGAATTAAAGAGAACGTGAAAAATGAAACTGTTAGTCACTCAGTTGTGTCCAACTCTTTGTGACCCCGTCCACAATAACCTCCCAGGCTCCTGTGTCCATGGAATTCTCCAGGCAAGAATACTGGAGTGGGTTGCCATTCCCTTTTCTGGGGGATCTTACCAACCCAGGGAGCAAACCTAGGTCTCCTGCATTGCAGGCAGATTCTTTACCATCTAAACCACCAGGAAAGTCCTGAATTACAAAGTTGACATGAAAGCTTGAGATTGAAGAAACCGAAGATGTATAATATGCCCCTACAATGACACAATGGTAAAGAACCCAACTGCCAATGAAGGAGAGGTGGGTTTGATCTCTGCATCAGAAAGATCTCCCCTGGAGAAGGAAGTGACAACACATTCTGGTATTCTTGCCTAGAGAATCCCATGGACAGAGGAGCATGGCAGGCTTACAGTCCATGGGGTCTCAAAGAGTTGGATAGGACTGAGTGACTAGCTTACACAATAAGACATCAATAAACTAGTTAGCAAGTTACATCAGTTCAGGGAGTATTCAGTTACTGGAAGAAAATTTGAAATGCTCAAAACTTTCAGAGATCATCTGTGAATGAAACTTGATAGATGATTTTTTGAATTTAACAAGAATCCGAAAGATGTTTATGACATCAATAATGATGTGAAGTGGAAGAGATAAACTGTTATAAATAAATAAATATGAAAAATAACCATGATAAAAGAATAGCTAAATTATTTGCCTGTAAAGAAGAAAAGTTATGACCAACCAACATAGCATAATGAAAAGCAGAGACATTACATTGCCTACAAAGGTCCGTCTAGTCAAGGCTGTGGTTTTTCCAGTGGTCATGTATGGACGTGAGAGTTGGACTGTGAAGAAAGCTGAGTGCTGAAGAATTGATGCTTTTGAACTGTGGTGTTGGAGAAGACTCTTGAGAGTCCCTTGGACTGCAAGGAGATCCAACCAGTCCATTCTAAAGGAGATCAGCCCTGGGATTTCTTTGGAAGAACTGATGCTAAAGCTGAAACTCCAGTACTTTGGCCACCTCATGTGAAGAGTTGACTCATTGGAAAAGACTCTGATGCTGGGAGGGATTGGGGGCTGGAGGAGAAGAGGACGACAGAGGATGAGATGGCTGGATGGCATCACCAACTCGATGGACGTGAGTTTGAGTGAACTCCGGGAGATGGTGATGGACAGAGAGGCCTGGCATGCTGCAATTCATGGGGTCGCAAAGAGTTGGACACGACTGAGCAACTGAACTGAACTGAACTGAACTGAACTGAAAGAGTAAAAATTTACATATGAAAAGGTTACTTTTTAGCCAAATATATCTGGTGAATATAAGAGTAACATAAAGAATTCTCAGGCTATGGATGTATAAAAATATTCCATTATTCTATAAATTTTTTATTACTGTGGCATTTATCAGTGTTTTAAAATTTATAATGTATTATGACTATTATGCTTATTGATTATAAAGAAATATTATTTCATAGCTTTTTGTAGCCATAATTAGTATTTTTAAAAAGCCTCTAAAATATAAAGTTTCATGTCACACAAAAGATTGAAATATTCCTTTCAAGATGTCTCAGTTCTGTTCAATTCAGTCACTCAGTAGTGTCTAATTCTGCGACCCCATGGACTACAGCATACACCAACCAGAAAGCTGTATAGAAAATTGGTAAATGAGTGCTAATGGCTGAGGGAACAAGAATATGAAGACTTATTTGTTAACATAAGTAAGGAAAGGCAGGGAACATAGTGCTTTCATCCTGTGGCAAGGAGATGAAAATTCAGGAAAAGGGAAACCTGAAAAGATATTTTAGTCTCAGATCTATTAGTGAACTTTTAACTTTATGTTTGGCAAAAACTCTTTCATAAACCACTTTGGTGTTGAGGTGGACAATATCAAGACCTCAAAAAAAGAAGCAGCTAATTTGCATGAGACAAAAAGTTTTACTTTTGCTCCTGATCTTAAGTTGGAGGTGAAAAGGCTATGGGAAGAGAATACTAAGTGGAAGATGGTTGTTGTTTAGTTGCTAAGTTGTGTCTGACTCTTTTGTGACCCCATTGACTAACTCACCAGGCTCCTCTGTCCATCGGCTTTCCTGCAAGAATACTGGAGTGGGTTGCCATTTCCTTTTCCAGGAAATCTTCCCAGTCCAGGGATAGAACCCATGTCTCCTGCTTGGCAGGTATATTCTTTACCACTGAGCCACCAGGGAAGTCCAAGGGGAAGATTTGTTGTTGTTTTTCAGGCACTAGGTCATGTCCAACTCTTTGCAACCCCCTAGACTGCAGCACACCAGCCTACCCTTTCCTTCACTATCTCCCAGAGTTTCCTCAAATTCATATCCATTGAGTTGATGATGCTATCTGGCAATCTTAACATCTGCTGCTCCTTTTTCTTTTACCTTTAATCTTTACCAGCATCAAGGTCTTTTCCAATGAGTCAGCTCTTTGCTTCAGGTGACCAAAGTATTGGAGCTTTAGTTTCAGCATCAATCCTCCCAGTGAATATTCAGGGCTGATCTCCTTTAGGATTGTCTGGTTTGATCTCTTTACATCCCCTGGAGCTGACTGTAGCTCAGATCATGAACTCTTTATTGCAAAATTCAGGCTTTGATTGAAGAAAGTAGGGAAAACAACTAGGCTATTCAGGTATGACCTAAATCAACTCCCTTATGATTATATGGAGGAGGTGACGAATAGATTCAAAGGATTAGATCTGATACATAGAGTGCCTGAAGAACTATGGACAGAGATTTGTAACACTGTACAGGAGGCAGTGTCGAAAACCATCCCAAAGAAAAAGAAATGCAAGACGGCAAAATGGTTATCTGAGGAGGTCTTACAAATAGCTGAGAAAAGAGGAGAAGCAAAAGGCAAAGGAGAAAGGGAAAGATATACTCATGGGAATGCAGAGTTCCAGAGAATAGCAAGGAGAGATGAGAAAGCCTTCTTCAGTGAACAATGCAAAAAAAAAAAAACAGAGGAAAACAATGGAGTAGGAAAAACTAGAAATCTCTTCAAGAAAACTGGAGATAGCAAGGGAAAATTTCATGCAAAGATGGGCACAATAAAGGAGAGGGGAAGATTAGGGAAGGGAATAAACTTGGAAAAGCAATATGAGGAAGTAAAAAGGCAGGAGAAATTAGGCAAGATAAGAAATGACAGATGATATGGAGGCCAAAGATGATTTTGACGATGATGAAAACTTCTGCTCTATTTGGACTTTATAATAAAAGTGTTCTGTTGCTCATCCACCGAACCCAGTTCTTTCCTGGTGAAAATGCCCATAAATTCTCTTCTCAAAATTCATAGTATAACACTTTTAATTTCCTTTTAAGTAAAAAAAAAAAAAAAAAAAAAACTCGTTGAATTTTTATATGGACCAGAATAGAGAATTCTAACAAGAAAGCAGAAAGCCAAAAGGAGGAAGACACAACAATATGTGAAGCATGAACATTGGTAGAAATGCTAGGAGAGGCTCTGGGTTTCTGGATGCCAGTGAACTGAAGGGTTTGAGACTCTGCCCAGAGCTTCATAGGCACAGAATTGTCTGAGGGTCACCAGCCTTATGTTTACTTCCTCCTTGAAAGATTATTCTGATAATATGTTAAATGGCTTGAAGTTGAGGTTCATGTAATAAACCTTCAGAAGTAATCCAACTGGGGATGATGAAAGTCTAAAAAAAAGGGTAAAGGGGATGAAAAGAAATATAATCAAGATTTAAGCTTCTATCTTATAGCTGAAATCAGGGGCTGACTGGCTATGAAAATCAAGTGAAGAGAAAGAATTAGAAACCATTTTTACTAAGATTTATTTTAAAATATCTGTGTTGCTGAGGAAACCAGAAGGGAAAGAGACACGTGTACCCCAATGTTCATCGCAGCACTGTTTATAATAGCCAGGACATGGAAGCAACCTAGATGTCCATCAGCAGATGAATGGATAAGAAAGCTGTGGTACATATACACAATGGAGTATTACTCAGCCATTAAAAATAATACATTTGAATCAGTCCTAATGAAGTGGATGAAACTGGAGCCTATTATACAGAGTGAAGTAAGCCAGAAGGAAAAACACCAATACAGTATGCTAACGCATATATATGGACTTTAGAAAGATGGTAACAATAACCCGGTGTACGAGACAGCAAAAGAGACACTGATGTATAGAACAGTCTTATGGACTCTGTGGGAGAGGGAGAGGGTGGGAAGATTTGGGAGAATGGCATTGAAACATGTAAAATATCATGTATGAAAAGAGATGCCAGTCCAGGTTTGATGCACGATACTGGATGCTTGGGGCTAGTGCACTGGGACGACCCAGAGGGATGATATGGGGAGGGAGGAGGGAGGAGGGTTCAGGATGGGGAACACATGTATACCTGTGGCGGATTCATTTTGATATTTGACAAAACTAATACAATTATGTAAAGTTTAAAAATAAAATTTAAAAGCTTTGCAAAAAAATAAAAAAATAAAAATAAAGAAAGCTGAGCACCGAAAAAAAATAAATAAATAAAAATAAAACATCTGTGTTGGTCCACTTTGCCAATCTTAGAAGCATTCTTTGCAAAAGACAGAACTGGTAAAGAAAAGAAATGTCTGCAGTCATCCTCTGGCCATTATCCCAGCGACTGAAGGTTCACACAGGGAAGCACCCTTACACCATAGTGTCAGACTTTGTGGTCTTCTCATCCCCACTTGTTTTCACCTCTACTCCATTTCTGCAACTGCTTCCATGACCACACTCTGAATGTTGCCAGTAAGCTAAACTGTACCATGTCTAACTGGACTATATAAAATATTTTACCTTTACAGTGTTCAATAATTTATATGATCTCTGCTTATTCAAGTATACCTATAGATAGGACCCTCAATATGACTCTAAAAGCAACACTAGCCACTCCTTTCCATGGAATTCTGTAAGAATTTGTGATTTTTATAACTTAAAATCAGATTTACCCACTAGAAAATAAACTCCCAGAGGGCAAGCATGTCACCCATTTAAAATTAACAAGTGGCTGACACATTACAGGCAAACAGTAATACCTGTTAATATCATCTGATTCTAAACCTGTATTCTAAAAAATAAAAAAAAAAAAAATTTTAAAAAACAGGGACTTAATTTTTTCCCACTTAAGATCCCCTTAATTTTTCTTTTGTTGTTCTTTCTGTTTGATTTTGAATAAATCAGAGACTGCCTAACTCATTTATGCTGTATGTTAAATGTATATAATGCTACCTTGTATATTGCAAGAGCTTTTGTTGGAATTCAATGGAATACTTGAAGAATTCTTAGAAAGTAAAATTATGAGCAGGTGAAAATAACTTTAGATGCACAAAAATATGTATTTGTTCTTATTTATTTCAAGGACACAAACTCATTGATCTTTTTCATATTGTGATATGCAATTAAATCTTCTGCTTTAGATCTGAAGGCATAAATGTCTTTTTCCATTTACACAGCAAGGTGGAATTGTGAGTACAAATACTGTAAAATGTGTGTTGATTTCCACAGTCTGTAGAAACTGGCATGTCTGATGTTCTCCAGAACAGAAATTTTTAATTCACAGTATTTCACATGCTATTGGATTAGCTTCAAGCTTATTTTTTTTTCTTAAATATCTGATGCTTTCAGGAAAAAGCTCTCTAGCTTTTTGACTTATTACTCCTTTATAACATGCAGATTGGAGAGTAATGGAAACAGCAGATTGGAGACCCACCTGGAGGCAACATGTCTTAATTCTATAGTGCCAGAAAATGCTTGCCTATCTGGCTGCCTTTCTTACTTATGGCCCTACAGCAAATTTTTAAGATACTTATGAGAGTAATTTTTTCCAGATAACTCATACTTGTGCATAAGCCAATGGAATTTGTTTCAATTGATCTATAAACATAAGATCAATGCACGCTTTGAATTGCCTTTTGAGAATACTGATATGAGTTCTTGTATATAAAGAAAAATATACATATAACAATGTAATAATGAATCCCATATAAAATTTTGAAGTTTACAAGGCTTTATATATATATTTCCCTGCAAAGCTTCAAGCAAGTTTTAGAGTTAGGCAGGGTTAGAATTCTGTTTCCTTTCAAGAAACTTACTTAAGATAACTTGAATATACAGTAGGTGACAGCTACAGATGTTAACCATTTTCATTAAACATGTTTGAGTAAAATCTGTTGATAAAACTGTTATGTTAAAGGCCAGATATAATCCTATGGGTTAATGTAAATACTGAAATCAGGATGGATGATTTTATGATGCATAACACATTATATCATAATATTTATGGATTTGTGATCATTGCATATTCTATCCCTTCAAGTATATACCAAGCAAAAAGCCTACAATGTATGAAAAAAATATTGCACCTGTTGATGCTAAAAAATAGTGTAAACATTGAAAATAGACAAGTCTGGATATAAGTCTCCAAGCTGTCACATTCTATTATAACTTTGCGTCCTGGAAAATTTATGTCCTCCCTTGAAGATTCTACATCTTCCTTTGTAAAATAGTGATAGCCATGTTTCCATTCTAGACTGCTTATGAAAATTCAGGGAAATAGCATGTATAAAGCGACAAACACAAAGTTAAAATATGTTACTCTTCTTTCCCTATGTTCTCTCCACAGGGAAAAGCAGGAATAGGAATAGGAATAAAACTCACATGATTCTCTATCAATATATATCAAGCATTTTTTCCTTTATATCACACTAATCAAACTGTGCAACTCTATTATATATGGAAAGTCAAAACCAGTGCAAATTTCACTAAGAATTTATGAAGTACAGTACTAAATATATTATTTGTATCATTTGATACATTTTAATACTCCTAGTGAATTGCAAAAATTCTACACTGTACTTAATATCTACCAAAACCTCTTCAAGCCTCTGTGGAATTATAAGGAATTTTTCCAGTGAGTTGGAAAAATTCATCTAGATCTGTTTTCTTCTCATGAAAGAAGTAAGTCAATATTTCTGACATTGTAAGCTATAATTCAATGATTAGTTACATTTTAATAAAGCAAATGTGTCAATTTTGCCCAGTTCAACTGACTTTATGTGAAAAGACCAGCAATATTTCATAAAATTTGTTATTTATTGAGGCTGGTATTTGACATAAATTGATAAATAGCAGTAGCTTTTTAAACAAGAGTGTAAAGGTGTATTTGTTTTGGACAAAAAGTAAAAAATACTGAATAGTATCTGAAACAATGAGATCAACTTATCAACATGAGAATACTGCAATATTCAGGAAATCCACTCTCTCTATGGTTCTAATATGCATACATATTAGCTCAATTCAGTTCAGTTGCTCAGTCATGTCCGACTCTTTGCAACCCCATTAGTTGCAGCACGCCAGACCTCCCTGTCCATCACCAACTCTCGGAGTTCACCCAAACTCATGTCCATCGAGTCGGTGATGCATTCCAGCCATCTTATACTCTACCAACCCCTTCTCCTCCTGCCCCCAATCCCTCCCAGCATCAGTCTTTTCCAATGAGGCAACTCTTCACATGAGGTGGCCAGAGTACTGGAGTTTCAGCTTTAGCATCTTTCCTTCCAAAGAACATCAAGGACTGATCTCCTTTAGAATGGGCTGTTTGGATCTCCTTGCAGTCCAAGGGACTCTCAAGAGTCTTCTCCAACACCACAGTTCAAAAGCGTTAATTCTTCGGTGCTCAGCTTTCTGAGCCCAACTTTCACATCCAACTTTCACATCCATACATGACCACTGAAAAAACCATAGCCCTGACTAGACGGACCTTTGTTGGCCAAGTAATGTCTCTGCTTTTCATATGATATCTAGGTTGGTCATAACTTTCCTTCCAAAGAGTAAGCATCTTTTCATTTCATGGCTGCAATCACCATCTGCAGTGATTCTGGAGCCCCCCAAAATAAAGTCTGACACTATTTCCACTGTTCCCCACCTATTTCCCACGAAGTGATGGGACCAGATGCCATGATCTTCTTTTTCTGAATGTTGAGCTTTAAGCCAAATTTTTTTCACTCTCCTCTTTCACTTTCAGCAAGGGGCTTTTTAGTTCCTCTTCACTTTCTGCCATAAGAGTGGTGTCATCTGCATATCTGAGGTGATTGATATTTCTCCCAGCAGTCTTGATTCCAGCTTCTGTTTCTTCCAGTCCAGCATTTCTCATGATGTACTCTGCATATAAGTCAAATAAACAGGGTGACAATATACAGCCTTGATGTACTCCTTTTCCTATTTGGAACCAGTCTGTTGTTCCATGTCCAGTTCTAACTGTTGCTTCCTGACCTTCATATAGGTTTCTCAACAGGCAGGTCAGGTGGTCTGGTATTCCCATCTCTTTCAGAATTTTCCACAGTTTATTGTGATCCACACAGTCAAAAGCTTTGGTATCATCAATAAACCAGAAATAGATGTTTTTCTGGAACTCTCTTGCTTTTTCGATGATCCAGCAGATGTTGGCATTTGATCTCTGGTTCCTCTACCTTTCTAAAAGCTTGAACATCAGGAAGTTCATGGTTCACGTATTGCTGAAGCCTGGCTTGGAGAATTCTGAGCATTACTTTATTAGCATGTGAGATGAGTGCAATTGTGTGGTAGTTTGAGCATTCTTTGGCATTGCCTTTCTTTGGGATTGAAATGAAAACTGACCTTTTCCAGTCCTGTGGCCACTGCTGAGTTTTCCAAATTTGCTGGCATATTGAGTGCTACACTTTCACAGCATCATCTTCCAGGATTTGAAATAGCTCAACTGGAATTCCATCACCTCCACTAGCTTTGTTTGTAGTGATGCTTTCTAAAGCCCACTTGACTTGACATTCCAGGATGTCTGGCTCTAGGTGAGTGATCACACCATTGTGATTGTCTGGGTCATGAAGATATTTTTTATACAGTTCTTCTGTGTATTCTTGTCACCTCTTCTTAATATTTTCTGCTTCTGTTAGGTCCGTACCATTTCTGTTCTTTATCGAGCCCATCTTTGCATGAAACGTTCTCTTGGTATCTGGTTAACAACACCTTAATTAAATATTACCAGTCCCCTGCAACACAATTCAAATTTAAGTTATCATGGTATGTTGCTGCTACTGCTGTCACTTCAGTCGTGTCCGACTCTGTGTGACCCCATAGACGGCAGCCCACCAGGCCCCCAGTCCCTGGGATTCTCCAGGCAAGAACACTGGAGTGGGTTGCCATTTCCTTCTCTAGTGCGTGGAAGTGAAAAGTGAAAGTGCATGCGCTCAGTCGTGTCCGACTCTCAGCGACCCCATGGACTGTAGCCTTCCAGGCTCCTCCATCCATAGGATTTTTCAGGCAAGAGTACTGGAGTGGGGTGCCATTGCCTTCTCCAATCATGGTATGTTAACTATGAGTAATTGGATAAAGTATAAGCATCACTGATAAAGGTCTTCAGTTCACAAATTTGCATGCGAATAACAGATGCACATGGAGATGAGTGATCAGCCACATCACTTTTCAAGTTTGTTGCTCATTGATCACTGCACATCTGTTGCGAAGCTCACACGTCAGCAGCAAAGGATTCAGTTTTTCTGCTTCTTTACCTCCCAGGCATAAGTCTATGTGATTTTTTAGAAATGAGAAAAAAAATTGGTCAAAAAAGATGGAAGCACAGCAAAGAAATGAAAGGTGGTAATGATGGAAGTGAAATTTGAATTGAACACACAGGAATTTATAGGAGAAATAGCTGAATATTGACACTATTGGCATTCCAAAATTTCTAGATATGTAGCTAGAGAAATTCAGTAAATGCCAACTTATTATACTTTGCTAATGCAAATATAAGACATTACTTACTATTATAAATTATATAAGAATACAGTGTTCAAACTATTTTTAATAAGATTTTTAATAAAGAAATAAAAACTCAACTTTTAATATTTCCAATGTCTTACATTATAATGTCTGAAATATTAATTTGATTTTTTTTATTTTCCTATACATTTATAGTTGACATTAATTAAATTTTTAAAGTTTCACAAGAATTTTTTAAAGTCATGGAATAATCAGACTATTTCCAGAGATTTTTATAGTCCCTTTGATGATTTTAAGTTGTATAGCTTATTTTATAATTCCACATTCCTGTGGAAGTGAGAACTGCTATAATTTTAAAAACTTAACTTAAATTATAATTTTTATAACTTTATATATATAAAAACCTAGAGGGTAGGATGGGGAGGGAAGTGTAAGGGAGGTTCAAGTGGCTGAGGATATGGGTAAACTTATGACTGATTCATGTTGATGTTTGGTAGAAATCTATGCAACACTGTAAAGCAATTATTCTCCAATAAAAATAAATGTTTTTAAAAAGTATAAAAAGGAAATTAAATAGTTATATATAATTTGTACTATATATTTATGAACATATGAATACACAATATTTATATATATGATATATGAAGTATATATGAATATATAACCTACAACGTGAATATAAATGTGATATTTCTCCTGACAATTTTGATTCCAGCTTGTGCTTCATCCAGCCTGGCATTTCACATGATGTGCTCTTCATATAAGTTAATTAAGCAGGGTAACAATATACATCCTTGATGTGCTCCTTTTCCAATTTGGAACCAGTCTATTGTTTCATGTCCAGTTCTAACTGTTGCTTCTTGACCTGCATACAGGTTATGCAGGAGGCAGGTAACGTGGGCTGATATTCCCATCTTGTTAAGTATTATCCATAGTTTTTTTGTGATCCATAATTCAAAGGCTTTAGTGTAGTCAGTGAAGTAATAGTAGATGTTTTTCTGGAATTCTCTTACTTTTTCTATGATCCAACGGATGTTGGCAATTTTATATCTGGTTCCTCTGCCTTTTGTAAATCCAGATTGTACATCTGGAAGTTCTCAATTTACGTACTGTTGAACCCTAGCTTGGAGGGTTTTCAGCATATCCTTGCTAGCATGTGAAATTAGTACAATTGTGCGGTAGTTTGAACATTCTTTGGCATTGCCCTTCTTTGGAATTGGAATGAAAATTGACCTTTCCAGTCCTGTGGCTGCTTATGTTTCCATTATGTTTGAGCTCATGCCAACTTTTCCTGGATTGAACACAACTTTTGTTCCCAAGAATTTCTTATTCATTTTATTTTCCAATGTCACATTCATTTAGGTATTCAGTAAATATTTGTAATTGAACTAATGGATTCAGATTAATACAAAATTTGGCCTGTGTGTGTGCTTGCTAAGTTGCTTTAGTTGTGTTGACTCTTTGTGGCCCTATAGATCATGCTGCCAGCCTCCTCTGGCCATGAGATTCTCCACGAAAGAATACTGGAACATATGAAACCTCAAACCAGAGTCCATAAATAAGAACTTAGCACATCTGACATGCAAAATGCCTGATATTGCTCTATGATGACTAGAGATCCTAAAGTCCTGCTTAGATCAAATTAACCATTCTTTCTGTCTGGCGGAAAAAGACAGCCTAGACATCAATGTTTAGAGAGCTTGGCAGCTTTGCAGTCCATTTCCTTTAAACAGGAATAAACCTGGATCCTGATGGTTTTCCTGTGTGCCATTTCATTATTGTTCTCTCTCTCAGTCCACTTTCTCTTTACTTTTATGACCTTGGAAAGGTTATATATCCACTTGACTAGAGAGCTGATCTGGCATTGTTAAGGTCCCCAAAGCCAGTCTGTACAAATGTTTGCACATTTTCTTAACTCGGAGTATTTAACCAATTGACTGTAACATCTGCCTTTGGTATGATAGATTCCCTCTGGTTAGCACCAGCTCCTCCAACTCTTGCAAAACCAAAGTGATTTCTTGATCTCCCATTGCATTATGTCCATAAAACATCCATCATGGACAACTTCAGACTGATACTACTTTGACTTTTAATTAATCAGTTAACTAAAATGTACTCATGACCCAGAAACTCAGTGATATGAGATGGTTCATAAATAAGATTACTTAACAAGGATAAGTTATCATTTCATAATATGCTGTCATAAAGCAGGAAATTTTAATAAGAATAAAAGATTCAGCCAAGTTAGTCAGTGATGATGTTCTCACTTATTGTCAAATGTCAATTTCTTTAACAAGAGAAATTGCTGTTGTTTCAAAACCATTTAAAACTCACCGATACAGAGGAACATTCTTTAACTAATTCCATCTGCCTTGACCACCTCTAGGCATACCTTCATTTATTATTTAAGCTGCTTCTTTATTTACTTTAAAAGCTTTTAAATGGAATGTACAATAATATAATGAGATACCACATGTGTTGACATACAACATATGTAGTTTTGCTGTCTCTTATACAATTCCATCATCACAAAAAATTGGTGATACTGTTGTTGCTATTTTATATGTGAAACTTAGAAATTTGACTGTTTTGGCATAATCATGAAGGCTGCTTGCTCACGATGAATATTCCAGGAAAATGAAAAGGAACTACTAGACCACAATGTCTCAAGATAAGGCTAAGGATTTTGAAATTTTTCTAGCATTCTGAGTGGTTCATAGCTACTCTAAAAATCGAGAATCACTAAAATACATTAAGTGTAAGCACGTGTTTGCTGCTGCTGCTGCTAAGTCACTTCAGTCGTGTCCGACTCTGTGTGACCCCCATAGATGGCAGCCACCAGGCTCCCCCATCCCTGGGATTCTCCAGGCAAGAACACTGGAGTGGGTTGCCATTTCCTTCTCCAATGCATGAAAGTGAAAAGTGAAAGTGAAGTCGCTCAGTCGTGTCCGACTCTTCGCGACCCCATGGACTGCAGCCCACCAGGCTCCTCCATCCATGGGATTTTCCAGGCAAGAGTACTGGAATGGGGTGCCATTGCCTTCTCCGAAGCATGTGTTTAGTTAGCTCAAATAGACTGGAAGTTTCTTAAAAGAAAAGACCATCTACTTTTCTCTTTTCCCAGTCTCTCAATTACTACTCATGTAATGTACACCTGGAGAATCAAATGGCAACCTACTCCAGTTTTCTTGTCTGGAGAATCCCATGAATGGAGGAGCCTGGTAGGCTACAGTCCACCGGGTCGAAAAGAGTCAGACACAACTGAGCAACTTCACTTTTTTTCTTTTCTATCTTTGATGTACACCATCAGACAAGTGCTTGTAAAGAAAGGCTTTGGTGGAAGAAAATTTTTTTATTAATAAATTCTTTGAGACCCAGAGAGAGAGAATTTTCAGGTCTACTGCATGTACCTCTCAAGAGCACCACTGAAATAATGTGCCACTCAAAACTACTTGGCAAATATCTATTCTATTAATTGATTACTTAAAAAAAAATAGATTACTTTTCAGTTCAGTTCAGTCACTTAGTCCTGTCCGACTCTTTGCAACCCCATGAACCACAGCACGCCAGGCTTCCCTGTCCATCACCAACTCCAGGAGTCCACCCAAATCCATGTCCATCAAGTTGGTGATGCCATCCAACCATCTCATTCTCTGAAGTCCCCTTCTCCTCCTGTCCTTAATCTTTTCCAGCATCAGGGTCTTGTCCAGTGAGTCAGCTCTTTGCATCAGGTGGCCAAAGTATTGGAGTTTCAGCTTCAACATCAGTCCTTCCAATGAACACCCAGGACTGATGTCCTTTAGGATGGACTGGGTGGATCTCCTTGCAGTCCATGGGACTCTCTAGAGTCTTCTCTAACACCACAGTTCAAAAGCATCAGCTTTTCACACTCAGCTTTATTTATGATACAATTCTCACATCCATACATGACTACTGGAAAGACCATAGTTTTGACTAAACGACCCTTTGTCAGCAAAGCAATGTCTCTGCTTTTTAATCTGCTATCTAGGTTGGTCATAAGTTTCCTTCCAAGGAGTAAGTGACTTTTAATTTAATGGCTGCAATCACCATCTGCAGTGATTCTGGAGCCCAGAAAATTAAAGTCAGCCACTGTTGCAACTGTTTCCCCATCTATTTGCCACAAAGTGATGGGACCAGATGCCATGATTTTAGTTTTCTGAATGTTGAGCTTTAAGCCAACTTTTTCACTCTCTTATTTCACTTTCATTAAGAGGCTCTGTAGTTCTTCTTCACTTTCGGCCATAAGGGTTGTGTCATCTGCATATCTGAGGTTATTGATATTTCTCCCGGCAATCTTGATTCCAGCTTGTGCTTCTTCCAGCCCAGCATTTCTCATGATGTACTCTGCATAGAAGTTAAATAAGCAGGGTGACAACATACAGCCTTGATGTACTCCTTTTCCTATTTGCAACCAGTCTGCTGTTTCATGTCCAGTTCTAACTGTTGCTTCCTGACCTGCATATAGGTTTCTCAACAGGCAGGTCAGGTGGTCTGGTATGCCCATTTCCTTCAGAATTTTCCACAGTTTATTGTGATCCACACAGTCAAAGGCTTTGGCATAGTCAATAAAGCAGAAATAGGTATTTTTCTGGAACTCTCTCGCTTTTTCAATGATCCAGCAGATCTTGGCAATTTGATCTCTGGTTTCTGCCTTTTCTAAAACCAGCTTGAACATCTGGAATTTCACTGTTCACGTATTGCTGAAACTTGGCTTGGGGAATTTTGAGCATTACTTTACTAGCATGTGAAATGAGTGCAATTGTGTGGTAGTTTGAGAATTCTTTGGCATTGCCTTTCTTTGGGATTGGAATGAAAACTGACCTTTTCCAGTCCTGTGTCCACTGCTGAGTTTTCCAAATTCGCTGGCACATTGAGTGCAGCACTTTCACAGCATCATCTTCTAGGATTTGAAATAGCTCAGTTAGAATTCCATCACCTCCACTAGCTTTGTTCGTAGTGATGCTTTCTAAGGCCCACTTGACTTCACATTCCAGAATGTCTGGCTCTAGGTGAGTGATCACACCATCATGATTGTCTGGGTCATGAAGATACTTTCTGTACAGTTCTTCTATAGGTCCATACCATTTCTGTACTTTATTGAGCCCATCTTTGCATGAAATGTTCCCTTGGTATCTCTAATTTTCTTGAAGAGATCTCTAGTCTTTCCCATTCTATTGTTTTCCTCTATTTCTTTGCATTGATCACTGAGGAAGTCTTTCTTATTTCTCCTTGCTATTCTTTGGAACTCTGAATTCAAATGGGTATATCTTTCCTTTTCTCCTTTGCTTTTCGCTTCCTTTCTTTTCACAGCTATTTGTAAGGCCTCCTCAGACAGCCATTTTCCTTTTTTGCATTTCTTTTCCATGGGGATGGTCTTGATACCTGTCTCCTTTACAATGTCATGAACCTCAGTCCATAGTTCATCAGGCACTCTGTCTATCAGATCTAGGCCCTTAAATCTATTTCTCACTTCCACTGTATAGTCATAAGCGATTTGATATAGGTCATACCTGAATCGTCTAGTGGTTTTCTCCACTTTCTTCAATTTAAGTCTGAATTTGGCAATAAGGAGTTCATGATCTGAACCACAGTCAGCTCCCAGACTATATGGAGCTTCTCCATCTTTGGCTGCAAAGAATATAATCAACCTGATTTTTGTGTTGACCATCTGGTGATGTTCATGTGTAGTCTTCTCTTGTGTTGCTGAAAGAGGGTGTTTGCTATGATGAGTATGTTCTCTTGGCAGAACTCTATTAGCCTTTGCCCTGCTTCATTTTGTACTCCAAGGCCAAATTTGCCTGTTACTCCAGGTGTTTCTTGACTTCCTACTTTTGCAGAAAAAAGTAGAGAAAAAAGCCTTTTGGAGAAAAAAAGCCTATAATTAGGTCCACAAAATTAAATTAGAGGCATGTCACTTATAAATCATTTCCTACAGGACTTGTAATTTCCTTTTAAGGATCTGAGTGAGCAGTGAAGGTATTAGTGTAGTCCAAGAAAAATGTAGTACATGATCAGAAATCAATTCCACAGCTTCTAGTCAATGAATCCCTGTTAAGATGAGTGGGTAACTTACAGGGATGGTGAAGGGAAGAATGGGAACATCCTCTTTGAATCTCCAGTCCTGGCCAAATACAAGCAAAAGATAGAAATGTTTACATTTTTCTCTGAAAAACAATTATTAGCAGAGTGATTCTATAATGAATGCAATTTTGGAATCACTTGCAGAGCACTGATTCCAGAGCCCCCACCTCAGCCATTCTGATTTAATTAGCATGCAGTTCGGTCTGGGCATGGGGATTTTTGTAAGCTCCGCAGTGATTACAATGCGCCTGTAAGCTAGGAAACCACTTCTGGGAGATTTTCTTCTTATTATACTTTAATTTCAGCCAAGAGGCAAAGACAAGTCTATTTACTCAGAATATTTTTCATAAGGCTGATGTTGAGTGTAGGTGGAAGGTGTAACCTCACTGTTACTGACCTCATCACATTGTTTTGGACTCACCTACTTTCCTAAGACCTGGGATCCCTTACCTCCTGTTTCACCCCCTGCCCTTTGCTTTATCCTCCTAAGGAGCAACTTTACATATGTGCTTTTCCTGCTGACTTCTTTTTAAGTGACTTGAATGACTACATAAATCAGAGTCTTAAGTAAGAACAATAAAAGTCTGATATCACCACTGCCTACCCTGGATGGACCTTACCCTGACCACTTAACAGCTTCTTCGCTATAGCCACCAAATTAACAAATGTATTTCTGTTCTGGTGCAAGCTGTTGATAGATATTTCAAGAATGGGGTGCAAAAATTTTTTAAAGATCATTAGGAATCTGGGATTAAAGTTATACACAATGATGCTCAGTCCTGCCTCCATGTTGCCATCACCAGGGGAGCTTAGAATTCTATTTATGCCAAGGCCTCACTTTCACAAGGTTCTAATTTAATTACAATGGACATAGGGGGTTTTGATCCCCTGGAAAAGGGAGAGGCTACCCATCCCAGTATTCTGGCCTGAGTTGCAATGAGGTGGACACAAATGAGTGACTTTCATTTTCACTTTAGGGAGTTTATTTTATTTTTTGGAATGGAAACTTAATTTTAATATGTGTGTATCCTATTTATCTTCTTGATTGTGTGCTTATAAATGCAACCATTGATTCACACCCATTTTTAAAATGTCCATTTGGTAATGTCACTTTGCTAGGATCCAATTGATAACATTGTGTTCTGCAAAGATCTTATGTTGTGAGAAAGCCGAGGAACAACTGATGAGAAGCAGGAGTATTTATCAAGATGAAAGAATGTTGCTAGAAAATGGTACAGTCCAACCCCGAAGAGGAATATTAGAGTGGCAGAGAAGATAAAGCCAAACCCAGACAGAAAAGAACCACATTTCAGACAGTGTGGGGAGCATACTGGGGACATCTACAAGGGAAGCCCCCCAACTCAATACCCAAATTAACCAAATCGGAAGTTATTTTTTCTTAAGGCTGAGATGACTATTGAAACAAACATGGCTTGGGAAGAGTAATGTCTTCAACTGTCATTATTATTCTTTTACACTGCTTTTTGAGTGGAGATTTTTAAGACAGAGGTTGCAGGTAATGAGGGAAGAAAAGAACCTGTTGAACAGTTATGGGTAAAGCTGTTTCTCATTCTGAGGAGGAGGAGTGAGTTAGACAAAAGAGTCTAAAATTTCAGTTAAACACACACACACACACACACACACACACACACACACACAAAGTGATAAATCACAAACTTTAAAACATGAATACGTATGACTTCTACCATGTTACTAGTCTGAACATAAGCAATTTGCTTAACTGTCCACACTTTTAATTTTGTTGCCTATAAAATAGAGGTACTAGTAAAATGACCCATCATATTGCTGAAATAAACAAGTGATATAAATGATGCACTAGTGTTGACCTTAGGGTAGCACAGAGTAAGTTTCCACAAACTGTCTAAAATTGCTTAATAAATCTTTCTTGCCAACATAGCTTTTGATCAGCTAGAAACCCTTTATTTTATTCATAATTTTTTATTATTAGTTATGATTTATTTATTTAATCTTATCGCTTCAGTATCCTTTATTCATGAAATTAGGTCCATATAGTCAAAGCTATGGTTTTTTCCAGTGGTCATGTATGGATGTGAGAGTTGGACCAAAAAGAAGGCTGAGCACTGAAGAATTGATGCTTTTGAATTATGGTGTTAAGAGGCCAGCAGAGGATGAGACAATTAGCATCAGTGACTAATTGGACATCAATTTGAGCAAACTCTGAAAGATGGTGAAGGACAGAGAAGCCTGGCATGCTGCAGTCCATGGGGTCACAAAGAGTCAGACATGACTCAGTAACTAAACAACAACATTCATGAAGTATGCAGAGAAACAAAGAAAGGTAACTCTCTGCTCAGTTAAAGAGATTAACATTTTATCATAATATGGAAATAATAATAAAACTTAATAATACTGTGTCCAAGAGCTTCAAGTGTGTTCACACTTTTGGGTCCACACTTGAGGTATGAAGCTGTTAATTCCACTATGGAAATAAGGTTTTATTTCCTTCCGTTGGATACCTGCCCTAACGAGTATTGGAAAGTGAGTTGTAGCTGTTCTTTGAAAGTCTTTTTTCAAAACTTGTCCATCTAATTCTGTGTTTTGGCCTTAAACATCTCTCCAATTCCTCAAGCTTATCCAGTTGCCACAAGACTATGCCCAAGCTGTCTACAATGTAAGTCCCAGAGCTGTTGGCTGAAATTAAAAAAAAAAAAAAATGTATTCCTTTAACAAGCATTTCAACAATGAGAAGTATTCTAACTGTTGTCATAGATTAAAAATCACAGAAGTTTTAAGGGTGGAACCTGAGGCACTATTGTGGGTGTGTCAGGGAAAATATTTAAAGAGATAGAAGCATTGATCTGTATCCCTTAAGTATACTCATAAAAGCAACCCACATTTCCTCTGAGAATCAGGGCTACTGCTAAGCCCTGTATTTACACTGTGTTTCTAGTTCTCCTGATCAATTCTAAAATGTATCTCTCTTTATACTGTGGCATTCTTCATTATTTTAGAGTGTGTCTAGCTACATGAGAAGGATGACTTTGCCTAACACCAAATATCCTGCTAGAAAATAAAGAGATTTTCAGGAAATGGAAAGATTTTAAGGTGTTAATTTAAGGAAGAGTATGTCTTCAAAGAGAGTCTTGCAGACAGAACATGACCAACCCTAAATTCTGTGTTTACAGAAAAGTTCATACACACAGAATAATGGGTCACTCTCTTTACCCAGGTATTTGTAAAAGAGCTTTGTAATCTTTAATGATCAATCAATTTGATTAAAAAAATAAAATTAAAAATTAAATAGTTATCAGACAATAATTCTAACACTGAAGATAGGTAGTTTTTATCATCGAAAGGCATTTCTCTAAATGCTTTGCATACATTAACTTATTTTTATCACAATATTGATGTTATGAAATGAGTTAGCAGCATTTTTCTTCATTTAACATGTAAGAAAGCATATGCAAACACAGAAATGTTAAATACCTTACCCAAAGTCACAGAGATAGAAAGTTAAAAAAGTAGTATTTTAATACAGGTAGTTGAATATGCTTTTTACAAATCAATAGATTGCTCTCCCAATTTATATGTCATATGTGTTTGAATGTATGATAGAATGTATAATGCATCAAGTATATTCTATAATCAAATCAAATTAAATTCAAAACATATGAATTTCTTTAGGTTTCATAAAAATAAAACTAAGCATTTCAGTATTTCAGTAGGTTATCATATTCTTTAACATTATTTGATAAACTGAATAAATATGTCACATTACTTGTCTCTATATTTATGCATCACTGTCAAAGTGTCTGTCTAGTTACCAATCAATTGAATTATCAGAAAAAAGTATATGACCAAAAGACAGTTTGAAGAGACAAATGGTAATTCTCTGTGCCTCATAGATACATAGCTACTCAAAAATTTGTTTATCTAAGAATCAGTTCTCTAGGGAAGAGGCCAGGATTTCAAAGACTAAAACTTAGAAGCTTCTTTCAAGGAAAGGACCCTAGATTAGACCCCAGAGTGTAAGTTAGTTCTCAGAAATAGCTGCTTTCAGCTCCAGAATACTTGTCCAAACAATTGAACAACAGTGATCAACAAATAAAATAAAATCCATTTGGGTTGAACTAATTTTTTAACTACCGTACAATTGCACTCATCTCACATACTAGTAAAGTAATGCTCAAAATTCTCCAAGCCAGGCTTCAGCAATACATGAACCATGAACTTCCAGATGTTCAAGCTGGTTTTAGAAAAGGCAGAGGAACCAGAGATCAAATTGCCAACATCTGCTGGATCACCAAAAAAGCAAGAGAGTTCCACAAAAACATCTATTTTTGCTTTATTGACTATGCAAAAGCCTTTGACTGTGTGGATCACAATAAACTGTGGAAAATTCTGAAAGAGATGGGAATACCAGAACACCTGACCTGCTTCTTGAGAAACCTATATGCAGGTCAGGAAGCAACAGTTAGAACTGGACATGGAACAACAGACTGGTTCCAAATAGGAAAAGGAGTATGTCAAGGCTGTATATTGTCACCCTGCTTATTTAACTTATGTGCAGAGTACATCATGAGAAATGCTGGGCTGGAAGAAGCACAAGCTGGAATCAAGATTGCTGGGAGAAATATCAATAACCTCAAATATGCAGATGACACCACCCTTATGGCAGAAAGTGAAGAGGAACTAAAAAGCCTCTTGATGAAGGTGAAAGAGGAGAGTAAAAAGGTTGGCTTAAAGCTCAACATTCAGAAAACAAAGATCATGGTATCTGGTCCCATCACTTCATGGGAAATAGATGGGCAAACAGTGGAAACAGTGTCAGACTTTATGTTTTTGGGCTCCAAAATCACTGCAGATGGTGACTGCAGCCATGAAATTAAAAGATGCTTACTCCTTGGAATAAAAGTTATGACCAACCTACATAGCATATTCAAAAGCAGAGATATTACTTTGCCAACAAAGGTCTGTCTAGTCAAGGCTATGGTTTTTCCTGTGATCATGTATGGATGTGAGAGTTGGACTGTGAAGAAAACTGAGCGCTGAAGAATTGATGCTTTTGAACTGTGGTGTTGGAGAACTCTTGAGAGTCCCTTGGCCTATAAGGAGATCCAACCAGTCCATTCTGAAAGAGATAAGCCCTGGGATTTCTTTGGAAGGACTGATGCTAAAGCTGAAACTCCAATATTTTGGCCACCTCATGAGAAGAGTTGACTCATTGGAAAAGACTCTGATGCTGGGAGGGATTGGGGGCAGGAGGAGAAGGGGACGACAGAGGATGAGATGGCTGGATGGCATCACTGACTTGATGGACCTGAGTCTGAGTGATCTCTGGGAGTTGGTGATGGACAGGGAGGCCTGGAGTGTTGCAATTCATGGGGTTGCAAAGAGTCGGACACGACTGAGCAACTGAACTGAACTGAACTGAATTTGTTTTACTGATATGCAATTATCTATGTTTATTAAGAAAGGAAGTATTCATTTTATTCAATCTTGGTGTTTGGAATAATGATATTTTGCTTAAACAGAAGTCAGTCATAAGGGTATGTCGAGCTGTCTAGAACAATGAAAATTTTGAGAGGAAAAAAAAAAAAGAGTATAATCTCCAAGCAGCCAAAATGTAGGTAATAAAATGCCACTGAAGATTTGGTGAGGCCCTTGACCAGATTCAGTTGAATTTCATCAATATTAATAAAATGAGTTTTCTGCCTGTCTGTTACTGTATTGCATGAAATTAGCACAGGGAATTATTATCAGAATCAGACATTATATTTGAAGTGGTGCAGTTGAAAGGACAGGCTATGTGCTAAGCAGAATGATGGCCCCAACCCCCAAGATTGTCCATGCCCTCATTCCCAGAACCTAAAGTATATGACTTCACATGGCAAAGAGGAATTAAGGTAGAAGATGGAATTAAGGTTGCTAAGTAGCTAATCATGTATTGTCCAGGTGGCCCCAGTGTAATCCCTAGAGTCCTTGACTGAGAGGGTCCGTAAAACATCTTTAAAGGGAAGATAGATAAGTAGGAAGTCAGACAGTAGGAAGGAGATCTGCTGACTTTGAAGAAAGTAGGGGGCTGTAAAACCATGAATGTAGACAATCTCTAGACAGCAGGAAACAAAAATGATTCTCCTATGGAGCCTCCAGAAAGGAATGTAGACCTGCCAGCATTCTGATTTTTAGTCCAGTGAGACCATTTCAGAGGCCTGGCCTCCAGAATGGTGAGATAAGAAACTAGAAGTAATTTAAAGCAGTGATAGGAGATAAATATACAGGTTATTACCTCCTCCTGAAAGAGATACGGGCAAATGTACTAAGTCACTTCAGTTGTGTCTGACTCTTTGTAACCCTATAGACCATAGCTCATTAGGCTCCGCTGTCCATGGAATTCTCCAGGCAAGAATACTGGAGTGAGCTACCATGCCCTCCTGCAGGGGATCTTCCCTATCGAGGGATCGATTCCAGGTCTCTTAAGTCTCCTGCATTGGCAGGTGGGTTCCTTACCACTTGAAACTCCCTTAAAGAGATAAATGGCCATCATTTGAAGATGGATCATTTTGCCATGCATTACCCTGTCTGTACTCAGATCCACTCCTTACCCTTTCTTTGCCTCACTTATTGGGGCAAATGGGTAACCCTGCACGTTTAATTTCCCAGGTTCCTCTGGGAGCTGACATCTTGCTGTTGTTTAGTTGCTCAGTCATGTTGGAGACTCTGTGACCCTATGGGCTAAAGCCCGCCATCCTCCTCTGTCCACAGGATTTCTCAGGCAAGAATGCTGGTGTGGGTTGCCATTTCTTCCTCCAGGAGATCTCCCCAACCCAGGGATCAACCCTGAATTGCAGGTGGATTCTTCACTGCTGAGCCACCAGGGAAGTCCTGGTTTCCTGCTAAGTTCAGCCAGTGAGCAGTGATGAAAGTTTGCTAGTGAGGATGGGGAGATTGGAGAAGCCTAAGCAATGGCAACCCACTCAAGTACTCTTTCCTGAAAACTCCCATGGATGGGGGAGCCTGGTAGGCTGTAGTCCATGGGGTCGCTAAGAGTCGGACACAACTGAACGACTTCACGTTCACTTCTCACTTTTATGCATTGGAAAAGGAAATGGCAACCCACTCCAGTATTCTTGCCTGGAGAATCCCAGGGATGGGGGAGCCTGGTGGGCTGCCGTCTATGGGGCCACACAGAGTCGGACACGACTGAAGTGACTTAGCAGCAGCAAGCATCTCTGCCCACCTCCTTCTGCCTCAGTTGGCATCCCTGGAGGTGACTCAAGTCTTATTTGTGCTTTAGGTACAACTATAGTGAGAGGCTTAGCTCGCAGCCTGATCCATCTGTCCTTTATTTTGCACTGGATGTCCCTTGGTTTTTGTCCCAGCAACATGGCCTCAGGTTCTTAGCTCCAGAAATATATTCTCTTCATTGTCCTACAGTCTTCTTATCTGTTGCTTATTACTTAGAACCTCATTCTCACCTGAGAGCTTTGGTTTTCATACCTGGAAGCTGTGAAGGCATATGAAGTTTCTTAGGTCAATTTAGATATAATTTTAATAGCTGTGGTTCTTGGTGAGGAAGATTATCTTTGGATAACTATCAAAATTGGGATTCACGGAGGGGGGAAAAGTCAGGGAAAAGTATCTCTTATAATAAAGATGAGGTTGATGCTGATAATGGTTTCATTGTTGTTATGACAGTGACAATATCAACAATGATGAAAGTAGCATAGAAGTAGCACATAGTGCTATTAAATGGGGATTTTGTGCTCATCCTTTGTTATCAAAACCTGTAGTATCTGAGTAGGCAATCTGCCACTTAGTAGCTGTGCAAGCTTAGGTAAGGCACTGCCCTGCTCTGTTTTGGTCATTGCATCTGTAATGTGAGGTTGACAATATACACCTTATGAATTTGTAAAGAATATACAATAAGATGCAGAAAATGTTCCTAATTTGGCACACAGGACGCACTTAATAAAAGATGGCAGTGAAACTGATCTCTTTTATTGAACTCAAGTATTAATAAAGATTCTGCATTTCTTAAAAATGAACACTCATGGGGAGCACATGTATACCTGTGATGGATTCATTTTGATATTTGGCAAAACTAATACAATTATGTAAAGTTTAAAAATAAAATAAAATTAAAAAAATATAAAACTTAAGTCCTCTAACATTTGTCTAGGATTTACCTTTTCACAGTTTTTACTTATGATCCTAATGCACTGCTTGCCTAGCATAAGAAACTCCAAATATTGCTTCTTCCTAGCTCTTGCATTGCCTTGATCCATCTGCCTGATAGATCTCACTTTGCAAATCCAGACTCTAGTCTCCTCATACCACCTGTCACCACATTCTTGATACCAAGCTCTGTCTAACCTGGTTGGATGATTTCCACTTATGTGCTTCAGGGCTGCGCTTATATCAGGGAAAGCCTTCTTGCCACATTTAACCCTTCTGTGCCAACCTACAGAAGACACACAATAGAAGCCACTTTGCCTAATATTTGCTAGCACTCTTATGTTTTTGAGGACAATGATACCACCATTCTGCTTTTAGGATTAAAAAAAAAAATTCCCCCAGACATTGGAGACTACCAAATAAATTGTTTTTCCCCTGTTATGTGAAACAATGACTAAAGCCATTTTCTGAAAATGAGTATTGTTAATCATCAGATCATTAACCTTTACAATGTCAATGTGTTCTCCATATCAAATTCAGTTAAATGACTGCCGGAGGTAGCAGTGAAGGGAACATTTCACATAGATGAACATATTAATGGTTTATTTAGTTCTAAATGCACTGTGAAGGATTTAGGTGAGAGCTAATCTATGTTAAGAAAGCGAAATACCTCAAAGAACAATCTCACAGCAAGAAAGTGGGGATTTGACAGAATAAAAGGTGGCCTGCCTTATAATGTTTCACATTTCTTTCTTTACTTATCACTGTATTTTTTTTCCTTAGTACATTTCAATAGGAAACACACACGAACTTGCACACAAGTGGAGATAGAAAGGACTACTGCATGTGTGCGTTTGCGTGTGTGTGTTTATGTGTATCTACACATGTATGCACCCTGAAGCCCACTCCTGTGATGGGCATTTTGCCATTCTAGAGAGAGATTATAGAAAGGAGCAACTTGTCTTTTCGTGCCTCTTATTGAAGGCAGGCACCACTTGTTTCCTCACTCAGAATCACATTTTACATTCTTTTCTCTCCTTGTTCCAATGCTCCACTGGTTCAGATCATATTGAAGTCCAAGCATTATAAGTTTAAGAAAGACTTAAACCAGCTACATTCACAGAAGGCAACTTGTGAAAACTGTGATAATGTGATTTAAGATACACCACACAGTGTAAGTTCTCATGTCTAAGGTAGAGGGATTTAACATGTCTGCACCTTAGAAATTCTTACATGGACTGAAAAAGATTATGAGCTTTCCACTCTCTCAAGAAAGAATAGTAGTATTAAAGAGAACACACTGATCTTTTACAAGAAATAACCTGAATCAGACTTAATTATAGTGAAAATAGTGAGTCATTTGCACATTTCAGGGTTTTACCTGAGCTTCCCAGGTGGTGCTAGTGGTAAAGAATCCACTTACCAATGCAGGAGGCATGGGATGCAGAATCAGTCCCTGGGTCAGAAAGATCCCTGGAGGAGGAAATGGCAACCCACTCCAGTATTCTTGCCTGCAGAATCCCATGCACAAAGGAGACTGGTGGGCTACAGTCCATAGGGTCACAAAGAGTCAGATGCGACTGAAGCACCTAAGTATGCATGGATGTGTTTTAACTAGTACTAATATCAAGCTGGTTCCCTGGTACCTCAGATGGTAAAGTGTCTGCCTACAAAGCAGGAAACCCGGGTTCGATTCCTGGGTCAGGAAGATCCCCTGAAGAAGGAAATGGCAACCCACTCCAGTATTCTTCACTGGAGAATCTCATGGATGGAGGATCCTGATGGGCTACAGTCCATGTTGTCAAAGAGTCGGACATGACTGAGCGACTTCACATCACTTCTTTAGAAAATTCAGAGGAATCAGAGATCAAATTGCCAACATCTGCTGGATCATGGAAAAAGCAAGAGAGTTCCAGAAAAACATCTATTTCTGCTTTATTGACTATGCCAAAGCCTTTGACTGTGTGGATCACAATATACTGTGGAAAATTCTGAAGGAGATGGGAATACCAGAGCACCTGACCTGCCTCTTGAGAAACCTATATGCAGGTCAGGAAGCAACAGTTAGAACTGGACATGGAAAAACAGACTGGTTCCAAATAGGAAAAGGAGTCCGTCAAGGCTGTGTATTGTCACCCTGCTTATTTAACTTCTATGCAGAGTACATCATGAGAAACGCTGGGCTGGAAGAAACACAAGCTGGAATCAAGATTGCCGGGAGAAATATCAATAAGCTCAGATATGCAGATGACACCACCCTTATGGCAGAAAGTGAAGAGAAACTAAAAAGCCTCTTGGTGAAAGTGAAAGAGGAGAGTGAAAAGGTTGGCTTAAAGCTCAACATTCAGAAAACTAAGATCATGCCATCTGGTCCCATCACTTCATGGGAAATAGATGGGGAAACAGTGGAAACAGTGTCAGACTTTATTTTTGAGGGCTCCAAAATCACTGCAGATGGTGACTGCAGCCATGAAATGAAAAGACTCCTTGGAAGGAAAGTTATGACCAACCTAGATAGCATATTGAGAAGCAGAGATATTACTTTGCCATCAAAGGTCTGTCTAGTCAAGGCTATGGTTTTTCCAGTGGTCATGTATGAATGTGAGAGTTGGACTGTGAAGAAGGCTGAGCCCTGAAGAATTGATGCTTTGGAACTGTGGTGTTGGAGAAGACTCTTGAGAGTCCCTTGGACTGCAAGGAGATCCAAACAGCCCATTCTAAAGGAGATCAGTCCTGGGTGTTCATTGGAAGGACTGATGCTAAAGCTGAAACTCCAATACTTTGGCCTCCTCATGAAAAGAGTTGATTCACTGGAAAAGACTCTGATGCTGGGAGGGATTGGGGGCAGGAGGAGAAGGGGACAACAGAGGATGAGATGGCTGGATGGCATCACTGACTCGATGGACATGAGTCTGAGTGAACTCCAGGAGTTGGTGATGGACAGGGAGGCCTGGCGTGCTGTGATTCATGGGGTCGCAAAGAGTCAGACAAGACTGATCGACTGAACTGAACTGAACTGAATAATGAAGTAAATAAGGCATGTCCTAAACTATTCTCAGCACTCTGTATATTTAATGTTTTCACTGAGAATCTCTACTCTAGGACCTAGTTGACATAAAGACCTAAAGAACTGAGACCATCAAGTGAAGGTTCTGAGATTTGATATTTCAGGACTCAATCATCAATGCCCTTACTTTGTGAATACCATCAATCAACTCCAATTTCTCCTGCCACATCCACATCACTGATGTTAAGCTGCTTCTATGCAATGCCAGATCAACCAGTCAGCTTCATCAGGCAGATGAAAATGCCTGTCAGACTAAACATTCCAAGCTATATGGACAAGACAATTTGCTGATTCAATTAACAGTTCACTCTTCAAAACACTGGGATGGTGACATGAGTACAAGAACATTGGTTACATCTTGGTTTCAACATCTCTAGATATAAAATGACTTTTAGTCATACTGGTGTATGAACAATTTGTCTTTAGCTTATAGCACTTCATATATTATACCCTGTTGGCCTCCTGTGGGGACACCTGGGGCTCCTAGTCTAGTTTTCCTTTAAAATGCAATTCCAAAATGAATATTCCTTACAAAAGAGAAGTGAAGTGAAAGTGAAAGTTGCTTAGTCATATCCAACTCTGCGACCCCATGGACTATACAGTTCATGGAATTCTCCAGGCCAGAATACTGGAGTGGGTAGCCTTTCTCTCCTCCAGGGGATCTTCCCAACCCAGGGATTGAACCCAGGTCTCTCACATTGCATGTGGATTCTTTATCAGCTGAGCCACAAGGGAAGCCCAAGAATACTGGAGTGGGTATCCCTCCAGAAATCCCAACCCAGGAATTCAACCAGGGTCTCTAGCACTGTAGGTGGATTCTTTTCCAACTGAGCTATCAAGGAAGCCCTTTCCAAAGAGAAGCCAACATTATATAGATCAAGATGTATATAATACATGTGCAAGTGAAAATCCTTAGCATGAATTCTGTCCAATTTTTGTTTTCAAAAAATTCCTTAATTTTTTAATATGATGTCTCATATAGAGTGGGAATGGTATTTCAGAAGATAAAGGAATCTGCCTGGTAGCCCTAAAACTACCCATGCAGACAGTAGCTGGTTGCACCTACCATGACAGTAGGTTTATGGAATCTTATTTATCATTCAGAACTTTTTCTCATTTGCATCTCTGTAGAACTCTAAACTTAGTAGTGTAAGTAGATCTGGGAAGAGGGAAAACAAAGAAAGTCTTGGAAAAATTATGTGACCTGTCAATGTCTGCACATCAAGCTAGTGACCAAGCTAGAGCTGGAATTCAGATACTGCAGTCATTAGCTTGGATTTGTTTTACTTATTTCAAACTTTTATATCACTTTGGGAATAAACTGGAACATAAACTTGCTCATATAACTATGCCCTTAAGTAAGGTGATCATATGTCTCAGTTCACCTGGAACAGTCCAATTTATGTCACTATCTGGTGTAATTATTAACAACACACCCTTTCACTCTCAAAAGTGCCAATGTTTGGTTGTTAAAGTAAAGAATTGCTTCAGCTTTAAGATTTTAAGAGATTTCTCTTTGAGAATTGAAGCTTTAGTTCTTTAGAAGAATTCATGCCATAATATTCTCATCAAACTTTTGCCTACTGTAAACCTAGCTTTTATATATTCCTACACTCTTTGACCTCAGATTCCCTTACAAGCCCTAATTATTACACTTATTCTTTTAGGCCTGGGGTGCACAGCTGGGGCAAACTGATATCTGTGCCTGGACATACTTTTGCTGCTTAGTCTCTAGGTTGCCTCAGACTCTTTGTGACCATATGTGACCATACCGCCAGGTGCCTCTATCCATGGGGTTTCCCAGGCAAGAATACTGGAGTGGATTGCTGTTTCCTTCTCCAGGGGAAATTCCTGATGCAGGGATTGAACCAGTGTCTCCTGGTTTGAGGGAGATTCTTTAATACTGAGTCACCTGGAAAACCTGGACATGATCCTGCCTGGACATGATCCTGCTTTTATTTTTGCATTTAAGTTCCAGGATCTTGCCTGCCCATCTTTCCTGTCTTTGAACATTCCCAAGGTTTGATTTTCCTTCTGGTATTTCAGCACCAAAAGCTGGGGACACTCTTCCCTATTACAAATCCAGATAGCATGCTGTTCTATTTATTTTAATCTTGTGACTATTAAAATTTCCAAATCCTCTTAAGTACTCTTGCACTTTCTATAGGTACTTCATCAATTCTGAATCTCTACCATTCAGTGTGATGAGAGAAACAGTCCATGAACTTGATCTTCCAAATAATTGAGATGTCGGACTTCCCAGGTGGCTCAGTGGTAAAGAATTTGCATGCCAATGAAAGAGACACAAGATACAGGAGTTAAATCCCTGAGTGGAGAAGATCCCAAGGAGAAGGAAGTGGGAACCCACTCTAGTATTCTTTCCTGTAAAATCTCATAGACAGAAGAGCCTGGGCTACAGTCCAGAGGGTCACAAAAAGTCAGACATGACTGAGCACACACAATTGAGGGGTATGCTGTGTGCTTAGTCCCTCAGTCATGTCCAACCCTTTGTGACCCCAGGGACTATAGCTCACTAGGCTCCTCCGTCCATGGGGATTCTCCAGCCAAGAATACTTGAATGTGTTGCCATGCCCTCCTTCAGGAGATCTTCCCAACCCAGGGATTGAACCTATGTCTCCCACATTGCAGATGGATTCTATACTGTCTGAACCACCAGAGAAATCCAAGAATACTGGACTGGGTAGTGTATCCCATCTCTAGGGAATCTTCCTGACCCAGGAATCAAACTGGGGTCTCCTGCATTGCAGGTGGTTCTTTACCAGCCATGCTACCAGGGAAGCCCACTGAGGGGTGCACATGCCTAAATATTTGTAATCAAGAAGCTGCTGGAGTATTCCACTTGCACTCAATCAGTCCATTTCGTAACTAGGAAAGGAAGCAAATATTAAAAGCCCCACTCCTTCCCCAGAACTATGACCTCCTCGCTATATACACTCTACTTTTTCACCATCTTCTCTGTGATCTGGATGCTGCCTTCTTCATCAATTTTAGGAGGAACTGGCAACTGGAAAAATCATCTGAAGCTCTACTGCTTAAGTCCAAACTATAGCTCCACTATTAACTAACTAGCTTTTGATACATAACTGAATCTCACTATGCTTCAGTTTCCTCATCTGGAAATGGAGATTATAATACAATAATATCTAAGTCATAGGGTAGTTGCAAGGCTTTAATGTTTTATAGTATGTGATGCACATAGGAGATGATACTTATAATGATACTATTACTATTTTAGTTTGAAATAATTCGCTTAGTCAAAAGGAGATAACATTATTTGAGTACTGATTGAACACTGTATTTGTTTACAGGCAAAGTTCAGTACATGACCGAAGTTAGTGTAGCATGTGCCTTGCTTCTTGAAATAACCATTTTCTCTGCTTTTAGAACTCACGTGTTCTTGCTGCCTGTGGAGAAAGAGTGCAGCTGAAGGAGAAATGTCAAAGATGAAACTACAGTTTGTAGGAAAATTGGTCACTTTCTTATTGGAGAAGCTAGAAATACTGAATATGGTTGTGTGAGTTTGGAGATTAAAACAAGAGGAGAATTTGTCTATTACCAGACACAATACACCAAAGCCATCAGAATGTGGTGAGTTGAGGGGAGAATAGTTAAAGGGATCTAAAAGAGAGGGGTAGCTCAGTTGGTATGGAATCCACCTGTGATGTAGGAGACCCTGGTTTGATTCCTCAGTTGGGAAGATCCCCTGGAGAAGGGATAAGCTACCCACTGTGGTATTCTTGGGCTTCTCTGGTGGCTCAGTTGGGAATCTGCCTGCAATGTGGGAAACCTGGGTTCGATCCTGGGTTGGGAAGATCCCCTGGAGGAGGGTATGGCAACTCACTCCACTATTCTTGCCTGGAGAATTCCATGGACAGAGGAGCCTGATGGGCTACAGTCCATGGGGTTGCAAAGAGTTGGACATGACTGAGCAACTCATTTTCAAAAGCTCTAGACTCAGCCTAGTAGTAGATGTCAGAAGATAAAACCAAAATCTAAACAATCTCAAAGCCAAAGAAATGATGTCAGAGAAAATGTGAGATGAAATGTGAAACTGCAAGAGAATGATCCTACTGACTTCAATATTTGGTACATTTGAAGACTGTAGGTGTATCCCTCTATATGAACGTGAGTGCATGTGTATGCGTGCTCAGTCGTGTCTGAGTCTTTTTGACTCCATGGACTGTAGCCCACCAGGCTCCTCTATCCAATAAATTTTCCATGTAAGAATATTGAAATGGCCATTTCCTTCTCCAGGGGCTCTTCCCTACCCAGAGATCAAACCTGCATCTCTGGCATTGTCTTTTGCTTTGGCAGGAGGATTCTTTACCACGAAGCTGGCTGGAAAGCCACTTATAAATGAACAGTTAGGGAGAGAGAAGTAAACTTTTTAGCATGAGCTATTTCACTTAAAGGACTGCTGTTGCCCTCTTGTAAGGAGGCCACTGGAACAGCTCTGAGATGGACAACCCCACTGTTGAAATATAATACTTCGAAAAAAATATATATGAGGGATCTATTTTCTGATTATTTCTTCTCCATTTGTTTCTTAGATGTATTTCATGGAAATAAAGTCCTGTGAAAAAGCTTAAACATAATATATTTTTATGAAGAAAGTTGGTGAGTTCATTCTGTTAACATACAAACAGGAATAAGATTAAGATAAAAATCAAATTGTGTTGGATGCTAAGATTGTGATCCACTGATCACCAAAATTGACAAAGTGCAATACTGAGCATTGCATGTTTATAATAGAGACACAGCTAAGAGAAATCTTTCTAACAGAAATCATACTGCATTTTTTTTTCTTTTTTTTAAAATTAAAGGCTTTATTTTCAAGCATCTCTCTCCTGAGTGGTATATGAAACAAAGAAAACTATTTATCTCAGTTGTCTCTCAAAATTTGTTTTTAGAAAAACCCATGTATGTTTCACTTCCTCATTTTTCTACATGCAAATCCTGAAATTGCAGATTCTGTTAAAGATTTAAATCCAAATGAAGAAGAACATATCTCATACTTAGATGTGGCACCTTTCCTTTCTTATTCTTTCCAGGAAGCAAATAAGTCTTTACATTTATACACCAGCAATATTGGAGAAGGCAATAGCACCCCACTCCAGTACTCTTGCCTGGAAAATCCCATGGATGGAGGAGCCTCGTAGGCTTCAGTCCATGAGGTTGCTAAGAGGTGGGCACGACTGAGCGACTTCACTTTCACTTTTCACTTTCGTGCATTGGAGAAGGAAATGGCAACCCACTCAGTGTTCTTGCCTGGAGAATCCCAGGGACAGAGGAGCCTGGTGGGCTGCCGTGTACGGCATCACACAGAGTCAGACATGACTGAAGTGACTTAACAGCAATATCAGGGCCCTTCTGAACATCGACCTTTCTTCTTTCCAGGAAGTAAATGTTACATCATAGTCCAATGTTTGAAAAGGACAGAGTTACACGGAAAGAATATTCTAGGAAAAAGAGAAACTGTATGAAAGGTGAAAAATAAGGGATGAGAAAAAGGATTGTTCACAGGGTGTAAAAAATTGGAAAAGAAGACTTAAGATCCTTGATTCTGTGTCTGTGAACAGCACATAAATGCCACATATCTAAATTAGCTTCACTGAATGAATGTCTATGACAAGTAACAGAAGCACTCAAACTAGTTTAAATTGAAATAGCATTGCAAGAACACAGGAGAGTCTATCATACCCAACTATAGTAACTGAAGCTATCCGGCATGGTGAATAGAGAATTATTAGGCAACTGTCTGTTCTTTCTGTGCCTTAAAACAACAGATTTTTTTCTTCTGAATATTTATCATTATCCTTTCTTCATGGTCTCTGGTTCTGTAGGACTTTAAGCTTGCATATGGATCTAAGTGTTCTGGACTTCTTTTTTTCCCCCAAAGTTATTATAGGAATTTTTATTTAGCAAGTTTTATTAAAGCATCATAAATTCAAAATCATGCACAAATCACAACTGTAAAAAATTATATTTTTCTAATCTATAGAACTCAAAACCCCAGGGAGGTGAAATAGATTATAATTTGTATTTCAGAAAGCTGTGATCCAAATAAATCTAAGGGTCACTTAGCTCATTCACAGCAGTGACAAGGCTACAGTTCCTACCTCATGCCTCCTGCACCAGGGCCGCTTCTCCTGAGTCACACCACGTTGTTCTAACATCTCCTGCATTGGCAGGTGGGTACAATAGCATCTATATTAAGAGACTCTTAAACATTTTGTTTATAGCTTAAATATCCAATAGCAAATATTTACTTAAGTAATTCTTCATGAGATTTTAGCTCCCAGATCTAACAATTCAATTGTTAAAAGCAGAGCTAAATTTCCTAGGAAGAGAGTTGGCTTGGTTTTCCTATATATTGGTTTTTCCCAGGTCAGGTGTCACACCAGGTCCAAACTACTATGGCCAAAATGTTGATGATTTTTTATTAGTATTCACAGGGTGTGTTGAAACATAGGATTCCAAGGAAGGTAATGTGAACTGTGTAGGCATATCAACTTAGGTCATTCAGTTACCAATCTATTTAATTCTTTATTATTCTGAAAACATTTATATATTAATATCTTCAATCTCCTTTTCTACCTTGTCCTCCATTTAAAATTATTTATTCTTTTGTTATACTATTGTATTAATAGAGACTTATTCTGGATTAATTTCAAAAATTGAATATTTTTAAAATATTGGTAACCATTTATTGTCTCATTTTTCTCTTTCACTTCTGGATATTTTTCTTTTATCTACTTTACTGTCACTGTGTATCAAGATATACTAATACCTTAAATATTAACTTCAGATATTTTCATATTTCTATCTCAGGTTATGTTTCTTGTATCTAAAGCTACTCTATGGAGTAGGAAATGGCAACCCACTCCAATAGTCTTGCCTGGAAAATCCCATGAACAGAGGAACCTGAAGGGCTACAGTCCATAGGGTCACAAAGAGTCAGACATGACTAAGCTACTGAGCACACACAAAGCTATTCTAAGACCAATCACATTCTCAGTTTCTATCACTACTTCTTTATGGTTGATGCTTTCATCTCTATCCTGAACCCTGACTCTCACCTAAATGCAAACTACTGTCTACGTATTCACAGTAAGATCCCATTGAACATATACTAAGTGTTTCTCAGACAATTCAACTTCACTAAATCAAAATCTTCATGAATTATTTTGAACTGTTTAGCTTTATTTTTTATTGAATTCTTTAAAGACAGTGATATCCTGAATTCTTGAATCCTAAAATAGTTTCCCAAAGATGCTGCCAACTCCCTTAACGGGTGGCTTTATGTTACAGTTAAATGCACGGATTCTGGAGCTAAACATTCATGCTTCTAATCTTAAAACTGAATTCTTTCAGAAAAGACATAACTTTTCATTTCCCAAATTTTCTCCTTACTGAAATATAGATAATTAGAGAAATTACTTTATATAGAGTTATTATGAGGACTGACCAAGATATCAAGATACAAAATATGATCAGTTAAGTTACTATATTTTATATGAATACATTTTATGTGTAAATAGGAAAACGTATTGAGTCATACATGATTCTTTCACTTTATATTTTGCATTATATAAAAACAGCTTAATTAAAGGCATAATAATTTAAGATTAAACAAATTCACTACATTTTCCCTCCCTGGATCAGTTTGGCTATATATATATATATATATATATATATATATATATATTTTTGTCTTAAAATTTCTCAATTCTCTCCAACATCTTTACATTATTTCTTTTCCTCATAAATCAGTAGACTCTTCCTTTCCAAATACCCTCATCAATCTACAGTCAGCTTTTTAAAACTATAAAATGTTATATTTACCATGATCTTTCTTTATTTGTAAATTAAAATATCTTTTAATTTTTCTTGATTATATATCAAGTTCAATCTAACTAACTTTTGTTAGTGTATAGGTTTCAAAGTTTCAAATGTTTTAAATGGTCCACTCTATCTACCTACTCTATCTATTCTTTTTCTATGAACTCTATTTCTGTGCATGTGTTTGAAGAAAATTATGATTTTCAGAAATGTAAATACCTGTATGTGTAAAGTGTTTAGAATAGGATTTGGCTTATAGCATATATTTTAGAAAATTTCTTCTTTCTTCATAGGCAGAATCTGAGCCCTAAAATATAATTTGTATTAAACACTGGGATGGGCTATACTTTCCCTAAACAGACTATTTTTGCCTAAACTTTATCAATAGGAAAATATTCTTCTTGGCCTCTTACTTCTTAGCTTTTTCCTTAAGACCTTAAAAATATAACAGTAAGAGAAAACATTATACAAATTTTAAAAATATATGTATAGAAAATACTTTAATTCTTGCCTTATGTATGCTTGGCTTCCCATGCCACTTTCAACTAGACTGTAGTTCAAACCACTCCAACCCCCAAATATATACAGTTCTTTTATCATTTTAGGAATAGAGGGGAGTACTATCAACCCAAGCACATTATATTCATAAATTAATAGAGAAAGAAAAGATCATAAAGCATTAGCAAATAAGTTCCCCATGCTATTCCTGTTTGTAATACATTTTGTTCCTTCTCCTGGAAGCTTTGTACCAGCAATGTTGCCTTTTAAGTGAGAAACACTCCCAGATTCAAATTAGATTTTATTTATCCACTCAGGAATCAGGTATGTAAAGGGAAAAGAGAAGAATTAAATTCTTGAATTGATCCTCAATGAAGAGGTTGAACACTTTTCATTATTAAAAATTCAAGGATTTTACCCATAAGCTTTCAGATTTTTTGTATCTGCCTAAGTGTCTGCATTTAACACAGGCAAGATTCTTCCTGGTATCTTGATGTGCTGCCTTAGTTGAGTGCCACTATCAGAAGTTAGTAGTGTCTTTAGTCAAAGCCTGGTGCAGGCCTCCTGCTTTTCCTACCTTCTGTTTTAGCATATGACATCTCATAATTGCAGGAACTCAACCTCAAAATTTTCTCTTTATCTTCATCTCTTATCTTTCTCTCAATCAAAATGCCTAATCATTTGGCAAATCCATATTTTCATTTCTGCAAAAATGCTTAAATCATTCATTTTCCTCCTAGTCCTTCTGTACTGTCTGCATTCAAAGTCCAGTCACTTTTCATGTAAAAGAATAACTTTGCTTTAAATCATCTCTTCTTCCTCTCATTCAAGAATCAATCTTCAGTTCCCTTCCTAGAAACCAAATGATAGAGTTTACAATTCAAAGCATTTACACAATAACCATATCTCTTTGTCAAAAACAACACCTTGCCTGAACATGACTTTAAAGAAATCAATACACTGAAAGAATATATTTGAACTCTTACTTGATTACTATAATTGCACCATTAAAACATGTGACAAATCACTGGATCATTCTAGTTGATGTACTGTTCTAATTTCTCACTGTGTGGGCTTTTTGATGTTAGCCTGAATGTCCTCTACACTGGAATTTTAACATTTTTGTAATAATTAAAGCCAAAGGACTAGATGCCCTACTGTATAAAGAGGTTCGACATGATTGTACCCTATTGAGGAGCAGTGGCTGTGGGGGGAGGAGCTACTCCACATTCAAGGTCAGGAGAGGCGGCGGTTAGGAGATACCCCTCGTCCAACAAGAGGCAGTGGCTGCACTTTGCTGGAGCAGCCATGAAGACATACCCCACGTCCAAGGTAAGAGAAACACAAGTAAGACGGTAAGTGTTGCGAGAGGGCATCAGAGGTCAGACACACTGAAACGATAATCACAGAAAGCTAATCATTCTAATCACACACACCACAGCCTTATCTTACTCAATGAAAGTAAGTCATGCCCTGTGGGGCCACCCAAGATGGGCAGGTCATGGTGGAGAGGTCTGATAGAATGTGGTCTACTGGAGAAGGGAATGGCAAACCACTTCAGGATTCTTGCCTTGAGAACCCCAGGAACAGTATGAAAAGGCAAAATGATAGGATACTGAAAGAGAAACTCCCCAGGTTGGTAGGAGTCCAATATCCTACTGGAGATCAGTGGAGAAATAACTCCAGAAAGAATGAAGGGATGGAGCCAAAGCAAAAACAATACCCCGTTGTGGATGTGACTGGTGATAGAAGGAAAATCCGATGTTGTAAATGTAATATTGCATAGAAACCTGCAATGTTAGGTCCATGAATCAAGGCAAATTGGAGGTGGTTAAACAGGAGATGGCAAGAGGGGGACGTTAACTTTCTAGGAATTAGCAAACTAAAAATGGACTGCAATGGGTGAATTTAACTCAGATGACCATTATATCTACTACTGCAGGCAGGAATCCCTTACAAGAAATGGAGTAGCCATCATGATCAACAAAGGAGTCTGAAATGCAGTACTTGGATGCAATCTCAAAACTGACAGAATGATCTCTGTTCGTTCCCAAGAAAAACCATTCAATATCACAGTAATCCAAGCCTATGCCCCAACCAGTAACGTTGAAGAAGCTGAAGTTGAAGAGTTCTATGAAGACCTAGAAGACCTTTTAGAACTAACACCCAAAAAAGATGTCCTTTTCATTATAGGGCCCTGGAATGTAAAAGTATGAAGTCAAGAAACACCTGGAGTAACAGGCAAATTTGGCCTTGGAATACAGAATGAAACAGGGCAAAGGCTAATAGGGTTTTGAGAAGAGAACACACTGGTCATAGCAAACACACTCTTCCAACAGCACAAGAGAAGACTCCATACATGGACATCACCAGATGGTCAACACTGAATTCAGATTGATTATATTCTTTGCAGTCAAAGATGGAAAAGCTCTATACAGTCAGCAAAAGCAAGACCGGGAGCTGACTATGGCTCAGATCATGAACTCCTTATTGCCAATCTCACACTTAAATTGAAGAAAGTAGGAAAAACTACTAGACCATTCAGGTATGACCTAAATCAAATCCCTTATGATTATACAGTGGAAGTGAGAAATAGATTTAAGGACTAGATCTGATACATAGAGTGTCTGATGAGCTATGGACTGAGGTTCATGACATTGCACAGGAGACAGGGATCAAGACCATCTCCATGGAAAAGAAATGCAAAAAAGCAAAGTGGCTGTCTGGGGAGGCCTTACAAATAGCTGTGAAAAGAAAGGAAGCGAAAAGCAAGGAGAAAAGGAAAGATATAAGCATATGAATGCAGAATTCCAAAGAATAGCAAGAAGAAATAAAAAAGCCTTCCTCAGTGATCTATGCAAATAAATAGAGGAAAACAATAGAATGGGACAGACTAGAGATCTCTTCAAGAAAATTAGAGATACCAAGGGACCATTTCATGCAAAGATGGGCTCGATAAAGGACAGAAATGGTATGGACCTAACAGAAGCAGAAGATACTAAGAAGAGGTGGCAAGAATACACAGAAGAACTGTACAAAAAGGATCTTCACGACCCACATAATCATGATGGTGTGATCACTCACCTAGAGCCAGACATCCTGGAATGTGAAGTCAAGTGAGACTTAGAAAACATCACTACGAACAAAGCTAGTGGAGGTGATGGAATTCCAGTTGAGCTATTTCAAATCCTAAAAGATGATGCTGTGAAAGTGCTGTACTCAATGTGTCAGCAAATTTGGAAACTCAGCAGTGGCCACAGCGCTGGAAAAGGTCAGTTTTATTCCAATCCCAAAGAAAGGCAATGCTAAAGAATGCTCAACTACCACGCAATTGCACTCATCTCACACACTAGTAAAGTAATGCTCAAAATTCTTCAAGCCAGGCTTCAGCAATATGTGAACCATGAACTTCCAGATGTTCAAGTTCATTTTAGAAAAGGCAGAGGAACCAGAGATCAAATTGCCAACATCCTCTAGGTCATCAAAAAGGCAAGAGAGTTCCAGAAAAAACATCTATTTCTGCTTTATTGGCTATGCCAAAGCCTTTGACTGTGTGGATCAAAATAAACTGTGGAAAATTCTGAAAGACATGGGAATACCAGACCACCTGACCTGCCTCTTGAGAAACCTATATGCAGGTCAGGAAGCCACAGTTGGAACTGGACATGGAACAACAGACTGGTTCCAAATAGGAAAAGGAGTACATCAAGGCTGTAAATTGTCACCCTGCTTATTTAACTTATATGCAGAGCACATCATGAGAAATGCTGGGCTGGAAGAAGCACAAGCTGGAATCAAGATTGCCGGGAGAAATATCAATAACCTCAGATATGCAGATGACACCACCCTTATGGCAGAAAGTTAAGAGGAGCTAAAAAGCCTTTTGATGAAAGTGAAATAGGAGAGTGAAAAAGTTAGTTTAAAAGTTGGCTGAAAGCTCAACATTCAGAAAACGAAGATCATGGCATCTATATCCCATGACTTGATGGCAAATAGATGGGGAAACAGAGGAAACAGTGTTAGACTTTTTTTTTTTTGGGGCTCCAAAATCAGTGCAGATGGTGATTGCAGCCATGAAATTAAAAGATGCTTACTCCTTGAAAGGAAAGTTATGACCAACCTAGATAGCATATTCAGAAGCAGAGACGTTACTTTGCCAACAAAGGTCCATCTAGTCAAGGCTATGGTTTTTCCAGTGGTCATGTTTGGATGTGAGAGTTGGACTAGGAGGAAAGGTGAGCACTGAAGAACTGACACTTTTGAACTGTGGTGTTGGAGAAGACCTTGAGAGTCCCTTGGACTTAAAGAAGATGCAACCAGTCCATCCTAAAGAGATCAGTCCTGGGTGTTCTTTGGAAGGAGTGATGCTAAAGCTGAAACTCCAGTACTTTGGCCTTCTCATGTAAAGAGTTGACTCATTGGAAAAGACCCTGATGCTGGGAGGGATTGGGGGCAGGAGGAGAAGGGGATGACAGAAGATGAGATGGCTGGATGGCATCTCCGACTTGATGGACATGAGTTTGAGTGGACTCTGGTGGTTGGTGATGGACAGGGAGGCCTGGTGTGCCACAATTCATGGGGTTGCAGAGTCGGACAGGACTGAGCGACTGAACTGAACTGAACTCTACCCTATTGTGCTTAATGGAATTACTTATTGTTCAGTCACTCAGTCATGTGCAACTACTTGCACCTCCATGGACTGTAACATGCCAGGCTTCCCTGTCCATCACCAACTCCTGATGCTTGTTCAACTCATGACCACTGAGTTGCTGATGCCACATATATGTCATCTTGTCCTCTGTCATCCCTTTCTCCTCTAGCCTTCAATCTTTCTAAGCATCAGGGTCTTTTCTAATGAGTCAGCTCTTCGCATCAGTTGGCCAAAGTATTGGAGGTTCAGCATCAGTCCTTCCAATGAATATTCTGGAACGTCTTCCTTTAGGATTGGCCAGTTTGATCTCCTTGCAGTCCAAGGAACTTTCAAGAGTCTTCTCCAACACCACAGGTCAAAAGCATTAATTCTTCAGCACTCAGCTTTCTTTATGTGAGAGCTTATCTGTAAAGAAATTTGAGCACTGTAGAATTGATGCTTTTGAACTGTCATGTTGGCAAAGACTCGAGAGTCACTTGGACTGCAGGGAGATCAAACCAGTCAATCCTAAAGGAAATCAATCCTGAATATTCATTAGAAGGACTGATGTTGAAGCTGTAACTCCAATACTTTGGTCATCTGATGTGAAGAACTCACTCATTGAAAAAGACCCTGATGCTGGGAAAGATTGAAGGAAGGAGGAGAAGGGGACAACAGAGGATGAAATGGTTGGATTGCATCACCAATTCCATGGACATGAGATTGAGCAAGATCCAGGAGTTGGTGATGAACAGGGAAGCCTGGCATGCTACAGCCCATGGGGTCACAAAGAGTTGGACACAACTGAGCGACTGATCTGAACTTCTCTATGGTCCAACTCTCACATCCATTCTTGACTACTGGAAAAACCATAACTGTGACTACGTGGACCTTTGTTGGCAATGTCTCTGCTTTTTAATATGCTGTCTAGGTTTGTCACAGCTTTTCTTCCGAGGATCAAGTGTCTTTTAATTTCATGGCTGCAGTCACCATCTGCAGTGATTTTGGAGCCCAAGAAAATAAGCTCTTTCACTGTTTCCAAACACATATTCTATGTGCCATGAAGTGATGGGACCAGATGCCATGATCTACATTTTTTCACTGTTGAGTTTTAAGCCAGCTTTTTCAGTCTCCTCTTTCACCTTCATTAAGAGGCTCTTTAGTTGCTCTTTGCTTTCTGTCATAAGGGTGGTGTCATCTGCCTATCTGAGGTTGTTGATATTTTTCCAGTATTTCATCCAGTGTGCTTCATCCAGTCCAGTATTTCACATGGTGTACTCTGCATATTGACTGTGTGAATCACAACAATCTGTGGAAAATTCTAAAAGAGATGGGAATACCAGACCACCTGACCTGCCTCTTGAGAAATCTGTATGCAGGTCAGGAAGCAACAGTTAGAACTGGACACGGAACAACAGACTGGTTCCAAATAGGAAAAGGAGTATATCAAGGCTGTATATTGTCACCCTGCTTATTTAACTTATATGCAGAGTACATCATGCGAAATTTCTGACTGGATGGAGCACAAGCTGGAATCAAGATTGCCGGGAGAAATTTCAACAACCTCAGATATGCAGATAACACCACCCTTATGGCACAAAGTGAAGAAGAAAGAAAGAGCCTCTTGATGAAAGTGAAAGAGGAGAGTGAAAAAGTTGGCTTAAAGCTCAACATTCAGAAAATTAAGATCATGGCCTCCGGTCCCATTTCTTCATGGCAAATCGATAGAGAAACAGTGGAAACAGTGTCCGACTTTATTTTTCTGGACTCCAAAATCACTGCAGATGGTGACTGCAGCCATGAAGTAAAAAAGACACTTACTCCTTGGAAGAAAAGTTGCGACCAACCTAGACAGCATACTGAAAAGCAGAGATATTACTTTGTTATGGTTTTTCCAGTAGTCATGTATGGATGTGAGAATTGGACTATAAAGAAAGCTGAATGCCGAAGAACTGATGCTTTTGAACTGTGGTGTTGTAGAGGACTCTTGAGAGTCCCTTGGACTGCAAGGAGATCCAAACAGGAGATCCATCCTAAAGGAGATCAGTACTGAATGTTAATTAGAAGGACCAATGTTGAAGCTGAAACTCTAATATTTTGGCCACCTGATATGAAGAGCTGATTCATTTTAAAAGACCCTGATGCTGGGAAAAATTGAAGGCGAGAGGAGAAGGGGATGACGGAGGATGAGATGGTTGGATGGCATCACCGACTCAATGGACATGAGTTTGAGAAAACTCTGGGAGTTGGTGATGGACAGGGAGGCCTCGCGTGCTGCAGTCCATGGGGTCACAAAGAGTTGGACACGACTGAGTGACTGTACTGAACTGAACTGAACTCTGCATATAAGTTGAGTAAGTAGGGTGACAATATAGAGCCTTTCTCAATCTGAAATTTGTCCATTGTTCCATGTCTGGTTCTAACTGTTGCTTCCTGACCTACATACAGGCCTCTCAGGAGGCAGGTAAGGTGGTCTGGTAGTCTCATCTCTTTAAGAATTTTCCACAGTTTGCTGTGATCCACACAGTCAAAAGCTTTAGCATAGTCAATGAAGCAGATGTTTTCTGGAATTCTCTTGCTTTTTCTATGATCCAGCTGATTTTGGCAATTGCTAAAATATGTGGCAACATACAATCATTTGCATTATTTAACAAAATAAATATCTCATTTCTAATACTTAAAACTATGGATATTTATTTCTATTATCATATTATTATTAGGAATTTACTGATGTAACTATGGAAGCTGCTGCTGCTGCTGCTGCTAAGTCGCTTCAGTCGTGTCTGACTCTTTGCGATCCCATAGACAGCAGCCCACCAGGCTTCCCCATTCCTGGGATTCTCCAGGCAAGAACACTGGAGTGGGTTGCCATTTCCTTCTCCAATGCATGAAAGTGAAAAATGCAAGTGAAGTCACTGAGTTATGTCCGACTCTTATCGACCCCATGGACTGCAGCCCACCAGGCTCCTCTGTCCATGGGATTTTCCAGGCAAAAGTACTGGAGTGGGGTGCCGTTGTGTTCTCTGAATTATGGAAGCTAGGAACTGCCTTTCTTGAGCAAGACACCATTTGCTATCCTGAGTCCCCACTGCTGGCGCATACTGCTGATTTTTGACTTCCTAGCTTCCATAATTGCCTTCTTCGAATCAGCAGTATCCACCAGCAGTGGGGACTCAGGATAGTAAATGGTGTCTTGCTCAAGAAAGACAGTCTCTTTGTTCTACTCAGGCCTTCAGGTTATTAGATGCTGCTGTTGCTGCTAAGTCACTTCAGTCGTGTCCGACTCTGTGTGACCCCATAGACGGCAGCCCACCAGGCTCCCCCATCCCTGGGATTCTCCAGGCAAGAACACTGGAGTGGGTTGCCATTTCCTTCTCCAATGCATGAAAGTGAAAAGTGAAAGGGAAGTTGCTCAGTCGTGTCCGACTCTTTGAGACCCCATGGACTGTAGCCTACCAGGCTCCTCCGTTCATGGGATTTTCCAGGCAATAGTATTGGAGTGGACTGCCATTTCCTTCTCCAGGGGATCTTCCTGACACAGGGATCAAAACCGGGTCTCCCACATGGTAGACAGATGCTTTACTGTCTGAGCCACCAGGGTATGGGAAATGTTAAAAACAAACAAATAGAAATAACATTGGAAAGGACAGATTAAATAACAGCTTTTTCTTTATTCAGAAAATCCATAAATTTAGGGTTTTGTGCCGATAAGCAACAAAAAGTTCATGTACTAGAACAGAGTAGTGACAGTATATTTTTTGCACAAAAATAAGAACTCTAGCTCCTTCTAAGTAGAGAATATTCAGTGCCATTTGTTTTTCAATATGGATGCTTAAAGGATAATATAGTGTTTTATCAAAAATTTTTTATGATATGGTACACAAATCTCATTATTTTTCTTTCTAATAAACCACCGTCTTATTTTATATTTTCTGGGTTGTACATTCCTTTCTCAATTTTAGTAAGGGATGAGCAATCAAATTGAATGAGGGAATCTTATTCAGGTAATTTTTTCCTATCTCCTCAAGTCCCCAGATGACATAATCTTATGGTGTCACAGATACTATTTAATTTCAGTAGTTTTCAGAACTGGATTCAATATAATTCTTTTACAGGTTTCATAAAATGAATTGCTGAGCTCTATTTTTGTTATTGTTCAGTTGTTAAATCATGTCTGACTCTTTGCAATCCATGGGCTGCAGCACACTAGGTTTCCCTGTTCTTCACTATCTCTCAGAGTGTGCTCAGATTCATGTTCACTGAGTTTGTACCGACATATTTTTTCACATTTACAAATTTTTATTTAGTAGGACTTTAGGTTCCTGATAATCTGCTACATTCTTTTGGCATTTGGGAACTACTGATCTAATCAGTTTGAACATTGTTTGGCATTTCCTTTCTTTGGGATTGGAATGAAAACTGACCTTTTCCAGTCCTGTGGCCACTGCTGAGTTTTCCAAATTTGCTGGCACATTGAGTACAGCACTTTCACAGCATCATCTTTCAGGATTTGAAATAGCTCCACTGGAATTCCATCACCTCCACTAGCTTTGTTCAAGGTGATGCTTTCTAAGGCCCACTTGACTTCACATTCCAGGATGTCTAGCTCTAGGTGAGTGATCACACCATCATGATTATCTGGGTCATGAAGATCTTTTTGTACAGTTCTTCTGTGCATTCTTGCCACCTCTTCTTAATATCTTCTGCTTCTGTTAGGTCCATACCATTTCTGTCCTTTATCGAGCCCATCTTTGCATGAAATGTTCCCTTGGTGTCTCTAATTTTCTTGAAGAGATCTGTAGTCTTTTCCATTCTACTGTTTTCCTCTATTTATTTGCATTGATCACTGAGGAAGCCTTTCTTATCTCTTCTTGTTATTCTTTGGAACTCTGCATTCATATGCTTATATCTTTCCTTTTCTCCTTTGCTTTTCGCTTCTCTTCTTTTCACAGTGATTTGTAAGGCCTCCCCAGACAGCCATTTTGCTTTTTTGCATTTCTTTTCCATGGAGATGGTCTTGATCCCTGTCTCCTGTACAATGTCACAAACCTCAGTCCGTAGTTCATCAGGCACTCTATGTATCAGATCTAGTTCCTTACATCTATTTCTCACTTCCACTGTATAATCATAAGGGATTTGATTTAGGTGTTGGAGAAGACTCTTGGGAGTCCTTTGGACTGCAAGGAGATACAACCAGTCCATTCTAAAGGAGATCAGCCCTGGGTGTTCTTTGGAAGGAATGATGCTAAAGCTGAAACTCCAGTACTTTGGCCACCTCATGTGAAGAGTTGACTCATTGGAAAAGACTCTGACACTGGGAGGGATTGGGGGCAGGAGGAAAAGGGACGACAGAGGATGAGATGGCTGGATGGCATCACCAACTCAATGGACGTGAGTTTGAGTGAACTCTGGGAGTTGGTGATGGACAGGGAGGCCTGGCATGCTGTGATTCATGGAGTCACAAAGAGTCAGACAGGACTGAGTGACTGAACTGAACTGAACTGATCTAATCAGATTGCTTACTTTTCAAATGAAGAGGTCACTGAGTCAGTATTACAGTGCATTTGAACTCAACTTTCCTAATTGATGGTTTGAAAGTCAGCTAGTTACCACTGTCTCTTCTAATAATAGATGACCATATTGTATTAATCTGACTAATAAAGGGGCAAAATTATTGAGCTTCTATTTGGCTTAAGTCATAGGTTCTGAGATCCAAATATTCCTCAGGAACCACCTCTGCTTTCACTTTGCTGGGCAGACCCCTTAGCGTGATGAAAATGTAGTTTCTGTAGAGGGGACAGAGTGATCAATTTAAAATGAAAACAGAAGAATTAGCCTCATATACATGGTGTTACAGTCAGCTTAATTAGCAGATTAGGCAGGATGTGTAGCATCTCATCTCTGTGCAAATACTCAAAAAACAGCATAAGGAAAGACATGGCATGACAATCTGGAAGAGCTGATAGAGCCAATTAGAAAAAAAATCAACTGACATGAAGGCCACACATCAGGTATAATTTTCTAATGGATTGGCACATTGAGCATCTTGGAAATAAAATTAGGACCCAAATTCCCTTGCATTCAAAAGGTGCAAAGAATTAGTGGAGTTAATAGGTTTTATGGAAGCATTTGCTGGTAGTTTGCTCTGACTGAATGCAAAGACGAACCCTATAATTGCAGAATAATGAAGCACAGTTGAAGGCAGAGATGATTGTGTCTATGAATGGCAATAGCTTTATCAGCTAAGAAAGGATTTACTATATCTGCTTGATCCAAACAAGATGATTCAGCTAAAGGTGCACATATTTTCAAATTATCATAATCTTCTGATATCAATAGACATAGAAATCAGGGAAATATTCATATGAACAATAAGATTCTAAGTTAAGTTGTATGGCTGAGACTCTATATATGGTGGCCAAAGAAACTGTGTATTCATTTTATAAATCATAAGACAGATATTCTTCGAGCCCTATTATCCCAGGAACCAATTATTTTAGAAAAATGGCACAGAAGAGTTTCCTGAGATTTTGAAATTGTTTTCAATATTGCTTTAAAGTTATTTGTGTTTTATTAGGCAACCTGAAATACAGGTTATCCACTTTATATAAACTGTCAGGCTTTCTCCTAGTTTTGATATTATAGAACACTAGAGGCAAAGAGATGTGAATCATCTAAAGAAGTGTTTCCCAAATGCTGGTATGCACAGAAATGCCAAATTAGAAGCCTCAGAATCATCTGGACAGACTTTGAGAAATAGAGACATCTGTGAGAATACAGACACTGAGTCCCATTAATAAAAATTGAGTCGGTGGGAATGAAATGGGATCCAGGAATCTGTAGGAGAAAAATTTTGTCAGGTGACTCAGATATATAAGCATTTTTAAATCTGCTAGATCACATAAAGCCTTTTGTAGTGGCTTAGAAAATAAATATTTTCTAACCCCACCTTCACCTCCTTTTTGAAAACCTCCTATGAAAAGGAATTAACACATAAGTCACATTTGAATGGAAAATATTAAAATTTAGTCATGAGTTTCACTTAATAACCCCCAAAATTGGCCTTTGTTCCAACCTCTGGAATAAATCCACATTTACATTCCTTCTCCAACCATGTACGTATGTGCATGTCGCTAAACTTGGATATAAGTGAAAGTCATTCAGTCATGTCTGACTCTACAGACATGAATTTTTCCATGGCATTCTCCAGGCCAGAATACTGGAGTGGGTGGCCTTTCCCTTCCCCAGGGGATCTTCCCAACCCAGGTCTCCTGTATTGCAAGCAGATTCTTTACCAGCTGAGCCACAAGGGAAACCCAAACTTGGGTATACAAACACACAAAAATCCCAGCCCTCTTTCCTTCTCACTTCATTCCCATTTCTACTATATCCAATTTACTGATTATAGTAAAAGATATATGGCTGTTTGCAAGGAAGCTGTTTTAAGTGCGCCAGCATACAGACAAGATTTGGCCTATACATGTCACATAAACTATCATGATGCATCAAAGACTTTGTCAATTGTAAACACACACACATACATATCAGTACTTTCTCCTTTTTTTGTTGGAGAATCCATAATTATAGGTAGCGTTCCCATTCAATTCTAAATGATTGATTAAGCTCAAACACACTCTCTCTCACAAGACTAAATGTATTTAACAGAGGTCAAACTCTTCTCTAAATTGATTACATTTTTAACTATGCAATTTCAGACTTCTCACATGGCTCAGTGGTAAGGAATCTGCCTACAAAGCAGGAGACATGAATTTGTTCCCTGGGTCAGGAAGACTCGCTGAAGAAAGAAATGGCTACCCACTCCAGTATTCTTGCCTGGGAAATCCCATGGACAGAGGAACTGCAGGCTACAGTCCACGGGGTTGCAGAGTTAGAGATGACTTAGGGACTAAACAATAACAACATGCAATTTCAAGCCCTTTACTGTTCATTTAAAAAGTTTTCAGTGAACTCCATATGTGCCAAGCCCTAGTCTAGAATCTAAGGGTATGAACATTAATGACGCTGAGTGTGCCTAGAATCCAGTCACGTATGGGAGACAGAGAAGAAAATAACTATAAACTACATATAATATAGTCAATCCAGGTTGCTCTGGGAGCAGAAAGGAGCATTTAATTCCATCTGGAAAATGTGTGTGTCTCTGTGTGTGTGTGTGCCACTCTACAACAGAAGATAAAATTTCTGTGTTTTTGTTTGTTTTCCTTTGCACTACCAGGATAAAAGGCAGTTAATTCCTCTATAGGTGGGTAATCAGAAAACCTATTTTTGAATAAGTGTCATATAAGATAAGATATCTATGATGGTTGGTTAGCATTAAATTCTTGATTTACTTAAGTTATTAACATTTTCATCACCCCCTGAGATTATTTTGGGTATGTTAGTTATGTGTATTTTTGTATTTCATTACAGTAGTAAAAAGTTAAATGCCTTTATGGGTCATATGGGTAAGTGAGTTAAGTGCTGGTAAATAAATTGAGGTCTTAAGCCACTCTTCCATGTGAAGCTACCATCCATCACCCACACATACTGGTAAGAGGACAGAACCAATACTAAGGCCTTTTGATTTTCCAAGGTAGCTAGGAATTATTTTATTATAAAATCTAGTTTTCATGTGATTGTCCATTATTTAAATTTTGGTGAAGGAGAGAAGGAGACAGGAAGGTTATTACTCACTATACCTATCTTGACATGTATCACACTTATTCAATAATTTGTGCTCTTTGATAAACAAGTCTTATCTTTAAACTGGATTTACTCCAAAAGGGTATCCCAGGTGGCACTAGTGATAAAGAACCTGCCTGTCAATGCAGGGGAAATAAGAGACTGTGGGTTCCATCTCTGGGTCAGGAAGATCCCCTGGAGGAGGGCATGGTAACCCACTCCAGTATTCTTGCCTGGAGAATCCCATGGACAGAGAAGCATGGTAGGCTACTGCCCAAAGGATCACAAAGAGTCAGGCATGACTGAAGCGACTGAGCCCAGCGTACAGAACAGTTACTCTGTAAGTGATCAGTTTTGATCTCTAAGATGTAGTTTTCTCTGTCCTTGCAATGGAAGCATCTGTTCTAGCACATTTGACCATTGTGGTTATCAAAAATATATATACATAAAGGAACCAAAACATGATCTTGTTAATTCAATTGTGGTGCATATATGTGGCAAAACAAAGAATACGTTGGTTTCTTGTCGCCCAACAGAGGTGGAAGGAGAAACCAGTCTTGTTGGCATATGTTTATTTAATATTTTAAACCAAGTCAATCCATTTTTTTCTAAAGATGGTTTTCATAAAACTGGTGTCATGTCCCTTTCTGTTGCCTTCCACAATAGTATATAACTCAGTGGAGTATAGGTTTCAGAACTTAAGGCTACATTTTTTTGCTTTCAGGAAGAAAAAAAGAGGAGGGGTAAAGCCACATTTTTTTGTTTTGAGATCAAAGGTACACTAAAATAAATAAATGTGTGTACATTTTTCTCTCAATGATTCATGCTGGTAAACTATTTTTCCAGAATAAGAATTTTGAACTTTTTGTTTGTTTTAGTTTTTAGAGTATTATAATGAATGTAAAGATTTTTAAAATACATAGCTAGTTAGCCTATTTCACTTTTCCAAACAAAGGGAGCATCATCAACCCATCCTGATCTTCAAGCTTGCCCAGATGCACTGTCTTCAGGAGCAAAAGTTGAGCATAATGACACTATTGGGAACAATAGACAAGTTTCATGTCTGAACAAATCAAAGAAGTAGTATTCATATTTTTCAGATAAGGAAAGGTCTTCAGCAATATGGTAGTATATTACAGTTCTGATTTCAACCAAGTATGCCATAAGGATATTTAAATATATTATAATCATTAATATATGTAGTCAATTATTCATGACCATTGATGACTTCCAACAAAGCTAGAACCATGATTTACACTGGAGGGCAGTATAGTTGCTAAAGACCTAGCCAAGAATTGTTTGTTGGTTACAAACCCAGATATAACTTCAATAGTACCAGTTTTTTCTGTATTTTTATTTAATTTTTAATTTTTATCAAAGTTATATTTCTTACCTTTTCTGTGCACCTAAAACTAATACACCATTTTAATTTGCTATATTCCAGTACAAAATAGAAAGTTTAAAACAATCAAAAATAAAAAGAGAGAGGGAAAATTAAGCATTAAATGCCATAAACATTTAAATAAAAATAACATATATGTACACATTAAAAAAAAACATCAAATAGTACTAAGATGTGTACTACAAAATACAAATCCTCTGCTTCAATTAACCCCAGACACCTGTACTCATCTTCAGAGGTCCCATATTCAGTTCTTTTTTTTTTCCATATTCAGTTCTTACTTATATTCTCTAATGCTTTGCTTTTATATTTCCAAATAATGTCCTTATAATTGATTTTTTTGTTAATTTAATTGCTCAGTTACTGACCTTTATGGCTCTTGAAAACTGAATCTTCTAGTATCTTCTTCTAATATTTTTTAATTCTTTTAAAATTTATTTTTAATTATCAAAGATTATAATTGTACAATATTGAGACGTATAGAACATAATATAATTATTAAAGGATAATTGCTCTACAATATTGTGTCGGCCTCTGCCACACATCAAACATGAATCAGCTAAGTATCCATATATACTCTCCCTCCTGAACCTCTTCCCATCTTCCACACGACCTATCCTTCTAGGTTGTCACAGAGCACTGGGTTGAGCTCCCTGTGTCACATAGCAAGCTCTCACTTGGTATCTGTTTTACACGTGGTAATATATATGCTTCCATGCTATTCTCTCAGTTCATCCTACTATCTCCTTCTCCCACTGTGTCCACAAATCTGCTCTATGTTTGTGTCTCCACTGCTGCCCTACAAATAGGTTTATCATTTTTCTAGATTCCATAGTCATGCATTAAAAATTAGGTAGATGAAACTAGAGCCCATTATACAAAGTAGAGTAAATCCCTGAGGTTTTGAAGTAACTATTCCATTTAATTCCCAAATCTTGGGTGATTGCTAAGAAAAATAAAGTTGTTTTTATGCTTATTTCTTTTGTATGTAATTTTGCTCTTGACTCTCTGGATGCTTTTGGGTCTTTCTCTTTATTCTTTATACCCTGCAAATTTATGAAGATTTGATTTGTTGTGAGCTTTTTATCATTGCATGTAGTGCCCACTAATCAATGTATTGTTCATAAAATATATATTATTCAGCTTGGAAAACTTTATTTTTATTTTGTGCTTTACCATATATTATTATTATTATTTATTTGAAATTCTCTATATCCATTTCCTCCCATTATTTCTCTAATATTCTTATCATCTCTGATAGTTGGATCTCCTGAATCTTCTTGTTAATTTTTTTGTCTCTTTGTTCTACTTTCTAGAAGATTTCCTTGAATTCATATTCAAAACCCATTACTATTGTACAGGTACTGTAATTTTTATTTTTTTAAATTTCATATGATTTTTTTCCTCAGGTACGTTAGTAGTATTCTCCTTTTCGTAATGTGACAACTTACTTTATGAACCTGAAGCTTGTGTGTACATGTGTATCTATCTAAACAAACATACATATATTTGTTTTTCGCCTGCTTCCGGTACCGTCTGTTGTATTCAATTTTATTTTTTAATGTCTTCTCACTCATGCAAGCTCTCTTAAAACATCTGGTAGTCATTATTAATAATCATTGACTCTTTATTTATAATTAAGAGTAAGATACTAGAAAGCTGACTACAAACTCAAGTCAATAGATGGAGCATACTGAGTAGAGGGCTTAAATGCAAGTTAATTGGGTGGAGAGGTAGATTTTTGGAAGAATTATACCACATTTCAGATTCAGATGTTTTGAAGACAGATTCTGAAGAAATTCTGTGTCATGAAAAAAAACAAACAAATAAATATATATATATATATATATATATATATATATATATATGTATATATCTTTATCTCTCAGGTTCCAGCTAAGGGAGAATACAGAATGACTGTAGGGTGATGAAAGTGTCTGAAAAACAACAACAGCAATAATTTACTCAGTTTTCAGCTTCCAGTTTATTTCTTTTTTTATTTTGTCATCTTACCTATATCCTCCCCTCCCTAACACCATATTCAAAAATGCAGAGGCTCTCAAAATATTTTTAGAAAACAGCATCTTTGGACAAACTGGATATCCATGTTTGTCCATTTCCAAACCACTTCCATGACCATGAAATTGGGGGTGAGGAAAATGGTTAAAGGAGGATGCCCATTGTTATCACAACTCTAATGAGAGGTTTTTAACTAATCTCTCTGGGTTTAGTTAAAGCCTCACCACCATCTCCCTGGGTAGCCTATGCTATCAAACTCATAAAATTTTTCAATTTTCTATCTGGTTAACCTTGCTTCTCATTCTTTTCTGTAGATACTCGCTCTGGTCTGCTCAATCAGATCAAGTGAAAGTCATTCAGTACTGTCTGACTCTTTGTGACCCCATGGACTATATGGTCCATGGAATTCTCCAGGTCAGAATCCTGGACTGGGTAGCCGTTTCCTTCTCCAGGGGATCTCCCTAACCTGGAATTGAATCCAGGTTTCCTGCATTGCAGGCAGATTCTTTACCAGCTGAACCACAAGGGAAGCCTTATCAATCAGATAAGCAGCCTTTTATCTGATGAATCAGTTAATAATCCTCTACTGTGCATTCACCTTCTAGGATTCTATTGGCATATTGCCTAAACCCTTTTTCTCAACCCTCATTGGTTTATATTTTTTTCCCTTTATTGTCACCATAGCAAAATCTGCAGGGAAATAAAAAATACATTTCTGCTTTCAATTCATTATGCTTCACTCTTAGTTCAGATTCAGTACTTTTCCTCTGAAGTTTTAAGAAGGAATAAAGTACCATGGAACTAACTCGTAATTAAGATGGCCATTTCAAAAATTTTTTTAATTACCTTTTTTCTTCTGAAAGCAGTCATGAGGTGACTGACAGAAATCCATTTCTATGCTGTTTAGTATAATTTCACTTCGCTCAACTTTGTGACAGTCCCTGAGTTGTTAGTCCCTAAAATGACAGGGGAAAATATCCAAAGGCAAAAATATCATGTAGGAGCAAGAGCCCTAGAAATTCTTTCTAACATAATGGCTTTTTATTTTCCCTCCCACCCACTAAGGGGAAAAATCATTTTAAGAACTGACAAAACTACCTCAACAGTTTTCATTAAAAACACATTCATGTCAACATTAAGTAAGTTCCCATCAATTACAATAAGACATTCATGTATGTGCAAAGTAAGAAAATAAAAACATCAATATAGGGCACATTGCAATCCCTTTGGGAATTCATCATTTCCATTACAAAACCATAGAGTATTTCAGATGCACGATTTATCATGAGATTATCGGGGAAAGATTTATCCATTCTCTTTTTCATTCCTTTGATTCAGTGTTTTGGCACACAAAATGTTTTCTATCTCATCTAAAGCTTAGATGTGGAACACTTAGCTCTTAGAAAAATAACATAGGCAAGAATGGACTTTATACTTATGAAATGATGTTCAATGAATATACATAAAACAATGTGGATTAGAAACCTACTTACAAGCACTCCACCTTCCAATACTCAGCCAAAGAAAAGAGCATTATTCCTAAAGATGTTGAGATAAACTATGACTTATGGCGTGTACCATGTCATAAACATGTCATAAACTAAGATATTAAAGCAGAAATAGACTTGCAAAGACAACGACTTCATCCTAATTCTCTCAGGTGCCTTCTATCCCCTGAGTCAGATTCCTGCTCTTGAGCTCATTTATACAAAACCAGATAGACTCGTATTCCTTTGACTCATATACAATAGTATTTTCTTTACTTTCACTGAGTGCTTTTTTCCTGGGCCAGAGAATATTTCTACCTTGACTTTACTCATGAAAACAAATTTCAGGAGTAAATGAATTGGTCACTGAGATGAGGAAGCTAATGAACACTGCCACTAAGTCTCTTTCATTTCTTCCTTCTAAATTCTGATATAGGAAATAGATAAGCTTTTGAAAATATGAGGGATGATGATAATAGAGCAGCACTGATGCATTTGGACAAATCACTTTATAATGTATATAGCTTGTTTGGTATACATTATCTTTTCTGATCCTCCTACCAACCATTTGGCCCAGGTGGGAGAGAGACTTTACATAGTTTTAAAGAGGATAGGTAAGATAATTTCATACAGAAGTGGGATTAACTTGTTTAGATTCATAGATTAAATTTAAATCTCTTCCTGATTCAGTACAAAGCTTCATCTTCTACTTCATAGTAGCATGGAGTTAAACTGCAAATTCTTCTCTATTCTATCTATTCTTCCTTTCCTTTTTCATTCTTGAACCAGTTAGAAATTGTATAATTCAATTGAGAAAGAAAGATCTAAAATTGTCTCTGTTTGCGAGTGACATGATCTTATATATAGAATCCCAAAAGATGTCACCAGAAGAACTGTTAGACTTAATAAGCAAATTTAGTAAAGTTTCAGGTTACAAAATCAACATACAAAAATTAGTTACATTTTATACAATAACAGTGAGGTATCTGAAAGATATTAAGTAAATGATGCCATTTAGATAATATCAAAACTAACAAAATACATAGAAATAAATCTCACCAAGTAGGTACAAGATATGTACAGTAAAAACTATAAAGGAATATAGAAAGAAATTAAAGAAGACACAAATACATAGAAAGCTATCTTATGTTTATGGTTTTGAAAAATAAATATTGTTAAAATGGCCTTACTACCCAAAACAATCTACAAATTCCATCAAAATTTCAATGCATCTTTGACAGAAATAGAAAAAAGAAACCCTGAAATTCATATAGACCCATGAAAGATCCTGAACAGCCTAAGCAATCTTGAGCAAAGGAAACAATGTTGGAGACACCACACTTCCTGATCTGAAACTGTACTTCAAAGCTATAGTAATCAAAAGAATATGATACTGGCATAAAACAAGGCATGTACATCAGTAGAACAAAATAGAAAACCCGGAAATGAACTCATATACACACAGTCAACTAATTTTCAACAAAATTCCAAGAATACAATGGGAAGAGAACAGTTTTTTCAATAAATAGTGCTGGGAAAACTAGAAATTCACATGCAAAAGTATGAAATTGGACTCCTGTCTTACACCACACACAAAAATTAACTCAAAATACATTAAAAAATTAAGCATAAGAACAGAAACTATAAAATTTATAAAAGAAACCTAGGGGAAAGCTCCTTGACACTGGCCTTGGCAATGCTTTTTAGGAGTGACACTGTCACAGACAACAAATATATATATATATATATGAAGTGAAAAGTGAAGTCACTCAGTCGTATCCAACTCTTTGCGACCCCATGGACTGTAGCATACCAGGCTCCTCTGTCCATGGGATTTTCCAGGCAAAGGTACTGGAGTGGGTTGCCATTTCCTTCTCCAGAGGATCTTCCCCGCCCCTTCCCTGGGTCTCCCACATTGCAGGCAGACGCTTTACTGTCTGAGCCACCAGGGAAGCCTAATATATGAAGTACATCAAGCTAAAACAAATCAGATCAGATCAGATCAGTCGCTCAGTCATTTCCGACTCTTTGCGACCCCATGAATCACAGCACGCCAGGCCTCCCTGTCCATCACCAACTCCCAGAGTTCACTGAGACTCACGTCCATCAAGTCAGTGATGCCATCCAGCCATCTCATCCTCTGTCCTCCCCTTCTCCTCCTGCCCTCAATCCTTCCCAGCATCAGAGTCTTTTCCAATGAGTCAACTCTTTGCATCAGGTGGCCAAAGTACCAGAGTTTCAGCTTTAGCATCATTCCTTCCAAAGAAATCCCAGGGCTGATCTTCAGAATGGACTGGTTGGATCTCCTTGCAGTCCAAGGGTCTCTCAAGAGTCTTCTCCAACACCACAGTTCAAAAGCATCAATTATTTGGCGCTCAGCCTTCTTCACAGTCCAACTCTCACATCCATACATGACCACAGGAAAAACCATAGCCTTGACTAGACGAACCTTTGTTGGCAAAGTAATGTCTCTGCTTTTGAATATGCTATCTAGGTTGGTCATAACTTTCCTTCCAAGGAGTAAGCATCTTTTAATTTCATGGCTGCAGTCACCATCTGCAGTGATTTTGGAGCCCAGAAAAATAAAGTTTGACACTGTTTCCACTGTTTCCCCATCTATTTCCCATGAAGTGGTGGGACCAGATGCCATGATCTTCGTTTTCTTAATGTTGAGCTTTAAGCCAACTTTTTCACTCTCCACTTTCACTTTCATCAAGAGGCTTTTGAGTTCCTCTTCACTTTCTGCCATAAGGGTGGTGTCATCTGCATATCTGAGGTTATTGATGTTTCTCCCAGCAATCTTGATTCCAGTTTGTGTTTCTTCCAGTCCAGTGTTTCTCATGATGTACTCTGCATATAAGTTAAATAAACAGGGTGACAGTATACAGCCTTGACGAACTCCTTTTCCTATTTGGAACCAGTCTGTTGTTCAGTACCTAAAACTAAAACATTTTTTGCACAAAAAAGGAAACAACATAATGAAAAGCAAATTTTGAAATGAGAGAAAATATAAAAATTTTTGTCTCTTAAAGAGTTAATGTCCAATATATATGGGAGAAGGCAATGGCACCCCACTCACAACTCACCACAAAACAAAATATAAATACAATTTAAAAATGGGCAAAGTAACTGAATAAATGTTTTTCCCTAAAAAGACATGCAAATGGCCAAATAGTATATGAAAACATGCTCAACATCACTGGTCATAAAGGAAATACAATCAAAATTTGTTGTCTAGTTGCTAAGTTGTGTCCAAATCTTTCGTTACACTGTGGACTGTTTCTCCTCCATCCATGGGATTTCCTAGGCAAGAATACTGGCATGGGTTGCCATTTCCTCCTCCAGGGTATCTTCCCAATTCAGGGATCAATTCATATCTCCTGCACTGGCAGGAGGATTCTTCACCACTGAACCACAGAGCCCACAATTAAAATAACTCCATACCAATTTGATTGACTACTATTAAAAATATCAAAATGAAACAGGTATTGGTGAAGATGTAAGAGAATAGTGAACCCTTGGTATGATTGAAGGAAGGTAAATTGGTACAATTATTCAAAACAGTATGATATTCCCCTATAATAAATAAATACAGTCTATCATACGATCCAATAATCTCATTGTTAGTATATATACCAAGGAATGAAAGTCACTATCTCAAAGAGATATCTGTACTCCCATGTTCACTATTATTTGTAAAAACCAAGATATGAAAACTATCCAAGTATCTGACAGTGAATAAATGGATACAGAAAATGTGAGATACACACACATACATACACAATGGTATAATATTCAGCCTTTTATAAGAAGGAGACTTTCCAATTTGTGACAACATGAATGAACCTGGACAACATTATGCTAACTGACATAAGCCCATACATAAAGACTAATTGTGCATAAAATCACTTATAGGTGTTATCTTTAAAAAAAAGAAAGAAAAATTTATAGTGACAGAGGCTAAAATAGTGGTTACTAGAGCATGGGAGTTGGGGGGAAAGTAAGACTTTTTTTTTAACTGGAAAGAAAAGAAATTAGGATTGTGGCTGTCAGTGGTTGTGGATGGGGTCATGGAAATTACTATTTAATGGGGACAGAGCTTTAGTTTGGCAAAATAAAAACAGTTCTGGGGATGGGTGCTTGACAATATGAACATATTATACTAATACCAGTAAATTGTACACTTAAAAAATTTTATGATAGTTTTATGTGCATTTTCCACAAGAAAAAACAGGATTAAATTAAATAAAATAGAGACAGAATAACTTAATGTTGGGTTCATGGGCCTCTAAAGAGATCCCTGAAAATGATGGGGATACAATAATTCACTTGAAATTATTTGCAAATTATGGATCCTCCCCCTCCCCATTTGGAGAGAGATTCCAATAGGTTTCAGCAGAAACTTAAGTAATGCCCACAGTGAAAATTAAGAAGGCTAAAAAAATGTTTGCTCATACATTTGCAATTTATTTTAATGTTTTAGTATAAATATATTTATTTTAATTGGAGGCTAATTACTTTACAATATTGTATTAGTTTTGCCATACATCGACATGAATTCATCACAGGTGTACTCATGTTCTCCATCCGGAAGCCCCTTCCTACCTCTTTCCCCATACCGTCCCTCTGGGTCATCCCAGTGAACTAGCCCCGAACATCCAGTATCATGCAATTTAAAATTATCAAATACAAAGTTTTTATTGCTAGAGTTACACATTACAAAGACATGTCTAATGCCAATAAATTATATTATTTGTTATCCAATCATTACAAGTAATCTAATAGAGTTAGCAAATATTCTGCTTAAATGTTCAGGCTTGCCATTCTTAAATTCCAAAATACTTTGCAGAGGCATCTCCTCTTTTGACAGTCAAGAATTGGTGTCTAGAGATAGTAAATGGCTGGGCCAAGGTGACACAAATGCTTATTTTTCATTCTAACTAAAACCCAGGACTACCAGATACTTAGTCTCATTAAGGTCAGTGGACACCTAGAGCTTTATGAAATGATAATTCAAGATTTATTATGAGTTTAGTACATAACACTGTTTGAAGCATCACATATATCATGGCATTTTTCTCTTCACAGCATGTCTCACAAGATATGTGTTTGTTAGTTCTCACAGCGCTTTATGAGTTGTTGCTTTCACTACAGGTTAAGGAAAGTGAGGTTTATAAAAAATAACTTGCTTATGATCAGGTAGGAAGCAACAGAATCAGATTCAGCCTCAGGTGAGTCTGACTGTAAAGGTCCAAATCATAATTACTGTATTATTTATTCTCTAATTACGAATAAGGACTGAACTTATAGTCATTAGCACAGAAGGTACATCTGATTTAATTCAAGAATACAGAGCTACGCAGCACAGAGATGTGAAAGAATCCAGAGGCTTGAGCCCTGTGATAAAAAATGCTACAGAGTAATAGAAAGGCTAAATGGGTGAAAAGTGAAAGTTGCTCAGTCATATCTAACTCTTGGGACTCCATGAAATCCATGGAATTCTCCAGGCCAGGATACTGGAGCTGTTCCCTTCTCCAGCAGATCTTCCCAACCGGGGAATCAAACCCAGGTCTCCCGCATTGCAGGCAGATTCTTTACCAGCTGAGTTGAAGCCCAAATGGGTAATTACTACTATTATTTTTTAAGCCAACAGTTAGCAGATAGATAGTGAGGATAGATACAGCCACATAAAACAGATCTTTAGAAAAGGGAAAGCTTTATCTTAGTTTTGCTATTTACTAGCTGGAAACTTTGAGTACGGTAACTTCTCTTCTCAAAATCCTCCGAAACCCATCATCTATTATCTACTCCGTTTCTTACTATAGAATCAAAACTTTCTCATCTTTGCCCCTTTCTACTGCTAAGTCATTTCAGTCGTGTCCGACTCTGTGAGACCCCATAGATGGCAGCCCGCCAGGCTTCCTGTCCCTGGGATTCTCCAGGCAAGAACACTGGAGTGGGTTGCCATTTCCTTCTCCAGTGCATGAAAGTGAAAAGTGAAAGTGAAGTCACTCAGTCCTGTCTGACTCTAGCGACCCCATGGACTGACTGCAGTCTACCAGGCTCCTTCATCCATGGGATTTTCCAGGCAAGAGTACTGGAGTGGGGTGCCATTGCTGGGTACTCCTAATTAATGTTTTGTTTAGTTTTGGCCTTTTTTTTTTTTTTAACTTATTTTGAATTGAGGGAAAATTGCTTTACAGTGTTGTGTTGGTTTCTGCCATACAACAATACAAATCAGCCATAATCTTTTTTTTTTTTTTTGGTAACTCATATTACTCTAACCAATCTGTGTATTTTTTTTGGTGACATCACTTTTACTATTTGGGGTTTTTTACAAGATTTAACCATGCTGATATATGTAGCCACAGTTTATTTCTTTGTTCTATTATACATTATTCAATTATATAAATGGCTTCCCAGGTGGCGCTAGTAGTAAATAACTTGCTTGCCAATGCGGGAGACGTTAAGAGACATGGGTTCAGTACTTGGGTCCAGAAGATCTGGAGAAGGAAAGGGCAACCCACTTCAGTATTCTTGACTAGAGAATTCCATGGACACATAAGCCTGTCAGGCTATAGTCTGTGGGGTCTCAAAGAGTTGGACATGACTGAGTGAATCTCTGCTTGTCTTCCATAAGCCCTTCTTGTACCTCTCTTTCATTTAAATTCTCCATTCTCCTAAGACTTATTTTCCTTATTTTTGTTTCATCTTATTTTCATTCTTCTGTCTCTGTTTTCTGTCATTCAATATTATATTTGAATCTCCATACATCTCAGAAAGACATTGGTCTGAGTTCACCAAAAAAGACAATTTAATTATTGGATATTTTTTTCTTTATAGTCTCTGCATTGTTGACCTATCGTAATCCAAAACATAACTTTGAGAGAACATACCTGAAAAAAAGGAGCTTTTTGTACATTTGTGAACAAACTTTTTTTCCTAATATATGCTTAATATCTGTTTTTATTCACTTAATTATTTGTACCAGGTCTTAGTTGAGTCTTGTGAGATTGTTTTTTCCAGTTGGGCATGCAAAATCTTAGTTGCTGACCAGAGATTAGTTAGATCTAGTTTGCTTAGATCAGTGGATCTAGTTTGCTGAACAGAGATCAAACCCAGGCCCTCTACACAGGGAGCATTGAGTCTTAGCCACTAGACCACCAGGGAAGTCCCTAGATGGATGTGTTTAGAATTGGATACAGCTATGTACAAGATTATTGAACTGGAACATATGTGAATATAAGCTATCTAGACTGAAGCACAGGGAACAAAATGAAAGATGTTCAAGCTGCTTTTAGAAAAGGCAGAGGAACCAGGGATCAAATTGTCAACATCTGCTGGACCACCAAAAAAGCAAGAGAGTTCCAGAAAAACATCTATTTCTGCTTTATTGACTATGCCAAAGCCTTTGACTGTGTGGATCACAATAAACTGTGGAAAATTCTTCAAGAGATGGGAATACCAGAGCAACTGACCTGCCTCTTGAGAAACCTATATGCAGGTCAGGAAGCAACAGTTAGAACTGGACATAGAATGACAGACTGGTTCCAAATAGGAAAAGGAGTACATCAAGGCTGTATATTGTCACCCTGCTTATTTAACTTATATGCAGAGTACATCATGAGAAACGCTGAGCTGGAAGAAGCACAAGCTGGAATCAAGATTTCCGGGAGAAATATCAATAACCTCAGATATGCAGATGACACCACCCTTATGGCAGAAAGTGAAGAGGAACTAAAAAGTCTCTTGATGAAAATGAAAAAGGAGAGTAAAAAGTTGGCTTAAAGCTCAACATTCAGAAAATGAAGATCATGGCATCTGGTCCCATCACTTCATGGAAAATAGATGGGGAAACAGTGTCAAACTTTACTATTTTGGGCTCCAAAATCAGTGCAGATGGTGATTGCAGCCATGAAATGAAAAAACGCTTACTCCTTGGAAGGAAAATTATGACCAACCTAGATAGCATATTGAAAAGCAGAGACACTTTGCCAACAAAGGTCTGTCTAGTCAAGGCTATGGTTTTTCCAGTGGTCATGTATGGATGTGAGAGTTGGACTATGAAGAAAGCTGAGTGCTGAAGAACTGATGCTTTTGAGCTGTGGTGTTGGAGCAGACTCTTGAGAGTCCCTTGGACTGCAAGGAGATCCAACCAGCCCATTCTAAAGGAGATCAGTCCTGGGTGTTCATTGGAAGGACTGATGCTAAAGCTGAAACTCCAGTATTTTGTCCTCCTCATGTGAAGAGTTGACTCATTGGAAAAGACTCTGATGCTGGGAGGGATTGGGGCAGGAGGAGAAGAGGATGACAGAGGACGAGAAGGCTGGATGGCATCACTGACTCGATAGACATGAGTCTGAGTGAACTCTGGGAGTTGGTGATGGACAGGGAAGCCTGGCATGCTGCAATTCATGGGGTCGCAAAGAGTCAGACACGACTGAGCAACTGAACAGCAACTATATATATAGATGAACATATAGCTGTTCAGTTGCTCAGTCGTGTCTGACTTTGTGACTCCATGGACTGCAGCATGTCAGGCTTCCCTGTCCTTTACCATCTCCCAGAGCTTGCTCAAACTCATGACCATTGAGTCAGTGATGCCACCCAACCTTCTCGTCCTCTGTCATCCCCTTCTCCTCCTGCTTTGAGTCTTTCTCAACATCAGAGTCTTTTCCAGTGAGTTGGTTCTTTGCAGCAGGTAACCAAAGTATTGGAGCTTCAGCTTCAGCTTCAGCATCAGTCCCTCCAGTGAATAATCAGGATTGATTTTCCTTAAGATTGCCTGGTTGATCTCCTTGCAGTCCAAGGGACTCCAAAAGAGTCTTCAACACCAGAGTTCAAAAGCACCAATTCTTCAATGCTCAACCTTCTTTATGATCCAACTCTCACTTCCGTATATGGAAATGGTAAAATGTCATTGCATGTATATTTTTATTTATAGTTTTATAACAGAAGGATACAGTAGAGGAAATACTGAATATTTAACAGTATAAATATTTTGGCCATCTGTATGTCTTCCTTGGAAAGAAGATATGATATATCTACAATAGAATATTAGTCAGCCGTAAAAATAACAAAATAATGACATTTGTAGTGACATAGATGGACCTAGAGATTGTCATACTGAGTGAAGCAAGTCAGACAGAGCAAGATAAATATCGTATAATATCATTACATGTGGAATCTAAAAAAATGATACAAATGAACTTATTTACAAACATAAGTCACCCCCCCAAAAGATAATAAGTTTTAGCCAATCTCCTATGGTCTGGAACCCCACATTATAAAAGTCAATGCTGTAAAATTTAAACAACTTCTTCATTTTCACATTAAAAGCCATCCCATAAAGAAAGGCCTGTGAATCTTATAGCAGTACAGATTTGAAGAATCCCTGTTCAGGAATAGTTTGTTTCTTACTTCTTACAATATTCATATCATATGGCCAAAAAGCAAGTGAAAAGATATTCAGTGTAACTGATTAGAGCAATGCAAATTGAAACTACAAAGAGTTGTCACTTTGCACTGGTCAGAAATCTATACCCTGGTCAAAAAATCTACAAATAATGAGTGCTGGAGAGGGTGTGGAAAATAGGGACCCCTCCTACAATGTTGGTAGGAATGTAAATTGGGAGAACAATATAGAGGTTCCTTAAAAAACTAAAAATAGAACTTCCATATAATGTGTCAGCCCCACTCCTGGGCACATATCCAGAGAAAAGATAAATTTATTTCCGTGTTCACCACAGCACTATTTATAATAGTCAAGACAAGGAAACAACTTAAATGTCAATCTATGGACAAATGTAGTGATTCTTGATTCTGTTGTTGATGTCTTAGATCAATTTTGGAAATATTCATATCAAGAAAAGCTCTGAATTTTCTTTTGAGAACACACACATACACAGTATACCTTTACATGTTGCATCCTATGTACTATTTTAAAGATACAGGTCTTTTTCAATATGTCCATTTTATTATTTTTCTCTCTGTTTACTTATCACTGAATGTGTAGTACTGGTTTCTGTTAACGCACAGTATTACAAAATGAAATCCCTTATAACTATACAGCAGAAGTGAGAAATAGATTTAAGGGACTAGATCTGATAGACAGAGTGCCTGATGAACTATGGATGGAGGTTTGTGACATTGTACAGGAGACAAGAATCAAGACCATTCCCAAAAAAAAGAAATGCAAAAAAGCAAAATGGCTGTATAAGGAGGCCTTACAAACAGCTGTGAAAAGAAGAGAAGTGAAAAGCAAAGGAGAAAAGGAAAGATATACCTATTTGAATGCAGAGTTCCAAAGAATAGCAAAGAGAGATAAGAAAGCCTTCCTCAGTGATCAGTGCAAAGAAATTGAGGAAAACAATAGAATGGGAAAGACTAGAGATCTCTTCAAGAAAATTAGAGATACCAAGGGAACATTTTATGCACAGATGGGCTCAATAAAGGACAGAAATGTACGGACCTAACAGAAGCAGAAGATATTAAGAATAGGTGGAAAGAATGCACAGAACTGTACAATAAAGATATTCATGATCAAGATAATCATGATGCTGTGATCACTCACACTCACCTAGAGCCAGATATCCTGGAATGTGAAGTCAAGTGGGCCTTAGGAAACATCACTATGAACAAAGCTAGTGGAAGTGATAGAATTCCAGTTGAGCTATTTCAAATCCTGAAAGATGATGCTGGAAAAGTGTTGCACTCAATAGGTCAGCAAATTTGGAAAACTCAGCAGTGGCCACAGAACTGGAAAAAGTGTTTTCATTCCAATCCCAAAGAAAGGCAATGCCAAAGAATTCTCAAACTACCGCACAATTGCACTCATCTCACATGCTAGTAAAGTAATGCTCAAAATTCTCCAAGCCAGGCTTCAACAATACATGCACCATGAACTTCCAGGTGTTCAAGCTGGTTTTGAAAAAGGCAGCGGAACCAGAGATCAAATTACCAACATCTGCTGGATCATTAAAAAGCAAGAGTTCCAGAAAAACATCTATCTCTGCTTTATTGACTATGCCAAAGCCTTTGACTGTGTGGATCACAATAAACTGTGGAAAATTCTGAAAGTGATGGGAATACCAGACCACCTGACCTGCTTCTTGAGAAACCTATATGCAGGTCAGGAAGCAACACTTAGAACTGGACATGGAACAACAGACTGAGTCCAAATAGGAAAAGGAGTACGTCAAGGCTGTATACTGTCACCCTGCTTATTTAACTTATATGCAGAATACATCATGAGAAATGCTGGGCTGGAGGAAGCACAAGCTAGAATCAAGATTTCTGGGAGAAATATCAATAACCTCAGATATGCAGATGACACTACCCTTATGGCAGAAAGTGAAGAAGAACTAAAGAACCTCTTGATGAAAGTGAAAAAGGAGAGTGAAAAAGTTGGCTTAAAGCTCAACATTCAGAAAACTAAGATCATAGCATCTGGTCCCATCACTTCATGGCAAATAGATGCGGAAACATTGGAAACAGTGGCTGGATTTTATTTTGGGGGGCTCCAGAATCACTGCAGATGGTGATTGCAGCCATGAAATTAAAAGACACTTAGTCCTTGGATGGAAAGTTATAAGCAACCTGGACAGCATAACAAAAAGCAGAGACATTACTTTGCCAACAAAGGTCCTTCTAGTCAAGGCTATAGTCTTCCCAGTAGTCATGTGTGGATATGAGAGTTGGACTATAAAGGAGGCTGAGCACCAAAGAATTGATGCGTTTGAACTGTGTAGTTGGAGAAAACTCTTTAGAGTCCCTTGGACTGCAAGGAGATCCAACCAGTCCATCCTAAAGGAGATCAGTCCTGGGTGTTCATTGGAAGGACTGATGTTGAGGCTGAAACTCCAATATTTTGGCCACCTGATGTGAAGAGCTGACTCATTTAAAAAGACTCTGATGCTGGGAAAGATTGAGGGCAGGAGGAGATGGGGACGACAGAGGATGAGATGGTTGGATGACATCACCGACTCAATGGACATAGGTTTGGGTAGACTCTGGCCATTTGTAATGGACAGGGAGGCCTGGCGTGCTGTGGTTTATGCAGTTGCAATGAGTTGGACAAGACTGAGCTACTGAACTGAACTGAACTAGATTTAATTTAACTATTTACCTCATATTCTTATAACAATTCCACTCACATCTTACTTTGCAATTGAAAAGTGTTTTTTTTTTTTTTTTTAATTGGAGTGCACATGACAGAAAAGATTATTTGTTATTTATGACTGTGCTTCCCCTTCATGGATCACAGTCTTGTGCTGGTGAATGGGCTTGTGTAACTCAATGAAGGTATGAGCTACACTGTGCAGTGCCACCCAAGACAGACAAGTCATAGAGGAGAGTTCTGATGAAACATGATCCACTGGTAGAGGAAATGGAAAACCACTCCATTATTCTTGTCACAAGAACTCCATGAATAGTATAAAAAGGCAAAAATATATAACCCTGGAAGATGAGCCTCCCCAGATTGGAAGCTATTCCGTATGTTACAGAGAAGAGCAGAGGGCAATTACTGATAACTCCAGAAAGAATGAAGAGGTTGAGCCAAAGCAGAAACTATACTCAGTAGTGTTTACATAAGGTAGTGAAAGAAAAGTCCAATGCTGTAAAAAAAAAAAACAACAATATTGCATAGAAATATGTAATGTTAGGTCCATGAGTCAAGGTAAACTGGATGTGGCCAAGCAGGAAATGGCAAGGATGAACACGGACATCTTAGAAATCAATGAATTAAAATGGACCAGAATGGGCAAATTTAATTCAGATGACCACTATATCTACTACTCTGGACAATAATCCCTTAAAAGAAATGGAGTAGCCATCATAGTCAACAAAAGAGTCCAAAATGCAACAGTTAGGTACAGTCTCAAAAATGACAGAATGAACTTAGTTTGTTTCCAGGACAAAGCATTCAACATCACAGTAATCCACATATATCTCCCAATCACTGATGCTAAAGAAACTGAAGTTGGATGATTCTATGAAGACCTACAAGACCTTCTAGAACTAAAACAACAACAACAAAAATGTCCTTTTTCATTATAGGGGATTAGAATGCAAAGTAGGAAGTCAAGGGATACCTGGAGTAACAGGCAAGTTTGGCCTTGGAGTACAAAATGAAGCAGGGCAAAGGCTAACAGAGTTTTTCCAAGAGAACACATTGGTCATAGCAAATACCCTCTTCCAACAACCCAAGAGATGACTCTACACATGGACATCATCAGATGGTCAATACTAAAATCAGACTGATTATATTCTTTCCAGTTGAAGATGGAGAAGCTATAAACAGTCAGCAAAAACAAGACCTGAAGCTGATGTGATCATGAATTCCTTACTACAAAATTCTGAGTTAAATTCAAGAAAGTAGGAAAACAGCTAGGCCATTCAGGTATGATCTAAATCAACTCCCTTCTGAGTATGCAGTGGAAGTGACAAATAGATTTAAGGAATTTGATCTGGTAGATTGAGTGCCAAAAGAACTATGGACAGAGGTTTCTAACATTATACAGGAAATGGTGACTAAAATCATCCCTAAGAGAAAGAAACGCAAAAAGGCAAAGTGGTTGTCCGATGAGGCTTTACAAATGGCTGAGGAAGGAGAGAAACAAAAGGCAAGGGAGAAAGGGAAAGATATACACACTTGAATCCAGAGAATAGCAAGGAGAAGTAGGCAGACCTTAGTAATTGAACAATACAAAGAAATAGAGGAAAACAATAGAATGGGAAAGACTAAGGCACTGGCACCCTACTCCAGTACTCCTGCCTGGAAACCCCCATGGACGGAGGAGCCTGCTAGGCTGCAGTTCGTGGGGTCGCTAAGAGTCGGACAGGACTGAGCGACTTCACTTTCACTTTTCACTTTCATGCATTGGAGAAGGAGATGGCAACCCATTCCAGTGTTCTTGCCTGGAGAATCCCAGGGACGGGGGAGCCTGATGCGCTGCCGTCTATGGGGTCGCACAGAGTCAGACACGACTGAAGCGACTTAGCAGCAGCAGCAGCAGAGGTCTCTTCAAGAAATTGGAGCTATATAAGCATATCTTCAGAAGAGAAACAGTAAGGACCTAACAGAAGCAGAGAAGATTGAGAAGAGGCAGCAAGAATATACAGATAAACTATACAAACAAGGTCTTTATGCCCCAGATAACCATGGTGGTGTGGTCACACACCTCGAACTAGACATCCTGCAGTGTGAAGTCAAGTGGGCTTTCAGTTCAGTTCAGTTCAGTTCAGTTCTGCTGCTGCTACTGCTAAGTCGCTTCAGTCGTGTCCGACTCTGTGCAACCCCATAGACGGCAGCCCACCAGGCTCCCCCGTCCCTGGGATTCTCCAGGCAAGAACACTGGAATGGGTTGCCATTTCCTTCTCCAATGCATGAAAGTGAAAAGTGAAAGTGAAGTCTCTCAGTCGTGTCTGACTCTTAGCGACCCCATGGACTGCAGCCTACCAGGCTCCTCTGTCCATGGGATTTTCCAGGTAAGAGTACTGGAGTGGGGTGCCATTGCCTTCTCCATCAGTTCAGTTCAGTCGTGTCCAACTCTTTGTGACCCCATGAATTGCAACACACCAGGCCTCCCTGTCCATCACCAACTCCCAGAGTTTACCCAAACTCATGTCCATCGAGTCGGTGATGCCATCCAGCCATCTCATCTTCTGTCGTCCCCTTCTCCTTCTGCCCTCAATCCCTCCCAGCATCAGGGTCTTTTCCAAGGAGTCGACTGTTTGCATGAGGTGGCCAAAGTATTGGAGTTTCAGCTTCAGCATCATTCCTTCCAATGAACACCCGGACTGATCTCCTTTAGGATGGACTGATTGGATCTCCTTGCAGTCCATGGGACTCTCAAGAGTCTTCTCCAACACCACAGCTCAAAACCATCAATTCTTTGGTGCTCAGCTTTCTTCACAGTGCAGCTCTCGCATCCATACATGACTACTGGAAAAACCATAGCCTTGACTAGACGGACCTTTGTTGGCAAAGTAATGTCTCTGCATTTGAATATGCTATCTAGGTTGGTCATAACTTTTCTTCCAAGGAGTAAGCGTCTTTTAATTTCATGGCTGCAATCGCCATCTGCGGTGATTTTGGAGCCCCCAAAAATAAAGTCTGACACTGTTTCCACTGTTTCCCCATCTATTTCCCATGAAGTGATGGGACCAGATGCCATGATCTTTGTTTTCTGAATGTTGAGCTTTAAACCAACTTTTTCACTCTCCTCTTTCACTTTCATCAAGAGGCTCTTTAGTTCTTCTTCACTTTCTGCCATAAGGGTGGTGTCATCTGCATATCTGAAGTTATTGATATTTCTCCTGGCAATCTTGATTCTAGCTTGTGCTTCTTCCACTTCCAGCTCAGCGTTTCTCATGATGTATTCTGCATATAAGTTAAATAAGCAGGGTGACAATATACAGCCTTGATGTACTCCTTTTCCTATTTGAAACCAGTCTGTTGTTCCATGTCCAGTTCTAAGTGTTGCTTCCTGACCTGCATATAGGTTTCTCAAGAGGCAGGTCAGGTGGTCTGGTATTTCCATCTCTTTCAGAAAGTGGACCTTAGGAAGCAGCAAAATGAACAAAGTTAGTGGAGGTGATGGAATACCAGCTGAGCTATTCCAAATCCGAACAGGTGATGATATTTAAGTGCTGGACTCAATGTGTCAGCAAATTTGGAAAATTCAGCAGTGGCCATAGGACTGGAAGAAGTCAGTTTTCATTCCAATCCCAAAGAAGGGCAGTGCCAAAGAATGTTCAGACTACCATACAATTGCACTCATTTCACATGCCAGCAAGGTTATGCTCAAAATCCTTCAAGCTAGACTTCAGCAGTACATGAACCAAGAACTTCCAGATGTAAAACCTGGATTTCGAAGAGGCCAATGTCAAATTGCCAACATCCATTGGATCATGGAGAAAACAGGGGAGTTCAAGACACATGTATACTTCTGCTTCACTGATTATACTAAACTCTTCGACTGTATGGGTCACAACAAACTGTAGAAAACTCTTAAAAGAGATGAGAATATCAGACTACCTCACTTGTCTCCTAAGAAACCTGTATTCAAGTCAAGAACCAACACTTTGAACTGGACATGAAACAATGGACTAGTTCCAAACTGAGAAAGGAATATGACAGGTCTATATATTGTCACACTGCTTAGTTAACATATGCAGAGTACATCATGCAAAATACTGGGCTAGATGAATCACCATATGGAATCAAGATTGCCAGGAGAAATATGATACTACTCTAATAGCAGAAAGTGAAGAGGAACTAGGGACCCTCTTCGCAAGGGTGAAAAAGGAGATTGAAAAAGCGGGCTTGAAACTCAACATTAAAAAAATGAAGCAAACAACAACAACAAAATCACTTCATTCACTTCACGGCACATAAAAGGGGAAAAAGTGGAAGCACTGACTGATTTATTTCTGTAGGCTCCAAAATCACTGCAAACAGTGACTGCAGTCAGGAAAAGAGATGCTTGTTCCTTGGAAGGAAGGTTATGACAAATATAGGCTGCATGTCAAAAGCAGAGAGATCACTTTACCAACAAATGTCTGTGTAGTCAATGTTATGGTTTCTCCAGTAGTCATATATGGATGTGTGAGTTGAACCATAAAGAAGACTGAGAACTGAAGAACTGATGCTTTTGAACTGTGGTGCTAGAGAAGACTTTGAGAGTCCCTTGAACAGCAAAGAAATCAAACTAGTCAATCGTAAAGAAAATCAACCCTGGATATTCAATGGAAGGACTGATACTGAAGCTAAAGCTCCAATGCTTTGGCCACCTATACTTTTGCTAAGAACTGACTTATTAGGAGTATTACTCTTGCCTGAAGAATCCCGTGGATGCAGGAGCCTGGTAGGCTGCAGTCCATGGGGTTGCTAAGAGTCGGACATGACTGAGCGACTTCACTTTCACTTTTCACTTTCATGCGTTGGAGAAGGAAATGGCAACCCACTCCAGTGTTCTTGCCTGGAGAATCCCAGGGATGGGGGGGCCTGGTGGGCTGCTGTCTATGGGGTCGCACAGAGTCAGACATGACTGAAGCAACTTAGCAGCAGCAGACTTAATAGAAAAGACCCTGATGCTGGAAAGATTGAGGCAAGAGGAGAAGAGGATGACAGAGGATACGATCATTAGACAGCATCATCAACTCAATAGTCTTGAATTTGAGCAAACTCTGGAACATAGTGAAGGACAGGGAATTCTGGCATGCTGAAGTCTATGGTGTTGCAAAGAAGACTGAAGAGACTGTTGCAAAGAAGACAAGACTAAAGAGACTGAAGAGCAACAACATATTGTGCTTAAGCTTGTACCATCCAGTCTGAAGGGATTCCCTCTATCATTTTTACACATTTATAAAATTGACTTTTTGATAACAGTAGTCCTGAAAGTGCAGTGAAGAATGAGTGGACTGTGATGAGTGATGAAAAGGGAGAAATGGTGTTCTCAGCCTGGGAAAAGTGCTCCCATGCTGAGAGAGGAAGAATGATCCAAAATCAGTGAAGATGGACAGAAGTCTACTTTTTCCTGTTGGAGACATACAGGGGTTATTTGTACAGAACAGACCTCACATGTTGCTTTGGGGCTCTATTCTAACCTTGATTACGACAAATTCTCCCAGTGCCTAGAAGACTACTGAGCACTAATCTTTGTTCCTGTAGTCATTGACAAACCTATCCCCTTTTCTCTGATTACATTAGGATGGTGAAAAGTTAACTATGACATATGTCTTTCTGCTCTCACATTGAAAAATTCCCTCACCCACTTTGATCATATTTAATTTTTGAAACGAGTTGCCAGTCCAGGTGCGATGCACGATACTGGATGCTTGGGGCTGGTGCACTGGGATGACCCAGAGGGATGGTACGGGGAGGGAGGAGGGAGGAAGGTTCAAGATGGGGAACACGTGTATACCTGGGGTGGATTCATGTTGATATATGGCAAAACCAATACAATATTGTAAAGTTAAAAAATAAAATAAAAGACCAAAAAAAAAAAAGTTAATTTGTCTATGATATGTCTCTGTGAGACATTATGCATTATGGTAGCATATAAAAGTATATGTATATGGGGGTTGTTTTCATTATTGTATTGGTAAGGGTATATTAACCTGGATTCATTTAGCATTTGACTTTCTTTAAACCTTTTCATCTAATAATCTCACCAACACACAAAGTGTAATTATAAGTTGGCTTCCCATATAGATCTGCCTACGCCAATTCTGGTCTTTAAAATATCCTACTTTAAGAAAAATGAAATAAAAGTCAATGCTTTCCCACAGGTTTTCATGCAGCTTGGAGCTGAAGGACTTACTCATAAGTTCTGAAATGAGTTGGGATGTCTGACTTCAGTTGATTTTGCTACTGATAAACATCTTAACACCTGGGAATTCTCTTCACCTCTCTAAGCTCTAATTTGATCTCTTCTCTTTCAGTAAAATTTAAAAAATATTAAAGTAAATAATCTTAAAGTTTCCTTTCAGCTCTGATATTCAAGCACATCCATGAAATGCTGAAGTTTGTTCCAGGTTATGAGATAAGTCAGCAATAGAATTGGAAACAAAACCCTCAAGATATATCTTTAGCTATAATCTGATGACCTAGAGAAAAGAGAGAAATTTCATAAGAAAGAGGATAGAAGAAAAAATGAATCAAAGATGATATGGAAAGGAACAAGTGAAAGTGAAAGTGTTAGTCTCTCAGTTGTGTCCGACTCTTTGTGACCCAATGGTCTGTATCCTGCCAGGCTCCTCTGTCCGTGGAATTCTCTAGGCAAGAATACTGGAGTGGGTAGATATTTCCTTCTCCAGGGGATCTTCCTAACCCAGGGATCAAAACTAGGTCTCCTGCATTTCAGGCAGATTCTTTACTCTTTGAGCCAAACCTCTTTGCATGGAAAATAAGGTAAGGGTGAAACGAGAATAGAAAGAAAAATGTTTGAAAAATACCAAGAATAAAAGAAGGAATACATGACACAGTTGCATAAGCTTCCTCTTTTGATCTACTATTTCACATTTACAAAAAAAAAAAACTAGATAGTTCAATATAATTATTTCTCTACTTCTCCAAATTATATATTATGCAAATATCTGTCAAATTCTAAGTCTCTGTGATATTAAGGAACCCTTCCTTGGTGGCTCAGATGGTAAGGGATCCACCTGCAATGTGGATGACCTGGGTTTGATCCCTGGGTTGGGAAGATCTCCTAGAGAGGGGAACGGCTACCATCCAGTCCAGTATTCTTGCCTGGAGAATTCCACGGACAGAGGAGTCTGGCAGGCTACAGTCCATGGGGTTGCAAAGGGTCAGACATGACTGAGAGACTTTCACTTTCACTTTTATTCCTTCACTACTGGGCCCCACCCTAGTATCTTCCTGAATCACAGATTTACTTTTTTTCTCTGCAGCCTCACAGGTACCACTGGCCACTGTGAGTGATGTGACTCTCTTACACTTCTATCTTCCTCTTACCCTCCCCACTGCCCATTTCCTAAATCCAGAATGGTGTTTCTGTACTGAAAGAATCAGCCTATAATGTAACCACATGGTGATTTTATTTTAAGGTAAACTATTCATTTTCAGACTGTGGCTCACCAGGGCTTTGATTCAAACTGGAGCAAGAGCATCTTTCAACAGAAGCATCTGGATGTGGCTAAATGAAGTGTGATGATAAAGTGGAGATGCAAGAATTAGAAAGGATGTGGTTACACTACAGATGTAGAGTGCCTACAGCCCTCAAGTTTACTGTTTTAAGAGCTTACTTTCAAGACTGATGTGACACAATTAAAAAATGAATTCTGAAAAAGTTATCATCTGTGGGCTTTTCCATCTTCATACTTGATTTGAGTTCATTATACAATTCATGGTTACTACTAACAATGAACCAGGTCAATCACAGGAACAAATATACACATATTTGAAGAATATGTAAGAGTACAAAATGCTATGTCCAGACTCTGAAGGGAAGTATTTAGAGTAAAACACAACAGGTAAAGGAAAATGTTGCTAGTATAATAGGGTGTGATTTGCCAAGCTGTTTTTCCCTTGCTGATAAGGGTAGTCCAGGGCCCTAGTTTCATCTGATCTGAAGCCAAGTAATAGCTTTCCTTTACTGAGAACATGCAAAACATCTGGCAATATATTTTGTGCTTTACATACAGCTTTAAAACAAATGCTAATAATAACCACTTTTTACCTCTGGTAATTTTATCTCCATTTCATCGATAAGTAGCTTCTCCCAAAGTTCATACTACTAAACCCTGGGGCTGAATTTGACTGACTTAAATACCCAAATCTATAATCCTAACTCCATTTAACACTGCCCTTCTGACCATTTGGATGTCTCTGTCCTTCAGAAACCAGGACTCTTATTTACCTCAAGTTCAGGGGCTTTGCACACCTTATATAGTGCTAAAGTCTGGGTCATGGCTCAGCTCTGCTATTCATTATCTGTAAAATGGACAATAATAATACTCATCTTTAGGATCATTGTATACAATTCTCTTTCTCTGTACCTAGCACACCGATGGTTGTGGTTGCTTTTGTTTGATGTCAAATATTTTGGCATCAATGCCTTACTCGGATTGTGCCTTAAATTTGTGTTATTTCATCCTATTGTCTCACCAAGTCCAAGTCCTTATTTGAGACCTAGAATTTGAGTTTATGTTTTTTCAGACCTATGACCTATTGAAAATTCTGTCTCCCAGTGACCTTCTGTGAGGACATGGTACATAACCCGAGGGCCCAAACTTTTGAGAGAATAAATTATACAATTATCAAGGATATTATCTTTGGTTGGGAGTATGTTGTGGATATAACAATTTAAATATTTAAAATACACAGTTACTTACAAGCACTATTTACACAGATGCTGTATTCTAACAAAATTTGTAGATGGATCTTATTCCTTTCCACTCCTAAAAAAACAAAACATAAATAAGTTAAACTCAACATACATGTACATGGCACATTTATTTTAGGATAAGGAAATAAAATTTCAAGGCTCATATTTGAAACTATTTGACTAGTTTTCTAGCATACTTAAGTTTGAACATTTCATTTCCCCTTTCATTCTAACTGTTCAGCTGAAACAGCACTTCCATCTCTGGAAGATCATCTTTCATTCAGCTATTTAGGAAAACCCAGGATAAATCATTTATAGCCATTAGGGCAGAATTTTTACCTTTAATCAATCTGATAATTAAACTCTTAAATTGCTACTAAGTTACTTTATTCTTACAGATTGTAACTCACCATTACAAAGAGATGTGTACGTATGCAGTATATGCTGCTCTCTTTTTTAGTTGCTAAGTCATGTCCAACTTTTTGTGACCCTATGGGCTGTAGCTATACAGGCTCCTCTGTCCATGAGATTTCCCAGGCAAGAATACTGGAGTGGGTTGCTGTTCCCTTCTCTAGGGGATCTTCCCGAGCCAGGCATCAAACTCACTTCTCCTGCTTGGCAGGTGGATTCTTTACCACTGAGCAACCTGGAAAGCCCCATACGCATGAAGTGAATAAATTATATAGAATTTATAGAAGTGAATAAATTATATAGAAACATACATATGAATATACCTATCAAGGCATATAGGTCAAAGTCAATGATGTATCACTTGTTCTTTTTTATTCTTTACAAGTTACAAATAGTTTTGGAGAAGGCAATGGCACCCCACTCCAGTACTCTTGCCTGGAAAATCCATGGACGGAGGAGCCTGGTAGGCTACAGTCCATGGGGTCGCTAAGAGTCGGACACGACTAAGCGACTTCACTTTCACTTTTCACTTTCATGCATTGGAGAAGGAGATGACAACCCACTCCAGTGTTCTTGCCTGGAGAATCCCAGGGACGGGGGAGCCTGGTGGGCTGCTGTTTGTGGGGTCACAAAGAGTCGGACACGACTGAAGAGCTATGCAGCAGCAGTAGCAGCAGTAAACAAAAATCAAAGCAATACTACACATTAAAATGACATCTGTATGTTATCCAAATATCAGTATCTACAAAACAAAGTTTTATTGGAACATAAACTCATCATTGATTTATGAATTGTTCGTGACTTTTTCACACTATAACAGCAAAGCTGAGTAGGGCCCACAAATCCTAAAATACTTGTTATCTTACCTGTTTTAGAGCAGGTTTGTCAATCTCTGATATAAACCAAACACTACCTATATCTACATTTTTCCCCCTTTCGCTGTCCTTTAGCTTTGAAGCCTACTGCTCAGGTACCTGGCTCTTTCATTCATATGCCCACACAGACTCTCCTGGGCATTAGTTGCATCTTTCTGCTATATTTACACACCAATGTGTTTCAATGTAGTTCAGCCACATTCCTCATCATATGCCAATTCTTTCATCATGATGACTTTCCATCTTTTATACGGACGCCGATCTCAACTTGCAATTTTCCTGTTAATACTCCTTATCTAAAGAACCTCTCATTAATAGAAAACACTCATTTTCTCATTTTTCTAATTCATTAAGGAAAACAGTCTATGCAGTGGACTTCCCAGTATTTTTCCACCATTACACCTTCCTATATGTCAGTACTTCTTTTTTCCTTTAGGACTCATACTTTTGCAATATAGCACTGTTGTTCAGTTGCTAAATCATGTTTGACTTTTTATGATTCCATGAAATGCAACATGCAAGGCTTTCGGATCCTTAACTATCTCCCAGAGTTTGCTCAAGGTCGTATCCATTGAGTTGGTGATGCTATCCAACCATCTCATTCTCTGTTGCCCTCTTCTCCTTTGCCTTCAATCTTTCCCAGCATTAGGGTCTTTGCCAATGAAGAGTCTACTCTTCACATCAGGTGGGCAAAGTATTGGTGTTTCAGCTTCAACATCAGTCCTTCCAATGAATATTCAGGGTTGATTTCCTTCAGGATTGACTGATTTGATCTCCTTGCAGTCCAAGGGACTCTCAAGAGTCTTCTCCATGACCACACTTTGAAAGCATCAATTCTTTGGCACTCAGCATTCTTTATGGTCCAACTCTCACATCCATACATGACTATTGGAAAAACCATAGCTTTGACTATATGGATCTTTGTTGTCAAAGTGATGTCTCTGTATTTTAATATACTGTCTTGGTTTGTCATAGCCTTCCTTCCATATAGTATACTTGCTAATTTATTCATGCACTCATTCTTCTATTTATCCATTTATCCATTCATCATCTACAAAAGTGTATTAGGTACTTCCAGACCAGAAAGAAAATAAAATATATTTTCTATTCCTACAGAACTCACATTCTTGTATGGGAACAGACACACAATTAGAGCTTAAAATGTTGAATACTCTATTAGAGGAAGTTACTGAGGAGTTTAATTGAGGAGCAAAGAGAATGAACATTCTGTTTTATTGTCATTGACTTCCAACTTTTTCAACAATATCTTAACTTTGGTATTTTATTACTATTCTCCTTCTATTCAGTTTCCTAGCATTGTTATTATCTTTTAGCTCCTCAAGCCCCTCTGCTCTGGTAATGCCAATATTTACTTCACTCTGTAACCCACAAGAATGGCCACCCATTCATATGAATGCTCATTCACAGTAATTTTTATTACCGTAATGACATTACAATGTCATTAGTTTTGATTTCTTTGCTTTTACTGAACATGCTCTTCATCCATATTTTGGCTTCCAGTTCTTCCAAATGAATCCATGCTAACTTCATTTGTCTCTTCAATTAAACAAAAATACCCCCTAGTTTTTCATATAAAAAGTGCCTCACTAGTGCCTCTCCCATGCACTTCAATGTTTGGTCTTCGTTTGTATTCAAACTCTCACCCCAATACCTTGGTGACTTGCCAAAATTTGTTTCCTTTTCCATGATTCTATTTGAACGCCTGCTGCAGACAATTATAAAAGAGTGTTGAATTGTTCTCTGAATCATTTGGATTCTCTAACAACAGCTTAGGATTCGGTGCTATATAATAATTTTTAAAGTAGCTGTTGAAATTTACTTAACTTTTTCTATGCAGCTCAGGAAGCAACAGTTAGAACTGGACATGGAACAACAGACTGGTTCCAAATAGGAAAAGGAGTACGTCAAGGCTGTATATTGTCACCCTGTTTATTTAACTTCTATGCAGAGTACATCATGAGAAACGCTGGACTGGAAGAAACACAAGCTGGAATGAAGATTGCCGGGAGAAATATCAATAACCTCAGATATGTAGATGATACCACCCTTATGGCAGAAAGTGAAGAGGAACTAAAAAGCCTTTGATGAAAGTGAAAGTGGAGAGTGAAAAAGTTGGCTTAAAGCTCAACATTCAGAAAACGAAGATCATGGCATCCGGTCCCATCACTTCATGGGAAATAGATGGGGAAACAGTGGAAACAGTGTCAGACTTTATTTTTCTGGGCTCCAAAATCACTGCAGATGGTGACTGCAGCCATGAAATTAGAAGACACTTACTCCTTGGAAGGAAAGTTATGACCAACCTAGATAACATATTCAAAAGCAGAGACATTACTTTGCCAACAAAGGTTCATCTAGTCAAGGCTATGGATTTTCCCAAAGTCATGTATGGATGTGAGAGTTGGACTGTGAAGAAGGCTGAGCGCCAAATAATTGATGCTTTTGAACTGTGGTGTTGGAGAAGACTCTTGAGAGACCCTTGGACTGCAAGGAGATCCAACCAGTCCATTCTGAAGGAGATCAGCCCTGGGATTTCTTTGGAAGGAATGATGCTAAAACTGAAACTCCAGTACTTTGGCCACCTGATGCGAAGAGTTGATTCATTGGAAAAGACTCTGATGCTGGGAGGGATTAGGGGCAAGAGGAGAAGGGGACGACAGAGGATGAGATGTCTGGATGGCATCACCGACTTGATGGACGTGAGTCTGAGTGAACTCCAGGAGTTGCTGATGGACAGGGAGGCCTGGCGTGCTGCAATTCATGGGGTGGCAAAGAGTCTCACACGACTGAGCCATTGATGTGATGTGATCTGATCTGATCTTCCCGAACCTCACAAAACTTCCTCCAGTTTTTCCATTAAAAAGTTTCCATTGTGGTAAGTTTTAGATTCCACTTTTTTCAGCAATATGTAGCCTGGGTCTAAATTTTGCCCCCGCATCTTTGTACTATCCAGGTTACTAAAATATAAGCTTCAGTACAGACCCTAAGCCTTTGGAAAAATAGGGAGTTCAATCTTTTTCTCCAAAATTAGTATGAAAACCTTCCACATTTCTACCAAGTCAACAGAGATCATGGATTCAACATAGAAACAAGAATAGAGAATATCCAGAGCAAGATGGCAAGCAACCCCACAGCTATAACAGAAAGCTGTTTATACTTTGTATATTTATTAACTAAAATAAATAAAGGCAGAAACTTTGATGGAGCCACACTTTTGCCTACCACTGCATTTGAATGATATTTTAGAAAGTTCAAAGAATTAATAAATAGTGAAACAGTACTGCCTGTTTATTATGCATATACTCTTGGTATCTGGGATTGGTGCCAGGATCGCCCTCCCCAACTCATATCAAAATCCAAGTATGCTATTTTCATATAACCTACCTATGTACAACCCCCCATACACTTTAAATCATCTCTAGAACACTTATGACAACCTAGACGGTGTATTAAAAAGCAAAGACATCACTTTGCTGACAAAGGTCCATATGGTCAAAGCTATAGCTTTTCCAATAGTCATGTATGGATGTGAGAGTTGGATCATAAAGAAGTCTGAGCACTGAAGAATTGATGCCTTTGAATTGTGTTACTGAAGAAGACTCTTGATAGTCCTCTGGGCTGCAAGGAGATCAAACCAGTCAATCCTAAAGGAAATAAACCATGGAAGAACTGATGTTGAAGCTGAAGCTCTAATACTTTGGCTACATGATGAGAAGAACTGACTCACTTGAAAAGACCTTTATGTTGGGAAAGACTGAAGGCAAAAGGAGAAGGGAGCAGCAGAGGATGAGATGGCTAAATAGCATCACTGACTCAATAGACAGCTGAAATCAAGATAGGCGGGAGAAACATCAACAACCTCAAATATGTGGATGATACCAGTATAATGGCAGAAAGTGAAGAGGAGCTAAAGAGTCTCTTGATGAGGGTGAAGAAGGAGAGTGAAGGCATAAGCTTAAAATTAAATATTTAAAAAAAAAACAAAAAACTAAGATAATGCCATCTGGCCCCATTACTTCTTGCAAAAAGAGGGGGAAAAGGTGGAAGTAGTGACAGATTTCCTCTTCTTGGGCTTTAAAATCACTACAGATGATGACTGCAGCCATGAAATCAGAAGACATTTGCTTCTTGGCAGGAAAGCTATGACAAACCTAGAGAGTGTGTTGAAAAACAGAGACTTTGCTGACAAAGCTCCATATAGTCAAGGCTATGGTCCCTTGAGAGTCCTTGGACTGCAAAAGGATCAAATCAGTCAATCTTAAGAGAAATCAACCCTGAATAATTGCTGGAAGGACTGATGCTGCAAGCTGAAATTTGGGTATTCTGGTCATCTGTTATGAACAGGTGACTCATTGGAAAAGTCCCTGATACTGGGAAAAATTGAGGGCAGAAAAAGAAGAAGGGATCTGCCAGGGTCCAGCCCCGGCTGATCCAGGGTATTTGAAGGAGAGACGGCGTAGGTGAGGATCAGGAAACAACTGCTTAATTAAATGTTAATTAAGGATATAAAGAGTAATAGAATGAGGATAGCACAGTGAGGAAATTCAGTGGAGAAAAGAGGCTGAGTAGCTTGGTTTATGCGAGAGACCAATAAAACTTCAAGACAAGAAGTTTGTGCCACTTACGTAGGCCGCAGGCGTCCTTCCGTACTCCCGAAAGAGAGGAGACACTGAGGCCTCCTGGTCGGATCTTAGAAGCCCAGGCATAATTAGTAAGCATGGTGGGTTCCGCGCTCCAGATGGAGACTCAGCCAGAATTTGAGAGAGAGAGTGACATGGGGAGACCAAGTTTCGGTGAACAAGGCCTGCACTTTATTTTCCAAAGTAGTTTTTATACCTTAAGTTATGCATAGAGGATAATGGGGAAGGGGTAGAGTCATGCAAGGACAGCAGTTCCTGATCCTAATCGAAGCCAGACTTTCAAGCTTATCATATGCAAAAGTTCAGGTGATTTGCATCATCTTCTGGCCAGGAGGCCTGTTAACATTTTAAGAAACTTATTTTTCTCTAAAGGTGATTATTCCAAAGTCAGGAGCCACCCTCCAAAAGCATTAGATAAAGTTGCATTCCTATAGGGCAAAGGTGTGGTGGGCTCAATCAAGAAAAGAATTAACTCAAGGGTCCAAGGTTACAAACATTAAAGCTACTATTTACACCAATTATATTAATCAATACACTGCCAGGGACACAGCAGGTAAGGGATATGGAGACTTAGCAGCAAACATTGGCCCAACAAGTGAAAATCCCTTCACCAATACAATTTCTAATCAATCTTTTAACTGCTCAAAGGACTCTGCATTTAGACAGTTTAGAACATCTCATGCCTCTCACAGTTGGGAGGCTCTGAGCAATCACATGTGGCCGGAAAAACCTATTCAGGCAGGCTAGAGGATTTCCAAAGGAGTTTGTAGGTTGAAACACTGTCACACCCAGGAATTATTAACTGGAGCTGTAAGCTAACTCTTTTTTCAGAGAGAGGTAGTGGGGGACAGCATCCCATAAAGTCAGAGGTGTAGGTGAAAGCAGAAAGTAGGCAGACTCTGGTTTTGGGGGTAGATGCTCGAGAATTTCCAGGGGGACTCCTGAGGCTCGATCCTGCCTTTGCGTATGCCGAGCCTCCTTCCTCATGACCTTTGCCATGAACTCCACCTTTGCCATGGGTGGAGTTCCTCACGCTGGCTCCTGGCAGTGATAGAATTCCAATTGAGCTATTCCAGATCCTGAAAGATGATGCTGTGGAAAGTGCTGCACTCAATATGCAATATGCACTCAATATGCAGTATGCCAGCTCCCGGCAGGGATCAGAGGATGAGATGGCTGAATGGCATCAATGATGCAATGGACATGACCTTGGGAAAACTTTGGGAGGTGCTGAGGGACAGGAAGGCCTTGTGTGTTGCAGTCCATGGGGTCGCAAAGAGTCAGGCATGACTGGGTGACTGAACAACAACAACTCTGTGGACAGAAATTTGAGTGAACTCTGGGAGATAGTGCAGGACAGGAAAGCCTGGTGTATTGCAGTCCATGGGGTCACAAAGAGCTGGATATGACTTAGTGACTGAATAACAATAACGACAACACCTAGCATGATTCTAACACTATGCAAATAGTTGCCAGAATGTGGCAGATTCAAGCTTGATTTTTGGAACTTTCTGGAATCTTTTTCCAAATATTTTCTATCCTGGTTAGTTGAATCCATGGATGCAAACCCATTGATACAAAGGAATAACTGTATTCCCTTAAGTCATACAGAATGTATTAAAATCTAATTGTGACACTTGAGAGTTGTTAGAACTTGGTTCAGCCACATAACCTTATGTAGATTCAGAATTCTACTGTGTACATTTAGAAAAGTAATAAGACCTACCCCCTAACACTTTCCTCATATATAAAAATAAGACATTGCAGCAAAGCATATGGGAAATGTCTGGAAATTGTAAGTGCCCTATAAATGAACTTTTTAAACAATGGAGAATGAGCATCATATCAAAAGATAAAACTATACTATAGTGATGCTGCTGCTGCTACTGCTGCTGCTAAGTCGCTTCAGTCGTGTCCAACTCTGTGTGACCCCGTAGACGGCAGCCCACCAGGCTCCTCGGTCCCTGGGATTTCCAGGCAAGAACACTGGAATGAGTTGCCATTTCCTTCTCCAGTGCATGAAAGTGAAAAGTGAAAGTGAAGTTGCTCAGTCGTGCCTGACTCTGTTCAACCCCATGGACTGCAGCCTACCAGGCTCCTCCGTCCATGGGGTTTTCCAGGCAAGAGTACTGGAGTGGGGTGCCATTGCCTTCTCCGATACTATAGTGATACTGGATACCAAAAATGACTATATCCATTCTTGCAGCTATTTCAAGGGAAAAAATATACATATATTTGCCAATGTTAGATGAAAAGGAAGTTAGTATTAGATCAATGAAGATAAAAGGAAGTTCGCATATAGGCTGCAGTCCATGGGGTCGCTAAGAGTCAGACATGACTGAGCGACTTCACTCTCACTTTTCACTTTCCTGTATTGGAGAAGGAAATGGCAACCCACTCCAGTGTTCTTGCCTGGAGAATCCCAGGGATGGGGGCGCCTGGTGGGCTGCCGTCTATGGGGTCACACAGAGTAGGACACAACTGACGTGACTTAATCATAGCTTCCTTTACACATCATCACTGGAACTATGCCAGTGGCCTCACCTGACACTACATACATTGTTCCATGTTTAAACTTTAATATAAGCAGTGCCTCTTTTTATATACATATTTAAAATAGAGATCAGTCTTATGTGTTCATTGTAAGGACTGATGTTGAAGCTGTAACTCCAATACTTTGGCCACCTGATGTGAAGAGCTGACTCATTTGAAAAGATCCTGATGCTGGGAAAGATTGAGGGCAGGAGGAAAAGGGGATGACAGAGGATGAGATGGTTGGATGGCATCACCGACTCAATGGACATCAGTTTGGGTAGACTCCAGGAGTTGGTGATGGACAGGGAGGTCTGGCATGCTTTGGTCCATGGGGACACAAAGAGTTGGACACGACTCAGAGACTGAACTGAACAGAAAATAGCCAGAGGTAATTTGCTGTATGATTCAGAGAACTCAAACTGGGGCTCTGTGACAACCTAGAGTTGTGGGGTAGGGTGGGAGTTGGGAGGGAGGGTCAAGAAAGAGGGGATATATGTATACCTATGATTGATTCATGTTGATATACGGCAGAAACAAATTCAATATTTAAAGCAGTTATCCTTCAATAAAAATAAATAAAAAACAATAAAACCAAACAATTTCTAAAACATCCTTATCCCTTCAATTGTATATGTCCCCATTTAACATTTTAAAATTTATTTTTAATTTTTCCAAGAACTAAAATTCTTCCTATCACTAACCTAAGAATTGTATATCCTCTCCCTTCCCCACCTCCTAAATCCTATTTATTTTTCCCACATTGAAAGGTGGATCTCAATCCTCCACCTTATATCATGATTTTAAATTACCTCTTCACTAACAACACATTATCATTGTCTCCTACTAAATATTCCTGCCATTAGTCTCTGCACTAGATAGTACATCCTTCTGACTGTTGACAGGTTGTTATTCCTAAAAATGCATTTGCGGAGAGGTCAAGAGAGTGCCTTAACATCTAATTATTTGGGTAGAAGAAAGGAAATGACTTCTATAGGCATTCTTCTTATATCTTATAGATGTACAAAAAGACTATAAATTCTTTCAAGGAGAAGTTCATACATTATTCACTTTTGTAAAACTCATGCCACCTTACATGTGGCCTGGTTCAAAAAAGCTCAGAACACTTCTTTGTTCAATAAGCATTTAACTGGGCTTTTGATCCATGCCAATACTCAACTCCATGTTTATATGTTCTCACAGAGTATTTTCCATCATCTTTATTTATTTTAGGTAAAAGTAACTGGAACACTTACAAAATGCTTAGTTGAAGGGAAATAAAGAGAGAAAGGGGAAGATGAGCCTAGAGACTGAAGGAGTTAAGTAAAATGTTTTAGCATTCTCCTCCCTTCCATACTCAGAAATGGGGGCACTCATTTATATAATTAATTTTGTTGTTAATAATATTCAGAACCTAAAAATTGAATTTACAGAAAACAGTAAATTTTATGAGATTAACATGATAAAAATGGACAAAGTTCTGGTAGAATTCACTGGATAAAATCTAAATAAGAAGAAAACTCAGAAAGAAGGTGTGGAGTTTGTGCCATATTCAATGACTAGTATAAATTCAGATAGTGAGTTTAATTTTCTTTTCTTTCTTGTGGGCACATAAGTGTTATTCTCCCCAATGAGAGGCAGGTAGGCAAAAAGACAGGAGATTCCTCTCAATTTGCAACTGATAAGTTTTGTTTTCTGTACAAGCATTTAAATGCAACTTTTTAATCAACTTTTCACTATTTTGTATACTCCAAATACCTTAGTTCAGGCCATTTTCATTCTAAACTATTGCATCAATTCAGCACTTTAAATGTTTCTCTACCAGCTCAATGAAATCTATTATATAGTCTTCCATCAGAGTTTCTAGGAGTTCCTTTGACTGAAACCTTTCACAGACATATGCTTTCTTACTAGAAAAATTGCAAATAACTTTTAATGGGCATATATATATCCCCTCAAAAATAATCCCAAAGTACCTAGCTATTTTTCAAGTGCATTAAAACATTATTTTTAGACAAAGGCAATTATAAAATATATTCATAGGGCAACAATCCCTGAAGATTATGGGAGGGAAGAAGATACATCAGATTGGTAAAAACAAGGAGATAAGATACCATTTTGTTGCCATTGTGGTTTATTTGTTTCTCATCCAACCCCTATGAATTGGGGCTCCTTAAGACCACCCCATGTGTGGATATTCACTAGGACTCACTGTGTAACCAAGCAGGACCTCACAAGGTCTTCCCAGAACAGCCCTTCCCTCATTTGTCCTCCATGTGCCTACTGTCTATAGAAAATATTTAAACTCCTAGGCTTTTCCTGAATTCTAAAGAGTAAATTTAACCAGAGAGGTGAGAAAATGCAGAAAGAAAGAAAGAAAAGCAACAGTTAAGCAAGTCAAGAAATTTTAGTTCCTCTCAAAGATTATGGATGGTGTTTTGAGCTATGTCCTTTGAGCTATTTTGCAGATACTGAAATGCCCAGTAGATGGAAAAAGTCAACTCTCTACTGCCCACAAGCACATAGACCTCAGACTCGAAACCAGAAAACTGGTGATGTTGACTACCGATCACCTCACCAGGAACCAATTAGAAGAATGTCCATGAGCTGATCACACATTTAACAATCCCCCTTTGTCACCCTATCTTTGAAAATCTTTCCATGAAAATCTTCAGGGAATTAGGGCCTTTTAAACACTAGCTACCTGGAATCCTTGTTTGGTTCCTATAATAAAGTGCACTTCCCTTCACCAAAACCTGGTAGATAAGCTTTACTGCATGCAGGCAAGCAGACCTTAGTTTGGTAACAGCTGGATTCAACATATATTTATCCTACAGTTAAGACTTAGTTCAGTGATGTTGTAAGAATATATGGACAGATAATAAAGGGAAAATATAGATGGAATCTGGAGAAATTTGTATGCAGGTGTCTTTATGTTCTTTCCCTCCTGCAAGAAGTCTCATGAAGCATACTCTTCCTAACCAATTAAATGCAGCAACATGGGTACACAAACTATGTGTTTGGAATTGGTTACATAGGCACCTTCTGCCTATCATTTGCCAAAATCTCAATCTCCCAGAAGGAAAGTAAGTATTGAGCAAAAATCTAAGGGTTTGCACAAAAACATCTTCCTAAAAGATCACTTGCAAGCTTGTTTTTCTGAGTGTCCTCAGTTTAGATATGTTACCTGTTTTCCTGCACACTCTCAGTCAGATATCTGGGTCAAATGAATCAGAAAGTGTGACCCTAAATGCATCAGATATATTGACTTAATCCTCAAAGGAGAAACATGGGTAGGTTGTATTCCATAACCAACACAGCCTAGGAGAACTGGGAAGATGCAATAAGTCAGATAGATTAATATAAGCTAGTGAAGCTAGTGCACCCAGTTCCCATGAATACGGATGCACTGAAATCAGGTATACCTGGTGAGAACCTATAAGATTTGTGACAAAATACACAGTCTCCATACCCCTGACAACAGGGCAGAGATGCCACCATGTATAGAAATATTTAAGACCACAATGGGAGTTCCAAATATTCCAGTGGTGTTTCCAACCCTCATACAAAATATCCAGAAAAATCAATCACATTTCTGTGTGAGTCTGGGACCAAATGTCATCAGCTATTTCATTCCAGAAAACAAGACTTGCCTCTAATATCCCAGTTACCAAATAAACACCCTTTCACATTTAGATTCCATTTTGAGAGTAGAACAAGGAATGACTGCTTACTAAACAAGCTAAATGTACCAAAATTCAATTTATCTAAAGTCTGATAGAGTTAGGCAAATTATTGAATCTATTGAGAAAGCAGTTTAGCCTGAAGAAGATATTAATTGACCAGTCAAACTTAAAATGCTGTTCAGTAGGTAAGGGTCAAGAGATTCATTAAAAGGACTGCATGAGTTTTATGAAATAAAAATTCTATACTATATTTGCATATTTTGCACTATGACTATTTTTCAGCTCTCAAATAATTAAAAGTAATAATTTGATGCCATCTTTTCCTGTAATAAAATCAGAAAATTAAATGACATGACTTGAATGGGATATTTCCTTATAGTTTAGTTAATAAGGAAAACTTTCTCTCTTAAATGGCAGTTTTGAAAGCGAAGGCCGTGAGGTCCTCATAATTCACAGTTTTTCCATTCAAAGTGCTCTGACTCTGGGAAACAACTAGGGCAAAAATTCCCAAATGTGGAACATGTTTAGCAAAAACAAGAAACTGAGATAAATTAGTTTTGTAATAGTCTAGATGAGATTTGATGGTAGAAATAAAATCAACTTAGCTTATAGAATGGACTGAATGTGGGAAGAAGGGAAGAGGGATCCAAGGTGCTTTCCAGATTTTTTCACCTTATCCATTACAGTTCATCTGAGATGAGGTCCAAATAATTATATCTTTGACTACTACATAGGAGATCTAACAACATAAAAAAAAAAAGGTACTAGCAATAATACTTTTAATAAAAGATAATCATAAAGCAACACTATAATTTTGATCTTTCATTTCTTGTGATTTATATTACTATGAAAATGTTTTTAAGCTTTCAGGTGAAGATTGGAACAGAACACATAATGTTCTCTACACTCTCTTATGTATTTCAGTTTGTCAAGGCTAAGGCAGATAAAGCCACTGCCTTCGCAAGAAAAAAAACAGAAGTGCATATATTCTAGGAAGGTCTGAGTCACTGACTACTTTATAATGTTTATGATAATGAAAATGCAATGGACAGATACCTGGATGAAAGGTACTTCCTACTGGATGTCCTTCAATGAGAACATATTCTTCACTGAGGAGGTGGCTGGGCATCAGTATGCAAAAGTAATTATAGACTATATTTTAATATTTTATGACACACCGTTTTCATTTACTAGCCACTAATCTTGGAATATCTAGGCTTATTTCCTCTCAATATATTTTCACTCACTTTGTATATGATTCAGAGGTTGTAAACAAGACCATTGTAAACAGCCAAATCTGGTTCTTAAATTATACTGTCAATAAAAGCTAAAATACAAATAATCTTTCATGAAAAATATGTAATAACCTAAAGATTTGTTCTTTGACAGCAATAGCAAAAATGGAAAAATCCAGAGTTGGAAAGTACCTAAACTAAGACTGAAATCTTAATATAGAGCAAGAACACACATATAAATATCTCAAAAACAAAGAAATATAATTTTTTTTCTTCATAAACAGCTAATTGTTTTTAATGGGAATTCAGTGTACATTTATTCAGCCTATGGTTTATGGGAAGTGCTGTACTGAGTGCTGCAAACGTTAAAAAGAAAAGAGATTCTCTGTTCTCAAGGGAACCTGTTTATCAGAGGGTGACTCTCTGAATTACATGTGTTAATCCTTTAATGCACACTATGCCCTCAAATGGGAAATTCTAGCTATCAACTTCCATATCCAGAGGAATCTGGGAGGGTTTATACCTACTGCAATTCCTTGGGATAAATTAAGGCTGAACTCTATCAGAAAAAATGATCTCACCCCACTAAATATTTCTATTATTATAGTTCAGGATGAAAGTGCTTCAGTGGTAGACAGAGACAACTGGCAGTTGTGGACCTGGAGTTGAGATGTAATTCTCACATCTGAATGTGTTATGCAGGTAAGCGTCTCGAACGTAGTCATAAGTCAAAAAGTGATTAAGGGGCCTTCACAAACAGAGCACTCAGGATAAATCAAGAAGTATAAATTTTAATTTTGTGTTTTACATAAAATGCATACCTATCTATCTTGCTTTGAGATATAATATTTAACAATAGTAGCACATATTTATTGACTGTATTCCAAGTGTTTTGCTAAATAGATTATATGGATTCAGTTCAGTTCAGTCACTCAGTCATGTCCGACTCTTTGTGACCCCATGAATCGCAGCACGCCAGGCCTCCCTGTCCATCACCAACTCCTGGAGTTCACTCAGACTCACGTCCATCAAGTCAGTGATGCCATCCAGACATCTCATCCTCTGTCGTACCCTTCTCCTCCTGTCCCCAATCCCTCCCAGCATCAGAATCTTTTCCAATGACTCACTCTTCACATCAGGTGGCCAAAGTACTGGAGTTTCAGCTTCAGCATCATTCCTTCCAAAGAAATCCCAGGGCTGATCTCCTTCACAATGGACAGGTTGGATCTCCTTGCAGTCCAAGGGACTGTCAAGAGTCTTCTCCAACACCACAATTCAAAAGCATTAATTCTTCCGTGCTCAGCTTTCTTCACAGTCCAACTCTCACATCCATATATGACCACAGGAAAAACCATAGCCTTAACTAGACAGACCTTTGTTGGCAAAGTAATGTCTCTGCTTTTCAATATGCTATCTATGTTGGTCATAACTTTCCTTCCAAGGAGTAAGCGTCTTTTAATTTCATGGCTGCAGTCAGCATCTGCAGTGATTTTGGGGCCCCCAAAAATAAAGTCTGACACTGTTTCCACTGTTTCCCCATCTATTTTCCATGAAGTGATGGGACCAGAAGCCATGATCTTCATTTTCTGAATGTTGAGCTTTAAGCCAACTTTATCACTCTCCACTTTCACTTTCACCAAGAGGCTTTTTAGTTCCTCTTCACTTTCTGCCATCAGGGTGGTATCATCTGCATATCTGAGCTTATTGATATTTCTCCCGGCAATCTTGATTCCAGCTTATGCTTCTTCCAGTCCAGCATTTCTCATGATGTACTCTGCATATAAGTTAAATAAGCAGGGTGACAATATATAGCCTTGATGTACTCCTTTTCCTATATGGAACCAGTCTGTTATTCCATGTCCAGTTCTAACTGTTGCTTCCTGACCTGTATATAGATTTCTCAAGAAGCAGGTCAGGTGGTCTGGTATTCCCATCTCTTTCAGAATTTTCCACAGTTTACTGTGATCCACACAGTGTATTCATACTGTTCATGGGGTTCTCAAGGCAAGAATACTGAAGTGGTTTGCCATTCCCTTCTCCAGTGGACCACATTCTGTCAGACCTCTCCACCATGACCCGCCCATCTTGGGTTGCCCTACAGGCATGGCTTAGTTTCATTGAGTTAGACAAGGCTGTGTGATTAGATTGAATAGTTTTCTGTGAGTATGGTTTCAGTGTGTCTGCCCTCTGATGCCCCCTTGCAACACCTACCGTCTTACTTGGGTTTCTCTTACCTTGGGCGTGGGGTATTTCTTCACAGCTGCTCCAGCAATGCATAGCCACTGCTCCTTACCTTGGATGAGGGGCATCTCCTCACCGCTGCCCTTCCTGACCTTCAATGTGAAATAGCTTCTCTAGGCCCTCCTGTGCCCGCGCAGCTATAGCTCCTTGGAGGTGTAGTTGCTCCTCCCGGCCGCCGCCCCTGACCTTGGACTTGGGTAGCTCCTCTAGGCCGTTCCTGCAGCATCACAGTGTGGCACTCTCTGCTCCTGCCCCTGACCTCGAACGTGGGGTAACTCCTCTTGGTTGCCACCCTTTGGGCATGGGGTCCTCCCACTCTCACACACTAGTAAAGTAATGCTCAAAATTCTCCAAGCCAGGCTTCAGCAAAACGTGAACCGTGAACTTCCTGATGTTCAAGATGGTTTTAGAAAAGGCAGAGGAACCAGAGATCATATTGCCAACATCCACTGGATCATGGAAAAAGCAAGAGAATTCCAGAAAAACATCTATTTCTGCTTTATTGACTATGCCAAAGCCTTTGACTGTGTGGATCACAATAAACTGTGGAAAATTCTGAAAGAGATGGGAATACCAGACCACCTGACCTGCCTCTTGATATATCTGTATACAGGTCAGGAAGCAACAGTTAGAACTGGACATGGAACAACAGACTGGTTCTAAATAGGAAAAGGAGTACGTCAAGGCTGTATATTGTCACCCTGCTTATTTAACTTCTATGCAGAGTACATCATGAGAAACGTTGGACAGGAAGAAGCATAAGCTGGAATCAAGATTGACGGGAGAAATATCAATAACCTCAGATATGCAGATGACACCACCGTTATGGCAGAAAGTAAAGAGGAATTCAAAAGCCTCTTGATGAAAATGAAAGTGGAGAGTGAAAAAGTTGGCTTAAAACTCAACATTCAGAAAACGAAGATCATAGCATCTGGTCCCATCACTTCATGGGAAATAGATGGGGAAACAGTGTCAGACTTTATTTTTCTGGGCTCCAAAATCACTACAGATGGTGACTGCAGCCATGAAATTAAAAGACGCTTACTCCTTGGAAGGAAAGTTATGACCAACCTAGATAGCATATTGAAAAGCAGAGACATTACTTTGCCAACAAAGGTCCGTCTAGTCAAGGCTATGGTTTTTCCTGTGGTCATGTATGTATTTGACAATTGGACTGTGAAGAAGGCTGAGTGCTGAAGAATTGATGCTTTTGAACTGTGGTGTTGGAGAAGACTCTTGAGAGTCCCTTGGACTGCAAGGAGATCCAACCAGTCCATTCTGAAGGAGATCAGCCCTGGGATTTCTTTGGAAGGAATGATGCTGAAGCTGAAACTCCAGTACTTTGGCCACCTGATGCGAAGAGTTGATTCACTGGAAAAGACTCTGATGCTGGGAGGGATTGGGGGCAGGAGGAGAAGGGGACGACAGAGGATGAGATGGCTGGATGGCATCACTGACTTGATGGACGTGAGTCTGAATGAACTCCGGAAGTTGCTGATGGACAGGGAGGCCTGGCGTGCTGTGATTCATGGGTTCGCAAAGAGTCAGACATGACTGAGTGACTGAACTGAACTGAACTGAACCCAGTATTCATTTTTACCCTCTTCTTGCAAATCCCAAAGTATCTAGATTCTTTTGAGTGTGTGTGAGTGTGGGAGGTGGGGGTGGGGGGCAGGGGTGGTGGGCAGGAGCATGGCAGAGGAGTGAAAACAAGCAAACAAAAACAAAGCAAACTCTTGGTAGTCACAGACTCTTGTGATGGTCCATCTAAGCAAAATAAAGAGAGTAGCACAGCGTGTGCAAAAACTCCTCAGAGTTTTTCCAGCCAGAATCCTCTGATAGGACGACTAGGACTTCAGAGGCCATCACTTGCTAAATCAAGTAGAGTCTTGGCTTGACATAGAAATCATATAAAACTTTTCCAACAATGTTGCAATTAATTTGACAGACACTCTTGTAACTGAGGATCTCAAATAGTGAAGAGAAATTTGCACATCTGTCCCTGTTTCTAATCATCCCAAAGTCTTTTGTAGGTGTCAGCTCCTTTCTCAGCATCCTCGGAACTGTACCATGCATAGGCTGGCCACATACCATGAGCCAGTACCAGAAACACATGACCCAGGGGTTGTAGTAGCAGAACCGGAAAGTAGGAATTATTTGTCCTGTCTTACTCTTTATTATTAATGTTGTCTTGTTGTTGTTCAGTCAGTCAATCATGTCCAACCCTTTGCCACCCCATGGACTGCAGCACACAAAGCTTCCCTGTCCTTCACTATCTCCCGGAGTTTTTCCAAATCCATGTCCATTGAGTCAATGATGTCATCCAACCATCTCATTCTCCTGCCTTCAATCTTTCCCAGCATCAGAGTCTTTTCCAGTAAGTCCGCTCTTCACATCAGGTGGTCAAAGTATTGAAGCATCAGCTTTAGCATCAAAGCTTCCAATGAATATTTAGGGTTGATTTCATTTAGGATTAACTGTTTTGATCTCCTTGCAGTCCAAGGGACTCTCAAGAGTCTTCTCCAACACCATAATTTGAAAATATCAATTCTTTGGTGGTCAGCCACCTTTGTGGTCCAACTCTCACATCCGTGCATGACTACTGGGAAAGCCATAGACCTTATCAAATGAATACAAAGCAGTAATATACCCTGCATGAGTCAAGCTGAAAGAGCCTGATCCCGGGTTTCCTTTGGCTAATCATCTTACTTTTCCTGTTTCTGAGTCCATGTTTGGTTTATCTCAGGGTCCTCCTTATCTGTACATGCATCTCTTAGCCAAGATGAATTCTAGTGAAGAGGCCTATTGGTAGTTGACATCAGTTGCTATGAGGTGATGCTCCCTTCTTTTTTGATCTCCAAGGAGCCTTTCTGTGCATATGTAGTCAAGGACATATCCTTGATTTCAAGAATGAGGAATATGTGGTCTTTTATCCCATATCTGTGCAGGGTCCAGCCTCCTCTATCATCCAGCTTTTATGGAGTTTCTGCTGTTTTGGAGTCTCTGCCAACAGGGGAGAAACTGCTTAGCCTGGGGCCCATATATCTTTTGCCTTAAGCTCAGTCCAACCACTGAAGCATAATGGATGGAGATCCTTGTACAGTAGCACCATAGACAATATGTGTAACATCTTTAAAGATACATCTTTTAAATTTAGTAATTTTGAAAATTTAGCTAGATAAAAAGTTATTGATATGCATGCAAATTTTTACAATGGTATATTTGTCACAGGAAGAAAATCTGAAATATTTAGTAAGAAAGGCATACTTTTTAAATTAAAAAAAATATTCTACATTGAAATAATGCATTTTAAAATGAGTACTTATATAGAGAGATTTATTAATAGTTTGAGGGAATGATAATGATAGTTTCAAGAGAAAAAATGGTATAATAAAACTGATAATCAATATGATTTCAATTAAATAGATATATATAGGCAGAGATTTTTGAGTACAAATAATGAAGAGAAAAAAAATACTTAACTAGAAGTATTTTTGCTAGTTTAATTTACCATTTAATATTACTTTAATATTTAGGAAAAATATGAAGTCCTTAAAAAGGACATCTAAAAAAGTATAAAACTTGGAAATATTATAAAGCCTTAAAAATTCTTGTTTCAGTTATGTCTTTTTTCCCAACTTAAGATTTCCAGTATGTTAACTGACAGTCCCTCATGACAGACCTAACATACTATTAGGTGACATGATGTGTTTCTGCACCTGTAATCCCCTCCCTCTGGTTATACATCCCTCTCTCACAGTGTAGAACATTCCAGAACACCTTATATTTCAGAGTTGTTTCTAACCTGTCTGGTATTATCTTTTTTTTTTTTTTTTTTAAACTTTACAATATTGTATTAGTTTTGCCAAATATCGAAATGAATCCACCACAGGTATACATGTGTGGTATTATCTTATATAATTCCTTACTATGCAATAGTTTTGCTTGCTTTCACTTTAATTCCTTCCTCTGTCCTTTTATTGTACTTTAGTAGAGGTAATAAAATAGGACAGCTCCCAAATAGCTACTGAATTCATTGGAGTCTTGTTTACTCTGTTTCCTTCATCAATGATTTATATTTCCTCAAGAGGATAAAACTGCTTAGGCTGCAGTGGGCCTGATGATACTTCCTTTAGAAGATATACTCATGTAAAATAGTTATGTCTCTGAAATGTTTTTTCAAGTTGAATCACACACTGATGCACTTATCTTGAAACTAGACTTCCTTATTTTGCTGAATTGGACTCTTGGTGGGAAATACAGCTGGTAAAATCATTTGAGTTTAAAGCTGCAACCTAGAAGTTTTTTTCTCAACTCTCTCTTTCCTAGATATGAAGGAAATCTTTTTATTTTCCTATTGTTAATACAGAATCAAAATGAAAGACCTACAGGAAAGAAACTCTAGTTAAACTGCTTTAAAAAATGCAAACTATAACTTGAAACTTGAAATTCCAATTATAAGACTCATTGGATGCATAATTACTTATAATATATATCTTCCATTTCTACCTATGGAATTAGGAATCCTTGCCCCATAGCCCTCCTGTGAAATTAAATAAACTGCTTCAGGCAATATGTCTGACAAAATAATAGCTGCTAAATAAATGTTTGTTATTTTCCTAATGGGCTTCCCAGGTGGCTCAGTGATAAATAATTTGCCTGCGAATTCAGGAGACACAGGATATACAGGCTTGATCTCTGGGCAGGGAAGATCCCTGGAGTGAAAATGGAAACCCACTCCAATATTCTTGCCTGGAACATTCCATGGACAGAGTAGCAATCCAAGCTGCAATCCATGGGGTCACAAAAAGTCAGACACGACTGAGTGTTACTATAACCATTTTCTTAACATATATTAAAAACTATCACATTTGGTTTCTTGGGAAAAAAATATTATGTGGCATAAGAATTCTTCAAGTTACAGGCAGCAGACCAGGAACTTGGTAAGCTTGTAAAAATATGCAGGAGAAATAATGGAGAATAATAGGGTTGAGAGGAGTAAATTAAGTTAACTTCTAATCGATAATAATAATGATGCTTATTCATTCACTGCTTTTTTAAAGCTGCGTGTTTGTGTGTTGTATTAATACACTGTGCTTTATGCATTATTCAGTTTAATTCAGTCGCTCAGTCATGTCTGACTCTTTGCGACCCCATGAATTGCAGCACGCCAGGCCTTCCTATCCATCACCGACTCCCAGAGTTCACTCAAACTCACGTCCATTGAGTTGGTGGTGCCATCCAGCCATCTCATCCTCTGTCGTCCCCTTCTCCTCCTGCCCCCAATCCCTCCCAGCATCAGAGTCTTTTCCAGTGAATCAACTCTTCGCATGAGGAGGACAAAGTATTGGAGTTTCAGCTTTAGCATCATTTCTGCCAACGTACACTCAGGACTGATCTCCTTCAGAATGGACTGGTTGGATCTCCTTGCAGTCCAAGGGACTCTCAAGAGTCTTCTCCAACACCACAGTTCAAAAGCATCAATTCTTCGGCACTCAGCTTTCTTCACAGTCCAACTCTCACATCCATATATGATCACAGGAAAAACCATAGCTTTGATTAGATAGACCTTTGTTCACAAAGTAATGTCTCTGCTTTTCAATATGCTGTCTACATTGGTCATAACTTTTCTTCCAAGGACTAAGCATCTTTTAATTTCATGGCTGCAGTCACCATCTGCAGTGATTTTGGAACCCAGAAAAATAAAGTCTGACACTGTTTCCACTGTTTCCCCATCTATTTCCCAAGAAGTGATGGGACCAGATACCATGATCTTCATTTTCTGAATGTTGAGCTTTAAACCAACTTTTTCACTCTCCTCTTTCACTTTCATCAAGTGGCTTTTTAGTTCCTCTTTACTTTCAGCCTAGATGATAATAATAAATAAGATACATCTCTCACTGCTTTAATGAATCTTACATTGTGTACAGAATGGATCAGGTAGAAACATGAGTAGACAAAAATAAATGACAGATAAATAAATGGTTTATCCTAGATGTAAGGAAGAAAACATGATTTGAAACATTTGGTCAATGTTTCAAAGCAAATGGTTAAAGAGACAATTCTGTTATTAATAAATTTGTTGAATCATTAGCTATATAATCATAGTGTTAGCCCCACTTCCCAGATAATAATGAAATGACCCAGTTCATGTGCATCTTTAACCTACATGAGGGCAATGATGTTTTTGTGTATGTGTGAGTTTCAGACATCATGTTTTATTGATGATGCAGCTATTGAGTCTTAGAGATAAAATCCAAAAACTTAGAAGATTGCCAGGTCAGTGTTCTGATTGTGCTGATAGTCCTCTATGGGATAATAAATGCATTCATTTGTTTTATTCTTGACCCCTTCCCTATTTTTAAGAATAGAGATTTGCAAGTTGAATTCAAAAGTGCAGGGGAAGATTAGTCAGTTTAACTTTACTGACCAAGAGGAAAAGAAAGGATTAGGGTTACATGTACTGTTGAAGAAAACCATAGTTAAAGTGGTAAAGACATATTTTATTCAGAAACTACTGTAACATGGAGAAAGGCTCCTCAATATAGAACTGGGCTCAATTTCAAATACAACAAGGAAAAAAATGGGAATTTATCTAAGGGACAGAGTGTGATCAGCAGATGGAAAATTTCTGAGAGAAAATATGGGAGGTTGAGAATTCAGATTAAACTAACTTGCTGCCAGTTCTGGTTAAAGTGATTTGACAAGTTTCTTTCTAAGAGCAAGCAAAGAGTAGGGAATAAGGACTTCTATCAGATATCAAAGGGAATTAGAAACCGAGGATGTGGGATTCTTGCTATACTGACTTAGCAGGTATAGTCACAACATGAAATAAAGTCACTCAGTGGTGTCTGCCTCTTTGCGACCCCATGGACTGTAGCCTATCAGGCTCCTCCGTCAATGGGTTTTTCCAGGCAAGAATACTGGAGTGGGTTGCCATTTCCTTCTCCAGGAGATCTTCTCGACCCAGGGATTGAACATGGGTCTCCCACATTGTAGGCAGGTGCTTTACCATCTGAGCCACCAGCGAAGTCATGTTTCACAACATGAAAGTAGAGTGTTACTTTATTTGGTGGGAATGTTTAGGACTTTGAGCCTGGGAGAGAGCATCTCAGTAGCTCTGAGAAAACTGCTCCAAGGAGGCAGGAGGAGAAGGCAGGATCAAATTTGCAATAAAGGGAGCAAGCAGTCTGAATACCAAATATCAGGTACTGTTATTGAGTCCAAGCTCACTCTGCTTGCTGCACAATACGTCAATGAATCTGTTAGGGGAAGCACACTGACTGAAACTGCCCACCCTGGCCAGGCCCTTTAGTAACCATTCGCATGAGTTGTTTTATGACAGGAGATCCTGGTAAGGAATATGGAACTAATAAGCCACCACCAACTGGAAGAGCTCGGGAAAGGTCAAAAGGGGACACCACGTGTCCATCCACTTCCCAGAATCCCTCTCGCTAGCATCCATCTTGGCTGAGTGATGTGTGTGCCACCAGGAAAGACTCTGAATTAGAATTATTGGCCAAAGACAACCCAGAAACTAATCCCATCACCATAAAACCTGAGACTGCGAGCCAAGTGGCTGACCAGTTCTCCTGGGTTCCCTTACCCTATTGCTCTCCACCCGGGTGCCCTTTCCCAATAAAATCTCTTGCTTTGTCAGCACATGTGTCTCCTCGGACAATTCATTTCTGAGTGTTAGACAAGAGCCCAGTTTCGGGCCCTGGAATGGGTCCCCCTTCCTGTAACAAATCCAAGAGACAAGGTGTTGAGGCAAGGAAGAGACTTTAATGAGGAAGCCAGCAGACCAAGAAGATGGCAGGCTAGCACCTCTAAATAACCATCTTATTGGGGTCTGGATGCCAGGTTCTTTTATAGATTAGAGAGAAAGAAGTAATGAGGTTAGTTAGTTAGTTTAGTTCAGTCACTTAGTCATGTCCGACTCTTTGAGACCCCATGGACTGCAGCACGCCCGACTTCCCTGTCTATTACCAACTCCTGAAGCCTACTCAAACTCATGTCCATTGCGTCAGTGATGCCATCCAACCATCTCATCCTCTGTCGTCCCTTCTCCTTCTGCCTTCAATCTTTCCCAGCATCAAGGTCTTTTCCAGTGAGTCAGTTCTTCGCATGAGATAGCCTAAGTATTGGACTTTTCAGCTTCAGCATCAGTCTTGCAATGAATATTCAGGACTGATTTCCTTTAGGATTGACTGGTTGGATCTCCTAGCAGTCCAAGGGACTCTCAAGAGTCTTCTCCAACACCACAGTTCCAAAGCGTCAACTCTTTAGTGCTTTGCAATGAGGAAAGCGTCAACTCTTCAGTGCTTTGCAATGAGGAACTGAAGTCAAAAGGTAGAATAGAGAGGGAGATGCAATGGGGAAGTAAAGGGAAAGCGTTTTCAGTCCACCAGGAAGAGAATGTCCAGCTCTCAGAAGGGGTATGTTAATCTCTTCTATTCACAGGTAGGCAGGGATAAACCATCTCTCCCTTAACTGAACAAAGGCACTTTTGTTTACAGTCAAGAAGAGGGGCAGAGTCCTTCAGGCAAGCCATTGAATATGATTATAATAACAAAAGGGAGTCAAAGAAACAGTTTTCAAAGTGGATTCAGAATTGGCTTTCTCCCTGAAACAGTATCAAGTTAAGGGATTTAGAATTCTGTGTATGCAAGCCTCTGGGGTCTCTAAATTACGCACCTCAGCTGCACCTCAGCTATCTGGGGCTAATCCTTTTCCCTTGTTCACCTTGCTTCTTGAATTCTCCCAGCTCTTCAGCAGTCACCATAGAGGGTAGCAACATCCCTTGGATTGAGGTTTGGGGGGCCCTGCTTCACATTTGGAGTCTAGAAATCGCTGATGGCTGTGACATTTCACGTTTATTAATATGGCAGGAGATATTTTTATTTTACACAGGATTCTTGCTAAAAGTGAGTAATGCAAAGAAACCTTGGCTTAATCAAGAAGGGGGTTCAGAGGAGCCTGACTAAAATTTGGTCAAGGTAAGTGTCTTTGTCAGTAAGAATGTACGAAGTCCAGAGAGATGGCAGTAGTGACAGGAACAAATACCAAGTAGGATGATACTCTAAAATTCTTTTTATATATTAAAAATTACTACCACTGACTTCTTTCTGCTTTTCTGTTTCTTTTCTTCCATTCCTTCAAAAAAAAATTTTTTTTTCTATGTTAAGCTTGAATCTCATCCATTGGTTCACATTTACTTTATAGGTAATTATGTTTACTGGCAGAGATGTTACGCCTTCAGGCATCAGATAATTTTAAATTCAAAGAGTTTGGGAGAGTTATCAAACCAATGGGACTAACTACTCTGATGAGGTCAGAGCCTTAGTGGAGAACAATATTGATCATTAAGGAAAAGCTTTGCTATAGTTGCTCTTGAATGGACTGAATTGCTCAGTGAGAGATTCTATTGAAAAGAAGTTGTCAGAGTTGCTCAAATTCCTCTTTCTTAATTAGGCCTTTGAATTTGAGCTATAATTTCAGACAAAAAGAAAGAAAAAAAAAGAGGGTAATGAAATTCTGTAGCCAGAAAGGGACAGTGAGTGAAATAAAGGGATAATTTTAAAACCTAATGAAAACAAAAAATAACAGCAATTTGGAGAGCTCATTGACATCATTTTACTGTTTCTAATTGGTAGGCAATTAGCATTCAATTGTCCCAACTTAGTTGGGTTTTCAGAAGGATTTTTCCCCAGACACAAAAAATTCTTGACAGTTTTCCAGACTCTGTTGGTCTTTTCTTACAGGTCTTATTTTTTTCCTTTTAATCATTTGTCCCTTAGAAAGTGTGTGCATTTTCCATAAGAGTGTTGCCAATCACAGAGTCTATGTGTTTAAAAACCCACAGCCAATTTTTGCCATTTTTTCAGGGACATATAACTTGACTTTTACTTGTTGATGGGATAATAGTTGCCAAAATAGTGTAATTTTAAGAGTGATGAAAAAATTTGTTCTGCACCAAAATATCTTTCCAACTTATGCCTGAAATCCTCTAAATAAAGATTAATATTCTGGCAGTTAGTAAAAACTCTCCAACAATACAAATGTCTCTTTGTGAATATTAAATAAAATCTGAATGGATTTTCCACTTGCTCCATTAAAGAGAAAATTATTCAAGACACTTGTTAAAGAATAGCAAGACAGTTTATTCAAGGAGGAAAATTGCAATGGGTGTGAAAGAGGCTACTACAAATAGGTATTTAGTAGGGAGAGAGATGGGGCTCAACTCTGTATATAACCCCCCAAGTGGGAATCAATACCAAGGAGCAAAGTGGGGGGTCAAAGGATGGAAAATTTCTAAAAGAAAACATCAGGGATTAGGGGCAATTCTGGCTAAACCAACCTGTCAGAATTCTTGCTGAAGGCAGGCCAGGGTGATCAGAAAACACCTAGGGGACTGAAGAGCATGAGATTTCAAGGATGACTAAATTGACTTTGCAGGAGTCTTGCTAAATTGGACAATGCAGAGACAAACAACAGAAGTCTAAAAACCAAAGCTTACTTGAAAGAACTCAGAGTCTGAATCAAATTTGTTCAAGGAGAGAACCTTTTTCAGTGTTCACATAAATACACCAATAAGAATTTTTTTCTTCTACTCTAATGTAGCTTTTCTGAAATCTGCAAACTAGGCATGCAAATTGAGTTAGGAAAGATAGGACTAGACCCAGGAAAGATGGGTCTGGGCCCAAGGAAAACCTCTTCATGAAGAGGCATTAGGCAAAAAGGCACAGTCATCTCCTTGTTTAGTAGTTAATGAGATCATGAAGCATGGAGGAACAGTGTCAGCAGCAAGAACACAAGACTTTGATTAAGCTTTTTGACAGCTAAGTAGGGAACCTTGATCATAAAATCCACAGAACATGGCTGAGCATATGCAATAAAAATGCAAATGACCACTATACAACCTTCTATGTGTGGCTCTCAATAGGTGAGGGAAAATTTAAGGGAAAATGGCTCTTGGAGCATATGTGCAGTGGCTTCAGGTACCCAGCATTCAGAAAAGATGAAATCATTGTCCTCCTAGGCTATTTTATCAATGAATTTCCTGCTGTTAATAAAAGCAGCTCCAATCTATTCAAAGATCAAGATGAAATAAAAAGAGAGTATATCTATGGTTGATTCATGTTGATGTTTGGCAGAAACCAATAAAACATTATAAAAATAGATAAATTAAGAAAAAGGGAAATCAGAAAATCCAACAGTTGAATGCCCACACTCTTCTCCAAGTGCCTACTCTCCCTTCAGCCTTTTAAATAAATTTCTTCTTTTCTTTCTCTCTATGTCTCAGTTCCTGTCACTCTTTTGGGTTTCCTGTCAAAAATTCTTTTCTGACAAGTAGAACTAGAATCTGAACTTTATTTTAACCATCCAGAATCAAAACCAAGAGTGAGACAAACAGAGTATTGTCCACTTATTGCAGCTAACACTGTCTGAGTCTAGACATGCTCTTTGTGATCTTGATAACATTGGATCAGTGATCACTGCCAATCACTACAGAATCTCCATAGGTAATAACGGAGGGAAATGAAGATAGTCTAAATAAATCTTCTCTGTAGCTATTGTCATGACATCTACAGATAGCTCTCCTCTATCTGATTTGAAGTGTTGTTACCACTGACAAGCTTGGGTTTTATCTGTCAATATAACCTTGAAAACCTGGTCAGGTGCGTCATGCAACAATTCTTGGGTTGAAGTGAAATTCAAGTGTTAGTCACTCAGTTGTGTCCAACTCTGTACGACCCCATGGACCGTAGCCTGCTAGGCTCCTCTGTCCGTGGAATTCTACAGGTAAGAATATTGGAGTAGGTTGTCATTCCCTTCTCCAGGGGATCTTCCTAATCCAGGGGTCAAACCCAGGTCTCCCACATTGCAGGTAGATTCTCTACCATCTGACCTACCAAGGAATTCTAGAGTTCCCTATTGGAGGAGGAAATGGCAACCCACTCCAGTATTCTTGCCTGGAGAATCCCAGGGACAGAGGAGCCTGGTGGGCTGCCGTCTATGGGGTCACACAGAGTTGGACATGACTGACGTGACTTGAAAGCAGCAGCAGCAGCAGCAGCAGTGTTCCCTAGTATTTGCATGTGCATGCTAAGTCACTTCAGTCATGTCCAACTCTTTGTGACCCCATGGACTGTAGCGCACCAGGCTCCTCAGTCCATGGGGATTCTCCAGGCAAGAATCCTTGAGTGGGTTTTCATGCCTTCCTCCAGAGGATCTTCCCAACCCAGAGGTCAAACCTAGGTCTCCTGTATTGCAGACGGATCCTATACTGTCTGAGCCAGCAGGGAAGCCCAAGAATACTGTAGTGGGAAGCCTAGCCCATCTTCAGGGGATCTTCCCAATTCAAGAATCGAACCAGAGTCTCCTGCATTACAGTCGGATTCTTTACCAGCTGAGCTACCAGGGAAGCTCCCCTAGTATTTAAAAACCAGAAATTTTACTGAGTAATGGTATTTCAACATGAACCCTACTGTTGCAGTTTTTGTGTCTTATCAATGTCAGATGGATTAAACCTCAGCTAAATGTCTCTCTGCTTTACTTTGTGTCTTATCAAAATGAAATATTTGGCTGAAACACTAAAGCACTGGCAAATTGCCTCTCTACCTCTTGACTATCCCAGTGGCATTCTCCTTAAGATGGAATCACTATCTTTTCAGATCACTCGGTGCTCAGCAGGAGATATTTGGGAGGATCATGGTGAACAACCCTTCTCATTTTCTGTGGCTCTTCAAGTCTTCATCTTGCCTTAAAACTCTATGTTGATTGTTTTTGCTACCACAGGTGTTAGCTTAAAAGCATCTTTATCTTTTAGGTAGGATCTTTAAAAAGGATGTTAGAACAGCCTACATACAATCTAAGTTTCTGACTTTTTTTCTATCCAACTTCCAAAACCCAAGCATGTGTAAGAATGCCTTTGAATGACTGATAGTTCATTCAGGAGTCAGTAACAAGAATCATTATTATCATCATTGTTTCCTGATCAGGAATAAAGGAGTTTTCATTACCTACCATCCTACCTCAAATCAGTGAATATCATATATTAGAATTTATCACTTGAGACATTCACCACTAGTAATATTAACAACATTACTTAGGGTTCAAGGTGCAAAAAACAGAGATCCATTGTTACTTGTTACTTTTTCTTAACAAAATAAAAAAAAAAAAAAGAAAGAAAGAAAGAAAAAAGCATGTATATTGTATTTCTGAAGTTTCAAAGGCCAACTAAGTCCCAGACTCCTCAGATAAGGGTTTATTACTTAACATGTATTAGCTCACTTATCTGAGGAGTCTGGGACTGAGTTGGCCTTTGAAACTTCAGAAATACAATATATATGCTTTTTTTCTGTTTTTTTTTTTTTTTTTTCCTTTTCTGTTCTTCCTTCTCTCTCCAAGATCCTCTAAGAGTTTTGCCAGTATTCCTTCTATATCTAGATAGGGAACCTTGGCTACAGAGAAATAAAGGTTTAAATTATCTGAGTTTTATAAACCAAGAGGAAAGGACTCTCATGGAAATCAATGGATAATGGACCCATCGTTTAACTGATCATGATGAAAGAAGGAGCAAGGGGATGGGGTACAATGATTAGGCATTATTGGGTCACATGCATCCTTCTGTAGTCAAAATACTTAAATACAGCCTATCAGAAGCTACATGGAAATGCGAATGGTAAACTCCTCCAAATGATGTGTTTTATTTTGAAAAAAGGCAAAAATGCAATAAAAATAAAACAGATGTCCATAGCATATATTCTTTCTCCATTTCCCATGAGACACATACATTTAGATTGAGATTCTTGAAGCAAAACAGTCACTTTCAGAAACAGTTGCCTTCTCTTTTGTTAACTGTAAAATAAACATATCTCTGGGGCTGCAGGTGTCATATTTTGATAGTTTTTCCAAGTAAAATTTAAAAAGATGCAGCTGGTTGGAGCCATTCATGCTCCAAGATATATTCCCTGCCATCCTGAGATTCCATCATCTGTAACTCTATTTGTATAAGCCATTAAAAGTTCTTACCAAAAAACCCATAGAATCAGGATGTTATGACTAGAGCAGGTCTTCAAGACCATTAAGTCTACCTCCTAAGACATTCAAGAAATACTGTCTTTTTAAGGATCATGCACACTTTACATCTGACCTCCAGTGATGGCGGTTTTACTGTGTCTTAAGGCAGTGTTGAGCATCCCTGATTACTGGAGAATGATCTGAATATATTATGAAAAGAGAAATATAATTATATATTATAAGAGGCATACAATCTGAATTCTAAAAGGCAATTTTCCATAACCTTGAGATAAAAAGACTACTATCTTATATTCTTTTCTCATTGATATTGTGGTTAAATAAGTACATTTTCCCTTTCTTGCGAAGCTATTCATATATACCTAGAGTCAGTGGTGTATCCCCTATGCATAATTTCTCCTTCAAGATAACTATTGCTAATGTATTCAGGTCCATAGGCCTAAAACATACCTTTTGGGAAGACAGTATTTGTGTCTTTTTCAAAAAATTCCCGAGTCTTAAGAGGAAAAAGAAAAGAAAACACTAAAATATTTTTCTGTCTCTCTGCATCTCTCTCAGGATTAGAAGACCTATGGTTTAATTTTGTTTAATCATCACAAAACCACAGAAAGTCATATATAATTTTCTCCGTTTTGCTAATAAAGAAACTGTGGCATTTCTAGGGTAAGTAGTGTATTCCCCAGCAGTTACAATTCAAATGTAATTACTTCTGGCTGGGAGCCCTATGATCTTCTCTCCTGGCCATGGGAGGTATAAACACAACAGTCTGTCACAGAAGTAGCTTGGTATCACTCATACAGGTTTGGGAGGCACCTGTTCAATCACCATTTCCACTGATTCTGATTCAAACTATAAAACAGTTGAACCTCAATGTTATACTAAGTGAAAGAGTTCAGGCATGAAATACTGTGAATTGTATGATTTCTTTTATAGTAAATGAACAAAAAAGCAAATCTATAACAGATAGTAGGTGTGTAGGGCTGAGGGGTGGTCATGGAAATAGGAAAAGGACTGCAAAGAGGTACAAGGAGTCTTTTGGGGGATAATGGGGATGTTTTACACATGTATCATGGTGACATCTGTACAATAAAAGTTTAATAAAAACTATTAAATTGTACATTTAAATGGGACATGTTTTATGTAAAGTATGCCTCAACAAAGCTATTGAAGAACAACAAAAAAAGACTCTTACTAATAAAAATGAGAATGACTGAAGAAAGAAAGTTGTAGAATGCGTACCTTGATAGTACTGTTCTTTGTGTAATGAGATGTTAAAGTATTGATTTTGTTCACATTTCACAGAATTTTATGCTGGTGTCCATTATTTGTTCTCGTACTTTATTCAAGACTCCACTATATTTAGTTACATTGAACAGCTTCAGGTTCAGGCAACAAATTCTGGTAAATTCTCTTCATTTTTATCCTGTTAAATATTTTCTATTTTTCCTTGTTATGGCTTCTCAGATACACTCATTATTTAAAAATGACATTTAATTTCCAAATACATTGGGTGTTTAAATTATCTTTGATATTAATTTCTCATTTTGATATTAACTTCTCATTTAAATGCTTTCTTCTCTGCAGTTACCCTTTAAGTTTTTTCAGTCTTCTAATTTTCTTGAGGTTTTCAATGGCTAAGTCAAAGATCTCTCTTGGTAAATATCACACTGCAGTTGAAAAATATGTGGGTTATTTTCAAATATCTTTTGATATAGATGGCTAACATAATCCCACAATGATAAGAACAGACTCTATGATTTTATTAAGTTTAGAACCTGAAATTTTCACACCTTATTTTAAGTCCCTGGATATGTTCCAGTGTCTCCTAGCTTATAGTCTATGGGAACTTGAATAGAATTTACATACTACTATTGTGTGAATATTGTATAAATCTTACATTGAATTGGTTCATTGCTTTCAGGTCTACCATATCCTTCTACTTTTCTTCTATTTATTAATTTTTGAGAGTTTGATATTGAAACTCCAACCAAAAATCTTAATTTATCTACTTAAAAATAACTGCAATATTTAGAGGAACTATATGTAATTTTATTTGGTATTTTCCAAGTCTCTTTTAAATGTGTTGTTATACCTTCATTTAAAAAATAAAAAAAGAGAAAAAATATAGCAACATTTAACATATATATATATATATATATATAAAACTGAAACTGTTCTCACATTTCACAACAATGTATATAGCTATGAAAAAGTTCACACTTGCACTGATAATGAAAAGTAAATCACCAGTGCTATTTGGCTGAAAGAAAAGGTATGTGTTGATTTCAAAAATGATAAAATATGAAAAACATATGCATCTTAGACTGTATGAAAAGCAGGAGAATGAGAAGAAAACCAAAGGCTCAGAATAGCCAATCTCAGGGATGAAAATAAGAGTCAATTGGGTTAGGACAGGGAAAAAATATGCTTTACAAGGGAAAACCTGAGTTAAAAAAATTAAAAAATGGTCCTAACAGAACCAGCGAGAGTGGGCAGGATAAGCACTGAGAAACCATCTCACAGTATCACAACAGAAATTCACTGAGGCTGAGACAACACATCAGATCACTGGTCCATAAACAATTAAGCATCATGACATGTCTTCACACCAAAGCAGCCACTGTCACTGGGTTGACCTCTCCACTAAATGTGTGTAGATTACTTTACACAAGTGGGACCTGCTTAAACCTCAAAACTTGCTGAGTTACATTTTAACTAGTGTATTTACTCTCCAGATGATGATTTTTTTTAAAACTTATTTATTTTAATTAGAGGCTAATTAATTTACAATATTGTATTGGTTTTTCCCATACATTAACATGAATCTGTCATGGGTGTACACGTGTTCCCAATCTTGAACCCACCTCCCTCCCCATACCATCTCTCTGGGTCATCGCAGTGCACCAGCCCCAAGCATCTTGTATCCTGCATCCTTTCTTATGTGATATTATACATGTTTCAATTCCATTCTCCCAAATCATCCCCCTACCACAGAGTCCAAAAGACTGTTCTATACACCTGTGTCTCTTTTGCTGTCTCGCATAAAGGGTTATCGTTACCATCTTTCTAAATTCCATATATATGCGTTAGTATACTGTATTGGTGTTTTACTTTCCGGCTTACTTCACTCTGTATAATAGGCTCCAGTTTCATCCACCTCATTAGAACTGATTCAAATGTATTCTTTTTAATGGCTGAGTAATACTCCATTGTATATTTAGAATACTCATAAGCCCACTTATTTCTGAAACTGAATGTGGCATCTCTGTTTCTCAGAGAGACTGTCATAGTACAGAAGGAAAAGCTTCAGTAACTGTGCTCAGTTAGGACTGAATAGCAATAAATACTTACCTACCTTAAAACTTACCACTCGAAAAGAAAAGAAAAAAAGATAGCCAGATTAATGGTGAATATTGCAAGCTTTAACCAGTGTCTTTATGGTGTCTGCTTGCTCAGTTGTGTCTAACTCTTTTGAGACCCCACAGAGGGGAGCCCACCAGGCTCCTCTGTCCATAAGATCCTCCAAGCAAGAATACTGGAGTGGGTTGCCATGCCTTCTTCCAGAGGATCTTCCTGACCCAGGGATCGAACCCACAATGTGTCTCCTGCATTGCCAGTGGATTCTTTACCCACTGAGCTACCTGAGAAACCCAAAACTGTAGAGTATATAATATAGTACTTTGAATGTAGCAAAAGATCAATAAAAGCCTAATATCATTATAACCATCATCATCATCACTACCATCATTATCAAAACTGTCACGATGATTAAATTATTACACAGAGTTTCAATTTGGGAAGAATGATTGGGATGTGTGTGCGTGCAAACTTGCTTCTCTCACTGCAAGATTATGTATGGAGTAAGGTATTTTGGCTGTGGGCTATCCTTACCTGAACAAGTGACTGTTATTAGTAGTTCAAATAGAGTTACTGAACATATACAAAAGCCCAACCATAGGTCAAAGTGTCTTTATTTAATGAATAATATAGATGCATCATATTATCTGCAGGGAGTCTGGAATTTTTAGATCACTCCATCTGGGTTCATTATGTAAGAAATGACATTAATAAAAAATATCACTTATAACTTCACTCTATACTATAGATAAAGGCACAGGGCAGCTAAAATCTAGTGTGCTTAAGTTTTATTTCTGGTTGTACCTGTTTTCTGATTCAGCTATTTAGGTTATTGCTTAATATTTCTTTTAATTAATCACTACATCCCAAATTACTGCTTTGTTGCCAAAAAGTATCTTGTTTTTAGGATAACAAAACTTTCAGTCCTTGGCTTTTCCTGATCAGATCAGATCAGATCAGATCAGTCACTCAGTGGTGTCCAACTCTTTGCGACCCCATGAATTTCAGCAGGCCAGGCCTCCCTGTCCATCAGGAACTCCCGGAGTTCACTGAAACTCACGTCCATTGAGTCAGTGATGCCATCCAGCCATCTCATCCTCTGTCCTCCCCTTCTCCTCCTGACCCAATCCCTCCCAGCATCAGAGAATGAGTCAACTCTTCGCATGAGGTGGCCAAAGTACTGGAGTTTCAGCTTTAGCATCATTCCTTCCAAAGAATTCCCAGGGCTGATCTCCTTCAGAATGGATTGGTTGGATCTCCTTGCAGTCCAAGGGACTCTCAAGAGTCTTCTCCAACACCACAGTTCAAAAGCATCAATTCTTCGGTGCTCAGCCTTCTTCATAGTCCAACTCTCACATCCATACATGACCACAGGAAAAACCATAGCCTTGACTAGACGAACCTTTGTTGGCAAAGTAGTATCTCTGCTTTTGCACATGCTACTAGGTTGGTCATAACTTTCCTTCCAAGGAGTAAGCGTCTTTTAATTTCATGGCTGCAGTCACCATCTGCAGTGATTTTGGAGCCCAGAAAAATAAAATCTGACACTGTTTCCACTGTTTCCCCATCTATTTCCCATGAAGTGGTGGGACCGGATGCCATGATCTTCGTTTTCTGAATGTTGAGCTTTAAGCCAACTTTTTCACACAGCACTTTCACTTTCATCAAGAGGCTTTTTAGTTCCTCTTCACTTTCTGCCATAAGGGTGGTGTCATCTGCATATGTGAGCTTTTTGATATTTCTCCTGGCAATCTTGATTCCAGCTTGTATTTCTTCCAGTCCAGCATTTCTCATGATGTACTCTGCATAGAAGTTAAATAAACAGGGTGACAATATACAGCCTGGATGTACTCCTTTTCCTATTTAGAACCAATCTGTTGTCCCATGTCCAGTTTTAACTGTTGCTTCCTGATCTGCATACAAATTTCTCAAGAAGCAGATCAGGTGGTCTGGTATTCCCATCTCTTTCAGAATTGTCCACAGTTTATTGGTATCCACACAGTCAAAGGCTTTGGCATAGTCAATAAAGCAGAAATAGGTGTTTTTCTGGAACTCTCTTGCTTTTTCCATGATCCAGCAGGTGTTGGCAATTTGATCTCTGCTTCCTCCGCCTTTTCTAAAACCAGCTTGAACATCAGGAAGTTCACGGTTCACATATTGCTGAAGCCTGGCTTGGAGAATTTTGAGCATTACTTTATTAGCATGTGAGATGAGTGCAATTGTGCAGAAGTTTGAGCATTCTTTGGCCTTGCCTTTCTTTCGGATTGGAATGAAAACTGACCTTTTCCAGTCCTGTGGCCACTGTTGAGTTTTCCAAATTTGCTGGCATATTGAGTGCAGCACTTTCACAGCATCATCTTTCAGGATTTGAAATAGCTCAACTGGAATTCCATCACCTCCACTAGCTTTGTTCGTAGTGATGCTTTCTAAGGCCCACTTGACTTCACATTCCAGGATGTCTGGCTCTAGGTCAGTGATCACACCATCGTGATTATCTGGGTCGTGAAGATCTTTTTTGTACAGTTCTTCTGTGTATTCTTGCCATCTCTTCTTAGTATCTTCTGCTTCTGTTAGGTCCATACCATTTCTGTCCTTTATCGAGCCCATCTTTGCATGAAATGTTCCTTTGGTATCTCTGATTTTCTTGAAGAGATCCTTAGTCTTTCCCATTCTGTTGTTTTCCTCTATTTCTTTGCATTGATCGCTGAAGAAGGCTTTCTTATCTCTTCTTGCTATTCTTTGGAACTCTGCATTCAGATGTTTATATCTTTCTTTTTCTTCTTTGCTTTTCGCTTCTCTTCTTTCACAGCTATATGTAAGGCCTCCCCAGACAGCCATTTTGCTTTTTTGCATTTCTTTTCCATGGGGATGGTCTTGATCCCTGTCTCCTGTACAATGTCACAAACCTTCATCCATAGTTCATTAGGCAGTCTATCTATCAGATCTAGGCCCTTAAATCTATTTCTCACTTCCACTGTATAATCATAAGGGACTTGATTTAGGTCATACCTGAATCGTCTAGTGGTTTTCCCTATTTAATTCAATTTCAGTCTGTATTTGGCAATAAGGAGTTCATGGTCTGGGCCACAATCAGCTCCTGGTCTTGTTTTTGCTGACTGTATAGAGCTTCTCCATCTTTGGCTGCAAAGAATATAATCAATTTGATTTCGGTGTTGACCATCTAGTGATGTCCATGTATAGAGTCTTCTCTTGTGTTGTTGAAAGAGGGTGTTTTTATGACCAGTGCATTTTTTTGGCAAAACTCTATTAGTCTTTGCTCTGCTTCATTCTGTATTCCAAGGCCAAATTTGCCTGTTACTCCAGGTGTTTCTTGATTTCCTACTTTTGCATTCCAGTCCCCTATAATGAAAAGGACATCTTTTTTGGGTGTTAGTTGTAAAAGGTCTTGTAGGTCTTCATAGAACCGTTCAACTTCAGCTTCTTCAGCATTATTGGTTGGGGCATAGACTTGGATTACTGTGATACTGAATGTTTTTTCTTGGAAATGAACAAAGATCATTCTGTCATTTTTGAGATTGCATCCAAGTACTGCATTTCGGACTCTTTTATTGACCATGATGTCCACTCCATTTCTTCTGAGGGATTCCTGCTCGCAGTAGTAGATATAATGGTCATCTGAGTTAAATTCACCCATTCCAGTCCATTTCAGTTCGCTAATTCCTAAAATGTTGACATTCACTCTTGCCATCTCTTGTTTTACCACTTCCAATTTGCCTTGATTCACAGACCTGACATTTCAGGTTCCTATATAATATTGCTCTTTACAGCATTCGACCTTGCTTCTATCACCAGTCACATCCACAGCTGTGTATTGTTTTTGCTTTGGCTCCATCCCTTCATTCTTTCTGGAGTTATTTCTCCACGGATCTCCAGTAGCATATTGGGCACCTACTGACCTGGGGAGTTTCTCTTTCAGTATCCTATCATTTTGCCTTTTCATACTGTTCATGGGGTTCTCAAGGCAAGAGTACTGAAGTGGCTTGCCATTCCCTTCTCCAGTGGACCACATTCTGTCAAATCTCTCCACCATGGCCTGCCCGTCTTGGGTTGCCCCATGGGCATGGCTTAGTTTCATTGAGTTAGACAAGGCTGTGGTCCTAGTGTGATTAGATTGACTAGTTTCTGTGAGTATGGTTTCAGTGTGTTTGCCCTCTGATGCCCTCTTGCAACACCTACTATCTTACTTGGGTTTCTCTTACCTTGGGCGTGGGGTATCTCTTCACGGCTGCTCCAGCAAAGCGCAGCCATTGCTCCTTACCTTGGACGAGGGGTATCTCCTCACCGCCGCCCTTCCTGACCTTCAATGTGGGATAGCTCCTCCAGGCCCTCCTGTGCCTGGGCAGCCACAGCTCCGTTGACTTGGGGTTGGTCCTCCTGGCCACTGCCCCTGGCCTCGGTCGTGCACTTGCTCCTCCCTGCCGCCGCCCTTGGCCTCGGGCTTAGGGGCATGGGGTAGCTCCTCCCAGCCGCCGCCCCTGACCTTGGACACAGGGTAACTCCTCTCGTCGCCACCCCTTTCCTGATCATGGTTGTGCAAATATAGATTCAGTAATGAGTTCTCCCTTGCAAGATTGGTTCCGATGTATGTTTTCCAGGATCACAGACTCATTGAAGCTAATTTCTTATTTAAAAAAAAGACAAAAACCAAGAAAAGGATACCACAAAGTTTCAATGAAGTTAATATGTGTTACATTACATTACATTAAAAGTATGTGTATGTATGTTCATATATTGAAAATGGGGTAACAGCCTGGGAGGTTTGATAGGTGCATTCTATTGAATAAGGCAGTCTTCAAAGACAATAGGCTCCAAAACTAGGCTACTACGTGCCGGAGTCCAGCTCCAGCAGCCAGGGCATCAGCCTGAAGGGATGAGCGGTGTTGGTGGGGGAGGATGTAGCCTCTGACTCCAAGTACAGTACTACATGTTTATTTCAAGCTTCAGGTTTTCTTTTATACTTTGACTAAAGCATTAGGTCAGAGGTTTGATATTTTTAGTTTCCCCCACCCAGATTTATTGTCTCCTGAAATAATTGTTGCCCTACAAACAGAGCTCCTACTTTAGCTATTCTCTCAGAATCGGCTTTACTGTCTATTATCTACTTCCTCTTATGTGGCCTATACTTGTGATTACATTGTAACTCATGCTACATTACTCAGTTTATTTCTTATCTTTCTAAATCCTGTTTGCCCCTAGTATCCTAAGCTCACTATCTCCTAAAAAGGCTTCTAGCTATTCTTAATTATTCCTAAATCCTAAGCTCAGCAAACTTCTTTGCCATAAACATTCCCCTCACAAACAGGTCTCAGATAACAATCCTTCCCATGGCCTCAAGCTGTGGCCTATGTGCTCATCCTAGAACATTCTTTGTAAAGATCCTTGAACAAATGTCAATGGTTACTTTATAAATTATTTTCTGGGCACAACTGCAGAAGGCTTTGTTCTTTCTCATGCTTCTCTCAAGAACAATAAGCACTTTAACATTCTTTCCAGTCAACTCAATTGAAGAAAGGAAAGAACAAGTCAGAATCACAAAACCTAACTCCTTCATCCCGGGACCGTGCCTGTGGGGTGAGGAGAGGGGGTTGAGGCCGTGCCTCCATTTTGTCAGTAATGCCTAACGTGGTTCCCAACAACTACTTATTATCGCCATTGTAGAATATAAAATGACGTCTTTATCTTATTATTTCAAGAATCATACTAAACATATTAGTATATAATTATTTCATATTAATTATTTTAGTCATACAATTTGTTTCTATCCTATACCAGTCTTATTACTGCTATTAGTTAATTTTTCATTTTTAACAAATGAGATGGGAAAATAAGTAGCAAGTCATATTAAAGATCAAGTGTACCATAATGACCTAATCTGAGTTAAAATGTGTTCAAATTTCTAATTAAGTGAGATATCTGTGACAATTCACAAATAAATGACAAAATATGAAAATTCTAAATTGTAATTCTTAGAGTCTAGAATACTTGATTATTCTTTCATTTTCAATTATTTTCTTAGCTGTCTTTTTATTAAAATAAATAAATGGAAAAGTTACAATAAAAGACAAAAAACTAGGGGGAAAGGGGAATCTTGAATTTGTCAGGATTACTGTATAAATCCTTCAGAGTAACATATATTTAAATTTAAACTTTGTCATTTCTGGGAGTATATTCCCAGTCTTTTATAATTGGGAAAGAAATTTTGTACAAAGAAGTGCTTTACAATCCAGATCAGGAAGTAGGTTTCTTTATCTCAAATTGTATGTGAATATGTGTGCCAGAGAGAGACTCAATATGCTTTTTTTTTTTTTTTTTTCACTCATTGTTTGGAGTTTTCTATCTAATGCCAAGGAATAATTTCCTTCTGTTATATTTCCATTAAAGATGGTTGTGATGTCTGAAGTAAAGAAGGTGAGATGTTGTCATTATCAGTGTAATGTCAGAAAATTTATAAAAACCTCGGTTATGACTCAATCCAAATATCCCATTTGCACCATTTCTTGAGAATAGCTCACATTTGGATAGTTGTTAAAGAGAGCAACATGGATAAAAAGAGACGATCATGAACACAAAGACTTAAAGAATGTTGCTTGTATATCTTCCTGTGATCTCTAATGTAGAATTCTATTTTTGCAATTGTGTTTGCTAAGGTATAATACACAGTCTGAAACTGAAACAGGAAAAACAAAAAACAAAAAACATTAAGCTTAACAACAATTTTCAAAAATTCTGAAGATGTTTGCCATAAGCTGTCTCCTGACTATGGTGTCTCTTTCACAACAGAACATAATTTTTACTTATGAAGCAAGCCACTTTCCTCTCTATACCTTATTTTTCACATTCAGGACTATAGAGATAAATAAGGTGATTAATGTAGAGGCTCCCTGGTGGCTCAGACAGTAAAGAAGTTGCGTGCAATGGGGGAGATCCAGGTTCAATCCCTGTTGAGAAGACTTCCTGGAGAAAGGACTGTTTACTCACTCCAGTATTTTTGCCTGGAGAATTTCTTGGACAGAGTATCCTGGTAGGCTACAGTCTGGTAGGCTACAATCCATAGGATTGCAAAGAGTTAGACACAACTGAATAGCTAACACTTTCACTTTCTTAGTTCCTTATCATGTATAGCATAAATAAAAAGATTATAGAAGAGTACATAGCTAATCACCCCAAATGCTCCAATTATCACCTAAGTCAAGACAAATGACTTTTATTCATATTTATCAATGCTTATTTTGAAGAAATTTCCAACATATACAGAAGTCAATAGGGCTTCCTGGGTGGCACAGTGATAAAGAATCTGCCTGACAATGCAGGATACATAAGAGACATGGGTTTGACCCCTGGATGGGGAAGATCCCCTGGAGTAGGAAATGGACAGCCACTCCAGTATTCTTGCCTGGAAAATTGCTGGGCAGAGCAGCCTGACAGGCTACAGTCCATGGGGTTGCAAGGAGTCAGACATGACTGGGCACACGTGCATGCAAAAGAAGTCAGTAAAAATAGTACAATGAACATTCACATATTCTTCACCTGATTCACTGGTATCTGGTCATACTGGCTTTGTTTCTTGATAGATGATGTATGGATACATAGATAGATATGTAGACACATGGAGATACATACGAAAACTGTTTTGCTGAAATTTTAAAAGTAAGTTGCAGAGTTATGCTGGAGTGATGCCAGAAAATTGAAAAACAGGTGGTTTCTGACTTTCCCCTCACACCAGACAAAAAAGCAATTAGCAAGTATACATAAAAAATGTCTTTGTGAAAATCTCAGAAACCAGGAATAAGGCTAAAGTGTTCACCTTGGACCACAGAAATGAAAAAAACAATGCAACAGAATGGTAATAGGAGCAGTTACACTTAGACTGTATCACCCTTCTCCCAGGCATCTCCTCAGTCCATGATTTCTCCAGTGAAAGAGAAGAGTCCAAGGTGAATCTCCAAAATCCTCAGAAGTAAAGGATGCTTCCTGGCAGTCACATTTCAATACTGACTGATGGGGATCACTTCAGGCATCAGTTAGAGAAAGAAAGGGAGAATGCTCCTTACAGTGTGTTCCTACTGGTGGCATCATCCTAGTGGAGATTCCAGCTAATAGCTCTGCCCATTTACAGAGCTGAACCAGCACTCCCATCTGGCCAGGGAGCTCAGTTGGCAATTCTGCCCAGTTTAGGTTTCTAGCCAGTGGGTTGTCCTGGACACAGGGCCCATTCCACAGTATTTCCAAGCATGAAAGCAATCAGCAGCCAGGCACAATTGCTGAACATAGCATCTGGCCCCATCTGAACAGGGGTTTCAACTGGGGACCCTAAGCAGCCTATTCTATATATCACACAGGCAGAAGGCCAAGTCAGCAACCCTACTCAACTAATGAGAATAACTTCTGACCACATCTGAACAAGGAGCCTGAACAATAACTTTAGAAAGGCTAGGAAGCTTCAGAGTAGAGACAATGGTACTGCCCAACTGTGGAGTTCAGCTTATGACAAGGCTAGATACATATGCACAGCCTTCAACCTCACCCAGGCAGAAAGTTTAGTCAGTAATCCCACCTAATAATAAAGCATAGCCTGCAGCCCATCGGACAAGGGAGCCTGGCTAGTGACCTCTCCCAAAAGTGGAGCACAACCAGTGACCTGCCTGACCATGAAGCCCAGCTGGTGGTTCCACTCAAAATGATAAGCTAGATCCATGATAAATATACAAGGGACTCCCTTGGACTGCAAGGAGATCCAACCAGTCCATTCTAAAGGAGATCAGCCCTGGGATTTCTTTGGAAGGAATGATGCTAAAGCTGAAACTCCAGTACTTTGGCCACCTGACGCGAAGAGTTGACTCATTGGAAAAGACTCTGATGCTGGGAGGGATTGGGGGCAAGAGGAGAAGGGGATGACAGAGGATGAGATGGCTGGATGGCATCACTGACTCGATGGACATGAGTCTGGATGAACTCTGCAAGTTGGTGATGGACAGGGAGGCCTGGCATGCTGCGATTCATGGGGTCGCAAAGAGTCGGACACGACTGAGCAACTGATCTGATCTGATCTGATCTGATGATGAATATAAATGAAAAAAATCTAAGCAAAATACTAGCAAACCAAATTCAGGAGCACATTAAAAAGATTAAACACCATGATCAAGTGGGATTTATCCCTAGGATGCAAGGATGATTCAATATATGCAAATCAATAAATATGATCCTCACATTCATAGAATAAAAGATGAAAACCATATCAGCTTAATAAACACAGAAAAGTATAATATACTTTCATGATAAAAGCAAAAAAAAAAAAATTCAACAAATTGGATATGTAGTCAGCAGATTAGAATATATCTCATTATAAAGGCAACTATAAGCCCATCACTAACATCACATGATGTTAGTGATGATGGAAGTTTTAAGGTTTTACCTCTAAGATGAGGAACAAGATAAAGGCATCCACTATTGCCATTCCTTTTCAACATAGTACTGGAACTCCTAGCCAAAGCAATCCAGCAGGAAAAATAAATGAACGGCATCCAAATAGGAAAGGAAGAGGTAAAACTATTGTTCTCTGCAAATGACATAATATTATATAGAAAAAAACCCCTAAAGACTTCACCAAAAAATTGTTATAATTAATAAACATATTCAGTAAAAGTATAGGATACAAAAACAAAACCAAGAAATAAGTTGTTTCTACATACCAATAACAAACTCTGAAAAAGATGAAAAGAAACTCATTCCATTTAATAGCATTAAAAACAAAATAATTAGAAACAAATTAAACCAAGGAAGAGAAAAATCAGTACACTTAAAACTATAAGATATTGTTAAAAGAAATTGGAAAAGATACAGATAAAGAAAGATAGCCCTTGTTCATGAGTCAGAAAATTAATATTGTTAAAATTTTCTGCCCATACTACCCAAAGTGATTTATAGATTAAGTGACTAGACTTATTTATAAAACCTGAAAATGTAAACTTCTAGACACAAAAAGAGAAGAAGCTGTATTGTCACTGGTTATGACAAATATTTTCTTAACATGACAGCAAAAGCACAACAACCAAAGAAAAAATATACATGTGGGACCACAACAAACAAAAAGCACTTCTGCACAATAAACAAAATAAGCAAAAAAATAAGAAGGCAAATTACAGGATGTGAGAAAATACTTACAAACCATAAATATGATAAGGGGTTAATAAAAAAATGCAAGAAAATCATGCAACTAAAAACAAAAAATAATAATAATCATTTTTTAGAAAGGAGAAAGGACAGACTAGACATATTTTTAAATAAGACTTACAAATGATCACCGGGTATGTGAAAGGGTGCTCATCATCACTAATCATCAGGGAAATGTCTATCAAAACCACAGTATCACCTCACATGCCCTTACATGTTTATTATACAAAAGGTAAGAGATAACAAGTGCTGGTAAAGATGTGGAGAAAAGGAAACCATTGTGCAATTAAAACTATTATGGAAAACATCTAGAGGTTTCTCAAAATATTAAAAATAAGACTAACATATGATCTAGCAATATCACTTCTGCATACATATCTGAAGAAAATGAAATATCTTTCTTAAACAAATATCTGCACCACCCAAGTTCAATATACTATTATTCCCAACAGCCACGATATGGAAACAACCTAATTATTCATTCATGGTCAAATGAATAAGAAAATGTGAAAAAAAATATGTATCAGTTCAGTTCAGTCTCTCAGTTGTGTCCGACTCTTTGTGACCCCCAAAATATGTATACAGAAACATATTCAATTTTAAAGAAGAACTAAAATCTGTTATTTCCTACAACATAGATGAACAAATGAAAAAAAAAATAATACTTAAGTTGGATTCATAGAAACTGGAAAAGGATTGGCTGTTACCATGGGTTAGAGGGTGGAGGGAATGAGGAGATAGTGGTCAAAGGGTACAAATTTTAAGTTTAAAGATGGATCAGTTTTGGGGATCTAATGCACAGCATGGTGAATATAGTTAATTGTAATCTATTCATAATCTATTGTATCCTTGAAATGTTCTAAGAGAATAGACCTTAAATAATCTCACCACACAAAGGTAACTATGTGAAATAATGGATGCATTAACTAACATTAATGAGGTAATCATTTCACAGTCCATATGTCTACCAGATCAAGTCATGTACCTTAAACTTATATGACATTATTTATTTGTTATATATCAATAAAACTGAAAAAAATAAAAATTGCAGACATGATATGTCAAACCTGAGTACTTTAGCATACCTCTCTTAAGAAACACTATTTCAGTTCTTAAGATGAGAGAACAGTTATTTATATGAAATCAGTAGATTTTTTTAATTAAATCTGAGGCAAAGTGCAGCATAAATTAAATATATCATCATTCACTTTACATATGGGAAGTACATTGACTGTATTTTAAAAAGATGTACATAGCTAAAATCTGATACATTCAACCTAACACCAAGATTTAGGAAGAATAAACTGTTGTATTGTGAGTATATTTGGTAGCAGTAGAGAATATTAAGTTTAATCCAAAAGTATTTAATAGAAAAGGATTAAATGAGTTGCTGGATGTCAAGTAGTGTGTTTTTGACCTACACAATTTCAACTTTCAGTTCCACAAGTAAAAGAACTTCACGTTAGGGAGCATCCTGAATGTTTGGAATCATTATTAACTTTTATTGATTTAATATGTCTATCAGATCAGGTCAGTCACTCAGTCGTGTCTGACTCTTTGCGACCCCATGAATTGCAGCATGCCAGGCCTCCCTGTCCATCACCAACTCCCGGAGTTCACTCAGACTCATGTCCATCGAGTCAGTGATGCCATCCAGCCATCTCATCCTCTGTCGTCCCCTTCTCCTCTTGCCCCCAATCCCTCCCAGCATCAGAGTCTTTTCCAATGAGTCAACTCTTCACATCAGGTGGCCAAAGTACTGGAGTTTCAGCTTTAGCATCATTCCTTCCAAAGAAATCCCAGGGCTGATCTTCAGAATGGACTGGTTGGATCTCCTTGCAGTCCAAGGGACTCTCAAGAGTCTTCTCCAACACCACAGTTCAAAAGCATCAATTCTTCAGTGCTCAGCCTTCTTCACAGTCCAACTCTCACATCCATACATGACCACTGGAAAAACCATAGCCTTGACTAGACGAACCTTTGTTGGCAAAGTAATGTCTCTGCTTTTGAATATGCTATCTAGGTTGGTCATAACTTTCCTTCCAAGGAGTAAGCATCTTTTAATTTCATGGCTGCAGTCACCATCTGCAGTAATTTTGGAGCCCAGAAAAATAAAGTCTGACACTGTTTCCCCATCTATTTCCCATGAAGTGATGGGACCGGATGCCATGATCGTTTTTTGAATGTTGAGCTTTAAGCCAACTTTTTCACTCTCACTTTTGTCAAGAGGCTTTTTAGTTCCTCTTCACTTTCTGCCATAAGGGTGGTGTCATCTGCATATCTGAGGTTATTGATATTTCTCCCAGCAATCTTGATTCCAGCTTGTGTTTCTTCCAGTCCAGCGTTTCTCATGACATACTCTGCATAGAAGTTAAATAAACAGGGTGACAATATACAGCCTTGACAAACTCCTTTCCCTATTTGTAACCAGTTTGTTGTTCCATGTCCAGTTCTAACTGTTGCTCCCTGACCTGCATACAGATTTCTCAAGAGGCAGATCAGGTAGTCTGGTATTCCCATCTCTTTCAGAATTTTCCACAGTTCATTGTGATCCACACAATCAAAGGCTTTGGCATAGCCAATAAAGCAGAAATAGATGTTTTTCTGGAACTCTCTTGCTTTTTTGGTGATCCAGCAGATGTTGGCAATTTGATCTCTGGTTCCTCTGTCTTTTCTAAAACCAGCTTGAACTAGAATATGTCTATAAGGAAAAAAACCATTTCCTTTCTCTCAGTTTACAAATGATGATCCAGAATCTTAGAAAAACCCATTTTTCACCCAAAGTCACAGGGGAAGTAGTAAAACTGGGAATTAATGCTTATTCTTTCTGAGTCTTGAAACTATGCTATTAAAAACACCAAAGTAAGACAATCTAAGCATATTTCACTGTTCAGTGCTGTAGCTTCTTTTTATAGAAGGCCATCAGTTTCAGTTAGAAACTACAGTTTAGCAGATAATTTTTTCACTGTTTCATAAAAATAATAAAATAAGTTTATAATTGTAAAAATTCACTGAAAGATAAATTTAAGATACAGAAACAACTAGCATTTGGATACATATTAATTGACATGCATTGACTAATATCCCTATAATTAATTCTGACAATGGCTCAGTTAGATAGATATATTTCCATCATCACATATGGAAAAATAATAAATAACAAATATAAAAATAACAAATAAGAAAGTATACATTCCACTTTGGAATTGGGAACTATGCTCATGCTATTTTATTTATGTGTCAAAATGTTCAATGGCAAAGTTCAGCCTTGAGTACATGGAGAATATTAGTTTGAGATGAGTGTTGATAAGGTAAGTTCAGAAGAGAGTGGCCAGTTTTTAGAAACTCTTTTCCATCTTTCTGTGCATCCATCTTCCATCCTAATACTATGTGCCCTCTTATTGCCTGTGGAATATTTAATGTTGCCTTGGTTCAGTTCTGTCACTCAGTCATGTCCGACTCTTTGTGACCCCATGAATCCAGCATGCCAGGCCTCTCTGTCCATCACCAACTCCCGGAGTTCACCCAGACTCACGTCCATCGAGGCAGGGATGCAATTCAGCCATCTCATCCTCTGTCGTCCCCTTTTCCTCTTGCCCCCAATCCGTCCTAGCATCAGAGTCTTTTCCAATGAGTCAAATCTTCGCATGAGGTGGCCAAAGTACTGGAGTTTCAGCTTCAGCATCATTCCTTCCAAAGAAATCCAAGGGCTGATCTCCTTCAGAATGGACTGGTTGGATCTCCTTGCAGTCCAAGGGACTCTCAAGAGTCTTCTCCAACACCACAGCTCACAACTATCAATTCTTCGGTGCTCAGCCTTCTTCACAGTCGAACTCTCACATCCATACATGACCACAGGAAAAACCATAGCCTTGACTAGGCGAACCTTTGTTGACAAAGTAATGTCTCTGCTTTTGAATATGCTATCTAGGTTGGTCATAACTTTCCTTCCAAGGAGTAAGCATCTTTTAATTTCATGGCTGCAGTCACCATCTGCAGTGATTTTGGAGCCCCCAAAAATAAAGTCTGACATTGTTTCCACTGTTTCCCTGTCTATTTCCCATGAAGTAATGGGACCAGATGCCATGATCTTCATTTTTTGAATGTTGAGCTTTAAGCCAACTTTTTCACTCTCCACTTTCACTTTTATCAAGAGGCTTTTTAGTTCCTCTTCAATGTTGCCTGGTAATGGCTTAATAGTGCTATAGCTATCACTGCACTTTCCAAAGAAACAAATGCATTTGTATGAAATCTCCAATTTTGAAAAATGTCTGTCAGAGTGGAAACATTATCCTGTTAAGTCTGAGGATACTTGGTTGATGAGATATTAAAATACAGTTGACAAAAAATCCTTTGACTGTCTCTTCAATCACATCATGCTGCTGAAAATTATATGCCACAGCACTAATTTGAGTTGATATATGGGATTTTGGAAAGAAAAAAGTCCCAGCACAGAAAATTTTTGTTTTGGTGGCTCAGACAGTAAAGAATCTGTAATGCGTGGGACCCGGGTTTGATCCCTGGGTTAGGAAGATGCCCTGGTGAAGGGAATGGCTACCCACTCCAGTATTCTTGCCTAGAGAATTCCATGAAAAAAGGAGCCTAGTGGGCTACAGCATATGGGGTCGCAAAGAGCTGGACATGACTGAGTGACTAACAACACCCAAGAAGTTTGAATACAGGTTTCAACTAAGCAAAGTCTACTAGTGTTTCAGCTATGTTCACATTCTTTTCCTGTTTCATCTTTATATACCCATCCTTTCCTTTCCCCTTTTCAGCATTCTAATGAACCCCTAGGCTCTCTTTCCATAACCTCTATAAAATTTCAGCTCATATGTGGTCTAATTTAACAATCAGTTACCCCTTCTTGTGAATGTAACCATAGCAACATTAGTACTATTATTGTACCACCTTTAAATATAACATTTTACCTAAAATGAGTAATTAATTTCCTATTCTTATACTTTTAGAACATTAACTCAAATTCTGGTTAAAAAAAAAAAAAGAAAGTGTCCCCATTATAGAAATTTCTGACATCACTGAATGAATCTGCAATATACAAGTGCTTCTCAGAGATTCTAAGGTAATGTCTCACAAAGTGGTATCTATTCCAATACATATAAATCAACACTGACTGCTGTCTAGTATCTGTTTGAAAAAGATCTGGATTATGTATAATGGAAAGAATTTATACCCAATTATGTCAAACCAGTTTTTCCTCTGTAGTAAAAATAATAAAATACATTCATATCCTAGTGATAACAGGAAGGAAGGAATCATTTCTCTGATCTCTGAACCATTTACCTGTCAAGTCAATCCTCCAGGAACAAGTAGGGTCTAATTTGAAAAGAAGGGAAGCCTTCATTTTTCTCTAATTGCACATTTAACTTCTATCTGAATGTTTATGATTTTCTGTAAATTTTTAGGATGTTTAATATAAAATATACAAATACAAAAAAAATGGACACTTAGGAAAATGGATGGCAAAAAAGCAGAAATAAATATATTTTAATATCATTTAACTTTCCAAGAGAATATGTTTAACATTCTGTATTGTCATTGTTTAGTTGCTCACTTGTGTCCAACTCTTCATGATCCCATGGACTGTAGCCCGCCAAGCTCATTTGTCTTCCAGGGCAAGAATGATGGAGTGGGTTGACATTTTCTTCTTCAGGTGATCATCCCAACCCAGGAATCAAACCTGCATCTCCTGATTTCAGGTGGATTCTTTACCACTGAGCCACCAGGGAAGCCCTCTTACCCTCATAGAAAAGTAAAGTTGCTCAGTCGTGTCCGACTCTTTGCGACCCCATGGATTGTAGCCTTGGAAGCCTGTAGGACAGGCTTCTCTGTCCATGGGATTTTCCAGGCAAGAATACTGGAGTGGGTTGCCATTTCCATCTAAGTCTTCACGTTACTTTGAGTAGGAATGATTGTTCTGCAGCTTACACAGTACAGCTAAAGACCTAATCCAAGTCCAGATATGCAAAACATAATGAGGCTTTAATATCTACATAGGTACTTTATTAATATTACCATATATTTTAAAGTTAACTTTGCTCAGCTTTTCCATAAATTTCTTCTCAAATAAAAAAGAAAAATGTCATTCACTTGCAACAAACTGACACATAGATAACAGATGGCTGTGAGTTTTTCTTTTTTCTTTTGAGTAAAAAAGCACTCAGAATGAAGCATATCATCTATTATTTGCCTTGCCCTCTTTATCACTTTCAATCTAAACAGAAAAGTGATGTATTACAGGAAAACGGCCCCTTTTGTGACATTTTGGATACGACTATTCAATTTCAACACCAGGGTGGTTCATTTTCTGAAATGAATGAGACATACTTTAACATTTCACAAATTCCATGTTTTGGAAATGAATCTTACAGAAATTCATTAAGCTGCTGCCTAAATTCTAAATATCAGAAATTATATGATTTCAATGATAAAAAAATACCCTGAGAAATTCTCTAAAATAGGCATGTGTGGATGAAAATGAACACAGCAGGAAGAACTGTTAACCAATTAACTAGTCCATGCTCTACTAATTGTAAAAAAGAAACTAGGTGCCAATTATGCATAGATAATATCTGTCTTTGTGGTAGAACTTCCATGTGGCTGTGAAGACTGGTTTCTAAAGTTGTCCTCCCCAGACTGCCTCAGTGGGAAAATGTGTTTTCCTCTTTCAGTACACATTTTCAATTGTTATGACTGTGCTAACTGAGTACTTACCACAGAGGCAACTGCTATTCAGAGTTTGCCTCACAACAATTACCATTATATAGAGAGCTTAGGAACTATGCTCCAAATAACATATTTATTTCAATTGCACAGCTAGGATTGAAATGCAGACCAACCTGAGGCCAAAAATTCCAAGCTGTTTTGCAGTTTGGGAATTTTATTTACAAAGGTCATCTTTATAAATGTATAATTATTATGATAATGTATTGCACTTTATGACTAGAGAGAAACAATACTTACTCAGGACAATAACAAAATAATGATGGTGATAAAACTCTATTTTATGTATGTACCATTTTCCAAATATTCTTTCTTATCATTCAGTTCAGTTCAGTCGCTCAGTTGTGTCTGACTCTTTGCAACTCCATGAATTGAAGCACGCCAGGCCTCCCTGTCCATCACCAACTCCCAGAGTTCACTCAGACTCATGTCCATCAAGTCAGTGATGCCATCCAGCCATCTCATCCTCTGGTGTCCCCTTCTACTCCTGCCCCCAATCCCCCCAGCATCAGAGTCTTTTCCAATGAGTCAACTCTTCGCATGAGGTGGCCAAAGTATTGGAGTTTCAGCTTCAGCATCATTCCTTCCAAAGAAATCCCAGGGCTGATCTCCTTCAGAATGGACTGGTTGGATCTCCTTGCAGTCCAAGGGACTCTCAAGAGTCTTCTCCAACACCACAGTTCAAAAGCATCAAATCTTCAACATTCAGCTTTCTTCACAGTCCAACTCTCACATCCATAAATGACCACTGGAAAAACCATAGCCTTGACTAGATGGACCTTTGTTGGCAAAGTAACGTCTCTGCTTTTGAATATGCTATCTAGGTTGGTAATAACTTTCCTTCCAAGGAGTAAGCGTCTTTTAATTTCATGGCTGCAGTCACTATCTGCAGTAATTTTGGGGCCCAAAAAAATAAAATCGGACACTGTTTCCACTGTTTGCCCATCTATTTCCCATGAAGTGATGGGACCAGATGCCACGATCTTCATTTTCTGAATGTTGAGCTTTAAGCCAACTTTTTCACTCTTCACTTTCACTTTCATCAAAAGGCTTTTTAGTTCCTCTTCACCTTCTGCCATAAGGGTGGTGTCATCTGCATATCTGAGCTTATTGATATTTCTCCCGGCAATCTTGATTCCAGCTTGTGCTTCTTACAGTCCAACTTTTCTCATGATGTACTCTGCATAGAAGTTAAATCAGCAGGGTGACAATATACAGCCTTGATGAACTCCTTTTCCTATTTGGAACCAGTCTGTTGTTCCATGTCCAGTTCTAACTGTTGCTTCCTGACCTGCATACAGATTTCTCAAGAGGCAGATCAGGTGGTTGGGTATTCCCATCCCTTTCAGAATTTTCCACAGTTTATTGTGATCCACACAGTTAAAGGCTTTGGCATAGCCAATAAAGCAGAAATAGATGTTTTTCTGGAACTCTCTTGCTTTTTCCATGATCCAGCAGATGTTGGCAATTTGATCTCTGGTTCCTCTGCCTTTTCTAAAGCCAGCTTGAACATCAGGAAGTTCACAGTTCACGTATTGCTGAAGCCTGGCTTGGAGAGTTTTGAGCAGTACTTTACTAGTGTATGAGATGAGTGCAACTGTGCAGTAGTTTGAGCATTCTTTGGCATTACTTTTGAAAGGAATCTCTTTTTCTCATCTTAAAAATTTGACACATTCACAAAGCAATAAAATATTTCTAACTATTGAATAAAACTAGGAAGTCCTCCCTAGGGAAAAATAAATATCACTAGTAAGCATTCCATTCTTCACTCTTGGGAGCACCCATTTTGGTTGGGAAATACCCAACAAACTACTTTGCCTCCCTTTCCAAATTGACTTCTCCCACTGCCTTCATTTTCCTTGGCCACTGATTACCAGACAACCCAGCAATTCTCTGCCCTAAAATCACTGTGGGCTCTATCCACACAGAAAAAGTACCTTCTCTGGAAAGATGCTTGAAGCTGTGTTCTGCATCTTTTCAATAATGAAATCAGTGAAATAGTGAAATCAGTGAATGGTAACTCTGATACCATACCCATCCCTACAACAGTGATCATTGTTCCAATGTGAAATAGTAATTCTTCCTCTTGGGCTCTTTTTTAGAGACATCTTCCAACAAAGACGTTTGGGTCCTGAAATAAAGAAACGTTTTTGACAATATATATGCAGAATCCTTCCTCCAGGAAATCCAGATATTACCAGTGTGACTGAATTTTGAAGATTTGATAAATGCTGGAATTTTCTCAAAACTCTGTCCCATCTCTGATGATTAGGCCTTGTTTCATAAACAAGATAAAAACACAGGTGCTCTGGATGAAGTGGAATTGGGAAAAACTAACAATCTTTCAATCTTGATTTTCACAGTATGTACCTGACACATACACGGCACAGGCAGTACATCATTAGTTTATAATACCAACTGATTGTTTTTTTTTAATGCAGTATCTCTATCTATGTGTGTGTGTGTATATATATATATATATATATACACACACACAATAAACTGCCATTTACCTAAATTAGTGACATGATCCTTATAACTGTCTCATGATACAAAACTCTAGATATATAAAGACACATCAGGTATCTGACTATTTGATTTAAATATACAGTTAGTATAGTTCTGGAATGGTTTCCTAATTAAAGATCTGATATACATAAAAACTAAAAATAAAACATTTTTTAAAACAAAAAATCTAAATTTTTGAAAAGTAAAAATATTTTTTAAATGTAAACATTTGGTTAAAAAATGTAAAATATTTTTACTTTTCCCTAATTAATTTTGCAGATATACTTAAATTAAGGCCATTTTAGAATTAGGTTCTGCTCTTTCCAAAGTAGCTTGTTATAAATAATTCTCATTTCACACTTGAACTAAAAACCATAAATGAATAACCTATGGCCCATGGCCAGGCACCCACAGGAGAGACGAATAGTCTTGCCATCTGTCATCCCAATGGGGCCTTCATAAATAGCACCAGGCTGTCAGATTTAAACTGAGTTTAAAGAGGGACAATATGGGGAAACACACACACACACACACACACACACACACACAGGAGAACATACTGAGAGCATGAACATAGGGAAAAAAAATGAAATAATTTTTCCCTTAAATTCCCAAGAAAAGTAAGCACACATATCCATGTTCTGAGGACAGGTCCCAGGCTATTTCAGTAGGAAACCAAATCTTGTTCTAAAATTTTTACACTTGACTCTGCTACTAATCATCTATGCAAAATAGGAAATAGGTCATTCATGAGTATGTGTGTGTGTGTGTATGTTAAGGCTATACTGGGGTTTCTTTCAGTTATATGGTTCTGTGATGATAAATAAAATTGCTTTTCCTGACAGATATCCCATTAACATTTCTGCCTACACAGGTTGTGCTTTTGTTCTTTTATTTTTGACATATCATTCTGTCTGCTTTGTTGTGTGTATGTCTCATTAAAAGGTGGTACTGCTTAATGGAATAGAAAAACTGCATTTATAAATTATTCCAATCTAGCAAAGATGGGCATCCAGCATCTCTCCTTGTATAATTATTCAATTGAATGTGATACTGCAAAGTCATTAGTCAAATAAAACAATCAGGGGAACAAGCAATTGCATTGTGAGTCTAGAGAGATGCAAATATGGTTCAGCACAAGCAAGCAGTCTTGCTCATAGCAGGGCCTTCCAGGTACATTATATGTTCTGTGAATAAGTCCTTAGGTGAAAAGCATAATTTTATGCTGGAGAACCACCATGCATCATAGAGTCACAAATTATATAACCCTTTGCTGCTGGATATGGAAAGGGGAAAATATATATTCCCGTGGAGTAGGGGGATGTATAGATGAAAGCTGTCCTTTTCAATTCTTTAAGTTATCTTGACTGTGACTATTATCATCCTGAAAGCGAAAGTGAAGTCGCTCAGTCGTGTCCGATTCTCTGCGACCCCATGGGCTGTAGCCTACCAGGCTTCTCTGTCCATGGGATTTTCCAGGCAATAGTCCTGGAGTGGTTTGCCATTTCCTTCTCCAGGTGATCTTCCCAACCCAGGGACTGAACCCCGGTCTCCTGCATTGTAGACAGACGCTTTACCGTCTGAGCCAGCAGGGAAGTCCTATTAGTATCCTACCTGGCCACATTTACGGAAGGACTGAGAGAGCAGTTTCTGCCAAAGTGTTACAAAAATCAGGTGAAAATGTTGAACTCTGAAAGAATTCTCAGATTTCTGGTGTTCTCAAAGCCTCTTGAAAGCATGTGAATCAATGAGATCAACATTCCTGAAAGTGTTCAAAAGAGAGCTGAATATATGTGTAGTCTAGGATAGTCTAGCTTTATTTATCAATTGATAAGCTTCATAGAAGCTTACCAGTTGTGATGGTCAATAGTTTAACAAAGCTTTCATTCTCTGGAGTAAGATATTTTTTATCAGATTCCTAATTGTACAGATGTTTTCTGTTGCTTTAGAGTTTGGATTATCTGAACATATATCAACAAGCGTGTAGAAATAAACAGTAATTTATACTAATTGGGATATAAAAAGATACTGTTGAATTTTTTGAAATCCATGTTGGTGAAATTTAAATATATATATTTAAATTTATATATTAAATATATATATTTATATAGTAAATATATATTTATATTTTGAATATATATGTTATTGTGATAATGTCAAATTCAAAAGAGTTTTGAATGCATATTTAAGTAAGATTTTAGACTTGATATTATCTAGGAAACTCATTCTATATCTTCCTCTAAGGAGAGTCTTTTAATGTAGGCATTTAGCTATTACACATTATTTTCGCTATAAATATTTATTTTCGTATCTTTTACACACTATTGTAAATACCTTTATTTTGTTTAAAACTGCATACGTAGGTGAGGAGGGCATGACAACCTACTTCCGTATTCATGGAGAATCCCATGGACAGAGGAGCCTGCTAGGCTATAGTCCACAGGGTTGCAAAAAGTTGAATATGACTGAAGAGACTTAGCATGCATACACGCACACGTAGGTAAATGAAAGTGAAAGTGTTAGTTATTCAGTCTTGTCAAACGCTTTGCGACCCTATGGACTGCAACCCACCAGGCTCCTTTGTCCATGCAATTATCCAGGCATGAATACTGGAGTGGATAACCCTCCCCTTTTCCAGACACAGGTAAACTACATCTTTATTATTTTCATTTCACGATAAAAAACGAAGTCTACTATATATTTGAAACAGAGTGTTGAGCCTGAACTGATTGAGAACCAGTTATGTAACCCAAACTTTTCATCTTACAAAGAGAGGAAATTGATGTACCAAGAAACAAATGACTTGCCCATTATCAGAGGAAAAAGTAAGGAACACAGCCAGAACTAGAAGGCCATCCTGACTCAGTTCAGAACTTTTGTTGCTCAACTAGTCTCTTTGGTCTAATAATATTTGGGGAAACTGACGTACAAAATGTAAGAGATTTCCCCAACATTCTATTGGGAAGGAATGAAAAATTTGCTTTACATTTTTTTTTTTTTCATTTTCCCCATATTTTTCATTTTTGGTCTTCCTTGGTAGCTCAGCTGGTAAAGAAGCCACCTGCAATGCAGGAGATTTCAGTTCTATTCCTGGGTTGGGAATATCCACTGGAGAAGGGATAGGTTACCCACTCCAGTATTCTTGTGCTTTCCTCATGGCGCAGCTGGTAAAGAATCTGCCTGCAAGGCAGGAGATCTGGGTTCGATCCCTGGGTTGGGAAGATGCCCTGGAAAAGGGAAAGGCTCCCCACTCCAGTATTCTGGCCTGGAGAATTCTATGAACTGTTTAGCCCATGGGGTCACAGAGTCAGACATGACTGAGTGACTTTCACATTTTTTCTGCTTTGCTGCTGGTAAAATCAAACTGACAGGCTGATTTCAGTTCAAATCTTCCTAGGACTCACTTTGTCTGACTGTTTTTGCCCACTGTTTTTTAACTACTACCTTGAAGATGTGATCTATGAACATATCCAAAAGGGGACAAGTAAAATAATTGAATCTATGTAAAGAAATCCACAGTGTGTTTTTCTTTAACTATGCTAATCTTTGTACATAATAAATTAAAAGAGTACTTTTGGTGATTGCCGGAAAAAGAAATCACTCTTTGAGAATTTTTTGTAAACTGTGGTATACAACTATGATGGAGCTTCCCTGGTGGCTCAGACAGTAAAGAATCTGCCTGTAATGCAGAGTTCCATCCCTGGGTTGGACAGATCCCCGGGGGAAGGGAATGGCTATTCACTCCAGTATTATTCCTGGAAGAATTCCATGGACAGAGGAGCCTGGTAGGATACAGTCCACAGGGTCACAAAAAGTTGACACAACTGAGCGACTAACAATTTATTTTCACTTCATATGACTATGATAATATTTTATTACTATTCAGAATGCCTCAAAGCTGTTTATTTCAACAAATACCTTTTTTTATTGGTTAAAAACATTTCTGTTCTAAAATAAAACACATTCTTAATACTTTTTTTAGAAAGGATTTTAAGTTTTCATTTTATGTTTAGGTATTAACCCTACTTAAAGTATGTGCATGTTTGTTTTTTGAGACTTATATCTGATGTATTATTTTTCAAATACTTATAATTGATTAAGTTAGAACAATTAAATAACTAGTCAACCTTTTTTTTTTTATGCTGTCTCTGGTGAAATTTCAAATTTCCACAGTTCCTGGGTTTCTATTCTATTTTGTATGACTATTAGTCACTTTCTTTTCCGATACAGTGTTGCTTTAATTACTAAACATACTTAAGATTTTATTAAAACATCAGTTTCTCCTGTTAATAGCCTAGTGATCCTCCATAATAATTTCAAAATAATATTGTCAAGTTTTTTGAATTTCATTTGAGAATGTGATTGATTACTCTGATTTATAGTTTAATTAGAAACACTTGACCTCTTAATGATACTGACTTTTACTTCTCATTAGACATCCGTGGAGAAATATTATAATATATAGTTTGTGTCATGGGCTCTAATAATATTTTTATATATTTCCATAAAATTCTTACTTTTAACAAATAGACATATTTTCTTGTTTTGGATAATATTTATGGATATTTTGAGTATATTTTATCTCATATTCTTTCATTGTTTTCATGTGATAACATATTTTTATTTCTGCAGGATAAGGACTTAAGAGTTTAATAGCTGGGCTGTATGGTATTAGTTTTCAAGAAACTGCCTATTTTCCATAAGGGCTGCATCATTTTACATTTTTACCACAATGTACGTGTGATTCAGCTTTGTCATGTCCTTGTGAGAGTTTGACCAAGGGAACATTTCATGCAAAGATGGGCTTGATAAAGGACAGAAATGGTATGGACCTAACAGAAGCAGAAGATATTAAGAAGAGGTGGCAAGAATACACAGAAGAACTGTACAAAAAAATCTTTATGACCCAGATAATCACGATGGTATGATCACTGACCTAGAGCCAGACATCCTGGAATGTGAAGTCAAGCAAGCCTTAGAAAGCATCACTACAAACAAAGCTAGTGGAGGTGATGAAATTCCATTGGAGCTATTTCAAATCCTGAAAGATGATACTGTGAAAGTGCTGCACTCAATATGCCAGCAAATTTGGAAAACTCAGCAGTGGCCACAGGACTGGAAAAGGTCAGTTTTCATTCCAATCCCAAAGAAAGGCAATGCCAAAGAATGCTCAAACTACCGCACAATTGCACTCATCTCACATGCTAGTAAAGTAATATTCAAAATTCTCCAAGCCAGGCTTCAGCAATATGTGAATTGCAAACTTCCTGATGTTCAAGCTGGTTTTAGAAGAGGCAGAGGAACCAGAGATCAAATTGCCAACATCCTCTGGATCAAGGAAAAAGCAAGAGAGTTCCAGAAAAACAACCATTTCTGCTTTATTGACAATGCTAAAGCCTTTGACTGTGTGGATCACAATAAACTGTGGAAAATTCTGAAAGAAATGGGAATACCAGACCACCTCACCTGCCTCTTGAGAAATCTGTATGCAGGTCAGGAAGCAGCAGTTAGAACTGGACATGGAACAACAGACTGGTTCCAAATAGGAAAAGGAGTACGTCAAGGCTGTATATTGTCACCCTGCTTATTTAACTTCTATGCAGAGTACATCATGAGAAATGCTAGACTGGAAGAAGCACAAGCTGGAATCAAGATTGCTGGGAGAAATATCAATAAGCTCAGATGCAGATGACACCACCCTTATGGCAGAAAGTGAAGAGGTACTAAAAAGCCTCTTGATGAAAGTGAAAGTGAAGAGTGAAAAAGTTGGCTTAAAGCTCAACATTCAGAAAACGAAGATCATGGCATCCGGTCCCATCTCTTCATGGGAAATAGAAGGGGAAACAGTGTAAAACTTTATTTTTTGGGTCCCCAAAATCACTGCAGATGGTGACTGCAGCCATGAAATTAAAAGATGCTTACTCCTTGGAAGGAAAGTTATGACCAACCTAGATAGCGTATTCAAAAGCAGAGACATTACTTTGCCAACAAAGGTTCGCCTAGTCAAGGCTATGGTTTTTCCTGTGGTCATGTATGGATGTGAGAGTTGGACTGTGAAGAGGCTGAGTGCCGAAGAATTGATGCTTTTGAACTGTGGTGTTGGAGAAGACTCTTGAGAGTCCCTTGGACTGCAAGGAGATCCAACCAGTCCATTCTGAAGGAGATCAGCCCTTGGATTTCTTTGGAAGGAATGATGCTGAAGCTGAAACTCCAGTACTTTGGCCACCTGATGTGAAGAGTTGACTCACTGGAAAAGACTCTGATGCTGGGCTGGAATGAGGGCAGGAGGAGAAGGGGACGACAGAGGATGAGATGTCTGGATGGCATCATCGACTCAATGGACGTGAGTCTGAGTGAACTCCGGGAGTTGGTGAATGACAGGGAGGCCTGGCGTGCTGCTATTCATGGAGTCGCAGAGTCAGACACGACTGAGCGACTGAACTGAACTGTGTGAGTTTGATATTCTCACATTTTAAGAAAAGTAGACATTCTAATATGTGTATTATGATATTTAATTGTCATTTTCATCTCATTTCCCTAGTGATTGATATTGAGAATAATTTCATACGCTTACTTGCCATTTGTTTGTCATATTCAATAAGCTATTTCTTCATATCTTTGGCCTATCATCAAATTGCTTGATTGGTTTATGTTGAGTTTTGAACATTGTCTCACTTCAAACTGCTATAACAAAATGCCCTAAACTGTGTGGCTTTAATATTTATTTCTCATAATTATGAAAGCTAAGAAATTCATGAAGAAGCTGCTTGTCGATACTGTCTGATGATTTCCTTCCTGATTTGCCCATAGTCATATTGTCATTTTGTCCTTGGATGGCAGAGAGAAAGGAGAGGAAAAAGGAGAAGAGGGAGAGAAGTGGAAAAAAGGGAGTGGGGAGAGCAGAAGGGAGGGGGAGAGAGAGAAACAGATATACTGAGAGAGGGAGCATGGTCTAGTCTCTCTTCTTATGAGGACATTGCCCTCATCATAGGGATTCTACCATATGACCTTATCAGAACCTCATTATCCTGCAAAGATCCCACCTCCAAATACCTTGATATTTATGGATTCACCACATGAATTCTGAATAGATATAAATATTCAGTCCTTAGCAAGTGTTCTATACATATATTCTAGACAGTAATCCTTTGTCCCTGGGCATATATCTGGAGAAAACTCCAATTCCAAAAGATAACATTGTTTTCATGACTGCTAACACAACACCATTCTGCAGCCCATGGATTAAGGAGTAACTTATATTTCATAAGGTTATAGCCATAGTAGTGATTCCTCCAATGGATCTTATCAAAGTCATCTGGAAACCTGGAAAGAACTGACCATTAAGAAAAATAATGATCATGGGAAGAAATCAAAGTATCAAATATAAACATTAATAAGATTTAGAAGAAGTTGATTCCAAACCTCATGGATGACTCTGAGGAGTTCAGACTTCACTGGAGGAAGTTCTGGAGATACGATGGAAACAAAGTACTGGAATGGCAGGTGGAGCCTAAAATGGCAGCTGAACTGCTGTAATTTCATGGTAAAACTAGATTGGATAAGGAGTTGCTTCTCATGGATGAGCAAATAAAGCTTCTTGAAAGAGAATCTACTTCTGGTGAAAGCTGTTGAAATGACAACAAAGGATTTAGAATGGCATATAAACTTAGTTGATAAAGCAGTGGTGGGGTTGAAAGGACTGATTCCAAATTTGAAAAAAAGTTCTACTGTGGGTAAAATGCTATCAATCAGCCTTACATGCTACAGTGAACTTGTTTGTGAAAGGAAGAATCAATCCGTGTGGCAAACTTCACTGTTATTTTAAGAAACTGTCACAACCACCACCACCCTGATGGGCCAGCAAAAAGAACATGACCCGCTGAAGGCTCAGATGAGCCCTTCAGCAGTTGATGTGAACAAAGCAATCTTAAATCAAGTTACAAACGTTTTTTTTTTTAGACATTATGCTATTGTATACCTAATTGACTACAATAGAGTGTAAACATAATTTTTGTATGTTAGAAAACAAACAAAAAATATGCAACATGCTTTATTGTGATATTCACTTTCTTGAAGTAGTCTGGAACCAAACCTGAAGTATCTCTAGGAAATGCCTGTAGCCACATTTAGAGAAGAGCTTCCCATGACCAAGTACTTGATTAAAAGAAAACAAATCAAAACACACTTGGATAGTTCAATGCCAAGATCAATAAGAAAACTGTCAGTTGATGCAAATGGCTGACTGGAAGGGATCTCTTTACTTTAGGTGGACTATTAGAACTGGAGTTGGCCTGTAATTCAGTCTGTTTAGATGTGCTGGGAAGGTCAGGGTCCAGAAGAACTACTAATTTAATTGTCATTCAGTCCAATTGTTGTTGTTTAGTTGCTAAGTTGTGTCCAACTGTTTTGCAATCTCATGGAGTATAGCCTACCAGGCTCCTCTGTCCATGGGATTTCTCAGCAAAAATACTGGAGTGGGTTGCCATTATTTCTCCAGGGCATCTTCCTGACCCAGGGACTGAGCCTGTGTCTTTTACAGGTGATGACACATGACACCAGCTGGTGGTACTGAGCCACCAGGAAAGCAACTTCAGTCCAGTATCACAGTCAAGTAAAATTTATCTATTTTCCAATTGCTTGTCCCTGTAGAAGAGGTGCTGGCACTTGGACTACCCATGGAGGAGCAGTGCCCACACTGGCTTGTGCAGCTCCTCAACTGTGGCTTTGCAACTGCCACTGAATGGTGTGCATCTAGGAGCCTTGGGTAGTTCTGAACCTGGATCCACATCTCAGCACGAGAAGGGGTGACCTACTCTGCCTCTCCTTGTCTCCTGGCTCCAAGTGCTGCATCCCCCCACTCCACCCACAGATGAGGAGGTAAGGAAGCCAAAACCAGACAAAGCAGGGCTAGTGACCCCAGCTAACAAATAGGAAGAAGCCTTTCAAACATTTTTTAAAAGAACAATAAAGAAGGCCATACAAAAGGAATTGTATGAAGAACTGCTACGGAAGAAAGAGCATTCCAGGTTTTTTTAATATCCCAGGATTTTCTCTTTGAAGAGGATGTAACAAAAATCCAAAATATAATCTCCTTGCTTTCTGATACTAGTCTTCCTCCTAAAAAATATCTCACTACTAATCAAGCTTGAAGATTGCTTTTTTTCCTTTGACCATGTGACAGTTCTACTTACTAGATTGTCTGTTTTATTTTTCTGTTTTAATGTAATTACGTTGTTGTTCAGCTGCTCAGCTGTGCTTGACTCTTTGGGACTCCATGGACTGCAGCATGCCAGGCTTCCCTGTCCTTCACCAATTCCTGGAGCTTGCTCAAACTCATGTCCATTGAGTTGGTGATGCCATCCAACCATCTCATCCTCTGTTGTCCCCTTCTCCTTCTGCCTTCAATCTTTCCCAGCATCAGGGTCTTTTCCAATGAGTCAGCTCTTTGTATTGGGTGGCCAAAGTATTGAGGCTTCAGCTTTAGCATCAGTCCTTCCAATGAATATTCAAGGTTGATATCCTTTAGGACTGACTGGTTTGATTCCCTTGCTGTCCAAGGGATCTCAAGAGTCTTCTCCAGTGCCATAGTTTGAAGACATCAGTTATTTGGCCCTCAGCCTTTTTTATCATCCAGCTCTCATACTTGATCCACTGGAGAAGGCATAGGCTATCCACTCCAGTATTCTTGTGCTTCCCTTTGGCTCAGCTGGTAAAGAATCCACCTTCAATATGAGAGAACTGGGTTTGATCTCTGGGTTGGGAAGATCCCCTACAGAGGGGAAAGGCTACCCACTCCAGTATTCTGGCCTGGAGAATTCCATGAACTGTATAGTTCATGGGGTCACAAAGAGTCTGACATGACTGAATGACTTTCACTTTTACTTTTCTCACACTTGTACCATAGCTTTGGAAAAACCATAGCTTTGAGTATATGGACCTTTGTAGGCAAAGTAACATCTTTGCTTTTTAATATACTGTCTAGGTTTGTCACTGCTTTTCTTCCAAGGAGCAAGTGTCTTTTAATTCCGTGGCTGCAGTCACTGTCCACAGTGATTAGGTGGCCACTTGCATTTCTTTTTTTCTTTTCTTTTTTTTTTAATTTTTTAAACTTAAAAATTGGATGGTAATTGCTTTATAATATTGTGTTGGTTTATGCCATAAATCAACATGAATCAGCCACAGGCATACATATGTCCTTTCCATCTTGAACCTCCCTCCCATCACCTACCCAATCCCATCCCTCTAGGTTGTCACAGAGCACTAGGTTGAGCTCCTCGCATCATATAGCAAATTCCCACTGGCTATCTAATTTACATATGGTAATATATATATATATATATATTCATGCAACTTTCTCCTTTCTTTCTGATTCCAATTTATATTTCACTGTATAATTGACACCAAATCTTCTGAGTTTACTGCAAGACCTCTGTTGTTGTAGCTGGATGTATTTCCCCAAACGCACTTTTGTCTCTCCTATGCAGGTTGCCATATAGTTTGAAGTCCATGTAATGACCTAATCTGGCTCTATTTCCATCACATACAGCTAGTTCTAGCTCTTTCATCCCACACCTATCCCTCCTTTGCCCAGCAGGACCCTTTCATGGAAAAGTTTCAAACTGCTTATTTGACTGAAAATAATTTGTCTATTGAGGTTTCCAGGTGGCTCAGCTAAAGTATTTTCCTGTCAATTCAGGAGACGTAGGTTCAATTCCTTGTTTAGGAAGACCCCCAGGAGAAGGAGATGATAACCCACTCCAGTATTCTTGCCTGGGAAATCCCATGTCCAGAGGAGTCTGTTGGGCTATAGAACATGGGATCGCAAAAGAGTCGGACAGGACTTAGCAACTAAACAACAACAACAACAATTTGTGTATTAGAAATGAATATTATTTATATATTAGTATAATTGATCAGAATATTGTAAGAGAAAAGTCATTTTATGATGTATAGTCAATTAGCAGTTAATCTGATATGAAAATATGGACATTTACTTCTATGTTTTTTAAGCCCTATTTTGTGGCTTTCTTTGTTTGTATGGCAAAGCAGAACCTGATAATTATTTCCACTTAGTAATATGTACTTTGTAAAACTCTTCCTGAAGTGAGCAAATACTAAATATTATTTACTTTTAGATTCTTATAAAAAATAACATTAATCTGTCTTTTCTTTATGTATAAAAGGACTAAAACATATCAGAATTAAGAAACATAAGATATTATATAGTGATAAAGAAAAAAGAAAGTATTCTACAAAGATGCATGACATCACTGAGAGATAAACAGCCTTGTTTCTGTCTTATCTAAGGTTAAAATATACTCTGTGAAAAATAACAAGATGATAATTGAACAAACTCAAAAATAGGCTCCCTAGAAGGCTAAGCAAGAGGTCTAAGGAAGGACATAGTGAATCCCATAGTCAATTCGGTTTTCTCTCCAACAATTTTATCATGATATTAAGAAGAGTTTTCATTCACATGATAGAAAACTGAAATAGACATGACAGATATTTGGTGAAAACAAGAAAGAGAGGGATCTATGTGTATTTAACCAACAGTCTGCCAATCAGTGAACAGTCCTGTACTAAATACTTATTATGTGCATAACAGTTTGCTATGCCTGAAAACATTGTATTAGATGGTGTAGTCTTTCTATTGCTATAAAACAAAACGCGTAAATAACAGTTTGAAATATCTATACCAGAAATAACACTCAACACCAGGTAGCAAGGTATACAATAAATAAGTTGGTGAAGACAGAACAAGCACTCAATAAATATTATCAAAAATGATAAGATATAAAAGTTTAAAGAAGAGAGACACTGTCATTGGGTGGGGTGATTAAAGATGACTTTATGGAGAGTTAGGACATATGCTAGGCCTGGAAGAATGATTATAATTTCACATGATAGAAGTATAAACTGGGAGATGTGTAAATACTGTTATATAATGTGAAGTACCAGAATATCAGTGTGAAGAAAGAGACAAAAACCCACTGGCTTATTTATAAGAAATATAGGGAGTATACAAATAGAAGAATAGGAGAAAGGGAGTTGCTTCCAGAGTTGGGAGAAATTTGGGGACCACTGTGTTAAATAAATCATTCATCAAGATGTTTATTTCACTGGCCTTCAGTTTCTTCAAATGTGTAACAACATAAATTATTATGTTGCCTCCTCATCATATTAAGCTGTGATTAAGTTCTGTGGTTGTGTGATAAGTTGCTTCAGCTGACTCTTTAAGACCCTATGAACTGTAGCCTGTCAGGCTCCACAACAATGGCAAGCATACTGTAGTGGGTTGCCATTTCCTTTTCCAGGAGATCATCCCAACCCAAGGATCAAACCTGAGTCTCTTATGTCTCCCTGCATTGGCAGGTGGGTTCTTTACCACTAGCACCACCTGATTAAGTTCTTGGAAAATCCTAATGGGGGGTATTCATAGGCTGGTGTTGTGTCAGAGTCTTTTGAGGATTGTGAGTGCTAAATCATGTCAGGTTTAAAGGAATTAGAATGAGAAATCTCTGTCTTAAAGACATGGCATTAAAAGTCATTTTTATTCACAAGATGAAAATAGGCACTACAACACATACTTTTCCCCTTTAATCTTGCCTCTGGTGAGGGGAATCTAATAAGGTTTCTAGTTAACAAATCAAATAAAAGATAATGACTAATTTTTAATGGCTTTTTAAATGATTGCCCACAACTGTAATGAGTAATTATATCATTTGCTCTAATGGCATTCATGAAATTAATTATGGATTTTGAAGGAAAAGTATATATGGCATTTCTGTGAAGAAAGAGGTGACATAGAAGTGCTAGACTCATGATAGGAAATTGTACACATTTTGCATAATCATATTTTAGTGCAATCTACAAGAATTTGTCTTTTATACTTTTTGGCTCTATTTCAGTTTTTGTTTTGTTTTAATCACCATTCTTGATATATTTTGTTGAATTTGTTGAATATTTGCCATAAAAACTGCAGTCCAATTGATTTGCTCACATGAGAAAACTAGTCCTCAGTAACATGAAGGGACTTACTTGAAGACACACCATTTATCAATCATTGGTAAAAGAAGACCACCCATGTGGTCTGAGTCTATGATTTTGAGGTTCTATTTTTGATAGCTAGCACAATAGAAGCCCCATGTTGGCAACATGTGGAACAATTCAAATCAACAATATTCATATAGTATGTTTTTACTGGCCAATATTTTAGCAAGAATTTTCTGATCAACATAATGCTACAAATGATTAAAGATGAAAACTACTGCATGATAAACAGTAAATGAACATAGTCCCAGGTTAACTTTTTGTTTGGTAGTATCATGTTTCTAACAGCACATCTAAATTCTAGTTTGCAACTCCAGAGAATGCATTTCTAAAATAATTATGTGGATCATGAGTTTGGGGCAATTTTGACCCCCTCTAACTATAGCCCCAGACCTGCTGTATTGTTGGAGTTCAGATCATTGAACTTCAAATGGTCTCAAATCGTCACAAATGGAAATTATTCTCTTAACTACTAAAGTCACCCCTCAATTCATCTTACATGCCAAATTTCAAGGAAGTGACAGATCCTGTCACTCATGGCACAAACAAGAAAAGCTGCAGCTGGATGTTTATCATCTGGCATCTGGAAGGAAATTCATGAATCTACCTTAGAAGAGTGAGCAATTTCTCCATGTGTGGTCTGTGTTTGTTCCAGGTTACCTTTCATCCAAAATCCTTCCTTAATGTTATTATGAAGAAGAACTTGAGTTTCAAAAAAGTTTCCACTGTGTTCCTATGGGTAAACAGGCTAAGTCAATTCTTGTTTCAATGCTTTCTTAAAAATATATCAAAGAGGAAAGGGACATCTTGAGAATTTAAAATATTTCTTCCAAGGTCGCTGTCATTTTTGCTCTATTGCTTTCTCTGACACATAGCTCTCCTGTAAAGCAAATGTCCAAGAATCACAAATGAAAGGTAAGGAGAAATATTGTTTTGGTTTTCATTCTTTTAAGGGATGAAGAAACAATTTCTGTACAGGTTCCTGAGAATAATAACAGTCACTATTTCACTCAATGTAAAGTTTTTATGACCAAGATCCACAAATCTTTGTTAGATCATTTCCAATAATCTGTTTATTTAAATGATAATTTCTTTTAAACCATTTTTTCTTCACCAGACTTTCTTGGAATTAATAATTACAAAAAATAATAGTCAATTACAGAGTCAAATGATAATTCAGGCAAGTACTTTGGTGTAGGATAGGCATACATACAGATATAGCAGCACTTTTTCCATTGTTTTTTTTTTTTTACTGAAGAAAAATTTACTAAGATCTAGATGTGAATAGGGGCTTCTCAGGTGGCAGTAGTGATAAAGAACACACCTGCCAATGCAGGAGACATAAGAGAGGTGAGTTCGATCCCCAGGCCAGGAAGATCTCCTGGAGAAGGGCATGACAACCACTTCATAGTCTTGCCTAGAGAATCCCCATGTACAGAGGAGCCTGGTAGGCTACAGTCCATAGGGTTGCGAAGAGTCAGACACAACTAAAGAGACTTAACATAGATGTAAATAAAACGGATTTAACTATAAAGGGTTGACCTTACAGTGAAGAATTCCCTATGAACATTCCATATTACCTGTTCACCCAAACATAATGAGCAGAATCATGAATATTAACTAATTCTCTGTTAGATTAATTTAATTACTAAGGGAATTCCTAAAGTTCCCTAATATAAAATTATAAATCATTTTAAAAGGATGTACTCTGCTGTTATTTAACACTTTATTTGATCACAGACCTCTTTTTCTTAGTTATAAGACTTAGGTTATCTAAACTACACATTGGAAAAGTCTGCTAAAGGAGAGATAATATAAAATGAGCTTTCAACCTTTTTTTAAAAAATATAAATTTATTTATTTTAATTGGAGGTTCAACCTTTTAAAGTTTCCTCCAGTTTTAAATTTATTTCTTCCTAACTTTAGGAACAAGACTATTCACATTATCTTCAGGGCACCACTATGAATTTTACATAGATGTAAACAAAATAATTGTCAAATGCCTATTATGTGGCAGGCACTGTGGTAGAAATTAACAGATAAGGAAAAATGAAGCTAATACTCTCTCTTGTCTAGAATTTTACCACAACAGGAGGGGAAGAAAGCTATTAAGAATTAGTTATAAGAAAGTGAAAGGATTGCTTTGTTGTTATTAATAATAAGAACTTTCTTTCAGTGAGGTGGTCCTATTGCCCTGAATTTTTTTAAGTTTATTTCATGTTATTCTCATTAAAACAAAACAAAACAAAACAAAACATGTTGTATAGATTGTATCTGCTTTATGGAGAATGATACCTGTAATGTATGGAACCAAGAACCAATATAGTCAAATCTCAGAGTTAGCAAATAAAATATATTCAAATGCAGTTCTGTCCAAATATGAAGTTTTTTAAACATGTCTACTTTCTTTGAATAGAAAATAGTTCAACTTAAGGGAATAAATATTTTACAAAGAAAGTAACATTACATCTGAAGCTGTAAAGATGGTTCAGTGATAGGGGAGGGCATTACAGACCAAAGATATGAAAATTACAAAGGCACAACTATGTGTAAAACATAAGCTAATCTGGTAATTAGTTTAACATGTTTAGCATAGAATTTTTAAAAGGACGCAATAGGAGATAAATTCAAAAGGAAGTAGAAAAGGATTTCAAAGGCCATGTTGAGGCCTATAAACTTTATTCAACAGGTCATGGAGCTACAGTGAAAATATCCCGCTTAAGGTTATTACGGAATATTGAGCAGAGTTCCCTGTGCTATACAGTAAGTCCTTGGTTATCAATTTTAAATATATCAGTGTGTATATGTGAATCCCAAACTCCCAATATTTTTATTATTGGGAAATTTTTTTTTTAATCAGTGATCATAAAGGCAGATCAATAGAAATTATCGAAATGGAAACACAAAGAAAAAAAATAATAATTTGGAAAGTAACACAACCTGATTTGGCTCTCTGGAAGGTAATTTTGGGACAGTTTGGAATGAGAAAACTATTAAGGAGGTTACTTTAGAAACAGATAAATTGGAAGTTCTGAAAGGTATGTTTTAAGGTGGTATTATTGGTCATGGAAATGGCAACCCACTCCAGTATTCTTGCCTAGGAAATCTCATGGACTGAGGAGTTTGGTGGTCTGTAGTCCATGGGGTCGCAAAGAGTGGGACACAACTTAGCAACTGAGCAAACTGGTCATAGAACTTGAGAACAACCACATATCTGTCCCAGTTCATATCACATTATTTCAGCTAAGGTCCCAGAAATAATATTATATTCTCCAGTCAATAAGACTATTGGGCTAGATTGCCCTTGGCCCTAGACTAGGTGTCTGAGACACTTTTTATTAGCTGGACTCTTTGTTTTCAGCTTTTCTCCATATCATTTTAATCCATCTTGCTGTTTCCTTGCCAAACAATTTTTTAAATCCACTCAAGAAAGTAGAGTAATTGCTCATAAATCAAGAAAAATATTACTATGTATCTGGCTGTATGCTTAAATGCCATTTTCTACCAGGAAGCAGTAGTATGGCGACATTCAGACAGTACTTCTACTCCTACACTCTGTCTGTGTCCATGCTGATTTATAAACCTAGTATTACTTTTTCACTCTCATCCATACAGGTAATATCTATTCATTCAAACTGCAGTTGCAGTCACACAAATTCCATGAAACTATCTCCTATTACTCAAATGTATGAGCCTTCTCTTTGCTGAAGTTCTATTGTATTTGAAGATTATCTCAATTTAACAGTGAAAAATTCCATGTGCACTTCTTGCAATGATCAACTAAAATGGAACCTCAAGTCCAGTTTAGGATTGGAATACACAAGTTAAAAGATGTTTAAAACACTGATCCTTAAACTTTTGCCAGATAGTAACTTTTGATTCACCTAATTTTGGTTTTACTAAATATTTTGAAAATCACAGAACAATCCAGACTTTCTCAGCTATTTTCTTTGAACAGAAAATTAAACTCATCCCACAGGAGTTGAAGTCACAGGGAGACAACTTTGGTTGGAGATAATCAATAATTGGCTTTAACTTTCCATTCTCTGGAAAATGATGTTAATAGACAATTGGAAACCCCAAAGAGTGAAAGGCTTTAAGAAACCACAAATCAATAGAAACATTTTTTCATGTATGATTCATATCCGCACAGCCATTTTGCACTAAATGTGGGCATCAGTGCTCTGTTATGTCTGACTTTTTGCAACCCCATGGACTGTAGCCCACCAGGCTCCTCTGTCCATGAGATTCTTCAAGCAAGAATACTGGAGTGGGTTGCTATTTCATTCTCTAGGGATCTTTCCAAACCAGGAATAGAACCCTCGTCTCTTGCATCTCCTCCACTAGCAGGCTGATTCTTTACCACTAGCACCACCTGGGAAGCCCTAAATTCTCCCTGGAAGAGGTGACCACGGTGAGAAACCACGGCAATCTACTTGTGGACAGAGGAAATGATGGTCATGGTTTCTCACCATGGTCATCTCTTCCAGGGAAAACTCAAGGCTGACAGTATATGTTATGTGCATTGAGGTGAACTTTTAAATTGAAACACATTAGAGGAGACAAGAGTTGGTAAGAAGAAAAGCTTAAAACAACATAATACATACCTACTGATACACAAACCAATGCCAGTATTCTGGATAGATACACATCTAAGAACATTAGGAGTGATGTGAGGTCACTCACTGCCAAAAAGACAGGATGGTGTGTCATATACAAGGCACACATGTTGACCATTAACAGAAGCACCACCTGCATGTGTGTATTTGTTAAGTCAATTCAGTTGTGTCTGATTTTTTGTGACCTTATAGACTGTAATCCACCAAGTCCCTCTGTTTATGGGATCCTACAGGCAAGAACACTGGAGTGGATTGCCATGCCCTCCTCCAAGCCATCTTCCAGACCCAGGGAGGGAACTTGCATATCTTATGCCCCATGCATTTGCTGGTGGGTTCTTTACCCTAGTGCCACCTGGAAAGCCCTTGAACCAACTCTTATCTAGCCATTATTTGGCACTGAAGTCCCTGAATCCATAGATAGAGTTGTTTATATATGACTTTTTTCTACTTGTATAATTCTTTTTTTAATCTTTCTGTTCTTTCTCTTTTAAAAAATTATTTATTTAATTGGAGGATATTATATGGGGATGACTTTTTGTTCTTGGTTCTCACACATGCCTTACCAGTTTTTTATTTTTATTCCTAGCCCAAACCAGAGCCCACATTTGCTATGACCATTCTTCCAGAATGGAGAAAAATAAGATCAAAAGAGATGCTAAAGTATACATGATGTTAAGGATAATGCAGTTGCTAATATACAGGTGGTTCTCATATTTTGCATTAGTTATATTCTGTAAAGTCATCATGAGCCAGAATTATTGAATATTAAAGCACTACTACTAGGGGAAATAGAAGGTTAGGTTTATCTGAGCTTCTAGTCACAACACTTTCATAGACCCATCAGTATATAACTGGTCTTGTGTATATTTCTATTTAAAGACATCACATCCAATATATACTTGTAATTCACCTATTAATACAATGAACTCAAAGCCAAAACAAGTGTAACCCATGCCTAAACAAAGCTTATCTAAGGTATAGTTTCTCTGAAAGGCACACTGTACTGTTCTTGTGTTTGGGAACACTAGATAGCACTTTAACACTGCACGTGGGGGGCATGTTAAAAAGAAAAATCAACCAACAAACAGCAGAAAATGTGACACTAAATAAACCATAGAAAGAACACTTGTTTACATTATGAGAGGCAAAACAAGGTGGTGGAACACTGCCCATTTTTACCTCAGCTGGTGACACGTGTGTATTGGGTGACTCACATCTTTTTTTCCTGCTCTGTACATATCTATGAACGTCTGAAAAAGTGCCATGGGTATTAATTTGGGGATTACTAATAAACTTGAGTCAGCAGGTGAAATAACAAATAAAATCCAGGAATAGTGAGAGTAAACTGTACACAGAAGAGTCTGGAAGAGAAACCAATTTGGAAGAGATGTCAATGATTTCACCTTGTCATATTTAGACTTCCAGGAGGAGATCTTTGGGGCATTTTATAATTATGAGACAAGTCTCCTAGTAGAGAAGAGAGTAAAAGGAGAAAAATTTGGGGATCACTTGTTATATCAGAGACAATCAATGTACCAAATAATACAGGAAAGTCACTTGGAGAAAAGGGGTGAAATTTGGGAAAGAACACGCTCTGATAAGAAATGAAAATACTAATCAGTCATGCTTCTTACTTTCTTAAAGAATGAGTATAATATTTAAACTGTAAATATTATAGTCATATTATTGTATTATAAGGCCAACTTATATTTATAGATAGTGATCAGAACTGACCAGAAAATGAAGTCATATATATTTACTGGGCTTTTATAATTATTATTTTTTTTACAATCCACCATCTTCACATTTCCCTTACCACTGTCAACTGGATCCATTGATATTTTCCATATGCTTACCACATAATTCTGAATAAAACAGAAAGCTTTAAAGTATTTAGTCATTCTTAGTCTATTCAGCTCAAATACAATGAGGCTAATGGAAATATACACATATTAGTTAAGTTTATCCTGAAACCAGAGGTTCCTTTAAGCCTGTTGATTTCACCTAACTTAACTTCAGCTTCTAATCTCATGACTTGGACTTCTAGTATTCCCTGGACTCTGAGACCTTTTCTTCTACACTGTTTAGTGCGTCATCCTCTCCCTGAGCAGAGTGTCAATACCTGGTGTCATGTTACCCACCTCGAGAAATGAAATTCTGTCATTTCATCCAATACTGCTCACTCCCTAGATTCTTCAATAACAGATTATCTCAACTTTAAGGAGTCTTCATTACTTTAACTAAGACTCCAGTTCTTAGTATTACATATTCTGATTGAAGACTGCTATAACCTTCAAACATTGAAATTAGAATTCCAATCTAATCCCTTTTCACCCCAAACAACCCTCACAAATCTCTCAGTGCCTGTCTCCTGAATTGAGTGAATCAATTCAAGCCTTTGCTTCAATAAACATCCTAAGATATAAAATAAATAATCTCATAAAACATGTATAGAATTTTTAAATTCTATATTGTAGTAAAAAATAATAATCTATAATTCATGCTGACTTTTGTTTTTACAGATCAATAATTACTGTATATTGTGTGAGTTTGGGCAGAGTTGAAATCCTCTAGATTTTAACTTGTCTTTCTCAGGCCTCCCATAACCACCTCTTTATGGTAATGCTTTTCATATCTGCCTATCTCACTCTCTTTTCATTTGTACTTTTTGATACTATGTAATCTCTTATTAATCTCTGATTTTCTGATAACTTTTTGCATTCCACAGGCATGCAAGCTGTTTGGTCATGTTTCATAACCTACCCTCCATGAACTAAATATTTCCATACACCTTTGCTTTGTCTCTCCAACTATGTTTGTATCTATCCTAGTCACTACTTGTAACTACACTTTTCCATTTCCAACAGCACTGACCTAAATGTGTGCATTCAACCTTTTATCAGAGTTTTGCTAGCAGCATCTCATTCCTATTGATTCTTGAAATCCAATATATGGAAATGATTGAAGATTAGAATTCCTAATGAAGATTCTGTTTACTTTACTTAGTACTTGCTTGTCAGATCAAATACTGTATTCCTAAGACAACAGTGCCTCAGCTCCTCCACTCCTTGATTGACAGACTTTATTTATTAGTACTTCATTCTTGATCTCTCACCACCTGCCCAAATCCTACTGCCTTGGGCTTCTCAATAATCATACAAAAAGTGCATGTCCTTCCCTAATGCATTCCATAAACAGTTGGTACTTTGCCGTTAAGGAATGAACTTTCCAGCTTCACCAAAAAAAAAAATACTTGTCCTTGTAGTCTCATGCCATCTTAAACTTCAGATTCTAATATTAATTCTTCTTTTCTCCTGGTCCTGCCAATTAAAAAGGCATGATGAAGAACAAAAAATACTCTTTGAAATAGATTCTATTTTTCTCAATAAACTTGACAAAATTGGAAGAGCATTTTTAGTTCATTCTAAGATAGGTAGACTATGGTTAAAGAAGCATTCCTTTCCAATTGTGAAACAGGTGAGAGTATAGTGCTACTAAGGTTATCCAGAGAATAACCAGAATCAACCCAAACATAACCAAAGAGACACTGAGATCCTATAATGCATTGGGCACTCCATGAAAACTTAACAGCAGTTCCAGCAGGCTCACTAAACTGCTATATATTAGATATTTCCATCTGTTTTTAAGTATTATAAAATTTGTACTCAAATATGTTAAAAATATAATGATTATACAGATAAAACACCCTTAGTCTATCTGAATCCAAACCTCATGCTTTTTCAGATTCTGTTCCTGCATTTAGTCCCTACATAGCAAATCTGTGAAGAACCTGTGAAGAAGTTATTACTCAAAAAATCACCCAGTACAATATTTCTGGAATGGTTATATTTATATTTATGATTATATTTATATTTATTTACAAATAAGTTCTGAAACACTCAAATGTCAAATTTAGCAACACTGTCATGCTACAATTAAAATAATTTTTATTCTTATTATATTAGTTTCATATTGCTTTACCATTAACTGACACTATTCTTTGGGACTATTCACTTCTCTATTTTTTAAATCAGTTCAAATATTCCAATACTGCATGCTCTTCTTCCAGACCTGCTGACCAAGTAGCTAAGTTAAAGACATACTAATGTACTACATATGTTAATGGTTCATTCTCTATGCTTTATCTGTACCTTACAATTACCAGTATTTTGAATCAGGTTTTGATATGCCTACTGAACACCAAAACACAGTATATAATAAGCCTCTCTATTTATTCTCATATATACACCAAATATTACTCAGGTATGTGTATATGCAAGATACAATGGGCAGTCCAGAAATAACCACAGACACTTTCAAACTCATTAACTTCAAGCCTCATTTGCCAAGGTCATTTTATTTTATCAATTTCTTCTTTTACTTAATATTGTCTAGTGAATGATGTCTCAACAAAAATGAAAATCATCAGAGCTATGACAGATTCTTCTCCTTCTCTTAGTTCAGTTCAGTTCAGTCCCTCCGTTGTGTCTGACTCTTTGTGACCCCATGGACTGTAGCATGCCAGTCCTCCCTGTCCATCACCAATTCCCAGAGCTTACTCAAACTCATGTCCATAAAGTCAGTGACGCCATCCAACGATCTCATCCTCTGTCATCCCCTTCTTCTCCTGTCTTTCCCAGCACCAGGGTCTTTTCCAATGTCAGTCCTTCACATCAGGTGGCCAAAATATTGGAGCTTCAGCTTCAGCATCAGCTCTTCCAATGAATATTCAGGACTAATTTCCTTTAGAATAGACGGTTGGATCTTCTTAGGTCCATTCAAAATACGTTGACTTTTATACTATTGAAATTATTTTGTTTACATCCCCAAGGACACTGTGTTTCTTTAGGCTAGACATAGCTCTTTGTGTTTAGTACTATAAATGAAAACAACAGATGCTCAATATAACTACTAGACTAAAAGGAAAATTCTCTATTCTCAAATGAAATGAAATAATCTATTCACTGATTATCTTTTGCAGAAAACATTGCAACTACTCCTCTTCACTTCCTCTTCATTCTGTTCACTACAAGTTCTCCAATTCACTTCTAAAAATTAAGATTTTATTACAATGATTGAAAGACTGCTAGACACCAACTGGCTGTCCACTCCTCTCCTTTTCTTTCTAATAAAATTTATTTATTATATGGAAAAAAAACAATAATAAGGAGCTTGTCAGTCTCCCATAGTTGTGAGAGGCCATGTGACTAGATAGGTAGTGAGATATATACAGAATTATTCTGGGAAAATTTCTTAAAAATGTTTCCACTTTTTATTTCATTTAGGGCTTAATAGAACTGATGAATCAATTAGCAGACAATCTGGAGTATGGAAAGTACTATTAAGGAAACCCACTTCCAGATGATCAAGTTGTCATATTACTTTTGGTCTTCACGAGAAAAATATAAACATAAGTCTACTCACACAATTATATAAAAATTTCTCTCAAATTCAGCTGTCTAATTCTAAATAGGGATCAAAATTAAATAATAGTTGTAATAGTGATCATTAATCATAAAATGGAAGATAATATATTAAGAATAAGGAAAAAAAAGAATAAGGAATAAGTATGATTAATGACTTTTTTTATTATATACAGTGAATTCACTAGATGGGTATTTATGTGTATGGATAAGATAAGGCAGAAAGAGAGATAAAATAAATAGCTGAATTCTGATCTGCCATGTATTTATAGTTGCTTGAAGACCCTAATGGCCTAATTTGACTTATGCAGTAAGCATAAACCAAAACCAACATATTTGCAGAATGTTTGATTCAAAAAGAATCTTTAAATAATCAAACTAATAAGTTATTATAGGTTTCATAAGATTACCTTACTTTGTATATCTTTCGAGTATTATCAGTCCAACTAAGCTGATCATATGAAGATTCATAGAAAAAATATATTCTAACCTTATTACATATAAACAACACTGAATATGGATTACTCTAGAAGATAAGGGGGATGTCACTATATACCTACAAGAAAAGATAGTGTTGTAGCAAAAATTAAAGGGAAAATATTACCAAGCTCTACTGAGATTTAGAGCTACAAGACCTTTGTCAGTAGGCTGTAAAATGGTACTGCCTCTTTGGAAAAAAGCTTGCTATTAAAAAAGAATTAATTTTACAGTTTACATACAACACTGAAATTCCAATCTCAAGTCTCTATCAAAGAGCATTTAACTTATGTTTAAAAAAAAAAAAAAAACTTCTAGCATCAATTTATATAGGGAAATTATTCATAAACACTAGAAGCTGAAATTCACATGTTCTTCAATATTTTTCAAGTATACCAAAACAAAAAAAACAAACCTGAGGTGAATCCATTAAAAGGTATACTACTAAACAATAAAAAGGAACAAATTACTGATTTGAATACATAGATGAATCTCAAATTAAACTGAGTGAAATAAATCAGACATACATTTATTTGAAATTATGAAAAAACAAAACTCTGGGAACAGAATGGGTTAGTGCTTTGAGGGGTTAAGAGGAACGCAAAGAAAATCTTTTTCCAGCCCTTCACTTTCAGTCTGTATGTGTCCCCTGTTTTGAGGTGGGTCTCCTGTAGACAACATATGTAGGGGTCTTGTTTTTGTATCCATTCAGCCAGTCTTTGTCTTTTGGTTGGGGCATTCAACCCATTTACGTTTAAGGTAATTACTGATAAGTATGATCCCGTTGCCATTTACTTTATTGTTTGGGGTTCGAATTTATACACCATTTTTGTGTTTCCTGTCTAGAGAATATCCTTTAGTATTTGTTGTAGAGCTGGTTTGGTGGTGCAGAATTCTCTCAGCTTTTGCTTATCTGAGAAGCTTTTGATTTCTCCTTCATACTTGAATGAAATCCTTGCTGGGTACAATAATCTGGGCTGTAGGTTATTTTCTTTCATCATTTTAAGTATGTCTTGCCATTCCCTCCTGGCAAAGGGCTGGAAAAAGATTTTCCATGCAAATAGGGACCAAAAGAAAGCAGGAGTAGCAATACTCATATCAGATAAAATAGACTTTAAAACAAAGGCTGTGAAAAGAGACAAAGAAGGTCACTACATAATGATCAAAGGATCAATCCAAGAAGAAGATATAACAATTATAAATATATATGCACCCAACACGGAGCATCGCAGTAAAGACAAATGCTAACAAGTATGAAAGGAGAAATTAACAATAACACAATAATAGTGGGAGACTTTAATACCCCACTCACACCTATGGATAGATCAACTAAACAGAAAATTAATAAGGAAACACAAACTTTAAACGATACAATAGACCAGTTAGACCTAATTGATATCTATAGGACATTTCATCCCAAAACAATGAATTTCACCTTTTTCTCAAGCGCACATGGAACCTTCTCCAGGATAGATCACATCCTGGGCCATAAAGCTAGCCTTGGTAAATTCAAAAAAAAGAAATCATTCCAAGCATCTTTTCTGACCACAATGCAGTAAGATTAGATCTCAATTACAGGAGAAAAACTATTAAAAATTCCAACATATGGAGGCTGAACAACACGCTGCTGAATAACCAACAAATCACAGAAGAAATCAAAAAGAAATCAAAATTTGCATAGAAACGAATGAAAATGAAAACACAACAACCCAAAACCTGTGGGACACAGTAAAAGCAGTCCTAAGGGGAAAGTTCATAGCAATACAGGCACACCTCAAGAAACAAGAAAAAGTCAAATAAATAACCTAACTCTACACCTCAAACAACTAGAAAAGGAAGAAATGAAGAACCCTAGGGTTAGTAGAAGGAAGAAATCTTAAAAATTAGAGCAGAAATAAATGCAAAAGAAACAAAAGAGACCATAGCAAAAATCAACAAAGCCAAAAGCTGGTTCTTTGAAAGGATAAATAAAATTGACAAACCATTAGCCAGACTCATCAAGAAACAAAGGGAGAAAAATCAAATCAATAAAATTAGAAATGACAGTGGAGAGATCACAACAGACAATATAGAAATACAAAGGATCATAAGAGACTATTATCAACAATTATATGCCAATAAAATGGACAACGAGGAAGAAATGGACAAATTCTTAGAAAAGTACAACTTTCCAAAACTCGACCAGGAAGAAATAGAAAACCTTAACAGACCCATCACAAGCATGGAAATTGAAACTGTAATCAAAAATCTTCTAGCAAACAAAAGCCCAGGTCCAGACGGCTTCACAGCTGAATTCTACCAAAAATTTAGAGAAGAGCTAACACCTATCCTGCTCAAACTCTTCCAGAAAATTGCAGAGGAAGGTAAACTTCCAAACTCATTCTATGAGGCCACCATCACCCTAATACCAAAACCTGACAAAGATGCCACAAAAAAAGAAAACTATAGGCCAATATCACTGATGAACATAGATGCAAAAATCCTAAACAAAATTCTAGCAATCAGAATCCAACAACACATTAAAAAGATCATACACCATGACCAAGTGGGCTTTATCCCAGGGATGCAAGGATTCTTCAATATCCAATCAATCAATGTAATACACCACATTAACAAATTGAAAAACAAAACCATATGATTATCTCAATAGATGCAGAGAAAGCCTTTGACAAAATTCAACACCCATTTATGATAAAACTCTCCAGAAAGCAGGAATAGAAGGAACATACCTCAACATAATAAAAGCTATATATGACAAACCCACAGCAAACATTATCCTCAATGGTGAAAAAATTGAAAGCATTTCCTCTAAAGTCAGGAACAAAACAAAGGGTGCCCACTTTCACCATTACTATTCAACATAGTTTTGGAAGTTTTGGCTACAGCAATCAGAGCAGAAAAAGAAATAAAAGGAATCAAATTGGAAAAGAAGAAGTAAAACTCTCACTATTTGCAGATGACATGATCCTCTACATAGAAAACCCTAAAGACTCCACCAGAAAATTACTAGAACTAATCAATGATTATAGTAAAGTTGCAGGATATAAAATCAACACACAGAAATCCCTTGCATTCCTATACACTAATAATGAGAAAACAGAAAGAGAAATTAAGGAAACAATTCCATTCACCATTGCAACGAAGAGAATAAAATATTTAGGAATATATCTACCTAAAGAAACTAAAGACCTATATATAGAAAAAACTATAAAACACTGGTGAAAGAAATCAAAGAGGACACTAATAGATGGAGAAATATACCATGTTCATGGATTGGAAGAATCAATATAGTGAAAATGAGTATACTACCCAAAGCAATTTATAGATTCAATGCAATCCCTATCAAGCTACCAACAGTATTCTTCACAGAGCTAGAACAAATAATTTCACAATTTGTATGGAAATACAAAAAACCTCGAATAGCCAAAGCGATCTTGAGAAAGAAAAATGGAACTGGAGGAATCAACCTACCTGACTTCAGGCTCTACTACAAAGCCACAGTTATCAAGACAGTATGGTACTGGCACAAAGACAGAAATATAGATCAATGGAACAAAATAGAAAGCCCAGAGATAAATCCACGTATGGACACCTTATCTTTGACAAAGGAGGCAAGAATATACAGTGGATTAAAGACAATCTCTTTAACAAGTGGTGCTGGGAAATCTGGTCAACCACTTGTAAAAAGAATGAAACTAGAACACTTTCTAACACCATATACAAAAATAAACTCAAAATGGATTAAAGATCTCAACATAAGACCAGAAACTATAAAACTCCTAGAGGAGAACATAGGCAAAACACTCTCTGACATACATCACAGCAGGATCCTCTATGACCCACCTCCCAGAATATTGGAAATAAAAGCAAAAATAAACAAATGGGACCTAATTAAACTTAAAAGCTTCTGCACATCAAAGGAAACTATTAGCAAGGTGAAAAGACAGCCTTCAGAATGGGAGAAAATAATAGCAAATGAAGCAACCGACAAACAACTAATCTCAAAAATATACAAGCAACTCCTACAGCTCAACTCCAGAAAAATAAATGACCCAATCAAAAAAAAAAAAAAGGGCCAAAGATCTAAATAGACATTTCTCCAAAGAAGACATACAGATGGCTAACAAACACTTGAAAAGATGTTCAACATCACTCTTTATCAGAGAAATGCAAATCAAAACCACTATGAGGTACCATTTCACACCAGTCAGAATGGCTGCGATCCAAAAGTCTACAAATAATAAATGCTGGAGAGGGTGTGGAGAAAAGGGAACCCTCTTACACTGTTGGTGGGAATGCAAATTAGTACAGCCACTATGGAGAACAGTGTGGAGATTCCTTAAAAAACTGGAAATAGAACTGCCTTATGATCCAGCAATCCCACTGCTGGGCATACACACTGAGGAAACCAGAAGGGAAAGAGACACGTGTACCCCAATGTTCATCGCAGCACTGTTTATAATAGCCAGGACATGGAAGCAACCTAGATGTCCATCAGCAGATGAATGGATAAGAAAGCTGTGGTACATATACACAATGGAGTATTACTCAGCCATTAAAAAGAATACATTTGAATCAGTTCTAATGAGGTGGATGAAACTGGAGACTATTATACAGAGTGAAGTAAGCCAGAAGGAAAAACATAAATACAGTATATTAACGCATGTATATGGAATTTAGAAAGATGGTAACGATAACCCTGTGTACGAGACTGCAAAAGAGACACTGATGTATAGAACAGTCTTATGGACTCTGTGGGAGAGGGTGGGAAGATTTGGGAGAATGTCATTGAAATATGTGAAATGTCATGTATGAAACGAGATGCCAGTCCAGGTTCAGTGCACGATGATGCTGGATGCTTGGGGCTGGTGCGCTGGGAAGGCCCAGGGGATGGTATGGGGAGGTTGGGAGGGAGGAGGGTTCAGGATGGGGAGCATGTGATTTTTTTTTTAATAAAATTTTTGAAAAAAAAAAAAAAAGAGGAACGCAAAGGTGAATATAGGGAAAACTTGGGGCTTGATAGAATGTTCTATATGTTGACTGCAGATGGCTATATGACCCTATAAAAACAGAACTAAATATTTTAAGTAAGAATTTTACTACATGTAAATCATACTTTAATAAACTAAGGAACATAAGAAAAACAATGCCCAATGACACCACCTTATATGATGATCAGAAGCTTCAAAGTCTAGCATTGATAGTGGCTTTCTTTGTTGCATTTTACTGGAATTCTTTGTTAACTATCACCACCAGTGTGTAGTAATCATTGAATTCCTAATGCAACAGGATGTTAAAAATGAAATTCGTTTTCATATCAGTTTTGACTAAATTCTACAAATGCCAAAGAGGAATGAATATTTACATAGTCCTAAGGTGATAGTTGTCTATGTAGGCCTTAGAAAGTAGTTAGCCTAAAATACCTTTAGCAACCATCAAAATAATTCCCAGTTCAAGTGCATAAAATTATTAAGGGTAAAAGAGCTGGAAAAGGAAGGTTTTTGTTTTTTTGTTTGTTTGTTTTCTTAAGGTTCCTAGTGTGTAGTGACACTCCTCCCACAGAAAAGGTAAGGATTTGTTTTCCCTCATATCAACCTTAATGGGAAGACCTTCCAGGAGATTTCTTAGGGAACACAATATGTTTCCTTGAAGTAGGTCATTATCTGATTTGAGTATTTAAAATAATAAAATGAAACAAACAAAAAATGATAGATGATTGCAAGTCTGGGAGATGTGGTTTGTAGAACAGGTTATAAGGAAAACATGAGGGAAAATAACTAGTCTCTTAATGAAAACCAGTCATAGTTTTATGCTTTTAGGGTACCAGACAGGGAATAAATGTCAGCCGGAAGGAGGTTTAACAGCTCAAGAGTTACACAACTCAAGTGCCTCACCTTTAAGAAGTGAGAGTTAGAGAGCGATGGGGGTTAAAACGTGGCCAACCAAAAGAATGGACCTTCACCATTTCAAGGAAGTTCCAGTTAAGAGGTGTGGTCAAGAGATCTCCAAGACATATGTGTTTTGTTGTGTGCTCAGTCATGTCCAACTGTTTTTGACCCCATGGACTATAGCCCATCTGGCTCCTCTGTCCATGGAATTTTCCAGGCAAGAATACTGGAGTGGATTTCCATTTCCTTCTCCAGGGGATTTTCCCAACACAGGGGTCAAACCCACATCCCCTGTGTCTCCTGACTTAGCAGACAGATTCTTTACCATTGCGTCACCTGGGAAGCCCCCGTCCAAGACATCCGGGGAAGTGCTCCAAGAGACAGTCAGCTTTAAGTAAAGACCAAAGATGGAGGCAGAAAGCAAAGAGGAACTAAAGAGCCTCTTGATGAAGATGAAAGAGGGGAGTGAAGAATCTGGCTTAAAACTCAACATTCAAGAACATGGCATCCAGTCCCATCACTTCATGGCAAACAGATGGGGAAACAATGGAAACAGTGACAGACTTTATTTTCTTGGGCTCCAAAATCACTGTGAACAGTGACTGCAGCCATGAAATTAAAAGTGCTTGCTCCTTGGAAGAAAAGCTATGACCAACCTAGACAGCATATTAAAAAGCAGAGACATTACTTTTCCAACAAAGGTCCGTCTAGTCAAAGCTATGGTTTTTCCAGTAGTCATGTATGGATGTGAGAGCTGGACCATAAAGAAGGCTGAGCACTGAAAAACTGATGCTTTTGAACTGTGGTTTTGAAGAAGACTCTTGAGAGTCCCTTGGACTGAAAGGGAATCAAACCAGTCAATACTAAAGGAAATTATTCTGAATATTCATTGGAAGGACTGATGCTGAAGCTGAAGCTCCTATACTTTGTACACCTGATGCAAAGAGAGAACTCATTGGAAAAGACTCTAATGCTGGGAAAGATTGAAGGCATTAGGAGAAGGGGGTGACAGAGGATGAGATGGTTGGATGGCATCACTGACTCAATGGACATGAGTTTGAGCAAGCTGCGGGAGATGGTGAAGGACAGGGCAGCCTGGTGGGCTTCTGTCCATGGGATCACAAAGAGTCAGACACAACTGAGAGGTTGAACAACAACAAATATGGAGGGAACAAAGCTAGTTCAAAGAATGCCAGTGTCTCATACAAGACTTATGCCTGCATAAGTCCTTCCCTTCTTAAAACTGCAGAAGCCCAACCACTTAGCAAATGGGAGAGGATGGAAGAGAGATTTCATAGACATATAAGTAGAGAAAGACACAATTACAGGCCACCCCCAAACATCCTAATGTAGACTCAAGTTGAGGGAGAAGTTGGGATATTTTAAATGAAGTTCTGAGTTTCTGGCAATTCTATGGAAAGAAATATTTTAAATTCTGAATAAGGCAATTCTTGAATTGAATGAATTATTTTTTAGTTATCTGAATGACCAGAGAAATTCCTCAATCTGCCCAAGATAGATCATGCAGAGTATTGAGGAGTAAATTCCTTCGCATTTGCGAAGTCAAGGATATTTTGTCTGACCTTGAGAGCAGGGATCAACTAATATTTTTTGTTAAAGGCCAAACAGTAAACATTTTAGGCTTTGAAGGCCAAGAGGGGCAGGAATTGAGGGTTTTATGTAGATGTTTATAACAATAGCTAAAACACAAAATTTTTATTAATGAATTTAAAATGTCATGAAATTTTTGTTAATATATATCTACAAATGGGTAGAATGGAATTATTTTGGGGGTAACATTTCACTCAAATGAGCTTATAAATTAGTGTTCCCTATTAACAAATTGATTAGAAATATTATTCACTTGTAGAATCAGTTTTCAGCTCCTGAGCCATACAAAAAGAGGCAGTGGGCTATATCTGACCCTGAACTGCTGTTTAGGGCCTTTTCAGGTGGTGTTTGTGGTAAAGAACACACTTGTCAATGCAGGAGACATAAGAGAAGCAGGTTTGATCCCTGGGTTGAGAAGATCCCCTGGAGAAGGGCATGACAACCCAGTCCAGTCGGTTGCCTGGAGAATTCCACGGACAGACGAGCCTGGTGGGCTACTGTCCAAGGGGTCACAAAGAGTTGGAAAAGACTGAAGCGACTAAGCATACACCCACACACAAGTTGTTGTTTGCTTACTACTGCCATAGAGTCCCAATGCTTTCACCAAAACAGTAATTATGCACATGAAGTTACCTAAGTTCTCTCCTAGTTGAAGGTCTGAAGACAAAAATAAATAAATAAATGCCACCAGGAATGAGACAGGGAAGAAAGAAAAATGAGGCGGTTGTGCTGTAAGAGTAGAACAGATGCGGCCTTAGATTTACTCTGCTTAGTCTGTAGTAAACATCCTCCCAGTAACCTTTCTGTATTAGCACCTATGGAAGTATCAACTATTAGTGGACCAAAAATTGATCAAAGAAAATTAATTTTCCAGAAGGGATATGAACAGAGATCACATAGATATTCCTCTTATACAAGAAAGCAGGGAACTCACTTGACTCCACAGATTTCTTCTTCCTGGACCTTTATCCTTGAACAAATCAGGCAAGTTAAATTGCTGCCATTTATAAGTGCACTGACATCAGTAAATGACAAACTTTGCAATAGATTTGATCAATATCTGAAATTATGTTAATTTTTCTCTGAAATATAGATGAGATTTCTTCAGTGGAAAGCACATATCCCAAATAATATTGCATTTAAATGTCTGGCACTTTAGCATTTTCAATCTTTTTCTCTGGAGTAAGGTTCCGAAAATTAAAAACCCCCAAATGCAGTGATATAATTTGATTCATTGCTATATCCAGTGACACAGTAGTTATTGCTTTGCAAAGAGGAAAGAATTTTGTTGTTTTCTGGGGTAGAAAGTAAGCAAAAAATATATAGCATAAATTTAATACATGCTCAAGGAAATACCAACAATTATTATAAATCATTATGTGAGACAGAAAACAAGGAACAGCCATGAAATCTTCTCTAGATGCCTTCATTTTGGTTGAGAAGCTATTTGGTTTGCTTTGATACATTCCTAATGTAGTGCCTTCATTTTGGTTGAGAAGCTATTTGGTTTGCTTTGATACATTCCTAATGTAGTGTGGAAATGAATTTACTAGATATATAATGCATCATCTGGTTACCTGTAAAAGGGAAAGCTCCTGGGGAATCAGTTCAATATTATCTGGGAAAACTCATTTGATGGTCTGTACCAGTTAATTGAAGAAGTTAAGGAAAAAAGTCCTGCCTATTGCCAGTTCTCTGTGATCAGTGTTTCCCAGACTTTGTTGACCCTTTTAAACAGGAGATGCCAATTATTTGATTAGATGTTAACAGGGATGCAAACTGATACAGGGAGCTGATCACAGAGTAGGACATGTCAGCTTCCAGGTTCCCTGTCTGGTCTTGCTGAAAGCAGCTAAAGGTCATTTGTAAACTTCATGTCAACTTCTAAAAGATCTGAGGACACTAGTAATCTCTGAACTTACAAGAACCCGATTCACCCATGGCCTGCTAATTAAAAAGAAAAACAGAAGGACAGAGAAACAAAAAAGAAACACAACCAGTTTTTTTTGTTTGTTTTGTTTTGTTTTTAAGTAGTATAAGGAAGCTTGGTGAGATGAGAAGCAGTTCTAATATTTCCACAGTAGACAGCTCAAATAAAAATTAAACAGAAATGTACTAGCAATCTCTTAGAAACTGAAACCTAACGAATTTTCTCAAACAGGACTGTAGTTTAATTTGTGTAACAAAACAAGATATTCCATTAGCTATCACATTTTCTGCGTTGCAGATGCTGGACTTCCCTGGTGGCTCAGATGGTAAGAATCCTCCTGCAATGCAGAGGATGTGGGTTTGATCCCTGGGTCAGGAAGATTCCCTGGAGAAGGGAATGAGTACCTAGTCCAGTATTCTTGCCTGGAGAATTCCATAGAGAGAGGAGTCTGGTAGGCTACAGTCCCTTGGGTCTCAAAGCATCAGACATGGCTGAGTAACTAACACTTTCACTCACTGTTTTCAAATATTATATTAAAAAACAATCTGGTCATAGACAGCTAGGACCAAGAAGGGACATTTGAAATCAACTGGGCCAGAATTTCCTTGCCCTCTGGGAAGTAAATGTCAGTGGCATCCTCCAGTCACATGTCAAACAAAAGCATTCACCCATATTACCTCCATATTTTACAGACTGAGAAAGGAAACACAAGAAAAGTCAAATGACACTAAAATTAATTTGCAAAAGTTCAATACTGAGAATTAGACTGACTCAAATTATGGTTCTCAAATTGTTTCACCTCTATCAGCATCTGCTTGTTTCTTTTGTTAAAAACAAAGGCAGCTGCATTTACCACCAATAGATGCTTTGTTTGCTTTTTCAGCTTATGTTAAATATTTTACCAGCAAAAAAAAGTATTATTTTCAATGTTTCTAAATCCTGAAAATTTATTTTATTAATTATAATTGCTAACATGGAAGTTTGTAATTAACAATTCTGTATTTCAAGACTTCTCATTCTTCTCAGAAAATTCTGAAAAGAACCCTGAAATTAAAGATCTAAGTTTAGTTCCCATATCAACCATATACCTATCCTGGGGTTTAAACACTAAACTTATTTCACTGAACTTTGATTCCCCTTATTTATTATAGTGACAATAAGATATACCTTATTAAGCAAGGTTTTCTAAGAATTAAATAGTCTTGGTAAAATATAAAGCACTATACAGGACCTAACAGAAGCAGAAGATATTAAGAAGAGGTGGCAAGAATATACAAAGAACTATACAAAAAAGATCTTCATGATGCAGATAATCACGATGGTGTGATCACACACCTAGAGCCAGACATCCTGGAATGTGAAGTCAAGCAGGCTATAGTAAGCATCACGATGAACAAAGCTACTGGAGGTGATGGAATTCCAGTTGGGCTATTTCAAATCCTAAAAGATGATGCCAAGTGCTGCCCTCAATATGTCAGTAAATTTGGAAAACTCAGTAGTGGCCACAGGACTGGAAAAGATCAGTTTTTGTTCCAATCCCAAAGAAAGGCAATGCCAAAGAATGTTCATACTATCACACAACTGCACTCATCTCACACGCTAGCAAAGTAATGCTCATCATTCTCCAAGTCAGGCTTCAACAATACAGGAACTGTGAACTTCCAGCTGTTCAAGCTGGTTTTAGAAAAGGCAGAGGAGCCAGAGATCAAATTTCTGACATCCATTGGATCACCAAAAAAGCAAGAGGATTCCAGAAAAACATCTATTTCTGCTTTATTGACTACGCCAAAGCCTTTGACTCTGTGGATCACAATAAACTGTGGAAAATTTTTCAAGAAATGGGAATACCAGACCACCTGACCTGCCTCTTGAGAAAGCTGTATGCAGGTCAGGAAGCAACACTTAGAACTGGACATGGAACAACAGACTGGTTCCAAATAGGAAAAGGGGTACATGAAGGCTGTATATTGTCACCCTGCTTATTTAACATATGCAGAGTATATCATGAGAAAATGCTGGACTGGAATAAATAAGTACAAGCTGTAATCAAGATTGCTGGGAGAAATATCAATCACCTCAGATATGCAGATGACACCACCCTTATGGCAGAAAGTAAAGAAGAACTAAAAAGGCTCTTGATGAATGTGAAAGTGGAGAGTGAAAAGGTTGGCTTAAAGCTCAACATTCAGAAAACTAAGATCATGGTATCTGGTCCCATCACTTCGTGGCAAATAGAGAAACAGTGGAGACGGTGGCTGACCTTATGTTTTTGGGTTCCAAAATCACTGCAGATGATGACTGCAGATGGTGATTGAAATTAAAAGACACTTACTTCTGGGAAGGAAAGTTATGACCCACCTAGACAGCATATTAAAAAGCAGAGACATTACTTTGTCAACAAAGATCCATCTAGTCAAGGCTATGGTTTTTCCAATTGTCATGCATGGATGTGAGAGTTGGAGTATAAAGAAAGCTGAGTGCCAAAGAATTGATGCTTTTGAACTGTGGTGTTGGAGAAGACTCTTGAGAGTCCCTTGGACTGCAAGAAGATCCAACCAGTCCATCCTAAAGGAGATCAGTCCTGGGTGTTCATTGGAAGAACTGATGCTGAAACTGAAACTCCAATACTTTGGCCACCTGATGCGAAGAATTGACTCATTGGAAAAGTCCCTGATGCTGGAAAAGATTGTGGGCAGGAGAAGGGGACGACAGAGGATGAGATGTTTGGATGGCATCAGCGACTCAATGGACATGAGTTTGGGTAGACTCCAGGAGTCAGTGATGGACAGGGAGGCCTGGTGTGTTGCAGTTCATGGGGTCGCAAAGAGTCAGACATGACTGAGCAACTGAACTGAAGTGATATAACTTCAGAGTTTATGAGTTCTTAAGAGTTTTGTGCCTAGAGAATATTTATTCACTTTTCTCCATACTAAAATATTGCTGTTATATAGTTGTACAAAGACTGTATTTTGTAGGGTTTTTAAGGGGCATGATTACTTCCTATTTAATTTTAGTGTCTATTACTGTTTTCTAATATTCCAAGTTACATAGTTCCTTGGTTGCTTAGTTGGTCAATTACATTCCCTAATACAAATGGCCACTTCCTAGATGAAGTTTCAGTTCCAAACTCGTTTGTCTTGCTTGTTTATTTGCTTGTGTGCTGTTTGTTTTACTCAAATCTGACCAATTTTATGTTCCATTAACTCAGAGTCCTATTAACTTCATGATTAACCTGAGAAAACTTATGAATACCAGCTGGATGACCCTTCTTAGCTATCTGGGTATTAGAGCACAGGAAGCAAAAAATATAAAAGCGAAGAGAATTGATGCTGTCCTGGCAAGCATCACCAGACAGCTGGGGCCAACATAGGTATCAAAAAGTATAAGCATAACATTAAAAAGAGTTGGGACATCATTAATATGGCAACACTGATTGTTCCCATTTCAGTCTTTCTCAGTCCCCTTCACAATAACAACTAGTAACTATTTATAGACAAAACACCATTGTGAAAATCCCAGAAACTGGGGTGAGACTGAAGCAAACCCTGGACCACAAAGCCCAAGAAGGACCTCACTTGAAGAGTAAGAGGAGTGGCTCCATGCTGACTCCATTTCCCTTCCCCAGGCCAGAACAGCATCACACTGAGAGGTCCCCCTTGGTTTTTCCAGTTGGATAAAACAGCCCAACATGAACATCCAGCTCCCCTATTATTGCAGTGTGCTTCCCAGGAGGCCCATCCCTGTATCTCACCTCATGAGGATCACTGGGGAGATCTTCAGGGCTTAATACCTGAGGATCAGATGGAAACTGGGGGTAGAGCAGGGCATGGGGCTTATAGCAATTGTCTCTTGGATCTTGGCAGACTTCATTTCACATCACAGTTGTGCCAAGTGGAAATCTCAGCCAGTGCCTCTGTCCATCTGCAGAGCTGTGTTCATGGCCCTGCTGGTTGGGTGCTCAGTAGGCAGTTTGCTTGGTTTATGTCACCAGTCAGCATGCTGTGCCAGCCATGGGGCTCATTTTAAGGCCCTATCCAAGCCAGAAAACTAAATTTGAAGCCCTATTTATTACTAAAGATAGTTGCCAGTCCAGTTTGCCAGATCAGGAAGCTAACCAGAGAAATCAGGTAGCTACATACCTCTCTTTCAGCCATGCTTGCAGAGACACCAAAGGAGAGATCACAGATAGCAGCTCAGACCATCTCAGGGCTGAGCTGTAGCACTGTCTGGCCAGGGAGTCAGTCGGCAGTTCTGCCTGACTTGGGTAATCTGTCAGTGAGCCATACTGGCCATAAGCATGTTCTACAGCCCTCCCTGGGCCAGTGGGGGTTGGGGGGGTGAGTGCGGGATTGTGAAAGCTCACATAATGGCTGATTATAGCTTCCAGACTCACCCATCCAGAAAGCCTGAACAGAGAATCCAGGGAGCCATGGAACTCATCCTACGACCATGCATGAACAAGGATCCAAGCCAGGAGTTCTAACTGTGAAATGTAGCATCTGCCCCCACATAACACAGGAGCCTTAACAATGATCCTGGGCAGCTTCAGAATCTAACAGGGCCACTCAGCACATTGTACAGGCCTACCCCACAGTAGTGCTTAATCTATGATCTTACCTGATGGCCAAGTGTAGTCCGAGGCCTTTTCCCGTCAGTGACCCAGTTCAGTCATAGCACAAAATCTGTAGCTCCACCCAGTGAGGCAGCTCAGACAGTAATCCTGGTCAACCAAGGAGTCAGTTGACAGCCCCACTCAACTGTGGGGTACAGCTGTGAGGACCTCCCAACCAAAGGATGCAGCCAGAAATCTTATCCAGTAGTAGAACTAGAGGATATCTGGTGGTAAGGCCCACCTTGCATACTTACCCAGATTTAGGAAACATTATGCACTGAAATTTGGACTGGTGCTTTAGCATCTGACAGATAGCTAGACTAGAAGCAAATCATTCAGTCCAGTATAAAGGCCTGAGACCATTTAATCATTAGTATTTTTTTAGTTTTGATTTATTTTTATCCTTACCATATTTTTATATTTCTGTGAAGTCTTTGAGAGTCTAGGGCATTTAATGAGATATCTCCCACTCAGGAAGCCTCTATCTTCCACCATCCCAGAAATACCTATTCAGCTTCTATACCGGCTGAGCCACAAAGGAAGCCCAAGAATATTGGAGTGGGCAGCCTATCCCTTCTCCAGGGGATCTTCCTGACCCAGTAATCAAACCTAGGTCTTCTGCATTGCAGGTGGATTCTTTACCAACTGAACTATCAGGGAAGCCCATTGTATGTCATAGTATAAATATCTTATAATAGAGTTTCTCATTTTTTCTCACTCATGAGTTAAAACATTTCTACTATTTATTTCATCTGTTCATATAATCACCTGTTTTGCTGAAAGTTTTCACTTTTATCTCAGGTTTAAAGGATTTGTTAACAAAATAAATTGCTTGTTATAAATAAATAAATAATACAAATACAAATGAACTTATAAACAATATAAACAATGATATAGCAAATAAATATAAACAAATATAAATATAAACACATAATATAAACAAGTAAATTTGTTATATACACATAAATAATACAAATCTAGCTTACTTTTAATATACTAATATTAAAAGCAAAGGTAAATAGAAAGAGCAGAGGCTACATCACCAAATTGGGTTTTGACCAACATCCATACTTAGAGTTGGGAAGTCCCTTGTCACAGCACATCTGGAGTTCCAATTGGGAAAATGGCTAAGTTAGGGGCCCAGGCAGAATGTCAACTTCATGGGTGAGACTTCACAGATTGTAGTTTGGGTTCCCATTTATAATCCCAGGATGCAAACTGATACAATCATCAGTTAGGGAGCAAATTGCAATTCTGGTTTCTTGTTAATTTTGTTTGTTTTGTCATGTAAAACTTGGAATGTTGTTAAGCCCTGGGCTTGGTTGATCAGGCCCCATCCAGTAGCTTAATGAATTCTGAGGTCAGCTCCCTATTTATCTATTGTGTTTCTCTTCCTATACTCATAGCAGATGTGGCTGACACGCACAGCAGTACTCTGGGCAGTGTCCAGGTAAGTCAAAAGCAAGGTTAGAGGCCTGCTCTGCTTTGTCTCTGAAGCCTAAATAAGACTATTTATTTAATTTCCCTAACATCACCCAGTACATTTTTAAGAGACCTGAGGTGATTTTTCCTTGTTATTTACTGTGAGAATCTGTGAGTAAGTTTATGGAGATTAAGACCTATGAAAGTGTGCAGAATGTTCTAAACTTCCGTCATTAATGGTTTCTTACTATCATAGTAATCAATATTCAGCCTCCACAACTTTGCAAAACTTACTATTGATATGTTTCTACCAGCTTTAATCCAGGTAAAATGATCTCAGTGGTGACTATCTGTATTTGCCTGTCTCTCCAGATTTGGAGGTGGTGGCTCACCCTACAACTTCTGTCTCTGATGGTTCCAAGAAAAGTCATTGATTTTCAGTTTGCTCAGCATTTTTCTTGTTTTAAGGACAGGAGTGATGATTCTTCGTGTATTTATTTATTTATTTTTGGCAGAGTTGAAACCAAACATTACCAAAGAACCATTTCATAGATAACATTTTTTAAATAAATTCCATAAAATAAATGTATCATCATTAAGAAAAAGGGTAAATGTGTATATATATATATATATACACACATATATATATATGTATATATATATATATACATACATACATAATATATATATATTAGGGAAGCACGTTGACTGAAATCGCGCATCCTGGCCAGGCACCATAGTAACCATTTGCGTGAGTTGTTTTATGACAGGAGGTCCTGGTAAGGAACACAGAACTAATAACCCACCATGAACCCCCACCACCAACCAGAAGAGTTCAGGGAAGGTCAAAAGGAGGCACCACATGTTCGATCACCTCCCAGAATCCTTCTCTCTGGCATCCATCTTGGCTGAACAAGGCTTGCACCATCAGGAATGACTTTGAGTCAGAATAAGTGGCTAAGGATAACCTGGAAACTAATCCCATCACCATAAAACCCGAAAAGAGACTGCAAGCCATGTCACAGAGCTGTTCTCCTGGGTTCCCTTATCCTACTGCTCTCCACCCAGGTGCCCTTTCCCAATAAAATCTCTTGCTTTGTCAGCACATGTGCCTCCTTGGACAATTTGTTTCTGAATGTTAGACAAGAGACCAGTTTTGGGCCCTGGAAGGGGTCCCCCTTCCTGCAACAAGTGGCGACTCTGGCGGGGACTCTGCTGCGATTGACATCCTGACCACTCGGGGTACTCAGGGGCCAGCTTGCCTGCCAATGGACCAGACCCAGCAGCCATAACTGGGACCCTTTGGTCCCTGGTCTCCTCCTGGCACAGACAACTGGCCAGAGTGCTCCAATCAGTAAGGAACAAGAGACTTTATTCACCCCTCTCTCTTTCCCTCTCTCTTTCCCTTCCCTTAACCTTTCCTATCCTTCCCTTTTTTCTATTTCTGCAGTCCTAGACGCAGGAATCTGCTCAAAGGGTCTCAGCCTGAGCTGAGGATTGGAGACTGATCACCTCTTCTTGGAAGAGAATTCGAATTTTGGTTCTGTCCTAGTTTCCTGTAGGGCCGAGTTTCAGTCCTCCCTTCTCTGGAGGCCCAGGGTAAAGTTCTGTAATGCCTGGCTATCTGCAGGTGGCAGGAGATGTCTGTAAGGCCACCCCTTTTGCCCATCCTCCCGCCTCCTCCCCCTTCTTCTTTCAACCTGGCTTCCTTTCCTCATTTGAAATCTTTGAAGATCTGGGATATTTTCATTTACTCTTATAGTACTTGGATCTGAAGTTCTGTGTCTCTATAGGAGGTTTTCTGAGAGACTGTATTCTTGTATTTAAGGGAGTGTTTGAGGATGACTGCCAGGTCTATGGAGAAGGCAATGGCACCCCACGCCAGCACTCTTGCCTGGAAAATCCCATGGACAGAGGAGCCTGGGGGGCTGTAGTCCATGGGGTCGTGAAGAGTCGGACACGACTGAGGGACTTCACTTTCACTTTTCACTTTCATGCATTGGAGAAGGAAATGGCAACCCACTCCAGTGTTCTTGCCTGGAGAGTCCCAGGGATGGGAGAGCCTGGTGGGCTGCCATCTATGGGGTCGCACAGAGTCAGAGACGACTGAAGAGACTTAGCAGCAGCAGCAGCAGCAGCCAGGTCTATGTGTGTGTTTTAATTCTGTGTTCTGTGTTGTGATTTTTTGACGGCCATTTTGCTTTGTCTGGCCACCATTTGGTTTAGACCTGCTGCCATTTTGTTAGAACTTGATTTTCTTTCCCTGTGCCAAAAATCACTGTGGATGGTGACTGCAGCCATGAAATTAAAAGACACTTACTCTTTGGAAGGAAAGTTATGACCAACCTAGATAGCATATTCAAAAGCAGAGACATTACTTTGCCAACAAAGGTCCGTCTAGTCAAGGCTATGGTTTTTCCTGTGGTCATGTATGGGTGTGAGAGTTGGACTGTGAAGAAAACTGAGTGCCGAAGAATTGATGCTTTCAAACTGTGCTGTTGGAGAAGACTCTTGAGAGTCCCTTGGACTACAAGGAGATCCAACCAGCCCATTCTAAAGGAGATCAGCCCTGGGATTTCTTTGGAAGGAATGATGCTAAAGCTGAAACTCCAGTACTTTGGCCACCTCATGCGAAGAGTTGACTCATTGGAAAGGACTCTGATGCTGGGCGGGATTGGGGGCAGGAGGAAAAGGTGACGACAGAGGATGAGATGGCTGGATGGCAACACCAATTTGATGCACATGAGTTTGAGTGAACTCCAGGAGTTGGTGATGGACAGGGAGGCCTTGTGTGCTGTGATTCATGGGGTCGCAAAGAGTCAGACACGACTGACTGACTGAACTGAACTGAACTGAGACCAGGGCTCTGGCTCTGTTCTCAGGAACACTTCTCTAGACAATTTCTAACTCCTGAGACTGAGGAAAAATGGGGAAAAAACCTCTAAAAATTTTATTTATTCCAACTGTTTTTTATAAACTAGTAAATTTTATATTATAATATCTAATGCATGAGTAAGCTTAGAAGATGAAGCTAGATCTTACATCGTGTCTGTCTAAATATGTCTTCGTATGTCTTTGTCTCTGGGTAATATTTTTGAGCTTAATTTGTAAATGAGCTCTATTTAATTGGCTTAAAGAAAAGTAAGTGCTTACAAATCAAATAATTCTAAATTAAACAATAAATTCCAGGTTCATGTGAAACAGGAAATAATCAATATTAAATACCTGACATTAATGTTTGTTTGTTGACCTAATATAGACATGTCTTAGAGTAATTAACATTGAGTAGAATATTTTCATTGTATCTAGGTTTAATATAAGTTGAATATTATCATATCTGTTACAAGTTTGTCAACAAGGAAATTATCTCGATTGAAGAAACTTCTAAAAAAATGTAAATGAGATATGAGCTTTTAGATAAACTCTATGAAGAATAATTATTCTTTAGGAATATCTGTCTAAAATAGCCTCTCCAGATTGGTGTAACTTGAATTTCTAAGGGTTGTGCTAAACAAAGTGTTGGAATATTGAATAGTTAGGTCATTTCCAAATAAAAAACAGATTTTGAAACATTTACTACTAAACACTAATTTCCTTTTACAGAGAGACTAAAGAGATTTGGGACTATAAATGAATAATGTTTGATGCCACCCTAACGTGTTCTAAGAAAGCAAGGGTTTATAAATTATCATTGGTATTTATGCTCACCAATCTATAAAATGCTAATATAAAAGTTAGTTGTTTGTTGTTTAAGGAAAATAGGAAGTGTACTTTCAGTTAAAAAAAAAAAAGGTAGGAAAAAATACTAAAAAGAGTTATGCATGATCAAGATTTTCTATAATTGGATTCACTTCAGTTCAGTTCAGTTCAGTCGCTCAGTCGTGTCCGACTCTTTGTGACCCCATGAATAGCAGCACGCCAGGCCTCCCTGTCCATCACCAACTCCCGGAGTTCACTCAGACTCACGTCCATCGAGTCAGTGATGCCATCCAGCCATCTCATCCTCTGTTGTCCCCTTCTCCTCCTGCCCCCAATCCCTCCCAGCATCAGAGTCTTTTCCAATGAGTCAATTCTTCGCATGAGGTGGCCAAAGTACTGGAGTTTCAGCTTCATTCCCTCCAAAGAAATCCCAGGGCTGATCTCCTTCAGAATGGACTGGTTGGATCTCCTTGCAGTCCAAGGGATTCTCAAGAGTCTTCTCCAATACCACAGTTCAAAAGCATCAATTCTTTGGTGCTCAGCCTTCTTCACAGTCCAACTCTCACATCCATACATGACCACAGGAAAAACCATAGCCTTGACTAGACGGACCTTTGTTGGCAAAGTAATGTCTCTGCTTTTGAATAGCTCAACTGGAATTTCATCACCTCCACTAGCTTTGTTCGTAATGATGCTTTCTAAGGCCCACTTGACTTCACATTCCAGGATCTCTGGCTCTAGGTCAGTGATCACACTATCGTGATTATCTGGGTCGTGAAGATCTTTTTTGTACAGTTCTTCTGTGTATTCTTGCCACCTCTTCTTAATATCTTCTGCTTCTGTTAGGTCCATACCATTTCTGTCCTTTATCGAGCCCATCTTTGCATGAAACGTCCCCTTGGTATCTCTAATTTTCTTGAAGAGATCTCTAGTCTTTCCCATTCTGTTGTTTTCCTCTATTTCTTTGCTTTGATCGCTGCGGAAGGCTTTCTTATCTCTTCTTGCTATTCTTTGGAACTCTGCATTCATATGCTTGTATCTTTCCTTTTCTCCTTTGCTTTTCACTTCTCTTCTTTTCACAGCTATTTGTAAGGCCTCCCCAGACAGCCATTTTGCTTTTTTGCATTTCTTTTCCATGGGGATGGTCTTGATCCCTGTCTCCTGGACAATGTCACGAACCTCATTCCATAGTTCATCAGGTACTCTGTATATCAGATCTAGTCCCTTAAATCTATTTCTCACTTCCACTGTATAATCATAAGGGATTTGATTTAGGTCATACCTGAATGGTCTAGTGGCTTTCCCTAATTTCTTCAGTTTAAGTCTGAATTTGGCAATAAGGAGTTCATGATCTGAGCCAGTCAGCTCCTGGTCTTGTTTTTGCTGACTGTATAGAGCTTCTCCTTCTTTGGCTGCAAAGAATATAATCAATCTGATTTTGGTGTTGACCATCTAGTGATGTCCATGTGTAGAGTCTTCTCTTGTGTTGTTGGAAGAGGGTGTTTGCTATGACCAGTGCATTTTCTTGGCAAAATTCTATTAGTCTTTGCCCAGCTTCATTCCATATTCCAAGGCCAAATTTGCCTGTTGCCCCTGGTGTTTCTTGACTTCCTACTTTTGCATTCCAGTCCCCTATAATGAAAAGGACATCTTTTTTGGGTGTTAGTTCTAAAAGGTCTTGTAGATCTTCATAGAACTGTTCAACTTCTGCTTCTTCAGCCATTACCTTATCTAATTAGTTAGATAAGTGGATTTAGTTAAGAATGACACAGCCATAGGAAAACTGGTTAGAGCCATCTACATCCAAGATGGCAGAGTTGACTTTCACTAGACCTTGAGCCATATATACACCCATTGTGACATATCAACAAGCTAAATGATACACCCATCAACACTGACTAAATTTGACCAACTGTTCTAAACCCTTTTAATTGATCTTTTTGACAGAATTTCCTAAATCAAATTCTTTTGATGTTTCTTTGACCTCTAGCTAACTTTGGGGTGCTTCAGAGGGCTCCTGAAATATCCCAAAGGGAGATATTAAACTGTGTTTATTTGGTTGGTTAAATTACATGAAAAATATTATCAAATGAATAATAAATCCTCTCATGTTATAATGTATGGTAAATATTACTAATATAGATATCCTAGAAATTATATGAAGTTCTTAACATTCTGATATGCCCTGGTATTCTAATGGAAAACCTGATGACTTCACAAAAATTAATAAATGACTGAATAAACCAGTGAATATGCTTATAACTTTTATGGTTTCTATCTGAAAAATTATGGGTTTGAATCTTATGTTTTCCTGGGAGTAGGGAAAACCTTCCTCTCAAACTAATTATGACAATAATTTGGTAAAATTATAAGTTATAAATAAAATGATTATATTTTCTGACTCCTCCAGAAATTGGAAACTCTTAGGTTTCCAGTAAGTTTATCAGAGTTAGGAAGGTTATCTCACTAACAGGTACAAAAATCTCAAGGAATTTTTGAGACCTTAAAAAGGGAAAATGTCACCTAGATTGTTAGGTGAAATTGTGATAAGGCTTTGGTGTGAGTTTCCCAGCCCTGTTCTATTTTAAAAGTTCGGTCTGAGACTCTATAAATGTCTCAGCAAAATAAAAAGTTTACAATCAATTATGGTTATATAAATCATCAGGCCAAAATTAGTGAGAGCAGACCTATTTTGCAAACAAACTAGCCTTAATTTGGTTATATTTGATAAAAATGAGGGTAATTTTAGGGAGAAGATGTTTCAATAAATGTTAAATCCCAGTTTGTTAACGGAGGTCTGCATCTAATAAGACTCACTTCTTGGATAGTTCTTTGCTGTTATGTGATATTAATGTAAAATTTAATTGAATTCTTAAAGAACACTCTAAATTTGTTTCTGAAGCTTATCTCAGTAATCTATCTTTGGATGAAGATCAGATGCCTCATGACCTACAACCAGGACTGGAAAAAGGCATAATTTAAGGGATTGTCTCTAACCTGGATGGAAGGACTTTTTTTTTTTTTTTTTAATCAGGTACTCTTAACTAGCATGCACAATGAAACTAAAGGAAAATTTGACTCTTAGATAAATTCCCACTTTCAAATGCCCCTACACTGGACTGTTCTAGACAGAAGACAGCTGACCTGGTTTCACCTTAAAATGATGCTCAAACAGAGGAGAAACTACACTACAACAGGATGAGAAGACGATAATATCAGAGGTAGACAGCTTGCCCAAGACGCTGGACCTGATTCGTATGATTATTTATAATATTTTCTTGACTTCTTATACCTTTGCATATAAATCAATTGTTTTTCTGTCATAGGCCTGATCCTATGCTAGTTTTAGAAATCAATCCAATTGTTGGGTGTGTGGCCAATTATCTGTGTCTAGTTCTGGGTCACCTTTGTATATTTCTTTACTACAAGGCTCTAACTGGCTAGCCCTGAGAAAATTTACTTTAAAAAAAGATTATAGTCATATTCAGGTCACTATTACTAGATAGTGATATTACTAGAAGGGACCCCCTCACTGGGCCAATTAATAATGCCTGCTCTGATTCTGGCCATAAATTTGAGTTTCTTCTATTACTCAAGCTCAATTAGAGCAACAAGCAAAGTTTCAACAAAGGAGGAAAACTCTCTCACAATTATTGGATGGATTTATATAGATAACAGCAGGCTATGGTAATTTAGGTTTAAAGTTTCCTCTATGTTGGAAACAATTAAATCATACTAAGGATAATCAGTCTACTAACACTAGAAAACTGGGCTATGTGCCTTATAGACAGTGCCAATATATAATTTCCCTGGAAGATAAAGATTCATACAGAGTAGACTCTTGCCTGGAAAATCCTATGGACGGGGGAGCCAGGTAGGCTGCAGTCCATGGGGTTGCAAAGAGTCGGACATGACTGAGGGACTTCACTTTCACCTTTCACTTTCATGCATTGGAGAAGGAAATGGCAAACCACTCCAGTGTTCTTGCCTGGAGAACACGAGGGGAGCCTGATGGGCTGCCGTTTATGGGGTCACACAGAGTCGGACACGACTGAAGCGACTTAGCAGCAGCAGCAGCAGCAGACTAAGTCAGATGATCTGGGATATACTGGGTTACATCTAATGAAAGCTCTTAAGTCTTACTTATGACTTTACGAATACTGCTGGCTATGTTTGTTATTTGTATTTCACTTGTTTTACAAAATTGCTGTTTCTTACACTGCCAAAAGTGTGACTGAGGCTTCTGATAAAATAATATATAGTTCCATATGAGATCAATGATGGTAACAGTATAACTCTAGATATGGGAAGAAGCAACAAGAGGGAATGTTTTCCTGGACCAAGAGCCTAGTAAGACAGGTGGTCCAGAGAATTTTGGATACCGTTTGATGGTCTAGTCCAGTAACAGCACATTGAGAGGCCTGCCAACAAAATCTTTGCCAAACCTGAAAATGGACATTCTCAGCACCATGGGATAAAATGGTCATGAAATGCCCCCCTCAAAATCAAGTTTATGAGCAAAAAGGGGCTCTGCCAACTGAAAACTGACACTTGCCATCTATGTCTACAAAGATTAAATCATGGCCACTGCAACTGCTGACCTTCAACTCCCCTGAAAGGATTTCAGGCTGAAAATCAGAAATGAGGCACTCTGTGCTCTGGGAAAAACTGGCAGAACAGGCCTTCAGATAGTTAGATCTTTTCAGAAGATTTTATGAGTCCCAATTCTTGATTCTTCTCATACATAGAGAAACACTGACGTCATTCATGGTGACATCTGCTTTGGCTATTAATGAAAATTTTATGGTTAAAAGTCAAAATAGAGTAGCTATAGTTCAGACATCCTGGGAAATAACTAGGTCATACTATGGCTGTAATTTCAGACTAGATCTTGTATTGCTAACACTTGAGTTTTCTGAGTCGTGTCAAGCTTGGGTGCCACCATTCTTAAAACAATGTCTGCTGGAAGCTAGTAACTGCAACCTTACTTTTTATAAAACTAGACTCAGTTCAGTTCAGTTTAGTCACTCAGTCGTGTCCGACTCTTTGCGACCCCATGAATTGCAGCACGCCAGGCCTCCCTGTCCATCACCAACTCCCAGAGTTCACTCAAACTCATGTCCATGGAGTCGGTGATGCCACCCAGCCATCTCATCCTCTGCTGTCCCCTTTTCCTCCTGCCCCCAACCCCTTCCAGCATCAGAGTCTTTTCCAATGAGTCTACTCTTCACATCAGGTGGCCAAAGTACTGGAGTTTCAGCTTTAGCATCATTCCTTCCAAAGAACACTCAGGGCTGATCTCCTTTAGAATAATGGACTGGTTGGATCTCCTTGCAGTCCAAGGGACCTGGCTACAAGTCTCCCCAAAGTGCCAGGTCCAGACTGGGTTTCAGGTCTCTTCTAAAAAGAAATGAGATTTATTTTGTCTATTAAAATTCTAGTTTTCAGTCCTCCAGCTACTTCTAATTGGGTCTATTACACTGAAATGGCAGACCAAAGGATTGAGATTTTGATCATACAAGGCTCAGATCTAGGACTTGGAACTTAGGAATACTTCCAATTCAGTGTCCATTCTCCAAGCTGAGGCAGTCCTATGCCCCATTTTGACAGGAAGTTATCACAGTCATAGTTGCTCAGTTCCCTAAATTAAATCTGAGCAGGACTCTGTGGGGCTCTAGAGTACAGATCTGTTCTGCATTCTCTATTTCTTGTCTGGGGGATATAGGCTTCATTCAGCCTCCTTAACCTTCCCTGAGTTCCAAAGGGTAGATTCAAACAATAACTAATCTGGGAAGGGAGGGGATACAGAAACAGGAGAAACAATCAAATGGTGATACAGCCTTCAGAGGGTCCTGGTTCCTACTCAGAAAAAATATGCATAACAATGCCTTTAAGTTCTTCTACAGAAATGGGGCCCCCACCCAGGTGGAGGATGGTAACTGCAGACTGAACACAGATTCCTGGAGCACAGCTCTGTTGTCTCACCACCAACCAATCAAAAAAAAAAAGTCACAAACCCTGGAGCCCTCATCCCAAATGTTGCCTTCTGTTTCTGGGGACCAGTGATGGCCATGCTATTAGGTCTCCTGTTTGGTCCCTGTCTATTTCATCTCTGAGAGGAGCCAACAGTTTCAAACTAAATTGCTATTATTACAAGGGTGAATCTGGTTTCAGGCAAAAAAATACCTTGACTTAGATCAGGTAGAGAGAGACTTCTGCTCTGCTAGGCAGGCCTAGGACCATGCACAGCAGGAAGAAGTTAAAGAAGAAAGAGACCTCCGCCCCAATTCCCAAGAAGAATCATGAGTATGATGTCTCTCAGGGGGAAGTTGTTAGGGGAAACACACTAACTGAAACTGCTCACCCTGGCCAGGCACCATAGTAACCATTAGTGTGAGTTATTTTACGACAGGAGGTCCTGGTAGGGAACACAGAACTAATAAGCCACCACCAATCCCACCACCAACCGGGAGAGTTCAGGAAAGATCAAAAGGAGACACCGCATGTCCAACCACCTCCCAGAATCCTCCTCACTGGCATCCATCTTGGCTGAACAAGGCGTGCACCACCAGGAAGGACTCTGAGTCAGAATAATTGGCTAAGGACAACCTGGAAACTAATCCCATCACCATAAAAGACTGTGACAGAGCTGTTCTCCTGGGTTCCCTTACCCCACTGCTCAGTCCAGTCACTCTTTCCCAATAAAATATCTTGCTTTGTCAGCACATGTGTCTCCTCAGACAATTCATTTCCAAGTGTTAGTGTTAGACAAGAGCCCAGTTTTGGGGCCCTTGTTGCAGGAAGGGGTCCCCCTTCCTGCAACATATATATATAATAAAAAAATAAAATCTGTCATCACATCATTTAAAGAAAACCAATGTTGTCTAAGGTGGATTAAACTGTTAGAGATTACTTACCTACTAAAGATGCTTTTTACTAGCTTGCTTATTTGCCTTAATTGTTTGAAGGAATAAAGAGATACAGGGTGGAATGAATTGAGAAAGTAGCACTGAAGTATTTTCACTACCATGTAAAATAGATAGCTAGTGGGTAGCTGCTATATAACACAGGGAGCCTAGCCTGGTATTCTGAGATAACCTAGAAGGGTGGGATGAAGGGTGGGGGTAGGTTCAAGAGGGAGGGGATATATATACACATATACATATATAGATAGGTAGATATAATTATGACTGATTCATATTATTTTATGGCAGATACCAGCACAACATTGTAAAGCAATTATTTTTTTAATTTGAAAAGACATTTAAAAAAAGAAATTCATTTTGTAAAGCTATAGCTGCCATATGTAGTGATGCCTCAGATCTGGGTAAAGTAAATTGAAAAACTTCTGGAATAGACTCATCATTCTAGATTCTATTAAGAACATTTATGATTCATGAAAGTGAAAATGAGAGTGGCTCAGTCATATTTGACTCTTTGTGACCCCATGAACTATACAGTCCATGGGATTCTCTAAGCCAGAACACTGGACTGGGTAGCTGTTCCCTTCTCCAGCAGATCTTCCCAACCCAGGGATTGAACTCAGGTCGCCCACATTGCAGGTGGATTCTTTATCAGCTGAGCAACAGGGAAGCCATGATTTATGGGAAGATGTCAAAATATAACTGAAAAAAAAGAGATAATTAATGAAAACTTGGGTACTAAAACCTTAGAATAAAGGTCAAGACAGGTGTGGCAGATGTTTAGGGATATATTTCACAACCCCAGAGAACAACAGGAAAAATAAGAAGGAGAAAAAAGAAAAATAATTAAGGAGAATTAAAAATTTTCCTTTCTGCAAAAGATATTGTTATAAGACAAATCATAGACTGGGATAAAATACAGACAAAACATATATCTGAAAAAAATAGACAAAGAATGCTTGTCTCAAAAAAAAGAAAAAAAGTAAAAAGAAAATGGATAAAAGTCTGAACAGACATCTCACCAAAGAAATATACAGATGGCAAATAAACTTATTATTAAAAGATGCTCAATATCATCTGTCACTGGAGAAGTGACAATTAAAACAACAGTAAGGTACCACTTGGCTGTTGTTCAGTTGCTAGATTGTGTCTGACTCTCTGTGAACCCTGACTTGCAGCACACCAGGCTCCTCTGTCCTCCACTATCTCCCAGAATGTACTCAAATTCATGTCCATTGAGTTGGTGATGCTATCTAACCACCTCATCCTCTACTGCCATCTTTTCCTTTTGCCTTCAATCCTCCCAGTATCAGGGATACCACAAAACATTCATTATAATATTCAAATTCCAAAACTGATAATATGAACTGCTTGCAAGGATGTGATATCTCACTGAACTCTTACTTTTATTGTTAATAGAATTGCTAAATTATAAACCCATTGCAAGTGACTGCTTGGAATGTTCTTTATGAAAGAATGGCATTGAAACATGTATAATATCATACACGAAATGAATCACCAGTCCAGGTTCGATGCATGATACTGGATGCTTGGGGCTGGTGCACTGGGACGACCCAGAGGGATGGTACAGGGAGGGATGTAGGAGGGGGGTTCAGAATTGGGAATACGTGTACACCTGTGGCAGATTCATGTTGATGTATGACAAAACCAATACAATATTGTAAAGTAATTAACCTCCAATTAAAATAAATAAATTTATATTAAAAAATCAAGCTTTGTCTTACCATATGATCTAGCAATCATATTACTAGGTATTTTATCCAACTGACATAAAAATTTATGTCCATAAAAATGCATGTGAATATTTAAAGCAGTTTTATTTAAAAGTTCTAAATACTGGATGTAATTGACAAAGATGTACTTCAGTAGGAGAATGGATGAACAAAGTGTGGTACATCCATTCAATAGATTTGATTATTAAAAATAAATAATCTAGGAAGCAAAGTAAAAAGGATGACTCTTAATGCACATTGATAGATAAAACAAGTCAGTCTTAAAAAGCTACATACTCTTTGATTCCAATTGTATGATTCTCGCAAAGGCAAAACTATAGAAGGGTAACAGATCAGTGACTGTCAGAGGCTCAGCAAAGGCAGATAAATGGTGAAATACAGGAAACTTTGGTGATGAAATATCAATATATGATACAATAATGCTGAATATATGACATTAAGCATTTGCCAAGACCTATAAAACTTTCAGGTCAAGTTCAGTCACTCAGTCATATCCAATTCTTTGTGACCCCATGGACTGCAGCATGCCAGGTTTCCCTGTCATCATCAGTTCCCGGAGCTTGCTTAAACTCATGTCCATCGAGTCAGGGATGCCATCCAACCATCTCATCCTCTGTCATCCTCTTCTCCTTCCACCTTCAATCTTTCCCAGCATTAGGGTCTTTTCCAATGAGTCAGTTCTTCGCATCATGTGGCCGAAATATTGGAGTTTCAGTTTCAACATCAGTTCTTCCAATGAATATTCAGGACTGATTTCCTTTAGAAAACCAGTTACATCTCCTTGCAGTCCAAGTGACTCTCAATAGTTTTTTCCAACACCACACTTCAGAAGCATCAATTCCTTGGCAAGTAGCTTTCTTTATAGTCCAATTCTGAAATCCACATGTGACTACTGGAAAAAAACATACTTTTGACTAGACAGAATTTTTTTTGCAAAGTAATGTCTCTGCTCTTTTAATATGCTATCTAGGTTGGTCATAACTTTTCTTTTAAGGAGCAACTGTCTTTTAATTTCATGGCTGCATCACCATATGCACTGACTTTGGAGCACAAAAATAAGTCAGTAACTGTTTCCATTGTTTCGCCATCTAATTGCCATGAAGTGATGGGGATGGATGACATGATCTTAGCTTTCTGAATGTTGAGTTTTAAGCCAACTCTTTCACTTTCCTCTATCACTTTCATCAAGAGGTTCTTTAGTTCTTCCTCACTTTCTGCTATGAGGGTGGTGTCATCTGCATATCTGAGGTTATTAACATTTCTCCCGGCAATCTTGATTCCAGCTTGTGCTCCATCCAGCCCAGCATTTTACATGATGTATTCTGCATATAAGTTAAATAAACAGGGTGACAATATACAGCCTTGACACACTTCTTTTCCAATTCGGAATCAGTCTGTTGTTACATGTCCAGATGTAACTATTGCTTCTTGACCTGCATAAATGTTTCTCAGAAGGCAGGTCTTGGAGTCTGTTCCCATCTCCTGGAGAATTTTCCATAGTTTGTTGTGATCCACACAGTCAAAGGCTTTGGCATAGTTAATAAAGTAGAAGTAGATGTTTTTCTGGAACTCTCTTGCTTTTTCTATGATCCAGCGGATGTTGGCAATTTGATCCCTGGTTTCTCTGCCTTTTTTAAATCCAGTTTGAACATCTGGAAATTCATGGTTCATGTACTGTTGAAGCCTGGCTTGGAGAATTTTGAGAATTACTTTGCTAGTGTGTGAGATGAGTGCAATTGTGCAGTAGTATGAAAATTCTTTGGTATTGCCTTTCTTTGGGATTGGAATGAAAACTGACCTTTTCCAGTCCTGTGGCCACTGCTGAGTTTTCCAAATTTGCTGATATTTTATGTGCAGCACTTTCACAGCATCATCTTTTAGGATTTGAAATAGCTCAAATGGAATTCCGTCACCTCCAGTAGCTTTGTTCATCATGATGCTTCCTAAGGCCCACTTGACTTTGCATTCCAGGATGTCTGTCTCTAGGTGAGTGATCACACCATTGTGGTTACCTGGGTCATGAAGATCTTTTTTGTATAGTTCTTTTGTGTATTCTTGCCACCTCTTCTTAATATCTTCTGCTTCCATTAGGTTTATACCATTGCTGTCTTTTATTGAGCCCATCTTTGCATGAAATGTTCCCTTGGTATCTCTAATTTTCTTGAAGAGATCTCTAGTCTTTCCCATTCTATTGTTTTCCTCTATTTCTTTGCACTGATCACTGAGGAAGGCTTTCTAATCTATCCTTGTTATTCTTTGGAACTCTGCATTCAACTGGGTATATCTTTCCTTTTCTCCTTTTCCTTTAGCTTCTCTTCTTTTCTCAGCTATTTGTAAGGCCTTCTCAGACAACCATTTTGCATGACTTCTTCGATGGCTCAGGGGTAAAGAATCCACCTGTCAATACAGGAGACGTGGGTTAAATCCCTGGGTCAGGAAGATCCTGTGAAGAAAGAAATGGCAATCTGCTCCAGTACTCTTGCCTGGGGAAATCCCATGAGCAGAGGAGCCAGGTGGATGATAATCTTCAAGGTCACAAAAGAGTCTGTCACATCTTAGTGAATGAACAACAACATAACTATACTGCACAACCAGTAAGCACTAATGTACAGTAACTTTAAAAAAAATCTTTTAAAAAGTCTGAGGATCCCACATTGTAGTACAGAATTTGATTGATGAATCTAAATAGATTACAAATGTATGAAACATCACTGAAATGTGACAGGAATCGGGTATTGATGTAAATAACTCTGGAATGAGAGGATTCAAAGATGAAAAGTGGATGGATTTGTATATAGGACAAATACTCTTGTTGATACAATTATTTTATATCTTGATATGAACCAATAATTATGGAATAAGCACACTGGAATTATACAATTAAGTAAATTGAGGACAGATAGTAGAAGCAGATTTTTCATCCTTTGACTGTGAATTTAGAAATAGGAAAAAAAAATTAAAAAAAAAAAAAGAAATGGGGAGGGAGCTGGAATGATCATGTGGTAACTGATTAGATTTGGAGACATGACCTCATGTTTAGCTTAATATAGATACAAATGGTCACACACAGAACTTTTTCTGGATATTTGCATATACAACCATTACTATATGCACAACAGCACATCATAGCTTTTCCTTTATATGCTAACTGACAATTTTTAAATGATAACAGTCTAGTAGTAATGAGCACACCTAGGACCCCGGCATTGGTTTTGAATACTATCCTCCAATGAATACTGGAAAAATGACTGATTCTAGGGTTTAGATAGGAAATATACAAGATGGATCTGAAGCATTGTGTAGTGCCAGAAAGTAAACAAGGATCAAAGGGAAACAAAATCAAAACAACTGCATATTGATAGAGATGTGCCAAAGGCACACAACACCAACTGAAAGTGCTCCCAATGTCCAAAGCTAGAAGCATCTGAACAACAATAACAAAAAAGAAACACTGCTGGATTATACCTCAAAATAACCAATACTATGTAAATACCCATACTGACATAAATAAATGGACAAATATTCATAACAAATGAGAATGAAGAGAAACATTGTGCAGAATTCCAAAATAGCATACATAGATGCCACTCTAAAGAAAGGGGGACCTAGTTCCCCAGTCTTTAGTACAGATGAGGGATGGCAACTTCCTTCCCAAAAATACGGGTGTGGAAGTGCATTATAGAAAGACAGGGGAAAAGAGCAACTTTACAGTGGGCAAAACTGACAACACTACTTCAACCAGGTGATCAAGATCACTATTTATCACACTGATAGTACAGTATCCTTGATATGATGTGATAAAAATGACATGTGTGGTCTTCCCAAGGCCCATATCTCCAGTCCAATCACAGGGGAAAAAAAAAAAAAGAAAATCAGACAAATTCCAATAGACGGCATCCTATAGAAAATTGGAGCAGTACACCTTGAAAACTCATCAAAATCAAGGAAAATCTAAGAAACTATATTGGCCAAAAGGAGCCTGAGCAAATATTACAACTGAACGTAATGTGGTATCGTGGAACAAACAAAAAAGGGGTAGTAGGTAAAAACTAACAAAATTTGAATGTTATCACTTTAGTTAATAAAAGTTGATATGGGTTAAATTGGTTAATTATGAAAACAATTTTAAAGCACGTACCATTCTTCAGTCAGTTCAGTTCAGTTCAGTCTCTCAGTTGTGTCTGATTCTTTGCGACCCCATGAGTTGCAGCACGCCAGGCCTCCCTGTCCATCACCAACTCCCGGAGTTCACTCAAACTCACGTCCATTGAGCTGGTGATGCCATCCAGCCATCTCATCCTTTGTCGTCCCCTTCTCCTCCTGCCCCCAATCCCTCCCAGCATCAAAGTCTTTTCCGATGAGTCAACTTTTCGCATGAGGTGGCCAAAGTACTGGAGTTTCAGCTTTAGTACCATTCTTAAAAAAAAAAAAAAAAGATAAAAAGGAAGACATTCGGCATGGTGTATATGTGAACTGCAACTAGAGAAACAAGCTCAAACATGTGGAAAGGATTCATTTTTGGAAGGAGACGCCAGGTGGCGATAGCGGTAAAGAACTCACCTGACAGTGCAGGAGACGATTAGAGATGTGGGTTCGATCCCAGGGTCGGTAAGATCCTCTGGAGGAGGCATGGCAGCCCATTGCAGTATTCTTGCCTGAAAAAACCCATGGGCAGAGGAGCCTGGAGGACCATAGTCTGTAGGGTCGCAAAGAGTCATACATGACTAAGTGACTCTACACACAGGCATGCACTGACTGCTCTTTGATAAACTATCATATGGACTTGTTCCTGATGATCATTCCTCTCTCGAATGGGATGCTTTTAACTGTTATAAAGTTGCAGCAGGACTGTTGAGAGTTATAGGTTCAAACGGTCTTGTGCAGAATTTATTTCTAAGAAACTTTCCTTAAATCATATCCCGTTTTATTTATTTATTTATTTTTAAACCAGAATTTTAAAGGTGGTTATGTGTACCCATCTGTATGAGAAATACCTTTTTACTTGTTAAAAAAGCTAGGTGCTTGGCCCTCCTAGAGTTTCTCTGAATCAGAATCTCCAGGGGTTGTCTTTCAAAACACTAGATATTATCTTAGGCTGTACATCAGTCTACAGAGATTTAAAAATAGGAATGGTTAGGTTCCACCCAAAAGAATTCGGTTTGATTAAACTGGAAAGTGATTTGGGCATTGAATCGTTTAAACCCTCCACAGATGTTAATAATGTGCAACTAAGGTTAGGAGCCACTTTTTAAAACAGCTTCCCAGGTGGTTCTCATGCATAATAGTCTGGGAACCACTACTTTTAATCAAGTTCTAAGCTGTCTTTCCTGAACCAGGTGACCTTGACAAATCTTCTCCAACAGGGCTCTCATTTGCAAAAGGTAGGTAACTGCCTAGATTTAAATGTCAGTGCTGGAATACAGGCTACCTGATTCAGTCAAATGTGTTTCTTCATGTTTAAAACATCTGATGTGAGTATAATCTTTCATTTAGCCAGACTCTAGCTCTGCATATGTGTGCTCAGTAATATCTGACTCCTTGAAATCCCATGGTCTGTAGCCTGCCAGGCTCCTCTGTCCATGGGATATTCCAGACAAGAATACTAGAGTGGTTTGCCATTTTCTCCTCCAGAGGATCTTCCGGACCCAGGGATAGAACCCACCTTTTCTGTCTCCTGCCCTGGCAGGCAGATTCTTTACCAGTGAGCCACCATCTCATTACCATCCTTTCTCAGCTCTCCAGCTCTGCCTTCAGTTATCTCTCAGCATTCACTCATATCATCTGTTCTCTGACACTAGAACTGTAGCCCATACTCTGAATTCCATTCAGCCCTAGCTTTTTTCACTTGGGCAAATTACTACAGCAATTTTTGTTACAATCAATATCCTTTATCTCTCTGCAGTCAGGCAACACATCCCTTACACCCAGCTTCTTTCTTCTTCACCCTTTTGAGATCTGCTTTGAGAAAAATAGATCTTAATATGGGTTGTTTACAAGTGAAAAGGGTTGTAAGTCACAGTCTGTTCACTCTTTCAGAAGCACTGGCATTTTTAACATCATCTCACACTATGGAATGAAGGGTTCTTTTTTTTTTTTCAAGATTTTTATTATTTTTTTAATATAAATGTATTTATTTTAATTGAGTTTAATTACTTTACAATATTGTAAATGTATTTATTTTAATTGGAGTTTAATTACTTTACAATATTGTATTGGTTTTGCCATACATCAACATGAATCCGCCACAGATATACATGGTTCGGGATGGGGAATGAAGGGTTTTATAAGTTAGCAGGTATCAAGCAACAATGCACATATGGGAAAGAGATATTTTTGTATTAAGGAAACTTACTCAATTTCTAGGAATCACAGCTTACCTTGTTGAAATAGACAGATATTCTAACAACAGTAAAAATTGATTCCACCCTCTTGGTTTCAGCAACTTCCTACTTCTATGTCACTCCAGAATCAGTCCTAAAAATACAGGGAAGCTCAAATTATCCTCCCAGATGCCAAAGAGACAATTCCATTGAATCATCATATTCCAATCATCAGTCATATCCATACTCATCATCAAAGTGGCTGCATTACTGGATAGATGTTAAATTCACCAAATGTTTAATATCCTGAGCTGATTTATCACTATACAGTATCTATGATTCTATTAAGGGCTGAAAGTCAAATATCAAGAAAGTTTAACATCCATGGAACAACTTATAATAACTGACCAGTAACTGAATCTGGGTTTGAGTCAAGACAGTCAGTCTAGTCCCGTGATATGCAAGATGCAAAGTTTGAATGCCTTTTTTTAAACTAGAGAAAAAATATTTCTAGTTATTAAAATTTATTATCATACCTAAGCAAAATTTGAGCTCCTTTGGCTCAAAATGGAAATATCTCTGAGTCTTTAATATATATTGAGATTTCATCCCTTAGACAGTCTTTTAAGATCTTTGCATATTTTGTCTCACCCAATCATCAAAATAACAAAATGGAAGTAATCTTATTATCATTATTTTACAAAGAAAACAACTGAGGTATGAGTGCTGGGGACCAGCCCCAGCTGATCCAGGGTATTCGAAGGAGAGACGGCCTAGGCGACTATTTATATGCTAATTAGAGATATAGAGAACAATAGAATGAGGATAGCTCAGTAGGAAAATTCAGTGGAGAAAAGAAGCTGAGTAGCTTGGTTTACGCCGGAGACCAATAAACTTCAAGACAAGAAGTTTGCATCACTTACGTAGGCCGCAGGCGCCCTCTCGAATAGCGGAAGGTGCCTCACCCTAGACACCTTCTCAAGTGGGTCTTAGAAGCCCAGGCATAATTAGTAAGCGTGGTGGGTTCCAGCGCTCCAGATGGAGACTCAGCTGGAAGTTAAAGGAAGAATGACATGGGGAGACCAAGCGTTGGTGAACAAGGCCCGTAGCTTTATTTTTAACAGGGGCTTTTATACCTAAGTTACACATAGAGGATAATAGGGGATGCAAAGTCAGCAGTCTTTGATTCTTATCAAAACCAAGGTTTCTTTCCTGCAAATTTATCGTATACAAATGGTTTAGGTGATTTACATCATCTTCTGGCCAGAAGGCCTACTAACATTTATGACTCTTGACAAGGACTTATCAACAAAGACTTATTTTCTCTAAGAGTAATTATTTTAAGGTTTGGCACCATCTTCCAAAGATAAAATTGCATTCTATAGAGGCGGATGTGTAATGGGTTTACAACAAAGAAAATAATTTATTACCTTAAGGGTCTAAAGTTACTAACACCAAGGCCACTACTTATTTTTTTTCTATATACCAACTATTAATTAATACACATTCAAGGATACAATTCAGGGGATGTGAAAACTTGGCAACAAACATTGACTCATCAATGAAATCCTTTACTAGTTTATTCTGACAGTTTTTAACTCTCTGAGAGGCTCTAAGCTATTTGAATATCTTAAGCTTCCCGTGCCTCTGGAGGCTAGGAGACTGTAAACAATCGTATGCATAGCTGCAGGAGTCCGGGTAAACTTGTCAGGCGAGTTAGAGAGCCATCTGAGGGGTTTGGATTTAAACACTCCTAATTGCCCAGGAACTTTATTAATTGGAGCTGTAAGTTAACTCTTTGACAGAGAGAGAGAGATGGTGGTAGGGGACAGCCCCCAGTAAAGTCAGAGGTGAGAGCACAAAGCAATAAAGTAGGCAGACTCTGGTTTTTTGGGGGAAAATGCTCGAGAATATCCGGGCGGACTCCTGAGGCTCGATCCCGCCTTTGCGTATGCCGAGCCTCCTTCCTCATGACCTTTGTCACGAGCGGAATGCCTCACCGGCTCCCGGCATATGAGGACTTTGACAAACTTTCACAGTATAGTAGAGCTAGAATAGGAACCCAGGTAACCTGCTCTGGACTCTCTTCTCCTCACGACACTCATGGTAGAGTCATGCTCCTTATTCCTTTACTTTTACTGACAGTTTTTTTGAGTATGCAACATTTCTCTACAACACTGAAAGTAATCTGAGCTCCAGATACATCTCTGTTTCACCTTTTTTTAATGTCATAGTACCCAATACATACAGCCTTTCAAAGTGGAAGCTTTTAAAAAGAATGAACAAATAAGAAATACAGGTGAGTAAAAAAATTAGTGATAATGAGAAAAAGTTATTATCAGTTTCTTTAGAAGCTTTGCATAAATATGGACTTGGATCAGAAAAATAAAATGAACTGGCTCGTTGGCCAGTGGTGTCTCTGGCCACTTTTCCTGCTCTGACATTTAGTACACCAGATGTGCTGCTGCTGCTACTGCTAAGTCGCTTCAGTCATGTCCAACTCTGTGCGACCCCATAGACGGCAGCCCACCAGGCTTCCCTGTCCCTGGGATTCTCCAGGCAAGAACACTGGAGTAGGTTGTCATTTCCTTCTCCACCAGATGTGAATCCATGCAATTCTTGGTTTCATTTGTTGGATCAATTCTGTATCAAACAAGTGGGATTATCACCCTGTGGCTGTTTATCACATTTGAAACTTTGACAGAATAGTGTAATTACAAAATAAAAAAACAAACCAGGTATGTTTGGAGTGTCTATTAAGGTGAACTTAATTAAACATAAATTTTAAAAACACTGTATTTGCATCCTTCCTCATTTCTAACAAATTTTGCCATTGATGCTTCCAAAAATCATGAGAATGAATGTCAACAAAATTCAAGCCAGTATATGATACTGTTCTTTAGGTAATTTCCAAGTCTAATCATTACGTTCTTTATATCAACTTCATTCATTTTTTGCTATGGCCGTTTTAAATATGGAAGTGGAGCATAGAAGTGACACAGTCAGACATAGTTTACAAAAGTATAAGAGCAAAGTCAGTGGGGCAGAAACAGACATACAGACTTCAGTAGCAGGTAATGGGTTATAATTCAAGGTTTTTTTTTTTTTTTTGACATCTAACCTGATTCTGTTTTTATTTTATTTTTTAACTTTACAATATTGTATTGGTTTTGCCATATATCAGTTGTACACTGAAGTATACACTTTAGCTCTCAACTTTCCTGATGCTTCAAGCAGTAAAGAATCCGCCTGCCAATGTAGGAAACACAGGAGACACAGGTTTGATCCCTGGGCCATGAAGATCCTCTGGAGAAGGAAATGGCAACCTGTTTCAGTATTCTTGCCTGGGAAATCCCATGGACAGAGGAGCTTGGTGATCTATAGTCCATGGGGTCACAAAGAGTCGGACATGACAGAGCTGCACGTGCATACTCAGATTTCCAGGATAGACTTTCCAGAAAGAGTGTGAAGGCAAAAGAGAAAATTACTGATGTAAGCATCAGTATACATACATATACATATACTGAAGTTTTTAAAAGATCTTTTTCTTCCTTGAAATGCAATGCCTAACTTTCCAACAACTGTAAATAATTTTTGGCTCAGCAGTGCCCTCCAGGGTAAATATGCATCAACCCGCACTGAAGCCTTATGGAGGCCAAAGGAGAGCAATTTATCACCTACTGATCCAAGAGGTAAATAGAGGTTGTAATCAATCTGTACCTTTCAGCACACTTCAGGACATAAGAATTCATTCCTTCAAGAGACTACACTGCAGATGATTGCTCTTTAAACAATCATGAGATAGAATTCTATATGGAAATAAAAGTAACTGCAAAAATGATGGAGAATGATTGTAAGGATAAATTTATTTCAATTATAATAGTATGCATGCATTTATCTGTACAAATATATTTTGCTATAGAATAACACACAGAGGAATTAGTTTGATTACTTGAAAAATAAGATTATTCCATAACCCATGAAAAGAGTAATAAAAGGGGGTCATTTGGATGACATTCACAAACGTCCTCAAATTTTCTTCAAAATGTATAATTTCTGTGTAGTTACATATACAATCAAATATATATTGAGAATATTGACAGAAGATAATATCCCTCATATAATTTTTATCATTTTATTTCACTAGGTCTCTTGTCTTACCACATATCATGAATTCAAATTCTTAAAAATCCTGTTTGATCTTCTTTCATACTTTAAGCAATCATTTTTTGGCTCTTCTTTTTTCTTTTATCTCATCCACTCTCCGCGCCTCCCCCTTCCCCCCCACATACACTTTAAAGATCTTTTGAATTTTTTTTTTGAAAAAAATTAAGAGGTCCCAGAACTGTATGGAGGAGGAAAGTTGAAATGAATCAGAGAGGATAAACAATAGGAAGGCGGGCTAGGGATAGAAGTGTGCAGACTATCCAATAAAGTGCTGGCAAAGCGGCAAAGCTTCCAAAGGAGTTGAGAGAAGTAACATTAGTACTAATGTAGAACTTTGAGAGTCACACAGAGGTAAAGACCAACTGGTTTGAAAATAACCCAGGAAAGCAATCATTCTTTTTTTTTAAATTTAAATTTATTTGTTTTAATTAGAATTCTTAACAGACATCATGAAGAGGCATTAGCAAATGAGATCCACCAGAGCTCTGATCACAACATTTCTAGTTCTGAGTGCATACATACCTCATTTCTGCTTTAGAGCTGACTTTTAAGAAGGTAAACTGGAGGACAGCAATACAACCCTTTGGATTAGTATGTGTCAAACTTTAATGTGAATATCAAGTTGCCTGGAAATCTTGATAAAGCACACATTCAGAATCTGTATACATGAATAGCCAACAATTTCCCAAGGAAAAATCACAGGACTACATTTTGAGTAACCAAGTTCTCAGAAGATACATTTCCTTTTTAGGATTTTAATAAAGAAGTGGATAATATATACTAAGTTCAGATCATCAAATAATATATTAAATTTTTAAAAAAAATAATTGAAATCTATTTAAATATATATTTGACTTCAATTTGTCCAAGGAGAATAATTCATATCTATTGATATTATTATATACTGTTAGTCTGCTCAGTCATGTCCAACTCTTTGTGATCCCATAGACTGTAGTCCACCAGGCTCCTCTGTCCATGGGATTCTCCAGGCAAGAACACTGGAGTGGATAGTTATTCCCTTCTCCAGGGGATCTTCCTGACCCAGGGATTGAACAACCTGGGTTTCCTGCATTGCATTCAGATTCTTTACCATATGAACTACCAGGGAAGCCCACTACCTTTTACTAGGGACTGTAAACACATTGTTTTACATAATAAACACAATAAAACTATGAAGGTTTGCTTATTTTACTGGTGAAGGAAATCCAGGCTTCCCTGATAGCTCAGTTGGTAAAGAATCTGCTTGCAATGCAGGAGACCAAGGTTTAATTCCTAGGTTGGGAAGATCTACTGAAGAAGGGATAGGCTACTCACTCCAGTATTCTTGGGCTTCCCATGTGGTTCAGCCAGTAAAGAATACACTATTCAGTGGTCAAGATTCTGGCACCAGATAAGGCAAGAAAGAGTTATGTATCAGGAGAAACTTACTAATCCTTTAACTTGCACCTCTGGTGACATGCTCCTGTTCAGCGATAACCAGTTTCTAGTTAGAGTATCCATGCAGATGAAATCTGGCTGAGGATTTCAAGGAAAGAAATGCCTTTCACTTTCTTCAAAACATGGCTGCGTTTAGAATTAGACTGTTGGAGAAGACTATAATTTTTCCATAGTCATGTCCTACTCTTGTAACTCCATGGACTGTAGCCCACCAGGTTCCTCTGTCCATGGGATTATCCAGGCAAGAATACTGGAGTGGGTTGCCATACCCTCCTCCAGGGATCTTCCCGACCCAGTGACTGAACCTGCATCTCTTATGTCTCCTGCACTGGAAGGCAGATTCTTTACCACCATTGCCACCTGGGAAGCCCAATTTTTCAGATGAAAATTCATAATTCATTTAATATTCTCTTACGTGACAGGGAGATATTTGCTGGCCAATAGAATATAGTCATTAAGTTATGTCTGAGAAGTTAAGCCTCAGTAAATCACATTACAAGTCATAAATTCCCCCTCTCATTTATTTAATATAAGATAAGGAGGCAAATGCTAATTCCATGAATTCCATGATTTAACCATTTTGTACCATTATCATAAGTCATGCTCCAGGCCTCAGGCCTTTCTTCACTTCCTCAAATATACCTACTTCTTCCTGTATCAGGTCATTATTCACTCCCCTGGAAATTCTCCACCTCTCCTTGTCTACTTCTACTACCCATTGCTTAAACATTTTTCTCATCCATCAGAAATTAGCTATTCCTTTTCTCAAGGAGGCCACCCCTTGTTCTTTTTACTAAGTGAAGTCATAAAGACACTCTGTAGTTTAGCTCTGTTTGTTTGTTTTCCAACAGTTATATTTATGATCTTGATTTCTTAAGATATTTTCTAAAATTATCCAAAGTATTAATTAAAATATCCACTCAGCTCTGAGATATTTTTAAATGTCCACTTTTAATGTGAAAATAGTCCTTACAACAGTGGTTAAATACTAGTGGTCAATGGTCCATTTGCAGCAGGCAGACGGGTGTTAGGCTCTCTGCTGCTGCTAAGTAGCTTCAGTCATGTCATAGATGGCAGCCCACCAGGCTCCTCTGTCCCTGGGATTCTCCAGGCAAGAATACTGGAGTGGGTTGCCATTTCCTTCTCCAATGCATGAAAGTGAAAAGTGAAAACTGAAGTCACTCAGTCGTGTCCGACTCTTAGCGACCCCATGGACTGTAGCCTACCAGGCTTCTCTGTCCATGGGATTTTCCAGGCAAGAGTACTGGAGTGGGGTGCCATTTCCTTCTCCAGTATTTTAAAAATGTAACTAGTTTCCAGTATGCACATAACTGAAGATTGTACATAATAATCATTATCTTCTCCTGAAATTTGGAAGATCAAACACACCTAGAGCCCACTTTCCTGATTGACAATAATCAACAAAACAAATGTCTTCTGTACCATTTTATATAAAACATTTATAAAACATATTTCTCACCGTTACTCCTGGCTGGTTTTATATCTGAATTTCTTCTCATATTCACATTGTTTTTATGTCTTTTTGTAGGCATTTGAACAGCCAATTCAGCCTAAGAGGTTACTTCTAAAATTAATATCTACATTTAACACCCAAGAACCAATGCTTCTCAAACTTTCAAGAGCAAATGGATTCTGAATAATCTCCATAAAATACAGATTCTCCCTCAGTAGAATGTTCTTGCCAGTGAATTTCTAAGAAGCTCCCAGTTTATGTCAAAGATGCTGAGAAGCAGACCACACATTGAACAGGAAGGCAGAACTAAGTGTACTTAGGTGAAAGGGAGGTCAGGTGGAATTGCTAATAGAAGAGGCTAATTCTGGACCTAAGTTAAATAATGAAGTTGGGCATCACATGTCCTGATTCAGGGAGATAGATCTGAGCAGTGGTATGCAGTAAAGAGCACTGAGCTATATGAATGGATCCCTGAAAGTGAGTGGTAGAAAAGGAAAAGTAGGTAGAGACAACAGATATAGCCTAGTTCATAGGCATGTCATTGGTCTTGACAATGTGGAAGGATGGCACTAAAAGGTCTGAATTTTTTTAAAGTATAGAATTCATGCACAGGTCATAGGATATGGTAAATTGTGCCCCAAATTATGTAACTAGATTCCATTGATAGAGAAATAGAGAAGGTAAAAAAGTATATTTTCTGTTTTTCTGACTAATCATTTTATAGAGAACATATAAAATGCAATTATTACCTTGTTGTATGATCTTTTTTTTTTTTTTTAATAATCTTGAGTCTAATTCAGTTCAGTTCAGTTCATTCAGTCGTGACTGACTCTTTGCGACCCCATGAATTGCAGCACGCCAGGCCTCTCTGTCCATCATCAACTCCCGGAGTTCACTCAAACTCACGTCCATCGAGTCGGTGATGCTACCCAGCCATCTCGTCCTCTGTCGTCCCTTTTTCCTCTTGCCCCCAATCCCTCCCAGCATCAGAGTCTTTTCCAATGAGTCAACTCTTCGCACGAGGTGGCCAAAGTATTGGAGTTTCAGCTTTAGCATCATTCCTTCCAAAGTACACCCAGGACTGATCTCCTTTAGGATGGACTGGTTGGATCTCCTTGCAGTCCAAGGGACTCTCAAGAGTCTTCTCCAATACCACAGTTCAAAATCATCAATTCTTCAGTGCTCAGCTTTCTTCACAGTCCAACTCTCACATCCATACATGACTACTGGAAAAACCAAAGCCTTGACTAGACGAACCTTTGTTGACAAAGTAATGTCTCTGCTTTTGAATATCTAGGTTGGTCATAACTTTCCTTTCAAGGAGTAAGCATCTTTTAATTTCATGGCTGCAATCACCATCTGCAGTGATTTTGGAGCCCCAAAAAATAAAGTCTGACAGTTTCCACTGTTTCCCCATCTATTTCCCATGAAGTGATGGGACCAGATGCCATGATCTTCGTTTTCTGAATGTTGAGCTTTAAGCCAACTTTTTCACTCTCCTCTTTCACCTTCATCAGGAGGCTTTTTAGTTCCTCTTCACTTTCTGCCATAAGGATGGTGTCATCTGCATATCTGAGGTTATTGACATTTCTCCCGGCAATCTTGATTCCAGCTTGTGCTTCTTCCAGCACAGCGTTTCTCACGATGTACTCTGCATATAAGTTAAATAAGGAGGGTGACAATATACAGCCTTGACAAACTCCTTTTCCTATTTGGAACCAGTCTGTTGTTCCATGTCCAGTTCTAACTGTTGCTTCCTGACCTGCATACAGGTTTCTCAAGAGGCAGGTCAGGTGGTCTGGTATTCCCATCTCTTTCAGAATTTTCCACAGTTTAATTAGCAAGGTATAATTTTGCTCCCAAGGGTAGAGGAACTATGTTAAAGAATAGTAACATTTCTGGCAGTTACTCTTTGTGTCCTTTAAGATCTGGAGTTTGTGTGGGAGCAGGCGGGACAAGGTGGGAGGTGCTGATGGAAAGATGTGGTACCTGTATTACAGCTAGAAAAGGCTGAGGTGATCACACTGTTGTAACATCACAGTGACTCACAGAATCATCTCCTTTTCCCAATCTTCCCACTTGTTTGTTGCCTAAACTTTTGTAGCATAGGAAACATTATTCCCAATATGTCTCCAGCATGATGTCTCCAGTAGGTGCTGGTAGATGGAAAAAGGAAAGTGAAAAATAAGAAAAAATAAATGACTGAATTTAGTTTATCAAACAACAGTAAATGAAGATTATGAAGGTTATTTGTCATCTTTAGTGGGGCATTAGGGCACTGACTTAAAAATTAATTGTTGGGACTTCCTTGGTCGTCCAGTGATTAAGACTCCACACTTCCACTATTGAGGGCACTTGTTCGATCCCTGGTCTGGAAGCTAATACCCTACATGATGCAAAGTGTGGCCAAAATAAATAAACAAATAAAAGTGTTTTAAAAAAGACTTTTCAATCCTGTAAATAATTTTAAAAATTAATTGTTAGTTGTGTTTTGGACAATAAACATGCCTTCCAACTTTGCTTTTTAGAGGGCTTCATTAGATGCAACATTTTTTTCATTATTTTGGAGTTAAAATAGTTTATCTTCATATTATAACCATGCTATTATAAAACTTAAAGGAGGGGCAATATAGAATAATTTTATTACTTTGGTGATGGACAGGGAGGCATGGTGTGCTGCAATTCATGAGGTCTTATAGAGTCGGACACGACTGAGCGACTGATCTGATCTGATCTGATCTGATATTTATACATTTTTAAACACAAAATAAATTTACTATTCAATCACTAATTCAGGTTAATAATTTTTCAAAACTTTGGCAGGTTATGTAATAGCTGATTTTTTTACCTGTAACCTAAGACATTCATGCTAAAATGCAAAAATAAGTGAAATTATTCTTAAAGCTTCAGATTTGTAATCTTCTGATAGTCATGGTGTGTCTACCATCACAAGTGATTCCTTGACTGCATGCTTGACGTTGATATATGTATTTCAAATCCACATCATAGAATTTTAGGAGTTGGTGCTCAATTTTCTGTATGTAGTAGTATTAAATATTTCATATCGTATCAGAAATGTCTACGGATAACAAAACAGTTACAAAACTAGTTCACGTATATCCTACAGAATATAGAAAAAACAGGTAAAAAATGACCTGTTTTGCAATACAAAAATACTAAGAAAACAGAAAAAATTGACTTCAATATACAGAGTCCACACAAACCAAGATTTAATTCTTATTGATAATGAGAGAAAAGTGACTACTGGGGACACGTTAAGATACAAAAACACATGCACATACAGTTTTTGGATATGAAATATCTAGAAAGTAAAATAACATTTGTCTTTTTGCATTATAAACTTTTATTCAGAGTGTCCTATTTTAGAAAATTATGAGCAGAGATCACAGGAATATTTAAGGTAAATTTACCACAATAATTGCTAGAATATCTATAGAGCTATTCCCTGCCCTACTTGTAGTGCCTAATCCCTGTTTACTTTTTCACCTCTGCCTTTTCCCCTAGTTAATTCAAGACTGCTACCTAGATGCTCTGTGTCCTCCTCTGTAGCCATCAGTCTCCAGAGAGAATGAAATACAGCCTCAGACTCCCACTGCACAGAACTTAGAAATCAGCTCCTTATCCAACTTATTCTTCAAGCCAAGAATACAGCCTGGTTCATAATAAGTGTTCAATAAATGTTTACTGAAAGAATACATGATAGATAAGTGATTTTTTCCCCATTATCATTTTGTTTTTGAGTATCCTTCACTACCATTTAGACCTGGAGTCCTCCAATGCCCTCAAATTGTCTTCCAAGGCCCTAAAGTTGCCCCCAGATCAGAGTTTTTCATTTCAGCTGACTTGGCTTGGGCCTGAAATTCACAGTCAGACCCACCAGTATGACTGTTTACTCTCTCAACTCAAGGTATCAACTGCTGAGTAAGCCTCTTCATTTTATTTTAGATTTTTTACTTCCCCTTTCACCCCATCAGAGCCACCCTCAGAAGCTTAAAAGTTTATCACAAATTTTTCTTCCAACATCATGGTAAGGATATATATTTTTTGTTGTTTGCTTGTTTATTTATTTATGTATTTTCTTTTGATTGAGGGATAATTGCTTTATGATACTGTGTTGGTTTCTGTTATACATCAACATGTATCAGCCATTAAATACACATATGCCCCCTGCCTCTTGAACCTCCCTCCCACCTCCTTCCCCATCCCACTCCTCTAGGTTGTCACAGAGCCCTGGTTTGAGTTCCTTGAGTCATATAGCAAAGGAAATGTTTTTTGTTTTTTTTTTTCATCCTGGTCTATACTATATTTTGATCTCAGGTCTTCATAGGAATAATAAGAAAGAGTGGGAAATTGTATCAGACTGCCCACAAATTTTAAAACATCAAATCCATCTGTGACAGACTGGGATTTTGTGGTTATGTGAAGGAAATTAACAAAAAATCATAAGTTAAATGGAACTAAAAACAACAAAAACTTTACAACTTATGGAGAAATGCATTCACTCCTTTTGAAAATTTTGTTAAATATTTTTTTACTACAGATAACCTTTAGAGACCAGAGAGAAAGATGTGAGAATCGATGAGAAGTACATGGTTCTTTGTTATGTCTTTTTTTTCTGTAATAACAGATTTTTTGTTTTTGTTTTTGTTTTTTACTGAATCTCTTCTACAAATGACAGACCAAGGTTTCCACCACTGCCATTTATTCTCCATCATTTGTTTTCCAGCTTGTTCACTCTTTTCATTTCAATGTTATCACTGTTGAGTAAATTTTCCTAAGGCAATGACCTGTAATTCACCAGAGATAACTCAACCCTCTCAGACTTTTATAGGGAATAACTATAGCACTAAGAATGTAATTTGAAAAATGACATCCTAGGACTCTGAAATCTTTCATTCACTTTAAATGTTAAGTCATTTCTCTGGAAGTGGTTATGTCATCATTGCAGTGCACTGTGGCAGAGGGCCAAGGGCAGATCCCTTTAGCTAGATGAAGTCACTTGGCAAGACTGCTGACAATTCAAGGCCATAGTGAGGTTCACCCCAGCGAAAAAGTAAATCTTCATTTGGCAAAATAAAGACACTCAGCCCTACTGTCTAGAAGATATTAAAACAGTCTTATCATCTATATAGAGTTCTTTGATAAGATAAATTTAATATTTTTTCCATATTCAAATAAGCTATCATAGAACAATCATACAAATACTAAAGGAAAGATTCATTAAATCATTTATTCCCTAAGCCAAACTTACAGAATGCTTTCTATAGCACTCTACTGGTATATAGGGAGAACATTTTTGAATTAGTATGAGACGATTTCTTGTTTAAGAATTAAGAAATATGGAGGGATATTTAACAACAAATACAAAGAATATTTATGAAATTATTACAGGTCATTGAGGATATATGCTCCAGAATTTTAAAGTATATGCTTACCAGAGTATTGAGAAGAATCAAGTTGTAAAACAGGAGATGGTGTAGAAAATGTACTGGGAGAAACATTTGTCAAGTCCTATAAGCCAGTCAGAGTGAATGAGAGGGAGAGAGAGAGAAAGCATGAATGAATGTGTAAGATCAGACTGGTGGTATAATTAGACATCTTCAATTTGACTCTATTTGAAGACATAAAAAAAATCTAAATAAAGGTGGCACAGTGGTAAAGAATACTCTTGACAATGCAGGAGGCACAAAAGTCATGGGTCCAATTCCTGGGTTGGGAAGATCCTCTGGAGTAGGAGATGGCAACCTGTTCCAGCATTCTTGCCTGGGATGTCCCACAGACAGAGAAGCCTAGTGGACTACAGTCCGTGGGGTCACAAGAGTCTAACACGGCTGAATAACTGAGCACAGCACTCAACAACACAGAGAAGATGTCACTTGGTTAGATGTGAAACAAATCTTGATAAATCAAGACACTTCCCATTTGGGAAAGCTGTTTTGCCTCCATGAACTTCAGTTTCCTGATGTCTAAAATAGTGACAAATTGCTAGGAGATTAAATAAGATCATATATGTGGAGCTCTGTGTTCCTAACAGATGCCAGGCAAACATGAGAACCATCTCTAGTTCCCCTGAATGCAGAGGGCTTATTATCACCTGCTTCAGGGGCAATAGTTATCACCTGCTTCAGGGGCAATAATCAACACAAGGTCTACTTAAAATAGTCCTCTTCACTTTGCTTGTAGAAAGCAAATATATAAAATTCTAAGCTGAATACACCATAGGAATACTTTTCATCTGTGTAGTTAATATAATAACTTATAAAATGCATTTTCAGTAGTCTGGCTTCTTTTATACTTTCTCTGTGTTTTACCAGGAGATCAATGGTATAAGACATACTGGAGCCTAGGGCAAAAAGAAAAATCAGTAATAAGCATCATATCTCCATTTAAATATTTTACTTATTGCTCATCATAAGTTTTGCAATAATTCTGATTTTTAAAGATATTTATTAACAACAATTCTTTTGGAACTTTCTTAAGTTGTGTACTTCACTTGCCTCATCCTATTCTTTGCCCTGGGAAATTTTGTTTTTAGATGTGGATTTAGATATTTAGCTTCATGTCACTATATAATACATTTCAGGCTGAACCTCCTCACAGTGTATTCTATCAAATTAGCAACAAGGATTGAAGTGGAAAGAATCACCAGAAGAATAGGAAGGGGGTTAGTTTACCCTAACCAAGGAAATGGAAATCTTCTGAGTGTTCCTCCTTTCCTTTTTGTCTTGTGTGATTACTTCATGTCTGCCCTCTAAGACTGAAGGCCCCCACATGAAGTTAGTGTCACTTAAAAACTAGGCATCTCCTCTTTTTGTTAATGACACTTTTCATGACAAATTATGATTCACTTGAGAGTCCCTTGGACAGCAAGGAGATCCAACCAGTCCATCCTAAGAGAAATCAGTCCTGAATATTCATTGGAAGGACTGATGCTGAAGCTGAAACTCCAATAATTTGGCCACCTGATGCAAAGAACTGACTCATTTGAAAAGACCCTGATGCTGGGAAAGATTGAAGGCAGGAAGAGAAGGGGACAATAGAGGATAAGATGGTTGAATGGCATCACTGACTCAATGAACATGGGCCTGAGTAAATTTCGGGAGTTGGTGATGGACAGGGAGGCCTGGAGTGTACAGTCCAGGGGGTCACAAAGAGTTGGAAAAGACTGAGTAACTGAACTGAACTGAACTGAATATTCATAATGCACTAAGCACTGAACTATGTCATTTTTTTCTACCTTGTTTAATTCTCTCAAAGAAGCCAAGAGGAAATTATAATTCATAACATTTCCCAGGTGTAGAGTCTGAAATTCACAAACATTGACCAAACCACCAAAAGTTTGTTCTTTCAGTTTGGTAGCTCATTCATGTCCAACTGTTTGCAATCCCCTGGACTGCAGCACACCAGGCTTCCCTGTCCGTCATCAACTTCTGCAGCTTGCTCAAACTCATGTCCATTGAGTCAGTGATGCCATCCAACCATTTCATTCTCTTTTGTCCCCCTCTCCTACTGCCTTCAATCTCTCCCAGTATCAAGGTCTTTTCCAAAAAGTTCGTTGTTCACATCAGATGGCCGAAGAATTGACGTTTCACCTTCAGCTTCAGTCCTTCCATGAATATTCCTCACTAATTTCTTTTAGGATTGGCTGGTTTGATCTCCTTGCAGTGAAAAGGACTGTAAAAGTCTTCTCCAACACTACAGTTTAAAAGCATCAATTGTTTGGCAATCAGCTTTCTTTATACTGCAAATTTCACATCCATACATGACTACTGGAAAAGTCATAACTCTGAGTAGATAGACCTTTGTTGGCAAAGTAATATCCCTCCTTTTTAATATGCAGTCTAGGTTGGTCATAACTTTTCTTACAAGGAGCTGCTGCTGCTGCTGCTAAGTCACTTCAGTCATGTCCAGCTCTGTGCAACCCCATAGACGGCGGCCCACCAGGCTCCCCATCCCTGGGATTCTCCAGGCAAGAACACTGGAGTGGGTTGCCGTTGACTTCCCCTTACAAGGAGCAAGCATCTTTTAATTTCATGTCTGCAGTCACCATATGCAGTGATTTTGGATACAGAAATAATGTCTGTCACTGTTTCCATGAAGTGATGGAAATGGATGACATGATCTTAGTTTTTTGAGTGCTGAGTTTTAAGCCAGCTTTTCCACTCTCCTCTTTCACTTTTATCAAGGGGCTCTTTAGTTCTTCACTTTTCTGCCACAAAGGTGGTGTTATCTGCATATCTGCGATTATTGATATTTCTCCCAGCAATCTTGATTCCAGCTTATGCTTTGTTCAGCCAGGCATTTTGCATGATGTATTCTGCATATAAATTAAATAAGCAGGGTGACAATATACAGCCTTGATGTACTCCTTTCCCAATTTGGAGTCAGTCTGTTATTCCATATCTGGTTCTAACTGTTGCTTCTTGACCTGCACACAGATTTCTCAAGAGGCAGGTAAGGTGGTCTGGAATTCCAATCTCTTGAAGAATTTTCCACAGTTTGTTGTGATCTACAGAGTCAAAGGCTTTGTATAATCACTTTATAATGCACTAAGCACTGAAATATCTGATTTTTTTTTTATTTGGTGTCACTTTGTGTAATTTGTGTAATCACTTTGTGTAATTACAAAGGTGTAATCACTAAAGCAGAAATAGATTTTTTTTTTTTTTGAACTCTCTTGCTTTTCCTATGAAAAGCAGTCCTTCCAGTGAATACTCAGGACTGATCTCCTTTAGGATAGACTGGTTGGTTCTCCTTGCAGTCCAAGAGACTCTCAAGAGTCTTCTCCAACACTACAGTTCAAAACATCAACTCTTCAATGCTCAGCTTTCTTTATAATCCAATTCTCACATCCATACATGACTACTGGAAAAACCATAGCCTTGACTAGGTGGACATTTGTTGGCAAAGCAATGTCTCTGCTTTTTAATATTCTGTCTAGGTTGGTCATAGGTTTTCTTCCAAGGAGTAAGGGTCTTTTAATTTCATGGCTGCAGTATTGTGCCCATATTTCCATGACATGTTCCCTTGGTATCTCTAATTTTCTTAAAGAGATCTCTAGTTTTTCCCATTCTATGGTTTTCCTCCATTTCTTTGCATTGATCACTGAGGAAGGCTTTCTTATCTCTCCTTGCTATTCTTTGGAACTCTGCATTCAAATGGGTATGTTTGCTTTTCTCCTTTGCCTTTGCCTTTAGCTTCTCTTCTTTCCTCAGCTCTTTTTAAGGCCTCCTGAGACAAAGATTTTGCCTTTTTGCATTTCTTCTTCTTGGGGATGGTCTTGATCACTGTGTTCTGTACAGTATCATGAACCTCTGTCCATAGTTCTTCAGGCAATCTATCAGATCTAATCCCTTGAATCTATTTGTCACTTCCAAGGTATAATTGTAAGGGATTTTATTTAGATCATACCTGAATGCTCTAGTGTTTTCCCCTACTTTCTTCAATTTAAGTCTGAGTTTGGCAATGAGGAGTTCATGATCTGAGCCACAGTCAGCTCCTGGTCTTGATTATGCTGACTGTATGGAGCTTCTCTATCTGTGACTGAAAAGAATATGATCAGTCTGATTTCAGTATTAACCATCTGGTGATGTCCATGTGTAGAGTCTTTTCTTGTGTTGTTAGAAGAGGGTATTTACTATGATCAGAGCATTCTCTTGGGAAAACTGTGTTAGCCTTTGCCCTTCTTAATTTTACACTCCAATACCAAATTTGCCTCTTACTCCAGGTATCTCTTGACTTCCCACTTTTGCATTCCAGTCCCCTATGATCAAAAGAGTGTCCGACACTTGGCAACTCCATGGACTGTAGCCTACCAGGCTCCTCTGCCCATGGGATTTTCGAGGCAATAGTCCTGGAGTGGATTGCCATTTCCTTCTCCAGGGGATCTTCCCAACCCAGGGATTGAACCCAGGTCTCCCACATTGTAGACAGACGCTTTACCATCTGAGCCACCAGGGAAGTCCGATGATCAAAAAGGCATGTTAGTTAACATTTTGGGGTGTTAGTTCTAGAAGGTCTTGTAGATCTTCATAGAACTGTCAACGTCAGCTTCTTCACCATTACTGGTTTGGGCATAAACTTGGATTACTGTGATACTGAATGGTTTGCTTTGGAAACGAACAGAGATCTTTCTCTCATTTTTCAGATTGCTCCCAAGTGCTGCCTTTCAGACTCTTTTGTTGATTATGAGGGCTACTCCATTTCTTCTAGGGATTCTTGCCCATTGTAGTAGATATAATGGTCATCTGAATGAAATTAATCCATTCCAGTCCATTTTAGTTCACTGATTCCTAAAAAGTTGATGTTCACTCTTGCCATCTCCTGATTGATCACTTCTAATTTACCTTGATTTTCAGACCTAACATTCCAGGTTCCTATTCAGTATTGTTCTTTACAGCATCAGCCTTTACTTCCATCACCAGTCACATCCACAACTCGGTGGTGTTTTCACTTTGGCTCCGTCTCTTCATTCTTTCTGGAGTTATTTCTCCACTGATCTCCAGTAGCATATTGGGCACCTACTGACCTGGGGAATTCATCTTTCAGTGTCATATCTTTTTGCCTTTTCATACTGTTCATGGGGTTCTCAAGGCAATAATACTTAAGTGGTTTGCCATTCCCTTCTCCAGTGGACCATGTTTTTGTCAGAACTCTCCTCAATGACCCGTTTATCTTGGGTGGTCTTACTCCCAAGGATTTATTCTTTGAATTGTCTCAATTATGGCAGCCTTTCTCAAGATTAAAAAAAAAAAAAAAAAATTAGATTTGGAATTCTGAACTTTGGAAATCAGAATTAGACTAGTGATCACTATGCCCAGAGTTGAAAAATTTTTATGATCTGTGTAAAACTAGAAACATCATGATTAGATATCATTGAAAACAGTCATTCTCCTAGTTTTGCCAATATAGGCTAGTCAATTTTTCTCTTCCATAAGAATCCCCTTGATACAACACACAAAAAGTAAAAGTGCAAACCTGTGAATAGAAAAAAAAATGATGCAAGGGGAATATTTTGGAAGAGAAAAATTGGCAAGGTTATATTGGCAGTTCTTGGAGAAAAGAATAACATGAAGAGTCTAGAAAAGTACAATATACGTCACTAATCAGATAGAAGTTGGCCCCTGAAAAACTTGGGCTGTCCCAGGCAAGCAGGGATTGGTGGTTACTCTAGAGTACACTGGAGGTCCAACGCCTCACTCAGAACTGGTAGAACTTGATGAGGTAAGCAAAAGCAGTTGTGTTAATTTGGAGATGGGGGGAGGGGGTAGATAACTCAGATGATGGGATGGGCCAGGTTGAAACATGTAAGTGTAGACAAGAGAGTCAAAATTATCACTCAGTTATTTAAAAATCTCTTTGCTTAATAGAGTAGGCCATATATATACACAGTGTTATAAAGTAAAAAATAATAAAGCTCATAATTGAGAAATAGAACAAATTTTACGGGAATTCAGAGAGAATAGAGAATCTCTAATTACAGTGATCTGAGAAAGGAGGCATTATAACTGAGATTGGTTTGCCATTAAATAGATTTAGGAAGACAGAAAAAGATGTGACATCAGAATGTGCATGAGATGCACGGTTTATACATCAGACCTGCCTTTCTATTTGAATGAAATGTAAAGGTGAAAGACAGGTATGTAAGACAGTATTTGGAATTAACTCCAGAATTGGTCTTTAATGTCAGGATAAATATTTCACTTTTATTCGTCAAACATCATTGAACTAATCATTCAAATTTTTTGAATGGAAAAATGGGAAATGGGTAATAAAACTGAACTCTGCATCAGAGGAATTGTATAGACAATGGTGAACATATAGCTTTGGAGTCGGAGTCACTGGGTATACAAAGGTCTTGCAAAGAACATGATAATTTTACAGAAATGAAAGACAAAGGCTTGAAGGAATCAGAGGAGATGAAAAGAATGAGATAGTGAAAAAATTAGAGTTCAAAGCAGTGTGGCAAAAAAGGATAAACTCAGGCTTTAGAGAGACAGACCGAGCTCCAGTGATTTCCCTGATCCTCAGCTTACTGACATTATGACCTCAAGAAGAATCATCAACTTTTTTCAAGTCTCAGATCTCATCTCTAAAATAAGGATACTATTCTGGGACCTCTATAAATTACTAAAGTATGACAACAGATGTAAAGTCTACTTTACAATGACTGTCACCTAGACCTGCAGTGAACTGTAATGTTATAAATTAACAAATTGACAACTGATCACAGTTGACAGTAAATAGTTTAGAAATGTCAAAGATATCTTCAAAATTTTATTTTAGAGTTATATGAGATTCCTCAAAAGTTTATGATATAGCTATCAAAGATCTCCCTCCATAGTTATAAATAATTCATCTGGCTTCAAGTTCCTGTCTTTGCTGAGGAATCAGAATCACAAGAGTTTTTGCAATATTCCTACTTGCTCCATCAGAGTACAAATGCCTTAGTCTGTGATAACCTCCCCTGGAGCCTCTTTCTTTTCCACATTCACAAGCTAATTCTTCTTACTGCTTGGAGATCCTGACGATGGAGATTTGCATGTTAAGGTGTAAAGTGGGACCAAGAATTTTCCAGGAGCAGCCACCCAGCACAGAGTTATAAAAATGTCTTGAATGATGACAATTTAGAAGACCTAATGATCCAAGCTAAATGGAAAATAAACCTAAATGTCGTGCAAAACCATTCCCAAGAAATGTTGACTTTGAAGGGAGTTCATTTTGCATGCCACATTGGTCCTCTCTGAAGATGATTAAAAAAAAAAAAAAGGCAAACTGAGGGTATTCTGTGCTCCCCATGCAGACAATAGGGAAATATGAAAATATCAGTGTTTACACTGGAATTTCTGAAATGACTAGAGAATATATATCCATATGGCTTGGGAATGTCCCTCAGCCAATAACTCTTAGAAGGAAATTATAAGTGCACTAAGGGGCATCATTAACAATGATATTCTCTTAATCTTACAGCAATGTATTTCAGTTTATGGAACTTATATTAGCATTTACAGAACTTTGGGGAAAGTACTGAATATGGGATTAATCACCATGGTTAAAGATGTGAATGTCCAGGATAGTAAAACTATTTTGAAAGTATGTGTCTTCTTTCAGTTTCAACAGGTGTTGGAATACAGATCTCTATATGGAACATCAATGCCTTTGCATAAATATATCTATTTAGTAACATAGATGGTGCTATATTATAGTACTATAATATATAATATATAATATATATATATATATATACTATAATGTATTATATATATACATATATATGCACACTATATATAATGTATTGTATATACAGATGGTGCTATAACAGTACCACAGGTGGTACCATAAAAGTAACACAGGTGGCGCTAGTGGTAAAGAACCCACTGGCCAATGCAGGAGACATGAGAGACACAAGTTCGATTCCTGGGTTGGGAAGATCCCCTGGAGAAGGAAATGGCAATCTGTTTCAGTTTTCTTGCCTGGAAAACTCCATTGACAGAGAAGCCTGGTGGGTTATAGTCCATGGGGTTGCAAAGAGCTGGACATGACTGAATTGACTTAGTATGCACGCACACACAGTAAAGAAAATGAAAGGGGCTTCTGTAAGAATCCATTACCAATATGAGTACATTAAGAAGACTAAAATCAATTGTGTTTTGTTAGAGAAAGCTGAATTCACAAAATAATTGTTAAGATTTCCACAGGACTGTAGGCACTTTTGAGCTAGAACAGTTCAAGCTAACATGTTTTTATGAGAGGTAGATATGATTCAATCATTTACTGATAAGTAACATTCTCTTCCTTCCTCTGCCTATGAAATGGTTGCCTTAGCAACACAGGTGCCCAGATGTCTCATCCTAAACACTGTCTTTTCTTTTCCTAGGCTTTGGTCTACTCTCTAATATGTGAGATTTGATGAAAAAGAAAAGATACAGACTTTAAAAAAATGTCTTGAGGATATTCAACAACAACAACAAAAAAAAAAGGACGTAGGAAAGGGGAGTTTTAGACACTTTCCCTACCACCACCATGCAGTGATTTGTGTTGTTCACACAGTGTGATGTGGGCAACCTTCCTGCTCTGACTGTGAAGTTTCCCTGGCACCATGCTTACTCTATTACCCTTAAAGTTCTGTAATAATTCATATGTGGATCCTTCATTTGCCTGCTCTGTCCTGTGGTTAGTGTTTCCTGCAGGATAATACTGAATAGGTAGGGCTCTGATAGGAATAAGCATCCTGTTTCAAAGGACCTAGCTGACTCAAAACTCACCCTGTACCCTGGCAGAGCTATCTTAACAGGGAGGAAACAAGTCATTATTTTACATGAGCACTTGCTTACTTGTCAGAGCAAAAAATGATCATTTTGATAACCTCCTTTGCTATCAAACAGAAATGGTATCTAAAGTGTAGGCAGGGACTTCCCTGGCAGTCCAGCACTTGAAACTCTGTGCTTCCACTGCAGAGGGGCATGAATTAAAGGGCTTCCCTGGTGGCTCAGTGGTAAAGAATCTGCCTGCAATGCAGGAGACTTGCAGGAGGCATAAGTTTGATCTCTGGGTCAGGAAGATCCCCTGGAGCAGGAAATGGCAACCCATTCCAGTATTCTTGCCTGGGAAATCCCATGGACAGGGGAGTCTGGCAGGCCATACAGTCCATGGGGTTGCAAAGAGTCAGACGTGACTGAGCGACTAAACAACAACAGCAACAAGGAACCAAAATCCTACATGCCATGGGACATGGCCAAAAAGTAGGCACACATGTCTAAATAGTTTCAGCAGAGGTTATTGCCACAGAAGCATTATGGAATCTGGATTTTACCTGTACTTGCTATGTACACAGACTGAGTTCACTAATTAATTGGCCTATACATACTTTTCATTGAACCTACATTTAACAGAGATAAACATCACTTTTTCCCCACAAAGCTGCTGCAGTACTTTGAGGGATTTTAAGTATGGCAATGTCCTATGCATTTTCTCATTAGCAGCACATTGTCCTAACCATGCCCCTCACCCTCCATTGCCCTATGACTGCATTATCTCCAGAGGGCAGTTAATTTTCACTAGGGCAGTATGATGCAATTTGTTGATCATATTAAGTGCATTCTATCTCAGACACAAAACTTTTGTATGCAATAAATGCCCAATGGCAAAACTGTTAGGCATTACAGAGGGTTTGGGGGCAGAGGACACTTTGCTGCACAACTAACCAAACATTACAAGTAGCTGTCGGTGGCACCAGGCTCTCTGAGGTGGGATACCAGTGAGGAAATATCAGTTAGTTAAGGCCAGTTCTTCTTAGGAAGATGGAATTCTGCATGTTTCTGTATTTTTCTCCCTCAAAAGGATTGCTTCTCTCAAGTGGACTGTGTGAGATATTCCCCTCTCTGAGGATGGCAACACCAATTTCAGGCCTATGACTTGAGAGACATTGCAAACTCACTTGTTAGAAGAGCAGGAGGCTGTGAGATCTTTTACTTGCTTTCTTTCTTTCATTTATTTATTTTTTTCATTAGTAGAGTTAACTGCCTGATGCAGACATGATTATATGGATCTATGTCTCACATGTTTGCAATTCAGGACCCATGTGATTCATAAATGTTCCATGAGTCTGTTCTACTGACAGCCATAGAGAAACTCAAAATTCCCCATAAATCAGTATATGAAACAAACTTTTTTTAATATTATTTTTTAAATAAATTTATTTATTTTAATTGGAGGTTAATTACTTTACAATATTGTATTTGTTTTGCCATACATCAACATGAATCCACCACAGGTATACACGTGTTCCCCATCCTGAATCCCCCTCTCCCTCCTGCCTCCCCGAAACTTTTGTAGAAACTATTTTCTCAGTTTAAAAGAAAGGTGGGAGTTGGGGCCATGCTACTGTACTACTGATTCTATCACTTTTGAATGCTTGAGATTTGATTCTTTGTTCAATTTGTCAAACTGTCTTCCCAATGCTCATTTTTGGTATAGAAAGTTACACAAAATACTTATTGGGATTCTCTTCTGTGACTCTATAGATGTCTTTACATTTTATTTTCCTTCTGCTCCCTGCAAAATGTGAATCTCAGATCAATGAAAGTGTAAAGGAGCCCAATGCTAGTTATCCTTTCTTCTCTACAACTACTCACAGAAATGTGTTTGTACATCAAATATGATGTCACTGTCTAGCTCACTAAAAACTAGTGATGCTATAATTTCAGTGTTATATTAAACTCTGTATTCCCTCCCTTAAGGCTTTGCAGTATGGAGCAGGTGGTAAGAGGAGAGGTTAGGTGAAGTGCTAAGAATATGTGACATTAAGAATTATCAGACACAACATTCAATCTCCCTGATAGAAAGGCAGATTCTTCACGATAGTCTTTAAACTCTTTTCATTTATTGGGTGGAAAGACTTAATTTGTGGCTAGTCTATCTTTATTATACTACATCTCTTTTACTATTACTTGCTAAGCAAATCTATAAGTGATAGTTTTTTCATCCTTAAACAGAGGATAATGGAAGCTCAAACCTCAAGCAGTTGATGTCAGGATTAAATGTGCATGACACCACATAAAATATTTAGAAAACACAGTGTCTCACACATAATACATGCTTAGCTTCAATTAGTCATTATTAACATCCATATTATATTCCATTAAGAAAAAAGAAAGTGCAAACTGGACTCCAGACTCAGAATTTTAGGCAGCATTCAGACATTAATTTCTTGCTAGAATTCATAAACTTGCTTTGCTCTCACCTATGTTATGGTTTCCTACTACTAAAGCATGTGTTGTGTATGTAGATGTGCTACAGTGTTTGCTTTATGAATAAGTTTATTCAAGGAAGAAAACATTTAAAATAAATGTTAAATAAGTCACATTTCATTTCTTGCACTGACATAACAAAATCTCTGAATAAAATGACTTACACTTGGGACTACATAGTAAACAGTGTGCCAGGTTCCATCTTCTCATTGACGCATGGCTTCCCTGCTGGTCAAGTGCCACATGCCACATGATCAATCACGTTATCTAAAATGCTTCCACATTCTCCCTCTAAGTTTGGTTCATTTTCTCCAAGAAATCATCTTCAATTACACTGAGCTGTAATAATCTTAATATTTTCTTCCTGAGGCCAATTTTCTTTTCATAAAAGAGCTTTGTGGTCAAACAGTATAGTCACTCTGGACTATGCCCCTTGATGGGTGTGAGACTATGGGAGAGATGCTCCAATTTTCCTCATTTTTAGTCTAAAGAATATAAAAATAATAACTACTATGTTAGTGCGATGATTAAATGTCATGCACAGTATGAAACTCAGAAAAGCCTGTTCAAACCCAATAAATGTACAGTGATATGATGGCTATGCTTGTAGTTTAGAACTGCATCCACTTTTAGTTTTCTTCCTTTTATCTGCCTTCTTCTCTTCCTTCTTTCTTCTTCCTTTTGCAACTGTTCTTTGAACCACAGCCCTTTTAACTATGATGTCTAAAATATAGACAGGACAGTCTCTGCTCTTATTCCAAACTCTCTCACTGAAACTGTGCTTGTTCATTTGATTTTTGTTTATTGAAGCTTTAGTTTAGATATTCTTTAAAAGATTTTTGAGTTTGCTTAAAACAAAAAAAGCATTTAAGACCACTTAAATTTAAATATTAAATTCAAATATTATATGGAGGGAATGTATTATAAATATGTCAAATACTTCAGCTAGTAGAATTATTATAACGGAACATAAATTCAACTGTGTAGTCTTGGCAGCCTAAGCATCAGAGTGTTGTGACTGGTTATGCATCTGATGAGTATTTTCAGAGTTTTCCTAGACCTATTCCTACCTAAAGACTAAAAGCTGCCTTCCAAATTTAGATCAACAGTAGCTAATGTACAAATTAATTTCCCTAAGTTTTTTCTGTTGGGGGATATCTGTCATATAAGCATGGTGGAATTTTATTAAATATAACTAAGTCAGTGCAGTTTGCCACTGGTTTTGTGTTTTCATATAAAACATTCAGCTATAAATTAGAACTTGATATATCACCCACCAACTGACCAAACTGAATGCACTATGCAGTATTTGGAGCTGAGGAAAAATTTTTGGATAGCTGGTATATCAACAAACAATTTCTGTCCATTTTTAAAGAATTTTACTGTTTACAGAGTGTTTTAAAATATATTATCACCTTTGGAAACACAGATGAAATGTATTAGAATGATCTCCAGGCTTGAAGTTAAATGATTTGTATTCAGCTCTACCCATTGCAGCCTTATAACTGTTCACCAATTATTTTAACTTCCCCTTCCCATCTCATCCCTCAAGAATGACTCTGTAGATAGGCATCTCCAAGTTCGCACAAATTTTAATTTTTACAACATCTATGAAGGAATTCTGGCATAGATTGCTATAAAAAAAGAAAACAACTATGTTTACAGCCTACCATAACAGTGATCAAAAATGCATTTCATTCCCATGGATTTCTTTTTGGCCAATGTGCCTTTGACTTCGGATAATAGGATGGAATTCCTTCACTTTCAGACCTTTTTCAGTCACCTGCCCTCTTGAAACTCTATCCCTTTGCACTGCTGGCAAGTGGAAAACTTCCATAGAGCCTGATATTCATTGTGTCAAAAACAACCAACCAACCAACCAATCAACTCTGGTCTTTCAAATAATATTGGACACTTCTTTTTTTAGATATGTTTAATGTCTTATTTCAGAGAAGGCTATGGCACCCCACTCCAGTACTCTTGCCTGGAAAATCCCACAGACGGAGGAGCCTGGTAGGCTGCAGTCCAAGGGTGTTGCGAAGAGTCGGACACAACTGAGCAACTTCCCTTTCATTTTTCACTTTCATGCATTGGAGAAGGAAATGGCAGCCCACTCCATTGTTCTTGCCTGGAGAATCCCAGGGACAGGGGAGCCTGGTGGGCTGCCATCTATGGGGTCACAAGAGTCGGACATGACTGAAGTGACTTAGCAACATAGCAATGTCTTATTTGGGGCACCCCTGGTGGCTCAATGGTAAAAGAATCTGCCTGCCAATGCAAGAGACCTGGTTTCCATCTCTGAGTCCAGAAGATCCCCTGGAGAAGGAAATGACAACCCACTCCAGCATTCTTCCCTGGAAAATCCCATGGACAGAAGGAGCCTGGCAGGCTACAGTCCATGGGATTACAGAGTCAGACGTGACTTACCAACTAAACAACAAAAAATGTCTTATTTTACTAAAATTTTTCTGACCAGTTTTGCTATATTACTAGTGATAACTTCTGCCCTCCTCTACAGAGTTAGAGGAGGAACACCAAATAGCAATAAAGCAGAAAGGTGTGTGTGTGCCCCCAGTAGATAGATGGGAGGGACTTTGGTTGAAGGACCAGTGTTACTCAAGGCTGCTGTTTTATAATTTAGGTAACTCCATTTAAAATAGTTTCTCTCTAATGTCTAATCAGTAAAACAATACAAAAAGAAAATGAAATGACAAGAGGAGTCATAAGAAAATAGGTTTCTTCATTCCTAAGAGGGTTTTTGTTTGTTTTCCCCTTTGTGTACTGATAATAGATTTAATTATAATTTACAATATATGGTGTACTATGCTCATAGGTACCTGATGCCAGTTCAGTCTTTATCTGTTATCCCCATCTCTATATCTTTATCTCTGTCTGTCTCTATCTCTCTCTAGTTTGGTTTTGGACTTATGCTCAGATCCCCACCCTCATTCATCATTCTTGACACATACCTGTACAAGAACCAAGTTATTTGACTAGATATTTTTAAAATATATGGAATTGACTATTTTTTCTTAATTTAAAGGCAGAATACTGTGCTATTAATATCTTCTTCATTCCTAAATAATTAAAAAAATGTATCACTGCTGACCTATGGCTCACTTCTTTGTACTCTTCCACAGATTCCATTCCATGTACTCTTGAATCCTAGTTTCTATTCCACCTGCAACAGATATCTAGATTGCCTCAGATTCCTTGCTATATTAGGTGCCACAACCCTTTCTGCATATTTCCCTCACAAATTATGTGAAAGTATTTCCTAGGAACTCACATAAGGCTGGAACTGCTCTGTCATGGGGTATGTATACTCGTCATATGACTTAAAGTCACCAGACATCAGCAGCACGTATTCCAGTTGCTCCAGATTCTTGCCAATAGTTGGGTAGATTGAACTTTCTAATGTTTGTCTCTACTTGGTAGATAGTGGGCTTCCCAGATGGCTCAATGTTAAAGAATCTGCTTGCAAATGCAGGAGATGCAAAAGACATGGGTTTGATTCCTGGTTTGGAAAGGAAAGAAATGGAGAAAGAAATGGCAACCCACTCCAGTATTCTTGCCTGGGAAAAATCCCATGAACAGAGGAGCCTGGCAGCCTACAGCCCATAGGATCTCAAAGAGTTGGACACAACTGAGCAACTGAGTGCACGCATGCACACACACACACACACACACACAATGGGTATATAGTAGGAGCTCATGATCATTTTAACTCACATTTATCCAATGATAAGTTGACTATTTTATATTACTTATGCCCAGAACTAAATTTTTAAAGACTATATTTTAGAACAGTTTTCAATTTACAATCAAGTAAAGGGATTTCTTGGATATTCTCTGCTCCCACTCATGCATAGCCTCTCCCCTTATCAACATCCCTTACCAGTGATATGTTTGTTACAACTGATGAACTTAAACTGACCCCATCATTATCATCCAAAGTTCACAGATTTCATTATGGTTCACTTTTGGTTTTATAATATTTATGGATTTGGACAAATGAATAATGACATATATCCATCATTATGATATCAAGTAGGGTATTTTCATTGTCCTAAAAATTCTCTGTATTCTGTTTATTCATCTCTCCCCAGCCCCTTCCCCATCCTTGGGGAACCACTGATCTTTTATCTGTCTCCATATTTTAGCCTTTTCCAGAATGTCAAATAGTTGGAATTGTACAGTATGTAGCTTTTTTGAATTCACCCACTTATTATTGAATTAAAAAAATATACTCACTTATTATGGACTTCCCTGTAGTTCAGTTGGTAAAGAATCTGCCTGCAATGCAGAAGGCTCCAGTTCAACTCATGGGTCAGGAAGATCTGCTGGAGAAGAGATAGGCTGCCCATTCCAGTATTCTTGGGCTTCCCCTGTGGCTCAGCTGGCAAAGAATCCCCCTGCAATGCAGGAGACCTGGGTTTGATCCCTGGGTTCAGAAGATCCCCTGGAGAAGGGAAAGCCTACCCACTCCAGAATTCTGGCCTGAGAATTCCATTGACTGTATAATCCATGGGGTTGCAAAGAAATGGACATGACTGAGTGACTTTCATTCACTTATTATTATTAATTTAAGGTTTCTCATGTCTTTTCATGGTTTCATATTACATTCATTTTAGTGCTGAATAATATTCCATTGTCTAGATGTGCCACACTTCATCTCTTCATTTCCTGAAGGACATTTTAGCTATCTCCAACTTTTGGCAATTATGAATAAATCTGCTATAAACATCCATGTGCAGATTTATATGTGGACAAAATTTTTCAACTCCTTTGAATAAATACCAAGGAGACTAATTACTAGATCATATGGTGGCAGTGTGTGTGATTTTCTTTAAAATATTTTAAAAAAAGACAAACTGTGTTGCAAAGTGGCTATAGCTGTATACCATTCTGCATTCCTACTAGGTGTGAATGAAAGACTATATTTATGAGAGTGTGTTTATGGAATTTCTATTCTATTCTATCACTCTATTTGTCTATTATTTTGCAAATACCACATAGTCCTGATTACTGCAGCTTTATAGTAAGTCTTGAAGTATGGTAGCATCAATCTTCCAACTTTGTTTTGTCATTCAATATCATATTGGCCATTCAAAGTCTTTTGCTTCTCTATATAAGTTTTTTAGAATCAGTTTGTCAGTATCTTGACACAAAACAACTTGTTGAGATTTTGATTGGGATTTCATTAAATTAAAAGATCAAGTGGAAAAGAACTGACTTTTTGGCAATATTGAGTTTTCCTATTCATGAATAAGGGCTTCTTTGGTGGCTTGGCTTGTAAAGAATCTGCCTGCAATGCAAGAAACCTGCATTCCATCCCTGGGCTTCCACTGGAGGAGGGAAGGGATACTCACTCCAATATTCTGGAATGGAGAATTTCAAGGATTGTATAACCATGGGGTCACAAAGAGTCAACTATACCACCCCACATTTACTTCTTTTTTGTATCAGAATTTTGCAGTTTTCTGCACATAGATTTGACATGTATTTTGATATATTTACACATAAATATTTCATTTTACAGGGAAGTGCTAATATAAATAGTTTTTAATTTCAAATTATGTTTTTAATTTCAAATTCCATTTGTTCATGGTTGCTATAGAAAAAAACAACTGATTTTTGTACATTAACTTTGTATCTTACAACCTTACTTATTAGTTCCTTGAGAATTCTTTTTGTCAATTATTTTGGATTTTTTATTTAATAAACACGTCATCCATGAACAGAAACAATTTCAAGTCTTCCTTGTACACACACACACACATATACACAATTTTTAGCAGACTACTTTTTTTTTTTTTACCTTTCTATTTGAAATATAGTGATTTACAGTATTGTGTTAGTTTCAGGTGTAGAGCAAAGTGATTCAGTTATTTTTTCAAATTAGATTCCATTATAGATTATTACAAAATGTTGGGTATAATTTCTCATGCATTACAATAAATCTTTGTTTCTTATCTATTTTAAGTATAGCAATTTGTACCTATTAATCTCATACTCTAATTTGGAACAAACCAAGAGGGGACAAATTATCCTTTTGGCAAATATAAGTTTGTCTTCTGTCTTTGAGTTTGTTTCTGCTTTATACACAAATTCATTTGTATTATTTTTAGATTCCACATATAATGGATATTATATAGTAGTTGACTTTCTATGACTACTTCACTAAGTATATAATATTATTTTTTTATTAATATTCTTTAATTCCATTCCAGTTGCTGTAAATGGCAATATTTCATTGTTTTAAGTCTGAGTGATATTCCTTTATATGTATCTTTCCAATATACATAGCAGCACTATTTATGACAATCAAGATATAGTAATAATGCAACTGCCCTTTAACAGTCTACTTTTTAATCAAATTCAGTTCAGTTCAGTTGCTCAGACTCTTGGCGACCCCATGAATCGCAGCACGCCAGGCCTCCCTGTCCATCACCAACTTCCGGAGTACACTCAGACTCACGTCCATCCAGTCAGTGATGCCATCCAGCCATCTCATCCTCTGTCGTGCCCTTCTTCTTCTGCCCCCAATCCCTCCCAGCATCAGAGTCTTTTCCACCGAGTCAACTCTTCGCATGAGGTGGCCAAAGTACTGGAGTTTCAGCTTTAGCATCATTACTTCCAAAGAAATCCCAGGGCTTATTTCCTTCAGAATGGACTGGTTGGATCTCCTTGCAGTCCAAGGGACGCTCAAGAGTCTTCTCCAACACCACACTTCAAAAGCATCAATTCTTCAGTGCTCAGCCTTCTACACAGTCCAACTCTGACATCCATACATGACCACAGGAAAAACCATAGCCTTGACTAGACGGACCTTTGTTGGCAAAGTAATGTCTCTACTTTTCAATATGCTATCTAGGTTGGTCATAACTTTTCTTCCAAGGAGTAAGCATCTTTTAATTTCATGGCTGCAGTCACCATCTGCAGTGATTTTGGAGCCCCCCAAAATAAAGTCTGACACTGTTTCCACTGTTTCCCCATCTATTTCACATAAAGTGATGAGACCAGATGCCATGATCTTCGTTTTCTGAATGTTGAGCTTTAAGCCAACTTTTTCACTCTCCTCTTTCACTTTCATCAAGAGGCTTTTCAGTTCCTCTTCACTTTCTGCCATAAGGGTGGTGACATTTGCATATCTGAGGTTATTGATGTTTCTCCCAGCAATCTTGATTCCAGCTGTGCTTCTTCCAGCCCCTCATGATGTACTCTGCATATAAGTAAAATAAGCAGGGTGACAATAGACAGCCTTGACGTACTCCTTTTCCTATTTGAAACCAGTCTGTTGTTTCATGTCCAGTTCTAACTGTTGCTTCCTGACCTGCAATACAGGTTTCTCAAGAGGCAGGTCAAGTGGTTTGGTATTCCCATCTCTCAGAATTTTCCAGTTTATTGGGATCCACACAGTCAAAGGCTTTGGCATTGTCAATAAAGTAGAAATATGTTTTTTTGGAACTCTCTTGCTTTTTCAATGATCCAGCGGATGTTGGCAATTTGATCTCTGGTTCCTCTGCCTTTTCTAAAACCAGCTTGAACTTCTGGAAGTTCACAGTTCACGTATTGCTGAAGCCTGGCTTGGAGAATTTTGAGCATTACTTTACTAGCCTGTGAGATGAGTGCAATTGTGCGGTAGTTTGAGCATTCTTTGGCATTGCCTTTCTTTGGGATTGGAATGAAAACTGACCTTTTCCAGTCCTGTGGCCACTGCTGAGTTTTCCAAATTTGCTGGCATATTGAGTGCAGCACTTTCACAGCATCATCTTTCAGGATCTGAAATAGCTCAACTGGAAGGCCATCCCCTCCACTAGCTTTGTTCGTAATGATGCTTTCTAAGGCCCACTTGACTTCACATTCCAGGATATCTGGCTCTAGGTGAATGATCACACCATCGTGAATATTTTGGTTGTGAAGATCTTTTTTGTGCAGTTCTTCTTTGTATTCCTGCCACCTTGTCTTAATATCTTCTGCTTCTGTTAGGTCCGTACCATTTCTGTCCTTTATCGGACACATCTTTGCATGAAATGTTCCCTTGGTATCTCTGATTTTTTGGAAGAGATCTCTAGTCTTTCCCATTCTGTTGTTTTCCTCTATTTCTTTGCATTGATCGCAGAGGAAGGCTTTCTTATCTCTCCTTGATGTTCTTTGGAACTCTGCATTCAGATGCTTATATCTTTCCTTTTCTCCTTTGCTTTTCACTTCTCTTCTTTTCACAGCTATTTGTAAGGCCTCCTCAGACAGCCATTTTGCTTTTTTGCATTTCTTTTACATGGGGATGGTCTTGACCCCTGTCTCCTGTACAGTGTCAGGAACCTCAGTCCATAGTTCATCAGGCACTCTATCAAATCTAGTCCCTTAAATCTAGTTCTCATTTCCACTATATAATCATAAGGGATTTGATTTAGGTCATACCTGAATGGTCTAATGGTTTCCCCACTTTCTTCAATTTAAGTCTGAATGTGGCAATAAGGAATTCATGATCTGATCCACAGTCAGCTCCTGGTCTTGTTTTTGTTGACTGTATAGAGCTTCTCCATCTTTGGCTGCAAAGAATATAATCAATCTGATTTTGGTGTTGACTATCTGGTGATGTCTATGTGTAGAGTCTTCTCTTGTGTTGTTGGAAGAGGGTGTTTGCTATGACCAGTGCATTTTCTTGGCAAAACTCTATTCATCTTTGCCCTGCTTCATCCCATATTCCAAGGCCAAATTTGCCTGTTACTCCAGGTGTTTCTTGACTTCCTACTTTTGCATTCCAGTCCCCTATAATGAAAAGGACATGTTTTTTTGGGTGTTAGTTCTAAAAGGTCTTGTAGGTCTTCATAGAACCATTCAAATTCAGCTTCTTCAGTATTGCAGTTGGGGCATAGACTTGGATTACTGTGATATTAAGTGGTTTGCCTTGGAAACGAACAGAGATCATTCTATCATTTTTGAGATTGCATCCAAGTACTGCCTTTCAGACTCTCTTGTTGACAATGATGGCTACTCCATTTCTTCTAAGGGATTCCTGCCCACAGTAGTAGATATAATGGTCATCTGAGTTAAATTCACCCATTCTAGTCCATTTGAGTTAACTGATTCCTAGAATGTCAACATTCACTCTTGCCATCTCTTGTTTGACCACTTCCAATTTGCCTTGATTTATGGACCTGACATTCCAGGTTCCTATGCAATATTGCTCTTTATAGAATCGGACCTTGCTTCTATCACCAGTCACATCCACAGCTGGGTATTGTTTTTGCTTTGGCTCCATCCCTTCATTCTTTCTGGAGTTATTTCTCCACTGATCTCCAGTAGCATATTGGGCACCTACTGACCTGGGGAGTTCCTCTTTCAGTGTCCTATTATTTTGCCTTTTCATACTGTTCATGGGGTTCTCAAGGCAAGAATACTGAAGTGGTTTGCCATTCCCTTCTTCAGTGGATCACATTCTGTCAGACCTCTCCACCATGACCTGTCTTGGGTGGCCCCACATGGAATGGCTTAGTTTCATTGAGTTAGACAAGGCTGTGGTCTGTGTGATCAGACTGGCTAGTTGTCTGTGATTGTAGTTTCAGTCTGTCTGCCCTCTGATCCTCCTTCTCAATGCCTACCATCTTATTTGGGTTTCTCTTACCTTGGATGTGGGGTCTCGTTCATGGAACAACAGACTGGTTCCAAATAGGAAAAGGAGTACTTCAAGGCTTTATAATTTATTTAACTTATATGCAGAGTTCATCATGAGCAATGCTGGGCTGGAAGAAGCACAAGCTGAAATCAAGATTGCTGGGAGAAATATGAATAAGCTCAGATATGCAGATGACACCACCCTTATGGCAGAAAGTGAAGAAGAACTAAAGAGCCTCTTGATGAAAGTGAAAGAGGAGAATGAAAATGTTGGCTTAAAGCACAACATCAGAAAGCTAAGATCATGGCATCCGTTCCCATCACTTCATGGCAGATAGATGAGGAAACAGTGGCTGACTTTATTTTTCTGGGCTCCAAGATTGCTGCAGATGGTGATTGCAGCCATGAAATTAAAAGACACTTACTCCTTGCAAGGAGAGTTATGACCAGCCTAGACAGCATATTGAAAAGCAGAGACATTACTTTGCCAACAAAGGTCCATCTAGTCAAGGCTGTGGTTTTTCCACTGGTCATATATGGATGTGAGAGTTGGACTGTGAAGAAAGCTGAGCGCTGAAGAATTCATACTTTTGAACTGTGGTGTTGGAGAAGACTCTTGAGAGTCCCTTGGACTGCAAGGAGATCCAACCAGTCCATCCTATGGGAGATCAGTCCTGAGTGTTCATTGGAAGGACAGATGTTGAAGCTGAAACTCCAATATTTTGGCCACCTGATGTGAAGAGCTGACTCATTTTAAAAGACTGTGATACTGGGAAAGATTGAGGGCAGGAGAAGAAGGGGATGACAGAGGATGAGATGGTTGTATGGCATCACTGACTCGATGGACATGGGTTTGGGTGGGCTCCAGGAGTTGGTGATGGACAGGGAGGCCTGGTTTGCTGTGTTTTATTGAGTCGCAAAGAGTCAGACATGACTGAGAGACTGAACTGAACTGAACTTGCTATTAATTTTAGGAACTACTGTAAAATTTAGACTTTAATTTTTATTTGTTTTAGATACTGAAAATATGTTGTTGTATGCTGTCAATCAGCACAATCTTGTTTGTCATTTGTTGAAGAGAAATCTTAACTTCACATGTGTCTTTAGGCATTTTTAACAAAATCAAGATGATCCTTTCAGGATCGATGCACGATACTGGATGCTTGGGGCTAGAGCAATGGGACGACCCAGAGGGATGGTATGGAGAGGGAGGAGGGAGGAGGGTTCAGGATGGGGAACACATGTATACATGTGGCGGATTCATTTTGATATTTGGCAAAACTAATACAATTATGTAAAGTTTAAAAATAAAATCTTTTCAAAGTTAGTTTGATAGAAAATGGAAAAAACATTCTTCATATTCTTGATTCAAACATTACTCTTACCTGGCATAGAATTCAGTTCAGTTCAGTTGCTCAGTCGTGTCTGACTCTTTGCAACTCCATGGACTACAGCACGTCAGGCTTCCCTGTCCATCACCAACTCCTGGAGCTTGTTCAAACTCACATCCATGGAGTAGGTGATGCCTTCCAGCCATCTCATCCTCTGTTGTCCCTGGCATAGAGTTACCAGCATTAAATATAATACTTTTTTTCTATCGGACTTACTAAAGGTCAAAACAGCTCATGTTGTCTCTGTTACACAATCTATCAATAAGAAAAATAATTAAAGATGATGATTAACTGTTTAAAGTCTTGTAAAATTTTCATGACTAATCTAAACTTAATTATTAAGAAAAAGTGAATGAAAACGATATATACAAAAGTTTATGAATGAACTTTTCAACCATAATTATGTTTCATAGTATGTCAACTAAAAAATAATTTCCAAAACCATTTTGAGTACTTTAAACTTCAAAGTTATACTAAATTCAGTTAAATGATGGATATGCACTCATGAGAAAGAAGAAAAAACATAAGGCAAAATATGAATGGATATTAAAAAAAAAAGTTGTGGAAGGTTTGTGGAAAAAGAATCCTGGGAAAGAAATCTTATGTGTGGTCAAGCTAAGTCTGGAATGGACTCATTTGTTTTTAAATAATGATTTTTAATATCAAATGCACACTGGTACAAAATTATAAATTTGTTTTCTCTCTGCTAACACAACACAGTTTTATTTGACTAGTGGTCCAAACTTGATCAGAGATTATAAAAATTGGTTTTGTTGGTTTGTTTGCTTACCATTTGAATAATCCACCTAGAAAGCAAACAAACAAACATGACCCATAAACAATGAGAGCACAGAGCCAAGCTCTATTTAAAAGAATGATTAGACTAAATTTGTTTGCTCTGATAGCAAATTGCTAGATATGTTAGCATTTACATATCCATTGTTTAATCTATGAAACTATTCTTCTGTTGGTGTAGTGATTGCTGTCATTTCTACTTCTTCAATAACTATGCCAAAACCCATAATATAAAATACATAAAATAAGCAGGAGTGAAACTTAATCAGGTCTATGAAAAACAGCATGAAAAATCATAAGATTTACAAAACAGCAACCTAAGTCAAAACAAAGCCATCTTATTTCTAAGAAAAAGTTTTCCACAAAATATGGTTGATTAAGCTATCTTTAGAAAGCAGAATCCACATTAAAGAGTTTTTAATTTTAGCCTTGAATGCTCCTTTCCAGTTGCCAAAAAACAAAGTTATCCCTTTGGACTTTCTAACCATATGTTATTTTTTCCAATTCAATAATCTTCAAAATCTTTGAAAAACCCAGTCTAACATTTCCCTTGATGATTCCATAGCATGTAAGGCTCTACTCAAATTTTAATTCTTTTTAAAATTGTGATGTTTCTTTTAGGCAGGAATTCTGAAGAAAGAAAAATCCTTATTGTCAAAACCCAATAACGTCATATCCACATGATGTCAAAATAATAAACTGATTTTAAAATACTGATAAAGTATCTATCAACCTAGATTTCAGTGTCATAAACCCAGAAAAATATTAATAAAGTATCTAGCGATAACATGACAGTTCCACAATTATTTCAAAAACTCTCAAGTATAGTAATTTGACTTGTTGTGAATTGCCTCAGAGGAAAGAATCAGACACAGACAGCAACATTTTAGCTTAATTTAATAAACAATATTCTAAAACTGGAGTAATTCAACAATAAAATGAACTGACTCAAACAACAGGGAGCCTGTTACAAAAATTAAGCTAACCCTGGAATCTTGGCATGGGGACACAGAAAAGAAAATGATGGTTGGAAAATAAACAAAAATAGATATTTGGTAATTTTGTTTTCCAAAATACAGTTTTTTTTTTTTTGTTTTGACAGGTAATGAGGTAGGAGGGATTGAGTCTCATTCAAAATCACATATAATGCTCAATTTTCTTTACCTCTGCTCCTGCTCTTTCTTCAAAAATGTAAGATACCAAGTGCCCTATACTTTCTTCTCCCTTCTCCTCTAAGTTAATCCTATGTTTATAAAGTAATCTGAAATTAAATGTATAAATAAAGTTCTTTATGAGTAACTGCATTTTAACCATGAAGAAAGTTTCACATTAGTTAAGATAATGCTATGTTAAAATTTCTGAAATTGTTTATTGAGATTAGAACAATTAGCAAAAATGCTCAGAAGTAAAGCTATCTGGCCGTTTTTCAGTCGCTCAGTTGTGGCCGACTCTTTGCCAACCCATGGACTGCAGCAGGACAGGGTTCCCTCTCTTTCACCAGCTCCCCAGAGCTTGCTCAAACTCATGTCCATTGAGTCGGTGATATCATCCAATCATCTCGTCCTCTGTCATCCCCTTCTTCTACTACCTTCTATCTTTCCCAGTATCATGGTTTTTTCTAATGAGTCAGTTCTTTGCATCAGTGGCCAATGTATTGGAGCTTCAGCCTCAGCATTAGTCCTTCCAATGAATATTCAGGACTGATTTCCTTTAGGATTTACTGGTTTGATCTCCTTGCAGTCCAAGAGACTCTCAAGAGTCTTCTCCAACACCACAGTTCAAAAGCATAAATTCTTCAGAGCTCAGCCTTCTTTATGGTCCAACTCTCAAATCCACACATGCCTACTGGAAAAACCTAGCTTTGACTATATGGACCTTTGATATCTCTAATTTTCTTGAAGATATCTCTAGTCTTTCCCTTTCTATTTTTTCACTCTATTTCTTTGCATTGTTCACTTAAGAAGACTTTCTTATCTCTCCTTGGAATTCTTTGGAATTCTGTGTTCAGTTGGGTATATCTTTCCCTTTCTCCTTTACCTCTCACTTCTCTTCTCTTCACAGCTATTTGTAAGGCCTCCTTTGTGCATTTCTTTTTCTGGGGATGGCTTTGATTGCCACCTCCTGTACCATGTTCTAAATCTGCATCCATAGTTTCTCAGGCACTCTATCAGATCTAAACCCTTGAATCTATTTGTCACTTTCAGTGTATAATTGTAAGGGATTTGATTTAGATCATACCCAAATAACCTAAAGATTTTCCCTACTTTCTATAATTTAAGTCCGAATTTTGCAATAAGCATTTCATGATCTGAGCCAGTCAGCTCCAGGTCTTGTTTCTGTTGACTTTATGGAGCTTCTCCATCTTCAGATGCAGAGAATATAATCAATCTGATTTTGGTATTGACCATCTGGTGATATCCATGTGCAGAGTCATCTCTTGTGTTGTTGGAAGATGGTGTTTGCTATCACCAGTGCGTTCTCTTGGCAAAACTCTGTTAGCTTTTGACCTGCTTTGTTTTGTACTCCCAAGGCCAAATTTGTGTGTTACTCCAGGTGTTTCTTGACTTCCTACTTTTGCATTGCAGTCCCCTATGATGAAAAGGACATATTTTTTTTGGTGTTAGTTCTAAAAGGTCTTGTAGGTATTCATAGAACCATTCAACTTCACCTTCTTTGACATTAGTGGTTGGGGCATAGACTTGGATTACTGAGATACTGAATGGTTTGCCTCAGAAATGAATAGATATCATTCTGTTATTTTTGAGATTAGGCCCAAGTACTGCATTTTGGATTCTTTTGTTGACTATGAGGGCTACTCCATTTCTTCTAAAGGATTCTTGCTCACAGTAGTAGATGTAAGGGTCATCTGAATTAAATTCACCCATTCCGGTCCATTGTCGCTCATTGATTCTTAAAATGTTGATGTTCACTCTTGCCCTCTCCTGTTTGGTCATTTCCAATTTTCCTTGATTCATGGACCTAACATTCCAGGTTCCTATGCAATACTATTCTTTACAGCATAGGACTTTACTTTCACCAGTAGACACATAACACAATTGGGCATCGTTTCACTTTAGCATAACCTCTTAATTTCTTCTTGAGCTATTTCTTGGCTTTTTTCCAAGAGCCAAGTATACTGGGCATCTATCAACTTGGGGAGTTCATCTTTCAGTGTCATATCTTTTTGATTTTTGATATTGTTCATGGGGTTCTCAAGGCAAGAATATTGAATTTGTTTGCCATTCCCTCTCCAGTGGACCACGTTTCATCAGAACTCTCCACTACGACCCTTCTGTCTTAGGTGACCCTACACAGCATGGCTCATAGTTTCATTAATAATAAAAGCACAGTTCTAAAATTTAACAGATTTTATCCCTGGTGAAATTGTATTCATCCTTGTTAGGGCATGTTTGCTTACTCCCTCCATAAGATATTTATGTACATGCCATACACATTCACACCCTATTTGCACAGAAATTCTGTTCTCTGTGCTTAATATATAGTTACCAAAATATCTGGACCAGAAGTGCCTGCTTAAAGTCCTCAATTTCATGGGTTCTTAAGGAGTCAATATATACTATTAGTCCATATCTTTCAAACAGAAAGGCCCTAGTCCTGTCAGAATCTTCACAGTATCCATATTTAAGATCCAATATTAATTTTCAAATATTGTTGCTTCTAGAAAGCCTTATATGTAATCTTTGGTTTCCTTTGAATCAACAGTGACTTGCTGCTTAATGTGACTGTTTCCAGGAAATCTAACACTGGAAAATTAAAAAATACTATTTCATTTATATGAAGCAGTGTTGAGTCATCTTTGTCTAACTATTTTCTGGTGTTAAATTCTGACAATACACTTTTGCTTGGGCTCTCAGAATATCATCCAAAAAGTGTAAAGGAACCAAATTTAGCTGAAGGGAGAGGTAATATGAGTTGTGATAAAGGGCCTGAGTAGCTCTTATACACTTTAAAAGTGTCATGTCTAAACAATCTGAACCTAGGGAAAGAACCTAGGGAAAAAATCCAAAAGGCATGCAATCTAGGGGCAAGATTCAGGTTTGGGAATGTTAAAAATTGATGGGACAATCAAGGTCCGACTCAAGAACCCAATAAAAAAAAGCAAACCATCAAACAAACAAAAAGCAAAGCACATATTATAAATAAAGAACCTGTCCATAGGAAAGAACTTGAGTAAATAGGTAAGTATACAGCGCATAGACATTCTAGTGGCCCCCTGGTGGCTCAGAGGTTAAAACGTCTGTCCGCAATGCGGGAGACCTGGGTTCGATCCCTGGGTCGGGAAGATCCCCTGGAGACGGAAATGGCAACCCACTCCAGTATTCTTGCAGGGAGAATCCCATGGACGGAGGAGCCTGGTGGGCTATTGTCCACGGTGTCACAAAGAGTTGGACACGACTGAATGATTTCACTTTCACTTTCACATAGACATTCAGCTGTGTGTGAGACGAGCATCTTCACAGTACTGGCTTAAGGGATGAAAGGGAACAGACATAAAGACTTGGATTTCTAAACAGCACAGGATTAAAAATAACAGTTATAAGATTTGACTTCCACATGGGATACTCAGGGAAGACCCCCAGCAGACATTTCCAGTGTTCAATGCAGTTGTCTAGGAAAATCTGCTACTCAAATACTGTCACAATGTGAACTAATCACCACCCCTGGTTCCCAGAGTGGAAGGTTAGTCTGCCAGGACCTGAGTACTACTTGGACAGGCACAAAATGGATATGTACTAAGTAAAGAATTTCTGTTCTCTCTGTGCTACTTTATTGAGAAGACTTTTTCAAAATATTTATAAAATTATTTACATATGTATTATTATAAAATATATTTTTGCTTGGTGTAATGAGAGTAACTATAGTTTAATTTTTTAATTTGTAGTAATAGCTTGTATAATCAAGCTCATTTAATCATAGGAAAGAAAGCTTAAGCTTTGTCAGGAAACCTTCCTGTGTGTTCACCAGATTTATGGAAAGAATAAAATTTTTGTTGACTAACATTTCTTCCCTTCCTTTAGCTAAGGGAAGCTGAAACTACTCAAAGTTAAGGATCTTTTGATTTTTATTCAGTCATAAAATTACTGAAACACTGATTTCGTTATTTTTTCTCAAGACATAAACAATGTTTCCATGGTTATGCTTTTAATTTTTTAAGCATTATCTAAGTTACTATCTGTTCATAATAAGTTATGGTCAGGAGCCTCTAACCCTTAATGTTTTAGGATATATAAATCAAAATAACACTGCGGGAGGAATATTTTGAGGTTGGAATTGAAAAATCTGGAAATATCACTGGTTAAAAATGGACAAAAAAGAAGAAAAATAAATACTATGAATTAAACTTATTTTGAATAAATAAATAAACACATATGTTTTTTCTTGGCTTCCTTGGTTGTCATGACTTTGGCTTCAGAACAGTCACTTTTAAGCATAAACTTTTTGCCCTGATGTCACTCTTGCTCCAAAATTATATGAGGCCAGTGTTGCCTGCTGCTGCTGCTAAGTTGCTTCAGTCGTGTCCGACTCTGTGCGACCCCATAGACGGCAGCCCACGAGGCTCTCCTAGGTGGACCTAAAAGTGAGATAATGAAAGCTGAATCCAAATAATCTTCTTTGCATTTTGTTGTTGTCAGTTCTATTCTCAGGAGATGGTTTAGGGAGCAGGAATTACTATGATTCTTATTTCTATTAAAGAGGTTTTTCTCCCTTTACTCAGAATCAATATTTTAGAGTGACCTTAGTATCTCTTTCTTGCCCCTCTCTCCATATACTAGCAAGAATTATTTTTGATTTTTCATCAATAATCTCTCTCATAAATGTCCCTCTTTCTCTCCACATCAAACAGCAGAAATAATAATAAAAATATAGTAATGATCAACTATTGAGCATATTGTTAAGTAATTCACACATGTTTTCTCAGCAATCATCACTTCTGCATTTTATTAGTAAGGAAAATGAAGCTCAGAATATTTAAACAAATTGCAACAAATCACATAGCAAGAACGTAAATTAGAATTTGAAACAAGGAAAGCCTGGGCTTTTAAGCACTATTTCACACTTCCTCTTTCTAGGTCTAACCTTCTGCAGACGCTTCCTGGCTTCCATTTTCCTCAATAACACCACTTGATTCAATTTTCATGTTTTATCCATGTCAGTCTCCTTTATAAATTTGTTGTTGTTCAGTTGTTCAGTCGTGTCCAACTCTGCGATCCCACTGGCTGCAGCACAGTAGGGTTCCCTGTCCTTCACTGTCTCCCAGAGTTTGCGCAAAATCATGTCAATTGATTTGGTGATGCCATCCAACCATCTCATCCTCTGTCACACCCTTCTCCTGCCTCAATCTTTCCTAGCATCAGGGTCTTTTCCAATGAGTCAGTTCTTCACACCTTGTGGCCACAGTATTGGAGCTTCAGCTTTAGTACTGGTCCCTCCAGTAAATATTCAGTGTTGATTTCCTTTAGGGTTGACTGGTTTGATCCCTTTGCTCATTGCCATTTACTGCAGTGATTTATGGAGAAGGCAATGGCACCCCACTCCAGTACTCTTGCCTGGAAAATCCCATGGATGGAGGAGCCTGGTAGGCTGCAGTCCATTGGGTCACTAAGAGTCAGACAGGACTGAGCGACTTCACTTTCACTTTCCACTTTCATGCATTGGAGAAGGAAATGGCAACCCACTCCAGTGTTCTTGCCTGGAGAATCCCAGGGACGGGGGAGCCTGTTGGGCTTCTGTCTATGGGATCGCACAGAGTCGGACACGACTGAAGTGACTTAGCAGCAGCAGGAGTGGTGATTTAGATCTGGGCTCTAGCAGGTGACCTACTGGATTAAGGTACATCAAAGCTCCTAATGTCCTCTTTGTTGGATTTTAAGCTCTTCAAGGTTAAGACTAAGTCTTACTGATACACAAATCTGTGATAAGTCCTGGTTCATAGTTTAAGTGAACAGAGGTGACCGTTTTTTCTTTTGTCCTTGCAACATTTTTTTTTGTTGTTGTTTGAAGTATAGTTTTTATAAGGTTGTATTAGTTTGTGGTGTACAGCCAATTGATTCAGTTATACATATGTATACATGCTGTTTTTTGTATTCTTTTCCATTATGGTATATTACAAGATATTGAATATAGTTCCATGTGCTATATAGTAGGACCTTATTGTCTATCTATTTTATATATAGTAGTTTTAATCTGCTAATACCAAACTCTTAATTTATCCCTCTCCCAACCCATTTCTCCTTTGGTGACCATAATTTTGTTTTCTATGTCTGTTTCTGTTTTGTAAATAAGTTTGAGTTGCATTTTAGATTCCACTTAAAAGAAATTTCATATCATGAGATAATAGTAGTATCAGGCTCTTTGTTATTTGGTATAAGAGAAAAATACAAATAACAAATATACAATGATCTGGTAAAATAATCACAAAGACATAAAGTAAGGTTGATCTCCAATTTTGCTGTGAAGGAATATAGTTTGTTGGGTAACTTAATAAGTCCCTATCTCCTAATCAAGATCATCATTCGAGCAGAATCTTATCCATCAGAACACCTATATTCTAGAAGCACCCTCTCATTCTAGCTTTTACTCCATGGCACTCATTTAGTCTATGATTTATGTGTGTGCATGCTCAGTCACTTCGGTTGTATCCAACTCTTTGTGATCCTATGCACTGTAGCCAGCCAGGCTCCTTTGTCCATGGAATTCTCCAGGCAAAAATACTGGAGTCTGTTTCTATGCCCTCCTTGAGAGGATCTTCCCAACCCAGGGATCAAACCCAGGTCTCCTGCGTCTGCTGTATTTCAGGTGGATTCTTTACCCACTGAGCCACCAGTGAAATTGTAACTGTCTACAAAAGGCTTAAGAAGGCTCATTTAAATCTGATTATGACTTCTAGAATCTTCTAAATCATAAAATCTATCTGAAATATTTCAGAATCTTTATTTTTTGGGTTCTGTCAATAAAGAAGGGAATGTCTTATCCTTTGCTACAACAAAATTTAAAACTCTACTCAAGAACCAAGGGTCATGGATTCAGTCCTGTCTCACAGATTTATCTGTGCCACCATTAAAATTTCTTGAGACTGAGAAACACTATAATGTACAATCTGGATAACTTACTTCTCTCACAAAGTGTAAGATGAATTATTTTGTAAGGAAAGTCTACTTTATATTTAAGAATGCATGACTGTTCTAGGAATCTTACAAATGGTGAAATAATATTAATCTACAAGTGTGGGGATGTGAACATATTTGCAGAGTACTTAAATCTAGGATACTGAAACTAGTCTGTTTCAACTAAAATCAATCACCAATTATCATTTAAAATTTGTATGATATTGAAAAACATACTTAATATCTCTGTTCCTCCATCTGTAATACAGAACTAATAATAGTACTCACATGATAAAATTGTTTTGAAGATTCATGAGAAATTAATTGTGAGCAATTTCTCCAAACACATAAAAAGTAGGCAGTAGAATAAACATCATATGTTAAGTTTGCTTTTGTTCTTATTAAAAAGCATTGCCATGTTGTAAGCTTGACTCTATACAGAGTGAATGAGGCTGAGACTTCCAACAGGATTTTCAAGGATTTGAAAAAAAAAATTCTGCCTTCTATAACTAGGGCAAGTGTAATGGATTGGTTAGTTTAAGTTGTACAAAGGAAGCATCAGAAATAAAGGAAAAATCTGGCTCACAGAGAAGACTAATGGTGAAGTGTCATAAGGGAGGAATCATTTATTTAAATCATTTATTTAAATATATATGTATACATATATGTATGTATACATATATATATACATATATATATATACACATTAGGAATCATTTATTTAAATATGTATGTATACTTACATACATATATACACACATGTATATGTATATACATATATATAAAGAGAGGCCTCTCTGGTGGCTCAGCAGTAAACAACCCACCTGCCAATGCAGGAGACCAGGGTTTGACCCCTGGGTTGGGAAGATTCCCTGGAGAAGGAAATGGGAACCCACTCTAGTATTCTTGCCTGGGAAATTCCATGGACAGAGAAGCCTGGAGGGCTACAGTCCAAGGGGTCTCAAAGAGCCTGGCACATCTTAGCAACTAAACAACAACAATAATATATAGAAAGAGAACCAAAAATGTGCCATATTTTATATAAAATGCTATGAAACTCTGTATTAACCATTAAACCATCCACCTTTGTGTGCTCAAGGAAAATATATTCCCCTCCTAGAGAAAGACAAGCAAGGAAGCAATTGTACAAGTATCCTAAAAGAAGTAAATGCAAAATCTATAGAAAATGAATGCCTAATATTTTCAGGGAAAGAATGATTTGCAGGAAATGTGACATCTATGTAAACCAATGCTTGAGAGTCACTTTGTCATACAAACTAAAGGGACCAGTATGCATGGAGAAAATAGGAAGAAAAGGCAAAAGATCTGGAGATTCAAAAACAGTTTGGTTTAGTTAACATGTAGTATTAATATATGATATACGATGGATAGAATCAAGGACTTTAGGAGGAGACTGAAACTAGAAACTGGGCTTTATTATTTGAGAGCTTATATCAAAGAAGTTTGTTCTTAATTCTGCCTGAGAATTGTAAGAAAGAGGCTGATATTCTCAGAGTTCACAAGCTATTTTGTCAGGTAAGTATGAGGAATATGGGTGAGGGATGAGAACAGGGTCTGGAGTTCTAGAGCGGCTGTTCTCCAAATGTGGTCCCTGGACTAGAAATGTCAGCAACACCTGGAAACTTGTTAGAAATGCAAACTCTCAGTCTCTACCTCAGAAATCCTGAATCAGAAACTCTGGGTCAGAGCTGAGTGGGTTCTATCTCTGGGTTGGGAAGATCCCTGGAGGAGGGCATGGCATCCCACCCCAGAATTCTTGCCTGGGGAATCCACAGGGACAGAGGAGCCTGGTGGGCTATAGGATCACAAAGAGTCGGATATGACTGAGCAACTAAGCATGGCACAGCACAGCACAGCGCATGAATGAATCCCCAGTTCCATCTCCTCCTAGCCCTGTTATTCTACCTAATAACCACAACATCACTGTGATGTGAGTATCACCTGCTGGGTGCTCTGATGACTCATTGCACCACGCCTGGGGTTGGAAATCTTGCCACTGAATTTGAAAGCTAGAATGAAACAGGTTGTTCCTTCTAAAATACAAAGTTCTCAGCTATCTTCATGTGATTCAACAGAGAGCAATAATGTGTACAGAAAGCCAATGGGTCATCATATTTCTCTAAAGGGACAGATATTAAATATTTTAGTGTTTGCAGTCCATAAAATCTCTGTTGCAACCACTGGATCTATAATTGTACCACAAAAGCATCCACAGATAATATATAAACAGACACAGTTGTGTTCCAATAAAACCTTATTTACAAAGACAGATATTAGGGCAGACTTAGCCCCAAGACTGTACTTTGCCTGTCGATATACCTGAGCAATTCTGACACTGTAGCAAGAGGTATTATCAACATATTGCTGTCCATGCTTCAAATGAATACTGAAATAAACAGAAGTCTTTGAGGCTAATGTACTGATTGTGAAAACATATATTTGAAGTCTAGATTGCTTGATTTTATATCAAGTTTTTCTATTATTATATGCCCCTGGCCAGCAGCTATTCTCTAACCTCAGTTTTCCTGTCTATAGACTAAGAAAATACCATGTACCCATATTTCAAGATTTTCACAAAAATAATATATCTTAAACACAGAAGTGATTGGAACATGGTAACAACTCAAGGGGAGGAGTGCTGGAAAAGAAATTAATGATCAAGTGATTTGCTCAAGTTTCAACAACTTTTGACTGATGATATTCCACATAACCACCATAATGGTTTTCCATCATAAAATGGTCCAATCATGTCCTACAGTTGCAGAGGTGAGAGAAATGTGTTTGCCCTTTTTTTGTGTGACATATACTGATACAATTGGATCTATTCTAGAAATACAGGTGTACTGATGGATAAAGATAGCAATTTAATCACTTGCAAACATGTGCTACAACATTGCACTGTCTTTCTAGCTAACAATGTCAGGCAGGATATCCTTTTGTTTTTTTACCATCTGCGTTCTCCCTGGCTAAGGATGTATCCCTGTGTCTCAATCATTTTATGAAAAAACTTAATGGAACTTGGGTTGGAACAAACAAAATTGCTGACTCTCCGTGGAGTCAACAAACTGTATGCATTGTTCTGCTCCTGTCACTACAATTACTCAGAATTCACTATTTAGTTACTTTGTAATCTGACCTTTCAAGATATGTGCTGACAGATATCGATTTCAGGTAGATTTCTGGGAACAGGGTAATATGTTACAGTGTGTGCATAGTCATTTTATAAAAGGTAAGGTGCAATTAAGCCAGACAGAGCTGCCAATTTATTGCCCAATGCAGTTGACATGTTACATGCAACATATCTGATGCAAGAGTGGAGTGAAAGATAAAAAGACCTACTGCTTACTGTTAAATGGAAGAAAAGCATCTCTATTCACATAAGCTCATCCTATAACATTTTTATAAAGTGTTTTATGGAATCATCAACTATTGAGTTACCAGAGATCTAGCCTTATAAATAGTTGCAAAGCAGATCATATACTTACCTGTCTATTTTTTTCCCATTAAACTATGCCATCATAGAAATCATACATACCTAATGTATGTACATACTTATTCAGTATAAGAATAATTTCAAACATTATTACTCTTTCATTGAATTATGTCCAAAAAAATCTAAATAAGTGAATTATTCAAAATCATTTTATATGTGCAAAGTTGTTTAGTGTCATAACAATAACCTTTTGACCCTAAAATAGTACTTATCCTCTACATGTAATAATTGAATTATGTTGTCTCAGAACCTTATGCTTCAAGACTAAGCTATCACCCTTAGGAAGGAGATGGAAGTTTCCTCCAGAACAAAAAGGTTACTACTGAGCTGATTTATCTGCCTGCTCTTAAGAAAATTATACTGGATAGTTTCTTTATTTTAATGCTGGTATTTTACAGTAAGAGAAAGAATACTAAAATTGAAATTTATTCAATGCCACAAAACCCAGACCCTATTAGGCCTTGAAATTTATGTTATTGTTGTTTAGTCGCCAAGTTGTGTCCAGCTGTTTTGGGACCCATAGACTGTAGCCCTCCTGGCTCTTCCATCCATGGGATTTCGAGGCAAGAATACTGGAGTGGGTGGCCATTTCCTTCCCCAGGGGAACTTCCCAATCTAGGGATCAAGCCCACATCACTTGTGTCTCCTCCACTGGCAGGTGGGTTCTTTACCACTGAGCCACCTACGAAGCTCTTGGAATTTATACTTGACAGAAAACAAAAGATCCACGAGATGTCATGGAATATATGAAGAAAATCCTTTCCAGAACAGAGATTTGAAGGAAGAAGAAAGAGAGGCTGGCATACAGCATTGGGCATGTCTCCCGATAACATGGAATATATGAAGAATCTCCTTTTCCAGGACAGAGATCTGAGGGAAGAAGAAAGGCAGGCTGGCATATATCATTGAGTATGTTCCTGTTCCCCTTGGGAAAGGAGAAAGGAAGATCCACATGGCTGTGAGAAGTCTGAGGCTACTGCAGAGCAAAGCACCCAAGTCTTAAGAGAAAGCCTGCAAATGATGAGTTCCAAGGAGGTGAGGGGCAATGACATGGGCTCTAGATGTGAAATGTCTGCAGAGATGAGTCTGATGCTTTTCTTCGTCTTCGTCTCAGCTGCTTGGGGAGTGTGGGGCCCCAGGTGTCCCTGCTTGCTGTGGGATTACCAGGCTGAGGCTCAGCTCTGGTCCTAGGAAACAAGATGTCTGTGGTATATGGAGGAAAAAATTTCTTCTACATTTTTTATATCTCTGGATGTTTCCAAGAACAAACCTGATCATCATGAACTCCTTATTGCCACATTCACTTAAATTGAATAAAGTGGGGAAAACCACTAGACCATTTAGGTATGACCTATATCAAATACTTATGATTATACAGTGGAAATGAGAAATAGATTTAAGGGACTAGATCTGATAGACAGAGTGCCTGATGAACTATGGATGGAGGTTCATGACATTCTACAGGAGAAAGGGATCAAGACCATCCCCAAGAAAAAGAAATGCAAAAAGGCAAAATGGCTGTCTGAGGCAGCCTTACAAATAGTTGTGAAGAGAAGAGAAGTAAAAAACAAAGGAGAAAAGGAAAGATATAAGCATTTGAATGCAGAGTTCCAAAGAATAGCAAGGAGAGATAAGAAAGCCTTCCTCAGCGATCAATGCAAGGAAATAGAGGAAAACAACAGAATGGGAAAAATTAGAGATCTCATCAAGAAAATTAGAGATACCAAGGCAACATTTCATGTAAAGATGGGCTCAGTAAAGGACAGAAATGGTATGGACCTAACAGAAGCAGAAGATATTAAGAAGAGGTGGCAAGAATACACAAAAAACTGTACAAATAAGATCTTCATGGACCTGATAATCACGATGGTGTGATCACTCACCAAGAGCCAGACATCCTTGAATGCAATGCCAAGTGGACCTTAGGAAACATCACTATGAATAAAGCTAGTGGAGGTGATGGTATTCCAGTTGAGCTATTTCAAATCCTGAAAGATGAGGCTGTGAAAGAGCTGCACTCAATATGCTAGCACATTTGGAAAATTCAGCAGTGGCCACAGGACTGGAAAAGGTCAGTTTTCATTCCAATCCAAAGAAAGGCAATGCCAAAGAATGCTCAAACTACTGCACAAATGCACTCACCTCACATGCTAGGAAAGTAATGCTCAAAATTCTCCAAGCCAAGCTTCAGCAATACATGAACCATGAACTTCCAGAAGTTCAAGCTGGTTTTAGAAAAGGCAGAGGAAGCAGGGATCAAATTGCCAACATCCTCTGGATCATCTAAAAAGCAAGAACATCTTTTTTTGCTTTATTGACTACGCCAAAGCCTTTGACTCTGTGGATCACAACAAACTGTGGAAAATTCTGAAAGAGATGGGAATACCAGACCACCTGACCTGCCTCTTGAGAAACCTGTATGCAGGTCAGGAAGCAACAGTTAGAACTAGACATGGAACAACAGATTGGGTCCAAATAGGAAAAGGAGTATGTCAAGGCTGTATGTTGTCACCCTGCTTATTTAACTTATATGCAGAGTACATCATAAGAAATGCTGGGTTGAAAGAAGCACAAGTTAGAAGCAAGATTGCCAGGAGAAATATCAATACCTTCAGATATGCAGATGACATCACCTTTATGGCAGAATGTGAAAAAGAACTAAAGAGCCTCTTGATAAAAGTGAAAGAGGAGAGTGAAAAAGTTGGCTTAAAGCTCAACATTCAGAAACCTAAGATCATGGCATCTGGTCCCATCACTTCATGGGAAATAGATGAGGAAACAGTGTCAGACTTTATTTTTTTGGGCTCCAAAATCACTGCAGATGGTGACTGCAGCCATGAAATTAAAAGACGCTTACTCCTTGGAAGGAAAGTTATGACCAACCTAGAAAGCATGTTAAAAAGCAGAGACATTACTTTGTCAACAAAGGTCCATCTAGTCAAGACTATGGTTTTTCCAGTAGTCATGTATGGATGTGAGAACTGGACTATAAAAAAACTGAGCGCTGGATAATTGATGCTTTTGAACTGTGGTGTTGGAGAAGACTCTTGAGAGTCCCTTGGACTGCCAGGATTTCCACACAGTCCATCCTAAAGGAGATCAATCCTGGGTGTTCATTGGAAGGACTGATGTTGAAGCTGAAACTCCAATACTTTGGCTACCTGATGCAAAGAGTTGAATCATTTGTAAAGACCCTGATGCTGGGAAACATTGAGGGTAGGAGGATAAGGGGATGACAGCAGATGACATGGTTGTATGGCATCACCTACTCCATGGACATGAGTTTGGGTGAACCCCTGAGTTGGTGATGGACAGGGAGGCCTGACATGCTGTGGTTCATGGGGTTGCAAAGAGTCAGACACAACTGAGCAACTGAACTGAACTGAAGATAATTTAACAGGAAAAAAGCATACAAATGTTATCAAATTTTTATATGCAGATGAGAGAATGAGATCCAAAGAGGTGACCAGAGCAGGAATTGTTTTTCACCTTTTAGGCAAAGAAACAATATATTTGTGAAGAACTGACAAACCAAAGAGATTTGGGCCAGGGTAGTAAACAGAGTTGGCTTCCTAGATGACGTGGTGGTAAGGAATCTGCCTGCCAATGCACGAGACACACAGACTCAGGTTTGATCCCTGGTTTGATAAGGCCTCTTGGATAAGGAAATGGCAACCCACTCCAATATCCTTGTTTGGAAAATTCCATGGACACAGAGGCTGCTGGGCTACAGTCCATGGGGTTGCAAAGCATTGGACACCACTGAGTGACTGAGCCCACACACAAACATACAGGTAAAAAGGTTAGTTTAACAAAGTTTGTACAGATTTCTCAGCCCCAAATTCCCTGTCTCTGGTGATAATAATGTCTTTTCTCCTTCTGGTAAAAAGAGGATGCATTTCACACAGGAGTTTTATCTCCAGCTTTCAGGAAGAAAAAGGATTAGAATGCTCTTTTTACACCTACTGTTTCTTAAGTAACATTTCAAAATATTGATACTCCAAAGGTGTGTTTTGGGGTGACATATTCTGAATCAATTAGTGGCTGCAAGCATGAGCAACTGCTTGGACCAAGTAGTCTAGCAGTTGGTTCCAACATGTCAACCTGCCAGGTTACCTCAGCTATTGCCTCTGAGAGAGGACCTTCACTTAGTCAATATGCAAGATAGAACAAAAAATACACAGAGAACACTGCATTCTTATAGAGCCCCTTCTTACAACTACAAAACATATTAAGTCCTTGTATGTGCCCAGATTCCATGAAGGAGATTCAAAGAAGAGGACAGAACTTAGGGTTGGGTAAAATTTTTAAATGCACTAAATCATCTTACAAGGGATTATTTAACTTAGGTATGATAAGAACATTTTAATATTTATAATATTATTAAATACTTAGAAGACTAAAGATGGAAACTGAAAGAGACTTTCTTTTTTAAACTGGAAGGAATGAGATGTTTAGACTGGGAAATACAGCTTTTTTTTTTTTTTTTACGTATTTAACTTATATGCAGAGTACATCATGAGAAATACTGGGCTGGAAGAAACACAAGCTCAAATCAAGATTGTCAGGAGAAATATCAATAACCTCAGATATGCAGATGACATCACCCTTATGGCAGAAAGTGAAGAGGACCTCAAAAGCCTCTTGATGAAAGTGAAAGAGGAGAGTGATAAAGTTGGCTTAAAGTTCAGCATTCAGAAAACGAAGATCATTGCATCTGGTCCCATCACTTCATGGGAAATAGATGGGGAAACAGTGGAAACAGTATCAGACTTTATTTTTTGGGGCTCCAAAATCACTGCAGATGGTGACTGCAGCCATGAAATTAAAAGATGCTTACTCCTTGGAAGAAAAGTTATGACCAACCTAGATAGCATATTCAAAAGCAGAGACATTACTTTGTCAACAAAGGTCTATCTAGCTAAGGCTATGGTTTTTCCATTGGTCATGTATGGATGTGAGAGTTGGACTGTGAAGAAAGCTGAGTGCCAAAGAATTGATGCTTTTGAACTGTGGTGTTGGAGAAGACTCTTGAGAGTCCCTTGGACTGCAAGGAGATCCAAGGAGTCCATTCTAAAGGAGATCAGTTTGGCATTGAAACATGTATAATATCACATATGAAACGAGTTGCCAGTCCAGGTTCAATGCACAATACTAGATGCTTGGGGCTGCTGCACTGGGACGACCCAGAGGGGTGGTATGGGGAGGGAGGAGGGAGGAGGGTTCAGGATGGGGAACATATGTATACCTGTGGCATGTTCATTTTGATATATGGCAAAACCAATACAATATTGTAAAGTTAAAAAATTAAATTAAATTAAAAAAAAATAATAAAGGAGATCAGCCCTGGGTGTTCTTTGGAAAGAATGATGCTGAAGCTGAAACTCCAGTACTTTGGCCACCTCATGCGAAGAGTTGACTCATTGGAAAAGACTCTGATGCTGGGAGGGATTGGGGGCAGGAGGAAAAGGTGACGACAGAGGATGAGATGGCTGGATGGCATCACCGACTCGATGGATGTGAGTTTGAGTGAACTCCGAGAGTTGGTGATGGATACGGAGGCCCGGCGTGCTGCGATTCATGGGGTGGCAAAAAGTCGGACACGACTGAACAACTGAACTGAACTGAACTGAACTGAGCTGAGGATTGGGTTCATAAGGAAAGAAAGATTAGCTCTAGGAATAAATAAAAGAATGAGGTATTAGTGGCTCAATTGTGTCTGACCCTTCACAGCCCCATGCACTGTAGCTCACCAGGCTCCTCTACTCACGGGATTCTCCAGGTAAGAATACTAGAGTGGGTTGCCATGACCTTCTCCAGGGGATTTTCCTGACTGAGGGATAGAACCCAGGTCTTCCACATTGCAGGTGGATTCTTTACTGTTTGAGCCATCTGGGAAGCCCCCAAACAATTGGTAGGTTCTAGCTCAGAGGAACTACATGAGCTTCATACAGTCATTTTGGAAGACTAGAGATTTCATAAGGCCTGTTGCTGCTACTGCTAAGTCACTTCAGTCATGTCCGACTCTGTGCGACCTCATAGACAGCAGCCCACCAGGCTCCTCTGTCCCTGGGATTCTCCAGGCAAGAATACTGGAGTGGGTTGCCATCACCTTCTCCAATTCATAACTGGTTCCAAAAGCTAAAATGGTTTACTCAGGGAAGGATAAAATGGATAAAACTCATGACATCATTTCTATGAAATACATATTGTTAACATGTATTTTGGGCTTCCCTGTTAGCTCAGCTGGTAAAGAATTTGCCTGCAATGCAGGAGACCCCAGTTCAATTCCTGGGTCAGGAAGGTCCCCTGGAGAAGAGATGGGTACCCACTCCAGTATTCTTGGGCTTCCCTGGTGGCTCAGACAGTAAAGAATCTGGCTGATGTGGGAGACCTGGGTTTGATCCTTGGGATGGGAAGATTTCTGGAGGAGGGCATGGCAACCCACTCTAATATGCTTGCCTGGAGAATCCCCATGGACAGAAGAGCCTGGCAGGCTATAGTCCATGGGGTCACAAAGAATTGGATACGAGTGAGCTACTAAGCATTGCACAGCACAGCACAGCATGTATTTTATATAATAAGATTATCATTACTATTTTACACAGGAGGGAACTGAGTCTCAGAGAGGTTTAACAGTACTATCAGGACCAGCTATCAGAGATTTGGCTTGTTTGACTGTCTGAGACAACTGCAGGAATATCTGACAGTATAAATCTCAAGAACCCTTCTAAGTCTCTCTTTTATGGGAATATCCACACCAACCTAAATAATCAAATGTGCATTTGATTTAGTATAACAAGCATTTATACCTATATATCAAAAGAAATTGGATTTTACATGGTTCAGTCTGAGTTAGTATAAGTGAATATATTTATCAAATTAATACTGTGTCAATTTATAGAAAGATTGTTCATGTAAAAAAAATGTGTGGGGTGTGTGTGTGTGTGTTTGTGTATGTGCATTCTAATGAAATAATGACATTAAAATACAAAAAATAACAGGAGAATAAAGTGTAGAACTCCTCAATCAGCCTTCAAAGGTAACTCTAAAACCTTTAGGGTAACACATCTTTCAAAGTCCTCAGGTTTTATGGATACCTCTTCTAAGAGAAAGTTGTAAAGATACTGGAAGAGGCAATCCATGGTCAACAAACCTCTCGGCAAACTTTCTGGAGGAAATTAGAAGTAGAAGATACAGGACTTCCCTGGTGGTCCAGTGGTTAAGAATCTGCCTGCCAATGCAGGGGACACAGGTTTAAGCCCTTGGTCTGGGAAGATTAGTTGTGGCAACTAAGCCCGAGCACCATGACTATTAGCCTGTGCTCGGGAGCTACAACTACTAAGCCTATATGTCACAACTACTGAAGATCGCAGACCCTGGAGCTCGTGCTCTACAAAAAGAAAAGCCACCAAAACGAGAAGCCTACACACCATAACTAGAGAATAGATTCCACTCACGGTATCTAGAGAAAGTCCACCTACAGCAATGAAGACTCAGCACAGGAAAAATAAATATATTTTTTTAAAGAAGTAAAAAATATAAGGTAATGATGGCCACAGCATAGTTTCTTTAATCACAGAGAAAATTTATGGAGGAGAATAAACCTACACTAAAAGTGAAAGTGAAAGTCGCTCAGTCGTTCGACTTCTTCGTGACCCTGTGGACTATTTGGAATTCTCTGGGCCAGAATACTGGAGTGGGTAGCCTTTGCCTTCTCCAGGGATCTTCCTAACCTAGGGACTGAACCCAGGTCTCCCGCATTGCAGGCAGATTCTTTGCTAGCTGAGCCACAGGGGAAGCCCACTCTAGAAGAGTAAACAATAATCAAATTTGAAGGGAAGCATTATACTTTCAGTTCAATTCAGTTCAGTTGCTCAGTCATGTCCAACTTTTTGCGACCCCATGGACTGCAGCACGCCAGGCCTCCCTGTCTGTCCATCACCAACTCCTGGAGTTTCCTCAAACTCATGTCCATGGAGTCGGTGGTGCCATCCAACCATTTCATCCTCTGTCGTTCCCTTCTCCTCGAGCCTTCAATCTTTCCCATAATCAAGGTCTTTTCCAGTAAGTCAGCTCTTCACATTAGGTGGCCAAAGTTTTGGAGTTTCAGCTTCAGCATCAGTCCTTCTAATGAATATTCAGGACTGATTTAATTTACCAATCATTTCAGGTATCAAAAAGTAAAGTCTTTATTAAGTTCTACTTATCTCTTAGATTTAGTCTTTGAACCTTGGGAAACATCAATTTGTATTAGTTTAATGACATTTGCTCTTTTTAGGGCAGGTGAGAGTGTAGGAAGCAATCTCAATCTTAGCAATTTGGAATTTCTGTATTGATGCATTACGATTTTTGTTTTCTGACCTCTGTGGTAATACCATCATATTCTAAACAAAATTCCTAATGCAAGGTTAAATATCCAGAAAACATACTTTTTCATTTACTTTTTATATCTTTTATGAAATACTAATGACTATTTACTCTTTCTGTTGTACTGACTCCTTTGAATCAATATTCTGCCAGGTTGTTGCCCTATCAGTTGGTACTTACAGGATACAAGATGTTCACAGGCAAGAGCAAAATCTCTTGGAAAACCTGTAACTAAATAGGACAGAATGCGAACCTATTAATCTCACAAAGAGTATCCACCCATATTAATAGGATTATCACTAATTTCATAATTATATGTCTTGGTAGAAGTGAAGAAAAGCAGTCAATTCCAGAAACACAAAGAGAAAAAGGCCAATATCTAGTTTAATTTACATATTTTTAAATAACTTTATGGAGAAGGCAATGACACTCCACTCCAGTACTCCTGCCTGGAAACTCCCATGGACGGAGGAGCCTGGTAGGCTGCAGTCCATGGGGTCACTAAGAGTCGACACGACTGAGTGACTTCACTTTCACTTTTCACTCTCATGCACTGGAGAAGGAAATGGCAGCCCACTCCAGTGTTCTTGCCTGGAGAATCCCAGGGACGGGGGAGCCTGGTGGCCTGCCGTCTATAGGGTCGCACAGAGTCGGACACGACTGAAGCGACTTAGCAGCAGCAGCAGCAGTTACTTTTTAAATACTTTTATATTAATGTTTTTATTGTTTTATTTTATACATTATTAACTTAATAGCATGAATTGATTTACCAGATTAGTTCATAAAAATATATAACCTTCACCCACTTACTCAGTGAGTTCTTCTTCTTTTTATCACTTAGCAGCTCCACACACTAAAATTCACAGTCCATTTGAGCAGGAACACTGAGTTTTACTCACAATTTTTTCTTTTATATAGATTGATGTATAAAATATTGTTAATGAGTGAGATATGTCATTCAGAATACCTTAGGTGATGCTGCAGTAACTAAAACTCTCAAATCTTAGTCACTCAACAAGCACAGAAATGTATTCAAGTCGTGTTCACACTACCTGTCTGTGATGAGTCAGCAGTGGAGTATGTCTAAATGTATTGTTATGGGCTGTCTCGTGTTCTCTTCAAATTCATATGCTGAGGTACTAAACCTCAGCACCTCTGAGTGCAACTGTACTTGAGGATAGGGGCTTTAAAGAGAAATCTTTCTTAAGATTTTTTTCTATATGCTAACAAAGAACAAACCAAAAACAAAATTAAGAAAACAATACATGTATAAGAGAATGAGAAAGAATAAAATATTTAAATATAAATTTAACAAAAAAAGTACAAGATTTATATATTGAAGAGTATAACATTATTGAAAGAAACTGAGAAAGACCTAAATAAATGGAAAAACACCCTGTATTCATGGATTGAAAGCTGTAACGTTTAGGATGATTTATTCTCTAAACTGATTCATAGACTCAATGTAAAAAGGTAACTAGCTACCTTTTTTCCAAGAATTCACAAGCTGATTCTAAAATTTGTATAAGGGATCTGGAAGAGCCAAAACAATCTTGGAAAGAACAAAGTTGGAAGAGTCTCACTTTCCAATTTCAAAACTTATTAAAAAGTTACAGTAATCAAAACAATGTCATACTGGCATAAGGACAGACATATTGAACTATGGAATAGAATTGAAAGTCCACAAGTAAATATATATATTTCTGTTCAACAAGATTGTCAAGAAAGCCACTGAATGTTTGCATCTCCTCAAAATTTATATGTTGAAATCTAATACCAATGTTATGGTATTTGGCAGTGTGGCCTCTGGCAGGTGATTAGATGAAGGATGAAGCCCTCATGAACGGGATCAGTGTACTTATAAAAGAGACCCAAGAGAGCTCTCTTACCTTGTCTACCATATGAGGTTACAGGTGGACAATGACCATCTATGAGCCAGGAAGCTGTCTCTAACCAGATAGTGAATCTCTAGGCATCCTGACTTTGGACTTCCCAGTCTCCAGCACTGGGAGTAACAATTCCTGTTGTTTATAAACCATCCAGTCTATGGTATTCTGTCACAGTAGTCCAAACAACATAAGACAAAATTTAATGTCAAAAAATAGTCTTTTTAACAAATGTATGCTAGCACAACTGGGTATCCATATCCAAAAGAATGAAGTTGGATTCCTACCTCACAACAAACACAATTTGAATAAATGTAAATCAAAGAGTTATATTTAAGACACAAAACTATGAAATCTTAGAACACATCTGTATTTTCATGAATTTTAATTATGCAATAGTTTCTTAAATATAACATAAAAAAAGCAAAACAAACCAAAGAAAAATAGATAAATTAGACTTAATCACATTGAAAATCTTTTTCTTCAAAAGATAGTGAAAAGAAAGTGAAAAGACAACTCCAGAAATTGAAGAAATATTTGTAAATCACATATCTGATAAGAATCTGTCATCCACTGTATACAAAGAACTGTTACATACAATAATGCAAAGACGTATGACCCAATTCAAACTGGATTTGAACAGTCATTTCTCCAAAGAAGTTACACAGATGGTAAATAAGTACACGAAAAAGATGCTCAATGTCATCAGCCAATAGGGAAATATAAATCAAAAGCACAATGTTATACCACCTTACACACACTGAGATGACTATTACCAAAAAGAACAATAACAAGTCTTGGGTGCAGAGAAACTCAGACCCTAACATACTGTTAGTAGGTATGTAAAATGATACATCTATTTTGGAAAACAGTTAGATGATTCCTCAAAAGATTAAACCACATTACCACATAACATAGGGATTCCTTTCTAGATACATACATGAGATATGCAAGCATATGCAATACACATAAAAAATTTTACCTGAATGTTCACAGAAGCATTACTCGTAATATCCAAAATGTGGAAACAACCTGGATGTTCAACTGTCGAAAGGCCAAGAAAATGAGTTATCCAATGAAATACTACTCAGCTATCACTTCCCTGGTGGCTAACAGGTAAAGAATCTGCCTTCAATACAGAAGACACAGGAGACTTGGAATCAGTCCCTGGGTTGGGAAGATCCCCTGGAGGAGGGCCTGGCAACCCTCTTCAATATTCTTGCTTAGAAAATCTCATGAATGGAGGAGCCTGGTGAGCTACCATCCATAGGATCACAGAGTAGGTCACAACTGAAGTGACTGAGCACAGCACATTACTCAGCTATACAAAGGTGAATAAAATACTGACTCATGTTAAAACATGGATGAACATTTAAAGAATTATGCATGTGAAAGAAGCCAGGCAAAAAAGGCCACATATTATATGATTTTAATTATATGGAAAGTGTAATATAGGAAAATCCATAGAAAGAGCTAATAATTATATGCATATTGTCTTTATCATCATAAAATGAACAATGATCAGGAATAGTCACTGTTAGAGGTTTTGAATGGAGAAGTCTCATGGAGACATGTCACATAAGGTGCTATTTTTTAAGCTTCATATGCTGTGGATAATTGGAGACAAAAAGGGAAGTACTTCAAATAAAGATGATAGTACACTCAAAGAGCACAAAAGGAACTAGATTAGTGGGGATTCTTAATTTTTAGTTAACTGAGTAGTTACCTCAGGTACTGGAAACTTAAAAAATGCAATTGCCTACACTAAAATCAAGAGTTAATAAATCCTGGGACTTCTCTGGTGGTCCAGTGGGTCATGTTCCAGGCTACCAATGGAGTGGGCCCAAGTTCAATTTCTGGTCAAGGAACTAGACCCCATGTGCTGCAGCTAAGGCCTGGTACAGACAAATAAAAAAATAAATGAAAATAAACATTTAAAAAAAAATCTTCAAAAAATGAGTTAATGAATGCAACCTAATTAAGAAATAATGATGGGAGCATTCTGGGGATCTCTATTTCTGAAAATGTTTCTCAGGTATTTCTAATGTGCAATGACATAGGATCTGCTTCTATAACAAGTCTCCTGGAGGGCAGGAACCAGGCTTTATTTGCATGTTTATTTTTCAAACCAAGTCCAGAGCAGTTTTTCAATAGAATATGAACTGAAGTTGTCATTGTGTATCATTGAATGTCACTGTGTGTCATTAATACACACATGAACAAGTAAAAGTAAACTGTTCATTAATTAACCATCAGGGCCAAATTATATCAAAGACTTAGGCCAGAAATGACTCCTTAATACTCAAGTTACTAAATTGATAGCCAACTGCAAAATTCCAACAGAGTCTGTCAAATGGCTTTATTTTTAACTAGTAAACTCTATTGATTTGGCTTCCTCCTCCAGATCTGAGTCTGAGCATATGTATATGTTATTAATGCCATTACCTTCCATATTTCAGTACAAGACATTTTATGGGAACCTGTCATTAACAGTATAAAAAACTAATTGCAAGTTGCATGCTACATTAATTTCCCACATAAACAAACATCCGAGAAGTAAAACATATGCTAATAGAGAATGAATAATTTTATCCACATACCTGCCAAGACAGATGGAAGGCACCTCAGACAGAATCCTGATAAGTAGAGGACTGCAAACCAAAACCCTCTTTTGCAAGGTCTTGACAAGTTCTCTGTGGTTTGTTATCATATTTACAGCTTCAGGTGCCATTTTTCCTATAGCATACCTTTATTTTTGAATTCATATTGTATTTTCTGATGAAATACAGATATGGACAGGACTGTGTGATGACTGCAATTCAACTCATATACATGGCTTTTTTTCTTACACTCATAGACTAAAATAGCTGTCTTAAGACATGACTGACCTATTCTTCCTCCTGACTTCATAGTGGTAAAAGTCTAGGTCAGCTAGAACAGATTATTCTCCCTTTTCTTAAGTTAATTTAAACCCACATTATTTGAGTATTCTCCTGGAAGATTCTTCAAGAGCAAAAACCTCATATACAACCTAACTCAGATAAAGGGACTTCCTCTAAGTGAGGATCCACACATGTTTTCCAGGCCATGTTAGAGCAAACAGAGTAATAAAGCTCCTCTTTGTTGATGGAAAAGGAGAATGATAGTTGGGTATACCATTTTTATCACTGGGAACTTAAAGAAGGTAATATAAAGCTAAATCTATACATGTTTTTAGTTTTACAAATTTGGCTATTATTTCCCTTTCAAATAACTATTTACTGTTGTGACTAATGTTTCCCCTCAGAAGCACTGAAGAATTTAGGAAAAAAGGCTGAAAATGGCTTTTGGTAGACACATAAAGTTGCAATGGTGAAAGATAAAGGAGGAAATAGACATTTTACACATTCTATTTAACCATTCTAAAATAGATGTGATTGAAAAGAAATACCAAAACTTATGTAATTATTAAGAGCTGGTTTGATTTAGTTACTGCTGCTGCTGCTGCTAGGTCGCTTCAGTCGTGTCCGACTGTGAGACCCCAGAGATGGCAGCCCACCAGGCTCTGCTGTCCCTGGGATTCTCCAGGCAAGAACACTGGAGTGGGTTGTCATTTCCTTCTCCAATGCCTGAAATTGAAAAGTGAAAGTGAAGTCGCTCAATTGTGTTCGATTCTTAACGACCCCATGGACTGCAGCCTACCAGGCTCCTCCGCCCATGGGATTTTCCAGGCAAGAATACTGGAGTGTGTTGCCATTGCCTTCTCTGTGATTTAGTTGAATGATTTAGAATATATATATATCCACTGTTACCAAACAAATATGTGCTTTACCTAATTGCTCACAAGGATTCTTACAATGGTAGGTCCATGTGCTTAGCTCTTGCCAACTGACTCAAAAGAAAGTGACAAGGATCTGCTCTAGGGCAAAACATAGAGAATAAGTGTGACTTCTCTAGGTACTCTCTTATCTTCTTATCACCTTGGAAATAGACACATTAAGATAGCAGGATCTCAAATGGTGCCCGGACTAAACATTCACGTGCTAAATTCTTGAGAGCCGGGGTTATTTATTTATTTTACTTGAGCATAAGCAAAAGAGTTCCAGAAAAACATCTATTTCTGCTTTGTTGAATATGCCAAAGTCTTTAACTGTGTGGATCACAACACTGTGGAAAATTCTGAAAAAGATGGGAATACCAGACCACCTGACCTGCCTCTTGAAAAATCTGTATGCAGGTCAGGATGCAACAGTTAGAATTGGACATGAAACAACAAACTGGTTCCAAATAGGAAAAGGAGTACATCAAGGCTGTAGATTGTCACCCTGCTTATTTAACTTATATTCAGAATACACTATGCGAAATGCTGGGCTGTATGAAGCACATGCTTGAATCAAGATTGCTGGGAGAAATATCAATACCTCAGATATGCAGATGACACCACCCTTATGGTAGAAAGTGAAGATGAACTAATGAGCCTCTTGATGAACATGAAAGAAGAGAGTGAAAAAGTTGGCTTAAAGCTCATCATTCAGAAAACTAAGATCATGGCATTTGGTCCCATCACTTCATGGCAAATAGGTGGGGAAACAATGGAAACAGTGACAGATTTTCTTTTTTGAGGCTCCAATATCAGTGCAGATGGTAACTGCAGCCATGAAATTAAAAGACACTTACTTCTTGGAAACAAAGTTATGATCAACCTAGACAGCATATTAAAAAGCAGAGACATTAGTTTGTCAACAAAGGTCCAACTAGTCAAGGCTATAGTTTTTCCAGTGGTCATGTATAGATTTGAGAGTTGGACTATAAAGAAAGCTGAGTGCTGAAGAATTGATGCTTTTGAACTGTGGTGTTGGAAAAGACTCTTGAGAGTCCCTTGGACTGCAAGGAAATCCAAAGAGTCCATCCTAAAGGAGATAAGTCCTGGCTGTTCATTGGAAGGACTGATGTTGAAGCTGAAACTCCAAAACTTTGGCCACCTAATTCAAGAGAGCTGACTCATTTGAGAAGACTCTGATGCTGGGAAAGATTGAAGGTGCGATGAGAAGGGGACAACAGAGGATGAGATCATCACCAACTCAATGGACATGAGTTTGGTTAAACTCTGGGAGTTGGTGATGGACAGGGAGGCCTGGTGTGCTGCAGTCCATGGGGTCACAAAGAGTCAGACATGACTGAGTGATTGAACTGAACTGAACTGAACCTCGTTTATCTGGTTTAAAACAAATATATATTAAATTTGGAATTTGAGAAAAGGAGTTTGAGTCTTGACTCCCTTATTATTTTAAGATCTTGACAGCATCAGTTAATTCAGATTAACAACTTCTCAATGAAATTATTGCTCACTAAATATCTATTTTTCTCCTATATTTCTCAGCCTAAATTGTACTTAGTTTACAGCCATTAATGCTGGTTAATGAACTGAGAATAGCAATGGCATGCATTCTTTATCAGTTCAGTTCAATTCAGTTCAGTCACTCAATCCTGTCTGACTCTTTGTGACCCCATGAATCGCAGCACACCAGGCCTCCCTGTTCATCACCAACTCCCAGAGTTCACTCAGACTCACATCCACCGAGTCAGTGATGCCATCCAGCCATCTCATCCTCTGTTGTCCCCTTCTCCTCCTGCCCCTAATCCTTCCCAGCATCAGAGTCTTTTCCAATGAGTCAACTCTTCGCATGAGGTGGCCAAAGTACTGGAGTTTCAGCCTTAGCATCATTCCTTCCAAAGAAATCCCAGGGCTGATCTCCTTCAGAATGGACTGGTTGGATCTCCTTGCAGTCCAAGGGATTCTCAAGAGTCTTCTCCAACACCACAGTTCAAAAGTGTCAATTCTTCGGCACTCAGCCTTCTGCACAGTCCAACTCTCACATCCATACATGACCACAGGAAACCATAGCCTTGTCTAGACGAAACTTTGTTAGCAAAGTAATGTCTCTGCTTTTCAATATGCTATCTAGGCTGGTCATAACTTTCCTTCCAAGGAGTAAGCGTCTTTTAATTTCATGGCTGCAGTCACCATCTGTAGTGATTTTGGAGCTCAAAAAAATAAAGTCTGACACTGTTTCCACTGTTTCCCCATCTATTTCCCATGAAGTGATGGGACCGGATTCCATGATCTTCATTTTCTGAATGTTGAGCTTTAAGCCAACTTTTTCACTCTCCTCTTTCACTTTCATCAAGAGGCTTTTTAGTTCCTCTTCACTTTCTGCCATAAGGGTGGTGTCATCTGCATATCTGAGATTATTGATATTTCTCCCAATAATCTTGATTCCAGCTTGTGTTTCTTCCAGCCCAGCATTTCTCATGATGTGATCTGCATATAAGTTAAATAAGCAGGGTGACAACATACAGCCTTGACGAACTCCTTTTCCTATTTGGAACCAGTCTGTTGTTTCATGTGCAGTTCTAACTGTTGCTTCCTGACCTGCATACAAATTTCTCAAGAGGCAGGTCAGGTGGTCTGGTATTCCCATCTTTTTCAGAATTTTCCACAGTTTATTGGGACCCACACAGTCAAAGGCTTTGGCATAGTCAATAAAGCAGAAATAGATGTTTTTCTGGAACTCTGTTGCTTTTTCCATGATCCAGCAGATGGTGGCAATTTGATCTCTGGTTCCTCTGCCTTTTCTAAAACCAGATTGAACATCAGGAAGTTCACGGTTCAGGTACCCAAAAAAGATGTCCTTTTCATTATAGGGGACTGGAATGCAAAAGTAGGAAGTCAAGAAACACCTGGAGTAACAGGCAAATTTGGCCTTGGAATACAGAATGAAGCAGGGCAAAGACTAATAGAGTTTTGCCAAGAAAATGCACTGGTCATAGCAAACACCCTCTTCCAACAACACAAGAGAAGGCTCTACACATGGACATCACCAGATGGTCAACACCGAAATCAGATTGATTATATTCTTTGCAGCCAAAGATGGAGAAGCTCTGTACAGTCAACAAAAACAAGACCAGGAGCTGCCTGTGGCTCAGATCATGAACTCCTCATTACCAAATTCAGACTTAAATTGAAGAAAGTAGGGAAAACCACTAGACCATTCAGGTATGACCTAAATTAAATCCCTCATGATTATACAGTGGAAGTGAGAAATAGATTTAAGGGCCTAGATCTGATAGAGTGCCTGATGAACTATGGACTGAGGTTCGTGACATTGTACAGGAGACAGGAATCAAGACCATCCCCATGGAAAAGAAATGCAAAGAAAAAAAAAGCATTCTTTATAGTCGGAGGCAATAGAGAACTGCTATTCCTCCTTCGTCTCTTTCCCTCCGTAATGAGGATCCAGAATCCCAGTGTTCCAAGTAGTATGAGCTGTAAGACAAAGAGGTCCATGGCTTGAACCACAGTGGATTCTGAATGACTGAGAAATAATCATCCAAAATTAGTTTAAGCCACTGAGATTTTCTGGCTTATTTTTAAGCTCAGCAAAGAGTGGTCTATCCTCATTAATTAAATGGTCTTTTAAAATGTCATTCTTTAAAAAAAAAAAAATCATTCTTTGATTCCTTTAGTCACTACCATATTTTCTAGACCTGTGGTACTCTAAGTGTGATCTGCAGACTTGGGCTAAATCAAAAACTGTGTGTTACCAGTCAGCAATTAGATAAATATAGAAACTGAGTATAAGACTGTAGATTTTTAATAGGAACTGATTATTTCCATGACAACTAAGTATGTGTGAGCATGGTTTCAGTGACTCATTTATATTTCACATTTGTTATATAAATATTTTATTCTATTGCATTGGTCCATGACAGGTTGTAGGAATAATAAGGACACTGGACTCCATAATATAATAGATATTTTTTAACATTTATTTTTATTTATTTGTTATTTATTTGGTTGCACCAGTTCTTAGTTGCAGCAAGTGGGATCCTTGTTCTTTAATGAGGTATGCAGGATCTTTTCTTTTTTTTTAATTAATTAATTTTAATAGAAGGGTAATTACTTGACAATATTGTCATGTTTTTTGCTAAACATCGACATGAATCAGTCATGGGTGCACACATGTCCCCCCATGCTGAATCCCCCTCCTACTTCCCTCCCCATTCCATCCCTCCAGATTGTCTCAGAGCACCAGCTTTGAGTGCCCTGCTTAATGCATCAAACATGCACTGGTCATATATTTTACATATGACAATATACATGTTTCAATGCTATTCTCTCAAATCATCCCACCCTCACCTATGAAAATGATGAATGAGTGAGTGAGTTAAAATGCTTGTGTTTCTCTTACACAGACATGTAGCTTGGCATGATTAATAATGAGAATTATCATTTTTGGAAAATGTAATATAAACTCAAATAATATGAATAGCATGCCTGAAAGCACAGAGAAGATAGAAAGTCACTAAAATTTAATTATCATTAACATTTTAGGAAAATTTTCATATATACTAACATACACAAGTACTATCTTTCAAGTTTAGACTTAATTTTATTAGAATAGATAATGTTTGTAATATGCTTTTTCAGTCAAATACATGTCATAGACAAATCTTCCTGTCAAAACTTCAATTTTACTCATCATTATTGTGTATGTTGCTGATGTTCTATCACTAAGTTGTCTCCGATTCTTTAGCGACCCCATGGACTGTAGCCCAGCTAAGCTCCTCTGTCCATGGGATTTCCCAAGCAAGAATACTAGAGTGAGTTGCCATTTCCTGCTCCAAGGGAATCTTTGTGACCCAGGAACTGATCCTATGATTCCTGCATTGGCAGGTGGATTCTTTACCACTGAGCCACAAGGGAAGCACTACTGACATGTACCTAGTTATTTATTGTATACATATACCATAGTTTATTTATCCAGGCCCTCATTGATACAGATTTTAGTTATTACCAACCATTTGTCTGTCATTCATGATAGATGGCAAATGTCCATAAGCATGAATACATATTTTCACACACATATGATGTTCCTGAGGGTAAACTACACAGAATTCCTAAAAATGTGTATGCCTCTCTAAATGTAAAGCCTGTTAATTGATTATCTTTTTGAACAAAATCCATTTGTTGACCATTTTTTCAGGCTAAAAATTTAAATATGTATATATATTCCTCACATTTTGCATATTAGTGATCCATTGTCTTTATCTACTCTCAGACATAATATAGTTCTTAGAGCTTGCATACACGTGATATCTAATGGTCAGCAATTACTATAATTGACTTTTATATTATTGGGAACAAGCCAAGGACAAACCCAGCTGGCCAGTAAGGGCTGCAGAAACATTCTCTCAGATGGTTATAAGTCTGAGATCTGGATCGTAGCTGTTTTGTATCTCTCCCTTGGCCAGCAGGTGTAATGGGATGAGACTAAATGTTCCTCGGTGAGCCCACACTTTTATGATCCATCTGTTCAAGTAGGAAGATATGAGGCAGGTGGGATTCTTCATGCTGCAATAGGGCTTAGATAGAAGCAAATGGAAAATGATTTGAATCATCTTTCCAGAGATATAACTCATTTTGTAACTCATATGGAAATTACACTCACACTGCCATGAAAGCTATGACTAATAATGAATGAACTATTAAAAAAAAATCTTTAATTTAACCTATTTTTTCTTGACACTTTTCATCCAGTAGAGGCGAAGGCCTCCAGTGAGCCTACCTGGCACAGCGGTGGTGGAGGGCGGCACCTGGTGGGCTCCCAGAGATGAGGCGCAACAGCTATGGTATTGATTAGGAGACAGTGAGACCCTTGTAGAAGTCAACAACATTTGCTGAGATGGCCTGGACAATATGAAGAGGGCTGCACATGGCCAAATTCCATGTCCTGACCAGCCTCAAGCAGCACCACCAGAACCTTTCGCAGATTGAGCAGTGCATCACGCCATGCAACTGACAAGCTGGCGCATGAGCTGTGGTCATGACTGCATAGCCTTATCTGTGCCCGATGGAGACCTCCATCAAAGGAGAAAGGATCCTGGGTTATGCTGAGGCTTGCTACCTCCAATTTGTCATGGACTTACGTAAAGGTGAAGACAAAAATCAGTTAGTCCTGTAGGCGAGACCAGTCTACCAACAAAGCTTCATGCTACAGCTCAGGAGTGCCAGTGCCTTCAGACTCTGTTTTGCACAGAGACCACAGCCAGAGGACAAGCTCAACATGGAGAGGTCTGGTACCCCCATCCTCAAGATGGCAGACTTTGAACTAAGAAAAACCTGTGGTGGACTGTTCCCCCTCCGTCAGATCTCCAAAGCAAACAGGAGAATCAATACACGGATATGAGTACGAATAAATACTAGCTGCCTCGGCCTGCAGCTCAGACTTTTAAATAAGCCTCTGAGCTCTGAGAGGGGTGCTACACTGCCAAGGCTGTTATCTTTGCCCTGGGCATTGTCATCTGGACAATGATACACAGAGTCACTTTCTTTGAGACCAAGGAGGAGCCCCTGAGATCCTGACCAGTCTTCTCCTATCGGTGAGGTGCTGCTAGAAAACACAAAGATGGGAGTTGCAGATTTCCCAGAAATGCAGGATCCCCTTGTCTGGGCAAACTAAATACCTCTTAAAAGAAGTTAGTTGCTAAACCAGGAACCTGTCCGATGTCTTTGAACTTGAAAAGAGAATGGACCAGGCCACATAAGCTGCTTAAAATTCAAGGCAAAACATCTGGGTGTTCTTAAAGTTTTTATTGAATTTCTTACAATATTGTTTCTGTTTTAGGTGGGCTACGAGGCATGTGGGGTCTTAGCTCAATGACCAGGGTTGTAACCCGCACATCCTACGTTGGAAGGCAAAGGCCTAACCCTGGACCACCAGGGAAGTCTCCTGGGTTTGGCTAATGTAGGTCACTATAATTTTTGTTCTGCATGCACTTACTTGACTCCATTATTCATACTGGGCCCTGGGGTAAGCCCTGTAGAGTAGAAAGGAAATGCAGAGTTGAAAAAAAAAGGTGCTTGTTACAACATTGTCCCAAATCTCAATGAAGGGATATGTGGGATTATTTGAATATGAGTTGAAACGCTTATGTCACAATCAATTAATAAATGCTTCCTGTAAAAAAATGGAAAAACTAAAAAAAATAAAAAAGTTACTTAGTTCATTTGACCTGAAAACAAGTTGTAAGTTTAAGTGAGCTAGTATTATTATCCTCTTTAAATGGAAGAGGACTTGAAGTATTTTCATTAATTCCATAGTATGTACAGGGTACTCCACATTCTTTCCTAAAATTTCAGGAAGCTTCCTATACTTCTTTTTATTATATGCACAGAAATGTTCTATATAAACCCATTGTTTCAGTGGTATCTGAATAAAAAAAAGGAAAGAAGAGTAAAAAAGAAAAACAGTTGATCTTCATAGGAAACACAAGGAATAGGAATTCTAGAACAAGGAAGAATTTATTGGCTAATGACCTATTTTGCAGCTGTCAAAATAATTATGGGGACAAATATACATGGAAGAATACAGGAGATTCCTAGGAATTATAATTGTAAAGACTGGAAGCTCTTATCAGAACCTGGAGTCTTATTGTGGGATTGCCTACTGTCACTTCAGTTGTGTCTGACTGTTAGTGACCCTATGGACTCTAGCCTGCCAGGTTCCTCTGTCCATGGAATTCTCCAGGCAAGAATACTGGAGTGGGTTGCCATGGCCTCCTCCAGGGGTTTTTCCTGACCCAGGGATTGAACCCATGTCTCTTATGTCTCCTGCATTGGCAAATGGGTTCTTTACCACTAGTGGCACCTGAGAAACCCACCTATTTTCAATAGTTATACATTAATCAGAGACCACTGTGGTTTATTTTGGTGTATGTCTAAGAAGCATGGAAAATAAGAATACACATGTCATCTGCTTCAAAAGTGGACATTCTGAACGAGGATTATCCAAGATGAAAAGAAAATGAGGCTCTTTATCTTGTAACAAGGTCATTGCATTTCAAGCCTTGCCTTAGTTTGTGTGTGTGTGCATGTGTGTGTGTGTGTGTAATTCACACCTTTGGCACTGGGGCTAGGCCTGGAGTGGAGACTATAGAACCACAGAGACTGCACACATTTTTAGGAAAGATGAAGTCAACTTGCCACTGTGACTTTCACATATAGTACAGTGATGTTTGTTCAGGAAAAGCATTTTCTTTGGGCCAAATTGAAATTGTTAATATAAATATTCAAGGTCCAGTTTTCTAGAAGAAGGGCTGAGACCCCAGTGTTCTTTGAGTTTGCCAAAAAGCCCTTAGAATGATTTTTAGTTCCCTCTCCTTTACAGGGACCCAGAAAATTCTTTTTGCCAGCTTTATAGATAATTGACATGTAACATTGTGTGAATTTAAGGTATACACACAGTGTTATAACTAGATATATACATATATTATGAAATGAATACCAAAGTAAGGTTAATTAACACCTCCATCATCTCACATAGTTACCTGTGTGTGTGTGTGTGCATGTGTGCATATATGAGCACATTTAAGATCTATGATCTTAGTCACTGCCAAGTATATGAAACACTATTATTAATTATTAATAATAACTATTAACTAACATTCAGTTCAGTTCAGTTCAGTCGCTCAGTCGTGTCCGACTCTTTGCGACCCCATGAATCGCAGCATGCCAGGCCTCCCTGTCCATCACCAACATTAATAACTGTTAATAAAATTAAAAAATGCTTTCTCCTTGGAAGAAAAGTTATGACCAACCTAGAGAGCATATTAAAAAGCAGAGATGTTACTTTGCCAACGAATGTCTTTACATCTCCACCAACAGTACATAAATGTTCCCTTTTCACTGCATCATTGCCAAAACTTGTTATCTCTTGTTTTTTTGATGAAAGCCATGCTAACAGATATGAAGTGATATCTTGTGGTTTTGGTTTGCATTTCCCTCATTATTAGTGATGCTAAGCACCTTTTCCTGTACCTGTTTGCCAGTTGTATGTTTTCTTTGTAAAAATGCCTCTTCAATTCTATCCATTTTTAAATTGGATTATTTTGTTTATTTGATATGAGCTCCTTATGTATTTCAGATACATGATTTACAAATATTTCCTCTCATTCAACAAACTGTGTCTTAATTCTATTGTTTATTTTGCTTTGCAGAAACTTTTTAATTTAATATAGCCCCTTCATTAGTTTTGCTTTTGAGGCTTATATTTTTAGTCTTATATCTGAAAAATCATTGTGACAACAATGTTGATAACTTTTTCCTATGTTTTCTTCTAGGAGTTTAACAATTTCAGATTTCACATTTAAGTCTTTAATCCATTTTAAGTTAATTTTCATGACTGATGTAAACAGTGGTCCAATTTCATTCTTCTACAGGTGGTTATTCAGTTTTGCCAACACAATTTATTAAAGGGACTAACCTTTTTCACAGGGCTTCCCTGGTGGCTCAGAGGTTAAAGCATCTGCCTCCAATGAGGGAGACACGGGTTCAATCCCTGGGTCAGGAAGATCCCCTGGGGAAGGAAATGGTAACCCACTCCAGTATTCTTGCCTGGAGAATCCCATGGACGGAGAAGCCTGGTAGGCTACAGTCCACAGGGTCACAAAGAGTCGGACACGACTTCACTTTCACTTTCAACCTTTCTCTATTGTATATTTTTGAATTCCTGGTCAAAAATAATTGACCATATATGCATGAGTCTATTTTTAGGATCTCAGTTCATTCCAGTGGCCTATGTGTCTATTTTTTATGCCAATACCATACAGTTTTGATTACTTTAGTTTCCATGGCATTTGGGTCTACAAGGCAAATTGGGAGGTGTTAGCACAGGCTGGGAGCCTGTATTGAGAGCCCGCCTGAAACTTGAGACCACTGGCAACCACCCTAGCTCTGTGATGGGCCTGGAGCCTGCATCTCTGGGAGCCAGTCTGGAGGCTTGGATCTATGGAGACTGGCTTAGTATGGAAATAAAGGAGGATCCTTTATTTCCACAAATCTGGATCTGTGGGCACTGATATAGAGACTAGGTCTGTGAAGGACCTGATACTGGGGCAGGCTATGAGCCTAGGACCACAAGAGACCACCTGGGCCCTGGGGCTTTGGGGGTCTGTCTGGTGCTAGTGTGGGTTGAAAGCCTGGCATCACAGTAGTTAGTAGTGGTGGTACAAGCTTGGTGCTGGAGTCTTTGCAGTGAGGTCAAGTGGAAGGTGTTTCCACTTTAGACTGACTGGGTCTGGAGTAGGGGCCCTAGGGGTAATGTAAACCTATCTTTACTACTTTCTTCAATGTGTCTTTTGTCTTTTACCTGTGTTCCACCTAAATGTTGTAATCCCTAACTTCTGGAATCCTTGGTGCCTTTGAAGACATGTTCATGGGCAGATATTTATCCAATATTTCTGGAAGAAGACAGTGCTAGAAATTCCTATATCGTTATCTTGCTGATCCCAGAAACATTTTTGTTTTTTGTTTTTCCAACCAAATCATGAACTGATTCACGTTGTCCTTTCCCCTTCCTGTTTTCCTTTATGCTGGGAGCATCTTAGATACTTAAATACTCATTTTAATATTTATGTCTATCCCCCATGTCCTGCATCTATAGAGCAGAATGCACTGTCTTGTTTATCAAAAAATCAGTTAGTAAGAGATTAATGTGTAATATTCACCCACAATAGGGATTTCAGATTATCACTATGTGACACTACTTTATAGATACAAGTGGTGGTGTTGTAGGGAGTAGGGGTGGGAGAGAGGAGGACCACTGGGGAATAAATATAGAAGCATGAAGCTTTTACTTGATGAAAACAAGTGCTTGAAAGAAATTCTAAAATAGCTACAAACCCAGGCATGTTATTCTTCTTTTATTTTTTTATACTTTACAGTGCTGTGTTGGTTTCTGTCATACAACAAAGTGAATCAGCCATAAGTGTGTGTATGTCCCCTCCCTCTTGAACCTCCTTTCCATCCCCCACCCCATCCCACTCCTCTAGGTTGTCACAGAGCGCTGGGTTGAGCTCTTTGTGTTATACAGAAACTTCCCACTAGCTATCTAGTTTTCAGTGTATATAGTAATATATATGTTTCAGTGCTACTCAATTCATCCCACCCTCCTTCTCCCGTTGTGTCCGCAGGTCTGTTCCCTATAGGAAAGTTATTCTTTTTATTTTATTTTATTTATTAACTTTACAATATTGTATTGGTTTTTCCTTGTATCCAAATTAAATCCACCACAGGTTTACATGTGTTCCCCATCCTGAACCCTCCTCCCTCCTCCCTCCCCATACCATCCCTCTGGATTATCCCAGTGCACCAGCCCCAAGCATCCAGTATCTTGCATCAAACCTGGACTGGTGACTCCTTTCATATATGATATTATACATGTTTTAATGCCATTCTCCCAAATCTCCCCACCCTCTCCCTCTCCCACAGAGTCTAGAAGACTGATCTATACATCGGTGTCTCTTTTGCTGTCTCGTACACAGGGTTATTGTTACCATCTTTCTAAATTCCATATATATGCATTAGTATACTGTATTGGTGTTTTTCTTTTTGGCTTACTACACTCTGTATAATAGGCTCCAGTTTCATCCACCTCATTAGAACTGATTCAAATGTATTCTTTTTAATGGCTGAGTAATACTCCATTGTGTATATGTACCACTGCTTTCTTATCCATTCATCTGCTGATGGACAACTAGGTTGCTTCCATGTCCTGGCTGTTAAAAACAGTGCTGCGATGAACATTGGGGTACACGTGTCTCTTTCCCTTCTGGTTTCCTCAGTGTGTATGCCCAGCAGTGGGATTGCTGGATCATAAGACAGTTCTATTTCCAGTTTTTTAAGGAATCGCCACACTGTTCTCCATAGTGGCTGTACCAGTTTGCATTCCCACCAACAGTGTAAGAGGGTTCCCTTTTCTCCACACCCTCTCCAGCATTTATTGCTTGTAGATTTTTGGGTCACAGCCATTCTGACTGGCGTGAAATGGTACCTCATAGTGGTTTTGATTTGCATTTCTCTGATAATGAGTGATGTTGAGCATCTTTTCATGTGTTTGTTAGCCATCTGTATGTCTTCTTTGGAGAAATGTCTATTTAGTTCTTTGGCCCATTTTTTGATTGGGTCGTTTATTTTTCTGGAATTGAGCTGTAGGAGTTGCTTGTATATTTTTGAGATTAGTCGTTTGTCAGTTGCTATTATTTTCTCCCATTCTGAGGGCTGTCTTTTCACCTTGCTTATAGTTTCTTTTGTTGTGCAGAAGCTTTTAAGTTTTATTAGGTCCGATTTGTTTATTTTTGCTTTTATTTCCAATATTCTGGGAGGTGGGTCATAGAGGATCCTGCTCTGATGGATGTTGGAGAGTGTTTTGCCTATATTCTCCTCTAGGAGTTTTATAGTTTCTGGTCTTACATTGAGATCTTTAATCCATTTTGAGTTTATTTTTGTGTATGGTGTTAGAAAGTGTTCTAGTTTCATTCTTTTACAAGTGGTTAAGCAGTTTTCCCAGCACCACTTGTTAAAGAGATTGTCTTTAATCCATTGCATATTCTTGCCTCCTTTGTCAAAGATAAGGTGTCCATATGTGCATGAACTTATCTCTGGGCTTTCTATTTTGTTCCATTGATCTATATTTCTGTCTTTGTGCCAGTACCATACTGTCTTGATGACTGTGGCTTTGTAGTAGAGCCTGAAGTCAGGCAGGTTGATTCCTCCAGTTCCATTTTTCTTTCTCAAGATTGCTTTGTCTATTCGAGGTTTTTTGTATTTCCATACAAATTGTGAAATTATTTGTTCTAGCTCTGTGAAGAATACCGTTGGTAGCTTGATAGGGATTGCATTGAATCTATAAATTGCTTTGGGTAGTATACTCATTTTCACTATATTGATTCTTCCAATCCATGAACATGGTATATTTCTCCATCTATTAGTGTGCTCTTTGATTTCTTTCACCAGTGTTTTATAGTTTTCTATATATAGGTCTTTAGTTTCTTTAGGTAGATATATTCCTAACTATATTATTCTTTTCATTGCAATGGTGAATGGAATTGTTTCCTTAATTTCTCTTTCTATTTTCTCATTATTAATGTATAGGAATGCAAGGGATTTCTGTGTGTTGATTTTATATCCTGCAACTTTACTTTACTTTACTTTATATTCATTGATTAGTTCTAGTAATTTTCTGTTGGAGTCTTTAGGGTTTTCTATGTAGAGATCATGTCATCTGCAAACTAGGCAAGTTATTCTTAATAATTTATAATGTCAGCCTAAACTCCATGAATGATAAATTTTAAGTATGTAATTGCTACTTGGGAGAGCATCTGATTTAGGTAAAACCTATCTCTTTTGAGTATTAACAGTGATGCATCCCTTTATCTGACTTCCTGTCACATCTTTCAGATTTTCACGAATATATGCCCGTACTCTTCATCTTCTTCATAATTTCTTAAACTTTAATATTTCCTTTTTCCAAAATGGATAGTAATGAATTTTCAGACTGTTCTATGCAAAACCCTTTCCTTTCTTCATCATTACAATAACCTTACAACAGAATTCTCTAAGATTCCTATGCTTTTACTATAGTTTTACAGATAACTTGAGAATAGCAGACCCAGTGACAAGTGTTCTTAGCAATTTCCTTGTTCTGAATAATAAAATTTAAAAATTTTAAATTGAATCTATACCATATCATGTGGTTGATGACTAAGTGCAACTGAATTCTGAAGTTTGGAAAGAATTCCTTTCTCTTTCCTGCCTTAGATTGGTTGGAATTATGATGAGATAGGAGTAAGCATTCAGTCAGAGCATTCCTCAATATAACCTCAGCTCTGTTTTCCAGGAGTAGCTTTTTTTGGAAGAGATAGTGTTGCTTTGGATTCTGCATCCAGATGGCAACAAAAACGAGAACTTCTCTGATCATCTCAGAATCTTCCCAAATGTTTGTTTTGAATACTAAGAAATAAGTTTTAAGGTGAAACATGTAGTAGTGGAGAAGGCACAGACAACTTTTCTAAATTGATTCTCATTCTCATAAGACAAATCCATTTGCCATGTGATTTTTAAAACCATTCAATGATTTTATAGAGCAAATATTTCTGTTATCGAGAAAGGATTACTCATCATGCTATGATCTTGAGTGTGTAATCTCCTCAAATTACTCTTCCCCTTCTGGATTTGCATGCTAAGAACACATACAGGCATTATATATTAATTTAGAACTCAGTTCTTAAACGTCTTAAGCAGATAAATGGACAGATCATTACCTCTATCTCTTGGTTTGAATGACCCTGTACTTGACTAGCTCTTAGTCTGGCACCAAAAACCAAAATATCCTGCAAAGAAATGATAGCATTATCAAACTCTATAGACTGTAGCAGATTAGCATATATGCAAATGCTTATTTATGTTTAGAGAAGATATATTTGACATCTAAATACTCAAAAATATTATATCCTATATCTCTGTAAATAATTGTTCCATCTTCAGGGTGAATCTCTCTTCATCCCTACTCCTTTTTAATATTCTTAGTTATAAAATTAAGTCATTAGAGTCTTTAATATATCTCCAGTGGTATCAAATTGTTTCTTCTTCAACTATAGTATGGGTAATTAAGCCCAGCAGGTCACATCATGTTGATGTATGGCAAAACCAATACAATATTGTAAAGTAAAAAAAAATAATAATAAAAAAATAAAAATAGATTATAAATATGAGAGCTGGACTCTCAAACTCAAAGAAACCAACTAAACACCATGGAGACAGTAGAAGACTGAGTGATTAGAGTTGAGTAGGACATGGGACCGTTCGGCAATGTATACCCATGCTAAAGTGGTGGTAGTGTGTGTGTGTGTGTGAGAGAGAGAGAGAAATTAGATTAGTATACAGCAAATATTCACTGGTGACTCAGATGGTAAAAGTGGAAAGGCTCAGCCTGCAATACAAGAGACCTGGGTTCAATTCTTGGGTTGGGAAGATTTGCTGCAGAAGAGAATGGCAGCCCATTCCAGCATTCTTGCCTGGAAAATCCCTTGAATAGAGGAGCCTGGAGTCATACATGACTGAGTGACTAAGCAATCATGCACACACATAGCAAATATTCATCTCCTTCTGTTGTTGTTGTGTTAGTTGCTCAGTCCATGCAACCCCATGGAGTGTAGCGTACCACGTTCCTCTGTCCATGTGATTTTCCAGGCAAGAATATTGGAGTGGGTTGTCATTTCCTTCTCCAGGGAATTTTCTTGACCCAGGGATTGAACAAGAGTCTCTTGCATACCAGAACTGTCAGGTGGATTCTTTACCACTAAGCCACCTGGGAAGCCCATATCTTTCTAGATGATCACAGTAGAATGTACACTTTCCTTTGCTTTTGATTTTGGGTTTTGCCAATAACTTGCTTTAGACAATATGATGGAAAATAAACAAGCTTCAGAAGGCTGCACAGCTAGCCTTACGTTTTTAAGCTATTTGTGTTTCACCGTAAGAAGAAGAGGCTCCAAGTAAGTAAGGTCTAGTCTAATGAGGGTAGTAAAGCAGATTGTGATATAAAATGAAATTTAAAACCTAGCAAAATTGTGTTAGTCTCTTAGTCATGTCTGATTCTCTGTGACCCCATGGACTATAGGTTGCAGGCTCCGCTGATCATGGAATTCACCAGGCAAGAATACTGGAGTGGGTTTCCATTCCCTTCTCCAGGGGATCCTCTCAACACAGATTGAACCAGAGTCTCCTGAATTGTAGGCAGATTCTTTACCATCTGAGCCACCAGGGAAGCCCTAGCAAAGATGAACTTTTGTTAAATCAGTAATATGCCAGTTGATCCACAAACTCATGAGTGAAATGTTTGTTGTTCTATGTCATGAAATTTTGTAGAGGTCTTATTATGCAGAATTATTGTGAAAATAGCTAATATGATGAACATACACTTGATTTAATAACCTTTTATCAGTACAATTTTCACTGATTATAGTGGTGTGTGATTATGAGCATCAACTATGAAAATAATAATCTATGTTAAAATTCTTGCTCCTCTGCTTATTCTTAATAGTTCCTGTGGGACTTTGGAGCTTAACCTACATTAGGTTAGAGTTCTAATTCACAAAATTCTGATAACGGTATCTGCCCCATGGTGTTTTTCTATGTTAAACATGACAATATATGATAATTGTGAACAAAATATCTGAAACATAGGATGCAATGCATAGTATTCTTATTATTTTAGATTACTTACACTGAGTGCAAATGCATATAGAATTAAAATTCATTTATTTTAATATAGCACTATATTTGATGCCAGATGCCCTGAGTTCTGTTACCTGTCCACTGAGTGAGCCATTTGTGTGCAAATATATATCAACCAGAAGATAATTTAGTTGCAAGATTATGGCCCAGGAGGGATTAATATGCATTAAAGGACTACTTCTAGCAAATTCAATTTATTTGCATAGTGGCAAATATGCCAGACCGGGTCAATTTTGCTCTCATAAAATTTAGATGGCAAGTCGCCTCACAAGAGTAAAAAGTACCATCGCCATATCTCAAGCATAATGTTGCAATGGAAATATATTCAAAATATGTATTTTTTCTTACTAGAAGAGGCAAATCAATATTTAAATATTTTTCTTTGATATCTTGTTAACAAATATTGAATGGATAATTTATAATATTTTGTTTAGTCTTAACAAGGTTACTATTATTATAGTACTAACCTTTTTCCATAGAATTGCCTTTGCTTTTTTATCAAATATAAGATGATTATATTGTGTGATTCTATTGCTGGGCCCCCCATTGTGTTCCACTTATCTATTAGTCTCTTCTTTAACCATTGTCTTTGACTTGATCCCTGTAGCTTCATAGTGAGTCTTAAATTTATGGAGTCTGTCTATTATAGTCTAAGTTTTTCTGAATTTTTGCTTTTCCATATAAGCTTGGGAATTAGTTTATTAATATCCATAAAATAACTTGTTAGGATTTTGATTGGGATTGTATTGAATGTATAGATCAAGTTTGGAAGAATAGACTTCTAACAACGTATCTGTATCCATGATCATGGACTGTCTCTCCATTTATTTAAATCTTTTATTTATTTCATCAGACTTTTCCGGTTTTCCTCATACATATCTGTGCTATGTACATCTATTGTTAGAGTTATATATATTTCAATGATTTTGGTTATTGCTACTCTAAACAGTGTTGTGTTTTTAATTCCAAATTTGATTTCTCATTGCTGTCATATAAGAAACAAGTTGACTTTTATATATTGACCTTATATTCTGTAACTCTGCTGCAACAGCTTATTAGTTCCAGGAGGTATTGTTGTGTGAGTGTGTGAATTCTTCACAATATTTTTACATAAACAGTCATCTCATCTGTGAAGAAGAATAGATTCATTTGTTTCTTTCAAGTCTGTATGTCTTTTATTTTCATGACTTGTTGAATTAAAATAGGATTATAGGTGGAAATCGACTAGTTTCTTACCCTGAAGTATGATGTTAGTACTATTTTTTTTGTTTGTTTGTTTGTTTTTGTAGATGCTGTTTATCTAGTTGAAGTTCTTTCATTCCTGATTTACTAAAGGTTTTATCATGAGAAAATAATTTGATTTGTCAAAGGCTTTCTTTGCATCAATGATATCATCATGTAATTTTTCATTTTTAGTCTATTTATGTGATGGGTTACATAAATCAATTTTTTAAAGTTAATCCAATCTTGCATACCTGAAATGAATTCCACTTGGACACTGTAATAATATTTTCTGTATATTGTTAGATTCAGTTGCTAATATTTTATTGAGGATACTTATACCTATGAATAATGAAAGGTGGTTTTATATAATCTTCCTTAGTAATTTTCCTTATTTGGCTTTGATCCTAGAGTAATTCTGTTTTTGTGGAACAAGTTATGAAGTATTCCCTCTGCTTCTGTTTTCTGGGCAAGATTTTAGAGAATTGATATTGTTCTTTAACTGTTTCGTTTCTACCAGAGAGAAACAGTTTGGACCCAGTTGTTTTGTATTTGGAGGGTAATTACTTGTTGCTTCCATTTCTTTAATAACTATAGGCTTATTTGAATTATCTATTTCTTCTTGTGTCCATTCTATTGGGTCATATCTTTCAAAGAACTGGTCCATTTTATCTAATGTATCAAATTTGGGATAGGAAGTTTTTTTTATAATATCCCTTGATTATCTTTCAATGACCAGGAGATGATTTGTGCTGGCATTGATTTCATTTCTGATAATTTGTGTCTTCTGTTTTTATCCTGTTTATCTTGGCTTAAGTTTTGTGGATTTATGGATTCTGTTTCATTTTTCTTTGACTAGCTTTTGATTTAATTCCATTCATTGATTTTCTCTGTTAATTTTCTGCTTGCAATTTAATTGATTTCTATTCTGATTTTTTTTTTTTTTTTTGCTTTTGCTTATTTGGGATTCAATTCTCTCTATATTTTCAGATTTTTGAATGTTGAAGTTTAGATTATTTATTTTATATTTTCATCTTTTATAATATAAACACTTAATCTTATGAATATATTTGTCTAATTTTCCCATATCACACAAAGTTTGAAAATTTGTATTTTCAGTTTTTAAAAATACTTTTTAAGTTGTCTTTGATACGTCCTCCTTTATACGTGTATTATACCAATGCATGATGTTTCATAATCAAGTATTTTGGGATCTTCTAGCTTCATTCTGTTACAGATTTTTAATTCTGTTGTCATCTGACAATACACTTTATGTAATTTTTACTCCTTTAAATATGCCAAGATGTGCTTAATTATTCAGGTTGTGGTCTATTTGGGGGAATATTTTATGTGAGATTAAGAACATTATGTATTTTGATGTTGTGAAGTATTTTATAACTGTCAGTTCAGTTCGACTCTTTGCGACCCCATGGACTGAAGCATGCCAGGCCTCCCTGTCCATCACCAACTCCTGGAGTTAACTCAAACTAATGTCCATTGAGTCAGTGATGCCATCTGACCATTTCATTGTCTGTTGTCCCTTTCTCCTCCTGCCTTCAATCTTTCCCAGCATCAGGGTCTTTTCCAATGAGTCAGTTCTTTGCATCAGGTAGCCAAAGTTTTGGAGTTTCATCTTCAACATTAGATTCAGTTGATTGATGGTGCTGTTCATTTCAACTATATAGTTAATGATTTTCTGCTCCTTGACCTGTCAGTTACTGATTTTAGGGCTTAAAGTCTTCAACTATGACAGTGGATTTTTCTATTTCTCCTTTCAGTTCTATCAGTTTTTTCCTCGCTTATTTTGATGTACAGTTTTTGCGTGCACACACATTAAGCATTGTATGCCTACTTGAAGAATTGACCCCTTGATCTTTATGTGATGCCCTCTGTATATCTAATATTTTTTCTTACACTAAAATCTGCTTTGTCTGAAATTAATATAGCTATTCCTGATTTCTTTTTATTAGTGTTAGTACAGTACATTTTCTGTCAATGTTTTTAAAATTAAAGTAGGCTTCTTGTAGACAACACACACATTTTTTATCTTGTTTTGTTAATCCAGTCTGATAGTCTTTATATGCATATTAAGACCATTTAAATGATTATTGATAAAGTTGCCTTAAATATTTATCATATTTGTTATTACTTTTTATTCATTGCTGTCTTTGAGTTTGTTGTTGTTGTTTTTCATTCTTTTTTTTCTGCATTCTCTGTTTTCAATTGATCATTTTATGTGATTTGCATTTCTCACTTCTCTTAGCATATTCTTTATACTTCTCTTAAAATTTTATTACTGGTTGTCCTACAGTTTGCTATATACATTTACAGCTAATTTAAGTCCATTCTCAAATAAAATTGTGCCACTTCATTATTAGTTTAGGGACCTTTTATCAAATGTCTTCCACCCATCCCTTATAATATTGTTGCCATATATTTCACTTAATCATAAGGTATAATCATCCTAAGATTTATTGCAATTATTATTTTGAAAAAGCTATTATCTATAAACATTTATGAATAAGAAAATTTTAAAATATTTTATTTTATCTTTATTCCTTCTCAATTCTGAATGGTAATTTTGCTAAATCTAGATTTCTAAGATTTTTTTTTTTCTTTTCACAGTCTAATATATCACTCCACTCTCTTCTTGCTTGAATAGTGCCTGAAGAGAAGCCTGGCATAATTCTTATTCTTGTTTATCTATAGGTAAGATATTTATTGCTCCTGTCCCCATCCTGGCTTCTTTAAATATTTTATTTGTCTCCAATATTCTGAAGTTTGACTTTAAGATACCTAGACATAGATTTTTTAGTATTTATCTTACTTGATGTTCTTAGAGCATGTTGGCTTTGTGTCTGTCAAAAATTTTAGAAAGTTCTTAGCCAGTATTACTTTAAATATTTCTTTTTATTTTTCTTCCTCTTCTGATATTTCCATCATTTGTGTATTTCATCATTTGCATGTTCTGGCATTCCTAGATACTCTATTCTATCGTTTCCATTCCTTTTTTTTTCTTTACATTTCACTGTGGGAATTTTATATTGTTATATCTTCAAGTTCACTGTTTCTTTCCCTGACTGTATTCAATTTACTAGTGAGCCCATCAAAGGTATTCTTCATTTCTGCTACATTGTTCTTTGATTTTTTTGTGATACTGTGTTCAAGTTTGCATCTCTCCACTTATATTATCCATACATTCTTGCATATTATTGACTTTTTACATTAAAACCTTTAGCATATTGTAATTATTTTAAGTTCTTGTTCAATTAATTTCAAAATCTGTGTCCTATCTGGCTGTGGTTTTGAGGTATTCCCTGTATCTTCAGACTATATTTCTGCCTTTTATCTTGATTTGGTAATGTTGTTGTTGCTGAAAGCCGGAAGTGATACAGCAGGTAAAAGGAAACAAGGTAAATCTTTATTGTGTGTTTTTATGTTTATCTGTCTGGGAGATAAACTCTATTTATTGTTCACTGTAACTATAAGTGTCAGAAGCTGAAGTTTTCTCTGGTAACCTAGTTTTTGTTTCCCTTGCCATCTTTGTGTTCCCTTAAGGACTTCATGGGCTTCCCTGGTGTCTCAGATGGTAAAGAATCTGTCTGTAATGAGGGAGACCCAGGTTCAGTCGCTGAGTCAGGAAGATTCCCTGGAGAAGGGAATGGCAACCCACTTAGGCAGTATTCTTACCTGGAGAATTGCATAGACAGAAGAGCCTTGTGGGATACAGTTCATGGGGTCTCAAAGGTCAGACATGACTGAATGTCTAGCACTTTCAGGGACTTAATAGAATCTGAGTCTTGAGATTCTTTTAGCTGTAAATACTTATTATTATTATTATTCAGGAGCCCTATTGTACTCCGTAGATAAGACAGGATCACTGGAAGCAGCTGGACTTAGATATTTCCATTCCTCCACATTGGTTGCTGCTACTGCTGCTGCTAAGTCGCTTCAGTCATGTCTGACTCTGCGCAACCCCAAAGACGGCAGCCCACCAAGCCCCCCGTCCTGGGATTCTCCAGGCAAGAACACTGGAGTGGGTTGCCATTTCCTTCTCCAACGCATGAAAGTGAAAAGTGAAAGTGAAGTCGCTTAGTCATGTCCAACTCCCAGCGACCCCATGGACTGCAGCCCACCAGGCTCCTCTGTCCATGGGATTTTCCAGGCAAGAGTACTGGAGTGGGGTGCCATTGCCACATTGGTTAGGTTTAATCAAATAATTTCCCTTGTGGGCGAGCACTTATTATGAAATACAGAAATGTGTAGGCTTATTTCAAAAGCTAGTTTTCCATTCTTACAGCTGAAAGCAGAAGGAAATTTTCTGCCAATCTCTACAGAGTCTATTGGAACTACTGGAGATAAAAGACCCTGATACTCAGAAGGATTGAAGGTAGGAGGAGAAGGGGATAACAGAAGACAAGATGGTTGGATGACATCACTGATTCAATGAACCTGAGTTTGAGCAAGCTACGGGAGATGGTAAAGGATAGGGAAGCCAGGCAGGCTGCAGTCCATGGGGTCACAAGAATCCGACATGACTGAATGACTGGACAACAACAACAAGTTTGAGGTTAAAACCATAAATGCATGGGAATGCCCCCAAGGTCAGGCTGCTGTAAAATTTTATTTCTCAAACTAGTTTATATTCAGTCTCCAGAAATTAGTCAACTTCCCTTTAAGTATCCTTACCTGATGCTGGTTCCAACAGTAGTTTCTGCTGTTAGCCAAAAAGCCAAATGTATTCTCTATATCTGCCTATCTTGAGAATTTTCAGTCATCTGTTCTGTGACCTTAATTCTCTAGTGTATCTAAAAAGAACTGTATTCTTCAAAGAGCTAGAACAAATAATTTCACAATTTGTATGGAAATACAAAAAACCTCGAATAGCCAAAGCTATCTTGAGAAAGAAGAATGGAACTGGAGGAATCAACCTACCTGACTTCAGGCTCTATTACAAAGCCACAGTTATCAAGACAGTATGGTACTGGCACAAAGACAGAAATATTGATCAATGGAACAAAATAGAAAGCCCAGAGATAAATCCACACGCATATGGACACCTTATCTTTGACAAAGGAGGCAAGAATATACAATGGATTAAAGACAATCTCTTTAACAAGTGGTACTGGGAAACTGGTCAACCACTTGTAAAAGAATGAAACTAGAACACTTTCTAACACCATACACAAAAATAAACTCAAAATGGATTAAAGATCTCAATGTAAGACCAGAAACTATAAAACTCCTAGAGGAGAACATAGGCAAAACACTCTCCAACATCCATCAGAGCAGGATCCTCTATGACCCACCTCCCAGAATATTAGAAATAAAAGCAAAAATGAACAAATGGGACCTAATTAAACTTAAAAGTTTCTGCACAACAAAGGAAACTTTTAGCAAGATGAAAAGGCAGCCTTCAGAATGGGAGAAAATAATAGCAAATGAAGCAACTGACAAACGACTAATCTCAAAAATATACAAGCAACTCCTACAGCTCAACTCCAGAAAAATAAATGACCCAATCAAAAAATGGGCCAAAGAACTAAATAGACATTTCTCCAAAGAAGACATATAGATGGCTAACAAACACATGAAAAGATGCTCAACATCATTCATTATCAGAGAAATGCAAATCAAAACCACTATGAGGTACCATTTCACGCCAGTCAGAATGGCTGCGATCCAAAAGTCTACAAGCAATAAATGCTGGAGATGGTGTGGAGAAAAGGGAACCCTCTTACACTGTTGGTGGGAATGCAAACTAGTACAGCCACTATGGAGAACAGTGTGGAGATTCCTTTAAAAACTGGAAATAGAACTGCCTTATGATCCAGCAATCCCACTGCTGGGCATACACACTGAGGAAACCAGAAGGGAAAGAGACACGTGTACCCCAATGTTCATTGCAGCACTGTTTATAATAGCCAGGCCATGGAAGCAACCTAGATGCCCATCAGCAGATGAATGGATAAGAAAGCAGTGGTACATATACACAATGGAGTATTACTCAGCCATTAAAAAAATACATTTGAATCAGTTCTAACGAGGTGGATGAAACTGGAGCCTATTATACAGAGTGTAGTAAGCCAGAAAGAAAAACACCAATACAGTATACTAATGCATATATATGGAATTTAGAAAGACGGTAACAATAACCCTGTGTACGAGACAGCAAAAGAGACACCGATGTATAGATCAGTCTTCTAGACTCTGTGGGAGAGGGAGAGGGTGGGGAGATTTGGGAGAATGGCATTAAAACATGTATAATATCATGTATGAAACGAGATGCCAGTCCAGGTTCGATGCAAGATACTGGATGCTTGGGGCTGGTGCACTGGGATAATCCAGAGAGATGGTATGGGGAGGGAGGAGGGAGGAGGGTTCAGGATGGGGAACACATGTATACCTGTGGCGGATTCATTTTGATATTTGGCAAAACTAATACAATATTGTAAAGTTTAAAAATAAAATAAAATTTTAAAAAAAGGAGTTGTTGTTTTTTCATTTGTCAGCTTTTTTTGTTGTTTTTGTGAAGATGCCAGCTCTTTTTGTTTTTTTGAGGATCCAAACTCTTTATATTTTAGATTGGAAATTAGAAGTTCTTTTTTTTTTTTTTTTTTTTTGATATATAAAAATAAAGATCTCAAAAAAAAAAAAAAGCAATTGAAGAGTATGGTAACCACATTTTAGAGAGTTAAAAACAAATAAGAATCATTTTAAACCAATAATTCTATAGTTATCAAAAAATGTCTTTTTAATGAAGGCAAAATGACAAGATTTTCAAAAGTAGAAAAGCTGAAAGTTTATATAACCAATGAATCTACACTTCAAAATATATGAGAGGTAGTCCCTCATACACAGAGAATCTGTCACAAGATTTAAAAAAAATGAGTAAAGTAACTAATAATTTAAATGAATAATTATTTAATAATTTTTAGTCTTTAAAGTATAATGAGCTTAAACAAAAAATTACAGTGGGCTTGAATTTTATAGTGCATGTATAAAAATATCATGCTGTTATGCTACTGACAGCCATAGCATAAAGACAAAAAGGTGAAACACAGAAGTGTATTATAGCACAATTCTTAACTATATGTGAGTTTATACAATATTATTTGATAGGTTCACTCTGAAAAGATGGGCTTCCCTCATGGCTCAGATGGTATAGAATCTACCTGCAATGCAAGAGACCGACAACTAACACTTTCACTTTTTAGTTTGAGAAGATACTGATGCATGTTAAACTGTAAAGAAACTATTACAGTAAAAAAAAAAAAACAACCAAGAATTGTATTGGACTTCCCTGGTGGTACAGTGGATAAGAATAGACCTGCCAGTGCAAGGAACATGGAATTATTCCACATGTCTGTGCGCTACAACTTCTGAGCCTGCATGCCACAACAATTGAAGCTCATATCTGTAGAGTCTGCAATCCACAACAAGAGAAGCCACTGCAATGAGAAGCCTGCACACCGCAGCAAAGAATAGCCCCCACTCGCCACAACTAGAGAAAGCCCACATGCAGCAACAAAGACTCAACTCAAATTAAAAAAAATAAATACATTAAGAAAGCCAGAATTATAGTTAGTAGATTAACAGGAAATAAACCATACCAATGAAAGACTCATCCAAAAGAAAGCACAAAAAGAGAAAGAAACCAAAGAGAGATTTAGAAATATAAAACATACAGTCAAATGATAGGTTCAAACTAGCCACATTGATTATCATTTTAAATGTAATTAAGAGTTAGAGATTGATTGATTGATTAAAGAAATAAAATCCAAGTTAATACTGTTTGCCCTGGAATATAGTTTTAATATAAAGACACAAATATATTTAAAAAATAAAATAATGGGAAATGGTATAGAAAGTGAAACTGAAAGTTGCTCAGTCGTGTCCAGCTCTTTGTGACCCCATGAACTATGTAGTCCATGGAATTCTCCAGGCCAGGATACTGGAATGGGTAGCCTTTCTCTTCTCCCGGGGATTTTCCCAAGCCAGGGATTGAATCCAGGTCTCCCTCGTTGCAGGCAGATTCTTAATGGCTGAGCCACAAGGGAAGCCCAAGAATACTGGAGTTGGTAGCCTATCCCTTCTCCAGCAGATCTTCCAGACCGAGAAATTGAACTGGGGTCTCCTGCATTGCAGGCGGATTCTTTACCAAGTGAGGTTTGAGGGAAGTCCTGGGAAATGGTATATGCTAACACTAATAGAAAGAAAACTTAAATGGCTATATTATCAAACAAGATAAATTTGGGAATAAAGGATATTATGAGATAAAGGAAGTCATTTCATTGTTGTAAAAGTGTTATGTGATCAGGAAGGCATACAAATCCTCGATATTTATGCAGTTAATCATAGACCTTCAAATGCATGAAACAAAACATTATAGAACTGAAAGGAGAAGTAAACAGGCAAAAAAATTGCATTATAAAATTTTAATACCATCTCTAAACAACTGATAAAATAAGTAGACAGAAAATATATGGAAAATGAGTAATAATTTCAGCAAACTTGATCTAATTAAAATTTATAAATACTTTGCACAACAGCATTAGAATGAATATTTTTTCTAGTACACGTAGGACATTAGTTAAGAGAGAATATATTCTGACACATAACAAAAGTCTCAGTACAGTTCAAAGGATTCAATTCATAGAAAATATATTCTCTGTTCACAATGGAATTAAATTAGAAATATAAAAAAATATTTCTGAAAAATTACCATACATTTGTAAACTAAATAACTTAGTTGTATATAAGCTGTGGTTCAAAGATGAATTCATAAAAGAAAACAGGAAGAGTATCTGTATTCAATAAAAATGAAAATATAAGATATCAAAATTGTGTGATAGAACTAAAGCAGCATTTAGTTGGAAATTTATAGCCTGTGAGAAACAAAAGGCTATCAATGACATCAAATGATTGAATGAAAGCAGAAGAAAAACATGAAACCCAAAATCATTTAAAAAGAACCCAGAGAAACAATAAAGAAAATACATAAAACCAAAAGATGGTTGTTCGAGAAGATTAATAAAATTTAGAAACTTCTTTTCATATTGACCAGTGAAAAATGAGTGAAGATATAAATTAATAACATCTGGAATTATATAGAAGCATCACTATAGAATATGGAGATATAAAAAATAAAAGTCCAATCTTAACAAATTTATACTGGTTCAACTCCTTAGGTAAAATGGACAAAGTCTTTGAAATCTTACTCAAAAATAAATGGTCTAAATTGTCCTATAGCTATTTTTAGAATTGAATATTGGTAAAAAAAAAAAAAAGAAAGAAAGAAAAAAAAAAATAAGCAAAAATTCCCACAAAGAGTACTCCAGACAAAGAGTTTTACTGGTGAATTCTATGAAATAGTTAATGAACAAATAATAAAATTTGTGCAATAAATCTTGTGTGAATCATAGCAAACTGTGGAAAATTCTTAAATAGATGGGAGTACCAGACCACCTTATCTGTTTCCTGAGAAAGCTGTGTGCGGGTCAAGAAACAACAGTTAGAACTGGACATGAAACAAGGGACTGGTTTCAAACTGGGAGAGGAATGTGATAAGAATCTATATTGTCGTGTATGTGTGCATGCTAAGTTTCTTCAGTCATGTCTGACTCTTTGCAACCTAAGGACCATAGCCCACTAGGCTCTTCTGTCTATGGGATTCCGCAGGCAAGAATACTGGAGTGGGTTGCCATGCCCTTCTCAAGGGGATCTTTGCAACCCAGGGATTGAACCTGTGTGTCTTATATCTCCTGCATTGGCAGGCAGGTTCTTTACTACTAATGCCACCTCACCCTGTTTATTTAACTTCTATGCAGAGCATGTCATGCAAAATGACAAGCTGGATATATCACAAGATGGAATCAAGATTACTGGGAGAAATATCAGCAACCTCAGATATGCAGATGATGCCACGATAATGGCAGAAAGTGAAGGAACTGAAGAGCCTCTTGATGACGATGAAAGAGGAGAGTGAAAGCTGGCTTGAAACTCAGCACTGAAAAAACAAAGATCATGACATTTGGTCCCATCACTTCATGGAAAATAGAAAGGCGGGGGGAGGGGGGTAGTGGAAGCAGTGACAGATTTTCTTTTCTTGGGATTCAAAATCATTGCAGATGGTGACTGTAGTCATGAAATTAAAAGATGCTTGCTCCATTGAAAGAAAGCTGTGACAACCTAGACAGTATATTAAAAAGCAGAGACATCACTTTGCAAAAAAAGGTCATATAGTCAAAGCTATGTTTCTTCAGTAGTCAGGTACAGATGTGAAAGCTGGGCTATAAAGGATGTTGAGCACTAAAGAACTGATGTTTTCAAACTGTGGTGCTGGAGAAGACCTTTGAGAGTCCATTGGACTGTAAAGAGATTAAACCAGTCAACCCTAAAGGAAATCAACCCTGACTATTTGTTGAAAGGACTATTGCTGAAGCTGAAACTCCAATCTTTTGGCCACCTGACGTGAAGAACTGACTCATTGGAAAAGATCCTGATGCTGGGAAAGATTGAAGGCAAAGGGAGAAGATGGCAGCAGAGGATGAGATGGTTAAATAGCATTACTGACTCAATGGATATGAATTTGAGCAAACTCCTCAAGATAATGGAGGACAGAAGAGCATGGCATGCTACAGTTTAGTCTATGGGATTGCAAAAACTCAGACACAACTTAGTGATTGAACAACAACAACAATAAATCTTGCATAAAATTAATCAAAAGTGAGTACTTCATAAGTCAGTCTATGAAACCAACAATGCCTTGACACCAAAAGCAGTTTAAGAGATATTATAAAGCAAAAGAGAAGATTTCATACTAATATTCCTCATGGACATTGATAAAAAACTACTAAACCTAACAACATAAGAATTATATGACTAATTTTAATGTGTTTGAACTGAGCTAGGCTGTGATGTTATTGTACTGTTAAACATAGTTTCGATGTTACTATGAAATATTTTGGCAGATATGAATATCATTTATGATCAGTTCAGTTCAGTTCAGTCACTCAGTTGTATCTGACTCTATGCAACCCCATGAATCGCAGCACGCTAGGCCTCCCTGTCTATCACCAACTCCCGGAGATCACTCAGACTCATGTCCATCGAGTTAGTGATGCCATCCAGCCATCTCATCCTCTGTAGTCCCCTTCTCCTCCTGCCCTCAATCCCTCCCAGCATCAAAGTCTTTACCAATGAGTCAACTCTTCACACGAGGTGGCCAAAGTATTGGAGTTTCAGCTTTAGCATTGTTCCTGCCAAAGAAATCCCAGGGCTGATCTCCTTCAGAATGGACTGATTGGATCTCCTTGCAGTCCAAGGGACTCTCAAGAATCTTCTCCAACACCACAGTTCAAAAGCATCAATTCTTCAGCACTCAGCTTTCTTCACAGTCCAATTCTCACATCCATATATGACCAAAGGAAAAACCATAACCTTGACTAGATGGACCTTTGTTGGCAAAGTAATGTCTCTGCTTTTCAATATGCTATCTCAGTTGGTCATAACTTTTCTTCCAAGGAGAAAGCATCTTTTAATTTCATGGTTGCAGCCACCATCTGCAGTGATTTTGGAGCCCCCAAAAATAAAGTCTGACGCTGTTTCCCCTGTTTCCCCATCTATTTCCCATGAAGTGATGGGACCAGATGCCATGATCTTCATTTTCTGAATGTTGAGTTTTAAGCCAACTTTCTCACTCTCCTCTTTCACTTTCATCAAGAGGCTTTTTAGTTCTTCTTCACTTTCTGCCATAAGAGTGGTGTCATCTGCATATCTGAGGTTATTCATATTTCTCCTGCAATCTTGATTCCAGCTCGTGCTTCTTCCAGCCCAGCGTTTCTCATGATGTACTTTGCATATAAGTTAAATAAGCAGGATGACAATATACAGCCTTGACGTACTCCTTTTCCTATTTGGAACCAGTCTGTTGTTCCATGTCCAGTTCTAACTGTTGCTTCCTGACCTGCATACAGGTTTCTCAAGAGGCAGGTCAGGTGGTCTGGTATTCCCATCTCTTTCAGAATCTTCCACAGTTTATTGTGATCCACACAGTCATTTATGATAAGTTGATTCTAAGGAAAGGAAATCGCTCTTGCTAATTGCCCTTGAGCCTTATCCAATAATTTGAATTCCTTAAAAACAAAAACTGAGGTTTCCCAATATTGAGAGAATCCTGCCTCAAAACTGCATAATAGTAATCCTTCCTGAGTTCCCAGACTTCTAGGCTGTGTTATGGATTTCAGACTTGCCATGTCTCTCAATCATATGAGAAACAAATTCCTCAAAACTTTTCTATCTTTCTCAGCAGATAAAAGGATCAATACAGATGTATAAATAGATCTGTATAGACATGGAACCATGTATATTTGATCAGTTCTATTTCTCTGTAGAGCTATGACTAAAACAGTGACTTGTTATCTGGAATATAGCACTGACTTAACATTTGAAAGTCAAAAAATAAATCCCCATATTAAGAAAAAAATGAAACTTAAGTTATCATCTCACACACACACACACACACACACAAACATTTGAAAAAAAAATCCCAAATAATAAAACTGCTCAGCAAATTGCAAATAGGAAAAACAAACAAAAAACCAAAAATTAGCTCTTTTCAGGCTAACAAAGGGCATCTGCAAAACACAACAAAACAAAACACACCTACAATTGTTTAGCTGAGAATGATTGAATTCCACACCCCTAAAATCAGGAACAAGACAAGAATGCTGATTTTCATTTCTATTCTTTCTTTTACTGGAGGTTTTATCAGCGTAATAAAGGAAATAAAAGATTTCAAATGGATAAGGAAGAAGTACAACTGTTTTAAATTTATATTTGATAAGTTAATGTATGTAGAAAATCTGATGGATTCTACAAAATAAAACAACATACAATTTAACCAACATTACCAAAGTTGCAAGACACAAGATCAATATATGAAAAGCGGTCATATTTCTAGAGAAGAATGAAAAATTGGAAACTAAAGAGCAATACTATTTGTTAAAAACATTTTTTGAAACTATGTATGGTGATGGATGTTAACTGGACTTATTGTGATGATCATTTTTCTGTATTTGCAAGTATTGTATCATTATGTTGTGTGCCTGAAACTAATATAATACTATATATCAATTATACCTCAATTTAAAAACATAGCAACAAAATTAAAAAATGCTTAGAAATAAATTTGACAAAATATGTTCAAGGCCTATAAAATAAATACTATAAAACATTACTGGAATAAATTAAATAAGACCTAAATAAATGTTGAGAAATTCCATGTTCATGGATGAGAAAAATTAATATTAAAATATAATTTCCCCAAATTAATCTGTAGATTCATGCATTCCCAGTTAAAATTCAAGTGGGCTTTTATTGTAGAATTTACCAGCCAAATACAAAATTTATGTAAAAAAGACTTATGTGATCATCTAATATAATGTAATTTCAGAACTTATTATGATGCTACAGTAATTAAGATGGCAAGATTCCTGATATAAAATATAGAGAAGTAGATCTATAAAACAGAAGAGAAACTCCAAAAATAGACTAATATTTCAAGAGTGATTGATTTTCAACAAAAGTACAATGACAATTCAGTTTGTTGTTTAGTCCCTAAATCATGTCCAATCCTTTGTGACCCCCATAGACTGTAGCATTCCAGGTTCCTCTGTCCATGGAATTTTCCAGGCAAGAATACTATTGTGGGATGCCAGTTCCTACTCCACAGAATCTTCCAGACCCAGGGATTGAACCCATGTTTCTTGGGCCTTTTGCATTGGCAAGCAGATTCTTTATCACGAGCACCACGCCATACTACGTACAAGATTCAACTCAAAATGTATCACAGACATAATTGTAAAACCTAAGTCTATGAAAGTATGAGACAAAAACACAGGAGAAAATCTTTTGTTTCCCAGGATTAGTGAAAGTTATTTAGGTATAACACAAGCAATATAATCTGTATTTAAAAATGACAAGTTGGCTGTTATCAAATTTTTAAAAATATTTTTTAAATAACATTGTTGAGATAATGGAAAAGTCATAGCCTAGAAGAAATTATTTGCCAATAATTTATCCAATAAAACAATTATATCCAACATAAAAAAAAAGAATACCAAAATCAATTATAAGAAAACCAGAAATATTTTAGTGTTTTTCTTAGAAAGTTATATTATTTACACCAACCATACTACATATAGGAATTTACCCAAGAGAAGTTATGGCATATATCCTTACCAAAATATGGACTTCAGTGTTCACACAAGTTTTATCTGGAATACTTAGAAAATTGAAACAGCACAAATGTCCATCAGCAGATGAATGAATAAACAAATAGTGATCTAGAAATACAGTAGAATAAAACTCTTCAATAAGAAATGAACTACTGATATTTATAATGACATAGATGGGTATCAAAATAATTAGGCAAAAGAAAGAAGCCAGATTAAAAAAAGGTAAACAGTTTATGATTCCTTTTTTATAAAATTATTTTAAAATATAATGAACCTATATACTAGAAAAAGGGATCAATGTTTGCTTGGAAATGTTAAGAAGGAAGGGAAGGAGAGGTTACAAAGGAATAAGAAGGAACTTTTAAGGTGATTGATATGTTCAATGCTCTTCATTTTAGTGATAATTCCATAGGTATATACATATGGAAAAACTCATCAAATGTAACAGCTCAAATATATGTAGTGTATTGTATGTCAATTGTGCCTAAATAAATGTTTTCAAAGATGAATCTCTTCTACTCAAAAATAATCATGAAAATTATTTCTCTAGCTTTGCATATCTGCATACTATTTTGCATATCTGCATACTATTCTGCATATCTGCATACTATTTTAGATTCCATGTTTCACTGCACCGTTTACAGAGTTACTACCATAATCCTGTGATATCCTTTGGAGATAGCCTTGGATTTTGGAGATGAGGATAATTATATTCATCTTACTTCTGAAGAAAAAGAATTGCTAGAAGATATAGAGAATCACATGAAGGATATTCACACAAAAAAGCCTATGGCAGAGAGGGTAAATATGTAACATGCTAAATGTCAGAGTGGGAGAAAAAACAATCTGTTTGATGTTCTGGGTCAGATCAGAACATATGGATTGATATAAATCTTTGCCAGCTCCATCACTTGGTTGTGGCATCTGTCACTGACCGTTGATAGACAAGAACTCAAATCATATGGCTCATCTGTCATGCTGCAATGACTGTCCAAATGTGTTACTTACCAAAAAAAAAAAAAAAAACAAAAAATAAAAAAACCCTGATCTGCCAGATTCACGTGAGAGTCTTCATTTGGAGGGATGCTGGTGACCAAAAGATTTAAAAATGAATAGTATTGTGCACATGTAGAGAAAGTGTAATACCAGATTGTTTCTACTTTATATGAAAATGCTTTCTCTACCCAACTCAGGTTCATAGGGGTTAAGTAATGTACTCTGGGTTTAAATTCTGAAGCAATCTGGTTATAGATACTTATTTCAATTGAATAGGAATAGAAAGAAACAATGATTTGAATTTCATGTAACTTCTTATCAAATAAGACATCCTACCTCACTCTGATTACTTTTCTACAATGTTGTTTAATTGCTAAGTTGTGTCCAATTCCTTGCAACCCCATGGACTGCAGCATTCCAGGTTTCCTTGTTCTTAATTATCTCCAAGTTTGCTCAGAGTCATGTCTATTGAGTCGGTGATGCTATCCAACCATCTCATCCTCTGTCACCCTCAATCTTTCCCAGCATCAGGGTCTTTTCCAATGAGTCAGCTATTTGCATCAGGTGGCCAAAGTAATGGAGTTTCAGCATCAATCCTTATAATGAATATTCAAGGTTGATTTTCTTTGGGATTGACTGGTTTGATCGCCTTGCTGTCCAAGGGACTAAGAGTCTTCTCCAGCACAGTTCAAAAACATCAATTCCTTGATACACAGCCTTCTTTATGGTTCAACTCACATCCATACATGATTACTAGAAAATTTATGTGTGTGTGTGTGTGTGTGTGTGTGTGTGTGCGTGCGCATGCTCAGTCACGTAACTATTCAACCCTATAAACTATAGCCCACCAGGCTCTCCTGTCCATGGGATTCTCCAGGAAAGAATACTGAAGTGGATTACTAGGCCCTCCTCCAGGGAGTCTTCCTGACCAAGGGATGGAACCCATGTCTCTTAAGTCTCCTTCGTTGGCAATCAGGTTCTTTACCACTAGCGTCACCATAGCTTTGACTATACGGACCTTTGTTGGCAAAGTGATAGCTCTCTTTTTTAATACGCTATCTAGATTTATCATAGCTTTTCTCCCAAGGAGCAAGCATCTTTTAATTTCATGGCTGCAGTCACCATCTGCAATGATTTTTGAGCCCAAGAATATAAAATCTGCTAGTTTCTACTTTTTCCCCATCTATACGCCATGAAAAGAGTTTTAGAATTTAGGGGTTTAACTGGAACAGGGATAGTTTATTGAGGAGACTTGAAAGAACCAGGAGATAGAGAGGGTGTGAGAACCGATCAAGTCACATTTCAACTAGAAATCTATCCAGCACACACACTATTTTGTAAGGACTCCCCACACCAGATCAATCCTGGTGGGTGTACTGATTTTTGGAAAGCCATGTTATTATTACGTGGCCCTACTCTCCAACCACAGATGGTTGTGTCAGTGGTTGTTTTGTGACCCAGACTGAGAAACGGATGCATTTTTCCCTAACCCTGTATGATCATATGGCCATGGTGCTTGAGCTATCATCTATCAACACCAAGATAACTGTAGGTATATGTTTCAAACAAAAAGACACTTTCCGATACCCTACTCAGTAGCCTCTGGCTAAGAGATATCCTTCTCTAGATAGATAGACAGATACAGAAATAGAGATATGGATAAGAATAGAGATAGGTCTGTCTATATATATGCAGATCTAGAGAAACAAATTTGTATTACTATTTTTAGAGAAGAAAGAATCCACCCTTTTATTCAAATAAAATTGGCATACATATGCTAAATATTGGGCTTCCCTTGTGTCTCCGCTGGTAAAGAATCCAGTTGCAATGAGAGAGACCTGGGTTCTATCCCTGGGTTGGGAAGATCCTCCCTGGAGAAGGGAAAGGCTCCCCACTCCAGTATTCTGGCCTGGAGAATTCCATGGGCTGTATAGTCCATGAGGTCACAAAGAGACGGACATGACTGAGCGACTTTCACTGCACTTTACATATGCTAATTATATTAAAAATATATATATATATTACTGTAAAATATGTATATTTTTCCATCGGTCAATCAAGAATAGAACTGGACATCATCTTCATTCACTCTGGGATCTTTCTGTACTTTTACCTATTGGCTTCCAGGAGATTTTTTTTTATTCTTATAATTTTTTATGATAAACTATATGTAAGCTACCTGGACTGAATTTCATTTCTTGGAGCAAAGGTTTTAGATTGACAAGGATGTTTTAACATTTAAATGCTGTCATAATTTACAGTCTGTAGAAACACAATTTGGGTCCATATATACCATCTGTGATAGATGACTAGCTAATGTCTTTTCCATTACTCTCAGGACCTAAAATCTAAATATATGAAGCCACTGCATCAAGGATCCATATGTTCAATTAATACAGCACCATAATCACTCTGAATAATTTTTATTTGGAATTGAAATTATCTCTGTATAAATTTTATTAGTCTTACTCATATTCTCTTGGAATATCACAAGCTACAGCAGGGGTTAATAACAAAGATGAACCCTGGCTCAGATCCCAGGTCAGCTATTTCCTGGTATTGTGATCTTGAATAAGGTATTGAACTTTACTCTTTCTTAGTTTCCATGTTGTTATGGTGATTAAAAGGTATAACAAAGGTAATTTTTTTTTTTTTTTTGTAATCAGTCTGTTTTATGAGCCCTAATCTTTGCTTCAGATTGAAACTGGAAGTGCTTTAGTGTAATCATTGTTGATAGTGTGTTGCTAAAGGTTTTATTTTAATAATAGTTTGATAGCTAGATTGAAAAAAAAATCCTGTTTTTTAATTCTTCAATCAAAGCTGAGAATCTTCAAGTTCTTGATCTGTACCCCCAGAAACAAATGCCTTGAGTACAAACAGCTCAGGACTTGTTTGTTCAAGATGATAGTGAGAATTTGAGGCCAGATGACTTCTATTTAAACTGTTGGTCCCTTTCTATCCTAACTACATGACTCTCCTGCTTCAGTTGGTCTTGCACTGGGGTTTCAATGGGACACTTGTTTGTGAGGAATGTGAGGTAGCCTGTGTAAGCAAAGGAGCATTTTCACCATTGGAGGACACTTTTCTAACTTGACTTCCAGATTGAAAACTAGCTTTCCAGTTACTAGACCCTTAATGGGGAATCAGGAAGAAATTGACAAATGTGTGATTGAATGAATAAATGTAATTCACATATTAGGGGCAGCACTAAGATCACTTTTTGATCAAAAAGTAGGCCTGGAACAAGAACTGCTTTTGAATTTTTATTATACATTTTATTGCTTATGTCGATCAAACATGAGCTTCTTCTTTTGGAGCAGCAAAGAAATAATTGAAATTTTGTTGACTTCACTTGTTAAATAGGCCTGCCTGCCTGCTGGCATGCTCATTCATTTCCAACTCTTTATGACCCCATGGACTATAGCTCACGAGGCTCCCCTGTCCATAGGATTATCCTGGCAAGAATATCGGAGTGGGTTGCCATTTTCTCCTCCAGGGGATCTTCCCAACACAGGGATCAAACCTGGGTCTCCTGAGTCTCCTGCATTTTTTGCGTTGCAGGTGGATTCTTTATCTCTGAGCCATCAGGGAAGCCCCATAAAACAGGACAGTCAGCACAGTTTGCCACCAGGACCATCAGAAGTATTGCCATGTTTATACCTACCCTAAACTCCTTACAGAGTGCCCATTGTTAGTAAGTAGAAATGCTATTAATGATTTTATTCAAAATTTTTGTCATCAGTTTTCTCCTCTCATGAAGGGGTCTGTGTTATTTTTCAATAACATGATTTCACAATTATGTTGCTTTGTCTTAAATAAATAGTTACATGTTTGCTTCAACTAATACAATTTTAATCCGCATATTCTGGTGGGTGCATTATTGGTCCCTGACTATCACAGGAAATGTTACCACAGAAAAGAGATTCTCCCAACTCTATTTCCATCTTAAGATTTATGGTCCTATAAATTAGTTAATTCTATGCATAGAATCCCCTTGACATGAAAGAGATTGTTATTTATATTTAAATATATTAACCATATCTACTCCATTCTTTACTAAATATAACAACCAACATGCTCCATTTACCTCACCTAGATAGCTGTTTTGCACTTTTTGTGTGGGTCATAAAACGGAAAATGTGCAATGAAATAGTGCTTAGGAGGACTACAGCCATATACTGTACTGGTTGCATTGCTATATAAGAATTTAATCACAGAATAGTTTCAAATTCCACTTACTTCACTACCTTCCCATCCAGATTCTGAATTTTAAAAAGTTCACTGTTTGAGCTAAAGATGGCTGCTTCAGTAATTCATAGCACATTCATAAGTAGATGAAATTTGATAAGCTCACGTAAGTCATGCTTTGTCATCCCTGAGGCCTGTATATGAATATTGGGGCATTGATGGGCCTTTCTGTAATTGTTAGAGAGCTCTAGTGCTCAAGAGTTTCCAATAATCTACAATTATGTAATTAAGTTCACCTGCCCCTTCTCTAAAGGTCAAGTCTCTGTCCCTTCAAGAAATCTATACAAGCTCTCATCTTCTTAACCTGACCTTCTGTTGTGGTTTATAGCATTCTTTGTCCTAGGATCTCATGCTAATTAACTGAATTCCTAAAACATGTCTGGTGCTGTATAGAGCATGGACAGGGTAGATGAAGTAAATAGTCGCCACATAGGACTTACATCCCATTTTATCATATATTCATAGCATAATATCCAGGAATAACTTCATTTTTCAGAAAAACTGCCAATATATACAAGGCTGGTCAAGATATGACCTAGTAGAGCATATCAGTTCAGTTCAGTTGCTCAGTCATGTCTGACTCTTTGTGACCCCATGAATCACAGCATGCCAGGCTTCCCTGTCCATCCCCAACTCCCGGAATTTACCCAAACCCATGTCCATTGAGTTGGTGATGCCATCCAACCATCTCATCCTCTGTCGTCCCCTTCTCCTCCTGTCCTCAATCTTTCCAAGCATCAGGGTCTTTTCCAATGAGTCAGCTCTTCGCATCAAGTGGCCAAAGTATTGGAGTTTCAGCTTCAACATCAGTCCTTCCAATGAACACCCAGGACTGATCTTTAGGATGGACTGGTTGGATCTCCTTGCAGTCCAAAGGACTCTCAAGAGCATATAACTGTTGAATATTATGAGTCAATACAGTGATCAAGCAGCAGAGGAAATTCAGTTATTCACATGATTTGGAACCAAGAACATAGAGTACATGCAGAAATATGAAATTCGGTGGTGAATCAGTAATTAATCAATGGTTATTCATTCTTTCACTTGTGTATTAATTTAATAGTAATCATATGTTTATCAACAATGCCATACCAGAAATTCTGCTAGGAGCTGTTGTGATTCAAAACATTGATTCTTGCAGACACCAAGAGAGATAAAAAGTAGGAGGACCTGCAAACACTATCATATGTGATAAACACAAAATTCTGTGGGTTAATTGAGAAGTAGAATCCAGACTAAGCCTTCAGATGCATCGATATTGCTTCTTCAAGAAGCTAAGTGTATCTTGAAAGATACAAGGATTTTTTACAGGAGAGAACAAAGTCTGGTCAGAGCTAGTGGAATATGAATATCCACAACTTAAATATAGATATCAGAAGGAAGTAGCAAGTCCATATCCCATGAATAAATGAGGGAGGGGTTAAAGAATGAAATCCATATCTCACAAATGAAGTTAACCATGACACAGCTCAGACAAATTAAAAAAAAAAAAAATTAGCACTCTCTTAGTTAAATTTGCTCTTTGACATCTTAAAAGTCATCCTTCATTATTTGGCAATTAAAGCAGCCTCATTTTTTCACTGATTTTCTGCTTTAAATATTTATTTGTATTTATTTGGCTGTACTAGGTCTTTGTTTTGGTATGTGGAATCTAGTTCCCTGACCAGGAATCGAGCCCAGGTCCCCTGCATTGGGAGCTTGGTCTTTTACCCAATGGACTGCCAGGAAAGTCCCCTTTCATTGACTTTTTAAAGTGTTATGAACAACAGTAGATGGTCCAATATTAAAATTTAACCCCTCTCCTTATTCTTTGAGTGGTTGTGAATTCTGGTCCTTCAAGAAGTAGATGACAAGAAGAAATTAGATGTGTGAGAGATGTATTGGCTAAACACTGTGACAGACAAAGGAGAGACAGCAAGTTGTCCTTTAGACCATGAAGTAGATCTGACACCCGTAAGTAGAAAAATGAGAAGGAAGGATTAGGTAGGAAGAGCCTCAGACTATTGATCGGTTCTGAGAAAGCTTTGGCTTGGCCAATGGGGAGTCTTTAAGACACAGCTGTCCATTAGAGGAGTCCCACCCTATCAGAATGGTCCAACACTCATATTCTCTCTGCTCTCTAATTTTGTATGGAGGGAGCAGCACAGAAAAGTATGGCCACATCAGCAATAACGTCACCACTGTTGTTAATGGCAATGGTAGTGGTGAATCAAGGGCATGGCAGATGGGGTGGTCAATCCACTATACCCACTCAGCAGGTGATCTGAGCTGAGAATCTTTATCTGTCACAGAGACTGTGGAAATTATAACTCTTGTGAGATCAACTTCACAGTGGGAACAATAAGTATAGTGTCACTGCCATCCTGAAACTTAGAAAGGATCTCTGAGTTAATCCATACAGTGATTAAGGCAAAAGGAGTGATTTTCCTTTTGCCATATCCATACAGTGGATTTCCTTTTGCCTTCTCCTTTTGCCTGATTGAAGGCAAAAGGATAAGAGGGCAACAGAGGATGAGATGATTAGATAGCATCACTGACTCAATGGACATGAATCTGAGCAAACTCTGGGAGATAGTGAAGAACAGGGGAGCCTGGCGTGCTATAATTGATAGGGTCACAAAGGGTCGGACTTGGCTTAGCAACTGAACAATAACGATATACTGTTTAACATAGAGGGATCATGGAGAATATTCTATTTTCTAAAATGCTGTATGTATTTTTATAGCATACAAACAAGGACACCTTCGTTTTTTTACCAGAGCACTATGATTATAGAACTCATATAGTAAGTGCTCAATGAAAAGTTGTCAATGACTACCTGCCATGGACCACCAAGACCACTCTCGTGAGCAAAGAAAGCTATTTATTTATCACTTTGAAAAAGGACCCTGTCACCTTGCAGAACTAATGGCTACTTTAGTGAGATGGTGTCAGGAGAGTTCAGTGATAAAATTTCTAATTTTGAGAGGGCAACAAAGAAGCAGGACTTTTCTCTGATTGGGATGCTGTTAGAAAAAAGGGGTCATTCTATGATCAGGTGCATCAGGAATTTGTATCTGAAAACAGGAGGTACCATGGATAACTAAGGCCATATTTGGTAAAGGAGAAACAGCTACTATAGTTGAGAGAGGAAGATTTGGTCATTTTGTGATTTGTGCTATGGTTGTTTGGATTTGGTCTTACTCTGTCATAGAACCGAGTCACCTAGTTCTGTGGGTTGCTCTGTTGAGTAATGAGGACCACAGTCAAACTCTGAGGCCAGGCCAGCTCCCAGCTGGCAGCTCTCTGAACTGGCCAAATTAGAGGGAGCAGCTACAATACTTATCCAAGGAACTGAAATTAAGGAGAATGGTAAGGCAAACACACAGACCAAAGCAAGGTACAAAAACACAGCCTGAGAAATTTCCAGAGGCCCAGGAAGATTCAACAAATAATTCAATGTTTTCCAACTACTTCAGTTTTGTAAATAATTAAGAATAGCTCTTCTGGGGTTTATTTCTAGATCTTTTTAATGGGTCAGCACTACCTTCAGTACTGGAGTTGTCAGGCAACATTCTTATTCCGTTGCATGTAATCAAAGTCAGACTTTTAGGTGGTAGAGAAATCTAAGATTTTTTAGCAATATAGTTGATATACAATGTTAAGTTAGTTTCACTTATATAGCAAAGTGATTCAGTTATGTATATACATATATATTTTTTCAGATTATTTTCCTTTTTGAGTGCATACATTCTAAATCACTTCAGTCATGTCCAGCTCTTTGCAACCCTGTGGACTGTGGCCCACCAGGCTCCTCTGTCCATGGGATTCTCCAAGGCAAGAATACGGGAGTTGGTTTCCATGCCCTCCTCCAAGGGATCTTCCCTACTCAGGGATGGATTGGAACCTACATCTCTTATGTCTCCTGCATTGGCAAGTGGGCTTTTTACCACTAACACCACCTGGGAAGTCCTTTCCCTTATATGTTATTGAAAAATATTGTGTATAGTTCCCTGTGCTATACAGTAGGTCCTTTTTGGTTATCTGTTTCGTTTATTGTGGTGTGGGAAGCTGAAACTCCAATACTTTGGCCACCTGATGCAAAGAGCTGACTCGTTTGAAAAGACTCTGATGCTGGGAAAGATTGAAGGCAGGAGGAGAAGGGGACAACAGAGGATGAGATGGTTGGATGGCATCACCAACTCAATGGACATGAGTTTGGGTAGACCCCGTGAGTTGGTGATGGACAGGGAGGCCTGGTGTGTTGTAGTCCATGGGGTCGCAAAGAGTCAGACATGACTGAGTGACTGAACTGATACTGATACTGATACTGAGTGTAGGAAACATCTGATTTTTAAAACATCCTAGCATCAAGTCAGTCAGTTTTATTCTGTAGTTCACTTTTCCAAAGCTTGAGAAGCAGGAAAAATATCTATATGACAGATAAAATATCAGTTTCTCATTTAGTCGCTATGTCTACATCTGTGTGAGGGCTTCCCAGGTGGCGTAGTGATAAAGAACCTTCCTGCCAATATAGGAGACATAAGAGATACAGGTTCTATCCTTGGATTGGGAAGAGACTGTGGAGGAGGGCGTGGCCATACACTCCAGTATTCTTGCCTGGAGAATTCCATGGACAGAAGAGCCTGGTGGACTAACAGTCGACCAAGATGTAAAGAGTTGGACATGACTGAAGCAATTTAGCACATGCATACACATCTGTATAGAGTTATAGTTAATATCTTGGATCATGTACTTTTGAAAAACCTAAGGTAAATTACATTTTAAACAAATTAGTGCAGTATTTCTACTCATTTGGCTTCTAAAACAATGAAAGATAAATTGATTGACATTGCTTGAGTTTATATAATCATTTGACAGCTAATTGAAATTGTAATCTGTGTCCTTTATGTTATTCTTCTAAATCCATTCACACCCGTCAAAATGTCACAGCTAATCACACCCATCTCAGCCTCTGGAGAGCAGAAACTTCACACTAGCTTTCTTCAGTCATGGGGCTCCACATAGTCAGGCTTATAATCAGCATTTTGTTAAATACTTTGAAAATGTCTAGCCAAAACAAAAGAATATCCCAGACAAATAAAAGATTTTTAAAAAAGAATGAAGTCTTTATTCAAATGCATTATCCCATTCTACATGTTCTTTCAACCTCAACACCTTTCCTTTTCTCTAAATAAAGTCTGAAATTAACACACATCCATTTTTGTTTTCAGTGGTACTACTTCATCTACTGGATTAAGTCTGACAACAATGCCTGCCCAGTCTATGGTAGGATGTTGAGAATGACAAGTGATAATGGACGAATGACTTCAGCAGAGAGACAGTACCATAAATAACAGGCCATGTTCCAAATGAAGTCCAAAAGAATTAGCATTAACTAGTAACACCTGTAATGTTCATGTTTGACTTCTTGGGGTGCTTAATTTAATGAGATCTTCACTGTTCAGAAAATAAAAGAGTATTTAAAGCAATAATTCTAAGATTGAATTAAAAACTCCATTAACAGCAAATTCTTTACCTTCAACATGTTAACTACAAATTATTCTTACTGAGACTCCAGCTGAACTGTGACTCAAGTTATAGTAATTGATTAAATGAATATAAGAGACTCTGACTTAGGCTCTTTAAAGAAGACTTCTCAGATCAATCCCTGATCATTGTTTTGCACTGCCTACTCTTGAACCCCCTATTTATGGGTTACTCTTCCATTTTCTTCTATTTCCCAGACAGCTTGTGTGTAAGTTATTTGATAGCTGGAAGCCTCTTTTTATTTCAAAAGTATTCCATCCATTAGTCAACTACAGTTTTTTTCCCACACAAGGATCTTGCTAAATGTCTCAGCTAAGTAAAAAGACTTTGAACTGGGAGAACATATTGATGAAAACAACATTTATTATCAATCATTTATTATGTAAATGAATGTAAGAGACAGAGAATGTGAAAATTAAGAAGAGACACTACATGCCTTCCTGAAATGTAGAATCTCCCAAAGGACAGACTGAAAACACACCCAAGGCCACAGGACGTTTTAAATGGTACAGGCAAGACTGAACTACCATAAAGAAGCAAGGAAGAGGGTAGTCACATGGAATAGAGGCACTGGAAATGTTTTCAGTGAAAAGCTGATATTTGAGATGAACTTTCAAGGACAGATAGAATTTTGATATGTGGGAAGAAGTGATAAAGTAAAAATTCCGGTGGGAGGGAGAGCCTGAGCCAAACCATGAAGATAGAGAATGTTAAATGCCTAGGTGAAAGGTTTGTCAAGTAATTTGTACTGCGGAGGATGAATTTGATAAGTAAAATAAGTAGAAAGATAGGAAGTAAGGCAAGCAGCTGGGAGAATATTGTATTCATTCACACAGAAAATAATGAAGATCACACTCAAGATAGACATCCCGGAAAAGTTAGACAGCTAATAAAGAACTGTAATGATAACTCTAACTGAACAGATGTGGGTGAATTGGAAGGAATGGAAAAACAATATGTATACTTTTTAAACTTTATACTTTTGAGCTATGTTCTTTCAAATGATTGGATTTGTTGACAATATGGTATATATATAATGATATGGAAAGTGATGACAGCTCCACACAAGGGGTCAAAGACATCCTCTGGTTTTGAAGTAAAACTACTGAGTAGTTTGGGTAAAAATGGAACAAAAATTAGTTAATGGTACATTTATGTGTGGAAAACAGTTATCATCATCATCACTTATTTTATCATTGCTTCATTTAACATCATAAATTGTTATTGATGAGTCTACTATCTGTTTGGCATTTTACTACTCTCTCAGATATAAAGAAATAAAGAGACATCATGCCTGGCCTTAAAGAATTTGTCATTGTATCAAAGGGATATGACTATCTAAATAAATCAGTATCAAAATGAAAAATCATGTCCAAAGCAGTTTACTGCATTATTTGTACTTAAATAGCCCTTTTGTTTTTCAAAACTCTTTGGATATATCATCCCCTTTAATGTTATAAAGTCATGTAGAAGGAGTATAGGGATTGCCAACCTAATTTGTCCTGTTGGGAAAAGGTCTGCCAAGGGAGTGTTCTAACAGAATGTATTCCTGTGATCTGAACAAGGTGGTGTGATTTTGGAATCAGGGTCTTTGGGAAATATTTCTCTAACCAATAAAACTTTACAGTGCACTGACTTAAGTGAATAAAACTGGGGAAAACCATTTCAAAACAAGAGAAACTAAAGACAGGGTAAATACTTATAACTAAACAATGCTCTAAGACATGGACTAGCAAGCTAAGAATGTGGCTTTTTCCCATTTTTAAATAACTGAAAAAAATGAAGCATATTCTGTGACATATTCAATTTATGTGAAATTTAAATGTCAGTGTCTATAAATAAAATTTTATCAGAACACAGTCCCATTCAGAGTGCTTGTATCATGCGTGATGGCTTTCACATTGTAATGGCAGAGTTGAGTTATAATAACAGTCACCACGTGTCCTGCAAAGTGTAAAATACTATCCAGGCCCTTTACAGAAAAAGTTTGCCAGTCCTGGCCTAAGACAAAAACTTATAGCAGGGTTTTATCAGTGACTTTTCCCTCATACAGTGGTGGGAAGAAGCTGTGATAGGGCAATGATGGGTAGTGTCAAGGTCCATTCATGTGAAGTCTGAAAGAGAAAAACAAATATCGTATATTAACATATATTTGTGGAATCTAGAAAAATGGTACAGATGAACCTATTTGCAAAGCAGAAACAGAAGAAAATTTATGTATATCATAATGACATGTGAGACTAGGATTGATGTAAACTACTATATATAAAATAGACAAATAGTTAGAACCTACTGTATAGCACAGTAGACTCTACTCAAGGCTCTGTGGTGATTTAAATGGGAAGGAAATCCAAAAAAGGGGATAAGTGTGTGTGTTCCATCACTAAACCATGCCTGACTTTATGATCCTATGGACCACAACATGCCAAGCTTCCCTGTCCTTCACTTGGTATAGCTGATTCACTTTGCTGTACAGCAGAACTAACACAACATTGTAAAGCAACTACATTCCAGTAAAAATTTAAGTGATAATTAAAAAAAAAAGAATGGGTAGTGTCTTAGTCTACTTGGTTGCTATAACAAAATACACAGACTTAAATGGCAGAAATGGCATTGAGAAATTTATTTTCTCACACTTATGGAGCCTGGAAGTCCAAGATCAAGTGCTGACTGGGTTGCTTTCTAGTGACGTCTCTCTCGTCCCAGCTGACTGAAAAGCATTTTTCTTACTGAGCCGTCATAGGACCTTTTCTCTGTGTGCTCTTAAAGAGAGATCTCTGTAGTCTCCTCCTAATATATGAATATTAGGGCCCCACCCTTGTGACCTCATTGGATCTTAACTAGCTCCATGTCCATGTGTGCTAAGTTGCTTCAGTTCAGTTCAATTCAGTCACTCAGTCGTGTCCGACTTTTTGCGACCCCATAATTGCAGCACGCCAGGTCTCCCTGTCCATCACCAACTCCTGGAGTTCACTCAAACTCATGTCTATCGAGTTGGCGATGCCATCCAACCATCTCATCCTCTGTCGTCCCCTTATCCTCCTGCCCCCAATCCCTCCCAGCATCAGAGTCTTTTCCAATGAGTCAACTCTTCGCATGAGGTGGCCAAAGTACTGGAGTTTCAGGTTTAGCATCATTCCTTCCAAAGAACACCCAGGACTGATCTCCTTTAGAATGGACTGGTTGGATCTCCTTGCAGTCCAAGGGACTCTCAAGAGTCTTCTCTAACACCACAGTTCAAAAGCATCAATTCTTCAGTGCTCAGCTTTCTTCACAGTCCAGTTCTCACATCCATACATGACCACTGGAAAAACCATAGCCTTGACTATGGTTGCTTCAGTCATGTTCAATTCTTTGTGATCCCATGGACTCTAGTCCGCCAGGGTTCTCTGTCCATGTGATTCTCCAGGCAAGAATACTGGAGTGGGTTTCTATTTTCTTCTCCAGGGATCTTCACAACCCAGGGATCAAGCCTGCATCTCTTGTGTCTCCTACATTAGCAGGCATAGAGGCCCCATCTACAAATACAGTCATGTTGAAGTTTGAGTTTGAAAATATAAATTTTATCAGGGAAATTCAGTCCATAACAGGGAGGGGGGTAAGACAGGGTACATCCAGTTCAGCTCATGTTTTCACTTTGAAATCTTTCAGTAATAATGATAATAATAATAATAGTGATAATAATAGCTAATGTGTATTGTATGCTTTCTGCATCCTAAGTACTCTGTCATGTCATTTATATGTGTTACCTAGTTTTCCTCACAACCATGTGCTCTTTCTGTTTTCAGATGCAGAAATAGGCAGAGATGTTATGTCCTAATATCCCAGGACAGCACATGGATGACCCTGCTATGAACCCATGTAGTCAGGCCCTAGGGACACTGCTGGACAGCTGATCTTTCTCGTATGATCTTCTTTATGGTTCTGTCTATACCTCACCATCTAGGAGTTGATTATATGCCAATCAGGAAAATACTATTCATTTCCTGTTGTGTTTCTTCCTATGTGGCCTTGGGCATATCTTTAACATAGGGGCACAATTTGTCATTTGTCTTTTCCTTTCTCTTAAACTGAGAATCATATTAGGCTCTTACTGGCTATTTTGATAGTAGGAGAGGAGGGAAAATCCTATAATAAAAAGTTTTGATATGATAGTTACCAGGGTATATGTTGGAAACAAAGAAGGATTGAGTGAGTTTGACATGAAATATTCTAGTTGTAGTGTTTATTTTATTCATTATCTTCACTTATTCTCAATTACTTCTTAAAGCTTTTATTGAAAGAACTGGTAGATAAAGTTTCTCAGGACTAAGTTTCAACTACCAGTAACAAAGTGAAGTGCTAAGTATTTCATAGGGTATTTTCATTTCCTAAAGAAAAAATATTCATATAATTTGGGGAAAATTATGATATTTCAAGTATAGTTAGACAAAGGGGAAGAAAGTTTTGTAGATACACTTATCTTGCTGAAAATCCAGGAATGACAAAATGTATGACTTCATGTTTGAATTAGTTATGTGGAAAAGGAATGTTGCCTAGCAAACCAGTGAACAATGAACCTTTCCCTCTATTAACCTGTTGAACAGTGTAGCTGCCCCATGTACCCCCAACAGTACACCCCAATAGTAATTCAGAATGCAGAAAAACAGGAAGAATTCTGTGCTTTGGGTATTATCCTTAGATGGTTAAAATGCACATCTAAAGAATAATTTCAGTGAGCCCAGACTCTTGCTTATTCCCATACATACAAAAGCACTAAAATCATAACTTGAGATTTCTGTTTTTTGTGAATAGCAGTAATCTTTTGACATTCAACTACTTTTTTTTTTTTTTTTTTGGCACCAAAAACTCTGATATATCCTGGCTCTTCCCTTACCCCTTCATATCACTTCCTCAGAGTTGAGAGGCTATTTCCTGGGCTATAGTCCTCAGGAAGGTCACCAGATAAAACTTCACTCATGTTAAGTTGTTAGGTTGTATGTTTTTTTCAATCCACAGTTATAATATAAACAAACAAAAAAAGCAAACGCTAGTTCTGGAAAATCCTAGGACACTAGTGTATAGTAAGTAGCTTATTTTATTTTCACCCATGAACATAACTTCTCTCAATTTTTGTTTCCCTTTAAAAAGAACTGGGGTTGGTGCTAGGTGTCTGATATACTCTTTTGGAAGCTTTTGTAGTCATTCTGTTTTCAGAGTTTAAAAAAAATATTAATGAAATTAGCTCACAGTCTCTGCATTAATTCAGACATCCTTGTCCAAATTTTATGTAGTTTTATTAATTTTTGTAAGCCAAAGAAGTTGTACATTTTTAATCTATACAACATCCATTTGTTGTTAGAAAGCAGAGGTAGAGAACTACAGATGTATTTCACTATTTTGAAATCTAGATGCCAAAGAAAATTTTTGTAAGACAGTGTTTATGTAGATTTTTCAGAAAATGTCCATTAAAAAAAAAAAAAACATGTTTATAAGACCTACCTCCTTTGTGTAATTTTCATTGAACAAAAACCTCTAAAATTTCTAAATTGTGTACTAAAATGTGCATGTGTATTTGAGAATCTGTTATTACATGTCACTAAGGACTTAATGTATGTATAATCAGATTAGTTGAGCTCCAAACCATTGTTGACCTTACTGGACTTGTAAAAATGGAATATTAATGGGAAATATATTGCTTGAAGTGATTTTCTTTATCAGTAAAGGATTTGACTCCAAATGGCTTAAACAACACAGATAATTTGTTGGTTACTGAAATGATAGAGGTTGTAGTCTGGTTGGATTTTGTCTCATGGCAGGCCTCCCACGAGGTGGTACTTTCAGGATCTGTCTGCACATTATCACACCTATAGGTGAGATAGAAAGAGATAGAGAGATCTCTTCTCACAACTAGTGAACAACTACTGTGCTGTTCTCCACTCTACTCTGTTCCTTACCTATGGCCAGCGAGTATCAGGTTATACCCACCTCTGAGCCAGGCACTATGTAAAGGAGAGGGAATGATTTGATAGGTTTAACAAATCAAAACTCTTGCAGAGCTTGGTGGATATGAAGACTGGGATATGGAAGAAAAGAGCCAAGAGAAGGTGCTGAGAAGGTAGAGACAAAAGAGAGCAAGGCCCTGGGGAAATGGGATGCATGTTCTGATCCTGGCCTCTGGATGGGATACTGGGGGACTCTGGAAGAAAGACTGGACACCTCTGAAAAGTCAGCAGATTTCCTTCTCATTTTAGGTTTATTTGTGTCTAGATTTCATTTGGCACAAAAACTCATGGACAGCCTCAGTACATAAATCTATCTTGAAAACACAGCCCTGAGAGTATGGCATTTATTTTTTATATGATAGAAACAGGTGGGCCTTACTATAAACCAAACTATTATTAAACCAAAAAACCTTCTATTTTCATAAAAGGCTATTAAAATGTTACTTTTTTACTTAGAAATAATTTTTTTTCTAATAAAATTATCACCATTTACAATTATGAAGAATTGGGTTTAAGGCAATAATGATAGATAGGATTTGTTGAGTGTTTAAAAATGTCAAACCCTAAGTTTTATATCCACTATCTTTCTTAATTTTCATAACCACCTGATGAAGTTTGAACCTTTATCATGTCCCTTTAATTAAGAGTTTTGAGATATAACTTATAAAGTCACCCTTTGCTAATATGCATTCCTATAAACTTAGATACATGAATACAATTATATGATCACATGTCAATCAACAGGTCCATTACTCTCCAAAAGTTCCCTCAGGCCCTTTTGGAGTTCATACCTTCTCCTTACTCATAACCCATGATTATGTCCTCACACTTTTATCCTTCCATAATACTATATGTGTGTGTGCTCAGTTGCTCAGTCATGTCTGACTCTTTGGGGTTCCATAGACTACAGCCTGCCAGGTTCCTCTGTCCATGGAATTTTCTAGATAGGAATACTCAAGTTGGTTGCCATTTCCTACTCCAGGGGGTCTTCCTGACCCAGGGATCCAACACATATCTCTTGTGTCTCCTGCATTGGCAGAAGGATTCTTTACCGCTGTGCCACCTGGGAATCCAATATACTATATAAATGAGATTTTAAAATGTATAGTCTTTTGTCAGTTTTCATATTGTATAATGCATTTAAGATTAATCCACATTATTGCAAATACCAATTCATCTTTATTCTTGAGTAGTAATAGTATGTATATACCACAGTTTGTCCACAAATTAATGCACATTTTGGGTTGCTTTTTGATGATTACAAATAAAGTGACAATAAGTATTTGTGTCAGATATTTTAGATTAATATATAGAGTTATTTAGACATATGTTTTCATTTCTCTTAAGGTCTTACCTAGGAGTGGGATTGCTGGGTTGAATAGTAAGCATCTGCTTCATTTAAGAATGAGGAACTGAGCAATTAACAGGTAAAGTAACTAACCTAATTTCACATAATAATTAGCAGATCTCTGATTTGAACTAAAGCAATTCTTAAAGAGATAGGAATACCAGAACACCTGACCTGCCACCTGAAACAGCTTTATGCAGGTCAAAAAGTAACTGTTAGAATGGGACATGGAACAATAGACTGGAGGATCCCATGAACAGAGGAGCATGGTGTGCTACATTCCATGGGGTTGCAGAGAGTCGGACACAACTGTGCAACTAAGCCCAAGCACATTCCTCTGATTGTACTGTGTGCTATAATCATGGCTGGGTAAAAGAAAGGCTATCAGGGATTCAGGGATCAGGGTTAAGTCCTTTGCTACAGATTCTCTTCCACTGTTTTTTTTTTAAAGTTAATTGCCTTATTGTAAAATTAACTTTTAAATATTTGTTCAAAATTTGGAATTAAACATATATATATATATATATATATATATATATATACACACACACATATATGTATATATAGGGGATTACCATCTCAGGGGAAAAGAAAAGGTACACATGCACCCACACGCATGCATACACACACAAACACACACACAAATCTCTGTGAACTATTATCTCTACATGGCAACTCCAAATTTAGGAATTCAGTTGAGTTCAGTTCAATTCAGTCACTCAGTCATGTCTGACTTTTTGCGACCCCGTGGACTGCAGCATACCAGGCCTCCCTGTCCAACTCCAACTCCCGGAGTTTACTCAAACTCATGTCCATTGAGTCAGTGATGCCATCCAACCATCTCATCCTCTCTCATCCCCTTCTCCTCCTACCTTCAATCTTTCCCAGCATCAGGGTCTTTTCAAATGAGTCAGTTCTTCACATCAGGTGGCCAAAGTGCTGGAGTTTCAACTTCAGCATCAGTCCTTCAATGAATATTCAGGGCTGATTTCCTTTAGGATGGACTGGTTGGATCTCCTTGCAGTCCAAGGGACTCTCAAGAGTCTTCTCCAACACCACAGTTCAAAAGTATCAATTTTTTGGCACTCAGCTTTCTTTGTGGTCCAACTCTCACATTCATATATGACTACTGGAAAAAAATATAGCTTTGACTAGATGGACCTTTGTTGGCAAAGTAACATCTCTGCTTTTTAATATGCTGCCTAGGTTGGTCTTAACTTTTCTTCCAAGGAGCAATCGTCTTTTAATTTCATGGCTGCAGTCACCATCTGCAGTGATTTTGGAGCCCCCCCAAAATAAACTTTGCCACTGCTTCCATTGTTTCCCTATCTCTTTGCCATGAACTGGTGGGACCAGATGCCATCATCTTAGTTTTCTGAATGTTGAGTTTTTAGCCAACTTTTGCATTCTCCTCTGTCACTTTCGTCAAGAGGTTCTTTAGTTCTTCTTCACTTTCTGCCTTAGGGGTGGTGTTATCTTCATGTCTGAGGTTATTGGTATTTCTCCCAGCAATCTTGATTCTAGCTTGTGCTTCATCCAGTCCAGCATTTCTCATGATGTACTCTGAATATACATTAAATAAGCAGGGTGACAATATGCAGCCATGAGGTACTCCTTTCCTGATTTGGAACCAGTCTGTTTTTCCATGTCCAGTACTAACTGTTGCTTCCTGACCTACATACAAGTTTCTCAAGAGACAGGTCAGGTGGTCTGGTATTCCCATCTCTTTCAGAATTTTCCAGTTTGTTGTGATCCACACAGTCAAATTCTTTGAGATAGTCAATAAAACGGAAGTAGATTTTTTTTCTGGAACTCTCTTGTTTTTTCAATGATCCAATGGATGTTGGCAATTTAATCTCTGGTTCCTTTGCCTTTTTCTAAATCCAGCTTGAACATCTGGAAGTTCACAATTCATGTACTGATGAATTTGGGAATTATTAAATGCCAAAGCAATAAATACCCAAGAAAAATTTTTTCATATTTTGGGATCCAGAACTGTTGCCTTAAAAATGACCAAAATGAGTGTCTTTTTGCAAGGTTACTAAACAAATCCATAGCAAAACTGGTATAAAACTGAGTATTTCTTTACACTTCTCAGATTATCTATACTCCAAAGTTATTTTATAGTTACCTCTTTTATTAGAGTTAACATGAATAAATAGAAGAAATATTAGTGTTTGTTAATATGACACAAATATTGGCTATTTTGAAAATAGTAACATCATCATCCTCATCATCATCAAACATCATAATCATTTCCTGATAATGTGGAGTCAGTAACACAGCTAGTAACACAACCTAGACAGCATATTAAAAAGCAGAGATGTTACTTTGCCAACAAAAGTCTGTCTCATTAAGGCTATGGTTTTTCCAATAGTCATGTATGGATGTGAGAGTTGGTCTGTAAAGAAAGTTGAGCACTGAATAATTTATGCTTTTGAACTGTGGTGTTGGAGAAGACACTTGAGAGTCCCTTGGACCGCAAGACGATCCACCCAAGTCTGTCCTAAAGGAAATCAGTCCTAAGTATTCATTGGAAGGACTGACGTTAAAACTGAAGCTGCAATACTTTGGCTGTGCTGCTGCTGCTGCTAAGTCACTTCAGTCATGTCCTGACTCATTCGAAAAGACCTTGATGCTGGGAAAGATTGAAGAGGGGAGGAGAAGGGGACAACAGAGGATGAGGTGGTGGGATGGCATCACCGACTCAGTGGACATGAGTTTGAGTAAACTCTGGGAATGGGTTATGGATGGGGAGGCCTAGTGTGCTGCAGTTCACGGGGTCACAATAAGTTGGACATGACTGAGCGACTGAACTGAACTGAACACAAGTGTCAACATTACAACACAAAATTTTTTATTAATATATTTTCCTGAGCCCAGCTTTTCTGGGGAGGGTGTTTTCAGTTTTATATTCATTGCCATCAGACTTTTTGAATCCCCTGATATACATTCTTATTTCTTTGTTTGATCACCATACCTTGATCCAAATAATGGTGGGATGGTCTGACCTGTTTATTTGCAGTATAGCAACCTACAGCTACTCACAATAGTTAGAAGCTCTGCTTTTCAAATGATTTTTTTCAGCTCTATTAAGATATAAAATTGAGATGTAATGGACATAGGACATTTTGTAACTTTTAGGTGTACAACATAAAGATTTAACATTTCAGCTGAATTTTAACTTTTCTTAGGAAATATTTTAGAATGAAAAGATTATCTCAGTTAATTTCCAAACTTCTATTTCAGTACTCCTTTCCTCTTTCCTGTTTTTCCTATTATTCTCCCAGAATATATTAATATCTATTGCTCCTGCAATCAGCTTTTGGCACATGGTAACTATTGAAAAAATAATCACTATTTAAGTTTAATCTAATGAAAACTTAATTGCTACCCTTTTCCCCACTCTTAACAGATTTCTATATTATTTAAGAATCATTAAACCAGGAAAAGACCTAAAATTCCCTTAAGCATTAAAAATTAAATTAAATTTAGAAGTAAATAATGGATAGGCTTGGCAAATGGTCCCTGAGTAGAAATCTTCACATATCATAAAGATAAGAGGATATTTGGCTTTTAAGTCTTGTTCTGTTCCTCTGCCCTCCAGGTGTCCACCTATTTATGGAGGATTCCTGGAAGCATTTACACATCATTAGCTTATTGCTTGTTTACATAGCACCTTAAGCCATTTCTTCTCCTTCAAATTTGTGTCTTTTATAGGATCTATTCTACTATTGTTCTTTTTTAATAGCTTACAAACTAAGCCACCTCTGGATGGATGAATGCAATAACGATACTTAATTTCTTTGTTTTTAACCTTTTATTTTATCTACAGTTCTAATAAAAGTAATTATAATGGCAAATAATAAAACGGCTTTGGTTTAGGATTCAGCAGTTGTTTGAGCAGTAGAAGTTTCTGCTAACTCCAGAAATAATTTAACACCCTTTGTGGGGTGATTCACTGTGCAGACTGAACTTATTTCTGTTCCTGGCCTTTCTCTTCAATTCTGAGTCCCTTGGGAGCACTGGGTCTCCAGGTCTCTGTCTGGAATGACACTTTGTCAGTTTTAACTCCTCATTTAGGGGTCAGGGCAGCATACCTTTTTGGGAATGACTAACAAATGTCTTGAGCAGATTAGCCTTTAGCTAGCTTGGGAATGTGTTTTACTCCTGGTGTGTCCTGACCGTCATTTACTTTTTGCTGTGGACTCAAAATCTCCATATCTGTGAATAAAGTGTAACTGGGTTCCTTGTGTCTCTCTGTTTGACTCTAGAACAGAATTACAAAGCAATCGATTAACTGCTATAAAGTTAGATGCCTATATGCTTAGGATGGAAAGAACCATAATAATTGACTTTCTGGCTAGCATGGAAGGCCCTATGAACTTCTATCTTATGAATATTGTACTGTGAACAGCTATCCCTTATAGGTCTAAGATGAGCTAGTGATTACAAAGCACTCACTGCCACTATACTAATAGAAAGAGGAAAGAAAGAAAGAAAATGAAGTTGCTCAGTCATGTCTGACTCTTCGTGACCCAATGGACTATAGCCCTCCAGGCTCCTCTTTCCAAAGTGATTCTCCAGGCAAGAATACTGGAGTGGGTTCCCATCTCCTTCTCTAACTATACTAATAATACTTAAAATACCTAGGAGTATACTTATTACATAATCTGTAAGTGCACCTCTTTAGTCACCATGCTAAATGATTTACAAGCATCATCTCACTGGAAATTTACAAAAAAACCATATAATCATTAAATAACATTATGTATTAAAATAAAATCATAACATAGTATTTTTATCTCTATTATAAATATGGGAAAATTGAAACTAAGTAAAAGCTTAAAATTCTGTATAAAACTTGTATAGATGATAATGGAGTTGGTGGAGAAATATATGGACTTAAATTTCAATGGATCTAAAGCCATACATTTGAGCTTGATATGGGTAAAGCAGATGCCAAAGATGGATGTAGTAACCCCACAGTCTCCTTTCTAAAACCTTCTGTGGATCTTAGTACCAGAGTTGACAATCTCATTGTATTTATTTACTTACTTTTTGTTTTTCCACATCAGAAAACATCCTAGTGGGGATAAAGGTATGTCTGGTGAATAAAAGCAACTGTTACAGAAACAAAGATGTAAAGAACTCTGTTAATGCTACTGTGGCTTCCACCTGATCTTTGTCCTACTTGACTTATCCTGTTCTATGGAAGTATCATTATTTCCTCCCAAGTTTATACATTTTTCATGTCAGGTTCTAAATCAATCTTATATCCTGCATAGCAAGTTGGTCCCTTTCCCATGTAGGGAAATCAGAATTTAATCATTCCATTTTCTCTTGATGCCACATTTATGTTTTTTTGCCTTAATGTGTTGGTAGTCCCTGACACCACACTCAAGGTCTATAATTTTCTGGAAGAACTCAACAACTCAGAAAAGCTGCTGTATTCATTGTTACAGTTTATTACAGTGAAACAATACAGGTCAAACTCAGTAAAGTGAAAAATTGCGTAGGTGAGGGTCCAGGAAAAACAAGTTCAATTTTGCAGTTGTCGTCTCCCAGTGGAATTGTAAAGACAGTAAAATTCTTTCAGCAGCTGAAGTGTGGGCTTACTTATCTCATAATCTTCAATAGCAAATTTTAACCTCTGGACTGTTGAATATCTGATTTTATCTATTAATCTATCTCTCAATTCAGTTCCTGTTTCCCTCTTTTATTTTTAAATGTTTGACTATGAGGTGCTACTTTTTCTTAAAATTTTATTTGTGTGGGTTATTTTATGGCTTGGTTTAAAATCAGACCTGCTGGAGTTTTTGTTTTGCCAGCTTCTCATTCTAACCTAGGACTATACTTTATAATATAAGGTTTTTCCAGTGATATGGACAGCATAAAATCTCACAAATGTGTTCTTAGGCTGGCTTGTTATTATGAGTTCTCAGTTCTCAGTGGGGTGTTTTATTCTCCCAACCCTTCTTTTAGAGTTATCTTCTTTTCTAGGTGTCAAAATTTATTTCTTTTTATTTGTGCAACATGCTATCAAGAGGGAAACTTGAGTCCCCTGTATCCAGCAGAAACTCACAAGATTAAAAACTTACTTTGGGATATATTATAAATAATTGATTATTTATTTTTAATTTTCACAATGATGAATTGACTCACTGGTGTCTTACAGTGGTTTGTGCAATTGTATGTGAGTTATCAGTATAATTACATGTCTATGGAAGTGAGCATAACTTATGTGATTCAGTTCATTGTTGCCATTGTCCTGACTGATGTCTAAGATCCCTTAGTTTTCCAATAGATGTTTCTTTATAGTATCACCTGAATGTTAAACATGATCTTAATAGTCTTTGGTAATTTTTTCTTTTCTATTATCACAAGAGATTCTCAGCTTATGTTATGTATTTTTTTTCTAGAACCAAGAATGAGCCATTTCTTCAAGGAACACATCAATTATAACTAAAAACTAGTGATACACATTGGTGTCAAATCACCTAAATATAGGACCTTCATCTATCCCTTCATTCTTTTATTGGTAATATTTTGTTTTATGTATAAAATGCTTGTATAATAAAAATTTGTTTCAATAAATTTAAATATAGAAGTACTTCACTTTTGGGTAAATTTTAGTCTTCCAAACGTATTTTATATACATTGCTTTTTCATCCAGCAGTATATTCTGAATGTACCTCACTGCAATATACAGATATTCCACTCTTTTTTTGTTGTTCATTTGCCCACTACTTTTGATATAATTTTGCCATAAATTATCCAGTCAGACTATCACTGCTTAAATTAAGGATATCTAGAAGGTTTTTTGATGGAAAATATTGCTCAGTAATGCATGATTTTAGCATATATATGACATTTTATTCTGTTTGTGTTTTATATAATTTTTACGGATACATAATTTATCATATGTAAGAAATGGACATTTAAATGTGATAATAGAGAATACAGCCTCCATGCATTTGAAGAAATACAACCTCAGATAAACTTGTCTAAGTCATATATGTATATAAATGACTGGTTGTTATTGTTGTTTAGTCAGTAAGTCACACCCAACTCTTTTGAGACCCCATGGCTGTAGCGCACCAGGGTCCTCTGTCCATATGTTTCCCCATTCAAGAATACTGGACTGGGTTGCCATTTCCTTCTCCAGGGGATCTTCCTGACTCAGGGAATTGAACTTGCATCTCCTGCATTGCAGGCAAATTCTTTACCACTGAGGCATCAGGGAAGCACATGAATGACTGGTATTTAATGTTAAAACCGGAATCTGATCTCTAAGGCTTCAAAATTATTTCAGGCTAATTTCTGAGACAATAAATATTTTATAAATAAGTAGAGTTGGATTAATATTCCATCAACCATACAATGAGAACCAGCTGGAATGATAAGGTGAGTGACTCAGCTTCATTTGAGAGCACTTGCTAATATTTATTCCTAAAAGAATTCAGTTCAGTCACTCAGTCATGTCTGATGCTTTGCGAACCCCTGGGCTGCAGCATGCCTGGCCTCCCTGCCAATCACCAACTCCCAGAGTTTACTCAAACTCATATCCATTGAGTCGGTGATGCCATCGAACCATTACATCCTCTGTTGTCCCCTTCTCCTCTTGCCTTCAGTCTTTCCCAGCATCAGGGTCTATTCCAATGAGTCAGTTCTTCATATCAGGTGGCCAAAGTATGGAGTTTCAGCTTCAGCATCAGTCCTTCCAATGAATGTTCAGGACAGATTTCCTTTAGGATGGACGAGTTGGGTGTTCTTGCAGTGCAAGGGACTCTCAAGAGTCTTCTCCAACACCACAGTTCAAAGGCATCAATTCTTTGGTGCTCAGCTTTCTTTATAGACCAAATCTCACATCCATACATGACTACTGGAAAAATATAGCCTTGACTAGACAGATCTTTGCTGGCAAAGTAATGTCTCTGCTTGATAACATGCTGTTTAGGTAGGTCATAACTTTGCTTCCAAAGAGTAAGCCTCTTTTAATTTCTGGCTGCAGTCACCATCTGCAGTGATTTTGGAGCCCAAAAAAAGAAAGTCTGTCGTTATTTCCACTGTTGCCCCATCTATTTGTCATGAAGTGATGGGACCAGATGCCATGATCTTAGTTTTCTGAATGTTGAGTTTTAAGCCAACTTTTTCACTCTCCTCTTTCACTTTCATCAAGAGGTTCTTTAGTTCTTCACTTTCTGAGTGGTGTCATCTGCATATCTGAGGCTACTGATATTCCTCCCGCAATCTTGATTACAGCTTGTGCTTCCTCCAGCCCAGCGTTTCTCATGATGTACTCTGCATAGAAGTTAAATAAGCAGGGTGACAATATGCAGCCTTGACACAATCCTTTCTCAATTTGGAACCAGTCTGTTGTTCCATGTCCAGTTCTAACTGTTGCTTCCTGACCTGCATACAGATTTCTCAAGAGACAGGTCAGGTGGTTTGGTATTCCCATCTCTTTCAGAATTTTCCACAGTTTGTTGTGATCTGCACTTTTGAAGGTTTTGGCATAGTTAATAAAGCAGAAATAAATGTTCTCTGTAACTCTCTTGCTTTTTTGATAATCCAGTGGATGTGGGCAATTTGACCTCTGCTTCCTCTGCCTTTTCTAAAACCAGCTTGAACATCTGGAAGTTCACGGTTCACGTATTATTGAAGCCTGGCTTGGAGAATTTTGAGCATAATTTACCAGCGTGTGAGTTGAGTGCAATCATGCAGTAGTTTGAGCATTCTTTGGCATTGTCTTTCTTTGGGATTGGAATGAAAACTGACCTTTTCCAGTCCTGTGGCCACTGCTGAGTTTTCCAAATTTGCTGGCATAATGAGTGCAGCACTTTCACATCATCATCTTTTAGGATTTGAAATAGCTCCACTGGAATGCCATCATCTCCACTAGCTTTATTCTCAGTGATGCTTCCTAAGGCCCACTTGACTTCACATTCCAGGATGTCTGGCTCTAGGTGAGTGATCACACCATCATGATTATCTGGGTCGTGAAGATCTATTTTGTGCAGTTCTGTGTATTCTTGCCACCTCTTCTTAATGTGTTCTGCTTCTTTTAGGTCCATACTATTTCTGTCCTTTACTTTTCCCATCTTTGCATGAAATGTTCCCTTGGTATCTCTAATTTTCTTGAAGAGAGCTTTATAGTCTTTCCCATTCTATTGTTTTCCTCTCTCTTTGCACTGATCACTAAGGAAGGCTTTTTAAACTCTCCTTGCTATTCTTTGAAACTCTGCATTCAGATGGATGTATCTTTCCTTTTCTCCTTTGTTTTTTTGTTTCTCTTATTTTCACAGCTATTTGTAAGGCCTGTTCAGAAAGCCAGTTTGCTTTTTGGCGTTTTTTCCTTTGGGACTGTCTTGATCCCTGTCTCCTGTACAATGTCACAAACCTCCATCCATAGTTCATCAGGCACTCTATCTATCAGATCAAATCCCTTGAATCTATTTCTTACTGCCACTGTAGAATCATAAGGGATTCAATTTAGGTCATACTGAATGATCTAGTAGTTTTCCCTACTTTCTTCAATTTATGTCTGAATTTGGCAATAAGGAGTTCATGATCTGAACCACAGTCAACTCCCATTCTTGTTTTTGCTGGCTGTATAAAGCTTCTCCATCTTTGGCTGCAAAGAATATAATCAATCGGATTTCAGTATTGACCATCTGTTGATGTCCATGTGTAGAGTCTTCTCTTTTGTTGGAAGAGGGTGTTGGCTATGACCAGTGCATTTTCTTGGCAAAACTCCTTTAACTTTTGCCCTGCTTCATTCTGTACTCCAAGGCCACATTTGCCTGTTACTTCAAGTGTTTCTTGACTTCCTACTTTTACATTCCAGTCCCCTATGATGAAAAAGACATATTTTTAGGGTGTTAGTTCTAGAAGGTCTTGTAGGTCTTCATAGAACCATTCAACTTCAGCTTCTTCAGCATTACTGGTTGGGGCATAGACATGGATATGTGATATTGAATGGTTTGCCTTGGAAATGAACAGAGATCATTCTGTTGTTTTTGAGATTTCATCCAGTACTGCATTTCAGACTCTTTTGTTAACTATGATGGCTACTCCATTTCTTCTAAGGGATTCTTGCCCACAATAATAGAAATAATGGTCATCTGTGTTAAATTCACCCATTCCAGTCCATTTTAGTTTGCTGATTTCTAAAATGTCAATGTTCACTCTTGCCATCTCCTGTTTGACCACTTCCAATTTGCGTTGATTTTCTAATGCTAAACTCACTGCTTTGAACTTTGTATACATATCAGTCTGTATTTTCTGGGGACCCAGAAACTCTAGGTAAAACTTAGACCAACAGGCATGTGCAAAATCAGTGTGAGAATGCTTTTAAAAGAGTAAGGAAGAGCTTATGGTGTTCTCTTGTCAAAACACTTCAGCATTCTTAGCTTCAGAAAATAGATCAGAATAATAAAAAATTAATTGGTTGCTCTGTAACCTCAGGCTCTGTTCTATACTGAAGACTATTTTGAAAGGGGAGGATGAATTGAGATTTACTTGGGGATTTGCTTTCCCAATGTTTTGGCTTGCTTAACTCATTCAGAGAGGAAACATATTAACCTATGTAAAATGTCTGTCATATCCCTATCTGCAATAGGAATTATTGTGGTTGAATAGAAATAGAAATAAATTAAGGACTAGAATAATATAGATGATATTAGTTCATTTTCTGTATAGATTCCATTAGAGAGCAGAAACAACTGAGATAGATTATTTTCTACATTACAGTAGAAATTTCAGTGACTGGTAGCCTTGATGATCCTGAGGTTTATCTGCAATTTGCTAGTGTTACAGAACTACGAGGATTTTGTAATGATCAGAAATTCTGATTCCTTTCACCAGGAATCCACCTCTTCCTCTCGCTCATATTTGCTTCTGCAGATACTTGTATCATTTGCTTCAAGTTATGATGAAGTTGGGCATTTCTTAGTGTGCTATTCTTCAGGAAAGTCTTTCATCCACACAAATATATTTTACATAAGCCATTAATTATAAAGCTTCAATATATGGTGCCCACATAGTTGGACAGAGGAGCCCGAAATTCCATAGTGTGTGGTGTTGCAAGGAGTCGGATATAAAAAATTAATGGTTGTAGATTGAAGTCTACTGAAGTAGACTGAAGCTACTTAGCACACGCGTCCACATAAAAGCATTGGACTATTACACTGTTTACACTTTCTGAAGAAATAATCCTTGCCAAAACTTATTTGTCTACTTGATAAAGAAAAGTCCAAAAGAATATGTCAATATTCTCATATAGCATGTGGAAACCATTAATCTATGCTCCAAAAATCTGATGAATATTTGCCAACTACTCACCAGAACTCAGAGACTTCCTTGTTTCATATTTTAACCAGTCATTGTAGACACTAAACACTTTATTGGTCTCTATCCTTCAGCCTTGATTCTAATAGCTGTACTTTTAAACAAAAGGTAGGATATAACAATAATATAATAATAGAAACCCAAATAAAGTGACTCCAATCATCATTACAAAGTTGATTTCAGAAATATGGCCAGAATAATAACTTGTATTCTCAAACAACTACTGTAAATATTATAAGTCATTTGATTCACTCATTTAATCATTACTCACTGTGTGTGTATGCTCAGTCACATCCAACTCTTTGTGACCCCGTAGACGGTATCCCACCAGGCTCCTTTGTCCATGGAATTCTCCAGGCAAGAATACTGGAGCTGGTTTCCATTTCCTATTCCAGGGGATCTTCCCAACCCAGGGATTGAACCCTTGTCTCTTACACCTGTGTGAGCAGGTCGATTCTTTACCACTTCACCACCTGGGAATCCCCCAGTTACTCACTAGGATGGATGTAATTGTATGCCTCCAAAATTTGTATATTGAAGCCCTAACCCCTAACATGATGAAATTTGAGGTGGGGATGTTGAGAAGTAATTAGGTTTAGGTCATAAGGGCAGGGTTCTCATGATGGGATTGGTGCTGTTTTAAAAGAAGGCACCAGTGTTGTCTGCTCTCAGTCTCTCCTTACAAGTGAGGACTCAGCAAGAAGGTGGCCGTTGACAAGCCAGAAAGAGACCTCTTGCTGGAATCCAACCATATTTGCAGCCTGATTTTAGAAATTCAGCCTTCAGAACCAGGAGAAATAAATGTCTATTGTTTAAGCAACCCAGTGAATGGTATTTTGTTGTAGCTGCCAAATCTGACTAAAACATTCCCTAAACAGCGTGTTTGAAATATATGGAAAAACCACCATGATATTGTAAAGTAATTAGCCTCTAATTAAAATAAATAAATCAATTTAAAAAATAAATGGTTTGTAGATTACCATTTATTTGTGTGCTCAGCATCAAAAATGGTATTATTTTGATAGTGAATGACTAGAATCTAACTCAGTTTGTTTAAGACAAAAAATTAGGAAATAATTTGTCCACTCATTTCCTTGGAAAATGTACAAGAACCTTAGATAGATCCAGATACTTTAAAGTTTCTATTATTTTCTCCATCTCCTGCTTCTTTTTTTCCTCTTCAGTATGTATATAAAATGATTGTAGCATTTCTTGGGCCCTAGGTTAATATTACTCATAATTTCAACTGGCTTCCTTCAAGATTATTTAAGAAGGTATCACAAGGTGTTTCTTTAATCTTATTATTACTTCTCTTGATTCACATGTCATCTCTCAACCAATGACTATGGCTAAGATGATCTAATGTTCTGATGGTTCTGATCTGGTTTGTGAGTTTACTCCTGACAGGTTAGAGTAGGATGGGAATCCACACAGACACAGTCCATAATGACTTAAAATGAAGGAGACTGTACCTTAGACCAAGTTATATAGTCACTAAAAAGAGACTGAGCTACAGTTCTTAGGTGTTCACACACACACACACACACACACACACACACACACACACCCAAAGTGATAAGTGCCATTAAACTATATAGCTCAGTTCCTGACCACTTCTCAGAGATTTAAAGAAAACTTGACTGAGGAGGCTAAATTTAACCTAACATATAAATAGTGAATACGATTTAACCAAGTAAACTAAAGGAGATAGCTCATAAGAAGCATTCTAGTACCAAATAATACTGGATTCTGATTGTAGCTGGACAATCCCCATGTTAAACCATCATCATCTCCATTAAAATCTTTATGTATCTTGACCTAAGTCATGACTATGCTATGGAAAATAATCCTTCTAACAACTAACAGTGCCAATCCTATTGATCAAAAATTTCTGGCAAAAATGATCTCTGCCCATATCTTATGCTAAGGAGTATAGTCCCTAATATTACTGGAAACTAAAGCATAGTCTGGCCTCACAACCCTATCTGGTGTTCAGTGACAACAGAATGCATGTGTTCTAACTCATTCTTTTTCAACTCTGTGTGACCCTATGAATTGTAGCTGCCAGGTTCCTCTGTCCATGGGATTCTCCAGGCAGGAATACTGGAGTGTGTTGCTGTGCCCTCCTCCAGGGGATCTTCCCAACCTAGGGATCAAACCCATGTCTCTTATGTTTCCTGCATTGACAGGTGGGTTCTTTACCACTAGAGCCACCTGGGAAGTCTGACAACAGAATAGCCCACTTTTAATTAAGGAAAATCAGAAAATCAGAGGGACCTATCTACTCAACAATTTGAGTTTTGTTCTCAGTGTATGCTATCTTAGTTCTTGTAGGCTGCTGTAACAAAATACCTCAGATTATGATGATAGAAAATTATTTCTTATAATTCTGGAAGCTGAAAGTCCAAGATCATGGTGCCAGTAGATTCAGTATCTTGTGAGGGACTCCTTTCTGGTTCTTAGATGACACCTTTTTGCTGTGTTCTCACATGGTGGAAGGGGGTTAGGGAGCTCGCAGGAGCCCCTTTTGAACAGCACCATTCCATTCATGAAGGTTCTACCCTCATAAATTAAGCACCTCCAAATGCCCCCACCTACCAATACCATCACATCTGGGGATAGGATTTCAAAATATAAATTCTGGAGGTACACAAACATTCAAACCACAGCATTCAGGCCATACATACTATTTGCTGAGCAGAAGGAACCACCGAGTGGACATCATAGCAAAGAAGCCAGATAGAACCTAATATATATGCTTTAAAAAAAATGCAACTTTCAACCTGAAATTAGAAATAATCTGGTAGGGAAAAGCATATGCTGAACCCAAGTGATTATGCACATCTCCCTAGTCCAACAAGCCTGCCTTTTTGTCCTCTAGTATGTATTAGGTACTGACGATGAGCCAGGTAGTTATAGACTTTGAAAGATGAAACTTGAACATGAGTGCCATATCTCAGCACCAGCATACCTGGGTGGATTATTGCTCGTAACTGTCAAAACTCTAAACATTTTTAATCATGTTCTTTATTGGCTTGACCAAATACATAGTACTATTCTAAAATATTGTGTTTAAGGCTATATCAAAGTCAGACCAAGACTAACTAAAAGATTACTGTCTGTTCTCTATCATCCAATAAACATAATAATTTGTTTTGTATATGTTACACATATGTATATTATATATATGTATTACTCCTTGGAAGGAAAGTTATGACCAACCTAGATAGCATATTCAAAAGCAGAGACATTACTTTGCCAACAAAGGTCCGTCTAGTCAAGGCTATGGTTTTTCCAGTGGTCATGTATGGATGTGAGAGTTGGACTGTGAAGAAAGCTGAGCACCGAAGAATTGATGCTTTTGAACTGTGGTGTTGGAGAAGACTCTTGAGAGTCCCTTGGATTGCAAGGAGATCCAACCAGTCCATTCTGAAGGAGATCAGCCCTGGGATTTCTTTGGAAGGATTGATGCTAAAGCTGAAACTCCAGTACTTTGGCCACCTCATGCGAAGAGTTGACTCATTGGAAAAGACTCTGATGCTGGGAGGGATTGGGGGCAGGAGGAGAAGGGGACGACAGGGGATGAGATGGCTGGATGGCATCACTGACTCGATGGATGTGAGTCTGAGTGAACTCCGGGAGTTGGTGATGGACAGGGAGGCCTGGCGTGCTGTGATTCATAGGGTCACAAAGAATTGGACACGACTGAGTGACTGAAATGAACTGAAGTGATGCATAATATGTGAGCTTTGTTGTTAGTCACTCAGTAATGTCCAATTCTTTGTGACCCCATGGACTGTAGTCCACCAGCTCCTCTATCCATGGAATTCTGCAGGCAAAGATACTGGAGTGGATTGCATTTCCTCCTATAGGGATAGGGAAATATATATTTATGTATGGAGATGGAAGTTATAACCCACTCCAGTATTCTTGCCCAGAGAATCCCATGGACAGAGAAGCCTGGTGGGCTGTTGTCCATAGGGCTGCACAGAGTCAGACATGACTGAACTGATTTAGCAAGCATGAATGCATTGGAGAAGGAAATGGCAGTCCACTCCAGTATTCTTGCCTAGAGAATCTCATGGACAGAGGAGCCTGGTGGACTGCCATCTATGGGGTCGCACAGAGTCAGACATGACTGAAGTGAGTTAGCAGCAGCATAGCATATATATATATATATATATACACACACACACACACACACACACACACACAGAGGTTTGATCCCTGGGTTGGGAAGATCCCCTGGAGGAGGAAATGGCAACCCACTCCAGTATTTTTGCCTGGAGAATACCATGGACAGAAGAGTCTGGTGGGCTACAGTCTATGGTGTGACAAGGAATTGAACATGACTGAGTGACTAATACAAACATATATACACACATATATGCACACATATGATGCACACATATACAAAACCCTTTCTTAAGGCCACAGGGTATCTTGGGAGCATGGGTTATTGCCTAGCAAAGGTAATATATTCCATCTATTTCCTTAGCCTCTCACTTATCCCAATTGTTTTTATTATGAAACTCAATAAAAATCTATTATCTGTGGACTTCAATATGTTTCATCTTGATCTGCCTTTTTGATTTATATATATATCATGATTCTGAAAACTACTTTCTGTATCCATGTCTCTGGATCATGTGTTCTCACTCTTAGAATCTTATATAGGAAAATACAAAGCATCTAGATACTAGATTTTACAAATATATTACCTCACATTTATGGAAGTCAGAAATCCAAAACTGGTTTTATGGAGCTGAGTTGTGTTGCTCTGGTTGTGTTAAGAGAGACTCTATTTCCTTGAATTTTCTAATTTCTAGGGCCTGCCTGCATTTCTTGGCTTTTAATACCTACCTGCATCACTCTGACCTTAGTATCCCTCATCATATGTTCTAATTCTGAGCTGCCTGTTTTCCTCCTATAGGGTCTTTGTGATTACACTGAAATTACCCAGGTAATTTCTCATCCTAAAAATCTTGGTCATGTTTGCAAAAATCTTTTTGCTGCATGAGGTTATATATTCCTGGTTTCTGGAGATTAGAACCTGGACACAATTTGGGAGCTATTATTCTCTCAACAACAGTACCTTATCTGCCTTTCACGTAAGCACAAATAATAGTTTTACCAAAATATCTGCCTTCTCAGAAAATGGAAAAAAAATTATTCTAAAAATAATTCCATTCAAAATCAGTTGCCTTGTTCACTGCCCTTACTCTGGGACTCAGGCTGATGGAGCATGAGCTATGTAAAATAGTACCAATGGCCTTGGCAGAGAAAAGTAGAGCTCTGATAAATTTTATGCCAGAAATAAAGGTCTCAGAAGTAATGAGCATTACTTCTGCTGAAAAATTATTGGCCATAACTGGTTTTATGGCACCAGGAAGTGGCATCTAAACATGTGTCCAGAAGGGAAAACCAAAAATAAATGTTGAACATCAGCATTGATAACCCCACAAAAATATTTTATTCCCCAACAGGTTTGGTTCATTCTTAGTGCAATGATTAACCTCTTAATGAATGATAGCTATCTATTGCAATTTTATAGGTAATACATTTCAGAAAACTGACATAGATACATATCCTGGCAAGATTCAACTAAAGAAAAGCTCTTAGTCTACTATTTTATCAGTCATCAAAGAGTCCTTTTTGTGGTCTTTGGTGATAAAAACAGAGATAGGTTTACACTAAACTGGTTTCAAAGAACATCATTTTTCTTTGGGAGATTCTAAGGTCAGTCACTTGTAGAAACTTAGGATCAGTACTGTGTTAATCTGTGTGTCTTTATTTAGATTATTTCAAATGAGGTATATGTTTATTTTAGTTTAGGGCTGCTGAAATAACTGCTTATTCTTGTAGCAGAAAACTTGAAAGAACTCCAAATCTGTCTGAGTCTCTGAGTAAGATTATACACTATTAACTGATGAATGATATGATAATATTTGATTATTTTTATGTTATACTTTTTGTGTATTTCACCTTACAAGATAAATGAAATTTATTATTGTTAAATCATCTCTTGAATTTGATTAAAAAACAAGATTTATGCACAAAAGGGCTTATCTATATAACTTACAATTATTATGTATATGTGTTATATAGAGCTTCCCTGTTGGTTCAGTCAGTAAAGAATCCACCTGTAATGCAGGAGACCTGAGTTCCATCCCTGGGTCAGGAGATGCCCTATAGAAGGAAATGGCAACCCACTCCAGTACCCTTGCCTGGACAATTCCATGGACAGAAGAGCCTGGCAGGCTACAGTCCATAGGGTCGCAAAGTGTCAGACATGACTGAGTACACATGCACATATACTGCATATATTTATAGAGAGAAAGCTATATATGTTTAACTTGAATATATCATTCATTTTCCATTGAAACCAAGTTTTTTTTTTTTTTTTTAAGTAGCTATCACATGTACACAGGAAAAAATGTGGTCTATTCAGTACAAAACAAATGCTTCATATAATGAAATATTACACATGTGTTTAACTTAACACAGGTTTCTTGGTCTCAGGACTGTTCAGATTTTGTTTCAGCTAACTTATGGGACGCTGTACTGTGCACTGTAGGATATTTAGCAGCATCCCTACCTCTTCCCACTTGATCTCAGTAGCATCATACCAATAGTAACAGCAGAAATGTCCCTAGGCATTGTAAATGTCCTTTTAGGAAGAGGGGCAAAATGACCTCTGATTGACAAACAGTAACCCAATAGGTGTGGTGTCCTTACCCTCTCTGTTAAGCAAGTCAGACTTCTAAAAGAGTACTATTGTATCTTGACCTCATTTGTAAATGAAAACCCTCCTAACCGCCTACTACTGAAACAATGCATTAAATTGAAATGTAACCAGCAAATCTTAGAGCATATGGGGAGGAGGTAAAGCTTTAATTGAGTGCTTGCATATAGATGGAAAAATTAATTAAAACTGCAATAGTGTGTCATTAAAAATCCCTCTGACATGTTAAATCACTGAGACTTCTCCTAAGGAATGTGAAGGCAAGATGTCTTTGATAATCCTTAGGTGTATATGCCACGCTTGGAGAACTTGCTTTGCTCTTTCCTCTGTATCAGATTGTTTCCCTGGAGCTCATTAAACACTCTTATGAGTGCCTCTATAAACACTACTTGAGGTACTTTATTTATTTTTACAATCAACTCATCCTGTTTTCCTTGGGCTCTCTCATCCTTAACACCATATTAAGTTCTGGCTGCCCTCCTAATTTCCCCATCAATTTCTTATAGATTTAGCCTGCCTGCAATTTGTGAAGCTAAAAATTCAGAGAGAAAAAAAATGAGCAAAACTATCTATATACATAAATATTTAGATATTGAACCAGCTTGGAAAATCTGAAGACCTCTTAAATGGGCATGACCAAAGAAATTGATGCAGAGAAGTTCCAGATGCATCTGCCATTAGACAGATACACTTGACAGATGTGTCCTAGAAAGCCCAAAGCAACAGCTGGAAACCAGGACCTTAATTCCCCCTCAATGATTTAAGGACTTGGGGCTGGTTCTTAAATTGGTATTACTATTCTAGGAATATTGATCATAAAGTAGAGAGACCAAGGAGTTAACAAGTATAGAAAACATGGTTTTTACTATTAAGAAGTTTATAATTCAGAGAGTATGATAGATATGTGGCTTTTAATTTTAATAATCAGGGCTAATGAATCAATTTGATTTTTTAAATATAAATTTATTTATTTTAATTGGAGGTTAATTACTTTACAATATTGTATTAGTTTTGCCATACATCAACATGAATCCGCCACAGGTATATACGACAGCAGATTCATGTTGATGTATGGCAATTTGATTTTAATTTGTGCCTGTGTTCAATCCATGCCCTGCACTCTATTTGCATCACTCTAACAGGGACCTTTTACACAAATGTCATTTTATGATATTCGATCTTTTTTTGCAAACTTCTTTTTTCCATCCAAGTGGGTTTCTCCTCTTTTTTTGTTTATGATTTCTACCCTTACTTTGTAAGAATAAAATGCATGCATATTATGGGATTATCTTTATAATATAGCATTTATAAAGCTTGCTATTATATGATTATCATGCTAATACTGATAATAATATAAATATTACTGAGAACGGACTACTTACCATACGCTATTCTTAATAGTTGGGATTCCTAGGTGGCTCAGCAGTAAAGAATCTGCCTGCCAATGCAGGAGATGCAAGAGACTTAGGTTTGATCACTGCATGAGAAGATCCCCTAGAGGGGGCAATGGCAACCTACTCCAATATTCTTGTCTGGGAAATCCCATGGGGAGAGGAACCTGGTGGGCTACAGTCCCTTGGGTCAGGAAGAGTCTGGTATGCCTTGATGACTAAACAGCAACATTATTAATAGTTTCATGTATTAAATTTTTCATCCTTTGCAAAATTCTAGAAAATAATTGTAATTCCTCACACACAAATGGCAAAAATTAGGCAAGAAGTATTAAGTAATTTGTACAAAAGTTATTACATGGTAGGGATGGGATTCAAATTCAGGCAGTGTTCCTGCATTAAGATGGAGTAGAGGCTGAGATACATTCTTATCCTCTAACATGCTAATTGCACAATTGTTGAGATAGATTATACATTCAGTCTTAAACCAAAATTTGGTAAGCCTAAAGTTAAGTTATTTTATATTGAGTTGAAATGTTTGTCTGGCATGAAGTGAAAGAAAGGTTAAGGCAGAGCCAAATTTAAGAGGACTTCTGAAGTTAGCTGTTTCATGGTACTTTGTTTTATTATATTTGATTTGCATATTAGAGGAGATGCATCTATACTTGAGGATAACAGAAAAAAAAGTAATAGCAAAGCATTCTTAACATGTTTTGGATTTTGCAAAACAGTCTCACATGGGAAATCATATTCCATCTACTTTTAATAGGTACTTGTATTATCTGTTTTAAAGAAAAATATGAGGGCCCATATCTATGATTTCAACAAAATTATACAAGTTTGAAATTCCAGCACAGGATATAATAATGATGATGTTTTTATTAATCAATGCCTAATTTATGTTCCTTTATTTTCCAAAAAATTCCTTACCTTCAAAGCAAACACATATGAATATATCACACACACACATACACACACACGCACCAATTCGCCTTTCCTCTCCACCCACATGCACATACACACACATAGAACCTACGTGCATGTACACACACATACTCACATCTCCCAAACACATACATGAATCTGCATGCCAAATCACCTGCATGCTCACATCTGACGCACAGTTCCTACTGGATACCTCTCCTTTCTCTTAGGTCCCTGGATGTATATGGTACTTTAAGCCAATAAAAGGGCAAATAATTTAGCCTCTGGGATCCTAGATCCTTTTTCTAGAAGGATTCTAGATCCTTCTCCCACAACTCTAGGTCAGGGAATCATTGAAAGTGGATGTTTGGGTAATCATTTCTTTATTAGCAATATTAAAATACAAACTGCCAAAATAATAGTTAAAATAATCTGGAAGTATATTTACTGTGAAAATACCTAAATTTTCAGTCAATACATTTGGCGTTCTTTCCCTCAAAGATCCTTTCTTGTGGGGGTGGGGGAATGGAAAGGAATGGAAAGAAAAGAGGGGAAGAGAAACTGGGATGGTCGACAGTCAACTGAAGGAAAGAGTAAGGGGAAGGGAAAGAGACTCCTATTATTGTCCATTGAAATGCTAAAGGCAGAAATACTTGTCACTTTAGACCATTATCCTTTGGATTGGGAAATGGTATTATTCAGTGAGTAAATTCCATTCCATTAAGGGTTAAGGGTTGCTTAATTAAACTGAACACATAGTCAACAAAATAGTCTGAAATTCAGTACTCAGGTGCAATTTCAAAATGACAGAATGATCTCTGTTTGTTTCAAAGGCAAACCATTTGTCATCACAATAATCCAAGTCTATGCCCCAACCACTAATGCCGAAGAAGCTGAAATTGAATGGTTCTTTGAAAACCTACAAGACCTTCCAGAACTAACACCAAAAAAATATGTCCTTTTCATCATAGGGGACTGGAATGCAAAAGCAGGAAGTTAAGAGATACCTGGAGTAACAGGCAAGATTGGTCTTGGAGTACAAAATGAAACAGAACAAAGGCTAACAGAGTTTCACAAAGAGAACACACTAGTCATAGCAAACACAATCTTCCAACAACACAAGAGACGACTCTACACATGGACATCACCATATGGTCAATACCGAAATCAGATTGATTGTATTCTTTGAAGCTGAAGTTGGAGAAGCTCTATATAGTCAGCAGAAACAAGACTGCGAGCTGACTGTGGATCAGATCATGAACTCCTTATTGCAAACTTCAGACTTAAATTGAAGAAAGTAGGGAAAAACCATTAGACCATTCATGTATGACCTAAATCAAATCCCTTAGGATTATATAATAGAAGTGACAAATAGATTCCAGGGATTAGATCTGATCAACAGAGTGCCTGAAGAACTATGGATGGAGGTTTGTGACATTGTACAGGAGGTGGTGATCAAAACCATTCTTAAGAAAATGAAATGCAAAAAGGCAAAATGGTTGTCTGAGGAGGCCTTACAAAGAGCTGAGAAAAGAAGAGAAGCTAAAGGCAAAGGAGAATAGGAAAGATATATCCATATGAGTGCAGTTCCAAAGAATAGCAAGGAGAGATAAGAGAGGCTTCCTACGTGATCAATGCAAAGAAATAGAGGAAAACAATAGAATGGGAAAGACTAGAGATCTCTTCAAGAAAACTAGGGATACCAAGGGAACATTTCATGCAAAGATGGGCACAACAAAGGAACTGTATGGACCTACCAGAAGCAGAGGATATTAAAGGAGGTGGCAAGAATACACAGAATTATACAACAAAGATCACCACAATGATGTGATCACTCACCTAGAGCCAGACATCCTGGAATGGGAAGTCAAATGGGCTTTAGGAAGCACCACTGCTAACAAAGCTAGTGGAAGTAATAGAATCCCAGCTAAGCTATTTCAAATCCTAAAATATGATAGTGTGAAAGTGCTGCAGTCAATAGGCCAGCAAATTTGGAAAACACAGCAATGGCCACAGGACTGGAAAGGTCAGTTTTCATTTCAATCCCAAAGAAAGGCAATACAAAAAATATGCAAACTATTGCACAATGGCACTCATCTCACCCACTAACAAAATAATGCTGAAAATTTGCCAAGCCTGGTTTCAACAGTATGTGAACTGTGAAATTTCGTATGTTCAAGCTGGATTTAGAAAAGGCAGAGGAACAAGAGATCAAATTGCTAACATCCTTTGGATCCTAGAAAAATAAAGAGAATTCCAGAAAAGCATCTACTTCTGCTTCACTGACTATGCTAAAGCCTTTGTGTGGATCACAACAAATTGTGGAAAATTCTTCAAGAGATGGGACTACCAGACCACCTTACCTGCCTCCTGAGAGAACTGTATGCAGGTCAAGAAGCTGCAGTTAGAATCAGACATGAAAAAACATACTGGTTCCAAATCAGGAAAGGAGTCCATCAAGGCTGTATATTGTCACCTTGCTTATTTAACTTATATGCAGAGTACATCATGCGAAATGCTGGGCTGGATGAAGCACAAGCTGGAATCAAGATTTGTGGGAATAATACAAATTCATATATGCAGATGACACCACTTTTATGGTAGAAAGCAAAGAGGAACCAAAGAGCCTCTTGATGAAAATGAATGAGGAGAGTAAACAAGCTGGTGTAAAGTTCAACATTCAAAAAACAAAGATCATGGCATCCGGTCCCATGACTTCATGGCAAATAGATGGGGAAACAATGGAAATGGTGACAGACTCTATTTTCTTGAGCTCCAAAATCACTGCAGTTGGTGATTGCAGCAATGAAATTAAAGGATGCTTGCTTATTGGAAGAAAAGCTATTATCAACCTAGACAGCATATTAAAATGCAGAGACATTACTTTGTTAGCAAAGGTCCATCTAGTCAAGGCTATGGTTTTTCCAATAGTTGTGTATGGATGTGAGATTTGGACCATAAAGAAAACTGAATGTTGAAAATTGATACTTTTGAACTCTGGTGTTGAAGAAGAATCTTGAGGGTCTCTTGGGCAGCAAGGAGATCAAACCAGAAGGAAATCAATCCTGAATATTCATAGAAAGAACTAATGTTGAAGCTCCAATACTGTGGCCACCTGAGGCAAATAACTGACTCATTGGAAAAGACTCTAATTCTGGGAATGATTGAAGGCAGGAGGAGAAAGGGAGGACAGAGGATGAGATGGTTGGATGACATCACCGACTCTATGGACATTAGTTTGAGGGAGCTCTATGAGTTGGTGACGGACAGGGAAGCCTGTTGTGCTGCAGTCTATGGGGTTGCACAGAGTCAGACACTGGCTGAACTGAACTAAATAAACTAAAGGGACTAAATCAGGACCAGGTCAGGACTTAAATTAGGACAGAACAAAAAACCCATCAACAGGACCTCATAGAAATCCATATTTTTTCCAAAACACAAAGGTTTTCTTCCAATACCACCAAATGTCTAATTACAAGTGATTTGTCCAATTCTTCTCCTGTTATTAGGATCATTATTGTCAGTATTGATCTGATGTTTACAATAAAAATACTGCATATTTTTATAACAATAAGAGATTAATAGGACTTAGGAAGATAACTGGAGTGAATCATGTTGTTTTCAGATTGAAATATATATATTTTTCTTTTTGCTGTAAAGAAGCCCACCTCTGCCTCAGGTGTTCATGTGTTTCTCAAACATATAACATTCTTCAACCAGATGGCTCAAGTGAAATGTTACTAGGCTGCTACCTAGCCACTTCCCCTCCTTTGCCCCTAGAACTCAAAACAGATCCGTAGCTGTCAAACAGCTGCAAGGTCCAAGGGTTGAGATTATGCCTGCCCCACCTTTCTGTCCTACTCACAGATGGAGAAGTGTCACCACTCCAGATGCACTGGATTTTAAAATCCTTAGACTTTTCCTACTGAGCCCTGTGTGCACTAGAAATGTCCATGTATTCCATAATTAGATGAACGAGAGTCAGGGAAATCTGAAATACTGTTTTAGTGTCAAATCAGAGAAATATGGCTATTTTGTAATTTTACAAGACTCTTACAAATACATTTACATGAGACCTTGCATTATATTTGTCAAATATTTGATAAGTTAAATGTAGGAATATGCAGTGAAATTGTCCAGGCTCTTGAAAGAGGCTGAGTCAGAAGTCTGAGATCCAGAAATCAGAAAGCAGATGTGCAACTGAGTTCTGGAAAATAGCAAGTCTAAGGAAACAGAAAAACTCAGGACTTACTCCCAGAGTCTTAAGAATATCAAGATTTTGAATCAAACAAACTGGTATTGAAGACCGCCTGCCTGTACATTAACTATGGGATACTAGGGTATCCACTGGAATAGGCAATGGCAACCCACTTCAGTATTCTTGCCTGGAGAATCCCATGGACAGAGGAGCCCAAGGGGATGAGCATACATGCATTAGAAGGACACACAGATGCCCCTCTCTAGGTATGTGCTTCAGAATGGGCATTCAGCAACTTGCTTTACTTCTGCCATGGGGTAACCCCACCATGTCACTTTCTTACATTGCCTGAATCGCATCCAGATGTAGTGTTAATCTAACTATATATAACAAAGTTCAAAAGGCTCTGGATAAACCTGGAGATCTGCAGTTAAGCAAAAAGTCCTATCTGCTGTCCTGCTGTCTTGTTATCCTTAGATGTTTTCATTGTGTTCAACTCTTTGCAACACTATGGACCATAGTCCACCAGGCTCCTCTGTCCATGGGATTCTCCAGGCAAGAATATTGAAGTGGGTTTCCATGCCCTTCTCCAGGGGATCTTCCTGACCCAGGGTTCAAACCCATATCTCTTATATCTCTTATATCTTATATCTCTTATATATTAACCCACATGGTAGGTGGGTTCCTTACCACTAGTGCCACCTGGGAAGCCTCCTTCCTCTTGCCATCAATCTTTCCCAGCATCAAGGTATTGCCCAATGAGTCTACTCTTTGCATTAAGTGGCCAAACTATTGGAGCTTCAGCTTCAACATCTGTCCTTGCAATGAATATTAAGGGCTGATTTCCTTTACAATTGACTAGTTTGGTCTCTGTGCTGTCCAAGGGAATCTCAAGAGTCTTCTCCAGCACCACAGTTCAAAAGCATAATTCCATATCCTAATTTTTTGCACTTTTTTGTTGTTTTTTTCTTTGTATTCAAATTACGTATAGACACACGTTATATGATTCACTGAATTTTGACTTTTTTTTTAAAATATTGATCAATTTCTAATTCATCATTTTAATGCCTACAGGATCAAGGATTTCTGTACTCAGCATCACAGGCACTCAATAAATATTTGAAGGGAAAAAAATTCAATTTATCTGAAAAGGTCAAGTAGAAGAAGAAGATCCTACATAGGTCATTAAAATTTTACTTTAAATAAATCAAAATATCTGGTTTCATGTTAGGTACAGTAAAAATAAAGGAAAAAATAAGGATGATTTTAGCAGATTTAATATTGAATACATACTTTATATAAGATAGAATATAACACATAATATTTTAATTAATTTAATTTTCAAAAAAATCTCTGAGGGGTGTGAAATTTTCTTTCTATTGTTGATGAATAAATTGAGGCTAAAAAGGAAAGTCCAAATGTACCCATTTCTTTTTGGGTCTAACATTTATACTATTTTCACTATAAAATAAAATATAAAATAGCATCACAGATTTGGATCTCCTGGAATCTGGGACAGAAAGGAGTTTTGCACAACTATACCACTCAAATATATTGGAAATTATAGAACATGGTGAGAAACTGATTGATGTTTAATAATTACAATATTATATTAGAATTTTGCCAGAGGATAAAGATACTTTATCAAAGGACTTAGGTCAAGCTCTTCTTTCCAGTATATGACAACTTCAGAGGTATTATTATTAATATTATTATTTTTAAAGCCTGTTTTAAAGATTTTAAAGAAACACATGCAAAGAGAGGTATAATTTCACAGAAACCTAATAAATACTTCATCAATACTTAAAAACTTCTAGAAAAGCACACAAAAGAACTATACAAAAAAGGTCTTAATGGTCTGAATAACCATGATGGTGTGGTCACTCACACAGAGGCAGACATCCTGGAGTATGAAGTCAAATTGGCCTTGGGAAGCATGATGATAAACAAAGCTATTGGAGGGATTTCAGATGGAGTGTTTAAATTCCTAAATTAAAGGGCTGCATTTACTATGTTGGCAAACAGAAAACTCAGCAGTGACCATAGAGTTGGAAAAGGTCTGTTTTCATTCCAGTCCCAAAGGACAACACCAAAGGCTGTTCATACTATCATAAAATTGTGTTAATTTCACATGCTAGCAAGATTATGGTCAAAATCCTTCAAGCTAGACTCCAGCTGTATTTGAACCAGAACTTCCAGATGTACAAGCTGGGTTTTGAAGAGGCAGAGGAATCAGAGATCAAATTGACAATATTCATGAAGAAAGAAAGTTTCAGATAACCATCTATTTCTGCTTCATTGACTATGCCAAATGAAGTGGATCACAACAAACTATGGAAAATTCTTAAAGACATGGGAATACCAGATCATCTTACCTGTCTCCTGAGAAAACTATATGTATGTCAAGCAACAGTTAGAACTGGACATGGAACAATGGACTGACTGGTTTAAATTTGGGAAAGGAATATGACCAGGCTGTATATTGTCACCTTGCTTATTTAACTTATATGCGGAGTACATCATGCAAAATTTCAGGCTGGATGAATCACAAGCTGGAACCAAGATTGCCAGGAGAAATATCCACAGTCTCAAATGATACCACTCTAATGGCAGAAAGTGAAGAGGAACTAAAGAGCCTCTTGATGAGGGTGAAAGAGGAGAGTGAAGAAGCTGGCTTAAAGCTCAACATTCAGAAAACTAAGATCATGGCATCCAGTCCCATCACTTCATGGTAAATAGAAGGTCAAAAAGTGGAAACAGTGACAGATTTCATTTTTCTCCCTTGGGCTCCAAAATCACCACAGAAGGTAACTGCAGCCATGAAATTAAAAGACACATTCTCCTTGGAAGGAAAGCTATGACAAACCTCGACAGCATATTAAAAAGCAGAGACATCACCTTGCTGACAGAAGTCTGCAGAGTCAAAGCTATCATTTTTCCAGTAGTCATGTATGTATGTGCATTTTGGACCATAGAGAAGGCTGAGTGTTGAAGAATTAACGCTTTAAGATTGTGGTACTGGAGAGGACTCTTGAGAGTCCCTTGAAGAACAAGAAGATCAAACCAGTCAATCCTAAAGGAAATAAGTCCTGAATATTCATTGGAAGTACTGTTGCATTGGAAGTACTTTGGCCACCTGATGCAAAGAACTGACTCAATGGAAAAGACCCTGAGTCTGGGAAAGATTGAAGGAAGGAGGAGAAGGGGATGACAGAGGATGAGATGGTTGGATGGCATCACCGACTCAATGGACATGGGTTTGAGTAAACTCAGGGAATTGGTGATGGACAAGGAAGCCTGGCATGCTGAGTCCATGGGGATGCAAACAGTCAGACACTACTTAGTGACTGAACTGAACTGACTGTTGCTAATACTAAAGCTCTTAAGATTTTGGCCACCTGATGTGAAGAGCTGACTCATTGAAAAAGACCCTGATGCTGGGAAAGATTGAAGGCAAAAGGAGAAGTGGGTGGTAGAGAATGAGATGATTAGACAGCACCACTGACTCAATGGACATGAATTTGAGCAAACTCTGGGAGATAGTGAAGGACAGGGGAGCCTGGCCTGTTGCAGTCTGTGGGCTCATTTCATTTCATTGTCTCATTTCTGCCCCCTGCCTATTGGCGGAGAAAATGTTATCACATGCATATCCTTATGGTCAAATGACAGCTTTCCAATACCACAGAAACTGAAAAATTGACACTAGCGAAGCAGTAGGAAGTCAACAATGGAATCATGGGTCTTAGGTACCTCACAATGCTAGCCTCTGAAATGCCTTCCAGCATGCCTTCTACCATGCATTGGCAGGAAGCAGTGACCTTGGTGAGTGTGAGAAAGTCTGCTGCTGCTAAGTCGCTTCAGTCAGGTCTGACTCTGTGTGATCCCATGGACAGCAGCCCACCAGGCTCCCCTGTCCACGGGACTCTACAGGCAAGAATACTGGAGTGGGTTGCCAGTTCCTTCTCCAGAAAGTCTGCTAGGCCAACAGAAGAGATTCTACCTGTTGAAATCGGTCTGCTGCCATTGTGAATGTATCTTTTCAGTTATTAGTAACAAACCTCCACTTGTTTAAGCAAAGACATATTGAGATTTTTATTTTGCTTTTGACAAACTGCTGAAAAATAAATGTACATTGTCTGGAAAAAAGGAAATAGGACACATACTTATTTCAGGAACTAATTCCTCAGGTAGTAGTCATGAGATGAGGCTTATATTACTGATTGTGTTAACACTAAGGATTATGATGCAAAGAGCCCATTCATTGGAAAAGACCCTAATGCTGGGAAAGATTGAGGGCAGGAGGAGAAGGGGACGACAGAGGAAGAGTTGATTGGATGGCATCACTGACTCAATGGACATAAGGTTGAGCAAACTCCAGGGGATAGTAAAGGACATTGAAGCCTGGCGTGCTGCAGTCCATGGGATCACAGAGTCAGACATGACTTAGGAACTGGATAACCTCAAGGGCTATTAAAGAATGTGGATGTATCTTAAAGCAAAATTGGGAAAGTCCCAAGAATAAATACAAAACTAACCTAGTTCTGTAGGTAATTTACATGAAAAACACATACCTTGGCTAGTTAATTTGGAAGGTATTTGCCCTGATAAATGATTCAAACTGCAGCTTGTCTGAATTTGTTGCCTTTTCATTTTTTCCTAACATTGCTGTCTGCTCTAGTCAGACTCCTTCCTGACTTCAGACCTCACTTGGGAAATAGGTGATACTTTTGGTTGTCACAAAATCCCCTAAATCTTTGAGGGTATGGGAAGTGGAAAAAGCATATATGTGTGTATGTATTTATACTTGCCAACCTCCTGCCATTTTTGCAATCCTGGTGACAACAGAGAGATGGTATTCTTCTTCTTTGTTTTCATCCAGTAAGTGCCCACAATATACCCACCCACTTCTCCTATTTTGAAAGAAGTTATCAGTTTCTGAATCATTCTTTTTTATTTGAGTATGATTGCTTGGCAATATTGTGTTGGTTTCTGCTGTACAACAAAGTGAATCAAATATATGCATATACATACCCTCTCCCCCTTGGACCTTCCTCCCTCTCCACCCTTATCCTACCCCTCTAGATCATTACAGAGCACTGTACTTAGTTCCATGAGCTATAGAGTAGCTTCCTACTAGCTATCTATTTAACACATAGCAGTGTATATGTTGTTGTTGTTTAGTCACTAAGTCATGTCTGATTTTTTTGCTAACCAATGGACTGTAGCCCACCAGGCTCCTCTGTGCATGGGATTTCCCAGGCAAGAATACTGGAGTGGGTTGCCATTTCCTTCTCCAGGGATCAAACCTATGTCTCCTGAATTGGCAGGCTGATTCTTTTACCTCTGAGCCACCAGAACAAACCCAATAATATATATATGTATTTATATATGCCAATCAGATATTAAGAAGAGATGGCAAGAATACACAGAAGAACTGTACAAAAAAGATCTTCATGACCCAGATAATCACAATGGTGTGATCACTGACCTAGAGCCAGACATCCTGGAATGTGAAGTCAAGTGGGCCTTAGAAAGCATCACTACGAACAATGCTAGTAGAGGTGATGGAATTCCAGTTGAACTATTTCAAATCCTGAAAGATGATGCTGTGAAAGTGCTGCACTCAATATGCCAGCAAATTTGGAAAACTCAGCAGTGGCCACAGGACTGGAAAAGGTCAGTTTTCATTCCAATCCCAAAGAAAGGCAATGCCAAAGAATGCTCAAACTACCGCACAATTGCACTCATCACACACACTAGTAAAGCAATGCTCAAAATTCTCCAAGCCAGGCTTCAGCAATATGTGAACCTTGAACTCCTGATGTTCAAGCTGGTTTTAGAAAAGGCAGAGGAACCAGAGATCAAATTGCCAACATCCATTGGATCATAGAAAAAGCAGGAGAGTTCCAGAAAAACATCTATTTCTGCTTTATTGACTATGCCAAAGCCTTTGACTGTGTGGATCACAATAAACTGTGGAAAATTCTGAAAGAGATGGGAATACCAGACCACCTGACCTGCCTCTTGAGAAATCTGTATGCAGGTCAGGAAGCAACAGTTAGAACTGGACATGGAACAACAGACTAGTTCCAAATAGGAAAAGGAGTTCGTCAAGGCTGTATATTGTCACCCTGTTTATTTAACTTCTATGCAGAGTACATCGTGAGAAACGCTGGACTGGAAGAAACACAAACTGGAATCAAGATTGCCGGGAGAAATATCAATAACCTCAGATATGTAGATGACACCACCCTTATGGCAGAAAGTGAAGACGAACTCAAAAGCCTCTTGATGAAAGTAAAAGTGGAGAGTGAAAAAGTTGGCTTAAAGCTCAACATTCAGAAAACGAAGATCATGGCATCTGGTCCCACCACTTCATGGGAAATAGATGGGTAAACAGTGGAAACAGTGTCAGACTTTATTTTTCTGGGCTCCAAAATCACTACAGATGGTGACTGCAGCCATGAAATTAAAAGACACTTACTCCTTGGAAGGAAATTTATGACCAACCTAGATAGCATATTCAAAAGCAGAGACATTACTTTGCCAACAAAGGTTTGTCTAGTCAAGGCTATGGTTTTTCCTGTGGTCATGTATGGATGTGAGAGTTGGACTGTGAAGAAGGCTGAGCGCCGAAGAATTGATGCTTTTGAACTGTAGTGTTGGAGAAGACTCTTGAGAGTCCCTTGGACTGCAAGGAGATCCAACCAGTCCATTCTGAAGGAGATCAGCCCTGGGATTTCTTTGGAAGGAATGATGCTAAAGCTGAGACTCCAGTTCTTTGGCCACCTCACGGGAAGAGTTGACTCATTGGAAAAGACTCTGATGCTGGGAGGGATTGGGGGCCGGAGGAGAAGGGGACGACAGAGGATGAGATGGCTGGATGGCATCGCTGACTTGATGGATGTGAGTCTGAGTGAACTCCGGGAGTTGGTGATGGACAGGGAGGCCTGGCGTGTTGCGATTCATGGGGTCGCAAAGAGTCGAACACGACTGAGCAACTGATCTGATCTGATCTGATGCCAATCCTAGTCTCCCAATTCATCCTATCTTCCCACTTTCCCTCCCCCTACCCCTCTGCATTCACATGTCCCTTCTTTATGTCTGTATTTCAACTCCTGCCCTGGAAATAAGTTCATATATACATTTTTCTAGATTCCACATATATGCATTAATATATGATATTTAAGTGATTCATTTTTTTAAGAATCTCCATTCTCCTAGGTTTGAGAATGGGAAAGCACATTCCTCCTTCTCTCGTCTCTTGGGAGAGGCAAAACACCAAAGTGATATTTGCTCCTACAAATTCCTTTCAAAAAAAAAAAAATTCCTTTCAATGTAATTTTCTGTTTCTTGCTTAGACTGGACGTATTTTAAGGGAAGTAAGAGCCAAACGAGCAATTACAGATTTTTTCTTATTATGTCCCATGGGACATGAACATAGCTCTATTTAGAATGCATAACACATTGTTTTTAGCTTGAAACACCAAGTGAAATACCAAGAGGGGAAAAAAATTGCATTTAATGTCCTGTTACTCTAGTAAAATAATGCATCCATCCTAATATTTCCATTTGCTTTAGATTTTATCCATCTGCATGATTGAGAGTTACTCCAATTAAGGTGCTTTTCATCTCTAGAGTCTTTTACAAACAGTCATTAATTACAGCTATGTGTGTAGTCAGGTAATGATTTAGGATTTCTCAGGGGCTTCTTGATTTATGTTTCAAAAGGCATGATGATTAGTAATTCTTCTGCCACACATAGAAGGTGACTCTTGCCTAAGTCAGTGTGCCTGAGAACAATTAGCTTGATAAAAGTCTCATATATAAGTTAAAAATCTTTTGTCTCTCTGCTTTTTTCTTTCCTCCCTACCTTCTTTCTTTCTTTCCTTCCTGCCTCACTTCCTTCTTTCCTTCCTCTCTCCCTTTTTTTCTTTTTCTTTCATTCTGTTCTTAACTACATAGTATGGCAGAGAATCGTTAGAGTTTTTCTATCCTAGAAGTAAAGATAACATCCAACTGATTCTATAGCCTGAAGATGGAAGTGCAAGCAATTGATGTCTGTTCTTATCCAGAGATTCCACATTGTCAGGCCATAAAGGAATGCAAGAAGTTTGATAACAGCAGTTACTTTTACACTCAGATATTTCAAAATTCCATATATCCACTCCATCAGAAAAATTAATATAGCACCATGAATATTTGCAAGAATCATTGCACTATCTCAATTTATAATGAATGAATCACAAAGACTGGTATGGCACTCTTTAAATTTGCCCAATGCAGAATAGAGATTGTTGATAATCCTAATGGAGATTATTTCTTAGGGAATCTGATTATCTGATAAATGTTTTCAAAAATAATGTGGTCACCAATGAACAGTCAGGGCACTCAAAAAATGTAACGTAACAGACCCAAGGCAGAGCAAACACAAAGGGCAGTCAACTATCATGACAGAAAATCAAATATTTATGTAAATCACTCTGTAAAGGTTTATGAAAACTGCAGAGTGCTACCATTTAAATTTTAAATCACTGTATATAATGTAAAGGGATCAATGATTCAGTCATTAGTTTATTGCTTAAATCTGGGCATCTTGAACCTACAAAAGTCTTCTTTCCACTCTGGCCCAGTGACACTAAGACACTTATGAATACATTTGGTGCCTCTTTCCTCTTGAGAAATGAAATGTTTGCTGCCATATCAGTAAACAAGGATGTCACAGTCATCAGTGATTCCAGCTCTCCAATGTGAACTGGTAAGCACCAAGGGCACCCAGGAAGGAGACAAATATCTGTGATCTAGCAGTCAGCAGGATGCAGCCAGTCCCTGTAGTGAGCCCTAAGGGAAGTAGGATGTTTAAAAACACTGGATACTGGCCAAAGGTAGCTGAGATGCATATGAAAGGAAGGATTTCAGGGAGCCCTGACTCTTGAATCTTCACATACCTAGAAAAGCACTAAATCCCTTAACTTGAGATATCTGGTTTTCTTTAACAATAATCTTTTGATGTTCAAGCTAACTGGCCTTTGTTACAGAACTTCTATATAACCTGGCTCCTCCCCTCACCTCTTAGGAACAATTCTCTCAGGATTACTTGAGATGCTGTCTCTGGGACTTGATGTCCTAAGAATTCCCATCAAATAAAACAACTCTCAACTTTGAGGTTGTGACTATTTTTTCAGTCGACAATCTGATCGTGTGACTCTTCTCCTGGAGTCCTGCTTTGTCCTACTCTACTACTTGTATGGTGTCATTTTATAAGAAAAGTATTAAAAAACATTAGAAAACTTTCAGGTTTATCAAGTATCTATGCAGCTGGATTTCACCATTTTAAGCTAGATACACTAAGGAATTTGATTATTCAGATCTGGAAATCCTGGCATTGTCAATATGTATAACCTGTGGAAAGTGGCTTGGCATTTTTTAATCCTGAATTTCCTTTTTTATAAACTGGGAATCTCTATTTTAAAAATTTGTTTTTGAAATTCAACTAATAATTAATTGAAATGTAAGAAATAATTGAAATGTACTTGTAATGTTATTGACTTAGTCTATATTATTTCAATAAATGTCCTTTGAGACAGTGAGTTTTCTTTCTTTCTAGATCAGTTCCTAAAGAGTATCTGACAATTTCTCTCTAATTAAGATTTTAAATTGAGATTTGGAAGGAAAGTGTTTACACAGGTTTCCATCTATTTAATGTACTTTCAATTCAGAAAAAGGATCAAATCAATACACTGAAATGTGAATAGCCAGTATACATATGAGAAAAAATTAAAATATTCTAAGTCAAATGCAGATTAACCACAAAATGGATTTTATTTTTATAAATGGAATACTTATCGGTAAGTGTTTAGGAAACTGACAATTTTCTTTTCTTCCTGGGAAGTGCAATGCTTAGTGTCTTCTTATAAGTTAATTTGACTCTATTGAGTGTTAGCAAAGTTTCCACTTCCCTTAAGACAACTTACAGAATGAGAGAAAATATTTGCAAACTATGCAATTGACAAGGGATTAATTTATCTCTCTCTCTCTCTGTGTCTATATATATATATATATATATATATATATATATATATGCAGCTCATACAGCTCTATATATTAAAAAAATTAAAAATGAGCAGAAAATCTAAATAGACATTTCTCCAAAGAAGACATACAGATGAACAATAGGCACATTAAAAGATGCTCAGCATCACTAATTATTAGCAAAATGCAAATCAAAACTATAGTGAAGCATCACATGATATCAACAGAATGACGATAATTGAAAAGTCTACAAATAATGAATACTGGAAAGGGTACGGAGAAACAGCAACCTTCCTAAATTGTTGATAAGAGTATAAATTGGTACAGTCACTATGGTAAACAATGGAAGTTCCTGAAAAAAACATTGCTGAACACTTTTTATTGTTAGATAGTTAGAATAGGAAAAAGGAGTCCAGCATGGTGGTGGATAAAAGAAAAAGAAGGGAAAAACCTGTGAAAATAGAACAAAGGAAGGTCTGAGGACTGGAGTGAGGCTCAGGTAAAACAAACAGCCTTCTTGGAAAGCCCAATTTACATAGGGTAGGCTCAGGGGGAGGAGAAAAAACACATAAAAAGAGAAGCCAAAATTGAGTGAGGGCTCCTCTTTTCTTTGCGTCGCTTGGGTTGGCTTGCCCTCATGCCTTAAGGATATATTTTCCTTTGCTTGCCAAATGAAACTGAGCTGTAACACAAAGCTGTAACACTGGTCTGTCAATTCAAATTTTTCCTGCAGCAAGACAGAACCGAGGAAATCATACAGAGGTATAACACTGGTCTGTCCGTTGCTTCAAATTTTTGCTGCGGTGAGACAGAACCAGTGAAGTTACACACGTCCCCAACATTATCATCAGAAAATTGCAATTCAAATTTATTCCACCACTGTGGGACACAATATGGTGGTTACTCAAAAAAAAAAAAAATAAAAAACTAAAAGCAGAACTTACTATTTGTTCCTTCATACTTTCAGTCACTCATTCATGTCTGACTCTTTGCGACCCAATGCACTGCAGAACGCCAGGCTTCCCTGTCCTTCACCATCTGCTGAAGTTTACTCAAACTCACGTCCATAGAGTTGGTGATGCCATCCAACCATCTCATCTTCTGTTGTCCCCTCCTCCTCCTGCTTTCAATCTTTCCCAGCATCAAGGTCTTTTCTAATGAGTTGGCTTTTCACATCAGGTGGCCAAAGTATTGGAGTTTTGGCATCAGGCCATGCAATGAATATTCATGGTTGATTTCCTTTAGGATTGTCTGGTTTGATCTTCTTGCAATCCAAGGAACTCTCAAGGGTCTTTTTCAGCACCACAGTTCAAAAGTATCAATTCTTCAGTGTTCAGCCTTCCTTATGGTCCAACTCTTACATCCATACATGACTACTGGGAAAATCATAGCTTTGACTATATGGATTTTTGTTGGCAAAGTAATGTCTCTGCTCTTTAATATGCTGTCTAGGTTGGTCATAGCTTTTCCTCCAAGGAGCAAGATTCTTTTAATTTCATGGCTGTAGTCACCATCTGCACTGATTTTGGAGACCAAGAAAATAAAGTCTGTCACCGTTTCCATTGTTTCCTCATCCATTTGTCATGAAGTGATGGGACCAGATTCTATGATCTTCATTTTTTGGATGTTGAATTTTAAGTCAGCTTTTCCACTTTCCTCTTTCACCTTCAACAAGAGGCTGTTTAGTTCCTCTTCACTTTCTGCCATAAGAGTTGTGTCATCTTCATATCTGAGGTTATTGATACTTCTCCTGGCAATCTTCATTCCAGCTTGTGTTTCATCCAGCCCAATATATTGAATGATGTACTCTGCATATAAGTTAAATAATTAGTGTGACAATATATAGCCTTGACATATTCCTTTCCCAGTTTTGAACCAGTCTGTTGTTCCATGTCCAATTCTGACTGTTGCTTCTTGACCTGCTTACAGGTTTCTCAGGAGGCAGGCAAGGTGGTCTTGTATTCCCATGTCTTTAAGAATTTTCCATAGTTTTTTGTGATCCACACAGTCTAAGGCTTTAGTGCAGTCAATAAACAGAGGCAAATGTATTTTCTGGAATTCTGTTGCTTTTTCTATGATCCAATGGATGTCAGCAATTTGATTTCTGGTTCCTCTGCCTTGTCTAACCCAATGAAACTATGAGCCTTACCTTGTATGGCCACCTAACACAGACAGGTCATGGTGTAGAATTCTCACAAAACGTGGTTCACTGGAGAATGGATTGGCAAGCCACTTCAACATTCTTGCCTTGAGAACCCCATGAAAAGACAAAAAGCACTACTATATAATCCAGCAATTCTACTCGTGGATATCCAAAAAGAAACTAATTAGAAAATACATGACCCTAATGTTCATAGCAATATTATTTACAATTGCCAAAGTATGGAAGGAATCTAAGTGTCAATCAACAGATGGATGCATAAAGATGTGTATGCACCAATTTATATTTCTACCAATACTATATGAAGGTTCCCTTTTCTCCATATTCTCACCAACATTTGTTAGTGTCCTTTTGGATGGTAGCCTCTGACAATTGTGAAGTGATATCTCATTCTACTTTTGATTTGCATTTCTCTGATTACTCGCAATACTAAGCATTTTGTCATATGCCTGCTGGTCATTTGCCTTTCCTTTTTGAAAATACATTTATTCAATTTTTTTGCCCATTTTTTAATTGGGTTGTTAGTTGTTTTGATGATGTTTTATAAATTATTTATATATGCTAATATATATAATACATATATATATTCTAATTCCTTATGAGTCATATCATTTGCAAATATTTTCTCCCATTCAGTAGGTTGTCTTTTCGTTTATGGTTTAGTTTTCTGTGCAAAAGCCTTTTAATTTAATTTGGTTCTATTTATTTATTTGTGCTTTTATTCTCTTAATTTTAGGAAATAAAATAAAAAATATTGCTGAAATTTATGTCAAAGAGTATTCTGCTTATGTTTTACTCTAAGAGTTTTACAGGAAAGATGAGTTTAGTTTTGGAAGTATTATGTTGAAAAGATTAATTATTTCAGGGAGATAATATCTAACAAGCATAATTAGGCATATCTAGATATATACTATCATTGCACTTTACACAGACCTTGATGCAAAGAGCCAACTCATTAGAAAAAAAACCCTGATGATGGGAAAGATTGAAGGCAGGAGAAGGGGACAACAGAGGATGAGATGGCTGAATAGCATCACTGATTCAATGGACGTGAATTTGAGCAAGCTCAAGGAGATGCTAAAAGACAGGGAAGCCTGGCATGCTATAGTTCATGGGGTTGCAAAAAGTCAGACATGACTGAGCAACAGCAACAACAAGAGCTACTGAACAACAACACAGACTCTGTGATCTTGAAAAACTGAGAAGGTTATGAAATCCCCCAACTCTTTTGTTTCAGAAATGGCTTTTCTTCCTCACAGGAGTTCCATCCCTTATTACCTAGGATAAGGTAGGTAGAGGAAGACCTTCCAAATTTCCATTATTTGTCTGATAATTGATTAAGCCTCTTGTCCCTCTTGATCAATCAGTAAAAAAAAATTGTTATCCAAATTTGGTAAAGATTCTCTCCTTTCCCCTATAAACTTACAAAATATTCACAACCAAAAACTTGAAAGTTATATTTTATTTAGTGAGGCTTCGAGAAAACTGCTCCAAGGCGGTCAGGGGGGAGCTAGGTTATATAGAAGTTCTGCAACAAAGGGCAGGTAGTCTAAACATCAAAAGATTACTGTTAATTAAAGAAAACTCAGATATCTTAGGGCTTCCCTGGTGGCTCAGATGATAAAGAATCTGCCTGCAATGTAAGAAACCTGGGTTTTATCCCTGGGTTGGGAAGATCCCCTGGAGGAGGGTATGGCAACTTACTCCAGTGTTTTTGCATGGAGAATGCCTATGGGCAGAGGAGCCTGGTGGGCTACAGTCCATGGGGTCACAAAGAGTCAGGCACAACTAAGCAACTAAGCACAGTACAGCACAGATATCTGAAGCAATGTAGTATTACTCTACGTATTGGAAGATTCAAGAATCTGGGTTCACTGAAATCATTCCTTTAATATGCACCTACCTGGAGCCAGTATTCTACATTTAATGTCTACATTTAATATTCTACATATAAATATCCTGAGCTTTTTCAAGGCCTACCAGGGGGAGTGACTACAGTTTGATGCTGCTAGGTGGCAGGGATTCTTTCCTTCCTGAGTTCCCTCAGGGCTTATCAGCTCACCAGCAGAGATGGCTGCAATACCTAAAGACTGTGTCATCCTTTGTTTACTGATAGGGCAGGAAATATTCCATTTCTCACCTCAGATCTCTAGTCATTTGATTGCCCTTCGCTGGATGCAGTGTACAACCTGCGTGTAACAGCATCATCTGAAAATAGCGTGGCCTCAGAATAAAAATGTTATCTATTGTTTAATTACACCAATGCTATTTATCTCCCTTAGTATTCTTTCTATTGTAATAGGCCCCATTGCTCTATCGGAATAGTCCTCTTCCCCCTCACTTCTTGCAATAATCTTTTTAAATAAAGTTTCTTCCTGACATGCCTGAATTTGTGGGTTTTTTGTTTTTGTTTTTGTTTTTCTTTTCTTTTTAAATCTGAGAGTGTAATTGACATATAATTGGTATAACAAAACATGAAAAAAGAGAGAATTTTTCCAAGAATATAATCCAGAATATTCTCAATATTTATAGGATAAAGGAAGAATAAGTCCAGGAATAATCTGAAAAGGAGTCATTTGAGGAAGACTATGCCAATTCGAGACATCTGTACACAAAATTGAAAGAGGTGGGTAGCCCTTGTCAAATGCAAGATTTTATCCTCTTTACAGATGGGAGGAAAAGAGGAGGCTCTAGGAAGAATCAGCTAGTATTTGGCACCTAATATGTATTGAGTTTTGATGTGCTACAGCAATTAACTCTCACAAAAGCACTCACTATTGTCGTGAGTAGAGTGAGGAATTTGGAGTGAGATAGACCTGGATTTAAATTTAGATCTGTGGCTTAGACAAACAATCACAACAATGATGTGTGCATGCTAAGTCACTTCAGTTGTTTCCAACTCTGTACAACCCTATGGACTGTAACCCACCAGACTCCTCTGTTCATGGGATTCTTCAGGCAAGAATATTGGAGCGGGTTGCCATGCCCTTCTCCACGGGATCTTCCTGATCCAGGGATGAAACCCCTGTCTCCTGCATTGCAGTTGGATTCTTTACAGCTGAGCTACCAGGGAAGCCCCACAACAGTGATAATAATATATTAATATATAATACTATATTACACATAATATTGATTAATGTGTTTATTGAACAGTTATTATGTTCCAGGTATGATACTAAAAACAGCCTGCCTCATCTAGTTTCATAGCCACTATATGATGCAGCTGTTCTCAAGGCCCACATTTATCTATGAATAAAATGTGGCAAAAAGAGGTTAAAAGAAGATATTCAAGTTTATGTGACAAATCTGGGATTTGAACCCAGGAATTCCAGCCTTTCATCCATGCTCCTGATGTCTACATTAGGTTGGCACCTTTATAAAGTAATTAACTCCTAAGTTAACTTCTCTCTCTCTCTTTTTTTTTTTTTTTTTTTTTTGCCTTGTATAAACCAGCTGATAATATGTACCTCAAAGGCTTTTAAGAAGGATTAAATGTGACCATAAACTGAAACAATGAGCATAATGCCCAGCACAAAGTAAGGTCCCAATAAATGTTAGTTCTTAATCTTTTGTAAGTGATAATCCTAAAGCTCAAAAAAGGAAGACAGTCATTCCATCAAGGTCATACATGTAGTAAGGAAAAGAATTAAGATTCAAAGCCATGTCTCTTACCCAAAGACTGTTATTTTCCACCACAGCTTGCCATCTCAAATGAGTGAGATAAATTGAATCTTGATTAATAAATGAAACAGTGCATTTGCTTTTATCATTCTGCTGCTTTGGGAAAGTATTTTCAACCAGTTCTCTTGTGGGAAGGGCAGTGAGACCAACAGGACCTTATGTCTTCATGATTGCTTCTCCATCTGGCATGATTGAGTAGGGATGAAAGACTTCGGAGGAAAATCAATTCACTCTCAGCTGTCGCCTTTCTGTCCTCCTTACCCATGTTTTACAACATCTGCTTGCTGCTGTTCCTTTCACGCCTATGATTCTTAATCATTTTTTTTTTCTAGTTTAAAATTACATTCTTCTCTAGGGGTGTCCTCTTTGCTCGTTGCTAAATAATGCAGTACATAATGTCTCACCATGTTCTGTTTCTGTCCCTGGTGAGTGGACAAGGCAGAGCAGATGTAGGATGCCGTCAGACAGAAATAGCAGGTGGATGGAATACGAAGTGGATTCCACAGAAGACCTGAATAACTCTGGACTTGGTGTGAAAGGGGAGCCATTAGGGCCTGAGACTGGTTGCATGTTCATCTCCAGTGGAAGATTGAAGAACAAAACATACTGAGCTTCAAAGAAACTTCTCAATAAAAGGAGTCATCTCAGAATGGAAACTGGACAAAGAGAACAAGAAAGAAATATCAATTTATAAGAGCTGATGGCATTAAAGAAGCAGCAGTTGGAACTACTAAAGAGGGTTATAATTTTCCTATTTAGTGAATCCATTAGAAGATAAACCTTAAGAAAGATATTTAAAATATTACTGTACAAATATGCGTGTGTGTGTGTGTGTGAGAGAGAGAGAGAGAGAGAGAAAGGAAACTATGTCACTCAATTTATTGTCTATGTTCTTGATTTACTTATTTATTGTCTATGTTCCAGACAAGACTGCAAGTTACACAATGCAGAGGCTATAACTTGCCTTGATTGCTGCTTTTTTTTTAAGATAATAACAAGGTGTCTAACATTGTCCCTGGAACACAGTAGGTGCTCTAAAAATGTTTACTGAATGAATAAATTGATGAATAAACTCACAAGGAAAAGAAAAATCTAGGCTTAAGAAAGAGTACACATTCTTATGAAATCAGTGAATGACTGAGAGAGAAAAGGAGCTTATAAAGGGAGACTGATGGTAGAAAACAAGAGCTCACCAAGTTCTCCACATTTCATACAGGCTCGCCTTCTTTAGAGACCTGTGAAGGCAGCGAAGCAGTTAAGTTGAAGAAGAAGCAAAGACTGTTTCCAGGCTTCCCCAATTATTCAGATGAAGGAGCTAGTTGTGGGCTAAATGGAATATTCCCTGGCCTTTCTCAACCTGTCCCTCTCACTCAAGCAGAAGGGATGGCATCCTGCATCACATGCAGTGGTCAATTAGAGCACAAGTCATACAGTACTGAAATTGTTTACTTCTGTTTGTCTCTCATATTTGATTTCATAATTTTAGAAACTCAGAGGCTATAACTACGTATTTGCTTTGGAATCTTAGAGGTCTCTCAATGCAGACACTCAATCCACAAATGAACGAATGGATTGAATAAGTGAAGAAATATAAAAAATTAACTACACTTTGCTTTGTTAGCTTTTCTCAAAATGTGTTTTATAAAAAATTTTTTTGGAGTATAGTTGATGAACAGTGTTGTATTAGCTTCAGGTGTACAGCAAAGTAAATCAGTTATACATTTACATATATCAACTCTTTTTTAGATTTCTTTTCCCATATAGACTATTGCAGAGTCTTGAGTAGAATTCCTTGTGCTATACAGTAGGTTGTTACTAGTTATCTGTTTTATATGTAGTAGAGTATATATGTCACTCCAAATCTCCCAATTTATCCTCTCCCTCCTCTTGTCCCCTGGTAGCCACAGTTAGTTTTCTACATCTGGTCCTCTACTTATGTTTTGTAAATAAGTTCATTTGTACTCTGTTTTTTAAGATTCCACATATAAGTGATATATGATATTTGTCTTTCTCTGTATGACTTATTTCACCCAGTATGACAGTCTCTAGGTCCATCCATGTTGTTGCAAATTACATCATTTTGTTCTTTTTGTAGTTGAGTAATATTCCATTGTATACGCACACCACATTTTCTTTATTCATTCCTCTCTTGATGGACATTTAGATTGCTTCCACGTCCTGGCTACTATAAACAGTGCTGTGATGAACACTGGGATGCATGTGTCTTTTTGAATTATGGTTTTCTCAGAGTACAAGCTCAGAAGTGGAATTGCTCGGTCATATAAAAGTTCTGTAGCTTCCCTAGTGACTCAGCAGTAAAGAATTCACCTGCAATGCAGGAGATGAGGAGCACAAGAGTTTGATGCCTGGATTGGGAAGATCCCTTGAAGAAGAAAATGGCAACCCACTAGAGTTTTGTTGTCTAGAAATTTCCATGGGAAGGAGAGCCTGGTGGGCTATAGTCCATGGGGTCACAAAGCACTGGAAACAACTGAGCACACCTGAGCACTGAGCATAGTAGTTCTATTTTTAGTTCTAGAGCTAACCTCTGTACTGTTCTCCAAAATGTCTGTTTACATTCCCATCAACAGTATAGAAGAGTTCTGTTTTCACCACATCCGCTCCAGAATTCTTTTTTTTTTTTTTGTAGGTTTTTTTGATGATGGCCATTAAAGCTCAACATTCAGAAAACAAAGATCGTGGCATCTGGTCCCATCACTTCATGGGAAATAGATGGGGAAACAGTGGAAACAGTATCAGACTTTATTTTGGGGGGCTCCAAAATCACTGCAGATGGTGACTGGAGCCATGAAATTAAAAGACTCTTACTCCTTGGAAGGAAAGTTATGACCAACCTAGATAGCATATTCAAAAGCAGAGACATTACTTTGCCAACAAAGGTATGTCTAGTCAAGGCTAGCTATGGTTTTTCCTGTGGTCATGTATGAATGTGAGAGTTGGACTGTGAAGAAGGCTAAGCGCTGAAGAATTGATGCTTTTGAACTGTGGTGTTGGAGAAGACTCTTGAGAGTCCCTTGGATTGCAAGGAGATCCAACCAGTCCATTCTGAAGGAGATCAGCCCTGGGATTTCTTTGGAAGGAATGATGCTAAAGCTGAAACTCCAGTACTTTGGCCACCTCATGCGAAGAGTTGACTCATTGGAAAAGACTCTGATGCTGGGAGGGATTGGGGGCAAGAGGAGAAGGGGACGACAGAGGATGAGATGGCTGGATGGCATCACTGACTCGATGGACATGAGTTTGGGTGAACTCTGGGAGTTGGTGATGGACAGGGAGGCCTGGCGTGCTGCAATTCATGGGGCCACAAAGAGTCAGACATGACTGAGTGACTGAACTGAACTGAACTGATTGTGACCAGTGTGAGGTGATACTTCATTGTAGTATTGATTTACATTTCTCTAATAATTAGTGATGTTGGACATATTTTCGTGTGCTTCATAGCCATCCATATTTTTCAAAATATTTACCAAATAGAGAATTCTGGGAATGTGGCAGAGTAGGATGCACCAAGAACCCGTTTCTACACCTAGATAGAAATTACCATGGCAGAATCTTTCTGATGTAAACATTTTGAAACATGGGAGTCTGTTTGAAGGTTTGAAACATACAAGAGAAAGCTTGGATGGTAAATTCTGGTTTATTAATTTGTTTAGTTGCTATGTCGTGTCCAGCTCTTTGCAACCCCATGGACTGTAGCCTGCCTGGGTCCTCTGTTCATGAGATTTCCCAGGCAAGAATACTGCAATGGTTTGTAATTTCCTTTTCCAGGGGATCTTTCTGATTCAGGGACTGGACTCCCATCTCCTGCATTGACAGATGGATTCTTTACTGCTGAGCCACCAGGGAAGCCCATAAGTTGTGGTTAATTTTGGTCAGTTTTAACTCTTAGCTTGATAGCAGTTATTCATCCCTCAAACTTAACACTGTGGCATGTGGCTGTATACATGTCCCTAAAGCAGCTTGCAGGGGCCAGAGTGAGCAATAAGGATTTTGTCCTTCAAATATCAGGGATCTGTGCTCCGATTACTAAATACTAATTCAATTGAAGACACAGAGGTGCACCTACTTTAGTGGGAAGGCATTGTTTTAAATTCACTGCCACTTTCATTATATATAATAGTCAAAATGTGTTAACAGTCCACATCCATCAATAGATGAATGGGTGAGTAAAACTTGGTGTTTACATAGAAGGGAATATTATCTAGCCTTAAAGAAGCAGTTGTTGTTATCCAGTTACTAATTAGTGTCCTACTCTTTTCAACCCCTGGACTGCAGTATGCCAGGCTTCCTTATCCTTTAAAATCTCCTAAAGTTTGCTCAACTCATGAGCAATGAGTTGCTTCTTTGCATCAGATGGCCAAAGTAATGGAGCTTCACCTTCAGCATCAGTTCTTCCAATGAATAGTCAGGGTTGATTTCCTTTAAGATTGACTGGTTTGATCTTCTTTCAGTCCAAGGGACTTGCAAGAGTCTTCTCCAGCACCACAGTTTGAAAACATCAATTCTTCAGCACTCAGCCTTCTTTATGGTCCAGTTCTCACATCTGTATATGACTACTGGAAAAACCATAGCTTTGACTACTTTGTTGGCAAAGTGATATCTCATTTTTTAAAATATGCTGTCTAGGTTTGTCATAGCTTTTCTACCAAGGATCAAGTGTCTTAATTTCATGACTGCAGTCACTGTTCACAGTGATTTTGGATCCCAAGAAAATAAAATCTGTCACTGTTTCCACTTTTTACCCATGTATTTGCTGTGAATTGATGGGACCAGATGCCATGATCTTCATTTAAATCACCAAAGATCATAACATTCAAAAAGTATAGGAGGAAACAAACCAGTTCTGTCCCTAACAATCACTTACAAACAGAAATGAGGCTCAGTTGTAAGCCAAGCTGTTCAATTGCCACAAAATTTGTCATTATATTCCATCCCTTGTCTGTATCATGCCACCCTTTAGAGACAACATTTCATCAAGCAGAAGTGAGAGAGATAATAGGTAATATTCAGAGTCAAAAACAGCATCATCAGCTACCCCAAAAGAAGTAACAGAATACATGGGGAAAATACTGCCATTCTCCAGGAGAAAAACTAGACAAAACTTTTTATTAGAAAGACTAACAGCTTAGCACCCATCAGACAGCTACCAATGACCCACAGGGTTTGGGTACTTTCAGCAGTCATCTTCTGAACATGAGTTTCAATAAAATCTTGGCATTAAGATAAAAATGTCATCTGGAAATAAATTTTTTCACCTTGTTTGAATCCAAATGTCAGTGTGTTTACACATTTTCTGCTTTTGGCTATGTTAACGGTGGCTTAGTACATGAACTGACATACACTTTTTGGTCTTGTTGCCATGCTAGATCAAAGTTCTATGACTGGCAGTTTTAAAACCAAGGTACCGATATTTTCTATTTGGAAAAAGAATATTCTCTTAAAAATAAGCTAAAAAGTTAAATAAATAAGTTTTTCCCTTAAAAATACCTTTAAGATCAAGGTAGGGCAAAGCATTTTCCTCCAGTCAATTTATAACATGAATAGACCAAAATAGAGCAGAAGAAAACTTTGCCTGTTTTGTTCTTTTTTTTTAATTTTGTGAGCTTAATAGCTGGTATGTATAAGCTTTCACCTGGACTCCATTCAAAGCTTTGGATTATTGGCCATCTCCACCTCCGCTCCACTCCCCTTACCCCCTCAATACCACTCTATCAGAAAGAGAAAACTGGGGGTGAAAAAGTATACCCAAAGAATAAGTGATAATTGAACAGTAAACAGAAGGCAAAGCTCATGTTAACTGGTACTGCTGGAGCTTGCTTATGTTCCAGTGGGAATTGATGAGTAAGGAAGCATGCAGTGATACAGAAAGGAGATTATGAGAATTCCCAAGAGAAACAGAATTAGGAGGATGGGGGTATGTCTGTGTGTATGTGTGTGTGCATATACATAAATGACAGAAGAATCAGTTCAGTTCAGTCGCTCAGTCCTGTCTGACTCTTTGTGACCCCATGAACCACAGCATGCCAGGCCTCCCTGTCCATCACCAACTCCCGGAGTTCACCCAAACTCATGTTCATCGAGTCGGTGATGCCATCCAACCATCTCATCCTCTTGTCCCCTTCTCCTGCTGCCCTCAATCTTTCCTAGCATCAGGATCTTTTCAAATGAGTCAGCTCGTCACATCAGGACAGACCCCCTGAACAGTATGAAAAGACAGAAGAATAGATTTATAGATAATTTATTGTAAAGAATTGGCTCATGTGATTACCAAGACTAAGAAATCCCAAGATCTTCAGGCAACAAGTTGGATGCACAGGAGAGAAAATGTGTAGCTCCAGTTCTAGTACAAAGGCTTGAAAATCAAGAAAACCAATAAGTTCCAATCTAAAAGCCAGCAGCCCTAAGACCCAAGAAAAGCCAATGTTTAAGTTTGAGTGTGAGGACAGAAGGTTAGTGTTGTAGTTCAGTAGGCAGGTAGAAGATGTTCCCTTTTACTCAGCCTTTCTTTTCTATTCTGGTCTATAATAGACTGGATCGGGCCAATCCACCTTAGAGAGGGCAGTCTGCTTTATTCAGCCTGCTGTTCAGTTGCTCAGTCATGTGTATTCTTGGGGACCCTATGGACTGCAGCATGCCAGGTTTTCCTCCACCATATCCTGGAGCTTGCTCTAACTCAGGTCCTTTGAGTCAGTGATGTCATCCAACCATCTTGCCCTCTGTCATCTGCTTCTCCTCCTGCCTTCAATATTTCCCAGAATCAGGGTCCATGCTAATAAGTTGGCTGTTCTCAACAGGTGGCCAAATTAGTGGTGCTTTAGCTTCAGCATCAGTCCCCCTAATGAATATTTGAGATTGATTTCCTTTAGGATTGACTGGTTTGATCTCTGTGCAGTCCAAGGGACTCTCAAGAGCTTATCCAACAACACAGTTCAAAAGCATTAATTCTTTGATGCTCAGCCTACTTTATGGTCCAACTGTCATATCCATGCATGACTACTGGAAAAACCATCATAACTTTAATTATATGGATGTTTGTTGGCAAAGTAATGTCTCTACTTTTTAGTATGCTCTTTAGGTTTGTCATAGTTTTTCTTCCAAGGAGCAAGAATCTTTTAATTTCATGGCTGTGTTTACCATCTGCAGTGATTTTGGAGTCCAAGAAAATAAAGTCTGTCACTTTTTCCCTTGTTTCCTCATATATTTGCCATAAAGTGATGGGACCAGATCCATGATCTTAACTTTTTGAAAGTTGAATTTTAAGAAAGCTTTTTCACTCTCCTCTTTCACTTTCATCAAGAGACTCTTTAGTTCCTCTTCGCTTTCTGTCATAAGGGTAGTCTCATCTGCATATCTGAGGTTATTTACATTTCTCCTGGTAATCTTGATTCCAGTTTGTGCTTCATCCAGTCCAGCATTTATCATAATGTCCTCTGCAAATAAGTTAAATAAGCAGGGTGAAAATATATAGGCTTGACATACTCCTTTCCCAATTTTGAACCAGTCCTTGTTCTGTGTCCAGTTCTAACTGTTGCTTTTTGAACTGCATACAGATTTCTCAGGGGGCAGGTAAGGTGGTCTGGTATTCCCATCTCTTGAAGAATTTTCCACAGTTGATTGTGATCCACTTAGTCAAAGGGTTTGGCGTAGTCAATGAAGCAGAGGGAGATGTTTTTCTGTAACTCTCTAGCTTTTTCGATGGTCCAACAGATGCTGGCAATTTGATCTCTGGTTCCTCTGCCTTTTCTAAATCCAGCTTGAACATCTGGAAGTTATTGGTTCATGTATTGTTGAAACATAGCTTGGAGAATTTTCAGCATTATTTTGCTAGCATGTGAAATGAGTGCAAATTGTGCAATAGTATAAACATTTTTTGGCATTGCCTTTCTTTGGAATTGGAATGAAAACTGACCTTATCCAGTACTTTGGCCACTGTTGTGTTTTCTCATTCCATGATGTCTGGCTCTAGGTGAGTGATACACCATCCTGGATACTTGGGTCACTAATATCTCTTTTGTATAGTTCTGTGTATTCTTGCCACCGTTTCTTAATATCTTCTGCTTCTGTTAGGTCCTTACCATTTCTGCCCTTTATTGAGCCCATCTTTGCATGAAATGTTCCCTTGGAATTGCTAGTTTTCTTGAAGAGATCTCTAGCCTTTCCCATTCTATTGTTTTCTTCTATTTCTTTGCATTGATCACTGACGAAGGCTTTCTTATCTCTCCTTGCTATTCTTTGGAACTCTGCATTCAGATGGATATATCTTTCCTTTTCTCCTTTTCCTTTCACTTCTCTTCTTTTCTCAGCTATTTGTGAGGCCTCCTCAGACAACCATTTCTCTTTTTGCATTTGTTTTACTTGAAGATGGTTTTGATCATGGCCTGCTATACAATGTTATGAACCTCCATCCATAGTTCTTCACGCTTTCTGTCTATCAGATCTAATTCCTTGAATCTATTTGTCACTTCCACTGTATAATCATAAGGGATTTGATTTAGGTCATACCTGAATGGTCTAGTAGTTTTCCCTACTTTCTTCAATTTAAGTCTACAAATTTAAATATTAATCTACTCTAGAAACACCCTCCTTGATTCACTGAGAATAATGTTTGACCAAACGTCTGGGCAACCTCTGTCAAATTTATACATAAAATAAACCATTATACGAATAAAGAAGTAAAAAAAGAAATAAGAATATAAAACCAAAATAAAATATAGAGCACCAGTAGGCAGAGTATTGTCTTATGATTTTTTTCCAAGTTTATTAATTTTATCTTTAGACGTTTTTTGAATCTTTAATTTATAGCTATGTTTTAAATTTAGATAGTCTATTTTATTCATTTCTATATTCCATTTTCTGGTGAAATTCTCTATCTTGTATTTTATTTCAGGCTCCTCTGTCCTTGGAATTCTCCAGGCAATAATACTGGAGTAGGTAGCCATTTCCTTATCTAGGGGATCTTGCCAATCCAGGGATTGAACCTGGATTTCCTGGATTGCAAGCAGATTCTTTACAGTCTGAGACACCACAAAAGCCCTATAATGTAAGTGAAATGAGTGAAAATCTCTCGGTTGTGTCCAACTCTTCGACCCTGTGGACTATACAGTCCATGGAATTCTCCAGGTCAGAATTCTGGAGTGGGTAGACTTTCCCTTCTCCAGGGGATCTTCCCAACACAGGGATCAAACCCAGGCCTCCCACATTGCAGGCAGATTCTTTACCAGCTGAGCAACAAGGGAAGCCCCAACTCTAAGAGTCATTTGTATTTTGTGTCTTTAATTCTGTTGGGATTCCCAGGTGGTGCTAATGGTAAAGAATACACCTACCAATGCAGGAGATGTGAGAGATAGAATGCAGGTTTAATCTCTGAGTCAGAAAGATTCTCTGAAGGAGGAAATGGTAACCCACTCCAGTATTGTTGCTTGGAAAATTCCATGGAGAGACAAGCCTATAAGGCTATAGTCCATGGAATTGCAAAGAGTTGGACACAACTGAGCATCTGAACATACATGCCATTCTGTTATTTGGATTTGCTATAGGTCTTGTCTTAGATGCCATGGTCATCTCTAAACTTCAGTTTTTGTACCACCTGCTTGACAAATCTATTGAATGTGCTGCTCATCTTTTTAGCCACTACATTTAGTATTAGCAGCTGCCTCCAGGAGACAGGAAAATTTGGGACCATTTATATAAATTTCCTTCTCTCTTATTTGACACCATAGTTCCTCAATGCTCTGGGTAGCTCTCCAGTGCTTTCAAACGTGTGATTTAATTTTTGTCTTATTTTTCTAGTTGTTCTAACTGGGGATTTGGAACAAACCAACCCAAGTCTTAGCCAAATAGGATTTTAAATCTTCCATTTCAAAACAAAGCAAAAATATAACAATATAAAAAAGGAAGAATAAATTTGCCAAAGCAGCATCTTTTTGTTTTTACTTTTTATTGTCCTACCGTTAGAGAACTATCACTTTGCATAGCATGCCTATAAATTTAGCTCTTTTCTTCTAGAAGTTAAAAACTAACTTTTGACAAAGCCATCACTTTTCTTAAAATATTTTAAACTTATAATACAGAATTTTAAAAGATTTATTAGTGTACTTATTTTGGTTACACTGTGTCTTTGTTGATGACGTGGGCCTTCCCTAGCTCCAGTAAGAGAGGGGCTATTCTCTGTTGGTGTGCTCTGGCTAGTCATTGTGGTGGCTTCTCTTGTGGAGCAGGGGCTCTAGGATGTGCAGGGTTCAGTAACTCTGGCACCTAAAACACACGCTCAGTTGTTGTGACTCATGGGCTTGGTTGTACCTCGACATGTGGAATCTTCCCAGATAGGGAACCTGTTTTCTGCATTGGCAGGCAGAATTCTTTACCACTGAGCCACCAGAGAAGCCCCCAATGCAGAATGTTTTAAACAGAGCTATGGTGAAAGGATGATGTTGGTTCTAAGTTATCATGCCAAATAAAAATCTATAATGATAAATTTATGCTTATTACTCATTAGGTAGTCAAGATGTAAGGGAAAATTATGGAAGCCTGGTGCCTAATTTTACATTAGTTATAAATTCAGTGTAACATTATGTCTATATTTTTGATGGATAGACAATTTTAAATGTTTATTTAAATAATAATTTAAAGAAATCAAAAGTTAACTTGTGTATTTTACTCACTTTGTTAAATCTGTATATAGTAAATCATTAAATACTCAGAAGGTAAATGAACATGTTCACAGAAACACAAGCAAATATATACACTAAAAAGAAACTTTCTAAAGTAAAGGGTGATATGAACCCTGAACATATTTTTAATCAAACACACTGTTGGCCTAAATTGTGTTGTTGTTGTTCAATTGCTAAGTCCTATCTGTCTGTCTGAGACTCGCATGGACTGTAGCACCTGAGACTTTCCTGTCCTTCACCATCTCCTGAGGTTTGCACACATGCATGGCCATTGAGTCAGTGATGCCCACATTTTAGCTGCTATTTGAAATCTGAGAGATAGGGATGTCCTACTAAGGCAGTTTTTGTGTCCATTAATCAGCAGTCATCAATGAATAATTACAGACATCAGTAGAATTCACAACTGACTCATGATTTTTAATAAATGTAAACATTTTCAGAGTATCTGCATTCAGTGTTCTTTTATCTGTCACATAATCTCATTGTGGCACACTGAATTAATATTTTCTAAAAGTGGTTGCAGAAACATTTCCCCTCCCCTACTTCCTTTGGCAGTTGTGACCTTATAACTCCCCCAGTATCAGGAGGTAAAGTCTGTGACTTTACTCCCTAGAATCTAAGTGTTTTTAAAAATGGAAAAAGGAAAAAGTGATGCTTTGGCATCCCTACATTTAGCCAGTTCTTAACTTGCCTGGAAACTTCTGTTTCTTACCTTTGGAAAAACTGGCGGTAGTGCTGTGAAAGATGCAGGCTACATGGAGAGGCTGTGTGCAGTGCTCTCTTGCTGGCTGCTCCTGAGTTCCAGTCACTGACAGTGACATCAGCAGTGAGTCAGCTGTATTGTGTGTACTGCACAGGCAAACTTTCAGCTCACTCTGGACACAGCTACCATTTGACGTCAATCACAATACAGAACTCCGCTGAACCCGCTGAAGTGAAAATGAAAGTCCCTCAGTCATGTCTGACTTTTTGCGATCCCATGGGCTATACAGTCCATGGAATTCTCTAGGCCGAAATTCTGGAGTGGGTAGCCTTTCTCTTCTCCAGGGGATCTTCCTAACCCAGGGATCAAACCCAAGTCTCTCACATTGCAGGTGTATTCTGTACCAGCTGAGCCACAAGAGGAGCCCAAGAATACTGGAGTGGGTAGCTTATTCCTTCTCCAGTGGATCTTCCCAACTCAGGAATCAAACAGGAATCGAAATCAGTGTCCATACCTTGAGAGCACTAAGGCAGCCCAAAGGAGAGACCAATATAACAAAGAATTGAGACTCTAAGCCACAGACAGGTGAATAAACCCTTTGGGAAGTGGATCCTTAATCCCCAATCAAGTCTTTAAATGACTGCAGCCCAGCAGACAGCTTGTCTGAAACCTTATGAGAGACCCCAAGCTGGAAACTAACATCTGAACCAGTCTCAAACTTCTGATCTCAAGAAACTGTAAGATAATAAATGCATGTTGTTTTAAGCAACTGTATTTGGAGATAATCTGTTATGTTACAATCGATAGATAATTCAGACTTGCCATTTTTTTATGGTTAAAAAAATTTCAAAAAACATAAGGCTAAGAAAGGCATTTATCTTTGCATGTATGCTACAGCTAAGTCACTTCAGTCGTGTCCACCTCTGTTCGACCCCATAGACAGCAGCCCACAAGGCTCCCCCTGTCCCTAGGATTCTCCAGGCAAGAACACTGGAGTGGGTTGCCATTTCCTTCTCCAATGCATGAAAGTGAAAAGTGAAAGTGAAGTTGCTCAGTCATGTCTGACTCTCCATGACCCCTTGGACTGCAGCCCACCAGGCTCCCCCGTCCATGGGATTTTCCAGGCAAGAGTACTGGAGTGGGGTGCCATCGCCTTCTCCTTGCATGTATCAGATCAGATCAGATCATTCACTCAGTCGTGTCTGACTCTTTGAGACCCCATGAATCGCAGCATGCCAGGCCTCCCTGTCCATCACCAACTCCCTGAGTTCACTCAGACTCACATCCATCGAGTCAGCGATGCCATCCAGCCATCTCAGGCTCTGTTGTCCCCTTCTCCTCCTGCCTCCAATTCCTCCCAGCATCAGAGTCTTTTCCAATGAGTCAACGCTTCGCATGAGGTGGCCAAAGTACTGGAGTTTCAGCTTTAGCATCATTCCCTCCAAAGAAATCCCAGGGCTGATCTCCTTCAGAATGGACTGGTTGGATCTCCTTGCAATCCAAGGGACTCTCAAGAGTCTTCTCCAACACCACAGTTCAAAAGCATCAATTCTTCAGTGCTCAGCCTTCTTCACAGTCCAACTCTCACATCCATACATGACCACAGGAAAAACCATAGCCTTGACTAGATGGACCTTTTTTGGCAAAGTACTGTCTCTGCTTTTGAATATGCTCTCTAGGTTGGTCATAACCTTCCTTCCAAGGAGTAAGTGTCTTTTAATTTCATGGCCGCAGTCACCATCTGCAGTGATTTTGGAGCCCCAAAAAATAAAGTCTGACACTGCTTCCACTGTTTCCCCATCTATTTCCCATGAAGTGGTGGGACCAGATGCCATGATCTTCGTTTTCTGAATGTTGAGCTTTAAGCCAACTTTTTCACTCACCTCTTTCACTTTCATCAAGAGGCTTTTTAGTTCCTCTTCACTTTTTGCCATAAGGGTGGTGTCATCTTATATACATACTAATTGCTCACAAGCAAAGTGATTTCTAAAGAATCTAGATGTGACCTTTTAAATATTTTTATGTGGCTTAATCATTTTTTCTAAAACTTATATCTAGCCATTATATCATAGCTATTTATGTAATGCTCTATAATTATTCAAGTTTCTACTCTATACACTGCAATATCTCCACTGTTATTTCTAACTGTGAATTGTTATTATTTGAATCCCTAACACAAAAACAACATAGCTAGTAAGTACTTTTTCAGTTCCTTGTTCTCCAGCAAATTGGATTTAGAAACAGTAATAATTTTATACTCATTGTATTATAGTCATGATATGGAGTTCTTATTTTTTCAAAAATTTCTCTTCTTTTAAACCTTATTACTCAATATGAAAGAAGAAAATTAAAGTTGCTTTGCAACCCCATGGACTCTAGCCTGCTAGGCTCCTCTGTCCATGGTTTTCTCTAGGCAAGAATACTGCAGGTGTAACCATTCCTTTCTCCAGGAGAGCTTCCTCACCCAGAGATCAAACCCAGATCTCCTGCATTACGGGCAGATTCTTTACCATCTGAGCCACCAGATAAACCAGAACATCACCCCACTGTCCCTGTGTATAAATATATCTATGCAGCAATGTGAATGAGTTTCCTGGTATCACGGCATAATAAAGTAAGAATGCTTTGAGATGGAGATACCTTTGAACATGGATTATTTCTTCCAAAGACAAAGCTGTAAAAAAAGCACTTTAGGGACTTTATTATTATTAATTAATTAGTCATAAAGTGATTGTTTAGTTGCTGAGTCGTGTCCTACTCTTTTCCCATCCCACTGACTATAGCTCTTCTCTCCATTGTATTTCCCAGGCAAGAGTACTGGAGTGGGTTGCTTCTCCAGGGGATCTTCCCAACTCAGGATTGAACCTGTGTCTCCTGCACTGGCAGACAGATTCTTTACCACTGAGTCACCAGGGAAGCCCTTAATTAATAGTATTAGCTGCACTTAAAAACATTTCCCTGATCATCTCTATGTAGCAGTAGTAAAGGAAGAGCAATTCTGAAAGGGATGCAAAAGGATAAAAATGAGTAGGTACTAATTATCTTAAGGGTATTATTCATAAGTAATTTATCATAATAGATCAAAGGAGAATGAAAGAGAAAGAGTAACATAGGGTGGAGATAAAGTCTGGAAACTGGCATTTATGAAGCACTTGCCAAGTACAAATTCTATTGAAAAACTTTTACATTATTTTGAGTTTTCCTCAAAAGAATCTAAAGAAAAAAAATCCCCAATTTGTGGATGAGGAAGGAGCATATTAGAAAGCCTAGGTGAAATTTACTAGTTCCTACATTGAATTATTGAACTGAATCTTAAACTGCAACAATTTATTCCAAGTTTTCCTCATTTGAATAAAGCTTGATAAGAAATATAGAAACTAGGGCATAGGAAAAATAGTTGAAGGTGCTAGAAATGTTTAACATAGAAAAGAGAAGATTTGGTCTGGGCAAAGTATCTTCAGGTATCTGAAAATCATCATTCTCAACATAAGTTGGACACAATGAATCTCCACAACAGGAGGTTTCTAAGCTACTAAAATAGAAACAAACAGAATGAAAAGCAATTTTCTTAAGAAGAGACTAGAAATGTGTGGTGGCTCATTTCAAATCTAACAGTTTCCATTCCTAAACTTTGACAATCTAATGACTTTGCCTAGATCCCTGGCTTCCCACTATTAGAAAGATTCATGCAAAGTAATCCACTTTCCAAAGAAGAAACACAGAGGTGGTGATTGTATTTCAGTGCACTAATCATAGTACTGCTGCTGCGGCTACTAAGTCGCTTCAGTCGTGTCCAACTCTGTGCAACCCCATAGACGGCAGCCCACCAGCCTCCCCTGTCCCTGGGATTCTCTGGGCAAGAACACTGGAGTGGCTTGCTATTTCCTTCCCCAATCATAGTACAAATGCATCCAAATTTCATGCATCTATTTTCTTTCTCTTTTGAATATCAGATGGTTTATATTCGTCCTTTCATTATTAGTTGTCTTCATCTCATCTTCCAATTTCTTTATGTATCATGAAAGTGAAAGTGAAGTTGCTCAGTCATATCCTACTCTTTGCGACCCCATGGACTGTAGCCTACCAGGCTTCTCCATCCATGGAATTTACCAGCAAGAGTACTGGAGTGGGTTGCCATTTTCTTCCCCAGGGGATCTTCCTGACTCAGGGATTGAACTCAGGTCTCCCACATTGCAGGTAGATGCTTTACCATCTGAGCCACCAGGGAAGCCCTTATGTATCATAGCAGAGACATAAATCTCATATTCTTTCATTCCTTCATTCAGTTTTTTTTTTTTTTTTTTTTCAGTCTGTTCACAACACTTTTATGTAAAGTTTCATGTATAAAGAGACTGGTAAAAAAGATACTTTGAACTTAAGAAACTCTGCCTAGGAAAGGAGACAGTCACGTTAATAAAAAATTGTGAAACAGCATGGCAAATTCTATGATTGGTAGAAACAAGAATGAGGAAAAAGAACAAAGGCACCAAATTGAAACTAGTATCATCAGGAAAGTCTTCAGGAGGAATTAGGACCTGAGTTGAATTATTATAATCTCATAAAGGTGAAGAAGTAGAGAGGATACTTTTCTTAAGGCATTTAAGTGATGGTTGTACAGGGGCAATGACTTAAAATCTGATCTGCTTTTATTCTGCTGTACATATAATATGTTTCTGAGATGAGGAGGGTGACAGTAGGTCTTAGAGCAATGATCTCAGCTGCAGCTGATTATGAAACATACCATCCATGCACAGGGAAGTCTGTCAATATTTGGAGAGATGTCAGGACTAGGGGTAGGAAAGCTTTTGGCATTTAGTGAATAGAGAGCAAGAATGAACGAAGAGCTGACTCACTGGAAAATACCTGGATGCTGGGAAAGACTGAGGGAAGGAGGAGAAGCGGGCAGTAGAGGATGAGATGGTTGGATGGCATCATCGACTCAAGGGACATGAGTTTGAACAAACTCCAGGAGATAGTGAAGGACAGGTAAGCCTGTAGTGCTGCAGTTCATGGGGTCACAAAGAATCGGACACAACTGAGTGACTGAATGGCAACAACAACCCTACAATACACGGAACAGGCCTTCACAACATGGATCTATCTGATCCAGGATACTTATGCCAAGGTTGAGAAATTCTGTCTTAAATGCTTGAAATATTTTAAACCTCTCCTTTAAGAGAAAAATTATCATTACAAACTTTAAAACAAGATAGTAACTAGTAAATTCCTCCTGTTTCCTGTCTTCCCCCAGGCCATCTTGAGCTCTGCTGTGGAAACAGTAGGCATTGCACACTGCTCTGCTGAGTTTGCCATTTTTATAAAATGCCTTGGGTTTGCTCTGACCTTTCTGCATGGGAGACAACCTTGCATTCCTAATTCTCTTGTATTCTTTTTTTAATCTAGAGAAATGTGTTTCTTGATTAAGTACAAGATCAAGTGTATCTTTTTCCTAAATTAATGGTTCTCTTGACCTGAGTGCTCACTCATTTGTTAATGCTCCAAAAGGAAATGTGCATTTCTCAGACTCCATAAATCATATAAACAGGATTTTATATTCACCATTGAAATGGAGATAAATCATGATTTATCTGCCATATTCTTGGTTTGTTCTGTGAATATATGTGATATATATATATAATCTGTGGATATAGTCAGGACTTCCATATCACCATTATTTATTTAGATTTTTTTATCTCTTAATTCATTGTGGTCTCACTTTTACCTTAATTAAGATAATTAGTTGCTCAGGAAAATATCATAATTTAGGATTTCAGCATCTTTAAAAAATATCTGAATATTAGAACCATGCAAGGTCAATCTAACTCAAGCCCTGCATTTTCTGAGTCCTTCCACCTTGATTAAAATTAACATTAATTTATTTAATTAATATTAAATGACATTTAATATTTGGTTTACTTAGAAAAGAAAATCAGCACTTTATTATCTTTGTCATCTTTGTCTTCACAATTAGTGTATGTTTGTGACTGTGCTTAAGCATATACGTACATATATGTACATACTATGAAACTTCATTCTGTTTTGGGGTGCCTTTTTGCTATTGTAAGATTTTAAACTCCTTATTGATGAAGACTAAAATAAAAAGTTCAAACATCAATTATAAAATAAAATAAAATGCTTTGTCTCCAAAAGTTACAAAGATGCACCCAGAACATCTTCATTGTCATTAGTATAAACTCAAGCCTCTCTCATAAGAATTGAATAAAGGGCTGTAAAGTATGTTTTAAATCTTATGCCAAATCAGGCCAAATCTATCTATGCTCAGCAGGAAGGAGTATAATAATTGATTAGTGAGGTTGTGATACTGTGGTTTTACAGTGAGACATATATATTTAGTCTTTGCCCCATTACTGGCACAGAGCTCAAACCCTTGGAATTTCCTAAGTAATAAGAGCAATAAAGATGTCTTTTGTTAGATTAGTCAGGTGATTTGGGGGTTACCTGAGTATGTGGGCTGATTGCTAAGAAGGTTGGAAATTTCAGTCCCATCCCCAAATTCTGGAAAGAGGTAAGGGGCTGGAGATTGAATTTAATCACCAGTGGCCAATTACTTAATCAAACATGCCTATGTAATAAAATCTCACAAAAAAAACAAAAGGATAGGGTTTGGGTAACTGCCTGGTTGGTGAAAACCTTGAGATTTCTAGAGAGTGGTGTGCTCAGAGATGGTGTGGAAAATCTGAGATCTTTCTCCATATCTTTGCTTATGCATCTCTTCCATCTAGCTTTTCCTGAGTTTTGCCCCTTTATAATAAACTGGCAAACTAGTAAATAAGATATATCCCTAAATTTTAATTCTCTCTAGCAAATTAATTGAGCCCAATGAAGGGGTGCTGAAGAATTGATGCTTTTGATGCTGGAGAAGACTCTTGAGAGTCCTGTGGACAGCAAGGAGATCAAACCAGTCAATCCTAAAGGAAATCAACCCTGAATACTCATTGGAAGGACTGATGTGAAGCTGAAGCTCCAATATTTTGGCCATCTGATGTGAAGAGCTGACTCATTGGAAAAGACCCTGATGCTGGGAAAGATTGAAGACAGGAGAAGGGGACAACAGAGGATGAGATGATTGGATGGCATCACTGACTCGATGGGCATGGATTTCAGCAAACTTCAGGAGATGGTGAAGGACAGGGAAGCCTGGCATGCTGCAGTCCATGAGATCTCAAAAGTCAGATGTGACTTAGTGACTGAACAACAATAACGATGATGGAGTCATTGTAATCATCAATCTGTAGCCAATCAGTCAGAAGCCCAAGTGAAAACGTAGACTTACAATTGGCAATCTTCTGGCACTGAGCCCTTAACGTGGAGAATCCAGGTAGATAGTGTCAGAATTGAGTTGAATTATAGGACATGTTTTTGGTATCTGAGAATGGCTGGGTATTGTGGGAAAAACTCCTCTACACATTGTAATTGGAATGAGAATTATTAGAGATTTGCTGTGGGCTCCAGAGTGATAAGCACTACACAAGGGCCCTGCGTTCGTCAAACCTATGTTAATCCATCAGGGGATGGCTGAGTGCTTGAGAACAGATAAAAGTGTTAGTGGAGTCAGTGTTTCAGTTGTGAAAATGAGGTCATTAAAGTGGAGGTAAAAGGAATGAGCATTTCCAGGTCATGTACTATATGTGTATACCATCTTATCATCCCATGGTGAGTTCTCTTGGCAATCAACCTACTTCTCAGGTGCATCCTCCAAGTCACCTGATTTCCCTCACAAAAGACATCTTTATTACTCTTATGGTGGTGGTGTTTGGATTGCTCTCATCACTTAGAAAATTCCAAGGGTTTGAGTTCTGTGCCAGAAATTGAACAGATTTATGTCACATTATAACATCATGGGGCTTCCCAGATGGGTCAGTAGGTAAAGAGTCCACCTGTAATGGTGGAGGCACAAAAGATTTGGGTTCTATGCCTGGGTTCAAGAAGATTCCCCTGGAGGAGGACATGGCAACTCACTCCAATATTCTTGCCTGGAGAATCCCATGTACAGAGGAGCCTAATAAGCTACAGTCCAGAGGGTTGACAAAGAGTTGGATATGACTGATGCAACTGAGCATGCACACATGCATAAAACCACAGCCTAACTAGTCAATACTCCTTCACAAAGCCCTTGAGATCATCATCATTATCAACATTTCAAAGATGGGAGAAACTAAATTTTGAAGAGCAAACATATTCAGATAATAAGGGTAGGGCTTGAATTCAGCTGGGTTTAGTTGGCTTTGAATCCTATTCTCTCTTAATATTTACAGGGCTTTGGACAATTACAATTCTTTTAGGATTTGTGTTTTGTTGGGAATGAGGAAAAAATTTAGAGTCATGGGGGCTGAGAAACAAAGCCATGACTTTGCACTAAGTTTTGAGACTAGGAGATGTTTGTAATCATTTATCACAATAAATCATACAAAATATTTCATCACCCCAAAAATAAACACTCTGCCCATTAGCAATGATTCCTTATTTTTCCCTAACACTTCAGCCCTGTGTGCATGTGTAATAAGTCACTTCAGTCATGTCTGAATCTTTGGGACCCTATGGTCTGTCACCCACCAGGCTCCTCTGTCCATGGGGATTCTCCAAGCAAAAATATTATAGTCAGTTGCCATGCCCATCTCCATGGGATCTTCTCTACCAAGGGATCAAACCCACGTCTCTTATGTCTCTTGCAGGGGGGTTCTTTACCACTAGCGCCCTCAGTTCAGTCCATTTCAGTCACTCAGTCGTGTTTGACTCTTTGCGACCCCATGAATCGCAGCACGCCAGGCCTCCCTGTCCATCACCAACTCCCGGAGTTCACTCAGACTCACATCCATTGAGTCAGTGATGCCATCCAACCATCTCATCCTCTGTCGTCCCCTTCTCCTCCTGCCCCCAATCCCTCCCACCATCAGAGTCTTTTCCAATGAGTCAACTCTTCGCATGAGGTGGCCAAAGTACTGGAGTTTCAGCTTTAGCATCATTCCTTCCAAAGAAATCCCAGGGCTGATCTCCTTCAGAGTGGACTGGTTGGATCTCCTTGCAGTCCAAGGGACTCTCAAGAGTCTTTTCCAATACCACAGTTCAAAAGCATCAATTCTTCAGCGCTCAGTTTTCTTCACAGTCCAACTCTCACATCCATACTTCACAATCCAAAACGTTTGCTATTCTGGACATTTCCATTTATTAAGTAGCTGCTTTTACTCAGCATGTTTTAAAGGTTCATCTATGTTACAACATATATTAGTACTTCATTCCATTTCAGATAAACAGTATCTTATTTTATGAATATTTCACATTATTTTTCATCTGTTTATCAGTTGCTGGATATTTGGGTTGTATCTACTCTTTGGCTATTATGAATAATGCTATTATGAAAATTTGTATGCAAGGGTTTATTTGTATGTGTGTGTAAAATTATAGTTTAATTCTCTTGATTATTATAATAAGGGATAGAATTTCCAATTTATAAGGTAATGCTTTGTTTAATTCTTATAGGAACTGCCAGACTGTTTTCCAAAACAGTTGCACCATTTTGCATTCTACTAGCCTTGAACGAGAGTTCCAGTTTTTCCGGTATTCTCACCAAAGCTTGAATGTAGCCATTCTAGTGTGTGTAAAGTATTCTCATTTCCAAAATTGATAGCATTATTGAGCATCTTTTCAGATATTTATTGGACATTTTTATATCTTTTTTAAATTACTTTGGAAGCTTATATACAATGTTACTTATAAAGGACTTGGAGCACTCTGTGTCTGGTATATAATAATCTTTCTATTAAAAAAAGTATACTTTAGTTTTTCCTGTTTCCTTAATTATGAAGTTTATCTTCAATAATCCCTTTAAGTCTTAAGAGCCTTTTAAGACTTTAGAGGTAATAATTTATAAGAAATTACTTAACTTTCTGTAGTGTGTTCCTACACTTAAAGGTTTGTTCAATTCAATATACTCAATTTTAAGATCTATTAACTGTTTAATGTATAAACAGTAATTAAAATGGGCATAAATATCAATTGCTTACATCTACATTTTGTTACAAAATTGTTATCTAGTGAAATTTTATGGTGATATTTTACAAGTTGAGATAAAACGGTAGCAGCTATCATCCATATCAGGTGTATTGCCATTTTGCACAGAAATCCTTTGAAAACTGCAACTCATCCCTTTTAAAACTTTCCAGAGAAGAATATACCTTATATAATAGCAATGATGACTATTCTTTTATGTTTATTGATTATGCACGTAGAATTATGCTAGGTCCTTTACTTCAGTTTGGGCAGTTCATATTGACAAAGATCCTATGTGGTACACTTGTTGTTGTAGTCGTGTAGTTTCTCAATCATGTCCAACTGTTTTACAACCCCAAGGACCTCAGCCCCACCAGGCTCCTCTGACCATGGTAATTCCCAGGCAAGAATACTGGAGTGGGTTGTCATTTCCTTCTCAAGAGGATCTTCCTGACCCAGGAATAGAATGCATGTCTCCTGCATTGCAGGTGGATTCTTTACCACTGAGTCACCTGGGAAGCCCCTATAAGGTAGGTATTAGTAACCTAATTTTACAGCCTTGGAATTGTGATGTGGAGGATTAATTTGCTCCTTAATGCCACTCACACCTTAAAAAAATAAATGTCCCCATTATGCAATGTCTTTCCCTCTCCTAACAATCCTGATTAGCTATTTCAGCACATACCAAATTCAGTATCTTTCATATAGACTTTCTTAACAATTTAATCCACAGAATCATACAACTTATTCATTCAATAAAAGCTTCATTGAGCCTTTTATTAGGCACCAGATGACACTTTTATGCTGTGAACAAGAGAGGTATTTAACATTATGACCACTATGCTGGTGTAAGAGAGAAACTTGCCAGAAGTGTGAAGATGGAGATAGTGTATTGATATCAGAATAAAGTAAGGGTCATTTTAAGCTCCAAAAAGGATAGCATCAGTGTTGGCTTTCTTCAGATTTGTATCATTAATGCCTACACAGTTCCTGGCAGAAAATGGATGCAGTAGCTCAGGTTAATTTGAATTCAATATTTTTTTAAAAATCCAGTGATAATAGAAAGGATTGATGCTTATGAATTTGAATTCAGTACCAAAGATAGATTTTAGGCCAGGAAAGGCAAAAATAAGGAAAGACACATTTTCAAACACATTTTCTCTCTCTCTCTCACACACACAATGGCAGAAACTCAAAGGAGTTATTTTGTGATTCTATATAGTTTTGAATGACTGCAGAAAAATATGTATATTTGACTCAAAGCCAGAAAACTAGGCTACCAAAGTGTCTGGGGTTAGATCAGGAAAGATCTTGTATGTCAATTTTCAGGATTTGGGTTTTATCCTGCAGGCTATGGTGAATCACTAAAGTGTTTTTTAGCAGCAGACTGTGAAAATGACATCTATGATTTAACAAACCATTCCAGTAATCCTGTAGAAGACAGATTAAAATAAGCAGTTTTATTTTAATAAAATAAAATAAACAGAGAAACAGTTTAGGGAAACTGAATGGTAATTGTCTTAGTTTGGCTGCAACAATAAAATACCAAGGACTGTGTGGCTTAAAAAAACAGACTATTTCTTATAGTTCAGAAGGCTGAGAGATCCAGATTCAGGTATTGGCAGGTTCAGTTTTTGGTTGAGGACCCTCTTCCTGGCCTACAAATGATCACCCTTCTCACTATGTCCTCAAATGGCAGAGAGAAAATCCTGGTATCTCTTCCTCTTATTAGGCCCAAATCTCACCTTGGATCTCCTCCATCAGGACCTTCTCAGTCTAATTAGCTCCCAGTGCTCTGTCTGGGAGGGAGAATCATTTCCCCTTCCCCTATTGAACTATTGTGACTGAACTACTAATAAAATTGACACAAAACAGATTAACAGGAGAAAAGGAACACACTTTAATAACCTTGAACTTAATATACAATTCAAACCTGAAGGCCAGGCCTGCTGACTTTTGAGGGCTGGACCTTCACAACTTATATAAAACATTGTAAATTTTTTTGTTTGTTTGTTTGTTTCTGATTTCTTCAGTAAAGGTGAGAGAGAAAACTTTGTTCCTGAGAGAGGTAGGAACACAGTATAGGATCTATCTGTGCTCAGAGTTGTACCCTAGCTTTACCTACGGATTCTAATTTAAAAGAATAGCAAAAGCTGTGATAATTACAGATACACATTAGATTGATTTTTTTTTTCAAGAACAGCATAGCAAAAAGTTTATTTTCATATAATTTCACCAAATTATTTTTTATAACATTTTTAATTCTTCAACAGCTTTGTTGTTATCTTTGATGGTTAAATTATTTTCATATGATTATTGATAACTTTATGTCTTTCACTGAAATTTTCTAAGTGTTGTCTTGACATTTATCTTTGGATACAAAGCATTCTTCATATATTTGTATGGCAACCTACAATGGAAATAACTATTCTTTGATTTTTTATTTATCTTTTGATTTTGTTTCTATTTTTGGGCACATATGAATTTAATATTTTTCTTGAGTATTTTGGGTTTCATGATATATATATATATTTTTTTAAAAAGCCCATAGTAACTCTAAGATTATACAAATATTTATGTAAAGTACTTACAAGACATTTTTACTTTATTTTACATTGTTGTATGGGATAAACAATCCAATTTATTTATTTTCTAAGTGCTAAGTCTATTTTTTGGAAACCCAATTACTGAATGCATTTTACCAACTCAGCTTATAATTTCACCTTCAAAGGCTATTTTTGTTTTTATTTGAGCCTCTCCTATCTTCACTTCTTAAAGATCATGCTATCTTCTAAAGACTTCATCAATGCTTGATAATTTATCAATATAATAGAAGAGTGGGGAAATCTGATCATGGACACAAATGGGGCAAGAAAACTCTCACAAGCAATACGCAGCCTTTCCCAAACTGTATCCAGAATGAAGACTCACCAGTGTGATAAGTAATAATAACCATTAGTGTTTTCTCAGGGCAACAGCTCTCATTTTGCAATTAGATATACTAAGGCTTCCTGATGGCTCGGTTGGTAAAGAATCTGCCTGCAATGTAGGAGACTGGGGTTCAAGAAGAAAGGGGATGATGATAGATGATGAGATGGTTGAATAGCATAACCAACTCAATGGACATGAATTTGAGCAAACTCTGGGAGATAGTAAAGAACAGAGAAGCCTGGCATATTTCAGTCCAGGGATCATAAAGAGCTGGACACAACTTAGTGACTACACAACAACAAGGCCCAGAGAGACAAATTAATTAAAGTAACTCTGCCAAAATCATGTCAACTATTGGAATAACTCTTGCAAACATTCTGATAAAATGACAAATTAGGGGTATTGGGGTCCACAAGGCAAAATCTTATAAATGAAATAAAAAAGAACCAGTAACTTTTGATTGACCCTTATATTAGAATCTTGCAATCAATCCATCAGATTAAACTCTTCCAGCCTTCACAGTCTATTTCTTCAGCAGCCTTCATATATATGGGTGTTTGATAGAATAGTAACAATCTCTTTGACACTAGGAAAGTTGGTCCCTCTGTCATTCATCTAATCCGTTATTTTAAACTTCACTTTGGTCAGCTAATCAGCACAATATTCTTTTAAATACACAGCTATAGCCATTTACAAATTCTGTGTTTCCAGCTAATAAAATGTTCTTTAGCAATCAAATATAGTACATCTTGCCTGGAGAATCCCATGGACAGAGGATCCTGGCAGGCTCTGGCCCATAGGGTCACAAAGAATGGGACATGACTGAAGCGACTTAGCACATAGTACATCTGTATAAAATAAATCTTAACATTTTTCACTTTTTCTATAAACAGTCCTCTTTTCTAGTATCATATTTACTTGGGTTTCTCCATTTCCTGTATCCTTATGAAGCAATTTTTGTTTTTTAAAATAACCATTTTATTAGTCTCTAAGACATCCTGACTTAATGACAATTTGTATATTCATTATTATACATGTTATTTCTCTAATACCACTTATTCAATAAGGAATATGTATACACACAAAAACTTGCTAGAATAATAGATGGTTATGGACTGGATCCTAAGACAATTAAAGATTGTTGGCTGGTTCTTTCCAAAGTGACCAATGTAAATCTCATGGAGAAGTCTAGTGGTTTCATCAGGATATAGATTCTGTCAAATGTTTCCATCAGAAACTTGGATGAGGACATCCTTTATAGGGTGATTGATTTTATTGCTGGGAAAAGTAAGGTAAGGCAAAGTAGAAAAGTAAGGTAAGGCAAAAAGGAAATGAATATAGTAAATATGAATAATTATTTCTTAGAAAGATCATTTTTAAAGTAGATAAAATAATACTTAAGAAGAAGAGAGAATTTACAAATTCATCCAAAAACTAAAAATGAGAAAGGAAAAAGGATTATGGACTTCATTGGAACCCAACACTGGATATTCTAGTTTCTATTATTTGTACGCTCTGTTGGGGTACTTTTCTCCTAATCAAAACTGTAACTGATATAATAGTAGAGAAACATTAACTTATTTAAAATAAATATAGATGAGATAAGGGTTTCTAGGACCAACAATGGAAATGTTTTTTTTTTTAAACAGATTGCTTTTGAGTAATATCTGGGAAAAGGGAAAAGATAATCTGTACATTCAAGCTTGTGCTGCAAGTTTTATTTTCCCTAAGTCAGTATTAGCCCGTCGCTTCAAAGATGTCTTTAGATATATTACCAAGTTTTATCAATTATATCAGTCAATTGATTATAAAACCCTTCATTAAGAATTAAAAAAATATGTTTCACTGTAACTCAGTTCTTTAAAGGTACATAACATGTGTCCCGTTTCTTTGAAATTTCTTCAATCTATTCTAGGTGGTTTGAAAATTTCACTTGCATTTAGTTTCATTGCTATTTGTGTACAGTGAAAATTGTGTTAGTAATTCTATGTGTGTATCTCAGAAATAGAATTTAATTTCTGCTTGTGGGTATTGCCTTTTCTTATGTTCTACATTGAACTTGACAGTTGATTTATAACAAAATGTGGTTCACTATCATTCCTCCAACAACAAAGATTTGTTTCACTCATATAAAATGCATATTGGACTGCTTTTTTCTTAACCCTGCTGCATAATCAAAGAGACATTTCATTTTAAGAATGACTCATAGTGTAATCTTTGTGATGCCATTTTAAATGGCAATTAAACTCAAAGCATGTATTAACAATGAAATACATTAAACAATTTCATTGAAAAATAAAGTAGGAATAATCAAGTCTGTATATGTGCAGGCCTTGACAATTATTTCATAACCCCCAGTTGGCTGACAGAGATTATAAGACATAGTGATAATGAGATAAAAATCAATTTTGTGTGTGCTACTTGCAAGAGAATGTGCATCTTAAAATCAATGAAATGCAAATCATATTTTTCTTTCAGCCCACTGCCATCTTCAGTATTTAGTCCTTCCAGTTAGAAAGATTAGTCCATAAAAAGAGAAAACACACAAAAAATAAAAAGAAGATTTTGCTTTTGCTGTGTTTGTTCAGAGAGTCTATTTACAGATAAATTACAGGAACATCAATGGCTAATGATGTTATCAAGATAGCAACATAAATAGTTCCAGATTACAGTCCCCCTCACAAGAATATCAACTATCCACAGACAAATACTGCTGTAAAAATTCCAGAATCTCCAGGTGAGGCTGAAGACTGACCACCCGCCCCCCACCCCCCAGATGGCAGGGATAAAGAAGGACCACATAAGAAGAGTAGAAGAATGGCTACACATTGGCCACATGGAGCCTCCACCAGGTCAAAATAATGACATGAAGAGGGCTCCCTTGGTCTTATGGTTTCTCCAGTAAGAAGAGACCTCAGCAAGGACGTTTGGGTCCTCCAGTATTGCAGGACACTTTCTAGGAGGCCCACTCAGGTCTTGCCTTATAGCAGTCACTGGGGCCTTAACCACTGGGCATCAGCAAGAGACAGAGAGAGTTTGGGGCCTACAGTAACTAGTTCTCAGACATTGGTAGTGTACCTGCTGGCAGTGTCACACAATCAGAGATTCCAGCCAGCAGCTCTGCCCATTTTCAGAGCTGAGCTGTTTCCCCTGTCTGGCTAAGGAGCTCATTTGGCAGTCATTCCTGGTTTGGGCCCCCAGTCAATGGACCATCCTAGCTGGAGCCCATTCTACCACTCTCCCTGGACAGGGAAGGAAATTTTCAGCCCCACCAAACTGCTGAACACAGCTTTTATTCCCACCCATTCAGAAAGCCTAGCCAGAGAACCTGGGCAGCTTCAGAGCCTCTCCTATGGCTTCATTCAGGCAGGGAGCCAAACCAGCAATTTGCCCAACAGTAGAGCATTGGCTGTGATCACACATAACCACTGAGCCTGAACAATGACTCTGGGCAGCCCTGAAGCCCTCCCTATACCTCTGCCCAGCTACATAGCCCAGCCTACAATGTTACTTAGCACTGAAGCCCAGTGTACATCCCTGACTGATTGCTGAATACAGCCTGTGGCCTCATTCAAGAGGAATCTAACTAATCACAGAGCAGTCTCTGTCCCCACCCAACTGCAAGATATAATTAGAGGCCATTCCCAACCAAAAAACCTAGCCAGCAATCTTGAACAGCAGAGAAGGACAGTTAGTGACATATCTGATTACAAAGCCCAGCCTGTACTCCAGCTTCCAACTTCAGGAAAGAACCTATGGCTCCAAATGAACATGGAGAACAAGTCACAGCACCACAAGATTATAGAGTACTTGAGACCCATCTAACCAAGAGCAATAGCAGAGTCAAGCTATTGCCTTCCTCATCAGCAGAGCTGGTACCAACCACTGGCACCACCCTGTCAGGGAAAATAGGCTATGGTTTTGCCTGACCAGAGCTGACTGCACAGTTCAACTAGTGTCCCCACCAGAATGTGAAGTACAGACAGCAGCCCAGCCTGATCAGATAGTCCACTCAGTAAGTCCATTTGAACACAGATATCAGTCAGTGGTGGCACTAGTGGTAAAGAAACCACATGCCAAAGCAGGTGGATATAAGAGATGTAGGTTCAATCCCTGGGTCAGGAAGATCACTTGGAGGAGGGCATGGAAACCCACTCCAGTATACTTGCCTGGAGAATCTCAAGGACAGAAGAACCAGGCAGGCTACAGTCCATAGGGCCACACAGAGTCGGACATAACTGAAGTGGCTGAGCAAGTACATCAGTCACTGAGTCCACCCAATTGAGTAGCACAGCTAGTGGTACATACCTTGAACTCAGAGCATGGACTGTGCCCTCAAGCAACTTGGGTCCCCATAGCAAGCTGTTGTGAACCACAGATACTGGCAACTGGCTGTTCAGAACCCTAAACTGCTCTCATTTAATTCTTTTACATGTAGCTGTCCAGTTGTCCTAGCAGCACTTATTGAAGAGAATATCTTTTCTCCATTGTATAATCTTGCCTCCTTTGTGATAGATTAATTGACCATAAGTTGGCAGGTCGATTTCTGGGCTTTCTATACACTTGTGCATGCTCAGTAATCTCTGACTCTTCGCAACTCCATGGACTGTAGATGCCAGCCTTCTCTGTCCATAGGATTTTCCAGGCAAGAATACTGGAGTGGGTTGTCATTTCCTCTTCCAGGGATTTCTATCCCATTCCATTAATCTATATTTCTGTTTCTGCACCAGTATCATACTGGTTTTTGGTTACTGAAGTTTGTAGTATAGTCTGAAGTCAGGGACCTTGATCCCTCCATTGATTTTCTTTCTCAGGATTGCTTTGTATTTAGGATCTTTCTGTGCAAATTTTAATGTTTTGGTCTAGTTTTATGAGAAATGCCATTGGTAATTTAATAGGGATTGCATTAATTTGTAGATTGCCTCAGGCAGTATAGTCATTTTGACAATATTGATTCTCCCATTCCAATAAGATGGTATATCTCTCCATCTATTTGTGACATTGATGACTTCTTTTAGCAGCATTTTATAGTTTTCAGATTACATGTCTTTTGCTTCCTTAGGTTGGTTTATTCCTAGGTAATTTATTATTTTTGATGTGATTGTAAATTGACTTGTTTAATTTCTCTTTTTGATCTTTCATTATTAGTGTATAGGAATGGAACAGATTTCTGTGTATTATTAAGTTTGTATCCTACAACTTTACTGAATTCATTTATCATCTCTAGTAGTTTTCTGGTAACATATTTAGGATTTTCAATGTGCAGTATCATGTTGTCTGCAAATAGTGAGAGTTTTACTCCTTCTTTCCCATATCTGGATTCCTTTGACTTCTTTTTCTTCTCTAATTGCCATGGCTAAGACTTCTAAGGCCATGTTGAATAATCGTGGCAAGAGTGGATTTTCTTTTCTTATTCCTAATCTTAGAGGAAATGCTTTCAGTTTTTCAACATTGAGAATGATGTTTGCTGTGGGTTTGTTGTATATAGCCTTTATTATGTTGAGGTAGGTTCCCTTTATGCCCACTTCCTGGAGAGTTTTGTTTTTATCATAAATGGGGGTTGGATTTTTTTAATTAATTAATTAATTTTTGGCTGGGCTGGATCTTTGTTGTTGCATAAGGGCTTTCTATAGTTGTAGTGAGCAGGGCTACTCTTCATTATGGTGCTCAGGCTTCTCATTGCCCAGGCTCTAGGGTGTGTGGGGTCAGTAGTTGCAGATGTGTGCTCAGAAGTTGTGGTGCATGCACTTAGTTTCCACATGGCATGTGGAGTCTTCCCAGACCAGGGACTGAACCTGTGTCCCCTGCATTGATGTGTCCCCTGCATCTGTCCCCAGGCAGATTCTTTACCACTGGACCACCAGGAATGTCCTGGGTGTTGGATTTTGTCAAAATGTTTTTGCATCTTTTGAGTTGATCAGATGTTTTTTTAGTCTTCAGTTTCTTTGTCTGGTGGATCACATGCATTGGTGTGCATATATTGAATAATCCTTGCATCCCTGGGACAAATTCCACTTGATTATGATGCATGATCTTTTTAATGTGTTGTTGGATTTGATTTGGTTGGATATTGTTGAATATTTTTGTGTCCATATTCATCAGTGATATTAGCTTGTAATTTTCTTTTTGTGTGGTATCTTTACCTGGTTTTAGTATTAGGGTGATGGTGGTCTTGTAGAATGAGTTTGGGAGGGTTCTTTCCTCTGCAATATTTTAAATGACTTGCAGAAGGTTGGGTATTAACTCTTCTTTGAAATTAGAACATTCCAAACTCCAATACACTGAAATAACTTCAAAATGGATCAAAGACCTAAATATAAGGCCAAACACTATGAAACTCTTAAGCAACAATATAGGCAGAACACCCTTTAGCATCAGTTGCAGCAATATATTTTTGATTCACCTGCTAGAGCAACGAGAGAAAAAAAGGGACCTAATTAAACTTAAAAGCTTTTGCACAGCAAAGGAAATCATAAATGAAACAAACAGACAACCCACAGAATGGGAGAAAATATTTGCAAATGAAGCAACCAATAAGCAATTAGTATTCAAAATATGCAAACAGCTCATGCAGCTTTTTGTCAGAAGCAAGCAAACAAACAAATAACCCAGTCAAAAATGAGTGGAAGACCTAAATAGACATTTATCCAGAAGAAGACATACAGGGGGCCAATAGGTGCATGCTCAACATCACTAATTATTAGAATAAAGCAAATCAAAACTACAAAGAAGTATCACTTCACATTTGTTAGAATGGTTGTCATTAAAAAGTTTACAAACAGTAAATTCTGGATGGGGTGTGGAGAAAACGGAACCCTCCTACACTGTTGATTGGAATGTAAATCAATAGAGCCACTATTGAGAACAGTATGGAGGTTCCTTAAAAAATAAAAATAGGGCTACCATATGATCAAGCAATATTAATCCTGGGCATATATTTGGAGAAAACCATGGTCCAAAAGGATATATGCACACCAATGTTCTTAACAATGCTGTTTACAATAGCCAAGACACAAAATCAATGTAAATATCCATTGACAGATGAATGGGTAACAATGGAATATTACTTAGCCATAGAAATGAAAAAAAAAACATTTTTAAAAAGAGATTACAATAATTCCACTTTCAGAAACATGAATGGACCTAAAGTTTATTATACTAGGTAAAGTATGAAAAAAAGTAAGAAAAACGTCATATTATATATTGCTCAAATGTAGAATTTTAATTTTTGAAAAAAAAATAGATACACATGAAGTTATATATAAAACAGAAACATACTCACAGATTCAAAAATAAACATGGTTACCAAGGAATAAATGTCGGGGGAAGGGAAAAATTAGGAGCTTGGAATTAACATATACACAGTATTATATATAAGGCAGATAGCCAGCAAAGACACTATATAGCACAGGAAACTCTATATTCTGTAACAATAAATATGGGAAAAATTAAAAAAAATATATATGTATAACTGAATCACTTTTTTGTACACCTGAAAGTAATACAATGTTGTAAATCAACTGTATTCTAATAAATAATTTTTAAAAAAGAATTTTAGTGGACTATAACACAGAAAACTAAACAAAATTAAGAAATTAATGCATGAAAAAGTGAGAAATTTGAAGAAAAATAGAAATCCTCAAAACATAAAAGGCAGAAATGTAAGTGCTGAAGAGTATTATGACTAAATTAAAGAATTCAGTAGAGAACCTCAATATCAGACTCCCACTAACCAGAAGAAAGAAGCAATGATTTAGAAGGTAGGACCTTTAAAATTATTTAAACAGAGAAGTATAAAGAAAAAAAAAAAGGAAAAAGACAAAATTTCATGGGACTATGGTACACTAATGAAAGAAACAGTATACTATTTTGGGGCTCAAAGAAAGGAAAGAGAAAGTCTACAAAAAGCAATAATGCAGAAAATTTTTCAACCTGGGGAGAGATATGGACATCCACATTCACAAGACTCAAAGAACTTCAAAGAGGTTGAATGTTATGAATTATGAAAATATACACATAATATACAAACCTTTAGCTGTTTTAACCAGGACAAAAAGGCAAAATCACAAATGAATGAAAGAAGAGTCTCTATAAAGGAGACCACAGAAATACAAAGAATCCCGATACTACTATGAAAAAAAAAATATATATATATATATATTCCAACAAATTGGATAATCTGGAAAACAACCTGAAATACATGGACAAATTTCCAAAGCAATCTTGATACAGAATTAAGCTGGAGGCATCACAATTCCTGGTTTCAACTATTATTGCAAAACTATAGTAATCAAAATACTGCAATAAAAACAGACAGAGTTATGGAATAGAATGGAGAGTCTAGAAACAAACACATGCATATACGGTCACTTAATGTTAGACAGGGAGCCAAGAATAATCAATAAGGAAAGAGAGTCTCTTCAATATATGGTTCTGGAAAAATGAATATTCAATGCAATGGAAAGAAGCTAGACCCCTTATATCACTCACAATAATCAACTTGAAATGGTTTAAAGACTGAAATATAAGACATGGAACCATGAAAATCCGGGAAGAAAACACAGAGTAAAAGCTCTTTGACGTTGGTATTGACAATAATATTTTTTCAGTTAACACTAAAGTCACCAGCAACAAAATAAACTTGCTTACATCAGACTAAAAGGCTACTATACAGCAAAAGGATCAATAAGCAAAATGAAAAAGCAATCTATGGAAATAGCTGTAATGGGAGAAAATATTTGCAAGTTATATATATTACAATGGGTTAATATCCAAAATATATAAGGAAGTCATAAACTCAATAGCAATAAAATAATATACCAATTTAAAAAATAAGCAAAATGAAAAGGCATTTTTTCCAAAGTTGCTATTCAAATAGCCAATAGGTTCAGGAAAATGTGCCAAACATCATCCTTCATCAGGAAAGTGTGATTCAAAACCACAATGAGATGTCAGCTCACACCTGTTAGAATGGCTCATATCAGAAAAACAAGAGATATCAAGTGTTGAGGTTGTGGAGAAAAGCAAATTCTTATGCTATTGATGGGAATATAAAAGGATATAACCACTCTGCAAAACAGTATGGCAGTTCCTTAAAAACTTAAAAGTAGAAACACCATATGATTCAATAATTCCATTTCTGGGTATATATACAAAGGAAATAAAAACAGGATCTGCATTCCCATATTCATTGCATCATTATTCACAATAGCCAAAACATGGAAACAACAGCCATAAAATATAAAAATCCTCCCATTTGTGATAAAATAGATGTATCCTGAGTGCATTATGCTATGTGAAATAAGACAGAGATATATAAATACTGTATGATCTCACTTCTATGTGGAATAAACAAACAAACAAACATATAAGCAGAGTAGTGGATTGGTGGTTGCCAGGGTGAAGATGAGGGCACAGTGGGGGAAATGGGTGAAAAGCATCAAAAGGCACAAACTTCCAAATATAAGGTAAGTAATTTCTGGGTATGTAACATACTTCATGGTTACTATAGCTTATAATACTTTATTGTATATTTGAAAGTTGCTAAAAGAGTAAATACAAAACCTTTTCAACAAACACACACACATACAATTGTGACCATGGACCTGTTTTTTTTTAATATAAATTTATTTATTTTAATTGGAGGCTAATTACAATATTGTATTGGACTAACATTGTGGTAGTCATGTTGCTATATAATGTCAATTATATCACAGTGACAGTGACAGTGTTGTTAGTCTCTCAGTCATGTCTGACTCTTTGTGACCCCATGGACTGTAGCCCTATAGGCCCCTCTGTCCATGGAATTCTCCAGGCAAGAATACTGGAGTGGGTTGCCATTCCCTTCTTCAGCCAATGACTGATAAAAAATAAAATACAGGAATGTCTAAATTCAACTATTTCATGACATGTAATTTCAGTTTATTTCCTATTATTCCCATGGCTCTCAGTCCCTGGTTGTTATCTTTAGTATTTGTACTTGACTGATGGAAGTTTGGTCATGGATTGTCAAGCTACAGTCAGTTTCCTTCTATGTTTTTGTGTAGTTAAAGAGCAATGAATGGATTTTACAAGCTTACATCTTTTAACAGTTGAGAAAATGCAAAATAAGGAAGATATTTTTACCTATTATAAAATTTAAATATATGATATATAAATTTTTGAATATATAAATATATAAAATTTGATCTAATATAAATTTTACAAAATTCACATTTTAGTATCCATAAAAAAGTTTTATTGGAACAAAGTCTCATGCATTCATTTATGTACTATCTGTGAATGCTTTTGCATTACACAGAAGAGTTGAGTTGCTCCAATAGAGATCATATGTCTTAGAAATCTTAAACCAATCCATTCTAGAAAAAAGTTTGTAGATATCAGCTCTCTGTTAACTTCTATGGTGTTTATTGGTTTGGTCCAAATAATATTGTATCTGAATGATAGTTTGGATTTTTTTTTAATTTTCTGATTTCAAATTAGAGAAAGTACCCCCTTTTAAATTTGTACCTAATTGTTTCCAAGTTTATTCATTTCAGTATAGTGAAATATACCAAAGTGTTCTTTTGCTTCTTTCTTGGAACTTGTAATTTTCTAAATAGACTAAAATTATCATAATCACTTCCTCTTTGACCCAAGAGGAATTTAGAAAGCTTTCATCTTTCTAAATACTTCAGATGGGTTTGATATTTTTTTTTTTACTTTTTTATTCTTATTAATCAGACTTATTTTGCTCTGAGTTCAGAAATTGAGATTTGGATAACTTATAATCCTATAAAAATAATAAATGATACTTTTTTCAAAATGAGGAATTTGAAAAGAATTTTCAGTATGCATTTTCATTGATATATAGAGTTAGATTTATATATTAATTATGTGCATTACATGCCTGTAATCCTTACTTAAATTTTGATTAACTCATCTCTCAAAGGTAGATGACATTATTTTAATATTCTAAGTAAGTTTATTTTCATATCAGGAGTTTACACACATAAATCATTTAAAATTCACTCACTGTATATTTTAGGAGGCCTTAAACTGTAGCAGACAAAAAAAAAGAGAGAGAGAGAGCCCCTGTTCTCAAAAAGCTCTCATGATGGGAAATATTTTATGGAAATCAAAGCAATGTACAACAAGAACAGAAGAAAATTTTCAGTTTCAGTTCTAAAAAGGATAAGTATAAGATACTATAGTTTTCCTGGTAGCTCAGCTGGTAAAGAATCTGCCTGCAATGCTGGAGACCCTGGTTCTATTCCTAGGTCGGGAAGATCTCCTGGAGAAAGGATAGGCTACCCACTCCAGTATTCTTGGGCTTCCCTGGTAGCTCAGATGGTACAGAATCTGCCTGCAATGTGAGAGACCTGGGTTCAATGCCTGAGTTGGGAAGATCCATTGGAGGAGGGCATGGCAACCCACTCTAGTATTCTGGCCTGGAGAATTCCATGGAGGTTTCACTTAATCCTTCTAAGTTAGTATTAAAAAGGATAAGCATAAGATACTATAGATATGCATTCAGTTCAGTTCAGTTCAGTCGCTCAGTCGTGTCCAACACTTTGGGACCCCATGAATTGCAGCACGCCAGGCCTGCCTGTCCATCACAAACTCCCGGAGTTCACTCACCTCACGTCCATTGAGTCAGTGATGCCATCTAGCCATCTCATCCTCTGTCATCCCCTTCTCCTTTTGTCCCCAATCCTTCCCAGCATCAGAGTCTTTTCCAATGAGTCAACTCTTCACATGAGGTGGACAAAGTACTGGAGTTTCAGCTTCAGTATCATTCCCTCCAAAGAAATCCCAGGGCTGATCTCCTTCAGAATGGACTGGTTGGATCTCCTTGCAGTCCAAGGGACTCTCAAGAGTCTTCTCCAACACCACACTTCAAAAGCATCAATTCTTCGGCACTCAGTCTTCTTCACAGTCCAACTTTCACATCCATACATGACCACTGGAAAAACCATAGCCTTGACTAGACGAACCTTTGTTGGCAAAGTAATGTCTCTGCTTTTGAATATGCTATCTAGGTTGGTCATAACTTTCCTTCCAAGGAGTAAGCGTCTTTTAATTTCATGACTGCAGTATCCATCTGCAGTGATTTTGGAGCCCAGAAAAATAAAGTCTGACACTGTTTCCACTGTTTCCCCATCTATTTCCCATGAAGTGATGGGACCGGATGCCGTGATCTTCGTTTTCTGAATGTTGAGCTTTAAGCCAACTTTTTCACTCTCCACTTTCACTTTCATCAAGAGGCTTTTTAGTTCCTCTTTACTTCTGCCATAGGGGGATTTATTCTAAGGACATTTTCCCAGTGTGTTTTTATCTTAGATGTTATTTGTATTGGAATGGTTTGGTTTCCTTTTGTATGATTCTGTATGGTTTTCTACTTAGTGTGTGTATGCTGGGGAGAAAGTGGTAGCTTGGAGAAACAAAAGTGAAGGTGTTAAGTGAGGAGAGAACAGGAAACTGCAAATGAAAGGAGATAGATAGGGTTGGAATGAACAGAAGACAAAAGAGTGGCATGAGGCACCCAAGGCTGGTCCTCTGTTTGGAGGACAGAGTACTGAGGATTCTGCATTACTTCCTAAGAGACAAGGAAAGATTTTAAACAAGGAATACCATGGTCCTATTTAAAATTTCTCCCATTTCAAATACATTTGTTTTCTTCAGTGGAAAGAATGATTTGGAGAGGTTGGGCAAGATTGCATAGAGGAATAAAATTCAAGATTCTAAACTCTACCACTATTTACAAAAGGGAGGTATCTGCTTGAAAACTTGAAACCTATCAGTTTTAGAGTTAATGTTATGATCTGTTTTGCTTGTTTGTGTCTATAGTGAGTTTCCCCTGAATTTTCCTTGTTTTTGTCTGTATCTCCAGAGTCATCATTATTTCTTTAAAAAGTATATATATGTGGATGCACATTTTTATTTTATGTGAATAGCATTACTTATTGATTGTATTTTGTATTGTATTTTGTATTGATTGTATTTTGGTGATTTTAACCACTGCCTAATTCTACATAATGTCCATCCATCTCATTTTACAGCTTCACTCTCTTAATCATGTACAACCAGGGTGTTTCATGCTCTCTCAAGTGGCAAATAATGCCACAGCTATTATAGTCATGTATACATATAGTCACTATGTATATAGTACATATAGTCATATATGTTGTTTAATGGAGCTATGTGAGCTTTTCTTTGTGATATACATCCAGAGCAAATTTCAAGAATCTATATGTGATAGGAGGAGATAGTTGGATTGCATCATTGACTCAATGCACATGAGTTTGAGCAAACTCCATGAGACAGTCAGTGAAGAACAAGGAAGCCTGGTGTGCTGCAGGTCATGGAGTGGCAAAGAGTAGGATATGACTGAGCAATCAAACAACAAATCAATAGTATACATGTCTATCTCCAGACTGTCTAACCTGGTTTACCTTCCAAGAAATATTACCAAATAATAATAAATAATAATAAACATTAGTATTAATGTTTAATAATAAAAAATAAATAATAAACATTACCAAATCAGAAAGAGAAAGGATATTCTTCTTTGCTTTTTGCCAAGACATTCCTGCTCTGATACATCAATAAAAATGATCTTTATTTCTTTTCTTTTTTTTTTACATAAAAAATCCAAATGTACCTAAAACTACAGACATGAGTAAAATGCATACTCTTCAATTAATGGTTATTTACATTTGCTTTATTTGTGTTGGCTTTTTCATCATTTTGCAAAAATATTTAATTAAAATCCTAACATATTGATTTCCTTTTCCTGTTGTAAAAAATTACTAGAAATTTAAATGCTTGAAATAGCACAGATTTATAATCTTATAATTCTGGTGGTCAAAAGTCCAAACTGAGTCTCACTGGGATAAAATCAAGGTACTGGAAGAATTCTGCTCATTTCTGAATGCTCTAGAAAGATTTTATTTTCTCACCTTTTCCTGCTTCTCCCATTCCTTGGCTTCTGGTCCCAATCAATTTTCAAAGCTAGCCATGACTGATGGATCTTTCTCATACTACATCACTGACACTGAATGTTATACTTCTGTCTCATACTTTCAGAGCATCCTTGTAATTATGTTGGGCCCATTCAAACAATAGAGGACAATTTCCTTATTTTGAGATCACCTACTTATCAATCTTAATTCTATCTACTACCTTAATTTCTCTTTTGCAATGTAACACACTATATTACAGATCCCAAGAAAAATGATGTGGAACATCTTTGAGAGGTCATTATTCTACCTAACATACTTAGGTATCGTCCATCAATGATTCATTTGTAAAGTCTAAGGACACTTTGTTATATAACCACAATACCAGAATCGTGTCCAACAAGTGCTACCCTTTGTTTCTTTATTTTTTAAAATCAAGAGCCAAACAAGATCTGTTCACTGCATTTGGCTATTTTTATGTCACTTAAGCACTTATTACAATCTTATTGTTTTTCAAGAAATTGATTTGTTGAAAGTAGTGAATCCAACCTCCCACAGAAAATCCCACTTTATATATTTGTTTTAATGATTCATGATGTTGAGATAATTGTAGCTTCTTTAAACCTCAAGCTAGAGATAAACACCTAAAGAGATTAAAATTCAATGTATTTGGTGAAAATATCTGTTTTTTCTTCTATATATTTCACTTTGTATCCCAGTGGAAGGCTCATAATATTTCCACACTCTGTTGTACTGAAGTGAGATTTCAACATTCATTCTTATGTTTGAAACTTGCCTACTGCCAGCAGCTATGAAATTTCATTGCCTCCACTCTGCCACTGATGGAAATATTGGTGGATTTTTTAAAGATTATCCACCTGGTCGTTATCTATGAGGGACATATTGCCATCATTAAATTAAGCTATTTTGTCTTAATTAGACTTTTCTGGTGGCATTTGGTCTCATTTGTGCTATATTTTTATGAAGCTTGTCTACATTTTTTGGTAGATGGATGGTGCCTTTTACTATATTTCAATGCAGTTAGAGAATTCTCTATTTACTGCTTTTGGCATTTTAATGGAAATTTGTGAGGGAGGAAGACTAAGTTGGATATTCATATCATTTACTGATGATTTTACCTGTAGAGACCCAGATGACATATTTCTGATAATAATATCTACTCATTATGAACAAATATAGAAAAATCGACAGCATGATTTTAGTAACTTAAATATGTGTGAAACAGACAAAAATAGAAAAATACATATGCATTTTAGTGGAGAAGGAAATGGAAACTTAGTCCATTCTTGCCTTGAAAATCTCATGAAGAGAGAAGCCTGGAGAACTGCGTTCATGGTGTCACAAGGGTCAGACAAGATAACAACTGAACAACAAATGCATTTTAAAATAGCAGTTCAAATACATAGTAGATACATATTGCTAATATTCTGATAATGTCTAATGCATGCATGATTGATGAACTCCTTCCAGTTTGTGGCCTCTTCTCAGGAGACTATGGACTTTAGAGTAGAAACCATGACTTAAGGAATACAATTTCCAACTTGGAATTTCAATGGGATTTATTATCTAAATTAATTGACAATCCCTAGGTTATGGAAATGCAATTGAAAATTAGTACTTTAAATGATTCATAGAATGAATTACCTTTTCAGCAGCAAAATGTTATCCTAGGGGTGTAAAAATATATACCATAGTTTCACAAATTATTTTTTCCATAAATGGCTTTGTATTAATTTTATTATTCAATAAGTATTTATATTTGTGTCTATGAATCTTGTTTTGCTGCTGTATTTTAGAGGTATAACAGGAAGAAAAGTTGTTACTATTAAATTGTTCTTATAGAGTTTATAATCAGTTCTGAGAAGATGGATCTGATTTTCATCCTCTCTGGTGGCTCAATGGTAAAGAATTTGCCTGCAGTGCAGGAGTCACAGGTTTGATCCCTGGTTTGGGAAGATCCTTTGGAGAAGGGGATGGCAATTCACTCCAGTATTCTTACCTGGGAAAGCCATGGACGAAGGAGCCTTGCAGGCTACAGTCCATAGGATCACAAGTGACTAAATCACTACCCACCACCTGGGATAAGATAGGGTTATTTTTGGTACTGAGGGCAGTTCTACTCTTTGGAACAAGTGAAGAGAGAGCTTGTATATTTGTTCTGATTTCTTTATCTGTGAATAATAAAAAACACTAAATGAACAGTGGCTTACCCAAAAAAAAAAGAGGTTTATTTTTGTCATCTTGAGGTTCAGTTCAGTTCAGTTGCTCAGTCATGTCCGACTCTTTGTGATCCCATGGACTGCAGCACGCCAGGCTTCCCTGTCCATCACCAACTCTCAGAGCCTATTCCTGAGGTAATCAGTCCAATTGCTGGTATAACTGTCTTCTGCTTTTAGGACTTTAATGATCAGGGTTCAATCAGGGAAATAGAAACACTAGCAATTATGATTAAGGGGTAACAACCTCAGATATGCAGATGACACCACCCTTATGGCAGAAAGTGAACAGGAACTAAAAACCCTCTTGATGAAAGTGAAAGAGGAGAGTGAAAAAGTTGGCTTAAAGCTCAACACTCAGAAAACAAAGATCATGGCATCTGGTCCCATCACTTCATGGGAAATAGATGGGGAAACAGTGGAAACAGTGTCAGACTTTATTTTTCTGGGCTCCAAAATCACTGCAGATGGTGACTGCAGCCATGAAATTAAAAGATTCTTACTCCTTGGAAGAAAAGTTATGACCAACCTAGACAGCATATTCAAAAGCAGAGACATTACTTTGCCAACAAAGGTCTGTCTAGTCAAGGCTATGGTTTTTCTAGTGGTCATGTATGGATATGAGAGTTGGACTGTGAAGAAAGCTGAGTGCCAAAGAACTGATGCTTTTGAACTGTGGTGTTGGAGAAGACTCTTGAGAGTCCCTTGGACTGCAAGGAGATCCAACTAGTCCATTCTAAAGGAGACCAGTCCTGGGTGTTGTTGGAAGGAGTGATGCTAAAGCTGAAACTCCAGTACTTTGGCCACCTCATGCGAAGAGTTGACTCATTGGAAAAGACTCTGATGCTGGGAGGGATTGGGGGCAGGACAAGAAGGGGATGACAGAGGTTGAGATGGCTGGATGGTATCACTGACTCTATGGACATGAGTTTGGGTGAACTCCCGGTGTTGGTGATGGACAGGCAGGCCTGGTGTGCTGCAATTCATGGGGTCGCAAAGAGTCGGACACAACTGAGTGATAGAACTGAACTGAACTGTACTGACTGAATAGGAATTAAACAGTATATAATTTTGGAAAGAGCTGTGAAGTAAAAATTCAGGAGAGTGCTGGGGGGATGATACAATTTATCTTTGACCAATCAATCTGAGAAATCAAGCATGTCGAATGGCTAATATGATCCTGCAAAGAAAAAAACTCATGTGGAGGTCTATAGACAATTCCATTTCTGTGTTATGTTCTCTGTGGGTCTGAAGCCATGCTTCTCTTGGAAGGCCTGGATCTTCTGTTGGCTAAAAAGCATGAGCATTTGGGAAGATCTGAACACAGAATAGAGGAGTGAGTGGGCTTGCCCCTTCCCGTATGTCTGTCACAATGCCTGATCTTGGTGACCATCAGAGAATAATGGCTTCTTCCTGAGTACCACCTCCAAAATGTCCTGCAAATTCTTCTTTGGAAAACTATCCCAGAGCCTTCCAGAGAGTGTGATTCTGGAGAAAGAACTAAACTAAGTCTACATACATCATGTGAAATGCCAGACTGGATGAAGCACAAGCTGGAATCAAGATTTCCAGGAGAAATATCAACAACCTCAGATATGCAGATGACACCACCATTATGGCAGAAAAGAAGAGGACTAAAGAGCCTCTTGATGAAGGTGAAAGAGGAAAGTGAAAAAGCTGACTTAAAACTCAACATTAAAAATCTAAGATCATGGCATCTGGTCCCATCTCTTCATGGCAAATAGTTGGGGAAACAATGGAAAGAGTGACATTTTATTTTCTTGGTCTCCAAAACCACTTCGGATGTTGACTGCAGCCACCAAATTAAAAGACACTTGCTCCTTGGGAGAAAAGCTATGACAAACCTAGAAAGCATACTGAAAAGTAGAGACAATACTTTGCCAACAAAGGTCTGTCTAGTCAAAACTATGATTTTTCAAGTAGTCATGTATGGATGTGAGAGTTGGACCATAAAAGAAGCCTGAACACTGAAGAGCTGATGCTTTTGAACTGTGGTGTTGGAGAAGACTCTTGAGAGTCCCTTGGACAGCAAGAGATCCAACCAGTTAACCCTAAAGGAAATCAATCCTGAATATTCACTAGGAGGAGTGATGCTGAAGCTGAAGCTCTAATACCTTAGCCTGCCTGATGTCAAGAAATGAGTCATTTGAAAAGACCCTGATTCTGGGAAAGATTGAAGGCAGGAGGAGAAGTGGGTGACAGAGAATAAGATGGTTGGATGGTATCATGATTCAATGCAAATGAGTTTGAGCAAGCTCTGGGTGATGGTGAAGGACAGGGAAGCCTGGCAGGCTGCAGTCCATGCGGTTGCAGGGAGTTGGACACAACTGATTGACTGAACAATAGCAAAGCAGGAAGTTGACATGGATAGAATATTGTGAGAGAACTTTAAGTAGTAAGATAAAGAAGGTAAAATGGTAAAAATTATGTGAGATTTTATTAAAAAAGAGGGATTATCAAATATATTTTAGAGGTAAACGCAGATAAAGAAAAATATTAAATATTAGGATAACATAAATTATGAGTTAGTTACTTTGGGTTTGCTTTTCTGTTTCAATCTATTTTTCATTACATTATTGATAAAACAACTATAACTTGAATTCAGGACTATTTTTGCCTTTTTCAGACAGGTATGCTATCTGAGTGAGTTTAAGAAATGAGCCCTGAGATACTGGATTGGGCAGTGATGGAGTGTGTGTTCCTAATGCATTTGGCAATTGCTTTGAGGGAAATTACTTTGTTCTTACTCAGGCAGGTATCATCCTGTTCTCTCTAAATAAAATGTCTATAACCAGTCATTTCTGTGTGAAGAAGAGGGATGGTATGTATTGAATAAGAAGTATACATTGTTGAGATTTATTAAAAAGAGAGTTAAGCATTGAAGAGACACACACTGCTGCAGTTTTTTTTTTTTTTTTTCCCCTAGTAGCTCAGCTGAATTTTGCATTCAGAGATCCAATTGGCCTTATCATGTCTATCCAAGGATGCCACATCATTAGGAAAATGCCTACAGCTCCTAGGAAAGGAGGGTAGAAGTTTGCAAGCCGAGAACTAGAGCTTAAAAAAAAAAAAAAAAAAAAGGTTATCATAGGAAATGCCACTAAAAGAAAATACCCTTCAGTAAAGCTGTGTTTCTTCCCACAACCATCTGGCAGTGTTCCATATTGTGCTTTCTGAAGAATATCTTACAGGGAAGAGAGGAATGAAGTAGGTACAGCTCCTACCTGTTAATGTTTTGAAAGAATAATTTTATTTTATTATTTATTTATTTTTGCCTGTGCTTGGTCTTCATTGCTACTCAGGCTTTTCTCTAATTACAGCAAGTAGGGGCTACTCTGTAGCTTCAGTGCATGGGCTCCTCCTTGCAGTGGCTTCTCTTGTGGAACACAGGCTCTAGGGCATGCAACTTTCAGTAGTTGCAGAATATGGACTCAGTAGTTGAGGTTCCTGGACTCTAGAGCACAGGCTCAATACTTGTGGCACAAAGGCTTAATTGCTCCATGGCATGTGGGACTCTTCCCAGGCTAGGGATCCAACTCATGTCTTTTGTACTGGCAGGTGGATATTTTATTACTGAGCCACTAGGGAAGCCCCTCTACCTGTGAATGTTAGGGAAACACATAATTTAAGCAATAATAAGTTTTGCACCAGAGACTTTTCTCCTATAGAAAAAGAATCCATATTTGACAGCTGGATATGTGTCTGCCTGAAGACTCTACATTATCCAGTCTCCCTGAAGGCTGGATGTGGCCATGCAATCAAGTTCTTCTAAGGAAAGGAAAACAGAAGTGGTGAGGGTAAGTTTCAGTATTTGCCTCCAAAGGAAGATGGTTCACTCTTTTCCCTTTGCATTTCACCTTCTGGTTAGGTGCAAATTCAGGTTATCCTCAACCAAGAGATTATATTAGGAAAGGATGCCAATCATACAGGATAACCTTAAATTTAAAAGAATCCGGATTCTTTTGGTAAGGGCCACAAATACATTCCCACTGTTACCATCAATAGTTGAAATCTATTCTACATTTCCTTGAATGTAGGATTTTTCCAGTTTAAACTGGAAAAGGTCAGTCTTCATTCCAATCCCAAAGGAAGGCAATGCCAAAGAAGGCTCAAAATACCACACAACTGCACTCATCTCACACGCTAGTAAAGTAATGCTCAAAATTCTCCAAGCCAGGCTTCAGCAATACGTGAACCGTGAACTTCCTGACGTTCAAGCTGGTTTTAGAAAGGGAAGAGGAACCAGAGATCAAATTGACAACATCCACTGCATCATGGAAAAAGCAAGAGAGTTCCAGAAAAACATCTATTTCTGCTTTATTGACTATGCCAAAGCCTTTGACTGTACGGATCACAATAAACTGTGAACAATTCTGAAAGAGATGGAAATACCAGATCACCTGACCTGCCTCTTGAGAAACCTGTATGCAGGTCAGGAAGCAACAGTTAGAACTGGACATGCAACAACAGACTGGTTCCAAATAAGAAAAGGAATATGACGTCAAGGCTGTATATTGTCACCATGCTTATTTAACTTATGTACCCACTACATCATGAGAAACGCTGGGATGGAAGAAACACAAGTTGGAATCAAGATTGCTGGGAGAAATATCAATCACCTCAGATATGCAGATGACACCACCCTTATGGCAGAAAGTGAAGAGGAACTAAAAAGCCTCTTGATGAAAGTGAAAAAGGAGAGTGAAAAAGTGGGCTTAAGGCTCAACATTCAGAAAATGAAGATCATGGCATCTGGTCCCATCACTTCATGGGAAATAGATGGGGAAACGGTGGGAACAGTGTCAGACTTTATTTTTCTGGGCTCCAAAAATACTGCAGATGGTGACTGCAGCCATGAAATTAAAAGACGCTTACTCCTTGGAAGGAAAGTTATGACCAACCTAGATAGCATATTCAAAAACAGAGACATTACTTTGCCAACAAAGGTCCATCTAGTCAAGGCTATGGTTTTTCCTGTGGTCATGTATGGATGTTAAATTTGGACTGTGAAGAAAGCTGAACACTGAAGAACTGATGCTTTTGAACTGTGGTTTTGGAGAAGACTCTTGAGAGTCCCTTGGATTGCAAGGAGATCCAACCAGTCCATTCTAAAGGAGATCAGTCCTGGGTGTTCTTGGATGGAGTGATGCTAAAGCTGAAACTCCAATACTTTGGCCACCTCATGCGAAGAGTTGACTCATTGGAAAAGTCTCTGATGCTGGGAGGGTTTGTGGGCAAGAGGAGAAGGGGACGACAGAGGATGAGATGGCTGAATGGCATCACTGACTCGATGGACATGAGTTTGGGTGAACTCCGGGAGTTGGTGATGGAGAGGGAGGCCTGGCGTGCTGCAATTCATGGGGTCACAAAGAGTTGGACAGGACTGAGCAACTGAACTGAACTGAACTGAATGTAGGATTGCCCCATAGTTGGCCATAAGCAAGATACTGTGCTAGAAGTGACTCTACAATTTCTAATATCAACTTCTAAAAGAATCACATGTTTCAGCTTTTGTACTTTTGTGACGTTCCCTTTTGGAAGTCAGTTGTGTAATAAATCTTATTATCCAGAAATCATCATTCTTTTTAATGAAAATGTTAGTTGCTCAGTTGTGTTCATCTCTTTACAACCCCTTGAAGTGTAGCCCACCAGGCTCTTTTTTTACACAGGATTTCCCAGCCAAGAATACTGGAGTGGGTTGCCATTTCCTTCTCCAGGGAATCTTCCTGACCCAGGGATGGAATCTATGTCTCTTGCGTCTCCTGTATTGGCAGGTAGATTATTTGCTGCTGAGTGACCAGGGAAGAGATCCCCAAATAGCTGTGTTAGAGGCTCCATGGACACACAAAATATGCTTGACTGACTCCTAGCTGTTTGAGCTACTCCAGGTGAAACACAAAACATGAGTGAGTAAGAACACTGGGACCTTTTATCCCTGGCATACACCACAAGAAACAGAAGACCAGATTAAAGAATTATGAGAAATTATGAGAAATAATAAAGTGGTTGTTGCTTTAATTTCATAAATGTTGGAATGTTGGCATAGTTTTTTATGGAGTATAGACTATTGGAACACTTTTTCTTTTTCTTTTTTTTAGTAATCCCACTGACACCACTGGGGCCTGATGCTATAAGGACAGACACTATGGAACAGGATTTTTACCTCCTTCCTACCCTCATTCCTCCCTACTGGTTGGGAAATACCATATTTTGAACCTCAATAGAAGCCCAATAAGAGAATTGGCTCTAGAGCATTTGCCTTGATATTCTTCTTCTTCTTCTTTTTTTTAATTGAAATAATTTTGGTTTAATCAAGTAGCTATTATATAAAATTCATGTATACACCATTATATTTCTACTTCTCTGTACATTACAGCATCCTCAGCACCAAATTGGTTTTAATTCTATCATCTGATATAACCACACTGCTTTCTCTTTCAAAACCACTCAGAGAAGCTCTGCCTGAACCATGAAGTATTAGGTAGGAAGTTAGGCATGAGCAAGGAGAGGTGGCCTAGCAGAAAAAGATTCAGGCTAATCTCTAAACCCTAGCCCAGACACATTCCAATGTGGCCCAGGGGAGCTCACAGACCTGCATCAAACTAAACATAGGGACTTCTCCAACTCTGGCACAGGCGCCCTTGCACAGCTGTGTCCTCAAGTGAACTTAGGAAGCTGGGACCCCATTAAAGATTCATAAATATTCTATACATACATACATGTGATTATAACAGAATTATGGGAAAGATGTGCAATAGAGGCTGTTGTTATGTAACTTGTAAGTATCAATCAAAACCATCAGTCCACGCCCACCTATATGAATATGTAAAACCCCTGTCTTGAAAAAACCCAGTACCTCACCATTCTGGGGCCACTGCCTGTCTTGGCTTGGCCCACCTCTCCATTGAGGTGTTCTTTCTGTTCTCAATAAACTGGCTTTTGCCACAAATAAAACCTCAGATTCTTCTTTGTGCCCTTACCAAGACCCGAGGCCTACAAGGGAGGGTCCTCTTCAGCACTCCCCAAATCTGGTAACAGAAGCTTGAGTATCATGGTTTAAGCCTTTGAGTTGACAAGACCTGTTTACGAATGATGATTGCAATTCTTTTCTTTCTCCCTCTTGACCTCAGATCTCAGGTCTCTTACTCTCAACTAACTTTTATTGATTCAAAAATCTATATAACTTATGTTCCAATTCAGCTATATGACAACCAGTGATTTTTTTAAAAAGCATAAATGATTTTACTGTTGAACTGTGAAGCTTATAATTTTTAATTTAATTTGAATACATTTTAAGGATTGTACTGAGAATTTTAAATAGATATTTTTATTGTTAATGACATCACAGATTTTATTGACTATGCTGCTGCTGCTTCTAAGTCACATCAGTCATATCTGACACTGTGTGACCCCATAGATGGCGGCCCACCAGGCCTCTGTCCCTGGGATTCTCTAGGCAAGAATACTGGAATGGGTTGTCATTTCCTTCTCCAGTGCATGAAAGTGAAAAATGAAAGTGAATTTGCTCAGTTGTGTCTGCCTCTTCATGACCCCATGGACTGTAGCCTACCAGGCCCCTCCATCCATGGGATTTCCCAGGCGAGAGTTCTGGAGTGGGTTGCCATTGCCTTCTCCTTATTGGCTATATTCCAGTCTATTTAATTGCTGAGAGGCAAATATGTTGAACTTGTTAAGTTTTTTTGGTTCTGACATGCTGTACAAATGGCCAAATACTTCATTGTGCTATCTAGCATTTTATATATCTCAAAGCTTAAAATTATTATTTATTTTATCTTAATATATTAAATGAATGAAATTCTCACAGTATAATTATTGCTATGGCAGATTTTACTTTTTCTTTGTATTGCATTCTTTTTTCAGCATATTATAAATTTATTATTGTGCTCCTATAAGTTTTCTGGTGTCTCAATAATTCTGCCCCATCGTAAATGAATTATCTCCATTCTTGGAACTTTTCTATCCACCCTATGGAGAAGCAAGAATATTAAGGCATCAATAGTGATTCCATCCTTAGTGCTAAAGGAGGTATGATACATTGTATAAAGAGAAAAGAAATATATGTTAATGCTCAACTTTCACAGTGAAATGCAACCAAAATCTGTCATGCTGTCATGGCCAACTCTTTGTGACTCCATGGACTGTTGCCTGCCAGGCTTCTGTGTCCATGGAATTTTTCTGGCAAGAATACTGGAGTGGGTTACTATTTCATGCTCCCAGGGATCTTCTCAACCCAGGGATCAAACCAATGTCTCCTGAGTCTCCTGCATTGGCAGGCAAATACTTTGCCACTGAGCCACCTGGGAAGCCCTCAAAGAAAGAATGTTTACACTTAAAAATGGTATTCATTATATAATATTCAATGGCCCCAAACCTTTGAAAAATCAGTCCCTGAGACTCTAAATGCCCTCTTACTTCTTCACTGAAACAAACAAACAAACAAAAAATCTTCCAAAACATTTATTCAAATGAAATTTAAGATTCTGATGTTTTGTGAAATATTTACTATGTAACGTCACTGAGCACTTTTCCTTTGTGTAGACATAAGAGTATAGCATTTAAAAGTTGTCAGAGACTGTACAGACTGTCTTGTTCAAAACTCTTTCTTTGTAAGAAAAAATACATGTGTAGCCCGATGTAAACAATGGTGTTTTTTGTTAACACACATACATATGCACACACATGCACACACACAGATCTTCTACTTAACCTCTACAAAACTCCAGATTCTAATTAGCTAATCTTTGAAATGTTTTATAGCAGTGAATTGCCTTATAACTATATCTTCTTTGCATCATATTTGCTATAACATATTCACATACATAACTTCTTGAATAATCCTCCCAAATCCTCTTTTTGTTATATTACTTTCTACTCTCAAATGAATTTTCCAGTACCAAGATGATCAAGGTCATAAATTCTAACATTAAAGATGATGTAATAACTATTCCTGTTTTGAAATATTATGCTTCCATTAATTTGAAAAGAAAGTTTCTGATTCAGAATGGTCAAAATACCTTGTTATACACACCCTTTTTAAACTTTTTAAATACCTTCAAAGATCTGAGTTATCCTCATCTTTATGTAAAATATGCCTAATAGGTATAGGGTGAAGGATGAGAGTGTGAAAAACAGCTGAAAACTCAATTATTAAAAAAAAAAATCCAAGACCATGGCACCCAGTCCCATCACTTCATGGCAAATAGAAGAGGAAAAGGTGGAAGCAGTGACTAATTTCCTCTTCTTGGGCGCTAAAATCACTCTGGATGATGACTGCAGCCATGAAATTAGAAGAGGATTCCTTCTTAGCAGGAAAGATATGACAGACCTAGACAGTGTGTTAAAAAAGCAAGTTCAAGGGAAGTTGTGATGCTCACTTTCCTTTTAGGAGTCTACATTGTGAAGAAGCACTGTGGGAAGAATCTATTAGTAGCCATCATGTCTTAGGTCCTCTGGATGACCTACTGCAGGAGAAACAGATTTTACAAATAAAATTTTCCACATATACTCTCAAAAAGTTTTTAGAATACATTCAGTAAAGTTGAATAATTTGATATCAGTGGTGTATCCATACACTAATAATAATCAGAAACAAAAATTAAGAAAATCCTGTTTATAATTGCATCAAAAAGAATAAAACATCAAGCAACAAACCTAACTAAGGACATAAAAGACTAATAGTCAGAAAACTAGAAAGCACTGATAAAGAAACCAAATGAAACACAAATAAACAGAAACATATTCCATGCTCAAGCACTGGAGCAATGGATAATTAGGATGTCCATTCCAACGAAAGCCATCAACAAATGTACTGACTACAATCACAACATAATATACAATGACATTTTTCATAGAAACAGAAATATTCCTAATATTAGCTTGCAACAACTAAGAACCTTGAACTGCCAAAAAGACTCTGAGAAAGAACAACACACCTAGAGGCATTTTCCTCTCTGACTTCAAACTACATCACGGAGCTCTAGTAACCACAACAGTGAGGAACTAGCACAAACACAGACACACAGACTACAGGAACAGAATAGAGAGCCCAGGAATAAACCCACATGTATGTGGCCAGGTAGTTCATGAAAATCAAGCCAAAAAAAAATGCAAAGAATAAAGGACAGTCCTCTAAGGAAACAGTGACAGGAAAACTGTTGACAGGCCACCCTACACTAAAGAACATCACTGGTCATCCTCTAGAGCATACAGAAATCTAACTAAAAGCCCGCAATTTTCCACATGGAGCTCTTTCCCTCCTGAGTCCTCTGAGATGGACCTCCAGTCAGCACTCAGTTGGACACAGGAAACATCTACTTTGTTCTCATTTTTCCCTCTTGCAGCACCTCCTTGCTGGTGGGTACTAAGGCAACTGGGCTCCTCTCAGCATGGACCCAGCCCCATTATCCAGAAGCCTGAGCCCTGATGGTCCTGAGGAGACAAAGCTCCCGCCAGTTGGTCACAGAGCCAAGTCTGAAGTCAAAATGTGCCTGTACCAGCTAGTCAGAGGAGGGTTTGGCGTCCGCTGCGGGCTACTAGAGAAGAACAGGCAGCACCACGCTCACAAACCCAGAGGTCTCATCCAGAACGTAGCTCTGCTGTGCACACTAAGACTGGAAGCCGAAACTGAAATGGAGCTGAATATCTCCATCAGTTCAGTTCAGTTCAGTTCAGTTGCTCCCTCATGTCCGACTCTTCGCGACCCCATGAATCGCAGCACGCCAGGCCTCCCTGTCCATCACCAACACCCAGAGTTCACTCAAACTCACGTCCATTGAGTCAGTGATGCCATCCAGCCATCTCATCCTCTGTTGTCCCCTTCTCCTCCTGCCTCCAATCCCTTCCAGCATCAGTCTTTTCCAATGAGTCAACTCTTTGCATGAGGTGGCCAAAGTACTGGAGTTTCAGCTTTAGCATCATTCCTTCCAAAGAAGTCCCAGGGCTGATCTTCTTCAGAATGGACTGGTTGGATCTTCTTGAAGTCCAAGGGACTCTCAAGAGTCTTCTCTAACACCACAGTTCAAAGCATCAATTCTTCCGCACTCAGCTTTCTTCACAGTCCAATTCTCACATCCATATATGACCACTGGAAAAACCATAGCCTTGACTAGATGGACCTTTGTTGGCAAAGTAATGTCTCTGCTTTTGAATATGCTATCTAGGTTGGACATAACTTTCCCTCCAAGGAGTAAGTGTCTTTTAGTTTCATGGCTGCAGTCACCATCTGCAGTGATTTTGGAGCCCAGAAAAATAAAGTCTGACACTGTTTCCACTGTTTCCCCATCTATTTCCCATGAAGTGATGGGACCAGATGGCATGATCTTCATTTTCTGAATGTTGAGCTTTAAGCTCACTTTTTCACTCTCCTCTTTCACTTTCATCAAGAGGCTTTTTTTCCTCTTCACTTTCTGCCATAAGGGTGGTGTCATCTGCATATCTGAGGTGATTGATATTTCTCCTGGCAATCTTGATTCCAGCTTGTCTTTCTTCCAGTCCAGTGTTTCTCATGATGTACTCTGCATATAAGTTAAATAAGCAGGGTGACAATCTACAGCCTTGACGTACTCCTTTTCCTATTTGGAATCAGTCGGTTGTTCCATGTCCCGTTCTAACTGTTGCTTCCTGACCTGCATACAGATTTCTCAAGAGGCAGGTCATGGCCCTTCTCAAAACATGGCTAAAGAACAATTAAAGACTATATGGAATTCAGCCATAAAAAGGAACATTTTTGAGTCAGTTTTAATGAAGTGGATGAACCTAGAGCCTATTAAACAGTGAAGTAAGTCAAAAAGAGAAAAACAAATATTGTATTTTAAAGCATATATATGGAATCAAGAGGGATGGTATTGACGAATCTGTTCACATAGCAACAGAGATGCAGACATAGGGAACAGATTAAGGGACAAGGGTGGGGAGCAAAAGGGAGAGGATGAGGTGAATGGAGAGAGCAGCGTGGATGCATATGCACCAACATATGTAAATAGACAGCCCATGGAAATTTGCTGCATGATTCAGGGAACTCACACTGGGGCTCTGTAATAGCATAGAGAGGTGGGAATGGGTAGGAGGTGGGAGGGAGATTCAAGAGGGCGGGGACATAGCTACACCTATGGTTACTCCATGTTGATGTATGACAAATCAAACTAATATAGTAAAGCAATGAAAAATAAGTAACTGTTTAAAAAAAAAAAAAAAAGCAAAGATATCACCTTGCCACCAAAGCTTCATATAGTCAAGGCTATGGTCTTTCCAGCAGTCATGTATGGATGTGACAGCTGGACAATAAAGAAGGCTGAGCACCAAAAAGTTGATGCTTTTGAAATGCGCTGCTGGAGAAGACTTTTGTGAATCCCTTGGAAAGCAAGCAGATCATATCAGATAATTTTAAAGGAAGTCAACCCTGAATAATCTTTGGAAGGACTGATGCTGTAGCTTAAGCTCAAATAATTGGCCACCTGATGCGATTAGCTGACTCATTAGAAAAGTCCCGGATTCTGGGAAAGATTGAAGGCAGAAGGAGAAGAGAGTGACAGAGGATGAGATACTTGGATTGGCATCATTGATTCACTGGACATGAACTTGGTCGAACCCCAGGAAATGATGAGGGACAGAGAAGCCTGGCACAACTTGATGACTGAACAACAGAAAAATACGTTGACTATAAAATAATACTTTCTATATACAAATGCAAATGCCCACCCCCCCATGAGATTCAATTAATGATAAACCCTTCATAAAACTCCCTTGCTCATAACGCCCTTGATTTTCCCTTCTTTCAACATTTAGAGCTTTTATTACTAGTAGTCACATGGAATTTACTCCATACTACCTGGATCTGTTATATTTTCTTATTTGTTTAAGCTTATGTCCTCAACTAGACTTCAAATTTTTGTTTTGGATGGGGTATCACTAAGCCACATCAGTCTTTAGTTTTTATCACAGAGTCTAGAAAAGTTTTCATCAGTTCAGTTCAGTTCAGTTGGTCAGTCATGTCCAACTCTTTGCGACCCTATGAATTGCAGCACGCCAGGCCTCCCTGTCCATCACTAACTCCCAGCGTTCACTCAGACTCATGTGCCTTGAGTGGGTGATCCATCCAGCCATCTCAGCCTCTGTCATCCCCTTCTCCTCCTGTCCCCAATCCCTCCCAGCATCAGAGTCTTTTCCAATGAGTCAACGCTTCACATGAGGTGGCCAAAGTACTGGAGTTTCGGCTTTAGCATCATTCTTTCCAAAGAACACCCAGGACTGATCTGCTTTAGAATGGACTGGCTGGATCTCCTTGCAATCCAAGGGACTCTCAAGAGTCTTCTCCAACACCACAGTTCAAAAGCATCAATTCTTCAGTGCTCAGCTTTCTTCACAGTCCAACTCTCACATCCATACATGACTACTGGGAAAACAAAAGCCTTGACTCGATGGTCCTTTGTGGACAACATAATGTCTCTGTTTTTGAATATGCTATCTAGGTTGGTCATAACTTTCCTTCCAAGGAGTAAGAATCTTTTAATTTCATGGTTGCAATCACCATCTGCAGTGATTTTCGAGCCGCCCCAAAAATAAAGTCTGACACTGTTTCCACTGTTTCCCCATCTATTTCCCATGAAGTGATGGGATCAGATGCCATGATCTTCGTTTTCTGAATGTTGAGTTTTAAGCCAACTTTTTCACTCTCCTCTTTCACTTTCATCAAGAGGCTTTTTAGTTCCTCTTCACTTTCTGCCATAAGGGTGGTGTCATCTGCATATCTGAGGTGATTGATATTTCTCCCGGCAATCTTGATTCCAACTTGTGTTTCTTCCAGTCCAGTGTTTCTCATGATGTACTCTGCATATAAGTTAAATAAGCAGAGTGGCAATAGACAGCTTGATGTACTCTTTTTCCTATTTGGAACCAGTCTGTTGTTCCATGTCCAGATGTAACTACTGCTTCCTGACCTACATATAGGTTTCTCAAGAGGCAGGTCAGGTGGTCAGGTGTTCCCATCTCTTTCAGAATTTTCCACAGTTTATTGGGATCCACACAGTCAAAGGCTTTGGCATAATCAATAAAGCAGAAATAAATGCTTTTCTGGAACTCTCTTGCTTTTTCCATGATCCAGCGGATGTTGGCAATTTGATCTCTGGTTCCTCTGCTTTTTCTAAAACCAGCTTGAACATCTGGAAGCTCACGGTTCACGTATTGCTGAAGCCTGGCTTGGAGAATTTTGAGCATTACTTTATTAGCGTGTGAGATGAGTGCCATTGTGCGGTAGTTTGAGCATTCTTTGACATTCTTTGGCATACTTTCTTTGAGATTGGAATGAAAACTGATCTTTTCCAGTCCTGTGGCCACTGCTCAGTTTTCCAAATTTGCTGGCATATTGAGTGCAGCACTTTCACAGCATCATCATTCAAGATTTGAAATAGCTGAACTGGAATTCCATCACCTCCACTAGCTTTGTTCATAGTGATGTTTCCTATGGCCCACTTGACTTCACATTCCAGGATGTCTGGCTCTAGGTAAGTGATCATACCATCATGATTATCTTGGTCGTGAAGATATTGTTTGTACAGTTCTTCTGTGTATTCTTGCCACCTCTTCTTAATATCTTCTGCTTCTGTTAGGTCCATACCGTTTCTGTCCTTTATCGAGCCCATCTTTGCATGAAGTGTTCCCTTGGTATCTCTAATTTTCTTGAAGAGATTTCTATGAATGTTTTCATAAGGACTGTTAAATAAGTTAGTAAAAAATAAAGTTTAAGTAAAAACAAAACCTAACAGAATAACAGCTGGACAATCAATCTGAGTGCAAACCAGTTTGAATTAAAAACACTGGCATATTTATTGAGCACATACTATGAATTGAAGTTTTTTGCATAGTACTTTACACATACTTTCTCATTAAACTAATTAAACACAGTCTGGCTTGAAATAAACATTCTGCATTTAAAATAGCTTTGAACATAGATAAATTTAGAATTTATGAAATGAACTCCAAATTCTCAGATGCTTTACCTTATTTATCTGAAGATAATTTCTTAAACAAGAGCATCTTTGAGATGTCAGAGATTGTACCAAAAAAGGGAACCGCAAGGAAAGACAGATACCCAAGTGCACAACAATTAGATTTCTTGGATTATGATGTCAGGCTTGCAAACCTGCTCCTTAAATTTCATTTGCTGGTTGTGGTCTAAGCATCCAGTGAAAATTGAATTTCTGTTTAATCTGTTTCTCTCCCAGAGTGTAAGTCTAAATCCTGCCAAGAAGTAATTATTTGCAAGTAATGTCCCCCTCATCTTCCTTGTTTCTTGGCTTCCATGTCTCATGATCATATTCTTAAAACTTATTTTGATGTAACTTTATATCATGCTATGTGCTTCCTTCAAATCCACTTTGGTTCCCCAATAGTCAGCACTTCTAAATCCTCAGGAAATACATTTTCCTAAAAGAGCACAATAGCTAACATTTTCTAACCCTTCTGTGAGTTCCTCAGGACTATATATTCATTATAATGGAGTAAGTGAACTCCTCTATCTCATGTCCATATATACCCCACCAAAATATTGATGTGCTGATTAACACCTAATACAAATGCTTTGTATTCCAAATAGCCTCCAGAGGAAAGAATGTGCATTTGGATTTATTGCTCAGCATTATGTAAGATGAAAGGGGCATATGTATATAATTAAAAAGCTGCAAATGTCACTGACTCCATGGTCAGGAGGCTAGCTTAAGAAACTTCAGGCAATTGTGCATTTTGTGACCTTGTCTACCTGCCAAAATAGAGAGGATTCAAAGTAAAACTGCTGAGCTGAAAACAGAGAAACAAATTTCAGGCACAATGATTTCTCTCTGGCATGGAAAGATCAATTCATGGCAATTTTAGGGGTGTGGAATGGCCACTATCCCAATTTTGTCTATTTTTCTGTTGATGTATTAGTTTCAGAGAAGACTTTCAATTAAGAAGAGTGTTCTATCTTTGTGTAATAACCCAGAGTGCAAGATAGGAACCGTTCTGTACTCAGAATGGTTCTGATTTCAGCTCCATCACTTCCCAGTTGTGTAAAATTAGGAACATACTTAAATTATCTGTACCTCATCTTCCTCATATATAAACTAGAGTTGATAATGACATCTACCTCCCTGGATTGTTGTAAGGATCAAATGAGTTAATGTATGTAAAGGGCTTAAAAAATTGCCAGGCATATAGTAAACCCTTATGTGTTACTTATTATTATTCACTATAGACTCAGTCTATCCTGACAATTTTTGTTCTCAGATATTCAGATTCAGCTCTTGCTCCCTTTCCTCAAGAAAACCTTCTCTAATGACCTTCTGCATGGGAAAGGAAGAAAACCAAGTAAATAATTAGCACTTTTCATCACCATAAGGGACAGGCCCTTATATTAGGTCAATAATACATATTTTTCAAAAGTAATTATTATAATATTCCCTTACATATGGATGATGCTTCTCAGGTGAGGAAACTGAGGTTTGGAGAGGGAGAATTGATTGTACAAGATTTCACAGCCAGTATGTAGCAGAACCAATCATTTAGGGCAAGTATATTTAAATGTAATGACCAAAACCTTTCTAAAATGGCATGGTAGGTTTTCTGTTTCCCTCAAAAATCACATGTAATTCAACCTATAATAGGTAAAATATTTTTATAAAATTGACTTAGTTGATTCTTGCAGGAAATCTAAGTGATACATAGTACAACTATGTCCCTTTACAAATAACAAATGTAAGGTTAATTGAGAAAGCTAGTTTACTCACCTTCTACAGAAAGTACATGGAGAAAAAAATTCAAAAATAGGTTATCTTAGAGCTTTAAGCCAACTTTTTAACTCTCCTCTTTCACTTTCATCAAGAGGCTTTTTAGTTCCTGTTCACTTTCTGCCATAAGGGTGGTGTCATCTGCATATCTGAGGTTACTGATATTTCTCCCCACAATCTTGATTCCAGCTTGTGTTTCTTCCAGTCCAGCGTTTCTCATGATGTACTCTGCATATAAGTTAAATAAGCAGGGTGACAATATACAGCCTTGATGTACTCCTTTTCCTATTTGGAACCAGTCTGTTGTTCTATGTCCAGTTCTAACTGTTGCTTCCTGGCCTGCATACAGATTTCTCAAGAGGCAGGACAAGTGGTCTGGTATTCCCATCTCTTTCAGAATTTTCCACAGTTTATTATGATCCACACAGTCAAAGGCTTTGGCATAGTCCATAAAGCAGAAATAGAAGCTTTTTTGTAACTCTCTTGCTTTTTCCATGATCCAGCGGATGTTGGCAATTTGATCTCTGGTTCCTCTGCCTTTTCTAAAACCAGCTTGAACATCAGGAAGTTCACGGTTCACATATTGCTGAAGCCTGGCTTGGAGAATTTTGAGCATTACTTTGCTAGCATGTGAGATAAGTACAATTGTGTGGTGGTTTGAGCATTCTTTGGCTTTGCCTTTTTTGGGGATTGGAATGAAAACTGACCTTTTCCAGTCCTGTAGTCACTGCTGAGTTTTCCCAATTTGCTGGCATATTGAGTTATGCCACTTTCACAGCATCGTTTTTTAGGATTTGAAATAGCTCAGCTGGAATTCCATCACCTCCACTAGCTTTGTTAGATCACGTCCATTAGCTTTGTTAGGAGCTAAAGTAAATAATGTCTAAAATGTAATTACACTATATACTGCAGTGCTGCTTCATGGATTATCTCACCTCTAGGATCCATTCCAAGTTCTGTGATAAGGCAGACACAAAACAAACCCACTATCACTGACTGCCTCTGTAGCCTATTCTGCTCAGTGTGCCTCCAGTGCTCTATCAGGACCCCTAGTTATGGCACAGCAAGGCATAGTTCTATTTTGTATCCTTTTGCCTCTGTTCGGTGTTTTTGTGGCCTGGAATGCTTCTTTCCCTCTTCATCCAAAGGCCTGAACTCTACACTGTCTCTGTGAGATTCTCTTTTCCACTCCAAACTGCAAAGTTGTCACTTTTGATAGAACCTTCACTTGCATCAACCCACTTCTCATGACTAGGCGGAAGGTTACCTGTCCCTGTCACTTCTTGAAATACAGATGTACATTTCAAGTTTTTATTGACATGTACATTTTTTCTAAAAGAGTATAATCTTAAAATTAGTCTCATTTATTTATCATTATATTAACATTTTACATATGGTCTTTGGAAATATTAGCACATTTGTATACAGCATATATATACCAAATATAATTTAATGACTAGTTAGCATCCTCTGTGAATAGAACCATTAGCTCAAATTTATATCTTTATTCCCACACCTATCTATTGTAATTTTTTCAGCTTATTAGCTGATATTCTCATTTTCTTCCCTGAAAATAAAAAAAAAAATCTCAACTGGGAATTTAATGTGAACCACTAGGACAATTTCAACTGAATGGTATATGAAATCCTCAGAAATCTGAGTATATAAAATCTAACATTTTTTGGTACTATCATTTGTATTTCTGCAGTCAACTTTAACTAGCATGCTGGAACTATTGCTGATTATTTCTTTTTACTGAGTAATAGCATCTTTTAAAATGCTTCAGATTCTATCTAAAAATCAAATGTGAGATATTAAATACAGTCCTTTTGGGAGATGGAAGCATTTTACTTAATTTCTGTGGTTATCATGCTAGGAAAATCCTTAATACATGACAGAAGGAGATGCACACACAGAATATATTAAGGAATAAATAAACTTTTTATTACAGACAGTATGAAAAATACACACAAAGTCAGGCCAAGTTAGAAAACATAGAAGTGTAGATGGAAAGAAAGTTCTGCCTACATAAGCACACTTACCTCAGAAATAGAAGGTGAAGATAAGAAAAGATTCTTTCTAAGAACCAGCAGTTAAAAGAGTGAATACTAATTGCCTTCCAGTTAAAGGATGATGGGAGATGCGATTACATTTTCTTAAAGAAGAAATCTAGTTTTCCTAGCAGTGATTTGCTTGCACTTAAAAGACTCTAGGATGTTGAGAACATTTGTCTGCAGCTCTTCAAAAGCATATGGATTCCATAAGACTGTTCTATACATCGGGAGAGGGTGGGAAGATTTGGGAGAATGGCATTGAAACATGTAAAATATCATGTATAAAACGAGATGCCAGTCCAGGTTCGATGCAGGATACTGGATGCTTGGGGCTAGTGCACTGGGACAACCCAGAAGGATGGTATGGGGAGGGAGGAGGGAGGAGGGTTCAGGATGGGGAACACATGTATACCTGTGGCGGATTCATTTTGATATTTGGCAAAACTAATACAATTATGTAAAGTTTAAAAATAAAATAAAATTTAAAAAAAAAGCATATGGATTAAAATGAGACAATTCTAACTGGCCAATACATGGGAGATGGCATCAAAGCCTGCCTTAAATAAATCTTCTCTATATATTTATGCAAATAAGAAATTATTTCCTCTACAAAATTCCAATAAATTTATTCTGAATTGGTAAAAACAAATTCCAATTGGTTTCAAATGTTAGAATTTATTCATAAGGAATTTTTCTTATTATAAAACAACAGACAAAAAGACTCTAAGAGTTGACTATATCCTAGTCAATTACTTTCATCTTTTCTGCACTTAAATATCTTATCTTTTCTTTTGTAGAAATTATCATCAAAATATATTTAATAATTATATGATCTGTATCTTTCATATCTCTCTAGATATTGTGAAGTTCTTGAGGATAAGTATAATGATTACTCAGGTATACTAGAGTTAAATTATGGATATTTTATGAGCACTTAGATGAGCATATGGAAACACTGTCTGTGTCAACAGGTATGGCAAGAAAATGAGTAACAAATTAAGGTAAGCCCTAACGTACATACAGGCAGTTCTTGTTAAACCTTGCACAAATTTAAATTACCAAGGTTTAGTTAAATAAAACTTGTCTTCTAATATGACAATTCAAATTTTAGTTATCAAAGCATGTTAATTGAAATTAATTGCATAAGGTACAAAGTTTTCTTCTAGCTCTTCTCTCCACAAACACTGTGCAAAAAGTGTTTTGAAGCATTGTATTCAAAGTCTTAGGATATGACTTCTTTCAAAGGCTGTTGTTTATTGCGCATTGTGCATCTGTTACTCACTTCACACCTGGTGCAGACAGTTGTGCTGTGTATTTGTCTCTTAGTTACAAACCTACATGCCACTTTACAATAGTCAAAAGAGGGAGTAAGCCAACAAAAATGAAATTGTAACAAAGAGACTAAGTGCTAACATTGTAAGTGAAATTCAAATCTATATAAATGAAATTATAGAATAAACCACTAACCACACTATTATTGATGCTACTGAAATTGGAGAGACTTCAGATATACAGCTAGGAGAACTTTGTGCAGTTATCAAATTGAATGAATTAATTGTGATAAAAAGAATGAAGATGTCTAGAAGAAATAACACTGGCAAAAAAAAAAAAAAAAAACCTTTACTTAAATTTTCAGATATATTTCATGACATTGAAATAACAAACAATAAAATATTGGAAGCCACTTCAAACTGAGAAAGTTCAGTTCAGTTCAGTTGCTCAGTCATGTCTGATTCTTTGTGACCCCATGGACTGCACCACTCCAGGCTTCCCTGTCCATCACCAACTCCCAGAGCTTACTCAAATTCATGTGCATTGAGTCAATGATGCTATCCAACCATCTCATCCTCTGTCATCCCCTTCTCCTTCTGCCTTCAATCTTTCCCAGCATCAGGGTCTTTTCAAATGAGTCAGTTCTTCACATTACGTGGCCAAAGTATTGGAGTTTCAGCTTCAGCATCAGTATTTCCAATTAATAATCAGTCCTTCCAATAAATATTAATATCCTTTCATTTAGGATAGACTGGTTGGATCTCCTTACAGTCCAAGGGACTCACAAGAGTTTTCTCCAACACTACAGTTCAAAAGCACTAATTCTTTGACATTTAGCTTTCTTTATAGTCCAACTCTCTCATCCATACATGACTACTGGAAAAATCATAGCTCTGACTAGATGGACCTTTTTGGCAAAGCAATGTCTCTGTGTTTTAATATGTCATCTAGGTTGGTCATAACTTTTCTTCCAAAGAGTAAGTGTCTTTTAATTTCATGACCACAGTCACCATCTGCAGTGATTTTGGAGCAAAAAATACTAAGGTCTGTCATTCTTTTCATTATTTCCCCATCTGTTTTCCATGAAGTGATGGGACCAGATGCCATAATGCTAGTTTTCTGAATGTTGAGCCTTAAGCCAACATTTTCACTATCCTCTTTTACTTTCATCAGGAAGATCTTTAGTTCTCCTTCGCTTTCTGCCATAAAGGTGGTGTCATCTGTGTATCTGAGGTTATTGATATTTCTACCTCCAATCTAGATTCCAGTTTGTGCTTCATCCAGTTCAGCATTTCCTGTGATGTACTCTGCATATAATTTAAATAAGCAGGGTGGCAATATACAGCTTTGACATACTCCTTTCCCAATTTGGAACCAGTCTGTTGTTACATGTCCAGTTCTAACTGTTGCTTCTGGACCTGCATATAGATTTCTCAGGAGGCAGGTCAGGTACTTTGGTATTCCCATCTCTTTCAGAATTTTCCACTGTTTGTTGTGATCCATACAGTCAAAGGCTTTGACGTAATCAGTAAAGCAGAAATAGATGATTTTTCTGGAACTCTCTTGCTTTATCCATGATCCAGGGGATGTTGACAATTTAATCTCTGGTTCCTCCACCTTTTCTAAATCCAGCTTGAACATCTGGAAGGTCACAGTTCACATACTATTGAAGCCTGGCTTTGAGAATTGTGAGCATTGCTCTGCTAGCATGTGAAATGAGCGCAGCTTTGCAGAGTTTGAACATTCTTTGCCATTCTTTGAGATTGGAATGAAAACTGACCTTTTCCAGTCCTGTGGCCACTGCTCAGTTCTTCAAATTTGCTGGCATATTGAGTGCAGCACTTTCACAGCTTTATCCTTTAGGATTTTAAAAAGCTCAACTGGAATTCTATCACTTCCACTAGCTTTGTTCTCAGTGATGCTTTCTAAGGACCACTTGACTTCGTATTCCAGGATGTCTGGCTCTAGGTGAGTGACCACCTCATTGTGATTATCTGGGTCATGAAAATATTTTTTGTACAGTTCTTCTGTGTATTCTTGCCACCTCTTCTTAACATCTTCTGCTTCTGTTAGGTCTATACCATTTCTATCCTTTATTTTGCCCATCTTTGCATGAAATATTCCCTTGGTATCTCTAATTTTCTTGAAGAGATATCTAGTCTTTCCATTCTATTGTTTTCTTCTATTTCTTTTTGTTAATCACTGAGGAAGGCTTTCTTATCTCTCTTTGCTATTCTTTGGAACTCTGCATTGAAATGGGTATATATATATCCTTTTCTCCTTTGCCTTTTACTTCTCTTCTTTTCACAGCAATTTGTAAGTCCTCCTCAGAAAACCATTTTGACTTTTCCCATTTATTTTTATTGGGGATGGTCTTGATTCCTGCCTCCTGTACAATGTCACAAACCTTTGTCTGTAGTTTTTCAGGCAGTCGGTCTAACAGATTTAATCCCTTGAATCTATTTGTCACTTCTACTGTATAATCATAAGGGATTTTATTTACGTCATACCTGAGTGGTCTAGTGGCTTTCACTGCTGCTGCTGCTGCTAAGTCGCTTTAGTCGGGTGACCCCATAGATGGCAGCCCACCAGGCTCTGCGGTCCCTGGGATTCTCCAAACAAGAATACTGGAGTGGGTCGCCATTACCTTCTTCAATTTAAGTCTGAATTTGGCAGTAAGGGGTTCATGAACTGAGCCACAGTCAGCCCCCAGTCTTGTTTTTGCCAACTGTATAGAGAGCTTCTCCATCTTTGGCTGCAAAGAATATAATCCATCTGGTTTCAGTATTGACTATCTGGTGATGTTCATTTGTAGAGTCTTCTCTTGTGTTGCTGGAGGAAGGTGTTTGCTATGATCAGTGTGTCCTCTTGGCAAAACTCTATTAGCCTTTGCCCTGCTTCATTCAGTACTCCAAGGCCAAGTATGCCTGTTACTCCAGGTATTTTTTGGCTTCCTAAAGAGAAAAGAGCATAACAATTCAGTAGGGAATAGAAAAGATGCTCACTCTATATCAGATGCTATACAATGAGAACTGTATATAATTTGCAAAGAATTAAAACACAGTTTTCAGTATTTCTTATTTTTTACATTGTAGTGTACTAAATAAATATTATTTACTATTTAAAATTTTTATTTATATACTTATAACTGACAATAAGAGGGTTTATAATGCTTTGGTAAATATTTTTAAAGGTCACAGAATAATCATATTTTCCCATTGATTAAAATCACTTTGCCCAATTTCATTGTATGTACCTTTTCTGATCTGGCACTACTGTAGAAGTGGGAACTGCCTGTGCATACTGCTGTCATCATCACTCAAAATAATCATATGTGGACAAAAACATTATGCTATATCATACAAATTTAACAGAAAGTATCAACAGTCTTCTCAATGAATCACTTGTAATTGTTTTATATTTTATAAAATTGGAAGAATGCAGAAGTGGTCACTTAAGGCAACTACAGATCAGGGGGAACCTTTTTGCATAGCAATTCAAAGGAAAACTATGATTGTATTTATTTATATTTACTGTACTGCTTATTTTAATTAAGAAAATTATCATGATTCTTTGTTGTTATTGTTGCTTTAAAATGCCATTATGAGCTAGCACAGGAAACTATACTCAATATTTTATAATAACCTATAAGGGAAAAAATATGAAAAATTATATATATGTATTATTTATATAAAAATATATATACACATACGTGTTTAGCTGCTAAGTCATGTCAGATTCTTTTTCAACCCCATGAACTATAGCCTGGCAGGCTCTTGTTTCCATGGGATTTCCCAGAAAAAAATACTGGAGTGGGTTGCCATTTCCTTCTTCAGGGGATCTTCCTGACCCAGAAATTGAACCTGTGTCTCCTGCATTAGCAGGCAGATTCTTTACTACCAAGTCACCAGGGAAACCATATATATATATATAAAATCACTGTGCTGTACATCTGAAACTAACAAGACATTGTGTGTTAGTCCACTATACTTCAATAAAAGAAAAAAGACAATTTTTGCAGAATTCAACCTGTAAAGGCAAGTCAGCCAACTCAAGTCATCATTACAGACTGAAGCTATGTAGGTTTCACTAGAGTTTCAGTCATACTTTCAGTAATGGATAGCTGAGTTTAACATTTAAAAAATCTGAACAACCCATGGTCTTTCTCCAATTCTTTGAGTTTAATATCTGAGTAAACAAATTCAATAGAGATCATAGAGTACATTGCATATGGTGTTTTCTCTCATCTCAGTCCATTCAAGCAAACAAATGATTCAGTCTTACAACAACAAAATGTCTACTTGAAATTTTGTCCTGAATTTCTCTTTGAAAAAAAGAACTGCACTGCTTAGCCAGTTTTAATTCATTGATTGACACGTACTCATAGATTCCATTTACCCATTTCATAAAATCCTATAGTTACAGAATTTCAAAACAGGAAATACTTTGGAGTAAGGGGTTTCTTCTCCTTTCAAACCCTGCTTTTTTTCATACTTATTAAAAGACCAAAATGTGTAAATGCTGCTGCTGCTGCTGCTAAGTCGCTTCAGTCATGTCCGACTCTATGCAACCCCATAGATGGCAGTCCACTAGGCTCCCCCGTCCCTGGGATTCTCCAGGCAAGAACACTGGAGTGGGTTGCCATTTCCTTCTCCAGTGCATGAAAGTGAAAGTGAAGTCACTCAGTCGTGTCCGACTCTTAGCGACCCCATGGACTGCAGCCCACCAGGCTCCTCTGTCTATGGAATTTTCCAGGCAAGAGTACTAGAGTGGGGTGCCATCGCCTTCTCCATGTGTAAATGCTTGTAGTTGCTAAATACATGGCCAAGAGTGACTTCATTAAAATAATTGCACAAATTATTGACACTTGGGTTGTTTGGAAATTATCACAGTTAACCTTCCCAGAAATCTAATAAAATATCTTATTTATGGGTCAATTGAATATGCATATACAAAAATAGCTTTCTTGTTAAGTAAATGAGAAGGTCAATGAATAAGTAGCCCCTGACAGGGGTAGGAGAGTGGAGGAGGTAGAATGTGTTTTGTTTCTTTCTGTATCTTTGCTATTAAAAGAAAGAAAGAAAACCTTTGCATCTATCAAAGGAAGCTTGAAATTGAGAGGAAACTGCAATTCAAGAAACAGTAAAAGAACATTCTGTACTCTCCTTGAACTTCTATGTCCCAGTCTCTACATGTATTTTCATTTTGTCTTTAGTCTTTTGAGATTGCTTTTGAGGAATTATATGGGCTCCCTCTGGTGACTAATTTCACACCTAAACATTCCCATGGCAGTTAATTAAGAGACTGAAATCTCCAAATCCTGTGTCTCGTCTTATGCATAAAAGTGTGTGAGGCTATAAACCTACAGGGATGAATTAAAAACAAAACAAAACAAAACACTGGAGTTTAGTACTGGTTCTTTATAGAATGCTTAAAGAGTAACTAACTTCGTCACATTAAATTCCCGTTGTGTGCTACCTTTTTTCTTTCTTTTTATTGTAGTTGTCATTATTTAGAGTGAGAATATCTTGACATATTCAGGCAAAATACTTCTAAAATAAAGACAAAATTCAATTGTTTTAAAACAATATACTTTTTTCCAATGTGTTGTTACACATAGAAAATGGAGTAAAGCTAGTGTGGAGATCATAAATCAAAGTCATACATGAAAGATTTATCCAAGTCTAGCCTCTTCAGGGGCTTTCCTGGCAGCTCAGACAGTAAAGAATTTACCTGCAATGTCAGAGACCTCGGTTCAATCACTGAGAAGATCCCCTGGAGTAGGAAATGGCAACCCACTCCAATGTTCTTACCTGGAGAATTCCATGGACAGAGGAGGCTGGACGGCTACAGTCCATGGGGTTGCAGAGTCAGACATGAAGCCAGACAGCTCTTCATCACCTTAAAAGAGCCTGGGTAACATTTTGGCTACCTGATGTGAAGAACTGACTCATTAGAAAAGATCCTTATGCTGGGAAAGATTGAAGGCAGGAGGAGAAGGGAATGACAGAAGATGAGATGGCTGGATGGCATCACTGACTCAATGGACATGAGTTTGAATGAGACTTGAAAGTTAGTGATGGACAGGGAAGCCTAGTACGCTGCAGTCCATGGGGTCACAAAGAGTCGGACACGACTGAGTGACTGAACTGAATTGAAGGCTCCCTCTTAGTATAATGTGGCAAATATCAGGACTCCTTATTCAGCCTACTTTTGTTTCTTTTTTTCTATCTTTTAAATCTGTTTCTTTCATTCTAAGAAATAAAATATATTCCAAGAGATGTAATTAAAGAATTGAGCCACATTCTAGTCCCATACTCAAGCTTTATTAAGAAATAATCATTTTGAAGTTCCTATGTCTGCTTTGTATTTAGTAGTTGTATTTTCAAAACATGTGTCTACATAAATAGCCTTGAAATTCGATATCATTTTGTGTCTGTTTATAATTTACCTACACTAGTATCATTGTGTGTGTGCCTTCCTGAAACTGGTATCTTTATCCACCTGAGATTACAGATCCATTCCTGTTGGTGGGTATAGATATAGTTTATTTTCTTTACCAGTGATCAACTATAATATTATAGTATCATTTTTTTTTATTCTGACCATATATAACTGTCATTTAAATTGTTTTCATTTTTCTGTCAGCCTAAAGATTCAGAGCATCTCATGGCTTTTTTATCTTCCACATATATGAGGGTTTCTCAGGAGCACAGTCTGTGAAGTTGGATTGATGAGTATTGGTGAATGCACATCTTTAACTCTATCAATAATTCAAATTTCACTTAAAAGTGATGTTTCTGTTTACTTTCTCATCACTTTTTATTTACTTTATGAGAACATTTTGACCAGGAAGTGAAAAAAGTGTTCTCAGTTTAATTTCTACCCTTCTTTGTGACACTTTTAAAAGCTATTTTCAAAAGTAGCTTCACTTGTGAACAATTGAACATTTTCACACCTTTCCCCTAGTCACTATCTTTTGCTACATGACAGTATAAGTTTAAACACTTTCTTGCTCCTATATACCCTGATATCAGTATGTGAACTGAGAACTTCAAGATGTATAAGCTAGATTTCAAAAAAGTAGAGGAACCAGAATCAAATTCCCAGCACCCACTGGATAATAGAAAAAGCAAAAGGATTCCAAAAAAGGAAAAGGAAAAAAAATCTACTTCTGCTTCATTGACTATGCTAAAGCCTTTAACTGTGTGGATCACAACAAACTGTGGAAAATTCTTAAAGGGGTGGGAATACCAGACCACTTTACCTGTCTCCTGAGAAACAAGTATGTAGGTCAAGAAGCAACAGTTAGAAGATGACATGGAACAATAGACTGGTTCAAAATTGGGAAAAGACTATGTCAAAGCTTATTTAACTTATATACAGAGTATATCATACTTTCCATATGCCGGGCTGGATGACTCATAAGCCGGAATCAAGATTTTCAGGAGAAATATCAATAACCTCAAATATGCAGATGATACCACCCTAATGACAGAAAGTGAAGAGGAACTAAAGAGTCTCTTGAGGTAGCTGAATGAGGAGAGTGAAAAAGCTGGCTTAAAACTCAATATTCAAAAAACTAAGATCATGTCATCTAGTCCTCTTTCACTTCATGGGAAATAGATGGGAAAAAAATGGAAACAGGGACAGATTTTATTTTCTTGGGCCCCAAAATCACTGCGGACAGTGACTACAGCCATGAAATTAAGAGACACTTGCTCCTTGGATGAAAAGCTATGACAAACCTAGACAGCATATTAAAAAGCAGAGGCATCACGTTGCCTATAAAGATCTGAATAGTCAAAGCTAGTGCGTTTCCAGTAGTCATGTACAGATGTGAGATTTGGACCATAAAGAAGGCTGAGTGCCAAAGAACTGATGCTTTCAAACTGTGGTGCTGGAGAAGACTTGATTGAGAGTCCCTTGGATTGCAAGGAGATCAAACCAATCAATCCTAAAGGAAATCAACCCTGAATATTTATTGGAAGAACAATACTGAAGCTGAAGCTCCAATACTTTGGCTACCTGATTTGAAGAGTCAGCTGATTGGAAAAGAACCTAATGCTGGGAAAGATTGAGGGCAAGAGGAAAAGGGAGTGACAGAGGATGAGATGGTTGGATGGCATCACTGACTCAATGGACATGAGTTTTAGCAAACTCAGGGAAATAGTGAAGGACAGGGAAGCCTGGTGTGCTGCAGTTCATGGGGTTGCAAAGAGTTGGACACGACTTAAAGACTGCACAAAAACGCTGATAGAGTAGGGAAGGGAAAATATTCATTCACACTACTACTACTTCTTTGGAAAAACTATTCCAGTGTTATATTTTAATGTTGTTTTTCCTTCACATCAGCTGGTTAAATCATTCCATTCTCTTTTCTTTCAATATCATCTAACTTCAAGTCATTTTCCTTTATTTTGTAAGATATTTTACAATGATCTTTTAAAAGTGTCTAGTTTTCTGCTAGACACTCTCTCATCAGCCCCCTCAGTAACAAATAATAACAATGTCTGTATTAATGGCTTTTATACTTCCATGACCTTCAACACAGCATCTAAGCAATCTTTGTATATCCTAAACACATTTACATTTTAATTTTAAACTGTAATTAAATGCAACTCAAATAGACATCTTCTTTTATGTATACAACACTAGAACCACTTCATCTAAACACAGTTGAGGAAAAAAGAGAAAAAAAAGACAACCATGACAAACATAATTTTAAGTTTTAAGTATTAGTTTCAAATAAATTATATTACTGCCTAAAAAGCCTATTTCTTCTCCCTAGTCTTTTATTTTCTTATATCATAAGAAGCAATACTTTTCACACTCTTCTCAAACTATCAAATCTACTCTGCATATCCTCACTCTTCTTTGATATCCTCACTTGATATCCATACTTCTTCATGCCCTCCTCCAGGGCATCTTCCCAACCCAGGGACTGAATCCAAGTCTTCCACATTGCTGGCAGATTCTTTACCGTAATCTGAGCCACCAGGGAAGCTCAAGAATACTGGAGTAGGTAGCCTAGGGGAGCTTCTCTAGGGGATCTTCCCTACCCAGGAATCGAACCAGAGGCTCCTGTATTGCCAGTGGATTCTTTACTGGCTGAGCTACCAGGGAAGCCCGATTTCACTGAACAAGCAGTAGCAAACCAGAAACAGCTTCCATACATTCCCAAAGCCACATCCACCATTTTAGCTGGATCCCATTATGGTGGTGACTTATGTTATGCTGCTGTCTTAGCCAAGCCTATCTGTTTACTCTTGCTGAATCACATCTATTAAAAATTGTGACTCTTGCAAAGAACCCATTTTGTTTCTACGTTATCAGCGTTTTTATCTCAGCTGTATTATTATCGTCATCATCATCATACCCCAAGGCTGCAATATCTCCCATGCTAGAAACTCATAAAATCTTTTTGGACATCAAATCCCCTCTGGAGAAACCACCTGGCTTTTCTGCTCCCCTTTGTAGGAACATTGCTTTTAATTCCTCCTCCTCCCATTTTCTCCTGAATTTACCACCATCATATTTAATTGCTTCAATCTTAGTAAAACCACTACTAAACCACTGAGGCACTAGACCCCAATGTTGGTACAACCAGTGTTATTATTTTTTTTTTCTGATCTCACTTGACTCAGCTTATCACATTTGACATAGCTGATCATTCCCTCATTTTTTTCTTGAAACACTTCCTTTCCTTCCAATATCTTTCCTCTACTGAAAATTTGTTGCTGAATCTTCTTAATTTCCCAATAACTAAATTTGGAGAACCTTCGAACTCAATTAATGAAACTCTTTTCTTATCAATCTTGATGATTGCATCCAGAATTATAACTTTAAATACCATTTGTAGTCAAATGCAAAGTATATGAATTTCCTATCTGACGTCTCCATGTGAACATCTAGATGTCAACATGTCAAAGACAAAATGCTGGAATTCAAATACTCACTTCTCCTTAGTCTTATTTTCCTTTTCTTATTTTTTGTCAATCCACTAGAAAGTAACTCCATCACCCCTATCGCCAAGACTAAAAACCTTGGAGATACTTTGGATAGATCTCCTAATCTCATATTCCTCACCTATATATTAGCAAATTCTGTTGATTTTTTTTTAACTTTAAAACATACAGCCCAACCACCTCTTTCTGATATTATCACTATTCTAAAGTATCTGTAATGCAGTCAGTTCAGTTCAGTCACTCAGTCGTGTCCAACTCTTTGCCACTTCATGGACTGCAGCATGCCAGGCTTCCCTGTCCATCACCAACTCCCAGAGCTTGCTCAGTATCTGTCGTGCAAGCCTTTTATCATCTGGTGCCAGAGAGGTCTTTGTGATTCAGCAGTATCATTTTCTACACACCAAACAGAATGATATCATTAAAAATAAGCCAAATTTCATATTACTTATTTTCTAAAATCCCTGCAATTTTTCTAATCATCTCAAAAAATCCAAAATTATTACCATGTCTGCACTGACTGGCAACCTGTCTCATTTCATATATTACCTCTTTTCCTATTGCTCACTTCATTCCAGCCATTTGGTTTTTGAGGTATTTTTCAAGCACATCAAACATTTCCTGCCTTAGGGGTATTGTATCCAAGTTTTTATTTTTCTGGAATCTTCTTCCCCAGATTTTTTCATAGTTTCCTACCTTGCAGTGATCATTTACTCTCTTAGAGAAGTCTCTGATCCCTCTTCTAATATAGAATCTACTTCACTATTCTCTAGCCAGGGTGTATTTATTTTCACAGAATATATTATCACCTAAGATAGTTTTCATTTATTTGTTTATTAGTTATTAACCATTTCTAACTATTTATTATGATAGAATTGACCACAATGAATGTAGGGGGTGTCTTTGTTTGCTACTATGACCACTGCACCATGAAGGGGCACAATAAATATTTGTTGAATATTTATTCAAATAATACTGAATAATGTTGTATTTCCTAACCAAAACTTTCTGTGTACTCATCTCTACTAATATTCAACTCATTAAATCTGATCTTTTGTTGAGGTCTTTTAATGGACCAGAAGCTGGTGGTCCAGAGTCTACAATAAGAAAGTAAAAGAGAGAGAGAAAGAGGCCGATATTCCTTGGTTTACGCAGAAAACCAATAAAGTCCTTTGACTCAGGGCTTGCGTTGCTCACAAAGGCACCTGGTACCCTCTCGAGGTGGGTGAAGTCACAGTGTGCCTTCTCCAGAGAGTCTTAGAAGCCTGGGCAGGAGAGTGAGCACAACGGGTCTCTGTGATCCAGAGAATTAGCCTGAGAGAGACACAGAGAGAGAGAGAGACACGGGGACCAAAGCTTTGATGGAGCAAAGGTGTTTTATTCAACATTGTGTGGGTATTTATACTGTCTTACAAGGTAGCTATTTTCAGCAGAGATAAAATCAAAACTTACGAGTTATCAAGGAAACATGAGGTCATCCATATGAAAGAGAGAGGGTTGTAAATAATCACTTTTACCGTATGGTTCATAAAAAGGAAGAGGGTCATAGTTACTTATCACCGTATGGAAAAACTAACGAAGGAAATGCATGCATTCCTAAATCCCCAGGAGTAGTTTGCTACTCCACATAATTTCTGAATATTCAGGAACACACAGGAAGCCTCCTGTTAAATGCTTCCTGACAATTCCCCCTATTGTATTATATTTGTAAAATTAAATTTGATTTGTTCCCAGTTGTAAGCACTATGATTAAAATGAACAGGAGTAACACAAAATTGAAGTAATCTGGAAGCAAGTCCAGCCATGAGACCTTCTTCCCAGGGTCATTGGAGATATACTGGTAACCACAAATTATGTCAAGATCGAAGAATCAAAAGGGAATAATTTCTTAAAGAGATAGAAGAATTAAGACAAGTATATAGTTTGAAATTAATGCAAGTTACAGAACGTAAAGTCTTATTAAATTGTAAATTTCCTATGTCTATAACAAAAGGAAGTGGGACACAGGCCTGTATAAAATATGAATGATTATAGCAAAAGAAATAGTTACTACGACCACGACTGGTCCCTGTGAAATGTCTGGTCCAAGTTCCAAGTTCTCTGGTGCTCGCAGCAAGTTTCCAAATGTCCCATTGTTCAGGCCCACTCTGTTTATCAAGGACGATCCTAGGATGAGGTGGGGTTAATCCACTGTCAAGACACCCAAGAAGTCCTTTGTCATAGTAATGTTCCATTGTAGTGTCAGTGAACTTCCATGTCACTTGCGTAACACAGTCACATACCATTCTATTTAACTCTTCTAAGCAGTTAGATAACCACATACCATGGGGTCCCCAATCAACAATTGTATGATTAGCCACAAACATTAATTTTCCTGATTTGGCTTGACATTAGTCCCAACGAACAGGAGTATATGTAAAGTTCTTATAAGTAAACCCTCTGCATAATGTTCTTGTTCCTTCCTTAAGTCTTTCCCTAACATTTTCCCTAAAGTCTCAGTAGTATAAACATGGTTCACAGGCGAAGAAAGGGCAGTAAATAATCCAAGCAAATTCTGAAAATCCTTTTTGGGAGGCAGGGCAAAAGCCCAAGTTTATCGGCTAACGTTTATGCACAATTCTGCTGGGCCCATGCACAAGGCAAGGACCTGATAGCCTAAAGAAATGTTCATATACACAATGGAGTATTATTCAGCCATTAAAAAGAATACATTTGAATCAGTTCTAATGAATTGGATGAAACTGGAGCCTATTATACAGAGTGAAGTAAGCCAGAAAGAAAAACACTAATACAGTATACTAACGCATATATATGGAATTTAGAAAGATGGTAACAATAACCCTGTATATGAGACAGCAAAAGAGACACTGATGTATAAAACAGTCTTTTGGACTCTGTGGGAGAGGGAGAGGGTGGGATGATTTTGGAGAATGGCATTGAAACATGTATAATATCATATATGAAATGAGTCACCAGTCCAGGTTCAATGCACGATACTGGAAGCTTGGGGCTGGTGCACTGGGACAACCCAGAGGGATGGTAGAGGGAGGGAGGAGGGTTCAGGATGGGGAACACGTGTATACCTGTGGTGGATGCATGTTGATATATGGCAAAACCAATACAATATTGTAAAGTTAAAAAATAAAATTAAATTAAAAAAAAAGAAATGTTAATTAATTTTCCCTCCTCAACAGGGTGTGAGGGCCCTTTCATGTTCCAGGGAGGGGGGGCATATAGGTGGAGTCATTGGTTGATATGATTGGTCTTTTCTCTGTCCATTCTAGGACCTGCAATAGACGGGGGTTGGGTATGTAAGCTTGATTAGTCAGAGCTCCAGTGGGGGGAGGTACAGGCCAAAAGACTGAGCATTGCCAGGAGAATGTATTCAGGACTCCGAGGTATTCCCTGTTGAGAGACCAAATTTTCAGCTCGATTAGTAAGGGTTTTTTTTTTTTTTTTGTCCCCAAGTGGGGAGATCATCGGGGTGATGCCACTGAGGGTGGTGCTTCCTGGAAATCTTTAGAGCTGCCATGGCCTGTATTGGAATTTCTTCCTCCTGGGGTCCTTATTGTCCCATCTCAACTTTGAAGGCCGGGGGCCTCCTTGGGTTGAATCTACCAAACAGGAAGCCATGTGAGTTCACTGGATCCATCTGGGAAATACAAACACACCTCTTTTCCTGTAAGATTAGAATCCCAATTGCCATTGTTTCATTAACCCATCTTGGTACCAAATGAGCAGAGGAAGAGAAGTGTCCTTCAATTCCTCGAAATGTTTTTCTGCCCTTGTAAAGTATCTCCCTGTGGTAAGTAGGATACTGAAAGAGAAACTCCCCGGGTCAGTAGGTGCCCAATATGCTAATGGAGATCAGTGGAGAAAAAACTCCAGGAAGAATGAAGGGATGGAGCCAAAGCAACAACAATACTCAGCTATGGATGTGACTAGTGATAGAAGCAAGGTACGATGCTGTAAAGAGAAATAGTGCATAGGAACCTGGAATGTCAGGTCCATGAAACGAGGCAAATTGGAAGTGGTCAAACAAGAGATGGCAAGAGTGAATGTCGACATTCTAGGAATCAGCAAACTGAAATGCACTGGAATGGGTGAATTTAGCTCAGATGACCATTATATCTACTACTGTGGGCAGGAATTCCTCAGAAGAAATGGAGTAGCCATCATGGTCAACAAAAGAGTCCAAAATGCAGTACTTGGATGCAATCTCAAAAACAACAGAATGATCTCTGTTCGTTTCCAAGGCAAACCATTCAATATCACAGTAATCCAGGTCTATGCTCCAACAGTAATGCTGAAGAAGCTGAAGTTGAATGGTTCTATGAAGACCTACAAGACCTTTTAGAACTAACACCCAAAAAAGATGTCCTTTTCATTATAGGGGACTGGAATGCAAAAGTAGGAAGTCAAGAAACACCTGGGGTAACAGGCAAATTTGGTCTTGGAATATGGAATGAAGCAGGGCAAAGACTGATAGAGTTTTGCCAAGAAAATGCACTGGTCATAACAAACACCCTCTTCCAACAACACAAGAGAAGACTCTATACATGGACATCACCAGATGGTCAACGCTGAAATCAGATTGATTATATTCTTTGCAGCCAACGATGGAGAAGGAGCTGGAACGAAGACCAGGAGCTGACTGTGGCTCAGACCATGAATTCCTTATTGCCAAATTCAGACTGAAATTGAAGAAAGTAGGGAAAACCACTAGACCATTGAGGTATGACCTAAATCAAATCCCTTATGAATATATAGTGGAAGTGAGAAATAGATTTAAGGGCATAGATCTGATAGATAGAGTGCCTGATGAACTATGGAATGAGGTTTGTGACATTGTACAGGAGACAGAGATCAAGACCATCCCCATGGAAAAGAAATGCAAAAAAGCAAAATGGCTGTCTGGGGAGGCCTTACAAATAGCTGTGAAAAGAAGAGAAGAGAAAAGCAAAGCAGAAAAGGAAAGACATAAACATATAAATGCAGAGTTCCAAAGAATAGCAAGAAGAGATAAGAAAGCCTTCTTCAGCGATCAATGCAAAGAAATAGAGGAAAACAACACAATGGGAAAGACTAGGGATCTCTTCAAGAAAATCAGAGATACCAAAGGAATATTTCATGCAAAGATGAGCTCGATAAAGGACAGAAATGGTATGGATCTAACAGAAGTAGAAGTTATTAAGAAGAGATGGCAAGAATACACAGAAAAACTGTACAAAAAAGATCTTCACGACCCAGATAATCATGATGGTGTGATCACTGCCCTAGAGCCAGTCATCCTGGAATGTGAAGTCAAGTGGGCCTTAGAAAACATCACTACGAACAAAGCTAGTGGAGGTGATGGAATTCCAGTTGAGCTATTCCAAATCCTGAAAGATGATGCTGTGAAAGTGCTGCACTCAATATGCCAGCAAATTTGGAAAACTCAGCAGTGGCCACAGGACTGAAAGAGGTCAGTTTTCATTCCAATCCCAAAGAAAGGCAATGCCAAAGAATGGTCAAACTACCACACAATTGCACTCATCTCACACGCTAGTAAAGGAATGCTCAAAATTCTCCAAGCCAGGCTTCAGCAGTATGTAAACCATGAACTTCCTGATGTTCAAGCTGATTTTAGGAAAGGCCGAGGAACCAGAGATCAAATTGCCAACATCCCCTGGATCATGGAAAAAGCAAGAGAGTTCCAGAAAAACATCGATTTCTGCTTTATTGACTATGCCAAAGCCTTTGACTGTGTGGCTCACAATAAACTGTGGAAAATTCTGAAAGAGATGGGAATACCAGACCACCTGATCTGCCTCTTGAGAAATCTGTATGCAGGTCAGGAAGAAACAGTTAGAACTGGACATGGAACAACAGACTGGTTCCAAATAGGAAAAAGAGTTCGTCAAGGCTATATATTGTCACCCTGTTCATTTAACTTCTATGCAGAGTACACCATGAGAAACACTGAAGTGGAAGAAACACAAGCTGGAATCAAGATTGCCGGGACAAATATCAATAGCCTCAGATATGCAGATGACACCACCCTTATGGCAGGAAGTGAAGAGGAACTCAAAAGCCTCTTGATGAAAGTGAAAGTGGAGAGTGAAAAAATTGGATTAAAGCTCAACATTCACAAAACTAAGATCATGGCATCTGGTCCCACCACTTCATGGGAAATAGATGGGGAGACAGTGGAAACAGTGTCAGATTTTATTTTTCTGGGCTCCAAAATCACTGCAGATGGTGACTGCAGCCATGAAATTAAAAGACTCTTACTCCGTGGAAGGAAAGTTATGACCAACCTAGATAGCATATTCAAAAGCAGAGACATTACTTTGCCAACAAAGGTCCGTCTAGTCAAGGCTATGGTTTTTCCTGTGGTCATGTATGGATGTGAGAGTTGGACTGTGAAGAAGGCTGAGCACCGAAGAATTGATGCTTTTGAACTGTGGTGTTGGAGAAGACTCTTGAGAGTCCCTTGGCCTGCAAGGAGATCCAACCAGTCCATTCTGAAGGAGATCAGCCCTGGGATTTCTTTGGAAGGAATGATGCTAAACTGAAACTCCAGTACTTTGGCCACCTCATGCAAAGAGTTGACTCATTGGAAAAGACTCTGATGCTGGGAGGGATTGGGGGCAGAAGGAGAAGGGGACAACAGAGGATGAGATGGCTCGATGACATCACTGACTCGATGGACATGAGTCTGAGTGAACTCCAGGAGTTGTTAATGGACAGGGAGGCCTGGCGTGCTGCGATTCATGGGGTCACAAAGAGTTGGACAGGACTGAGCGACTGATCTGATCTGGGTATGTAAACTTGGTTAGTCAGAGCTCGAGCAAGGGGAGATACAGGCCAAAAGACTGAGCATTGCCAGGACAATCTATTCAGGACTCCAAGGCATTCCCTGTTGAGAGGCCAAATTTTCAGCTCGATTAGTAAGAGTTTTTATTTGTCCCCAAGTGGGGAGATCATAAAGGTGATGCCGCCGAAGACGGTGCTTCCTGGTGATCTTTAGACCCGCCATGGCCCGTATTGGAATTTCTTTCTCCTGGGGTCCTTGTTGTTCCGTCTCCATTTTGAAGGCCGGGGGCCCCCTTGGGTCGAGTCTTCTGAAGAGGAAGCCATGTGAGTTCCTTGGATCCAACTGGGGAAATACAAGCCTACCCTTTTCCCTGTAAGATTAGTTCCCCGATTTCCATTTTTTCGTTAACCCATCTTGGTACCAAATGGGCAGAGGAAGAGAAGTGTCCTTCAATTCCTTGAAATGCTTTTCTGCATATTTCCCTGTGGTAAGTTTAAAAAATTTAAAACAAATAAAGCTGTATTAACAGTAGTTATAGGTTTAGAAAATGTCTTTTGTTGGAATCTAGTAAAGTCTGCTTTAAATAAGGAAGATAGTAGTGTTGCTGTGTATTCCCCCTTTTTTAACTTTTTTATTTGCAGCTTTAGTGTGTGATGTGCTTGTTCGACTATGCCTTGTGCCTGTGGATTATAAGGAACACCTGTAATATGTTTAATAGAAAAAGATTGTAAAAATTGTTTAAAGTGTCTAGAAATATAGGCAGGACCATTGTCTGTTTTTAAAGAACTAGGAGTTCCCATTCCAGCAAAACCAGCTAATAAGTGAGTTATATTCACTTTTCACTTTCATGCATTGGAGAAGGAAATGGCAACCCTCTCCAGTATTCTTACCTGGAGAATCCCAGGGACGGCGGAGCCTGTGGGCTGCCCTCTATGGAGATGCACAGAGTCGGACACGACTGAAGCGACTTAGCAGCAGCAGCAGCAGGAGTTCCCATTCCAGCAAAACCAGCTAATAAGTGAGTTATATTCATTTTCACTTTCATGCATTGGAGAAGGAAATGGCAACCCACTCCAGTATTCTTGCCTGGAGAATCCCAGGGACGGCGGAGGCTGGTGGGCTGCCATCTATGGAGTCGCCCAGATTCGGACACGACTGAAGGGACTTAGCAGCAGCAGCAGCAGGAGTTTCCATTCCAGCAAAACAAGCTAATAAATGAGTTATAACGTGTTGTGTAGCCTCACTGAGAAGAGGTGTGGCCCAAATAAAAGAATTAGTGTCGATACAGACATGCAAGAAAGAACATGGAGAAAGTTCAGGGCAATGAGTTACATCCATTTGCCATAGTTCATTAGGTTGCACACCACGAGGATTAATACCTTGTGCAATAGGTCGAAGATGTAGAGGTCTACAAGTAGAGCAATTACTAACAATTTCTTTAGCCTGGCGGTATGGGATTTTCCATAGCTGGTGTAGGGAGCCAGCATTGTTATACAACAGAGCATGCTGTTCCTCTGGAGTAGCAAAGGAAACCATTTCATCAGCTTGCTCATTACCATAAGTCATGGGGCCAGGAAGACAAGAATGTGCTCGAATATGTGTAATATAAATGGGAGAATTGAGGTTTCTAACAACAGATTTAGTTCGAAAAAGAGTTGCTGAATAATAGGTTGATTGGAGTTTATGGTGGAGGTTTCTATATTTTTTAATACAAAAACAATATATAGAGTCAGAGACTATATTAATGGGGTAAGGATGTAGGCAAATAACTTGAATAAGAGCATATAATTCATTTTGTTGAGCAGAATGAAATTCAGTATAAAAGATTTTATATTCCGTAAGACACCAGAATGAAGCTTTGGCGTTTTTCAGTTCAGTCACTCAGTCGTGTCCGACTCTTTGCGACCCCATGAGTCGCAGCATGCCAGGCCTCCCTGTCCATCACCAACTCCCGGAGTTCACTCAGACTCACGTCCATCGAGTCAGCGATGCCATCCAGCCATCTCATCCTCTGTCGTATAGGCCCCCCTCGCTCTCCCATCATCGGAGTCTTTTCCAGTGAGTCAACTCTTCGCATGAGGTGGCCAAAGTACTGCTTTAGCATCATTCCGTTTTTAGTCCCATCTATAGAGAAAAACCTCGACCTGTGGTATAGGCTGTGAGCTGATAATGCGAGAAATAATAAATTCAGTATTTTTGAAGAAATTCCACAGCTTACCAGAAGGATAATGAAATGAAATTTCTCCAAAATATTCCAGAAAAGCTATTTGGAAATTGGTAGAAGTTTGTAATGTGTTCTCAAATTGAGATTTATTGATAGGTATTATAATTTTATGAGGATCAGAGCCAATTAGAGTTTTAGTCCTATTTCTTCCATTGATAATGATTAGAGCAATTAAATCAAGGTAGGGTGTAAGTGACTTTATTCCCCTAAAACGGGTGTAGATCCAGTCTACTGGGTGTTCTTGTTGGGCAAGAAGTCCTGTGGGAGAATGAGGAGAGGGGAGTATAAACAATTCCAGAGGTAAATCTAGTTTGATGCGAGTAGGAAATTGTTTTTGTAATTTATTTTGCACAAAATAGAGTTCCTCTCGTGCCTCCTGAGAAAGTGAACGAGGGCTATTTAAATCAGGATCTCCTTTTAAAGTATTAAATAGGTTATTCAGTTGATAATTAGCAATGCCTGAAGAAAGTCTAATCCAATTTATATCACCTAAGAGCTTTTGAAAATCATTTACGGTTGATAATTTATCGGTACGGATCTGAGTTAGTTGGGGAGTAATACATTGTCTATTAACAACAAACCCCAAGTAATGGTAAGGTGTAGAGGTTTGAATTTTTTCAGGGGCAATGATTAATCCAGAGTTTCTTAAGCATAATTGAGCTATATCAAACATGTGTTGAGTTTCTAAGCTAGATGGAGCTGAAAACAATATATCATCCATATAGTGAATAACAAGAAAGTTAGGAAATTGCTTTCTCACAGACTCAAGGGCTTTGGCTATGTAGTACTGACACATGGTGGGAGAATTCATCATTCCTTGTGGCAGTACATTCCGTTGGTACTGTTTATGAGGTCCAATATGATTAGGATAAGGGAGAGAGAAAGCAAATCTCTCTCGGTCTAAAGGGTGTAAAGGTATATTAAAAAAGCAATCTTGTAAATCAATAATAATAATATGTCAATTTTGAGGAATAGTGGTAGGTGATGGGATCCCTGGTTGTAATGCACCCATAGGTTTCATAGATGCAGTAACTTTTCTAAGGTCTGTTAGGAGATGCCATTTGTTAGATTTCTTTTTTATAGCAAAATTGGAGAGTTCCAAGGAGAACAAGATTTCTCAAAATGCTTTAATTCTATATCTATAAGCTGATCTTCTTCAGAATGGACTGGTTGGATCTCCTTGCAGTCCAAGGGACTCTCAAGAGTCTTCTCCAACACTACAGTTCAAAGCATCAATTCTTCGGTGCTCAGCCTTCTTCACAGTCCAACTCTCACATCCATACATGACCACAGGAAAAACCATAGCCTTGACTAGACAGACCTTTGTTGGCAAAGTAATGTCTCTGCTTTTGTATATGCTATCTAGGTTGGTCATAACTTTCCTTCCAAGGAGTAAGAGTCTTTTAATTTCATGGATGCAGTCACCATCTGCAGTGATTTTGGAGCCCCAAAAATGAAGTCTGACACTGTTTCCACTGTTTCCCCATCTATTTCCCATGAAGTGATGGGACTGGATGCCATGATCTTTGTTTTCTGAATGTTGAGCTTTAAACCAATTTTTCACTCTCCACTTTCACTTTCATCAAGAGGCTTCTGAATTCATCTTCACTTTCTGCCATAAGGGTGGTGTCATCTGCATATCTGAGATGATTGATATTTCTCCCAGCAATCTTGATTCCAGCTTGTACTTCTTCCAGCCCAGCGTTGCTCATGATGTACACTGCATATAAGTTAAATAAGCAGGGTGACCATAGACAGCCTTGACGTACTCCTTTTCCTATTTGGAACCAGGCGGTTGTTCCATGTCCACTTCTAACTGTTGCTGCCTGACCTGCATACAGGTTTCTCAAGAGGCAGGTCAGGTGGTCTGGTGTTCCCATCTCTTTCAGAATTTTCCACAGTTTATTGGGATCCACACAGTCAAAGTCTTTGGCATTGTCAGTAAAGCAGAAATAGATGTTTTCTGGAACTCTCTTGCTTTTTCCATGATGCAGTGGATGTTTTCAATTTGATCTCTGGTTCCTCTGCCTTTTTCTAAAACCAGCCTGAACGTCTGGAAGTTCACAGTTCACGTATTGCTGAAGCCTGGCTTGGAGAATTTTGAGCATTACTTTACTAGCATGTGAGATGAGTGCAATTGTGCAGCAGTTTGAGCATTCTTTGGCATTGCCTTTCTTTGGGATTGGAATGAAAGCTGACCTTTCCCAGCCCTGTGACCACTGCTGAGTTTTCCAAATTTGCTGGCATATGGAGTGCAGCACTTTCACAGCATGATCTTCCAGGATTTGATATAGCTCAACTGGAATTCCATCACCTCCACTAGCTTTGTTTTTAGTGATGCTTTCTAAGGCCCACTTGACTTCACATTCCAGGATGTCTGGCTCTAGGTGAGTGATCACACCATCGTGATTATCTTGGCCATGAAGATTTTTTTTTTGCACAGTTCTTCTGTGTATTCTTGCCACCTCTTCTTAATATCTTCTGCTTCTGTTAGGTCCATACCATTTCTGTCCTTTATGGAGCCCATCTTTGCATGAAATGTTCCTTGGTATCTCTAATTTTCTTCAAGTTCCTTAGCTGCCTGTAATTTCTCTTTCATGAGAGGCCACTGCCTTGTCCAAATAGGCTCGTCATTCTTCCAAGTTATTAATAATTGTATTGTTTGTTAAATGAGCAGTGGACCCTAGGAAAAATGTGGAATATATATCTGAGTTTGCCATCGTATAAGTAAGTCTCTTCCTATTAGATTAAGGGGGTACATCTATCACATAAGGTTTTAATATTGCAGGCTGGCCTTCTGATCCCTCAAATGGATAAATTTGAGTACTCTGATAAATTTCTTGTACTTTGATTTGAGAAATCCCTGCAATTTGGCAAGAAAATTTTTGTACAGGCCAGGGTTTGGGCCATAAATGTTTGGAAATAAGAGTAATATCGGATCCAGTGTCAAGGAGACCAGAAAATCTTTTACCATTAATTTTGATACTTATAGTCGGTCGGGAAAATTCAGGTACTAACGATGTCCAAAACTAATGATGTTTTTGATCTGTACTGCCAAATCCACCCTTCTGTACATCATTAGAGGAGTTAATAGAAATGTAAGGTAAAAGGAATAATTGAGCAATTTTATCCTCCCTTTTGAATTGCCATAAAATCTGAGATGACATCATAATTTGAATTTATCCTTTATAATCTGAATCAGTTACTCCAAGGTGAACAGTAATTCCTTTAGAAGTCAAGCTAGATAGGCCAAGTAAAAGATAAAAGGTTTGTGGGGGCAGGAGTCCAAAAAGTCTGGTAGGTATTCTAGAGGGGACTGCCTGGGGGTAAAGGAGAAAGTCATTTAGGTCTGGTATATCGATGGCAGCACTGCTAGATGCTGAAGCTTTGAGGGAAAAGATGGAATTTGCCCCTGGTTTTTGTTGAAGGGGACCTGAGGGGTCCCCTGCTTGGAATTTTCCGGAATAGGTTTTTCTTCAATGTCAAATTTAGATTTACAGTCTTTGGCCCAATACGTTCCTCTACAGCAGTGAGGGCAGATTTTTGGAGATATTTTTTTGTTAACTTTCTTAGGGCTGTCCGTTTTTAAATGGTTCTTATCTCCACATGTAAAGCGTCGTTCATTTCCCTTTCTTAAGGCAGCAACCAATTGTTTCAGCTAGAGTTTGCATCTTTTGAGTTTCTGATCGTAGATTATACAAGCTTTCAAATAATCAATAATAGTCCCTGTCTCACGAATTGGAGCTATAGCTTTTTGACATTCCTGATTTGCACTTGCATAAGCAAGTAATTTCTCTAGTTGCCTTTTGGCTTCTTCTCCAATTACAGTATGGGAAATAGCAGTTTGTAATCTAGCTAAAAATCAGCACATATCATTGGGTCCCTGTAATATTTAAGTATAGCTACCTGTAGGCTCCCCTTGAAAGTAATTGAATCCCAAGCTTCAAGGGTCACTGTATTTAATTGTTCATGTAACAAGGGAGGGCATGGTATTTGAGCTTCTATAGCATCAAACTGTCCTGTACCAGTTAGCATTTCAAAAGTAATTTGATTTTGGGGAGCGCCAGCTTGAGGATTTCTATTGGCATAATCTCTGGCTATATCATGAAACCACATCATCCACTGAAGATATTCTGGTTTAAGGAGAGCTTTTATTAAAGTTTGCCAATCATGGGGAATAAAATTTCCAATAGAGGATGTTATAGAATTTAGAAGTACTTTCGTAAAAGGTGAATGTGGGCCGTACATAGTTATAGCTTTTTTAATTTGTTGCATGTGATAGAAGTTAATACCCTCATATTGAGGTATTAGGTGCCCTTCAGCATCAGAATTTCTTAAAATTGGAAAGGCAGAGAAACCATCGGCTTCAGAGACCTGTGATTGCAAATCCAGCAATTCAGAGAGCCTCTGTCATGAAGGAGAGTGAGTTGGTAGATTATTGTTATTCAGAAAGGTGTTGTTGGTTTTAATGTCAAAAGATGTCTTAGGGGAGTTGTTGCCAGAATCATTAGATTCTAGCAAGGGAGAGACTTTGGGATTTGTGTCTGCTGGCAGGGGATGAGCACTTGGAACAACTGGGGCAGGGCTTGTAGGAAAATTCTAAAATATTTCATGTTGTTCTAAGTGGGCCTTTCGTAAGGTTTTGTCATCTAATTCATATTCATGTAATAAGTGTTCTGCCTGTTGCCAAATATTAGGAGGGCTAGAATTACCTTGAAATGGCAAAATCACAGCTTCAATGAGAGACCATAGAGGCCAAAAATCTATCGGGGTATTTTTTCCTTGTCTGGTGGCATGTTCAACATTCTCTTAGGCCCAGTGCCAAATTTCTAAATGAAAACTATCTTCATCAGGGAACCAAGGGTTACATTCAAACACCGTCTGAAGGCAAGCCTCTATTCACTGAGGTGAAATTGAAAATCCCTGAACTTTAAATAAATGCTGAAGTAAAGAAGAAAAAATTTGGGGCTTTCCAGGTATTTGATCCATGTCTTAGTACTTACCGGCCTCAATAGGCCCTTGAGGTCACTCCATCTGAATCTGCCACGTGTACCAGGTACCTGTTCTGGGCGCCACTTGTTGAGATCTTTTAATGGACTGGAACCTCGTGGTTCAGAGTGAACCCTAAGAAAGTAAAAGAGAGAGAGAAAGAGGTTGATATTCCTTGGTTTACACAGAAAACCAACAAAGTCCTTTTGACACAGGGCTTGTGGCTCACGAAGGCACCTGGCGCCCTCTCAAGGCAGGTGAAGGTACAGTGCACCTTCTCCAGAGGGTCTTAGAAGCCTGGACAGGAGAGTGAGCATGATGGGTCTCTGCACTCCAGAGAATTAACCTGAAAGAGAGAGAGAGAAATATACGGGGACCAAAGCTCTGATGGAACAAAGGTGTTTTATTCAACATTCTGTGGGTATTTATACTGTCTTACAAGGTAGCTCGACAAGACATTGTACAGGAGAAATAAAGACCATCCCCATGGAAAAGAAATGTAAAAGCAAAATAGCTTTCTGGGGAGGCCTTACAAATAGCTGTGAAAAGAAGAGAAGTGAAAAGCAATGGAGAAAGGAAAGATATAAGCATCTGAATGCAGAGCTCAAAGAATAGCAAGAAGATATAAGAAAGCCTTCTTCAGTGATCAATGCAAAGAAATAGAGGAAAACAACAGAATGGGAAAGACTAGAGATCTCTTCAAGAAAATTAGAGATACCAAAGGAACATTTCATGCAAAGATGGGCTTGATAAAGGACAGAAATCATATGGACCTAACAGAAGCAGAAGATATTAAGAAGAGGTGGCAAGAATACACAGAAGAACTGTGCAAAAAAGAACTTCATGACCCAGATAATCACGATGGTGTGATCACTAACCTAGAGCCAGACATCCTGGAATGTGAAGTCAAGTGGGCCTTAGAAAGCATCACTACGAACAAAGCCAGTGGAGGTGATAGAATTCCAGTTGAGCTATTCCAAATCCTGAAAGATGATGCTGTGAAAGTGCTGCACGCCATATGCCAGAAAATTTGGAAAACTCAGCAGTGGCCACAGGGCTGGGAAAGGTCAGTTTTCATTCCAATCTCAAAGAAAAGCAATGCCAAAGAATGCCCAAACTACCGCACAATTGCACTCATCTCACACGCTAGTAAAGTAATGCTCAAAATTCTCCAAGCCAGGTTTCAGCAATACGTGAACCGTGAACTTCCTGATGTTCAAGCTGGTTTTAGAAAAGGCAGAGGAACCAGAGATCAAATTGACAACATCCGCTGCATCATGGAAAAAGCAAGAGAGTTCCAGAAAAACATCTATTTCTGCTTTATTGACTATGCCAAAGCCTTTGACTGTGTGGATCCCAATAAACTGTGGAGAATTCTGAAAGAAATGGGAATACCAGACCACCTGACCTACCTCTTGAGAAATTTGTATGCATGTCAGGCAGCAACAGTTAGAACTGGACATGGACCAACAGCCTGTTTCCAAATAGGAAAAGGAGTTCGTCAAGGCTGTCTATTGTCACCCTGCTTATTTAACTTATATGCAGAGTACATCATGAGAAACGCTGGACTGGAAGAAACACAAGCTGTAATCAAGATTGCTGGGAGAAATATCAATCACCTCAGATATGCAGATGACACCACCCTTATGGCAAAAATTGAAGAGGAACTCAAAGGCCTCTTGATGAAAGTGAAAGTGGAGAGTGAAAAAGTTGGCTTAAAGCTCAACATTCAGAAAACGAAGATCATGGCATCCGGTCCCACCACTTCATGGGAAATAGATGGGAAAACAGTGGAAACAGTGTCAGACTTTATTTTTCTGGGCTCCAAAATCACTGCTGATGGTGACTGCATCCATGAAATTAAAAGACGCTTACTCCTTGGAAGGAAAGTTATGACCAACTTAGATAGCATATTCAAAAGCAGAGACATTACTTTGCCAACAAAAGTTCGTCTAGTCAAGGCTATGTTTTTTCCTGTGGTCATGTATGGGTGTGAGAGTTGGACTGTGAAGAAGGCCGAGTGCCGTTGAATTGATGCTTTTGAACTGTGGTTTTGGAGAAGACTCTTGAGAGTCCCTTGGACTGCAGGGAGATCCAACCAGTCCATTCTAAAGGAGATTAGCCCTGGGATTTCTTTGGAAGGAATGACGCTAAAGCTGAAACTCCAGTACTTTGGCCACCTCATGTGAAGTGTTGACTCACTGGAAAAGACTCTGATGCTGAGAGGGATTGGGGGAAGGAGGAGAAGGGGACGACAGAGGATGAGATGGCTGAATGGCATCACTGCCTCGATGGACATGAGTCTGAGTGAACTCCGGGCATTGGTGATTGACAGGAAGGCCTGGCGTGCTGCGATTCATGGGGTCGCAAAGAGCCGGACACGACTGAGTGACTTTTCTGATCTGCTAGGTTTAGAAAATATCTTATGTTGGAATCTAGTAAAGTCTAATTTAAATAAGGAAGACAGTAGTGTTCCTGTGTATTCCCCATTTTTAATTTTTTTTATTTGCAAGTTTAGTGTGCGATGTGCTCATTCCACTATGCCTTGTGCCTGTGGAATATAAGGAATACCTTTAATATGTTTAATAGAAAAAGATTGTAAAAATTGTTTAAAGTGTCTAGAAATATAGGCAGGGCCATTGTCTGTTTTTATAGAACTAGGAGTTCCCATTACAGCAAAACAAGCTAATAAGTGAGTTATAATATGTTGTGTAGCCTCACGGAGAAGAGGTGTGGCCCAAATAAATGAAGATTTAGTGTCGATACAGACATACAAGAAAGAAGATTGAGAAAGTTCGGGGCAATGAGTTACATCCATTTGCCAAAGTTCATTAGGTTGCAAACAGTGAGGATTAATACCTTGTGCAATGGGTTGAAGATGTAGAGGTCTATAAGTAGAGCAATTACTAATAATTTCTTTATCCTGGAGGCATGGGATTTTCCACAGCTGGTGTAGGGAGCCAGCATTGTAATGCAACAGAGCATGCTATTCCTCTGGAGTAGCAAAGGAAACCAGTTTATCAGCTTGCTCATTACCATAATTCATGAGGCCCGGAAGATAAGAATGTGCTTGAATATGTGTAATATAAATGGGAGAATTGTGGTTTCTAACAATAGATTGTAGTTCAAAAAAGAGTTATTGAATAATAGGTTGATTGGAGTTTATGGTGGAGGTTTCCATATTTTTTAATACAAAAACAGAACATATAGAGTCAGAGACTATATTAATGGGGTAAGGATGTAGGCAAATAACTTGAATAAGAGCATATAATTCATTTTGTTGAGCAGAATGAAATTTAGTATAAAAGACTTTATATTCCTTAAGAGACCAGAGTGAAGTTTTCACGTTTTTAGTCCCATCTATATAAAAACCTCAGCCTGTGGTATAGGCTGTGAGCTGATAATGTGAGAAATAATAAATTCAGTATTTTTGAAGAAATTCCACAGCTTACCAGAAGGATAATGAAATGAAATTTCTCCAAAATATTCCAGAAAAGCTATTTGGAAATTGGTAGAAGTTTGTAATGTGTTCTCAAATTGAGATGTATTGATAGGTATTTTAATTTTATGAGGATTAGAGCCAATTAGAGTTTTAGTCCTATTTCTTCCATTGATAATGATTAGAGCAATTAAATCAAGGTAGGGTGTAAGTGACTTTATTCCCTTAAAACAGGTATAGATCCATTTTACTGGGTGTTCTCGTTGGGCAAGAAATCCTGTGGGAGAATGAAGAGAGGGGAATATAAACAATTCTAGAGGTAAATCTAATTTGATGTGAGTAAGAAATTGTTTTTGTAATTTATTTTGCACCAAATAGAGTTCCTCTGGTGCCTCTTGAGAAAGTGAATGAGGGCTATTTAAATCAGGATCTCCTTTTAAAGTATTAAATAGGTTATTCAGTTGATATTTAGCAATGCCTAAAGAAGGTCTAATCCAATTTATATCACCTAAGAGCTTTTGAAAATCATTTAAGGTTGATAATTTATCAGTACAGATCTGAGTTAGCTGGGGAGTAATACGTTGTCTATTAACAACAAACCCCGAGTAATGGTAAGGTGTAGAGGTTTGAATTTTTCAGGGGCAATGATTAATCCAGAGTTTCTTAAGCATAGTTGAGCTATATCAAACATGTGCTGAGTTTCTAAGACAGATGGAGCTGAAAACAATATATCATCCATATAGTAAATAACAAGAAAGTTAGGAAATTGCTTTCTCACAGGCTCAAGAGCTTTGGATACATAATAATGACACATGGTGAGAGAATTCATCATCCCTTGTGGCAGTACAGCCCATTGGTACCATTTATGAGGTCCAATATGATTAGGATAAGGGAGAGAGGAAGCGAAACTATCTCAGTCTAAAGGGTGTAAGAAATCTTGTAAATCAATAATATACCAATTTTGAGGAATAGTGGTAGGTGATGAGATTCCGGGTTGTAATGCACCCATAGGTTTCATAGATGCGTTTTCTAAGGTCTGTTAGGAGACACCATTTGTTAGATTTCTTTTTTATAACAAGAATAGGAGAGTTCCAAGGAGAACAAGATATCTCAAAATGCTTTAATTCTAGTTGTATATCTATAAGTTCCTTCAGTTCAATTCAGTCGCTCAGTCGTGTCCGACTCTTTGCAACCCCAGGAATCACAGCATGCCAGGCCTCCCTGTCCATCACCAACTCCCGGAGTTCACTAAGATTCATGTCCATCGAGTCAGTGATGCCATCCAGCCATCTCATCCTCTGTCGTCCCCTTCTCCTCTTGCCCCCAACCCCTCCCAGCATCAGAGTCTTTTCCAATGAGTCAACTCTTCACATGAGGTGGCCAAAGTACTGGAGTTTCAGCTTTAGCGTCATTTCTTCCAAAGAAATCCCAGGGCTGATCTTCTTCAGAATGGACTGGTTGGATCTCCTTGCAGTCCAAGGGACTCTCAAGAGTCTTCTCCAACACTACAGTTCAAAGCATCAATTCTTCGGTGCTCAGCCTTCTTCACAGTCCAACTCTCACATCCATACATGACCACAGGAAAAACCATAGCCTTGACTAGACAGACCTTTGTTGGCAAAGTAATGTCTCTGCTTTTGTATATGCTATCTAGGTTGGTCATAACTTTCCTTCCAAGGAGTAAGAGTCTTTTAATTTCATGGATGCAGTCACCATCTGCAGTGATTTTGGAGCCCCCAAAAATGAAGTCTGACACTGTTTCCACTGTTTCCCCATCTATTTCCCATGAAGTGATGGGACTGGATGCCATGATCTTTGTTTTCTGAATGTTGAGCTTTAAACCAATTTTTCACTCTCCACTTTCACTTTCATCAAGAGGCTTCTGAATTCATCTTCACTTTCTGCCATAAGGGTGGTGTCATCTGCATATCTGAGATGATTGATATTTCTCCCAGCAATCTTGATTCCAGCTTGTACTTCTTCCAGCCCAGCGTTGCTCATGATGTACACTGCATATAAGTTAAATAAGCAGGGTGACCATAGACAGCCTTGACGTACTCCTTTTCCTATTTGGAACCAGGCGGTTGTTCCATGTCCACTTCTAACTGTTGCTGCCTGACCTGCATACAGGTTTCTCAAGAGGCAGGTCAGGTGGTCTGGTGTTCCCATCTCTTTCAGAATTTTCCACAGTTTATTGGGATCCACACAGTCAAAGTCTTTGGCATTGTCAGTAAAGCAGAAATAGATGTTTTTCTGGAACTCTCTTGCTTTTTCCATGATGCAGTGGATGTTTTCAATTTGATCTCTGGTTCCTCTGCCTTTTCTAAAACCAGCCTGAACGTCTGGAAGTTCACAGTTCACGTATTGCTGAAGCCTGGCTTGGAGAATTTTGAGCATTACTTTACTAGCATGTGAGATGAGTGCAATTGTGCAGCAGTTTGAGCATTCTTTGGCATTGCCTTTCTTTGGGATTGGAATGAAAGCTGACCTTTCCCAGCCCTGTGACCACTGCTGAGTTTTCCAAATTTGCTGGCATATGGAGTGCAGCACTTTCACAGCATGATCTTCCAGGATTTGATATAGCTCAACTGGAATTCCATCACCTCCACTAGCTTTGTTTTTAGTGATGCTTTCTAAGGCCCACTTGACTTCACATTCCAGGATGTCTGGCTCTAGGTGAGTGATCACACCATCGTGATTATCTTGGCCATGAAGATTTTTTTTGTACAGTTCTTCTGTGTATTCTTGCCACCTCTTCTTAATATCTTCTGCTTCTGTTAGGTCCATACCATTTCTGTCCTTTATGGAGCCCATCTTTGCATGAAATGTTCCCTTGGTATCTCTAATTTTCTTCAAGTTCCTTAGCTGCCTGTAATTTCTCTTTCATGAGAGGCCACTGCCTTGTCCAAATAGGCTCGTCATTCTTCCAAGTTATTAATAATTGTATTGTTTGTTAAATGAGCAGTGGACCCTAGGAAAAATGTGGAATATATATCTGAGTTTGCCATCGTATAAGTAAGTCTCTTCCTATTAGATTAAGGGGGTACATCTATCACATAAGGTTTTAATATTGCAGGCTGGCCTTCTGATCCCTCAAATGGATAAATTTGAGTACTCTGATAAATTTCTTGTACTTTGATTTGAGAAATCCCTGCAATTTGGCAAGAAAATTTTTGTACAGGCCAGGGTTTGGGCCATAAATGTTTGGAAATAAGAGTAATATCGGATCCAGTGTCAAGGAGACCAGAAAATCTTTTACCATTAATTTTGATACTTATAGTCGGTCGGGAAAATTCAGGTACTAACGATGTCCAAAACTAATGATGTTTTTGATCTGTACTGCCAAATCCACCCTTCCGTACATCATTAGAGGAGTTAATAGAAATGTAAGGTAAAAGGAATAATTGAGCAATTTTATCCTCCCTTTTGAATTGCCATAAAATCTGAGATGACATCATAATTTGAATTTATCCTTTATAATCTGAATCAGTTACTCCAAGGTGAACAGTAATTCCTTTAGAAGTCAAGCTAGATAGGCCAAGTAAAAGATAAAAGGTTTGTGGGGGCAGGAGTCCAAAAAGTCTGGTAGGTATTCTAGAGGGGACTGCCTGGGGGTAAAGGAGAAAGTCATTTAGGTCTGGTATATCGATGGCAGCACTGCTAGATGCTGAAGCTTTGAGGGAAAAGATGGAATTTGCCCCTGGTTTTTGTTGAAGGGGACCTGAGGGGTCCCCTGCTTGGAATTTTCCGGAATAGGTTTTTCTTCAATGTCAAATTTAGATTTACAGTCTTTGGCCCAATACGTTCCTCTACAGCAGTGAGGGCAGATTTTTGGAGATATTTTTTTGTTAACTTTCTTAGGGCTGTCCGTTTTTAAATGGTTCTTATCTCCACATGTAAAGCGTCGTTCATTTCCCTTTCTTAAGGCAGCAACCAATTGTTTCAGCTAGAGTTTGCATCTTTTGAGTTTCTGATCGTAGATTGCGACAAGCTTTCAAATAATCAATAATAGTCCCTGTCTCACGAATTGGAGCTATAGCTTTTTGACATTCCTGATTTGCACTTGCATAAGCAAGTAATTTCTCTAGTTGCCTTTTGGCTTCTTCTCCAATTACAGTATGGGAAATAGCAGTTTGTAATCTAGCTAAAAATCAGCACACATATCATTGGGTCCCTGTAATATTTAAGTATAGCTACCTGTAGGCTCCCCTTGAGAAGTAATTGAATCCCAAGCTTCAAGGGTCACTGTATTTAATTGTTCATGTAACAAGGGAGGGCATGGTATTTGAGCTTCTATAGCATCAAACTGTCCTGTACCAGTTAGCATTTCAAAAGTAATTTGATTTTGGGGAGCGCCAGCTTGAGGATTTCTATTGGCATAATCTCTGGCTATATCATGAAACCACATCATCCACTGAAGATATTCTGGTTTAAGGAGAGCTTTTATTAAAGTTTGCCAATCATGGGGAATAAAATTTCCAATAGAGGATGTTATAGAATTTAGAAGTACTTTCGTAAAAGGTGAATGTGGGCCGTACATAGTTATAGCTTTTTTTAATTTATTGCATGTGATAGAAGTTAATACCCTCATATTGAGGTATTAGGTGCCCTTCAGCATCAGAATTTCTTAAAATTGGAAAGGCAGAGAAACCATCGGCTTCAGAGACCTGTGATTGCAAATCCAGCAATTCAGAGAGCCTCTGTCATGAAGGAGAGTGAGTTGGTAGATTATTGTTATTCAGAAAGGTGTTGTTGGTTTTAATGTCAAAAGATGTCTTAGGGGAGTTGTTGCCAGAATCATTAGATTCTAGCAAGGGAGAGACTTTGGGATTTGTGTCTGCTGGCAGGGGATGAGCACTTGGAACAACTGGGGCAGGGCTTGTAGGAAAATTCTAAAATATTTCATGTTGTTCTAAGTGGGCCTTTCGTAAGGTTTTGTCATCTAATTCATATTCATGTAATAAGTGTTCTGCCTGTTGCCAAATATTAGGAGGGCTAGAATTACCTTGAAATGGCAAAATCACAGCTTCAATGAGAGACCATAGAGGCCAAAAAATCTATCGGGTATTTTTTTTCCTTGTCTGGTGGCATGTTCAACATTCTCTTTAGGCCCAGTGCCAAATTTCTAAATGAAAACTATCTTCATCAGGGAACCAAGGGTTACATTCAAACACCGTCTGAAGGCAAGCCTCTATTCACTGAGGTGAAATTGAAAATCCCTGAACTTTAAATAAATGCTGAAGTAAAGAAGAAAAAATTTGGGGCTTTCCAGGTATTTGATCCATGTCTTAGTACTTACCGGCCTCAATAGGCCCTTGAGGTCACTCCATCTGAATCTGCCACGTGTACCAGGTACCTGTTCTGGGCGCCACTTGTTGAGATCTTTTAATGGACTGGAACCTCGTGGTTCAGAGTGAACCCTAAGAAAGTAAAAGAGAGAGAGAAAGAGGTTGATATTCCTTGGTTTACACAGAAAACCAATAAAGTCCTTTGACACAGGGCTTGCGTGGCTCACGAAGGCACCTGGCGCCCTCTCAAGGCAGGTGAAGGTACAGTGCACCTTCTCCAGAGGGTCTTAGAAGCCTGGACAGGAGAGTGAGCATGATGGGTCTCTGCACTCCAGAGAATTAACCTGAAAGAGAGAGAGAGAAATATACGGGGACCAAAGCTCTGATGGAACAAAGGTGTTTTATTCAACATTCTGTGGGTATTTATACTGTCTTACAAGGTAGCTCGTACAAGACATTGTACAGGAGACAGGGATAAAGACCATCCCCATGGAAAAGAAATGTAAAAAGCAAAATAGCTTTCTGGGGAGGCCTTACAAATAGCTGTGAAAAGAAGAGAAGTGAAAAGCAATGGAGAAAAGGAAAGATATAAGCATCTGAATGCAGAGCTCCAAAGAATAGCAAGAAGCAATAAGAAAGCCTTCCTCAGTGATCAATGCAAAGAAATAGAGGAAAACAACAGAATGGGAAAGACTAGAGATCTCTTCAAGAAAATTAGAGCTACCAAGGGAACATTTCATGCAAAGATGGTCTTGATAAAGGACAGAAATCGTATGGACCTAACAGAAGCAGAAGATATTAAGAAGAGGTGGCAAGAATACACAGAAGAACTGTACAAAAAAGATCTTCATGACTCAGATAATCATGATGGTGTGATCACTCACCTAGAGCCAGACATCCTGGAATGTGAAGTCAAGTGGGCCTTAGAAAGCATCACTATGAACAAAGCTAGTGGAGGTGATGGAATTCCAGTTGAGCTATATCAAAGCCTGGAAGATCATGCTGTGAAAGTGCTGCACTCCATATGCCAGCAAATTTGGAAAACTCAGCAGTGGTCACAGGGCTGGGAAAGGTCAGCTTTCATTCCAATCCCAAAGAAAGGCAATGCCAAAGAATGCTCAAACTACCACACAATTGCACTCATCTCACACGCTAGTAAAGTAATGCTCAAAATTCTCCAAGCCAGGTTTCAGCAATACGTGAACCGTGAACTTCCTGATGTTCAAGCTGGTTTTAGAAAGGGCAGAGGAACCAGAGATCAAATTGCCAACATCTGCTGGATCATCAAAAAAGCAAGAGAGTTCCAGAAAAACATCTATTTCTGCTTTATTGACTATGCCAAAGCCTTTGACTGTGTGGATCCCAATAAACTGTGGAAAAATCTGAAAGAGATGGGAACACCTGACCACCTGATCTGCCTCTTGAGAAACCTGTATGCAGGTCAGGCAGCAACAGTTAGAAGTGGACATGGAGCAACAGCCTGGTTCCAAATAGGAAAAGGAGTACGTCAAGGCTGTCTATGGTCACCCTGCTTATTTAACTTATATGCAGTGTACATCATGAGCAACACTGGGCTGGAAGAAGCACAAGCTGGAATCAAGATTGCCAGGAGAAATATCAATCACCTCAGATATGCAGATGACACCACCCTTATGGCAGAAAGTGAAGACGAACTCAAAAGCCTCTTGATGAAAGTTAAAGAGGAGAGTGAAAAGGTTGGCTTAAAGCTAAACATTCAGAAAAGGAAGATCATGGCATCCGGTCCCACCACTTCATTGGAAATAGATGGGGAAACAGTGGAAACTGTCAGACTTTATTTTTCTGGACTCCAAAGTCACTGCAAATGGTGATTGCAGCCATGAAATTAAAAGACTCTTACTCCTTGGAAGGAAAGTTATGACCAACCTAGATAGCATATTCAAAAGCAGAGACATTACTTTGCCAACAAAGGTTCATCTAGTCAAGGCTATGGTTTTTTCTGTGGTCATGTATGGATGTGAGAGTTGGACTGTGAAGAAAGCTGAGCACCGAAGAACTGATGCTTTTGAACTGTGGTGTTGGAGAAGACTCTTGAGAGTCCCTTGGACTGCAAGGAGATCCAACCAGTCCATTCTGAAGGAGATCAGCCCTGGGTGTTCTTTGGAAGGACTGATGCTAAAGCTGAAACTGCAGTACTTTGGCCACCTCATGCGAAGCCTTGACTCATTGGAAAAGACTCTGATGCTGGGAGGGATTGGGGGCAGGAGGAGAAGGGGACGACAGAGGATGAGATGGCTGGATGGCATCACCAACTTGATGGACATGAGTTTGAGTGAATTCCGGGAGTTGGTGATGGACAGGGAGGCCTGTTGTGCTGCAATTCATGGTCGAAAAGAGTCGGACATGACTGAGTGACTGAACTAAACTGAACCATATAAATGTATTGCACTCCACCCTTAACTAAATTTTGATTGGAATTTAAAATATTACATTTGCTACTGATAGTCATTCTAAGCAAGTTTTCTTAGTAGAGGTACTTTTCTTAAGGATAAGTTTTTCTTTTTTTTTGGTGAATATTCTAAATTGATGTTTATGGACACAACATCTGCTATAGGATAGTGGAGAAATTAATTAATGTTAAGAATAATTACAGTCTATCAGAAATGCAAAGGTGTTGTGTTAATGGTATCATTTTAGCAAAAATTAATCTGTTCTAACCTGTCAGTTACAATAAAAAGAAAGATTTTTTTTGTGTTGACTGGGGGGGGAGCCTGGTGGGCTGCCGTTATGGGGTTGCACAGAGTCGGACGGACATGGCTGAAGCGACTTAGGAGCAGCAGCAGCAGGATGAGTTTAGATTTAGTCTTTTTACTCTGCTAAAAGCAACAGATTGAAGCCCCAACTCAAATAATCACCCAGTATTGATACTATCTATTCGTCAGAATTAAGCATAATTTTATCCTTTGAGTTGAGTTGACTTCATAGATTCCTTTGGCTATGATGAAGGTATTAACCAAATTTTTTTTTAAAGTATATTGTCTGTTTTTTATTTTTCCCCACACACATCTTTGAGTATCAATTTTTGGGTTTTAAATAGTAACACTTCAAAGGATTCTCAGCTCCTACTCCCAACCACAATAAGTGAATATGAATGGGTGCATTTTAAATAGGCTCTGAATTTGTTTATATATATATGGAAGCAGCCTAATTGTGTATCAGAAACTAGTAATTCTACATATCTCAAATATGAAAAACAAAATAGTCTTCCAAACACTTTAGAATGAACATGTATCTAGTAACTGCTCCTTTAAAGTAAAAAGAAACACATTGTTCTTTCCAAGCAAAATAATTTAAACAATGTGTTTACAAATACAATCAGCAATACTAACTTTATGTATCATCAAATAGCTCAACAGTTACAATTATAGGTTGGAATTAATTGTTTTTATTTTTTAAATAAATGAAGAGGTAATATAATTTCATGAATTCACAGAAATAATATTGATAAAGTAACAATTATTCCCAACTTGATTTACAGATTCAATGCAATCCTAATCAAAATCCCAGCAAACTGTCTCTCAATAATGACAAACAGATTCTAAAATTTTGTAGAAATGACAAAGGCCAACCCAATACTGAATAAGTGAAACAAAGTTGGATGACTCATAATACCCAATTTGAAGACATAAAGACACAGTGTTCAAGACAATGGAGTGCTGGTGAAAGAGCTTACCAACTGACACAAATACAGTGAACAGATTTTTGACAGAGAAATCAATGAAGAGAGCATAGTCTGTCAACACATTTGTGTTGGAAAAATCGGGCTGCCTGATACAAAATATAATCCATGAAACAGAATTTATATACCACACAGACATTAGATCAAAATGTGATATAGAAATTAAGAATATAATACAAATCTATAAGCCAGAGAAAGCTTTTGGGGTAAAATTGAGATGACATTGGATTCGGTGGTGGAATTTTAAGTAAAACACCACTAGTATGACACATGAAAGAACAAAGTGATAACTTGGATGTTATTAAAATTAAAAACTACCCTGTGAAAGATACCAGTAAGATGGTGAAAAAGATGAGAAAAATATTTTCAAAACATATGTCTGATAAGGAACTTGTATTCAAAATATAAAATACTGAGCTTTTAAAAACAACTGTTAACATTCAAGAATGAAAAATGAACAAGCCAACTGAAAATGGCAAGATAGCTGAATGAATACTCACCAAAGAAGGTATATAGATGGATGCATTATCAAATCATTTGTCACAGATAATTGGAAATGGAAACAACAATTAAATGCTACTTATCAAATGTCACTTATTAAAATCACTAAAATTTGAAGCACATTCAAAACATTCAATTAAAATTTGAATCTGGGAATGGTACAGAGACTTTTGAAGACTGTTTGGCAATCACTTGCAAATTTAAATGCAGTTTTATAATATGATTCACCTCTCAAGGTCTTAGCATTTACCTAATAGAATTAACAAGTTATGCCTACCCAAAAACCTGTGCATGAATGTAAATAGTGACTTCATTCACACTTACTATAGCCAAAAGCAACCAAGATGTCCTTTGACAGGTGAATGGATATAAGCTCTGATATATCCTTACAATGAAGTATTATTCAGTCATAAAAATAAGTGAGCTAGTAAGCCACAGAATTATATGGAAGAACTTAAACGCATATTGCGAGGTGAAAGAAGTCAGGATGAACAAATCCATATAATTCCAACTCTATGACTTTCTGGAAAAGGCAAAACCATAAAGAGAGTAAATAAATCAGTGACTAATAGGTTTGGCAGAGGTAGAAGTGGGTGGAGAGTTGGATAACTATATCACAGGGAATTTACAAGCATTCCAGAGATATTGTGGGTTCGATTCCAGATGAACAGAATAAAGCAAATATCTTAGTAAAGTGAGTCATACAATTTTTTTTTCTTGTTTTCCAGTTCATACAAAAGTTATGTTTACTTTGGGCTCTAAACTACTATGTGTTTCATAGCATTTTATCTAAAAAATAATATATCTTAATTTTAAAATATTTTTGTTTCTAAAAATGCTATCATCTGAGTCTGTAGTAAGTTGTAAACTTTTTGCTGGGGGAGGGTCTTGCCTTCATGTTGATGGATGCTGACTGGTTAGGTTGCTGGAGTTTGGGGGCTACATGACATTTTTTTTTTTAAGTAAGAAAACAATTGTAGTTTGCACCATCAATTGACTGTCTCTTTTATGACTGATTTCCCTGTGTCATACAATGCTGTTTGATGACATTTTACTTATAAGAAGACATCTTTCAATTAGAATCAAATCTTCAGAGCCTTACCACTGTGTTATCAATTAAGTTTAAATAATGTTCTAAATTCTGTGTTGACATTTCAACAGTCTTCACAGCATCTTCACCAGGAGTAGATTCCATCACTAAAAATCAGTTTAATTGCTCATCCAAGAGAAGTAACTCCTTTGTTATCATGAGATTATTTAGTATGAGATTGCAGAGATTCAGTCGCATCTTTAGAGTCCATTTCTAATTCTAGTTATCTTGTGATTTCCACCACATAGTAGTTACTTCTTACACTGAAATCTTGAACTCCTCAAGGAGTTCCAATCCATTAGGGTTGGAATTAACTTCTTTTAGATTACTATTAATGTTGATATTTTGATCTCTTCTCATGAATCACGAATATTCTTCATGGCATCTGGGCAAATGAATACTTTTCAGAAGGTTTTCAATTGACTTTTTTCCAGTGATTCCATCAGAGGAATCACTATCAATGGATGGTATAGTGTTAGAAATGTATTTCTTAGGCAATGACACTTGCAAGTCAACATTTTCCTTGACCCATAGGCTACAAAATGGATGTTGCGTTAGCAGGCATAAAAATATTCATCTCATCATACATCTCCATCATGGTTCCTGCATCATGTGCATTGACACTGAACAGAAATATATCAAAAGAATTTTTTTTTCTTCCCTGAGCAGTAGGTCTTGACAGTGGGCTTAAAATATTATAGCACTCTGTTATAAACAGGATTTGTTGTTCAATTTATAGAGCACAGACAAAGTAGATTTAGCATAATTCTTACAGGCTGTAAGATTTTTGGAATAGTAAATGAGCACTAGCTTCAAATTCAAGTCACCAGCTGCATTAGCCAGTAACAAGAATGTCAGATTGCCTTTTGAAACTTTAAGGCCAGGCATTGATTTGTCTTCTCTAGCTATGAAAGTTCTAGATGACATCTTCTTCAAACAGAAGGCTACTTTGTCTACATTGAAAATATGTCATTTAGTGCAGCTAACTTCATTAATTGTCTTAGCTAAGTCTTCTGGACAACTTACTGCAGTTTCTACATCAGCACTTGTTGCTTCAGTTCAATTCAGTTCAGTTGCTCAGTCATATCTGACTCTTTGTGACCCCATGAATTGCAGCAGGCTAGGCCTCCCTGTCCATCACCAACTCCTGGAGTTCACCCAAACTCATGTGCCTTGAGTCAGTGATGCCATCCAACCATCTCATCCTCTGTTGTCCTTTTCTCCTCCTGCCCCCAATCCCTCCCAGCATCAGGGTCTTTTCCAATGAGTCAACTCTTCGCATGAGGTGGGCAAAGTATTGGAGTTTCAGCCTCAGCATCGGTCCTTCCAATGAACACCCAGGGCTGGTCTCTTTTAGGATGGACTGGTTGGATCTCCTTGCAGTCCAAGGGACTTGCAAGAGTCTTCTCCAGCACCACAGTTCAAAAGCATCAATTCTTCGGCGCTCAGCTTTCTTCACAGTCCAATTCTCACATCCATACTTGACCACTGGAAAAACCATATGGAAATGGATTCTTTCTTTAAACCACATGAACCAACCTCTGCTGGCTTCAAACATTTCTTCTGAAGCTTCCTCAGTTCTCTCATCCTTCAAATAATTGAAGAAATTTAGGGCCTTGTTCCGGAGACGGCAATGGCAACCCACTCCAGTACTCTTGCCTGGAAAATCCATGAGAGGAGGAGCCTGGTAGTCTGCAGTCCACGGGGTCATGAAGAGTCGGACACGACTGAGCGACTTCACTTTCACTTTTCACTTTCATGCATTGGTGAAGGAAATGGCAACCCACTCCAGTCCTCTTGGCTGGAGAATCCCAGGGACCTGGGAGCCTGGTGGGCTGCCATCTGTGGGGTCGCACAGAGTCGGACAGGACTGAAGCGACTTAGCAGCAGCAGCAGGGCCTTGTTCTGGATCAGGTAGGGCTTCCCCTCTGGCTCAGATGGCAAAGAATCTGCCTGCAATGAGGGAGACCCAAGTCCAATCCCTGGGTCAGGAAGATTCCCTGGAGAAGGGAATGGTTAGCCACTCCACTATTCTTGCCTGGAGAATTCCACGGACAGAGGAGCTTGGCAGGCTACAGTCCATGGGATGACAAAGAGTCAGATATGACTGAGTGATTAACACTTTCACTTTTTCTGGATCAGGCTTTGACTTAAGTGAATCTGTTGGCTTCATGTTGATCTTCTATCCAGATTAAAACTTACTCCGTATCAATTTTCTTTGTATCGCAATAAGGCTCTTTTTCTTTCTTATCATTCATGTTTTCACTGGAGCATTACTCTGCATTTATGACTTGGCTAACTGTTGCAGGAGATCTTGAATTCACTCTACCTTATCCTGGCTTTCAGTGTGCCTTCCTCACAGAGGTTAATCATTTCTAGCTTCTGATTTAAATCAAAAGATATGCACCTGTTCACTTTATTTGAACATTTAGAGGCTATTGTAGAGTTGTTATGGAGAAGGCAATGGCACCCCACTCCAGTACTTTTGCCTAGAAAATCCCATGGATGGAGGAGCCTGGTAGTCTGCAGTCCACAGGGTCGTGAAGAGTCGGACACGACTGAGTGACTTCACTGTCACTTTTCACTTTCATGCATTGGAGAAGGAAATGGCAACCCACTCCAGTGTTCTTGCCTGGAGAATCCCAGGGATGGAGAAGCCTGGTGGGCTGCTGTCTATGGGGTCATACAAAGTCGGACATGACTGAAGTGACTTAGCAGCAGCAGCAGCAGCAGCAGCAGTAAAGTTGTTAATTGGCCTGGTTTCAATACTCTTGCATCTCAAGTGTTAGGGGAAGTTCTGAGGAGAGATGAGAGATGAGAGAAGAGCTGTTGGTGGAATAGACAACACACACACAACATTTATCCATGAAGTGTGTTCTTTCACCTGGGTGTGATTTGTAGCATCCCAAAACAATTAAAATGGTACCATCAAAGATCACAGATCACTATAACAATATAAAAACAATGAAAACCTTTAAAAATTGTGAGAATTACCAAAATGTAACACAGAGACATGTAATAGAATGAGCAAGTCAGTCAAAATCAGTAGAAGTTAACAACAGAAGAGATAAATCTTAATGCATGCAAATTAAAAATATTTTATGGGTTGGCCATCCCAGCATGAAATGCAGAATGTGAAAAGTAATCTAAATATACTGCAAATGTGTTTGACAATGTGAAGGGGACAATGTGATAATGTGCTGACTGAAGTAACTTTGGAAACGAATAGATTCTGCAAGACAAAAGGCAAACAGAATGTACAAAGCACTACACTCTAGTTTTTTTTTTTTTTAAGTCGTTCTTACTTTCTAACTTGCTAATATGGTGTATCATATTGATTGATTTGCATATATTGAAAAATTCTTGCATTCCTGGGATAAATCCTGCTTGATCATAATGTATGTTACTTTTAATGTATTAATGGATTCCATTTGTTAGTATTTTGTTAAGAATTTTTGCATCTTTGTTCATCAGTGATTATTGACCTATAAGTTTATTTTTCTGTGGCATTTTTGTCAGGTTTTCGCATCAGGGTGCTGGTGGCATCGTAGAATGAGTTTGGGAGTGCTTCTCCCTATGCAGTTTTCTTAGAAGAATTTGAGGATAGTGTTAGTTCTTCTCTAAATGTTTGATAGAATTTTCTGTAAAGTCATCTGGTCTTGGGCTTCTGATTGATCTCATTTGTGAAACAGAAATAGAGACACAGACATAAAGAACAAATGCATTGACATCAATGGGGGGAGGGAGGATGGGATGAACTGGGAGACTGGGATTGACATATATACACTATTGACAATTGCATAAAATAGCTAACTAATGAGGACCTCCTGTATAGCTCAGGGAACCCTACTCAGTGCTCTGTGGTGACCTAAATGAGAAGGAAATCCAAAAAAAAGAGGAGATATATGAACACATATAGTTGACTCACATTGCTGTACAGTATAAACTACATCAACATCTTAAAGCAACTATACTCCAGTAAAAAATAATTTAAAAAACAGTAATTTTTTCTTGTTCAATGGGGTTACCAGGTAGACAATTCTGAAACCACTACACCTGTGTACTGGAATTGAGCAGTTGAACAAGTGACTATCAAGTGGTCGTGATAGAGGAAGCATACTGACTGAAACTGCCCACCCTGGCCAGGCATCATAGTAACCATCTGCATGAGGTCCTAGTAAGGAACCCAGAACTAATAAGCCACCATCAACTGGAAAAGTTTGGGAAAGGTCAAAAGGAGATACCACATGTCTGATCACCTCCCAGAATCTTTCCCAAGGGCATCCATCATGGCTGAGCAAGGTGTGCACCACCAAGAAGGACTCTGAGTCAGAATGATTGGCTAAAGACAACCCAGAAACTAATCCCATCACCATAAAAACCTGTTAGCCATAAAACCCTGTGGCAGAGCAGTTCTCCTGGGTTCCCTTACCCTACTGCTCTCCGTCCAGGCCCTATACCAATAAAATCTCTTGCTTTGTCAGGAGATGTATCTCCCCGGACAATTCATTTCTGAGTGTTAGACAAGAGCCCAGTTGCATGCCCTGGAAGGGGTCCCCCTTCTTGCAACAGTAGAAGTCAGTTATCACACTTTTGGAGTGGGAGGCTACAGAGAAGCCTGATAGAGTGATTCATGCAGTATTGGATTAGAGCAGGAGACCTCAGTATGTATTCATTTTAAATGTAATAAACATGAAGATGGTAACAAATATAAATATAGATCTGTAAGTACCTTGGTTACATTCCACATATAGATTTTCTTGCTCTGTCAGCTGAAAGGGCCTAGAAGCATTGACACTCAAGTAGCATGAACAAACCTAGTGCCATGATATTTGATTTTTAATTTTTAAAAGATTTGTATACAATTTAAAGGTTACTCTCTACCATTATTACAAAATATTGGCTATATTTCTCATGTTGTACAATAGATCCTTGACCCTATCTTACACACAATAGCTTCTACCTCCTGCTCTCCCATCCCTTTACTGCCCCTCTCCTCCTACACTGGTAACCACTACTCTGCTCTCTATATCTGTGAGCTTCTTTTTCATTATGTTAACTAGTTTGTTATATTGCTTAAATTCTACATCTAAGTGATATCATACAGTATTTATATTTCTCAGTCTGACTTATTTCACTTAGCATAATGCCCTCCAAGTCCATTCCTGTTGCCGCAAATGGCAAAATTTTCACTGTCTTTTATAGTTGAGTAGTAGTTCATTGTAAATATATATCATGTTTCATTGATTTTAAATCCTATTTCCCAATAGAAAACAGGGTTCATAGAGAAATAGCTTCTTTTAGTACTCAGGAAAGAAATATATAAGAACAGCTGACAGCACCTTGTAATGCCAAAAAAAAAAAAGTGCTAAAAACAATAAATTAAAGGAACAAACAGAAGAATCACAATGATAAGTTTATATCAAATGGATACTGGTGATAATCAAGAGACCTATTGGCAAAAAGAAGGACAGTTTGATGGAAAAATTGTAAAGTTCTATTGGATTTTCACCTACAGTATAAAACAAACATCTGTATATCTACACTGGCATAAATAAAATCTTGAATATATAATAAATGGGGGAACATAGGAAGGTATCTCTTCAGTTCAGTTCAGTCGCTCAGTCATGTCTGACTCTTTGTGACCCCATGAATCGCAGCACGCCAGGCCTCCCTGTCCATCACCAACTCCCAGAGTTCACTCAGACTCACGTCCATCGAGGCAGTGATGCCATCCAGCCATCTGATCCTCTGTCGTCCCCTTCTCCTCCTGCCCCCAATCCCTCCCAGCATCAGAGTCTTTTCCAATGAGTCAACTCTTTGCATGAGGTGGCCAAAGTACTGGAGTACTGGAGATCCAACCAGTCCATTCTGAAGGAGATCAGCCCTGGGTGTTCTTTGGAAGGAATGATGCTAAAGCTGAAACTCCAGTACTTTGGCCACCTCATGCGAAGTGTTGACTCATTGGAAAAGACTGATGCTGGGAGGGATTGGGGGCAGGAGAAGGGGACGCCAGAGGATGAGATGGCTGGATGGCATCACTGACTCAATGGACGTGAGTCTGGGTGAACTCCAGGAGTTGGTGATGGACAGGGAGGCCTGGTGTGCTTCGATTCATGGGGTCGCAAAGAGTCGGACACGACTGAGTGACTGAACTGAACTGAACTTCATGAATATTATTATTTCCTAAATATTAATATTATTTCCTCATTTCATCATCATTTTTAAAACTATGCCATTTAAAATAGTTGAATGGCTTTCATATATCAACACTGTTTTTGACACTGAGGGGGTATAAAAGAAGATAGGAGTCATCATTCTTCAATTTGGGTAATATTTTTTAATTTATAATTTCTTGTTATTTGTTACGATTTTGTTGAAATTTCAACAATATTAAGAATTTTGACAAGAGCTATTATTTCCATGCTATAAGTGACACAATTCAGGCTCAGGAAAAGGCAATGAAAATCCACAGTGGACAACAAAAAGGGAATCATGTTCAGAGTAGAATTTTGATTTTTTCAGTAGAATTCCAGTGTTTCTTTATAACAGAATAAATGTGAGTTGCAGGGGTTTATAGATCTAGGGTTTAGATTTTAATATCAACACTAAGGTAAATTATATCAACCTGTGAAATGCAGATTCATGTTTTAAATGTTATAATTGTGGTACTTTACACAGTTAGTATGGAAAAGGCAATGGCACCCCACTCCAGCACTCTTGCCTGGAAAATCCCATGGATGGAGGAGCCTGGTGGGCTGCAGTCCATGGGTTCGCTAAGAGTCGGACAAGACTGAGCGACTTCACTTTCACTTTTTCACTTTCATGCATTGGAGAAGGAAATGGCAACCTACTCCAGTGTTCTTGCCTGGAGAATCCCAGGGGCAGGAGAGCCTGGTGGGCTGACATCTATGGGGTCACACAGAGTCCGACACGACTGAAGTGACTTAGCAGTAGCAGCACACAATTAGTATGGTTGCTTTAATATTCTACCACACCAGGTTATCTTTTTGATGACATATCACTCTTTTTATAGCCTTGCAGACTAGTTAAGCAATAAGGTATGTCATTTAAACCAGTAACATAAGGTATACAAATGTTTTAAAAAGAAAAACAAATACTACAAAAAATAATTAAATGTTAAATCATGCAGCAGTGAGGGAAGCAATATGCAGTGTGTGTGCTCAGTCATGTCAGACTCTGTGATCCCATGGACTGTAGTCCACCAGATTCCTCTGTCCAGAGAATTTTGGAGGAAAGAATACAGAAGTGGGTTGCCATTTTCTTCTCCAAGGATGTTTCCCACCCAGGGATTGAACCCGTGTATCTTATATCTCTTGCATTGGCAGGCAGATTTTTTAGCACATAGCCACCTGGGAAGCCAAATAGATATGCGAAGCTTTGTATTACAATCCAGAATGTTGGTAATTGTTCAGTTGCTCAGTCATGTCTGACTCTTTGTGGCCCCATGGACTCTAGCCCACCAGGCACCTCTGTCCATGGAATTTTCCAGGCAAGAATACTGGAGTGAGTTGTCATTTCCTTTTCCAAGGAAGCAATATACAAGCTCATTAAAGAGAAAGACTAGTGAGAGGTGATGGAGTCAGAGAGGGCGTGATAGAAAAGGTAACATTTGAACTTGGCCTTAAATCTATTATCCTCACTCATAGCTTTTGTCCTTTGCCTTCAACCTCAGCAGAGTTCACATTCATTCCCTCACTAATGACTTGTTCACAGACATGAAGACCGTTATCAATCACATCTCAACCATGAAGATTTGACCTTTCTGCCACATTGATTAGTCATTACATTGATCTGCCCTGCATTATTTCAGTTCACCATCCTCCCTATCTATTAGACAAGTGCCTGCACTCTGCCCTTCAAAGGTCTAAATACCCATTTCCAGCTTATCTTGCCTGAATTTCTTGTACTGAAAAGCACCAGGTTCTTTATGATAAGCACTTACATTGAAGAAAATGTGCTCTCCAAAAATATAAGTGCTGATACTCTAACTACCTGAGGTGAAAGAACAATCGTGAAATTTAATAAAGAAGAAATGAAATGTTCAATTGGAGACCAAAATTGCTTTACAGCAGTACAATAAAATAAAACACAAGCCAGTTGCCCTCAGCACCAGGCTATTATTCACACAGAGCAAAACAGGAAGTAGCCCTCAGGGTTGCTTGAGCAGAAATATATGAGTGATGAGAGTTTTCTTTCTTTCCTTTTAACCTCTGAGGAACTATGAAGGAAGAGTACAAAGACTCACATTCAAGCAAAAGGTAAAAATATTTTCTGTCCTCTTCTTACCAACTTTCTCATATTTTATTCTGACAAACTGGTATTAGATTGAATATAATGTAAACCTTCTTTATTCTCTTAGATAAGGCAGCCACTGAGAGGTAGAGAATTACACTTCAGAAATGACACAAATTATTTCCCATAAGTATTGGGATAAGGCAATAATTCTAGATCCCTGAAAAAAAGTGACAAGTGTCCAAACTGAATTCTTCACTTCAAAATCCTACTTGGTACCTAACACTGTGACTGGCTTACCATAGTGCAAAAGGCTGTCTGTTGAATAAACAGACAGAAGATATTTATGTAAAGAGTGATGACAGTTTAAGTAGCAGATGAAGAGGAATCATGGAGGATTTTTCTTACAGCTTTCAGTTCAGGAAAGCACGCTAATTTTACTCATATAGTGTGTTTATTTGAGGTGGCTTAAAAGAAAGCTGATGGAAGATTTGTCTTTGCCTTTCTTCTGTGTTTTCTACTTGTTGAGTATTTCTTCAAAATTAACATAATGTCTCCTCATCTTAGACCTATGCTTTGACTGGTTTTGTTTCACACAAGAGGCAAAAGAGAAGTCGACAGAACAATGAATGATCTCTAGTTGACTTATTATGCCTTATCTTTTTGTTGTTGTTCAGTCATTAAGTCATGTCTGACTGACACTTTGTGACCTCGTGGACTGCAACACTTCAGGTTCCTCTGTCTTCCACTATCTCCTAGAGTTTGCTCAAGAATGGACTGATGCCACATGGAAGATATTTTGGGAAAGAGGGAAAATGGAAGTGAGGAGGCCATGCAAGTTCTTCATTTCCACCATTCTGCAATGCTCCTTGAATTCCTTTTGATGTATATATCATGTTTCTACATAGGGTTTAAAATGAAGAAAATTTTGATCAAACAAAAACTGAAAACTACTGTTTTATATAATCTACTAAATTGTTGGGTAAGAAAATGCAAAAGGATTATTACCAGGAAGACATTCATTTTAGTATAGTAACATGAGTCATTTGCAAGTAATGGCTCCATTGTTCTCCAGCTTGACCATTTTTCATTGGCATGGTGGAGATTTGGAGAGGAAAGAAAAGGAAAACAATTCTATGTGAAGCTCATCAGGAGAATATTTTTAAGTAGGAAAGAAGGCATCCAACCAACAGCATCATCAAGAAAGAGTTGGTCATATGCAAGTATACCTCTTTTCATTGAGCTTTGTTTTATTGTGCTTCATGGACACTGTGATTTTTTTTTCTAATAAATTAAATGTTTGTGGCAATGTTATGTCGAGCAACTCTATCACCACCATTTTTCCAACAGTATTTGCTTATGTTTGTATTACTGTCTCACATTTTGGTAATTCTTGCAATATTTAAAAAAAATCATTATTATAATATCTGTTTTTGTGATCTCTGATCAGTGATCTGTGCTGTTACTATTGAAAAAGATTACAAGTCACTGAAGTTTCAGTTAGCATTTTTTAGCAATAAAGAATTTTTAGATTGAGGTACCTTTAATGTTTTTTATTGTGATGAAAGTCATGTAAGACATACAATTTTAGCCATAGTTACCTGTAGAGTTTAGTAGCACTAAGTAGTTTCACACTGCTGTACAACTCTCACCATTATTCATCTCCTTAATTTTTCACCTTATTAAACTAAAACTCTCTCCCCATTAAACACTAACTCTCCTTTCTCCCTCTCCAATCCCCCTAGCTCCCAGCCCCTGGCATCTACTAGTGTACTTTCTGACTCTATGAATTTGACTATTCTAGGTATCTCATATAAGTGGAATCAAACATTATTTGTCTGCACTTAATATATATTGGAATACATTTTTAAGATTAACTTAATATATGTCCTCCAAATAGATGGCCAAGAGAAGAGGAAATTTTTCCCCAGTCCTTTTTAGCCCAGTTCCTCTCCTGTCCTTAGGAAAACATAAGAGGCAAACTATGTGAATAACCAAACTTATCTGTTCCAAAGCACTTTGCTATTTTCTGCCCTTAAATTCAGTTTAGTTCCTTACCTGTTAGTCTGATTTTTAAGTAATTGTCAACCTTTCCTTTTTTTTCTATATCAGTTGATGCGTCCCTGAGAGTGTCAATGAACCAGCCAGACACCTGAGGACTTCTGGCCTTCTGCAATTCTCTCTGCAGTTGAAAAGTTTCTTTTTTAATTTTTTTTAAATTTTATTTTATTTTTAAACTTTATAATATTGTATTAGTTTTGCCAAATATCGAAATGAATCCGCCACAGGTATACCTGTGTTCCCCATCCTGAACCCTCCTCCCTCCTCCCTCCCCATACCCTCCCTCTGGGTTGTCCCAGTGCACCAGGCCCAAGCATCCAGTAGCGTGCATTGAACCTGGACTGGCGACACGTTTCATACATGATATTATACATGTTTCAATGCCATTCTCCCAAATCTCCCCACCCTCTCCCTCTCCCACAGAGTCCATAAGAAGCCAATCAGTGCCTCAAAATTTCTATAAGAATTACTATTAACTTTCTCTTTTATTTTTTTAATTTAATTTTAGTTTTAAACTTTACATAATTGTATTAGTTTTGCCAAATATACTATTAACTTTCTAAATTGAAGTTCTCCAAATATTGGTCTTTTTCTCAGTCCTTCATACTTGACCCCATCTCAGTTTATTGTTACAAAACAAGCACCTTAGTTTCTCTATATGAAAAACAAAACTGTGTTTATAAAGCATGTTTAAGACAATCACATTTGTGTTTTCTCCCATTTAACCAGGGAGGTCAAACATGTTGTTCATCACTCGTGGCAAAATTACCAGCCCTGTCCTTAGTACTGGCTTAGAAATATAAAGTTCACTGCAAGCAGAAATGGTAACTCTCCTTCTGAGATAGATGGAAAGAAAGAGAGAGGGAGGAAAGATATTGACAAGAGGAGAGGGAGTGATGGTAAAGATATAAAATAATCTGAAAGACTGAGAGGAAATGAAAAAGAATGAAAAGAGGAGTACAGTGAGGGATGTAAGGAAGTAGTATTTTTTAAAGGCTATGCAAGTTAAGAAGATAGGAAACAGCATTTATGTAGAATTTTGTATCTGTTAAACATAACAGCAGATACTATATTTGAACCCAAATGTTATCATTTTCCTGTTACTTGATGAATATCACTAATCAAATGAAAAGAAGAACACAAAATAACAGAAAATAAAAAGTCCTGAAGCTTGAAAAGTTTGTGGACCAATTAAGAAATGAGAGCATAAGAAAGTATCAAAAACATAATTCCAGACTTCTTTGCAAGATTCTAAAACAGAGATTTTTCCAAAAGATAAAGAGGAAAAGAAAGGATGTTATTTAGAAAGGAAAGGGTGTACGCATCTTTCCAAAATATGGTTTTCTTCAGATATATGCCCAAGAGTGGGATTGCTGGATCATATGGTATGTCTATTTTTAGTTTTTTAAGGAGCCTTCATACTGTTCTCCATAGTGGGAGAACCAGTTTACATTCCCACCAACAATCTAGGAGGGTTCCCTTTACTCCACACCCTCTTCACCATTTACAGTTTGTAGATTTTTGATAATGGCCATTTTGACCTGTGTGAGGTGGTAACGTCACTGTAGTTTTGATTTGCATTTTTTTAATAATTAGTAAGGCTGAGCATATCTTCATGGGCTTTTTTTTTTTTTGCCATCTATATGTTTTCTTTGGAGAAATGTCTATTTAGATCTTCTGCCTAGTTTTTGATTGGGTTGTTTATATATTTTTAACCGTTTGTATATTTGGACATTAATCCCTTGTCAGCTGCTTCTTTGTAAATATTTTCTCCCATTCTGATGGTTGTATTTTTTGTTTTACATCACTACTTACAATAACCAGGAAATGTGAGTGACCTAAATGTTCATCAGTAGTGAAATGGATAAAGAAATGTGGTACATATATAATGGAATACTACTCAACCATAAAAAAGCAAAACAAAACAATGCCATTTGCAGTAAAGAGCCTACTGTATATCACAGGGAACTCTACTCAATATTCTGTAATGGACTATATGGGAAAGAATCTAAAAAAGACTGTATATATATATTTATATAAATGATTTCTTTTGCTGTACAGCTTAAACTAATACAACAGTATACTCAATAATTTATTTTTATAAAATACAAAGAAAAAAAAGAAAAGAAAGGCAAGGGTGAATTTTTAAATTGGTTCACACTCTAAGGCTAACATTTCACTAACATTTTGCCAAGAAACAATGTTTCATTATTAATTAATGGCTTCCTTAATTAAAGCAAGCTGTGGCACTTTTTCAAAAGTTTTCTTTTTTTTTATGAAACAAACTACTCTCTTTTGAAAAAAATATTTAAGAGTTGACTCTTATGTGAATGGATGTGATGGGTGCCAAAATTCTTAACCCTCCAAAAATAGGCTCCCTCATGTATTAAACAAACTTGAATTCTTATCTTAAATTCACTTCAACTAAGAAGATAATTCACAAAACTCAGAGTAAAAAAAAAAAAAAAAAAAAAAAAACTCTGATTTAAATCAAAGGAAGGATGGATACAAGCTTTTCCAACTCAGTCTCCTTAACTTATGAGTAATACTTATAGTCTAGGAAAGGAAGTGAGCTGTTATCAGTAAACATAGTAATTTATCCATCCTTTTAGAATGAGGGTGAATTGGGTTTGTGTTGAGGAATGGAAGGGTAGAGTCTAGCTCACAGAGCATGATCTGTGAATGTAGGCTAATGGAAGTAGATCACTTGTATACTGGAGAAATGCAGAAAAGAGATGCTAGATACTTGGAGATAAACATGAAGTTGGCTGTTGAAGAACAGGGTAAATTGTGAGTTTGCAAATCCTAAAAATAGACATTTTGCCTGGAATGGGATAGTCATTGGAAAATGAATCTAGCTTCAAATACTAAAGGGTCACCTCATAAGAAGCTGGCAGACCAGAATATCAGGAACACCAGGGAATGGCTCACACTGGGTAAGAAAATCTTGATACTGAATGCTAGTTCTTTCACACTGAGTTCTTACACAACTCTGACCTCAAATCTCAAACCTGAACAGTGCCAAGTTTTAGGAAAGGAATCTGAACACTGCACATTAGGCAGGGTCTGATTAAGGGTGCTGAAGAGGTTCTTAACCACATCCACAGGCTTACCTAGAGTAGATCTTGTCTTATATAAGCTTAATGATTAAACACAAAATTTTCTCAACATCAAAGGCGTTTCTAATCCAATTAAAGTACCAGCAAATTCAGGGCATTCACTTTGCAGTCTTTGTCTCTAGTTGTAGTTTCTGGAAATAGAAGAATAAAGGCATTTCACCCATTAAAGAAAGAATAAACCATGCAAAATGTCAGGCATGACTATGACAATAAAGAGACTTTATTATCTATATGTTTCTAATTTTAGCTTTGGAAACATCCTCAGAAATAAAAGGTCCTTACATCCTTTATTCTTACTTAGAAAGAATTAAAAGTTTTCATTCACTGAGGGAAAAAAAAAAGTCTGTGCTCCTTTTAATGTTAGCTCAGCTCATGACCAAATAGTAATTATTATTATTTTGCTACTAAGAGTTCAGAGCTTGAACTCTGTATAAAACATCCTCTGAGTTATAACAGGTTTTTATTTTTTCTTACCACTTATATTTTGTAACTCAGAAGAATAATTTCTCATGTTATGTATTGCTATTAATAGTATTATAACATTATGTCTCAGGTCAATATTACTTGAAAAATTAAAAGTGAGCCCTCCTGATTTTAATTTTTATGAAAGTGTCATATATAAAAGTCTTAAGTTACAAAATAAATAAATAAAGAAGTGGTAAATTGCATTATAAAATGAGTCTTCACTTATAAAAGGCCTCACCTGGGATTCATGTAATGATTTTCTTTACTGTCATTTAATCACTCACAGATAAATAAAGGAACTGCAGTGAAGTGCTGAGAGGCTAAGATAATTAAATCTAGGCTGTTTGATATATGTGCATGTGCTAAGTCGCTTCAGGCCTGTCTGACTCTATGCGACCCTATGGTGTGTAGCCCTCCAGGCTCCTCTGACCATGGGATTCTCCAGGCAAGAACACTGGAGTGAGTTGCCATGCCTTCCTCCAGGGGATATTCCTGACCCAGGGGTTGAATCCAAGTCTCTTGCATCTTCTGTCTTAGCAGGCAGGTTGTTTAGCATTAGCACCACCTGGGAAGCCTGTATAATATATAATCCATTCAAAATGAAGATAGGGTATTACGAATAGCAATTTTGTTTCTGGTAAAATAGCACAGTTAAAGCATCACTTAATTTATATAAAACCCCCTTTTTCCCCCTGGAATATCTGATTCAGTCAATTCAGTCGCTCAATCATGTCCGACTCTTCATGACCCTATGGACTGCAGCACACCAGGCTTCTCTGTCCACCACCTACCCCAAGAGCTTGCTCAAACTCATGTCCATCGAGTCAGTAATGCCATCCAACCACCTCATCCTCTGCCATCCCTTTCTCCTTCTGCCTTCAATCTTTCCTAGCATCAGTGTCTTTTTCAATGAGTCAGTTATCTGCATCAGGTTGCCAAATTATTGGAGTTTCAGCTTCAGCATCAGTCCTTCCAATGAATATTCAGGACTGATTTCCTTTAGGATTGACTGTTTGGATCTCCTTGCTGTCTAAGGGACTTTCAAGAGTCTTCTTCAGCACCACAGTTCAAAAGCATCAATTCTTTGGCACTTAGCTTTCTTTATAGTCCAACGCTCATAGTCATACATGACTACTGGAAAAACCAGAGCTTTGATCAGACGGACTTTTGTCGGCCAAGTAATGTCTCTGCTTTTTGTCTCTGCTGTCTAGGTTGGTCATAGGTTTTCTTTCAAGGAGCAAGCAACTTTTAATTTCATGGCTGCAGTCACCAAAAGCAGTGATTTTGGAGCCAAAGAAATCTAATTGCTGAAATAAAATCTACTTTCCAATGACATGAATACTATCTTATAGTGTGACCATAAACATTCTGTCTACATATTTATGGAATCCCTAAATGACCTTCTAGCTCCCTGGCCTCTTGCCCATATATTCCTTAGTTGAAATAAAGCTTAAAGACTATGATAGTCATAGAGTTTTTTTTTTTTTTTCCGATTTTGAGTACTAGAAACTCACCTCAGAAATTTCAGCTTCTCTCCCAGTTTCTGCATTTTAATATAGGTAGGAATATTTCCCACATTTTCTCTAATATATTAGTATCACTGAGAACAATTCCTGGCTATGTATTATGTTATTATATATTAAGTGAAGTCGCTCAGTCGTGTCTGACTCTTTGCAACCCCATGGACTGTAGCCTACCAGGCTCCTCTGTCCATGGGATTTTCCAGGCAATAGTACTGGAGTGGGTTGCCATTTTCTTCTCCAGGGGATCTTCCCAACCCAGGGATGGAACCCGGGTCTCCTGCATTGTAGACAGACGTTTAACCATCTGAGCCACTAGGGAAGTCTACTTGATATATTTTATTGGTTGAAGGGAGAATGAGTGGCATACCTTAAGACAAGTTTAAATGATGTTAATGTGCATTATGGACCCAGGGTCCCCAGAAGGCCAAAGGAGTTCTTCCTGGCTCCTTTAGTATCTTGACTCTGCTTGGTCTTGAAATTTACTCTTGTGTTTTCACATCTTTTTCAATGATGGCTTAGTCTACCATACAGAAGGGAAGATAGCTACTGGAAACCCAAGTCCTTTTCTTTTTGCTTGTGATTTAGTGTATGACTATCTGGTATATTGAAAGGACTCTAAATAGTCCCTTTGTATTCCACAGTGATGCCTATTGCCAGGAGAAAGATGACGCCACATGATTGGGAGTGCCATCAGAAAGAAGCACATGACATAAGAAAGGAAAAGTTTCCAGTGGTAAGCAGGGAACATGATGGAGAAAAATGTGCCCCCTCATCCTTGATTTTCAGTTAGTATCCCAAAGATAAATCAAAACAAGAATTACCTTCTTGTCTCAAAAATACAATTTATAATTTTTTATGATTTTATGCCTAGATCCCCATTTCTTGTAATAAGAGACTCATTCAGTTGGAATTCTTATTTCCCACATGGATTACTTCTCTTTGGGCCTTTCTTCCTATCTTCAGTCTCTAACATTTCATGTCAAAAAAACCCTTCATTAATTTCTCATTTTGAAGTAAATTCCTAGCCAAAAGGGCACTCAGAACTTTAACCATGAGAATGAGGACAAACTTTGTTCTCTTGACATTAATGTCTTTCCTCTGAAGGCTGTATACTCTAATATTAGGAAGAGCTAGTGTTGCAGATGAAGCTGAAAGCAGCCTGCTGGTGAACAGGGTATCTTTTAGTTCTATTCAGACCTTCAACTGATTATGTGAGGCCCATTCATATTACGGAGGGCAATCTACTTTACTCAAATGCCACACTCAATTTAAATGTTAATATCATCAAAAACACCCTCACAGAAATATATAGCATAGTGTTTAACCAAATATCTGGGTACCCTATAGCCCAGGCATATTGACAGTCATACACATGTCCTTAAATCATACTTGATCTCCAAGTAAAGACAATAAAATAATAAAGCAAGGTCATACTTCCATATAACTTGATAAAAATATCCTGTGTAGGGTCAAAAACAAGAAAATCTTTTCCACAGAAAAGGATGAAAAGTCCCTGAATAGTCTATATCTTAAATATAGATAATTTAAGATATCCTATGGCTTAAATATCATAACACAAAATCAATACTTCTTATGTTATATGATGTGTACCTCTGTACAGACAAGGAAGGACACAAAGATATTGTACATACCCATATGTATGCAACACATAATAAAATAAGGAGGAAATATTTATGGTGATAATGATTACAGTCTGTAATTGTATTGGTCATGAGGTCATAGCTGGTATTTAGAACTGCTTTCTTTCACTATTCTTTCTGTATTTCTTTTTCTTTCATCTAGAATCTCAGTTATTTGTGATAAATTATGTTGTGAGGTTATCCAAACCCTCATTTATGAAGGGCCTGGGCCCCTAGTAGTTCTGCCTGTATTTGGTTGTTAAGTAGTTTATCAATGACTTCAATCAAAGGATGATACTAAGAGATGTTTTAAGGGCTCTCTTTATTCTAGACATACTCTTCCTCCCTTCTGTTGAGGAAGAGTATTTCAATTTCTCCTTAGTAGTCAGGATCACTTACACCAGCCAGTACAGTAAATCCTTTATTTGTTAATTAAGAAAGATGAGGAGTCCTATGTGCTGGGTGGCAGCCTTAACTTTCAGTTCAATGGATTCATTATGGTGCTTTCTGATGGAAGTGTCCTTCTTTTGGAATTAAGATGGTCTAAGCCATCAAAGGATAAAGTCATGATGAGAAGAAGAGAAATTCTGCTAGTGTGTCACTAAGGATAACAGTGAATGTTACCACTCTTATTTTTACCAGCTGATTCTTGAACCTGTAAATCCTGGCTATGTTGATTCAGAGCATATACAGTCTCAGTGAAGACCTTGACCCAGGACTGCAAAATATCCCCACTTAGCTGACACTGTAACTACATCTTCAAAAGGTTATTCCACAATTCTGTTGAGCCAGCTGCTTCAGGACTATGGGTAACATGGTAAGACCAGCTGATACCTTGAGATTGTGACTATTACAATCCTGCCTTTAATGTGAAGAGAACTTCTTACAAAAGCAATGACATGTGGAATGTAATGATGGTAGATAAGACATCATGGAAATCCATGGATAGACATTTTGGCATGGAGGGAAGGCACATTTGTATGGAGAGTAAATGTCTATTTATAAGAACAAAATCCTGCTCCTTCCATGATAGTAGGAATTCAGTGTAGTCTACCTGTGACCAGGCAGCTGGGTGATTACTCTGAAAAGCAGTGCTATATTGAGAATTCAGCATTGATCTCTACTGCTGGCAGACTGTACATTAAGCAGTAGCTTTTACCAGGTCAGCCTTAGTGAATCAAAATCCACACTACTTAGCTCAAGCATAGCTTTCTATCACCATGTCCACTTTGATTATAATCCTATTCAGCAAGGACAGTGGCAACCAGGAAAAGAGTATGACTAGTCCGCATAGAATGGGCCAACATATGCACTTGATTATTAAATTATTCCTCTGCTAATGTCACCCTTCGGTGGGGATCCATATGGGACAAAAATATTCTCATGTTATTTACCTATTCAGAGAGGTCTGTCCTTACAATTCTTTACCATATTTCCCTGTCACCAATTTCTTAATCATGCTTCCTTCAGGTCTGTGACTATCCAGCCAAACTATTGCCTACAGTTCATGAATTTGTATATAATCACACATCTTGGAGGTAATTCCTTCCTCCAAGAAAAATGAAAAACTGGGAATGCTCATTGAAGTTCTGCCTATTGGGCAAATTTATCTTCACTATCATCCTTCTTTAATGTCCCAGACGGTAGCACTTCAGCTGTCCACTTTAGGGTGGTGCCTACATATACAGAACCATCTGCAAAGTGAGCTTAAGGTTTTCTATTTCTCTGTCAATTGACACTAGGGAACTCCTTATGGGCTGGAATAATACACTCAAATGATGGAATGTGCTGTGTGCATAGTTGCTCAGTCATGTCCAACTCTTTGCAACCCCATAGACTGTATCCTGCCAGTCTCCTCTGTCCATACAGATTCTCCAGGCAAGAATACTAGGAATATGTTACCTCTAACTTCCAAAACTACCCAATAGGCATCATTTCTGTTTTTTGGTTGTAGGAGGGTCTATATCCTTTACCTTGGAAGAGATATTTTGACTTATCCCACACTACTAAAAAAGTGAAAGTGAAAGTTGCTCAGTCATGTCCTACTCTTTGCAATCCCATGCAATCTCCCTGCCAGAATGCTGGAGTGTGTAGCTGTTCCCTTCTCCAAGGGATCTACCTAACCCAGAGATCGAACTCAGGTGTCCTGCATTGTAGGTGGATTCTTTATCAACTGAGCCACCAGGGAAGCCCAAGAAAACTGGAGTGGGTAGCCTATCCCTTCTGCAGTGGATCTTCCTGACCCAGGAATTGAACTGGGGTCTCCTGCATTGCAGATGGATTCTTTACCAGCTGAGCTACCAGGGAAGCCCTACACAAATGGACCCCTAGAAATTTCACTGAGGTAGAAGGGTACTAAACTTTGTCAGATTTATTTCTCATCCTCTGATACTTAAATGTCTTAAAAATGTATCAAAATTGTTGCTGTTTCTTGCTCACTAGGTTCAATCAGCGTAATATAATCAATGTAATGGACCAGTGTTGATATTTTGTGTAAAGGAAATACAAAAGAGCTCTGCTGAATAAATAATGACATAGGATTGGAGACTTGATATACCCCCTAAGGTAGGACTTTGACTATGTGATTCTGGTTATGCTGGTTGAAAGCTAGCTGCTTCTAATGTACCTTATTGATAGGCATAGAAGAAAGTAATTTTCTGGATCAGTGGCTGCACATCAGGTTCTAGAAAGGAAAGTGTTATTAACTAAGTCTTGTTTGTTTCTTTGCAACCCCTTGAACTATAGCCCACCAGGCTCCTCTGTCCCAGAAAATAACACTGGAGTGGGTTACCATTTCCTCCCCTCAGGGATGTTCCTAACCCAGGGATTGAACCCATGTCACCTACACTGCAGGTGGACTGTTTACCTTCTGAGCCACCAGGGAAGCCCAAGTGTGTGTTAATTTGTCAAAGCATTAAAACAACATTGGGTGCAGCAACTGTGATTGGAGTCACCACCTGGTCAAATTTGTGATAGGTTACTGTCACCATCCGAGATTCTTCTTCACAGGACAAATAGGTGAGTTGCATGGGGGTGTAGTAGGAATCACCACCCCTACATCATTCAAACCCTTTATGGTGGCACACATTTTTACAATCATTCAAAGAATGTTCTATTGCATTTCTCATTTTACTAGGTAGATGTAATTCTAGTGATCTCCACTTCACTTTTTATATCTATTAGCCTTCACTGCACAAGTCAGTTAACTAATGTGGGGATTCTGCCAGTTCTTGAAAATATATATGTCAAATATGCATCCTGGAACTGGGGAAATAATCATAGGGTGGGCTGGGAATCCACTGGGCCCAGATTGATAGAGATTCAAAGTAAAACTTGAGTCATTACCTGGGCTCCATAAGCTTCTGTTCTGACTGGTGGACGGTAGTGACATTTTGAGTCTCAAGATAGTCTCATTTCAGAACTGTGTCCAAAATTTCCCGAGAGTTCTGACTATTTCCTTTCCCCTAATATAGAGTTACTTTTACAAAAGACTGTAGGTCTCTTTGGGGAAGGTTGGGAGAAAGATCTTGACTGAATAAATTAGACTGAATACTTGCCCTCTCAAAGGTCCAGAAAATTGTCCATATTGTGCAAAACTATCTGTGCATTTTTTTTTCACCATTACATGAAACCTTTGTATCTTTTTGTCCTCTGAGCCTACTTTCATTCACTAGAATTGATATTAGAAGTTATTTAAATTGTTTTCAACTCACTTTAGCAGCTTAAGTAGTATTGCATAGTTGGAAAAGTACTTTGACAAAATTTATTCCAGTTAATCAATACAATGTTGGTAAAGAAACTTCACTAGATATTAGCATTAACATGAGGAAAGTGACCTGAAGCTCTTATGTAACATCAGTATTACTCCATCCAAAGAGTATGAGTAGATGATATCTACTGCGGACACTAATATCATTTTTTATTTGGATTATTACTTCATTGTTCAACAAGTCTAAATTAGACTATAGTGAGAAAATTATAAGCAGTGCAATAATGAGAATGTCACATATAAAATTAAATGCATTTGCTGATTAAAAAAAACATAGAATATTGTTCATCAATTAGCTTAGTTTTTAGTTAATTTTCATAGAGACAAATTTTAAAATTTACTTTGTGTTATTTAGAATTTTTTAATGAGATGAATTGACTTTTTAAAAATTAATTGATAAGTAAAAAAGGTCATTGTTACTAATAAATTACTTTCCATAACCCCATAGGAAGAAAGCAATATTTTTTACAGACACTGATTTTGACATTGTGGTATTCTTATTAGTATAAAGAAAAGATATGTGAATATGTTGTAGTCTTTTATCATACTCTTGTCTTTGCATTATTCATTCAAATATGTTGTAAACAAATGGAATATGCCATTTCTATGCCTTCTCTGTCTTGAAATAATAAATATACAAAAGAGGACTGCCTCAATATTTTAAGCTAATAGAAAAACACATTCTAAACAATACAGAAGCCATTCACACATTTCAGTTTAATCAAATAAAATATAAAAAACTAGAGAATTTTGTTAGAGTAGTCCACTGAAAGCAGAAATAAAATAATTGAGCAAGATTTCAAGATCATATAGTCCATCCATTCTTATTTTACAAATGAAATAATAATCTTTAAAGGCAAGCAGCATGCTTAAGGTAGCAGAATAAATAGCAAAGTCAGATTTCCAGGTTCCTTTCAGTAGAAATGATATAGACCACAATTTCTTGTTAAATTATATTATATTGGTCTCATTTTTGTGAATTTTATTTGAAATAATATATAGTTTAGCTAGTATCCAACTCACAAAAAGGCTGGTATGTATAACCACAAATTTAAATTTTCAAAATAAGAATACAGCAACAATCAAAGCAACAGCTATATTCTCTGGGAAAGCAAATGTTTTAAACAGACATGATTAATGAAATCATTAGCAGGATGGTCAATCAAGAAAATAAAATACTTGTTCACCAAATTATTACATAAAATGGTATAAAAATTAACTTCATATGTATTGGTCTATTTTATTGTACATAGAGTGTATCACTTAAGCTGTGCAATAAAATTTTATTTTCATTTTATAAAATGCCAACAATTAATTGTTTACATTTGTTTAAAATAATCAAGATTTATAGATTTTATGCTACTAGCTCAAATCAAACATCTCATAAATAATAGGGGATTTGAATGTAGTTTTGCCTTATTAGAAAGTTGATCTTAAATTGTTCTAGTTGATGAAGTTTGGAGATAAAATCAATTAAGAAAAAAGGATTTTATATATTTTAATAAAATCTATGGTTTTTAACTAGCAAGCAATTATGAATACTGAAATACAAAATATCAAAATACTTGCCCATTATAAAATGTTAGCTCATCTTTATTATTATTATTGCTATTATTTCAACACTGATATCATACTTAGCAAAGTATACAATTTAAAAGAATCCATAATATAAGTTGAAAATAAAATCACTGAGATTTTTCAATGAGCATTTGTTTCATTTAAGGTTCATCTTTTATATATTTTCCTTTCTAGCATTACTATTTATCAATTTAATTTTATAAAAAGGTTTCACTTACCCTAATAAAGAGTGGATTATTCTTCCAGAGAATGACTGCTAAACTTGGCATTCTTCAAGATTTTTCCCACTCTATGCACTTTATACTTGATATCACTATGTAAATAATCTCACGCATTTATATGATTTAAGCTATCATCAATACACAAGTGACTCACGGGTCTCTTTAGGTAGATGTTGGTAGTGCTTGCTAATGTTTTCAACTATCTTGATGCAGACCCAAAAGACAATTATATTTCCTACCCTATTTAAATTAGGACTGACCTTTTGTTCTGCTTTAGTTCATGAAATGTAATAAACATCAACTCCAGATGGAAACAATTAAGAGGCAGTCAAGAGTTCTCTGGGTTTTCTTTTTCTGCCGGAAGTCCCTTTTTGAGGTGATGGAATTATGCATTGGTTAGACTGTCAGCCAGTGTTCATGTCTTTAATGAGCAGAGCCTTCCTGCAAAACCATATTGATCATGCTTTAAAGGACTGAAAGTGGTTTATTATTGTTGGTGATGGACAGGGAGGCCTGGTGTGCTGTGATTCATGGGGTCGCAAAGAGTCAGACACGACTGAGCAACTGAACTGAAAGTAACTTAAGTTGAAAAATACCTTTATAAAATAGCTCTCTCTCCAGAGCACTATTACATCCAGATTTAAGTTAAACATTTCTAACTAGATGATTTGAAGCCTTATCAAGGTCTGCTGCTGCTGCTGCTAAGTCTCTTCAGTTGTGTCCGACTCTGTGCGACCCCAGAGACGACAGACCACCAGGCTCCTCTGTCCCTGGGATTCTCCAGGCAAGAACACTGGAGTAGATTGCCATTTCCTTCTCCAACTCATAAAAGTGAAAAGTGAAAGTGAAGTCGCTCAGTCATGTCCAACTCCTAGCAACCCCATGGACTGCAGCCTACCAGGCTCCTGTGTCCATGGGATTTGCCAGGCAAGAGTACTGCAGTAGGGTGCCACTGCCTTCTCCATTATCAAGGTCAATACACCACAAACTGAAATAGTACAGTCCCCTCATCACCAATCCTGCCATTCCTTCTTCCTCTTTTGTTCATAACTGCCTCTGATACTCTTTGATATTTTAATTCAAAGTCCTCATTTTGAATCCACGTCGATAATAAGATATAGATCACATCAGTCTAAATAGACAAATTAGGATGAGAGACTAGAGTCATATTCAGTTCAGTTCACTTCAGTCGCTCAGTCGTGTCCAACTGTTTGCGACCCAATGAACCACAGCATTCCAGCCTCCCTGTCCATCACCAACTCCTGGAGTCCACCCAAACCCATGTCCATCGAATCAGTGATGCCATCCAACAGTCTCATCCTCTGTCGTTCTCTTCTCCTCCTGCCCTCAATTTTTTGCAGCATCAGGGTCTTTTCCAATGAGTCAGGTCTTCGCATCAGGTGGCCAAAGTATTCAAGTTTCAGCTTCAGCATCAGTCCTTCCAATGAACACCCAGGTCTGATCTCCTTTAGGATGGACTGATTGGATCTCCTTGCAGTCCAAGGGACTCTCAAGAGTCTTCTCCAACATTACAGTTCAAAAGCATCAATTCTTTGGTACTCAGCTTTCTTTGCCATATCAATTTTAGAATAAAAATTTTTATTCATTGTAGAATTTTTACTTTTCTTTATTTATGCTACATTGCAAACATACAGACCACAATGTGATACACACCTATGCATCAAAACCAAAGTTAACAAAGACTAGCCTGATGCTGCATTGTTTTCTTTCTCCATAGAATTGAAAACTACAGTTTACCCTTGAACAACACAGACTCGAAGTGCACAGGTTTACTTACACTCAGATTTTTTTTCCCACCAAATGTATACTGTTGGAATACATTTTTCATGGTTCATTGAATCCAAGAATTTGAAACATCAGTTCAGTTCAGTTGCTCAGTAGTGTCCCACTCCTTGTGATTCATGGACTGCAGCACACCAGGCTTCCCTGTGCATTGCCAACTTGCAGAACCTGCTCAAAAACTCATGTCGATCCAGTCAGTAATTCTATCCAACCATCTCAACCTCTGTTGTCCCTTTCTCCTCCTGCTTTCAATCTTTCCCAGCATCAGGGTCTTTTCTAGTGAGTCAGTTCTTCGCATCAGGTGGCCAAAGTATTGAAGTTTTAGATTCAGCATCAGTCCTTCTAATGAATACTCAAGACTGATTTCCTTTAGGATTGACTGGTTGGACCTCCTTGTAGTCCAAGGCACTCTCAAGAGTCTTCTCCAACACCACAGTTCAAAAGCATCAATTCTTTAGTGCTCAGCTTTCTTTATAGTCCAACTCTCACATCCATACATGACTACCAGAAAAACCATACCTTTAACTAGACGGACCTTTGTTGGCAAAGTCATGTCTTTGCTTTTTAATATGCTGTCTAGGTTGATCATAACTTTCGTTCCGAGGAGAAAGCGTCTTTTAATTTCATGGCTGCAGTTACCATCTGCAGTGATTTTGGAGCCCCAAAAATAAAGTCAGCCCCTGTTACTACTGTTTCCCCATCTATTTGCCTGAAGTGACGGGACCAAATGCCATGATCTTAGTTTTCTGAATGTTGAGCTTTAAGCCAACTTTTTCACTCTCCTCTTTCACTTTTATTAAGCGGCTCTTTAGTTCTTCTTCACTTTCTGCTGTAAGGGTGGTTTCATCTGTGTATCTGAAATTATTGATATTTCTCCTGGCAATCTTGATGCCAGGTTGGCAGGTTGTGCTTCATCCAGCCTAACATTTCACCTGATGTACTCTGCATAATCTTCCCTTATGGTTCAGTTGGTAAACAGTCTGCCTGCAATGTGGGAGACCCGGATTCGATCCCTGGGTGGGGAAGATCCCCTGGAGAAGGAAATTCACTCCAGTATTCTTGCCTGGAGAATTGCATGGACAGAGGAGCCTGGTAGACTGTAGTCCATGGGGTCACAAAGAGACACGACTGAGTGACTAACACTTCCAGTTTAACTTTCACTCAGCATATACGTTAAATAACAGTATACAGCCTTTACATACTCCTTTCCCAATTTGGAACCAGTCCATTATTCCATGTCCAGTTGTAACTGTTCCTTCTTGATCTGCATACACATTTCTCAGGAGGCAGATAAGGTGGTATGGTATTTCCATCTCTTTAAGAATTTTCCACATTTTGTTGGGATCCACACAGTCAAAGGCTTTGGCATAGTCAATAAAGCATAAGTAGGTGCTTTTCTGGAGCTCTTTTGCTTTTTCTATGATCCAGCGGATGTTGGCAACTTGATCTCTGGTTCTTCTGCCTTTTCTAAATCCAGCTTGAACATCTGGAAGTTCACGGTTCACGTATTGCTGAAGCCTTGCTTGGAGAATTTTGAACATTACTTTGCTACCATGTGAGATGAATTCTAGCATGTGAGATGAGTGCAATTGTGTGGAAGATCAGATATGGAGGGAAATTGTAAAGTTTTATACTGATTTTTCACTAGAAGTAGGGCTTCCCTGGTAGCTCAGTTGATAAAGAATTTGTCTGCAATACATGAGACCTGGGTTTGATCCCAGGGATGATCCCTGGAGAAGGATATGGCAACCCACTCTTGCCTGGGAAATCCCATGGATAGAGGAGCCTGGCAAGCTACCAAGTTTAATGTTCCAATCCTTCCTCCATGCTATTCAAGAGTCAATTGTATATGAAAATGCCTTTATTTTGTACTGTTGGTATCTTTTTCCACTTACCAAACACAATGTTATAATTTCCATGAAATCTGTGACTGAATTTAATATTTCTCATTTGATTCATGGCATTTACAAAAGTACCTGGCACACTAAAATCACTTACTTGATTTTTGCCCAATAAAGATTGAATACATTATGTTCCAATTATTTTAACTTAATATACAAATTTATTTATCATTAATATTTATTTTTCTCACATATTTTTCAAAAGATAGCAAGATACTTTATTATTGTTATAAATTCCTGGTAATATGAACTGAAAATAACTAATCCAATTGGAAAATGGTCTACAAGAGTAGGATAAACTTTAAATAAGTAGATTATAAGGTTTACCAATTAAAATCAAAATCCTGCTTATTCAATTTTATCCACTATCACTCAATAAGATTATAAGAACTATCTTATTATTTCAGTATAAAATCTGCCCTGTTATAATTAAGTGTTAACTCTTATTTAAGTACTCTTTCTGTTTCAGTCTTCAAAGCTTTCTCATAATGCTGTTTGCCAAATTATCAATGAAAAGTTTAAGAATTGTCAATCAGTTTGGACTGCTGTAACAAAGTACCAAAAACTAGGTGACTTATCACCAACAGCTGTGTTTAAGTGATCTAACTAGATAGGGAAGGAAAGACGTTTAGACCAAAGTATTTTATACTTAGATTGATGAACAGATGAATGGACTGATGAATGTGTAGATGGATGGTTGATAGATACATAGATAGATGAATTGAATGAAAAAGTAAAAAAGCTGCAAGTCTTGATAATAACATCACCACTTGTAATAGAAACCACAGATTTAGAAATCCAGATAGAAATTTAGGATATTATAGTTGGAGGTGTAAATTCAGAATTTCAGCAGTAAAACACTTTGCTTGCCAAATTCAACATTGTTACTACAAGTGTTAGTGGCCAAATTAAAATGAGCTTGTGTTTCATGAGTCCATCAGGATATGTCATCATATGACTGGTAAAATCACATAGGATAATGGCAAAACTTGCAGCGGAGGGAAGGATTTGCCCAGGTACACAAGTCTTCAAAAAAAACTTGCTCTTGACTAGATGACAGTGAAAACATCAAGCTTAACATGAAGCTTTACTGAATGACTACTGACTCCATTGGGATACTGTTTTTACTGAAGGGTAAAAGATTAAAATGCAAAAGCAATGGAATACAGAAAAAGTAAAGTAAACATTACTGCCAGAAAGAGATCAGAGATACATGTGGAATGGAGAATAAGTAGAATCTTTCTGAGAAGGCTGCAGAGGAAGCAATATCCTTTCAGAAAAACTATCTATATTTTCCTTTTGTTGTATTATATTTTATTTTTCAGCTTTATTGAGTTATAATTGATAAATTCATAAGATAGTTAAAGTATACAATGTGATGATTTCATACATAAATATATCATGAAAAGATTTCTTCCCTCAAGTTATTCAACACATCCATTTTCTGGTGTGTGTGTGTGTGTGTGTGTGTTTTTCTCCCTACTCTCTGTTTCCATGAATTTGATATTTTTGCCTTAGATCCCAAGTATAAATGATACTTTGTACCATGTAGTATTTGTCTTACTTGGTCTGATTTATCACACTTAGGTTAATGCTCTCTAGGCTTATTCACATTGTCACAAATAAGATGATTTCCTTCTTTGTTGCTCTTGTTGTTACTGTTCAGTCTTTAGGTCATGTCCACCTCATATATATATATATGATATATATATCACATTTTCTTTATCAATTTATCCATTGTCCATTGTTGTTAACACGGGACATTTATGTTGTTTCCGTATCTAGGCTCTTGTGAATGGTATAAACAAGGAAATATAGATATTTCTTTGAGATTATTATTTTTTATGCTTTGGATATATACCCAGAAGTGGAATTGCAAGATTGTATGGTAGTTCTTAATTTCTTTTTAAGGAACCACTATATTGTTTTTTATAATGGCTGTACACATTATAGCTATACTCATTTTACATTTCCACCAGCAGTGTATAAGTTTTCCCTTTTCTTCATATATTTTGTCTTTTTGATAGTCACTAACTAAACAGAAGTGAGGTGATATCTCATTGGATTTTGATGTGAATATCCTTAATGATTAGTGATGTTGAGCACCTTTACATATAAAGTTCACCATTTGAATGTCTTCTTTGGGAAAATGTCTAATCAGGTCCATTGCCCATTTTAAATTATTTTTTCTATAGAGGTTTTTAGTTCTTTGTGCATTTTAGATATTAACCCCATACCAGGTATGTCATTTACAAATATTTTCTTTCATTCCACAGGTTGCCGTTTCATTTTGTTATTGCTTTTCTTTGCTCTGCAGGAGTTTTTGAGTTTGATGCAGTTCCACTTGTTCATTTATGCATTTATGGCTTTCATGTTTGGATTCAAACAAAAAAAAAGTATTTTAAAAGTCTAATGTCAAGGAATTTACCCTCTATGTTTTCCTTGTAGGAGATTTGAGTTCAGAACTTATGTCCAAGTCTTTTGTGTATGGTATAAGATAAGGCCCCAGTTTCAGTCTTTTAGATGTGCTGAGCTATGCTCAGTCACTCAGTTTTGTTCAACTTTTTGCAGCCCCAGGGACTGTAGCCTATCAGGTACCTCTGTCCATATGATTTCCAAGGCAAGAATACCGGAGTGTTTTGCCATGGGCTCCTCCAGGGGATCTTCCCAACCTAGGAATCAAACCCAAATCTCTAATATTTCCTGCATTGGCAGGTGGATTCTTTATCACTAGCACCTCCTGGGAAGTCTCATTCTTCTGCATGTGATTCCCCAGTACCATTTATTGAAGGAATTATTCTTTCTCCAACATTTATTCTTGTCTCTTTTGTTGAAAATTCATTGGCTATATAAGCACAGAGTTATTTCTGGGCTCTCAACTCTGTTCCATCAATCTATTATCTGTATTTCTGCAATTAGCACGGTATTTTGATTACTATAGCTTTGTAATAGAGTTTGAAATCAGAGAATATGATGCCTCCAGCTTTGTTCTCTTTCTCAAGATTTCATTGGATATTTTTAGTCTTTGTAGCTTGTGTATTTCTTTGAAAAATGCCATTTTAATTTTGATAGGGATTGCATTGAATCTATAGATTGCTTTGGATAATATGAACATTTATCAGTATTATTGTTAATTTTTCCAATCCATGGTCACAGAGAGTATTTTCATTTATTTTTGTCTTTTACAATTACTTAATAAATATCTTATGAGTTTCAGTGTACAATTTTTCAAATCCTTGGTTAAATTTATCTTAAAATATTTCTAAATATTTTATTATTTGATGCTATTATAAATGGTGTTGTTTTTAAATTCTTGGTGTAAGAAATGCAATTTATATTTTTGTAGATATTTTAGATAGATTTTGTAACTTGAAACTTTGTTGAAATTAAGTTCTAACAGTTTTTTTGTGGAATTTATATATATATATATATATATATATATATATATAGTTTCTATATAACATCTCATAATTTTCAAATAGAACTTTGTTTTCTATTTTCATATTTAGATATGTTTTCATTTTTTTTTCTTTGTTTTTCCCTAATCACTCTGCCTAGACTTCCAGTACTATGTTGAATAAAAGGTGAATACAAACGGATCTTTATCCTGCCTAGTTCCAGATTTTAGAGGAAAACTTTCAGCTCTGATAATTGATTATGATATTTGGTTCAGTTCAGTTCAGTCATTCAGCCATGTCTGACTCTTTGCAACCCCATGGACCACAGCACACCAGGCCTCCCTGTCCATCACCAACTCTTGGAGTCTACCCAAACTCATGTATGTTGAGTTGGTGATGCCATCCAACAATCTCATCCTCTGTCTTCTTCTCCTGCCTTCAATCTTTCCCAGCATCAGGGTATTTTCAAATGAGTCAGCTATTCGTATCAGCTGGACTAAGTATTGGAATTTCAGCTTCAGCATCAGTCCTTCCAATGAACATTCAGCATTGATCTCCTTTAGGATGGACTGGTTGGATTTCCTTGCAGTCCAAGGGATTCTCAAGAGTATTCTCCAACACCACAGTTCAAAAGCATCAATTCTTTGGCACTCACATTTCTTTATAGTCCAACTGTTTCTTTATAGTCCAACTCTCACATCCATACCTCACCACTGGATAAACCATAGGCTTGACTAGAAGGACCTTTTTTGACAAAGTAATGTCTCTGCTTTTTAATATGCTGTCTAGGTTGGTCATAACTTTTCTTTCAAGGAGCAAACATCTTTTAATTCATGGCTGCAGTCACCATCTGCAGTGATTTGGAGCCCCCCAAAATAAAGTCTCTCACTGTTTCCATTATTTCTCGATCTATTTTTCATGAAGTGATGGGACTGGATGCCATGATCTTAGTTTTCTGAATGTTGAGCTTTAAGCCAACTTTTTCACTCTCCTCTTTCACTTTCATCAAGAGGCTTTTGAGTTCCTCTTCACTTTCTGCCATAAGGGTGGTATCATCTGCATCTCTGGGGTTATTGATATTTCTCCCAGCAATCTTGATTCCAGCTTGTGTTTCTTCCAGCCCAGAGTTTCTCATGATGTACTCTGCATATAAGTTAAATAAGCAGGATGACAATATACAGCCTCGACGTACTCCTTTTACTATTTGGAACCAGTCTGTTGTTCCATGTCCAGTTCTAACTGTTGCTTCCTGATCTGCATATAGGTAATTAGCTAAGGGCTTATATATGTATTTTTTTATTATTTTGAGATTAATTTCCCTTATCCCCAGTGTGTTGAGATTTTTTATTATGAATAGATGTTGAATTTTGTCTAGTGCTTTTTCTGCAAGTATTGAGATAATCATAGTTTTTATATTTTATTTTTATAAATGGATGTATCACATTGATTGATTTGTGGATGCTAAACTATCCTTGAATCTCTGGGATAAATTCTGCTTAATTATGGTGTAAGATTCTTCTATGTCTTATTGAATTCAATTTGCTAATATTTTATTCAGGATTTTTGCATACATGCAGTTATAATGTTGTATAATTTTCTTTTCTTGTAATTTCTTTGTCTGGCGTAAGTATCAAGGTTATACGATCTTAATAAAATGAGTTTGGAAATATTCTCTTGTCTTCTATTTTTGGAACAAACCTAAGAAGATTTCGTATTAATTTTTCTTTAACTGTTTGATAGAATTCATCAACAAAGCTATTTGATTCTGTACTTTTCTTTTTGGGAAAGTTTCAGTTACTGATTCAGTAACCAAATTGAATCTCCTTACTATTAATGGTAATTGGTCTGTTCAGATTTTCTATTTATTTTGTTTTAGATTTGATAGGTTGTGTGTTTACAGGAATTTATCTATTTCTTATTGGTTTGTCCAATTTGTTGGTGTATAATTATTCATAGTTGTCTAATATTTCTTTGTAATTTTGTGTTATCAGATTTAATGTTTTTCCTCTCTCTATTGTTCTTTGGTAAGTGTAGTTAAAAGTGTGTTGATTTTGTTTATCTTTTCAATATGTCAACTCTTAGCTTTGTCTTTTCTGTCTTTATTTCATTTATTGCCACCTGAGCTATGCTATTTTCTTCCTTCCAATAATATTCAGGGTTATTTTTCCAGTTCCTTGAAGTGTAACATTAGATTGTTTATTTGAGATTTTTAAATTTAATATAAGCATGTTTCACTGTGAACTTTCCTGGTAGAACTGTTTTTGATAGCTGGTATTTCCATTTTCAGTTGTCTCAAGATATCTTTGATTTTTTTTTTTTCCCCCTTTGGCCCATAGGTTGTTCAGGATTACACTGCTTAATCTCTAAATTTTTCTGAATGTTTGAATTTTATTCTTGTAATTTATTTCTACTTTTATGTCTTTATGATTGGAAAATATGCTTGATATATTTTTAATACCTTTAAATTTATTAAGACTTGATTTATTGCCAAACTTGACTATGACCTATCTTGGAAAATGTTCCAAATACAGTTGAAAGGAATATGTATTCTGCTGCTGTTGGAAGGAATGTTCTGAAAATGTCTATTATGTCTTCTTTTCTAATATGGAGTTTAAGTTCAATGATTTCTTTTTTATTTTCTGTCTTGGATAATCTATCCATTATTCAGGGCAGAGTATCAAAGTCCCCTACTTTTATTGTTTTGCCATCTTTATCTCCCTTTAGATCTATTAATATTTGCTTTATGTATTTGCTGCTAATGCTGTTGCTAAGTTGCTTCAGTCGAGTCCAATTCTGTGCCACCCCATAGATGGCAGCTCACCAGGTTCCTCTGTCCACAGGATTCTCTAGGCAAGAATAGTGGAATGGGTTGCCATTTCCTTCTCCATGCTTTAGATATTTAGATATTCCTATATTGGATGCATAAACAGATGCTGATAGTATAACTCTTTGATGGATTGGTGCATTTATGATGATGATGACCTTTTTTGCTTCTATAACATTTTATTTAAAGTATACTTTGTCTAACTATAGTTACACTTAGTCTCTTTTGGTTTTGATTTGCAAGGAATATCTTTTTCCTTCCTTTACTTTTAGTGTCTATGTGTTCTTAAAGCTGAAGTGAGTATCTTATATGTATCCTATATATATATATATATATATATATTAATCTTTACCTATTAAGCCATTCTCAAACAATCTTGATTCCAGTTTGTGCTTGATCCAGCCCATCATTTCACATGATGTACTCTTCATATACGTTAAAGAAGGAGAGTTAAATAAACAATATACAGCCTTGATGCACTGCTTATTTGATTTGGAACCAGTCTGTTGTTCCATGTCCAGTTCTAACTGTTGCTTCTTGACTTGTATACAGACTTCTCAGGAGGCAGGTCAGGTGGTCTGGTATTCTCATCTCTTTAAGAATTGTCCACAGTTTGCTGTGGTCCACACAGACAGAGGTTTTGGTGTAGTAAATAAAGCAAAAGTAAATATTTTTCTGGAACGCTCTTGCTTTTTCAATGGTCCAATGGATGTTGGCAGTTTGACATCTGGTTCCTCTGCCTTTTCTAAATTCAGCTTGAACATCTGGGAATTCATGGTTCATGTACTGTTGAAGCCTGGCTTGGACAATTTTGAGCATCACTTTACTAGTGTGTGAGATGAGAGCAATTGTGTGGTAATTTGAACATTCTTTGGAATTGCCTTTCTTTGGGATTTGAATGAAAATTGGTCTTTTCCAGTCCTGCAGCCACTGCTGAGTTTTCCAAATTTGCTGGCGTATTGTGTGCAGCACTTTTACAGCATCATCTTTTAGTATTTGAAATAGTTCAACTGGAATTCCATCACCTCCACGAGTTTTGTTTGTAGTGATGCTTCCTAAGGCCCGCTTGACTTCACATTCCAGGATGTCTGGCTCTAGGTGAGTGATCACACCACCATGATTATCTGGGTCATGAAGATCTTTTTTGTATAATTCTTCTGTATATTCTTGCCACCTCTTCTTAATATCATCTGCTTCTGTTAGGTCCATACCATTTCTGTCGTTTATTGTGTTCATCTTTGCATGAAATATTCTCTTGGAATCTCTAATTTTCTTGAAGAGATCTCTAGTCTTTCCCGTTCTATTGTTTTCCTCTTTTTTTTTTTTTGCATTGATCGCTGAGGAAAGCTTTCTTAGCTCTCCTTGCTATTCTTTGGAAATGTGCATTCCAATGGGTATACTTTCCTTTTCTCCTTTGCCTTTCACTTCTCTTCTGTTCTCAGCAATTTGTAAGGCCTCGTCAGGGAACCGTTTTGAATTTTTGCATTCCTTTTTCTTGGGAGAAATATCAATAACCTCAGATACGCAGATGACACCACCCTTGTGGCAAAAAGTGATAAAGAACTAAAGAGCCGCTTGATGAAAGTGAAAAAGAAGAGTGAAAAAGTTGGCTTAAAATTCAACATTCAGAAAAGTAAATTCATGGCATCCAGTCCCATCACTTCATGGCAAATAGATGGAAAAACAATGGAAACAGTGAGAGACTTTATTTCTGGGGGCTCCAAAATTACTGCGTATGGTGAATGAAACCATGAAATTAAAAGACTCTTGCTCCTTGGAAGAAAAGCTGTGGCCAACCTAGACAGCATATTAAAAAGAAGAGATATTACTTTACCAACAAAAGCCCATCTAGGCAAAGCTATGGTTTTTCAAGTATTCATGTATGAATGTGAGAATTGAGCTATAAAGAAAGCTGAGCACCAAAGTATTGATGTTTTTCTTTTTGTTGTTTTTTTTTTAATTTTTTTTTATATTTTATTTTTTAACTTTACAATATTTTTTGTATTGGTTTTGCCATATATCAACATGAAAGATGGTAACAGTACTGATGTTTTTGAACTGTGGTGTTGAAGAAGACTCTTGAGAGTCTCTTGGAGACTCTCCAGGAGATCCAACCAGTCAATCTTAAAGGAAATCATTCCTGAATATTCATTGGAAGGCATGATGCTGAAGCTGAAACTCTAATACTTTGACCACCTGATTGGAAGAACCAATTTTTTGAAAAAGACCCCAATGCTGGGAAAGATTGAAGGCGGGAGGAGAAGGGGATGACAGAGGATGAGATGGTTAGATGGTATCACTGAAGCAGTGGACATGAGTTTGAGTCGGCTCCGGGAATTGGCGATGGACAGGGAAGCCTCCAGTGCTGCAGTCCGTGGGATTGCAGAGTCAGACACGATTAAGCCACTGAACTGATTAAGCCATTCTATTTCTTCCAACTTGATAATTTAATCTTTTTATATTTAAAGTTATTATTAACATGATAGATAGTATTTTCATTATTTAATTGTTTTCTGGTTCCTTTTCAATAGCTGTTTTTTTCTTCCTCTCTTGTTCTCTTTCTCTGTGATTTTATGATTTTTTTTTTTGTAGTGGCACTCTGTTTTCTTTAATCTTTTGTGTAGCTATTAAAGACTTTTGCTTATGATTACCATGAGGGTTCATAAAATGTATTTTAAGTCTGTTTTAATCTGATAATAACTAATGTTTGCATGCATAAAAAAGCTCTCCCAACAAATTTTACTTTTTGTTATCACAATTTGCATCATTTTACATGATCAATCCATTAGAAAATTATTGTAGTAATAGTTATTTTAATACATTTATTTTGCATACTGGAGTTATAAATAATATAACTATCACAATTACAACATTATCATATTTTGAATTTAACCATACATGTACTCTTATCAGTGTGTTTTATGCTTTCATATATTTTCCTGTTACTAGCTAGTGTTCTTTCATTTCAGCTTAAAGAATTTTCTATAATATTTCTCATGAGGCAGTCTTGCAGTGATACAGTCCTTTATCTTTCATCTGCAACTCTTCATCTCATTTTCTATTCCGAATAGGAGTGTGTTGGTTGGAGTTTTTTCACCTTTTTTTTTTTTTTAAAGTGTGTTAACATATCATCCCACTCTTTTTAGACCTGCAACATTTCTGCAGAAGGTCTACACATAATCTTTTATGGGTTCTCTTTTATGCAACATGTTGCTTTTCTCTTGATGCCCTTAAAATTCCTTTTCTTTAACTCAACAATTTAATTATAATGTGTCACTGTGTGAGTCTCTTTGAATTAAACTTGTTAGTAATCTCTATGGACTTCTTGGATCTAGATGTTTATTCTCCCATGTTAGGGAAGTTTTCAGCCCTTCTTTCTTTGAATATCTTTCTGTCACTTTCTCCCTCTCTACTCCTTTTGAGATATCTGTAATGCAAATTTTGGTCTACTTAGTGATGTTGCAATGTCCCTTAAACTATTTTCACTCTTTTTCATTTGTTATAATGTTTGCTTCATTTTTTGGATGAATTCCACTACCCTGAATTTTAGTTTGCTGATCCTGTCTTGCACCTGATAGTCTTATATTGAACCTCTCTGTGGAATTTTTTTGTGCTATTTATTCCCACTTCTGTGATTTCTGTTTGACTCTTTTATTATATTTTCTATCTCCTTGTTGATTTTCTCACTTTGTTCATGCATAACTATACTGACCGTAATGTATTTAGGACTGATCCTATACTTTCAATCAAGTAAATCATTTATCTCTGTTTCATTAGGATCTATGTCTGGATATTTTTATTGCTATTGTGTTTGGAAAATGTTCTTCTGTTTCCTTATTCTTCTTGATTCTCCTGTGTTGCTTTCTATACTTTACAGAAAACAGCTACCTTCCCCAATGTAACAAAATAGCCCAGTATATGAGATTAAAATTGTCAGTTTTCTAGCCTATGCTATTAATTGTTGTTGAAGTTTTTGTGATAGTCTAAACTGGCTTCTTTATTCTTAGTGGCCTTCAGTATTTGGAGTGTTACAAAGACCCTTGGATACCCTAATATGAGGATCACTGTCAGCACCTAGATTCAGGCTGGTTAGAAGCTGTATCCTCAGACAAAATGTTAGAAAGTGTGTAGTTAAGCCCATTCTAAGGAGAAACAGATATTTTTGCCTTTTCCCTCTGTACTATATGTAGGTATATAGGTAACAAGTGCTCCTGAACCTGTTAAGAACTGCTGCTTTGTTTGTTTTAACCCTGTGTTACTGTGTGTTTGTTTCCAAGACAAACCATTCAATATCATGGTAATCCAAGTCTATGCCCGGACCAGTAACGCTGAATAAGCTGAAGTTGAATGGTTCTATGAAGACCTATAATACTTTATAGAACTAACACCCAAAAAAGATGTCCTTTTCATTATAGGGGACTGGAATGCAAAAGTAGGAAGTCAAGAAATACCTGGAGTAATAGGCAAATTTGGCCTTGGAATACAGAATGAAGCAGGGCAACAACTAACAGAGTTCTGCCAAGAGAATTCACTGGTCATAGCAAACACCCTCTTTCAACAACACAAGAGAAGACTGTACACATGGACATCACCAGATGGTCGACACTGAAATCAGATTGATTATACTCTTTGCAGCCAAAGATGAGAAACTATATACAGTCAGAAAAAATAAGACCAGGAGCTGACTGTGGCTCAGATCTTGAACTTCTTATCATCAAATTCAGACTTAAATTGAAGAAAGTAGGGAAAACCACTAGACCATTCAGGTATGACCTAAATCAAATCCTTTATGACCATATAGTGGAAGTGAGAAATAGATTTAAGGGACTAGATCTGATAGACAGAGTGCCTGAAGAACTATGGACAGAGGTTTGTGACCTTGTGCAGGAAACAGGAATCAAGATCATCACCAAGAAAAAGAAATGCAAGAAAGCAAAATGGCTGTCTGAGGAGACCTTACAAATAGCTGTAAAAAGAAGAGAAGTGAAAAGCAAAGGAGAAAAGGAAAGATATATGCATTTGAATGCAGAGTTCCAAAGAATAACAGGGAGAGCTAAGAAAGCCTTCCTCAGCGGTCAATGAAAAGAAATGGAGGAAAAACAATAGAATGGGAAAGACTAGAGATCGCTTCAAGAAAATTAGAGATACCAAGGGAACATTTCATGCAAAGATGGGCAAAATAAAGGAGAAAAATGTTATGGACCTAACAAAAGCAGAAGATATTAAGAAGAGGTGGGAAGAATACACAGAAGAACTATGCAAAAAAGGATCTTCATGACCCAGAAGATCACGATGGTGTGATCACTCACACTCACCTAGAGCCAGACAAGTGGGCCTTAGGAAGCATCACTATGAACAAAGCTAGTGGAGGTGATGGAATTCCAGTTGAGCTATTTCAAATCCTGAAAGATGATCCTGTAAAAGTGCTGCACTCAATATGCCAGCAAATTTGGAAAACTCAGCAGTGGCCACAGGACTGGAAAAGGTCAGTTTTCATTCCAATCCCAAAGAAAGGCAATGCCAAAGAATGCTCAAACTACTGCACAATTGCACTCATCGCACACACTAGTAAAGTAATGCTCAAAATTCTCCAAGCCAGGCTCCAGCAATACATGAATCATGAACCTCCAGATATTCAAGCTGGTTTTAGAAAAGGCAGAGGAACCAGAGATCAAATTGCCAACATCTGCTAGATCATGGAAAAAGCAAGAACATTCCATAAAAACATATATTCCTGCTTTATTGACTATGCCAAAGCCTTTGACTGTGGATCACAATAAACTGTGGAGAATTCCGAAAGAGATGGGAATACCAGATCACCGGACGTGCCTCTTGAGAAATCTGTATGCAGGCCAGGAAGCGATAGTGAGAACTGGACATGGAACAACAGATTGATTCCAAATGAGGAAAGGAATATGTCAAGGCTGTATATTGTCACCCTGCTTATTTAACTTATATGCAGAATATCAAGAGAAACGCTAGGCTGCAGGAAGCACAAGCTGGAATCAAGATTGCTGGGAGAAATATCAATCACCTCAGATATGCAGATGAAACCACCCTTATGGCAGAAAGTGAAGAGGAACTAAAAAGCCTCTTGATGAAAGTGAAAGTGGAGACTGAAAATGTTGGCTTAACGTTCAACATTCAGAAAACTAAGATCATGGCATCCAGTCCCATCACTTCATGGCAAATAGATGAGGAAGCAGTGGAAACAGTGAGAAACTTTATTTTTCTGGGCTTCAAAATCACTATAGATGGTGATTGTCGCCATGAAATTAAAAGGCGCTTACTCCTTGGAAGGAAAGTTATGATCAACCTAGACAGCAGATTAAAAAGCAGAGACATTACTTTGCCAACACAGGTCAATCTAGTCAAGGCTATTGTTTTTCCAGTGGTCATATATGGATGGACTATACATGGAGAGTTGCACTATAAAGGATCATGAGTGCCAAAGAATTGATTCTTTTGAACTGTGGTGTTGGAGAAGATTCTTGAGAGTGTCTTGGACTGCAAGGAGGTCCAACCAGTCCATCCTAAAGATCAGTCCTGGGTGTTCATTGGAAGGACTGATGTTGAAGTTGAAACTCCAATACTTTGGCCACCTGTTGCAAAGAGCTGACTCATTTGAAAAAAGCCTGATGCTGGTAAAGGTTGAGATCAGGAAGAGAAGGGGACGACAGAGGATGAGATGGTTGGATGGCATCACTGACTCAATGGACATGGGTTTGGGTGGACTCCGGGAGTTGGTGATGGACAGGGAGGCCTGAAGTGCTGTGGTTCATGAGGTCACAAAGAGTCAGACACAACTGAGCAACTAAACTGAACTGAACTGTTTTACTGGAGAAGGCAAGTGTCATTGACCATCAGAGCCATACTAACTATGGGCCTGTCCCTGGCTGACAGCTGCAAGGGCTGGGGCATGAGATGTGTGTACAAGCTTTACCAGGAAAACACCAGTGACTCTCTTTTATTATTGGAGCAGGTTGGAGGAAAAATTTTGGAGAGGTCTCCTCTGACCTACCTTAGTCTCTGGATGGGGCTTGAGCTAACCCCTAAGATATCTGTTAAAATAGAATCCCGGCCCTTAGGCAGAAGCTTTTAAAGTATGCAGATAAACTCCTTTCAAACGAAGACTGAGAAGTGTGCAATTTTGCCCATCCTCACTAAGCTGAGTCCTGAGGAGACAGTCACACACATGCTCTGTGAGTCCACTAAGAACTGCTTCTTTGTTTGTTGTTGTCTTGTGGGTCACTTGGGTGAAAACCTCATGGCCTTTCAGAAATCGGTGTTTTGGGGGCCTAACCCCTGACTGGGGAATCTTAAAATTTGGGACACTAGGTGTGGGATCCAAACTCTTCACACCCCATGAAGGAGCTGGGAGTTGAGGTTCTCTTTGTATGGCATTCTGCCATGGTGGGATTTATGTTAAGTGCCTCAACCTTTCTTTTCTGTTTCAGTGTAAGTACCTTCTTACTTGTCCAGTATGTAAGAGTCACTGTCCCTCAGTTAGTTTCTGGGTCTTTTTCATAGATAACTGCTCAATTTGGATCTGAAAATTGTGAATTTATGGAGGAGAGGAGTTCAGGTTTCACTTATATCAACATCTTGTTTGACTCTCCAAAGAAAAATAATCAAGATATAAGTAAGATTAAATATATAGTAAACAACCTGAATGTATAAGCAACTTGTTAATTAATATGTATAATTTACCTTAACTTATAAAATGGATGTTTTGAAGAGAAAATAACAGTGTGTGAGTTTTGATGTCATCAATATTATTCATTTTCTTATTACATTTTATTATTTTAATATAACCACAATTAGGATTTCCTTGGGATATATTTGAATATTTTGTGGGAGACTGAGTTGAAGGTAATTATGGACACAGTAGTTATTCTGTAAAGATTAAAAAAAAGAATAGATGGCTAGCCACAGGAATTTATTTTATTGTGACTTAGAATGATAATATTACATGATATGTTGAGGATGGCTGAAAAAAATTTTCTGAAATCTCTTGAGATTGATGAAGAGTAGGAGCTCTCTTGACCCCAACTGCAGCCTGTGCTAATTGTGAACCTGGAAGTTCTAGCCACCAACAAGAAGACTGGTTTCCTGGAAACTCACCATGAGTTGAACATTTACAGATGTAGGTAAATGGGATTATGCAGGGATCCCTGGAAACAGTAGTCAAATTTGCTTTGGCCTTCCTTTTTCATTTCCACCTTAATTTTTGATTACTTTACTCATTGATACAGCTAATTTTCTTGGGAGATTTTTTTTTTTAATAACAAGAAATAAGGTTTTAATTAGTTCTTGTGAATTGCCACATAGTCAATAGCAGGTGGAAAGCAGGAAATGACAAATCCATATTTAATGCAGATTCTATGTAGGTAGCATTATTCCAGTGAGTCAGATTCAGTTAAAGTTAGAAGGATGACTCTTTTTCCTTGCTCCCTATTATAAGGAAGATATTTTTTAAGAAGATGTTTTTAATAATTTTCTAGCCCAAAGAAGCTAGATTACCTCAAATAGTATAAGTATGTAATATGTTATAGTAGTCATTGAAATTCTTGATAGGTGGGAAGGGGGCACTAGGTTTACTACAAAACTGAACTTTTTGAAATATTTTCTGCTAAGATTTCACTTTTTAAGTGAGAATACTTTGGGGATGGGCCTTCTCTCGTGGCTCAGAGAGTAAAGCATCTGCCTGAAGTGTGGGAGATCTGGGTTCGATCCCTGGGTCAGGAAGATCTCTTGGAGAAGGAAATGGCAACCCACTCCAGTATTCTTGCCTGGAGAATCCCATGGATGGAGGAACCTGGTAGGCTACAGTCCACAGGGTCACAAAGAGTTAGACACGACTGAGTGACTTCACTTTTTTCTACTTCGGAAATACTATTATTTGAACATTGTTTGGTAAGAGAATTCAAGAGCAGGGGTTATGAATAATATGTTCATAGCATTCTGCTCACAGACAGTTTAATTAAAGGATAGGAAAAATAATATTCTGTATGTAAGCCATGACTCTTTCACAGAGAATTCCTAGCTCTGAGAGTCATTTCCTTACTGTCATCATACAAGATGACAGTAAGAGTATAGAACTCAAGAGTATAGAATTTGTAGAGTACTCAGGGTAGAAATTGAATGAATTCATAAGCGTTTTCTCAGTCCTAATCATCAAAAAGAGGTTTGTGTGGCTGCATGCTAAGTTGCTTCAGTTGTGCCCAACTCTTTGCGACCCCTTGGATGTAGCCTACCAGGCTCCTCTGTCTCTGGGATTCTCCAAGCAGATATAGTGGAGTGAGTTGCCATGCCTGCCTCCAGGGGATCTTCCCCACTCAGGGATTGAACTCATGTCTCTTACTGTCTCCTGCATTGGCAAGCAGGTTCTTTACAGCTAGCACCACCTGGGAAGCCTGGAAAAGATTTACCACTCTCTTATTTTTTTTCTTTCCTACTCCTCTTCCTCCTTTCTTCCCTCACATTTTCTCTCCCTGCTTTCCTTCCTCCCTCTCTTCTTTCTTCTTCTCTCTCTTCATCTTTAGTTCTTTGTTTCTTTCATAATAGATCATGAATATTTACTTATAGCAAGCAATGTTCTAGCATTAGATATATATCAATAAAATGCGAGTCTTATGTCATAGGAAAGAGATATAAGTATGCATTAAAATAATGCAAATATGCAAACATATGCTGAGGATCATCTTTATTTTAGGGTTTACAAATGTTAATCTGTGACTCTATGTCAAGTTAAATTAAGAAAATCTTACATTACAGAGTAAATTGGATTCTTCATAAATATCCAATGGAAAAGATTTTTAATGAGATACATTTTGACAAAGTGGAGTTATTTAGAAATATTTTTTATTTTTATTTTATTTATATTTTATTATTTATAAATAAATAATATTTATTCTAAATATTTCAAATATTTAGAAAAAATAATTTACAAAAACAAACAAACAAACAAAAAAAACATAGGTTACCCTAAAGGGTTGAATTGTCTGTCTACATTGATCAGAATAATTGAATTTGAAATGAAGCGTGACAGTTTTATTTTAACTCAGATGAACAGAAATATGCTATACATTGGAATTATCTTTTTTAATTAGAACTATTTTTAACTCTGATATCAAATATTATTTCTACTTTTCCATATACAGCTCAAATAAATCAATGAGTGAAAAAATAAGGCAACATTAAAATTTATATATACACTCAGGAGCTTCCTAGAAAAAAAGTTTTATGAACAAGAAAGTGATATTTTTAATTATTTTGGTCCAGTGAATGATAATATTGATTTTAGACATCGCTTCTAAAAACTTGCAAAGTTGTTTAACACTAACTTAACTAAATTTGTAACATTATGATACTCCTAAAGGAAAAAAAAAAAAAATAAAAACATACTTGAGATATTCCAGGCTGAAAAATTCTTGTGCAGAATTATAATTTATTTCATACCACATGAGAGTTTCTGACATTAAATAAGGTGTATAAAATTATTTATGCATTTTAATTTTTTTCAGAGTGAGCTTGCTCAAGCAGGACTTATTTTTTCTGGTGTTACCTTGGAGAAAAAGAAGTATTTCAAGAGTCACATCTGATTCCATCTGTTTCTACAGAAACGAAATATTGATCATGGCGACAGGATTAATTTTTACTTTTGCAAGCACAAAAATAAAACTTGCGATTTAAAACAGAAACCAAATTAACCAACTAGTATTGTATCTTGATAGTTGTACATCTTTCCTAGTATAAGGTAGATTTTATTAAGTCAGATCTTTATCCCATGTGCTTACTCCTATCTTTGGAACATAAGGTGTTCCATATGTCCTTTTTGAAATAAATATGTTTTGATGGAGAAAACTGGATTGGCAGGAGCTTATGTTAGCCATGACATTCTTAGTGGGAAAGAAAAAGAGAAGCATTTGTTCCACCAAAACACAATGGATGAGATTAGAGGTGATATCCACTAGCTTTTCTGGATTTACAATTTTTCTCAAGGTTACATTTACTTAAAAAAAAATAGTAGAAAGGAAGCAATTGATTTACACTAAATACAACTTGAACGTGAACGTGAAGTCGCTCAGTCATGTCCCACTCTTTGCGACCCCATGGACTGTAGCCTACCATACCAGACTCCTCTGTCCATGGGATTTTCCAGGCAATAGTACTGGATTGGATTGCTATTTCCTTCTCCAAGGGATCTTCCCAACCCAGGGATTGAACCTGGGTCTCCCGCATCATAGACGCTTTACCGTCTGAGTCAGATTGGAAAAAAAAAAAAGTCTCTTCATTAATTAGTGATAGATTTGATCAAACATCTGATTTTTTAATCAATAAATGTTTTGGAAACCCACAAAAATATATATTGGGTAACATACATTTTAATATTTTTGACATAAAAATAGAATAGTTTGGAAGATAAGTAAAGCAAGACTCCTTTATAGTCTTCATAAAGTCATGATATAGAAGGTGGGAGACAAATTATGGAGGTATCTGAAAAAGCTCATGAGTTTGTATCTTGCAGAAATATTGACATTCATTTTGAAAGCACTGTGGAAGTCATTACAAGAGAATTAAAATGAGTTTCAAATCTTAAATGCTATCTTTATTTACATACTGCTTTCTCAAAGTAATGGAATATGGCATAAGGAAAAAAGAGAACTTTACAGTATACTTGTTTTTGGCATATATAGCAAATGCTGTATATTAGGGAGATCTGGAACAGCAATGCAAATATCAAGGGCATATTTATCAAAAAGTGTTTGTACATTGATGGAGAGATTTGGAGAGAAAGTCCAATAAAATCCAAATCATGACTGGAAGAAATCAAGCATAAAGGATGGGCAAAAGCATATATAACCCTTTTAACTACCTTTCATCTCCTTTACTTTGGCTTTAGGTGAAAGAAATATAAAAGAGGCTTTATGAATATATCTTGATATTTCTATGAGAATTAATGATCAATTTTAATTGAGGCATGTTAATATTTGTAGTTGGCTTACTCTGACCCTTTTAATGTCTGAATAATCAATACTGCATGTTAATTAGCCGATACATTTGAACAATATATTTTTTTCTTCCTTCAATTTTATCTTGTCCACTTAAAGAAATGACTTTCATTGGGATGAATACACATGTACTACTATATATAAGATAGATAACCAAAAAGGACGACCTACTGTATGGTGCTGGGTGAGAATTTGAACCGTTTTCATAACTCAGTGTGTTTTCTGTTTACTTCAGCAACACCACCTCACCAAACTCTTGTTTCTCTTTCTTTTGAGACTGTAAGACCGTGATCTCCCAGATCCTCCCACAGAAAGAAAGGGTTGAAGTCTGGGTCAAGATTCACCACCTTTAAAGCCTATTAGGCTTGTGTGTGTGTGTGTGTGTGTGTGTGTGTGTGTGTGTGTCCAGCTCTGATATCCCATGGACTGTAGCCCTCCAGGCTCCTCTGTCCATGGGATTTTTCAGTCAAGAATACTGGAGTGGATTTCATTTCCTACTAAAGGGGATCTTCCCAATACAGGGATCAAACTCTCTTCTCTTGTGTCTCCTGCATTAGAAAGCAGATTCTTTAACACTAGCACCACCTGGGAAGTCCTATTAGGCACCATAGTTTAGCCATGTTTGAGGAAATGAAAACTGGTATGAGTCAAAATGCCTCAGAGGCATGAAGTACATCTTAAATGCAACCAAGTGCTCTCAGTGAATTTTCAGTCCAAATATGGTAAGACAAAGTGATCTAATTATATAGCTAAGAGACCAAAATTGAGAAGTCACAAAAGACAAAAATGTTGAAACTGGAGTAGAAATTGGATCACATATCTGCCCAACAGTTTTTGAGAGAGCAAAGTCACCCTTATTCAAAGATTAGAATATTCTGATGGGTCTGATCATTCTTTCTTATTACAGATATAAGTAGACCAAGCAGAGTTCTATCTCTCTACATTTTCTGTTAACATCAACAGAATGCAGAATATGACTTTTCTGGTGTTAATAAGCTATGCTCAGTTGCTCAGTTGTATCTGACTCTGCAGTCCTGTGAACTGTAGCCCACCGTGCTTCTCTATCCAAGGGATTCTCCAGCCAAGAATACTGGAGTGGGTTGCCATTTGCTTCTCCAGAGGATCTTCTCAACCCAGGGATGGAGCCCTCATCACCTATATTTCCTGCACTCCAGGCAGATTGTTTACCCATTGAGCCATCAGGGAAGCCCTAAAAGTTTATTAAACTAAGAAGAAACTAAGTATGGGATGGTGGTGGTGGGGAGGAATTTCTACCAGGGAACAAAGAGAAATAAAGCTAAGATACAGGAATAAAATAATATATGCCATGGAAGGAACGGTGTCTGCAGTCAGACATACAAAAATACTTTCAGTTATTTGCACTATTTTGTAGATTAGCTTTGAACTCACTTTTATTCCATGTCCCTGGATGGATCTATGCTTTAAAAAAAAGCGCTATGTATTTTGGCAATTTCTAGGACCCTCAGGCTGGAGAGCATCACTGATGCAAAGGACAAGAACTTGGGCAAACTTTGGGAGATAGTGAGGGACATGGAGGTCTGGAGTGCTGCAGTCCTTTGGGTTGCAAAGGGTCAGACACGACTGAGTGACAGAACAACAGCACTTCTGTAGTCTTCATTCTTAATCTTCTGAGCACTCTAGATAAAATAAAATAGCATATGGACTTTAAAATTCAACCATATGCATTTCATAGGATAATTTTGGAGGTTTAGGCATAAGAGGAAACTCATGACTACCTATACTAGAGTCTACTGCAATGCCAGCTCATGCAAGTACATTTTGAGACAGCTATACTGCTACAAAGATGAGAGAACATTGTAGTGTAGTGTTTCCATACCAAAGTAGATAAAACTGTAAGGTCATATTTTTGTAAAATAGCCATTTCAGAGCCCTAGAAGATGTGTCCATAAAGTAATATTGTGTGTGCCAAGTCGCTTCAGTCATTTCTGACTCTTTGTGGCTCCTCTGTCCATGGAATTCTCCAGGCAAGAATACTGGAGTCAGCTGTCATTTCCTCTTCTAGGGGATCTTCCCCACCTAAGTAATATGACATCAGATTAAAAGTAATAAAGTGAAGTAGCTCAGTCGTGTCTGACTCTTTGCGACCCCATGGACTGTAGCTTACCAGGTTCCTCCATCCATGGGATTTTCCAGGCAAGAGTACTGGAGTGGGTTGCCATTTCCTTCTCCAAAATGTAATATTTGAGATAATAAAAATATGAAAGCATTCCTAATCCTAGCAAGGTGATACGATTATATCTGCTATTATATATGTGGAGGGTCCAGAGAAAACCATCCCTTTTCCAAACTTTCCTGAGTTTTCTCATAGTTTTTCCACCACATTAACTATTTCCATGCTGATTTTCTAATCATCCCTAGCAGTTCTATCATCTGCCCACAAATTAGTCCCAAGCCAGTATCACATACATTGGAATTTGTTCCAAAATCACTGTTTCTCTCAGTGTTGATAATTATATCATCCTTTGGTTCATTGTAAAGCAGCCTAAAACACAGAGGTTTAAAACAACTGTTGTTTACAAGATTATAATACATGGAATTAACAATTTGGGTGATTGTTAACATAGGTCTCTTTTGGATTCATTCATGAACCGAGTGCACTAGCAGGTGAGAAAGGGCTAGATAGTCTAGAATAATTTGAAATGTAGTATCCAAAAATGGCTACACCAGTACACATTTCATTCCTTATTATATTCTTACATGCACTATTGACCCTCCTGCACTGAGAACTGGAGTCCATATTTCCTCTCCTTGAACACGGATGGGCCCATACCAGATACATGATTTCCAAGGCTAGGATGAAAAAAGCTATACAGTTTGCACCTAGCTCTCTTACTTAAGATGCATGTTCTTCAACTAATCAGGCATGCTGAGAAGGAAGTCCAAACTGGACCATACAGACAAACCACACTGAATTTCCCATGCAGAGGAATTCACACAGCAAATTCACAGTCAGCATTAACCATGAGGGAAGTATAAGTCTTCAGATAACTTTAGCCAGAAGCCTTTAACCTGACCCAGCTGATAAGCAGAGCAGAGTTGAGCCATCCCTGCCAAGCTATGCTCAAACACAATATTCTGAAAAAAAAAAAAAAAAAACTTTTTTTAAGCCTTATTTTGGGTGTTTTTTAATCCAACATGAAAAGACCAAAGCAGGTGGCCTCAATCATACATCTTGCAGTTTGAAGGCTGTTGACTGGAGAGCTTCAATTCAACTCAAAGTGGTTTCTCAAAGTAGAGGTTAACTCAGGCTTGTTCACATTTTGGTTTTTCATTTCCAAACACAGAGAAAGAGAGCAAGAGTTAAATGCATAGACATTTTTTTAAGTCACAACTTGTGTTGAATCTCTTAATGTCTCATTGACCAAAGTAATCTATCTCCATGCCTATATCTTGTCAGAGTGCCTGGGTCATGGGCTCTGCAAGGTATGGTGCCTTCTGAAGTCATATGATTTATAGCACCAATTCAAATGTGATACTGTGAACTGCATGTGCAGTTTCCTTTCTGTATAAATACCACAAATTTCCTGAGATCCTAAACCTAGAAGTAGCTGTGAATTTAGAACTTTTAATGGATTTTACTCAGTGTAGGCAGCTTAAATGTGATGAGAATAAAGATCAGAGATTTTCAGGACATAATCAGATTATAAGTGACCATATAAAATAGGTCTAAGGAGTCTTATGGAAAGTACAAGCTTCTTGACATTTTTCATACTCACCAAGATTGGGAATAGAGTAGGATATTATGAATGCCAGTCTAAGATTTGAGCTATGGAATAATCTGACATTTCTGTGTTTAATATTGTCTTGGCTGGGAAACAGGAAAGCTGCTATCAACTTATGTAACAAGGGACTTAGAAAACTCCTTCTGGAGGCCAAATACTCAGGCATGAATGAAAATGCTATTCCACAGTTTCTTCCATGGTGTAAGGAACGTCACAGAGAGCTAGGCATTTGTGAAGTTAAAAAGTATCGCCACAGTAAAGGCACAGTCACCCAACCTGGCTTACAAAAGCCTAGGTTGTTTTCATTAGAACATCTTAAAAGTAAGATTTTGAAACAGATGTTTAGAGCAGTGAGGTGAGTCTAATTCATTTGAGGAGGAGAGCTGTGCTTCACAGAGGTGAAATCAGGGTGGTATTCTATTCACCAAGATAGATGTGCTGAGATAGCAGTCTATCTCAGGAGGATGAGGAAGAGACAATTTTCGAAAAAGGAAGGAGAAATAAAAGCTCTGGGGCATAGGATGAATGTATATGGGGAATTTTGTCAAGCATCACAGTGATATCTTCTATGCATTCAGAGAGTAATCAAAGGAAAATATTCAGTCAGATCAGTTGAAATTACCCATTTTGTAAAACAACAACAAAAAAATAGCATTCTGTATGGCTAATCTTAAAAATTAAGAGCAAAAAGTAGTAGCATGATATAAAGTGTTTCTTCCATGTCAATTATATGAATAGCAGTAATACCCAATATCTGTGAAATTTCACTTTTTGAAATGTTTCTGCCATATCTGTGCGAGTTTCCAGACAGATTTTTAGATGTCTACCTTTAATAGGTACTCACAAAATGATAACAGTCCTTAGCCAAACCAAGTTTGCATTACCCATCCAATATAAATGAGTGCAAAACAATTTTGCTTAATTAAACAAATAACACAGATATTGACAGACTCTAAATGTTATAGAAATATTCCTAGAGTAGAAATTTGTATTGCAAAGTATGGTAAGATCTTGGTGTTACATAAATTGTCACTGAATGGGACCCAAAAAGTTATCTTGAAAGGTATGGGCAAGAAAAACAAAATGATGATAACAGAAGACAGATTCATAATAAGGAGCAAAGAGGTTCTGATCAGAAATCCAATGCATCTCTGCATAACACATATGCATACACCTGTGTTTACCTATAGCACTGGAATGTAAATAAATACATTGTGTTCAGGATCCATCTGATTGTTGCCAACCCACAAGCTCTTGAACTTATATGAACACAATTGATGGAGGCTGTTCTGCAATGAAGCTTTTGATATTTGATGGGAAATTCAATGATTTATAATCAGAGGATGTAAAATAAAAATATGGTTTCTCTCCTAGAATTTCTATAGGAATTTTAAAATGTCTCAGACAGTTTGTTTCTCAAATGATCATGTGAAAACAAATACAAATATGTTTGGGCAACATATATTTTTGAAAGTAAAAAATCTGTTATGATTAAAAGTTCTGAACTTCATTTTATGAAATCCATAGAGCCTTTTTAGAAATGAGAAATTTCCATATCTGGTTGTCATAGAAACAAGAAAACTTCATGCTTTTTCTTATTCTGGATGCTAGTATTAAAATAAATGGGCCATATATCGCAGGTCTTTGATTTTCCTCCCGTCTTGGGTATATTTGATCTCTCATCACACATTGTGAGAATGCTATATCACAAAAAAATTACAGCTTCAGATGTACTTAAAGAATGGATACACTATTCTTCATTAATAATAGAACTGCTGCACTACTAGTGGCCCTTCTATTTTTTCAGTAATGTGAGACATAGAAACACAGAACACTGAAGAATATATTTTGTAAAAATAAAAGTTTCAATTCCAGCATCTGAATTTGTTTGGCAAAATGGCCACAAGAGCTCATGTTCAATATCCCTACTAAAAATAGATATATTCCATGAACTATGGTATATTTAGATCATTATTTATAGGAACTCTTGATCTGTTCTATGTATGGAGTGCACATTGGTGATACAGAAATACCAATCTCACTCCTTGACATATATATTCAGAGAAAAAGATGATCTGAAAGGATACATGCACCCCAGTTTTCACTGAAGCACTGTTTACACCAGCCAAGACTTGGAAGCAAACTAAATGTCCATCAACAGAGTAATATTCCAAATAGGAAAAGGAGTACATCAAAGCTGTATATTGTCACCCTGTTTATTTAAATTATATGCAGAGTACATCATGAGAAATGCTGGACTGGAAGAAACACAAGCTGGAATCAAGATTGCTGGGAGAAATATCAATAACCTCAGATATGCAGATGACACCACCCTTATGGCAGAAAGGGAAGAGGAACTCAAAAGCCTCTTGAAGAAAGTGAAAGTGGAGAGTGAAAAAGTTGGCTTAAAGCTCAACATTCAGAAAACAAAGATCATGGCATCCGGTCCCACCACTTCATGGGAAATAGATGGGGAAATAGTGGAAACAGTGTCAGACTTTATTTTTTGGGGCTCCAAAATCACTACAGATGGTGACTGCAGCCATGAAATTAAAAGACGCTTACTCCTTGGAAGGAAAGTTATGACCAACCTAGATAGCACATTCAAAAGCAGAGACATTACTTTGCCAACAAAGGTTCGTCTAGTCAAGGCTATGTTTTTTCATGTGGTCATGTATGGATGTGAGAGTTGGACTGTGAAGAAGGCTGAGCGCCGAAGAATTGATGCTTTTGAACTGTGGTGTTGGAGAAGACTCTTGAGAGTCCCTTGGACTGCAGGGAGATCCAACCAGTCCATTCTGAAGGAGATCAGCCCTGGGATTTCTTTGGAAGGAATGATGCTAAAGCTGAAACTCCAGTACTTTGGCCACCTCATGTGAAGAGTTGACTCATTGGAAAAGACTCTGATGCTGGGAGGGATTGGGGGCAGGAGGAGAAGGGGACAACAGAGGATGAGATGGCTGGATGGCATCACTGACTCGATGGACGTGAGTCTGAGTGAACTCCGGGAGTTGGTGATGGACAGGGAGGCCTGGCATGCTGTGATTCATGGGGTTGCAAAGAGTCGGACACGACTGAGCAACTGATCTGATTTGATCTGATCTGATCTGATATATGTACAATGGAATGCTACTCAGCCCATTAGAAAAAATGAAATAATGCCATTTGCAGGATAATAGAATCAGGGATGATTCTAGAGATTATCATACTGAGTGAAGTGAGTCAGAAAGAAAATGTCTTATGAAATTGCTTATATGCAGGATCTAAAAATAAATTATACAAATGAACTAAATTGTAAAATATTCACAGACTTAGAGAAAAATTTTGGTTACTACAAGGAAGAGTAAGAAAGGGATAATTGGAGAGTTTGGGATGAGCATGAACACACTACTGTATTAAAATGGATTACCAACGAGGTCCTACTGTATAACACAGGGAAATCTGCTCAGTATTTTATGGAAGCCTGGATGAGAGGGGAGACTGAGGAGTAAACATATGTATATGCATAACTGAATTACTTTAGTTTCTCTGAATCACTTTTGCTATACACCTGAGACTATCAAAATGCTGTTGGTCACTTCAGTTCAATTGAGTTTAGTCACTCAGTCTTGTCCGACTCTTCATGACCCAATGGACCACAGCTTCCCTGTCCATCACCAATTCCCGGAGTTTACTCAAACTCATCTCCATTGAGTCGGTGATGATCTCAGCCTCTGTCGTCACCTTCTCCTCCTGCCCTCAATCTTTCCCAGCATCAGGGTCTTTTCCAATAAATCAGTTCTTCGCATCAGGTGGCCAAAGTATTGGAGTTTCAACTTCAACATCAATCCTTCCAATGAACACTCAAGACTGATTTCCTTTAGCATGGTCTGGTTGGATCTCCTTGCAGTCCAAAGGACTCTTAAGCATTTTATCCAGCACCATAGTTCAAAAGCATCGATTCTTTGGTTTTCGGCTTTGTTTATAGTCCTATACATCCATACATGACTACTGGAAATGCCATAGCCTTGACAAGACAGACCTTTGTTGGCAAAGTAATGTCTCTGCTTTTGAATATGCTATCTAGGTTGGTCATAACTTTTCTTCCAAGGAGTAAGTATCTTTCAATTTCATGGCTACAGTCACCATCTGCAGTGATTTTGGAGCCCAGAATAATAAAGTCTTTCACTGTTTCCACTGCTTCCCCATCTATTTGCCATGAAGTGATGGGACCAGATGCCATGAACTTAGTTTTCTGAATATTGAGCTTTAAGCCAACTTTTCCACTCTCCTCTTTCACTTTCATCAAGAGGCTCTTTAGTTCTTCTTCACTTTATGCCATAAGGGTGGTGTCATCTGCATATCTGAGGTTGTTGATATTTCTCCCGGAAATCTTGATTCCAGCTTGGACTTCATCCACCCCAGCATTTCTCATGATGTACTCTGCACATAAGTTAAATAAGCAGGGTGACAATATGCAGCCTTGACGTACTCCTTTCCCAATTTGGAAATAGTCTGTTGTTTCATGTCCAATTCTAACTGTTGCTTCCTGACCTGCATTATAGATTTCTCAAGAGGCAGGTCTGGTGGTCTGGTATTCCTATCTCTTTCAGAATTTTCCACAGTTTATTGTGATCCACACAGTCAAAGGCTGTGGCATAGTCAATAAAGCAGAAATAGATGTTTTTCTGGAACTCTCTTGCTTTTTCCATGATTCAGTAGATGCTGGCACTTTGATCTCTGGTTCCTCTGTCTTTTCTAAACCAGCTTGAACATATAGAAGTTCATGGTTCACATACTGTTGAAGCCTGGCTTGGAGAATTTTGAGCATTACTTTACTAGTGTGTGTGATGAGTGCAATTGTGCAATAGTTTGAGCATTCTTTGGCATTGCCTTTCTTTGGGGTTGGAATGAAAACTGACATTTTCCAGTCCTGTGGCCACTGCTGAGTTTTCCAAATTTGCTGGCATATTGAGTGCAGCTCTTTCACAGCATTGTTTTAGGATTTGAAATAGCTCTACTGGAATTCTATCACCTCTACTAGCTTTGTTCATAGTGATGCTTCCTAAGGCCTACTTGACTGCATATTCCAGGATGTCTGGCTCTAGGTGAGTGATTACACCATCATGATTATCTGGGTTGTGAAGATCTATTTTGTACAGTTCTTCTGTGTATTATTGCCACCTCTTCTTAATATCTTCCACTTCTTTTTGATTCGTACCATTTCTTTCCTTTATTTTTCCCATCTTTGCATCTTGGTATCTCTAATTTTCTTCAATAGATCTCTAGTCTTTCCAATTCTATTGTTTTCCTCTATTTCTTTGCATTGATTGATGAGGAAACTTTCTTATCTCTCCTTGCATTGCTTGGAAATCTGCTTTAAAATGGGTGTATCCATTTTTTTTTTTCTTTGCTTTTAGCTTGTCTTCTTTTCTCAGCTATTTATAAGGCCTTGTCAGACAACTGTTTTGTCTTTCTGCATTTCTTTTTCTTGGGAATGGTCTTGGTCACTGCCTCCTGTACCGTGCCATGAACCTTTGTCCATAGTTCTTCAGGTACTTTGTCTATCAGTTCTAATCCCTTGGATGTATTTGTCATTTCCACTGTATAATCATAAGGGATTTGATTTATGTCATACCTGAATGGTCTAGTGGCTTTCCCTACTTTCTTCAATTTAAGTCTGAAGTTTACAATAAGGAGTTTGTGATCTGGGCCACAGTCATCTCCTGGTCTTGTTTTTTGATGGCTGTAAAAAGCTTCTCCATCTTTGGCTGCAAATAATATAATCAATCTGATTTTATTATTGAGCATCTGGTGATGTCCATGTGTAGAGTTGTCTCTTGTGTTGTTGGAATAGGGTGTTTGCCATGACCAGTTCATTCTGTTGGTAAAATTCTGTTAGCTTTTCCCTGCTTCATTCTGTACTCCAAGGCCAAATTTGCCTGTTACTCCAGATATCTCTTGACTTCCTACTTTTGCATTCCAGTCCCCTATAATGAAAAGGATGTCTTTTTTGGGTGTTCATTCTAGAAGGTCTTGTAGGTCTTCATAGAACCTTTCAAATTCACCTTCTTCAACATTACTGGTTGGGGCATAGACTTGAATTACTGTGATATTGAATGGTTTACCTTGGCAATGAACAGAAACCATTCTGTCATTTTTCAGATTGCATCCAGGTACTGCATTTCAGGCTCTTTTGTCAACTATGATAGTTACTCCATTTCTTCTAAGGAATTTTTGCCCACAGTAGTAGATTCAATGGTAATCTGAGTTAAATTCATCCATTCCAGTCCATTCTAGTTTGCTGATTCCTAAAATGTCGATGTTCACTTTTGCCATCTCCTGTTTGACCATTTCAAATTTGCCTTGATTCATGGACCTAACATTCCAGGTTCCTATGGCATATTGTTTCTTATTGCATTGGACTTTACTTCTATCTCTAGTGATTTCCACAACTGGTTGTTGTTTTTGCTTTGGCTCTGTTTCTTCTCTCTTTCTGAAGTTATTTCTCTGCTGTTCTCCAGTAGCATATTGGGCACCTACTGACCTGGGGAGTTCATCTTTCAGTGTCCTATCTTTTTCGCTTTCCATATTGTTCATGGTATTCCAAGGCAAGAATACTGAAGTGGTTTGCCATTCCCTTCTTCAGTGGACCACATTTTGCTAGCACTCTCCACCACTTTCTTCCCATCTGAAAAATAAAATAATAAAACATTCTTCTCTTTTTTGTTACATGAATTTAAATCTGAATATTTGTAAAACCTTTAATTGGCTCAGTGCTTTGTACATAATACAAGTGCAGCAAATGATTTCTATTATTGTCAATAGTATAATTAGTTAACATTTCTTCATTTATTTGTCTGATATTTTTATTAGATACTAATTTTCCCTTGATGTTCTAGAGAATATATGAAATTAATTACAATCACTTTGGAATGAAAGCTGAACTATACTTTTCCAGATTATATATTCAGTAATCTACTTGAACAATTATAAACTATAAACTCATTTATAATAAGAATATTAACATATACCCTAGTGACTGCCTCTCTAATATAAGTTATTTCACTGTAGTTTTGTGTAATATTGGATAACAGTGAATTCAAGTTTGAATTCTAAAATGAGTGTATGTGTATATATATATATATATATATATGATGTGTATGAATTTTTTGATAGACTGCCTTTCTAATATATTCTACTGTAAAATTCAAAGTGATTCAATTATCACGTGGAGGATCAACAAAAATATGTAGGATCTATTGGCAATTGGTTTACATGCACAGAATTTGGTTAAATCATAGTAGAAGAAGAGTTAATAAAAATAGTTTAGGAGTTGTAATTAGACATTAGAGGGATACTGGCATTTAGAGATCAGGAACAAAAGAGGCAAAGGTAAATCATATCAATAAGACAGTTAATATTATGTGGTGTCATGGAAGCCAGCAGCAAGCATTTCAAATGTAGCAGAATTAAACAGAGCTAACAAAAATCTCAAGGTAAAAAATGGGATCAAGAAAAAGATATTTCACAAATGTTGGAGAGTATATGGAGAAATTAAACCACTTCTGAACTGGTTGTGAGAATGTAAAATTGTACAGACACTGTGGAAAACAATAAAGTGATTCCTTAAAAATATTAGAAACTAAGATTAGCATATGATCCAACAGTTCCAATCCTGGTATATACCTAGAAGAATTGAAAGTAAGATATGGAAGAGCTATTTGTACAATCATGTGCATAGGATCATTGCTAACAATAGCTAAATGTGAAAGCAAACTAAGCATCCATTTACGGATGAATTGTAAGCAAATTGTGATAATACACAATGGGCTATTATTTATAATTTAAGAAGAAGGGATTCTTTTAAGAGGGGTCCAAGATGGTGCTGTAGAAAGACCCACTTCCTCTCATGGACACACTGAATCTACACCTATATATCGGGCAATTCTTTCTAAAGAACTGAGGGCTAATTTGTAGCTTCTGAATGTAGAGGGACCACATAGAAATGGATAGCAACTATGAGAATATATCAGATCAGTCACTCAGTCATGTCCGACTCTTTGCGACCCCATGAATTGCAGCACGCTAGGCATCCCTGTCCATCACCAACTCCCAGAGTTCACTCAGACTCAAGTCCATTGAGTCAGTGATGCCATCCAGCCATCTCATCCTCCGTCGTCCCCTTCTCCTTTTGCCCCCAATCCCTCCCAGCATCAGAGTCTTTTCCAATGAGTCAACTCTTCGCATGAGGTGGCCAAAGTACTGGAGTTTCAGCTTTAGCATCATTCCTTCCAAAGAAATCCCAGGGCTGATCTCCTTCAGAATGGACTGGTTGGATCTCCCTGCAGTCCAAGGGATTCTCAAGAGTCTTCTCCAACACCACAGTTCAAAAGCATCAATTCTTCGGCGCTCAGCCTTCTTCACAGTCCAACTCTCACATCCATACATGACCACAGGAAAAAACATAGCCTTGACTAGACAAACCTTTGTTGGCAAAGTAATGTCTCTGCTTTTGAATATGCTATCTAGGTTGGTCATAACTTTTCTTCCAAGGAGTAAGCGTCTTTTAATTTCATGGCTGCAGTCACCATCTGCAGTAATTTTGGAGCCCAGAAAAATAAAGTCTGACACTGTTTCCACTGTTTCCCCATCTATTTCCCATGAAGTGGTGGGACCGGATGCCATGATCTTCGTTTTCTGAATATTGAGTTTTAAGTCAACTTTTTCATTCTCCTCTTTCTTCAAGAGGCTTTTGAGTTCCTCTTCCCTTTCTGCCATAAGGGTGGTGTCATCTGCATATCTGAGGTGATTGATATTTCTCCCGCATTCTTGATTCCAGCTTGTGCTTCTTCCAGTCCAGCGTTTCTCATGACGTACTCTGCATATAAGTTAAATAAACAGGGTGTCAATATACAGCCTTGATGAACTCCTTTTCGTATTTGGAACCAGTCTGTTGTTCCATGTCCAGCTCTAACTGTTGCTTCCTGACCTGCATACAAATTTCTCAAGAGGCAGATCAGGTGGTCTGGTATTCCTATCTCTTTCAGAATTTTCCACAGTTTATTGTGATCCACACAGTCAAAGGCTTTGGCATAGTCAATAAAGCAGAAATAGATGCTTTTCTGGAACTCTTTTGCTTTTTCCATGATCCATCGGATGTTGGCAATTTGATCTCTGGTTCCTCTGCCTTTTCTAAAATCAGGTTGAACATCAGGAAGTTCATGTTCACATATTGCTGAAGCCTGGCTTGAGGAATTTTGAGCATTACTTTACTAGCGTGTGAGATGAGTGCAATTGTGCGGTAGCTTGAGCATTCTTTGGCATAGCCTTTCTTTGGGATTAGAATGGAAACTGACCTTTCCCAGCCCTGTGGCCACTGCTGAGTTTTCCAAATTTGCTGGCATATTGAGTGCAGCACTTTCACAGAATCATCTTTGAGGATTT